>NW_028126442.1:0-1200000 GCF_965194825.1 Balaenoptera physalus | reverse complement strand
AAGGCCACAGGGTTCCAGAATCAAACCGTTCTCATGTTCCCGGGCCACAGGGTTCCAGAATCAAGCCTCAGTCATTTTGCCAGGCCAGAGTGTTCCACCATCAAACCTCAGTCATGATCCCAGGCCACATGTTTCCACAATGAAACCTCAGTCATTTTCCCAGGCCAAAGGTTTCCAAAATCAAACCTCAGTCATGTTCCCAGGACACATGGTTCCAGAATCAAACCTGAGTCATGTTCGCGGGCCACAGGTTTCAACCACCAAACCTCAGTCATGTTCCCAGGACACAGGTGTCCAGAATCAAACCTCAGTCATGTTCCCAGGGCACAGGCTTCCAGAAACAAACCTCAGTCATGTTCCCAGGACACAAGTTTCCAGAATCAACCAGATATCATGCTTCCTGGCCACAGTCTTCCAGAATCAAACCTTAGTCATGTTGCCAAGCCACAGGTTTCCACCATCAAACCTCAGACATGTTCCCAGGCCACAGGGTTCTAGAATCCACCGATGTCATGTTCCCAGGCCACAGGGTTCGAGAATCAATCCTCAGTTATGTTTCCCGGCTACAGGGTTCTAGAATAAAACCTCAGTCATGTTCCCAATCCACAGGGTTCCAGAACCAAGGCTCAGTCAGGTTCCCGGGGCACAGTATTCCACAATCTAAACAGATGTCACATGCCCAGTCCCCAGGGTTCCAGAATCCACCGGTATAATGTTCCCAGGCCACAGGGTTCCAGAATCAATCCTCAGTTATGTTCCCAGGCTACAGGGTTCCAGAATAAAACCTCAGTCATGTTCCCAGTCCACAGGGTTTCAGAACCAAGGCTCAGTCAGGTTCCCGGGGCACAGTATTCCACAATCTAAACAGATGTCATGTTCCCAGGCCACAGTTTTCCAGAATCACGCCTCAGTCATGTTCCCAGGCCACAGGGATCCAGAATCAAACGTCAGTCATGTTGCCAGGCCACAGGTTTCTGCCATAAAACCTCAGTCACGTTCCCGGGCCACAGGGTTCCGGAATCAAGCCTCAGTCATTTTACCAGGCCAGAGTGTTCCACCATCAAACCTCAGTCATGATCCCAGGCCACATGTTTCCACAATGAAACCTCAGTCATTTTCTCAGGCCAAAGGTTTTCAGAATCAAACCTCAGTCATATGCCCAGGACACATGGTTCTAGAATCAAACCTGAGTCATGTTCGCAGGCCACAGGTTTCAACAATCAAACATCACTCATGTTCCCAGGACACAGGTGTCCAGAATCAAACCTCAGTCATGTACCCAGGGAACAGGCTTCCAGCAACAAACCTTTGTCATATTCCCAGGACACAGGGTTCCAGAATCAAACCTCAGTCTTGTTCCCAGGACAGAAGTTTCCAGAATCAACCCGATACCATGTTTCCTGGCCACAGTCTTCCAGTATCAACCCTCAGTCATGTTGCCAGGCCACAGGGTTCCACCATCAATCCTCACTCATGTTCCCAGGCCACAGGGTTCCAGAATCAAACCGTTCTCATGTTCCCAGGCCACAGGGTTCCAGAATCCACCGATGTCATGTTAAAGGCCACAGGGTTCCAGAATCAAACCGTTCTCATGTTCCCGGGCCACAGGGTTCCAGAATCAAGCCTCAGTCATTTTGCCAGGCCAGAGTGTTCCACCATCAAACCTCAGTCATGATGCCAGGCCACATGTTTCCACAATGAAACCTCAGTCATTTTCCCAGGCCAAAGGTTTCCAAAATCAAACCTCAGTCATGTTCCCAGGACACATGGTTCCAGAATCAAACCTGAGTCATGTTCGCGGGCCACAGGTTTCAACCATCAAACCTCAGTCATGTTCCCAGGACACAGGTGTCCAGAATCAAACCTCAGTCATGTTCCCAGGGCACAGGCTTCCAGAAACAAACCTCAGTCATGTTCCCAGGACACAAGTTTCCAGAATCAACCAGATATCATGCTTCCTGGCCACAGTCTTCCAGAATCAAACCTTAGTCATGTTGCCAAGCCACAGGTTTCCACCATCAAACCTCAGACATGTTCCCAGGCCACAGGGTTCTAGAATCCACCGATGTCATGTTCCCAGGCCACAGGGTTCGAGAATCAATCCTCATTTATGTTTCCCGGCTACAGGGTTCTAGAATAAAACCTCAGTCATGTTCCCAATCCACAGGGTTCCAGAACCAAGGCTCAGTCAGGTTCCCGGGGCACAGTATTCCACAATCTAAACAGATGTCACATGCCCAGTCCCGAGGGTTCCAGAATCCACCGGTATCATGTTCCCAGGCCACAGGATTCCAGAATCAATCCTCAGTTATGTTCCCAGGCTACAGGGTTCCAGAATAAAACCTCAGTCATGTTCCCAGTCCACAGGGTTTCAGAACCAAGGCTCAGTCAGGTTCCCGGGGCACAGTATTCCACAATCTAAACAGATGTCATGTTCCCAGGCCACAGTTTTCCAGAATCACGCCTCAGTCATGTTCCCAGGCCACAGGGATCCAGAATCAAACGTCAGTCATGTTGCCAGGCCACAGGTTTCTGCCGTCAAACCTCAGTCACGTTCCCGGGCCACAGGGTTCCTGAATCAAGCCTCAGTCATTTTGCCAGGCCAGAGTGTTCCACCATCAAACCTCAGTCATGATCCCAGGCCACATGTTTCCACAATGAAACCTCAGTCATTTTCTCAGGCCAAAGGTTTCCAGAATCAAACCTCAGTCATATTCCCAGGACACATGGTTCCAGAATCAAGCCTGAGTCATGTTCGCAGGCCACAGGTTTCAACAATCAAACATCACTCATGTTCCCGGGACACAGGTGTCCAGAATCAAACCTCAGTCATGTACCCAGGGAACAGGCTTCCAGCAACAAACCTTTGTCATATTCCCAGGACACAGGGTTCCAGAATCAAACCTCAGTCTTGTTCCCAGGACAGAAGTTTCAAGAATCAACCCGATATCATGTTTCCTGGCCACAGTCTTCCAGTATCAAACCTCAGTCATGTTGCCAGGCCACAGGGTTCCACCATCAATCCTCACTCATGTTCCCAGGCCACAAGGTTCCAGAATCAAACCGTTCCCATGTTCCCAGGCCACAGGGTTCCAGAATCCACCGATGTCATGTTAAAGGCCACAGGGTTCCAGAATCAAACCGTTCTCATGTTCCCGGGCCACAGGGTTCCAGAATCAAGCCTCAGTCATTTTGCCAGGCCAGAGTGTTCCACCATCAAACCTCAGTCATGATCCCAGGCCACATGTTTCCACAATGAAATCTCAGTCATTTTCCCAGGCCAAAGGTTTCCAAAATCAAACCTCAGTCATGTTCCCAGGACACATGGTTCCAGAATCAAACCTGAGTCATGTTCGCGGGCCACAGGTTTCAACCATCAAACCTCAGTCATGTTCCCAGGACACAGGTGTCCAGAATCAAACCTCAGTCATGTTCCCAGGGCACAGGCTTCCAGAAACAAACCTCAGTCATGTTCCCAGGACACAAGTTTCCACAATCAACCAGATATCATGCTTCCTGGCCACAGTCTTCCAGAATCAAACCTTAGTCATGTTGCCAAGCCACAGGTTTCCACCATCAAACCTCAGACATGTTCCCAGGCCACAGGGTTCTAGAATCCACCGATGTCATGTTCCCAGGCCACAGGGTTCGAGAATCAATCCTCATTTATGTTTCCCGGCTACAGGGTTCTAGAATAAAACCTCAGTCATGTTCCCAATCCACAGGGTTCCAGAACCAAGGCTCAGTCATGTTCCCGGGGCACAGTATTCCACAATCTAAACAGATGTCACATGCCCAGTCCCCAGGGTTCCAGAATTCCCCGGTATCATGTTCCCAGGCCACAGGGTTCCAGAATCAATCCTCAGTTATGTTCCCAGGCTACAGGGTTCCAGAATAAAACCTCAGTCATGTTCCCAGTCCACAGGGTTTCAGAACCAAGGCTCAGTCAGGTTCCCGGGGCACAGTATTCCACAATCTAAACAGATGTCAAGTTCCCAGGCCACAGTTTTCCAGAATCACGCCTCAGTCATGTTCCCAGGCCACAGGGATCCAGAATCAAACGTCAGTCATGTTGCTAGGCCACAGGTTTCTGCCATCAAACCTCAGTCACGTTCCCGGGCCACAGGGTTCCGGAATCAAGCCTCAGTCATTTTGCCAGGCCAGAGTGTTCCACCATCAAACCTCAGTCATGATCCCAGGCCACATGTTTCCACAATGAAACCTCAGTCATTTTCTCAGGCCAAAGGTTTCCAGAATCAAACCTCAGTCATATTCCCAGGACACATGGTTCCAGAATCAATCCGTTCTCATGTTCCCAGGCCACAGGGTTCCAGAATCCACCGATGTCATGTTAAAGGCCACAGGGTTCGAGAATCAATCCTCAGTTATGTTTCCAGGCTACAGGGTTCTAGAATAAAACCTCAGTCATGTTCCCAATCCACAGGGTTCCAGAACCAAGGCTCAGTCAGGTTCCCGGGGCACAGTATTCCACAATCTAAACAGATGTCACATGCCCAGTCCCCAGGGTTCCAGAATCCACCGGTATCATGTTCCCAGGCCACAGGGTTCCAGAATCAATCCTCAGTTATGTTCCCAGGCTACAGGGTTCCAGAATAAAACCTCAGTCATGTTCCCAGTCCACAGGGTTTCAGAACCAAGGCTCAGTCAGGTTCCCGGGGCACAGTATTCCACAATCTAAACAGATGTCATGTTCCAGGCCACAGTTTTCCAGAATCACGCCTCAGTCATGTTCCCAGGCCACAGGGATCCAGAATCAAACGTCAGTCATGTTGCCAGGCCACAGGTTTCTGCCATCAAACCTCAGTCACGTTCCCGGGCCACAGGGTTCCAGAATCAAGCCTCAGTCATTTTGCCAGGCCAGAGTGTTCCACCATCAAACCTCAGTCATGATCCCAGCTCACATGTTTCCACAATGAAACCTCAGTCATTTTCTCAGGCCAAAGGTTTCCAGAATCAAACCTCAGTCATATTCCCAGGACACATGGTTCCAGAATCAAACCTGAGTCATGTTCGCAGGCCACAGGTTTCAACAATCAAACATCACTCATGTTCCCAGGACACAGGTGTCCTGAATCAAATCTCAGTCATGTACCCAGGGAACAGGCTTCCAGCAACAAACCTTTGTCATATTCCCAGGACACAGGGTTCCAGAATCAAACCTCAGTCTTGTTCCCAGGACAGAAGTTTCCAGAATCAACCCGATATCATGTTTCCTGGCCACAGTCTTCCAGTATCAAACCTCAGTCATGTTGCCAGGCCACAGGGTTCCACCATCAATCCTCACTCATGTTCCCAGGCCACAGGGTTCCAGAATCCACCGATGTCATGTTAAAGGCCACAGGGTTCCAGAATCAAACCGTTCTCATGTTCCCGGGCCACAGGGTTCCAGAATCAAGCCTCAGTCATTTTGCCAGGCCAGTGTTCCACCATCAAACCTCAGTCATGTTCCCAGGACACAAGTTTCCAGAATCAACCAGATATCATGCTTCCTGGCCACAGTCTTCCAGAATCAAACCTTAGTCATGTTGCCAAGCCACAGGTTTCCACCATCAAACCTCAGACATGTTCCCAGGCCACAGGGTTCTAGAATCCACCGATGTCATGTTCCCAGGCCACAGGGTTCGAGAATCAATCCTCAGTTATGTTTCCAGGCTACAGGGTTCTAGAATAAAACCTCAGTCATGTTCCCAATCCACAGGGTTCCAGAACCAAGGCTCAGTCAGGTTCCCGGCCCACAGTATTCCACAATCTAAACAGAGGTCACATGCCCAGTCCCCAGGGTTCCAGAATCCACCGGTATCATGTTCCCAGGCCACAGGGTTCCAGAATCAATCCTCAGATATGTTCCCAGGCTACAGGGTTCCAGATTAAAACCTCAGTCATGTTCCCAGTCCACAGGGTTTCAGAACCAAGGCTCAGTCAGGTTCCCGGGGCACAGTATTCCACAATCTAAACAGATGTCATGTTCCCAGGCCACAGTTTTCCAGAATCACGCCTCAGTCACGTTCCCGGGCCACAGGGTTCCAGAATCAAGCCTCAGTCATATTGCCAGGCCAGAGTGTTCCACCATCAAACCTCAGTCATGATCCCAGGCCACATGTTTCCACAATGAAACCTCAGTCATTTTCCCAGGCCAAAGGTTTCCAAAATCAAACCTCAGTCATGTTCCCAGGACACATGGTTCCAGAATCAAACCTGAGTCATGTTCGCGGGCCACAGGTTTCAACCATCAAACCTCAGTCATGTTCCCAAGACACAGGTGTCCAGAATCAAACCTCAGTCATGTTCCCAGGGCACAGGCTTCCAGAAACAAACCTCAGTCATGTTCCCAGGACACAAGTTTCCAGAATCAACCAGATATCATGCTTCCTGGCCACAGTCTTCCAGAATCAAACCTTAGTCATGTTGCCAAGCCACAGGTTTCCACCATCAAACCTCAGACATGTTCCCAGGCCACAGGGTTCTAGAATCCACCGATGTCATGTTCCCAGGCCACAGGGTTCGAGAATCAATCCTCAGTTATGTTTCCAGGCTACAGGGTTCTAGAATAAAACCTCAGTCATGTTCCCAATCCACAGGGTTCCAGAACCAAGGCTCAGTCAGGTTCCCGGGGCACAGTATTCCACAATCTAAACAGATGTCACATGCCCAGTCCCCAGGGTTCCAGAATCCACCGGTATCATGTTCCCAGGCCACAGGGTTCCAGAATCAATCCTCAGTTATGTTCCCAGGCTACAGGGTTCCAGAATAAAACCTCAGTCATGTTCCCAGTCCACAGGGTTTCAGAACCAAGGCTCAGTCAGGTTCCCGGGGCACAGTATTCCACAATCTAAACAGATGTCATGTTCCCAGGCCACAGTTTTCCAGAATCACGCCTCAGTCATGTTCCCAGGCCACAGGGATCCAGAATCAAACGTCAGTCATGTTGCCAGGCCACAGGTTTCTGCCATCAAACCTCAGTCACGTTCCCGGGCCACAGGGTTCCGGAATCAAGCCTCAGTCATTTTACCAGGCCAGAGTGTTCCACCATCAAACCTCAGTCATGATCCCAGGCCACATGTTTCCACAATGAAACCTCAGTCATTTTCTCAGGCCAAAGGTTTTCAGAATCAAACCTCAGTCATATTCCCAGGACACATGGTTCTAGAATCAAACCTGAGTCATGTTCGCAGGCCACAGGTTTCAACAATCAAACATCACTCATGTTCCCAGGACACAGGTGTCCAGAATCAAACCTCAGTCATGTACCCAGGGAACAGGCTTCCAGCAACAAACCTTTGTCATATTCCCAGGACACAGGGTTCCAGAATCAAACCTCAGTCTTGTTCCCAGGACAGAAGTTTCCAGAATCAACCCGATATCATGTTTCCTGGCCACAGTCTTCCAGTATCAAACCTCAGTCATGTTGCCAGGCCACAGGGTTCCACCATCAATCCTCACTCATGTTCCCAGGCCACAGGGTTCCAGAATCCACCGATGTCATGTTAAAGGCCACAGGGTTCCAGAATCAAACCGTTCTCATGTTCCCGGGCCACAGGGTTCCAGAATCAAGCCTCAGTCATTTTGCCAGGCCAGTGTTCCACCATCAAACCTCAGTCATGATCCCAGGCCACATGTTTCCACAATGAAACCTCAGTCATTTTCCCAGGCCAAAGGTTTCCAAAATCAAACCTCAGTCATGTTCCCAGGACACATGGTTCCAGAATCAAACCTGAGTCATGTTCGCGGGCCACAGGTTTCAACCATCAAACCTCAGTCATGTTCCCAGGACACAGGTGTCCAGAATCAAACCTAAGTCATGTTCCCAGGGCACAGGCTTCCAGAAACAAACCTCAGTCATGTTCCCAGGACACAAGTTTCCAGAATCAACCAGATATCATGCTTCCTGGCCACAGTCTTCCAGAATCAAACCTTAGTCATGTTGCCAAGCCACAGGTTTCCACCATCAAACCTCAGACATGTTCCCAGGCCACAGGGTTCTAGAATCCACCGATGTCATGTTCCCAGGCCACAGGGTTCGAGAATCAATCCTCAGTTATGTTTCCCGGCTACAGGGTTCTAGAATAAAACCTCAGTCATGTTCCCAATCCACAGGGTTCCAGAACCAAGGCTCAGTCAGGTTCCCGGGGCACAGTATTCCACAATCTAAACAGATGTCACATGCCCAGTCCCCAGGGTTCCAGAATCCACCGGTATCATGTTCCCAGGCCACAGGGTTCCAGAATCAATCCTCAGTTATGTTCCCAGGCTACAGGGTTCCAGAATAAAACCTCAGTCATGTTCCCAGTCCACAGGGTTTCAGAACCAAGGCTCAGTCAGGTTCCCGGGGCACAGTATTCCACAATCTAAACAGATGTCATGTTCCCAGGCCACAGTTTTCCAGAATCACGCCTCAGTCATGTTCCCAGGCCACAGGGATCCAGAATCAAACGTCAGTCATGTTGCCAGGCCACAGGTTTCTGCCATCAAACCTCAGTCACGTTCCCGGGCCACAGGGTTCCTGAATCAAGCCTCAGTCATTTTGCCAGGCCAGAGTGTTCCACCATCAAACCTCAGTCATGATCCCAGGCCACATGTTTCCACAATGAAACCTCAGTCATTTTCTCAGGCCAAAGGTTTCCAGAATCAAACCTCAGTCATATTCCCAGGACACATGGTTCCAGAATCAAACCTGAGTCATGTTCGCAGGCCACAGGTTTCAACAATCAAACATCACTCATGTTCCCAGGACACAGGTGTCCAGAATCAAACCTCAGTCATGTACCCAGGGAACAGGCTTCCAGCAACAAACCTTTGTCATATTCCCAGGACACAGGGTTCCAGAATCAAACCTCAGTCTTGTTCCCAGGACAGAAGTTTCCAGAATCAACCCGATATCATGTTTCCTGGCCACAGTCTTCCAGTATCAAACCTCAGTCATGTTGCCAGGCCACAGGGTTCCACCATCAATCCTCACTCATGTTCCCAGGCCACAGGGTTCCAGAATCCACCGATGTCATGTTAAAGGCCACAGGGTTCCAGAATCAAACCGTTCTCATGTTCCCGGGCCACAGGGTTCCAGAATCAAGTCTCAGTCATTTTGCCAGGCCAGTGTTCCACCATCAAACCTCAGTCATGATCCCAGGCCACATGTTTCCACAATGAAACCTCAGTCATTTTCCCAGGCCAAAGGTTTCCAAAATCAAACCTCAGTCATGTTCCCAGGACACATGGTTCCAGAATCAAACCTGAGTCATGTTCGCGGGCCACAGGTTTCAACCATCAAACCTCAGTCATGTTCCCAGGACACAGGTGTCCAGAATCAAACCTCAGTCATGTTCCCAGGGCACAGGCTTCCAGAAACAAACCTCAGTCATGTTCCCAGGACACAAGTTTCCAGAATCAACCAGATATCATGCTTCCTGGCCACAGTCTTCCAGAATCAAACCTTAGTCATGTTGCCAAGCCACAGGTTTCCACCATCAAACCTCAGACATGTTCCCAGGCCACAGGGTTCTAGAATCCACCGATGTCATGTTCCCAGGCCACAGGGTTCGAGAATCAATCCTCAGTTATGTTTCCCGGCTACAGGGTTCTAGAATAAAACCTCAGTCATGTTCCCAATCCACAGGGTTCCAGAACCAAGGCTCAGTCAGGTTCCCGGGGCACAGTATTCCACAATCTAAACAGATGTCATGTTCCCAGGCCACAGTTTTCCAGAATCACGCCTCAGTCATGTTCCCAGGCCACAGGGATCCAGAATCAAACGTCAGTCATGTTGCCAGGCCACAGGTTTCTGCCATCAAACCTCAGTCACGTTCCCGGGCCACAGGGTTCCTGAATCAAGCCTCAGTCATTTTGCCAGGCCAGAGTGTTCCACCATCAAACCTCAGTCATGATCCCAGGCCACATGTTTCCACAATGAAACCTCAGTCATTTTCTCAGGCCAAAGGTTTCCAGAATCAAACCTCAGTCATATTCCCAGGACACATGGTTCCAGAATCAAACCTGAGTCATGTTCGCAGGCCACAGGTTTCAACAATCAAACATCACTCATGTTCCCAGGACACAGGTGTCCAGAATCAAACCTCAGTCATGTACCCAGGGAACAGGCTTCCAGCAACAAACCTTTGTCATATTCCCAGGACACAGGGTTCCAGAATCAAACCTCAGTCTTGTTCCCAGGACAGAAGTTTCCAGAATCAACCCGATATCATGTTTCCTGGCCACAGTCTTCCAGTATCAAACCTCAGTCATGTTGCCAGGCCACAGGGTTCCACCAT
Source organism: Balaenoptera physalus (assembly GCF_965194825.1). Lineage (NCBI taxonomy): Eukaryota > Metazoa > Chordata > Mammalia > Artiodactyla > Balaenopteridae > Balaenoptera > Balaenoptera physalus. The sequence continues at coordinate 1,189,717 of NW_028126442.1, read as the reverse complement.
CAATCCTCACTCATGTTCCCAGGCCACAGGGTTCCAGAATCAAACCGTTCCCATGTTCCCAGGCCACAGGGTTCCAGAATCCACCGATGTCATGTTAAAGGCCACAGGGTTCCAGAATCAAACCGTTCTCATGTTCCCGGGCCACAGGGTTCCAGAATCAAGCCTCAGTCATTTTGCCAGGCCAGAGTGTTCCACCATCAAACCTCAGTCATGATCCCAGGCCACATGTTTCCACAATGAAACCTCAGTCATTTTCCCAGGCCAAAGGTTTCCAAAATCAAACCTCAGTCATGTTCCCAGGACACATGGTTCCAGAATCAAACCTGAGTCATGTTCGCGGGCCACAGGTTTCAACCATCAAACCTCAGTCATGTTCCCAGGACACAGGTGTCCAGAATCAAACCTCAGTCATGTTCCCAGGGCACAGGCTTCCAGAAACAAACCTCAGTCATGTTCCCAGGACACAAGTTTCCAGAATCAACCAGATATCATGCTTCCTGGCCACAGTCTTCCAGAATCAAACCTTAGTCATGTTGCCAAGCCACAGGTTTCCACCATCAAACCTCAGACATGTTCCCAGGCCACAGGGTTCTAGAATCCACCGATGTCATGTTCCCAGGCCACAGGGTTCGAGAATCAATCCTCAGTTATGTTTCCCGGCTACAGGGTTCTAGAATAAAACCTCAGTCATGTTCCCAATCCACAGGGTTCCAGAACCAAGGCTCAGTCAGGTTCCCGGGGCACAGTATTCCACAATCTAAACAGATGTCACATGCCCAGTCCCCAGGGTTCCAGAATCCACCGGTATCATGTTCCCAGGCCACAGGGTTCCAGAATCAATCCTCAGTTATGTTCCCAGGCTACAGGGTTCCAGAATAAAACCTCAGTCATGTTCCCAGTCCACAGGGTTTCAGAACCAAGGCTCAGTCAGGTTCCCGGGGCACAGTATTCCACAATCTAAACAGATGTCATGTTCCCAGGCCACAGTTTTCCAGAATCACGCCTCAGTCATGTTCCCAGGCCACAGGGATCCAGAATCAAACGTCAGTCATGTTGCCAGGCCACAGGTTTCTGCCATCAAACCTCAGTCACGTTCCCGGGCCACAGGGTTCCTGAATCAAGCCTCAGTCATTTTGCCAGGCCAGAGTGTTCCACCATCAAACCTCAGTCATGATCCCAGGCCACATGTTTCCACAATGAAACCTCAGTCATTTTCTCAGGCCAAAGGTTTCCAGAATCAAACCTCAGTCATATTCCCAGGACACATGGTTCCAGAATCAAACCTGAGTCATGTTCGCAGGCCACAGGTTTCAACAATCAAACATCACTCATGTTCCCAGGACACAGGTGTCCTGAATCAAACCTCAGTCATGTACCCAGGGAACAGGCTTCCAGCAACAAACCTTTGTCATATTCCCAGGACACAGGGTTCCAGAATCAAACCTCAGTCTTGTTCCCAGGACAGAAGTTTCCAGAATCAACCCGATATCATGTTTCCTGGCCACAGTCTTCCAGTATCAAACCTCAGTCATGTTGCCAGGCCACAGGGTTCCACCATCAATCCTCACTCATGTTCCCAGGCCACAGGGTTCCAGAATCCACCGATGTCATGTTAAAGGCCACAGGGTTCCAGAATCAAACCGTTCTCATGTTCCCGGGCCACAGGGTTCCAGAATCAAGCCTCAGTCATTTTGCCAGGCCAGAGTGTTCCACCATCAAACCTCAGTCATGATCCCAGGCCACATGTTTCCACAATGAAACCTCAGTCATTTTCCCAGGCCAAAGGTTTCCAAAATCAAACCTCAGTCATGTTCCCAGGACACATGGTTCCAGAATCAAACCTGAGTCATGTTCGCGGGCCACAGGTTTCAACCATCAAACCTCAGTCATGTTCCCAGGACACAGGTGTCCAGAATCAAACCTCAGTCATGTTCCCAGGGCACAGGCTTCCAGAAACAAACCTCAGTCATGTTCCCAGGACACAAGTTTCCACAATCAACCAGATATCATGCTTCCTGGCCACAGTCTTCCAGAATCAAACCTTAGTCATGTTGCCAAGCCACAGGTTTCCACCATCAAACCTCAGACATGTTCCCAGGCCACAGGGTTCTAGAATCCACCGATGTCATGTTCCCAGGCCACAGGGTTCGAGAATCAATCCTCAGTTATGTTTCCCGGCTACAGGGTTCTAGAATAAAACCTCAGTCATGTTCCCAATCCACAGGGTTCCAGAACCAAGGCTCAGTCAGGTTCCCGGGGCACAGTATTCCACAATCTAAACAGATGTCACATGCCCAGTCCCCAGGGTTCCAGAATCCACCGGTATCATGTTCCCAGGACACAGGGTTCCAGAATCAATCCTCAGTTATGTTCCCAGGCTACAGGGTTCCAGAATAAAACCTCAGTCATGTTCCCAGTCCACAGGGTTTCAGAACCAAGGCTCAGTCAGGTTCCCGGGGCACAGTATTCCACAATCTAAACAGATGTCATGTTCCCAGGCCACAGTTTTCCAGAATCACGCCTCAGTCATGTTCCCAGGCCACAGGGATCCAGAATCAAACGTCAGTCATGTTGCCAGGCCACAGGTTTCTGCCATCAAACCTCAGTCACGTTCCCGGGCCACAGGGTTCCGGAATCAAGCCTCAGTCATTTTGCCAGGCCAGAGTGTTCCACCATCAAACCTCAGTCATGATCCCAGGCCACATGTTTCCACAATGAAACCTCAGTCATTTTCTCAGGCCAAAGGTTTCCAGAATCAAACCTCAGTCATATTCCCAGGACACATGGTTCCAGAATCAAACCTGAGTCATGTTCGCAGGCCACAGGTTTCAACAATCAAACATCACTCATGTTCCCAGGACACAGGTGTCCAGAATCAAACCTCAGTCATGTACCCAGGGAACAGGCTTCCAGCAACAAACCTTTGTCATATTCCCAGGACACAGGGTTCCAGAATCAAACCTCAGTCTTGTTCCCAGGACAGAAGTTTCCAGAATCAACCCGATATCATGTATCCTGGCCACAGTCTTCCAGTATCAAACCTCAGTCATGTTGCCAGGCCACAGGGTTCCACCATCAATCCTCACTCATGTTCCCAGGCCACATGTTTCCACAATGAAACCTCAGTCATTTTCCCAGGCCAAAGGTTTCCAAAATCAAACCTCAGTCATGTTCCCAGGACACATGGTTCCAGAATCAAACCTGAGTCATGTTCGCGGGCCACAGGTTTCAACCATCAAACCTCAGTCATGTTCCCAGGACACAGGTGTCCAGAATCAAACCTCAGTCATGTTCCCAGGGCACAGGCTTCCAGAAACAAACCTCAGTCATGTTCCCAGGACACAAGTTTCCAGAATCAACCAGATATCATGCTTCCTGGCCACAGTCTTCCAGAATCAAACCTTAGTCATGTTGCCAAGCCACAGGTTTCCACCATCAAACCTCAGACATGTTCCCAGGCCACAGGGTTCTAGAATCCACCGATGTCATGTTCCCAGGCCACAGGGTTCGAGAATCAATCCTCAGTTATGTTTCCCGGCTACAGGGTTCTAGAATAAAACCTCAGTCATGTTCCCAATCCACAGGGTTCCAGAACCAAGGCTCAGTCAGGTTCCCGGGGCACAGTATTCCACAATCTAAACTGATGTCACATGCCCAGTCCCCAGGGTTCCAGAATCCACCGGTATCATGTTCCCAGGCCACAGGGTTCCAGAATCAATCCTCAGTTATGTTCCCAGGCTACAGGGTTCCAGAATAAAACCTCAGTCATGTTCCCAGTCCACAGGGTTTCAGAACCAAGGCTCAGTCAGGTTCCCGGGGCACAGTATTCCACAATCTAAACAGATGTCATGTTCCCAGGCCACAGTTTTCCAGAATCACGCCTCAGTCATGTTCCCAGGCCACAGGGATCCAGAATCAAACGTCAGTCATGTTGCCAGGCCACAGGTTTCTGCCATCAAACCTCAGTCACGTTCCCGGGCCACAGGGTTCCGGAATCAAGCCTCAGTCATTTTGCCAGGCCAGAGTGTTCCACCATCAAACCTCAGTCATGATCCCAGGCCACATGTTTCCACAATGAAACCTCAGTCATTTTCTCAGGCCAAAGGTTTCCAGAATCAAACCTCAGTCATATTCCCAGGACACATGGTTCCAGAATCAAACCTGAGTCATGTTCGCAGGCCACAGGTTTCAACAATCAAACATCACTCATGTTCCCAGGACACAGGTGTCCAGAATCAAACCTCAGTCATGTACCCAGGGAACAGGCTTCCAGCAACAAACCTTTGTCATATTCCCAGGACACAGGGTTCCAGAATCAAACCTCAGTCTTGTTCCCAGGACAGAAGTTTCCAGAATCAACCCGATATCATGTTTCCTGGGCACAGTCTTCCAGTATCAACCCTCAGTCATGTTGCCAGGCCACAGGGTTCCACCATCAATCCTCACTCATGTTCCCAGGCCACAGGGTTCCAGAATCAAACCGTTCCCATGTTCCCAGGCCACAGGGTTCCAGAATCCACCGATGTCATGTTAAAGGCCACAGGGTTCCAGAATCAAACCGTTCTCATGTTCCCGGGCCACAGGTTTCCAGAATCAAGCCTCAGTCATTTTGCCAGGCCAGAGTGTTCCACCATCAAACCTCAGTCATTATCCCAGGCCACATGTTTCCACAATGAAACCTCAGTCATTTTCCCAGGCCAAAGGTTTCCAAAATCAAACCTCAGTCATGTTCCCAGGACACATGGTTCCAGAATCAAACCTGAGTCATGTTCGCGGGCCACAGGTTTCAACCATCAAACCTCAGTCATGTTCCCAGGACACAGGTGTCCAGAATCAAACCTCAGTCATGTTCCCAGGGCACAGGCTTCCAGAAACAAACCTCAGTCATGTTCCCAGGACACAAGTTTCCAGAATCAACCAGATATCATGCTTCCTGGCCACAGTCTTCCAGAATCAAACCTTAGTCATGTTGCCAAGCCACAGGTTTCCACCATCAAACCTCAGACATGTTCCCAGGCCACAGGGTTCTAGAATCCACCGATGTCATGTTCCCAAGCCACAGGGTTCGAGAATCAATCCTCAGTTATGTTTCCAGGCTACAGGGTTCTAGAATAAAACCTCAGTCATGTTCCCAATCCACAGGGTTCCAGAACCAAGGCTCAGTCAGGTTCCCGGGGCACAGTATTCCACAATCTAAACAGATGTCACATGCCCAGTCCCCAGGGTTCCAGAATCCACCGGTATCATGTTCCCAGGCCACAGGGTTCCAGAATCAATCCTCAGATATGTTCCCAGGCTACAGGGTTCCAGATTAAAACCTCAGTCATGTTCCCAGTCCACAGGGTTTCAGAACCAAGGCTCAGTCAGGTTCCCGGGGCACAGTATTCCACAATCTAAACAGATGTCATGTTCCCAGGCCACAGTTTTCCAGAATCACGCCTCAGTCACGTTCCCGGGCCACAGGGTTCCAGAATCAAGCCTCAGTCATTTTGCCAGACCAGAGTGTTCCTCCTTCAAACCTCAGTCATGATCCCAGGCCACATGTTTCCACAATGAAACCTCAGTCATTTTCCCAGGCCAAAGGTTTCCAAAATCAAACCTCAGTCATGTTCCCAGGACACATGGTTCCAGAATCAAACCTGAGTCATGTTCGCGGGCCACAGGTTTCAACCATGAAACCTCAGTCATGTTCCCAAGACACAGGTGTCCAGAATCAAACCTCAGTCATGTTCCCAGGGCACAGGCTTCCAGAAACAAACCTCAGTCATGTTCCCAGGACACAAGTTTCCAGAATCAACCAGATATCATGCTTCCTGGCCACAGTCTTCCAGAATCAAACCTTAGTCATGTTGCCAAGCCACAGGTTTCCACCATCAAACCTCAGACATGTTCCCAGGCCACAGGGTTCTAGAATCCACCGATGTCATGTTCCCAGGCCACAGGGTTCGAGAATCAATCCTCAGTTATGTTTCCAGGCTACAGGGTTCTAGAATAAAACCTCAGTCATGTTCCCAATCCACAGGGTTCCAGAACCAAGGCTCAATCAGGTTCCCGGGGCACAGTATTCCACAATCTAAACAGATGTCACATGCCCAGTCCCCAGGGTTCCAGAATCCACCGGTATCATGTTCCCAGGCCACAGGGTTCCAGAATCAATCCTCAGTTATGTTCCCAGGCTACAGGGTTCCAGAATAAAACCTCAGTCATGTTCCCAGTCCACAGGGTTTCAGAACCAAGGCTCAGTCAGGTTCCCGGGGCACAGTATTCCACAATCTAAACAGATGTCATGTTCCCAGGCCACAGTTTTCCAGAATCACGCCTCAGTCATGTTCCCAGGCCACAGGGATCCAGAATCAAACGTCAGTCATGTTGCCAGGCCACAGGTTTCTGCCATCAAACCTCAGTCACGTTCCCGGGCCACAGGGTTCCGGAATCAAGCCTCAGTCATTTTACCAGGCCAGAGTGTTCCACCATCAAACCTCAGTCATGATCCCAGGCCACATGTTTCCACAATGAAACCTCAGTCATTTTCTCAGGCCAAAGGTTTTCAGAATCAAACCTCAGTCATATTCCCAGGACACATGGTTCTAGAATCAAACCTGAGTCATGTTCGCAGGCCACAGGTTTCAACAATCAAACATCACTCATGTTCCCAGGACACAGGTGTCCAGAATCAAACCTCAGTCATGTACCCAGGGAACAGGCTTCCAGCAACAAACCTTTGTCATATTCCCAGGACACAGGGTTCCAGAATCAAACCTCAGTCTTGTTCCCAGGACAGAAGTTTCCAGAATCAACCCGATATCATGTTTCCTGGCCACAGTCTTCCAGTATCAAACCTCAGTCATGTTGCCAGGCCACAGGGTTCCACCATCAATCCTCACTCATGTTCCCAGGCCACAGGGTTCCAGAATCAAACCGTTCTCATGTTCCCAGGCCACAGGGTTCCAGAATCCACCGATGTCATGTTAAAGGCCACAGGGTTCCAGAATCAAACCGTTCTCATGTTCCCGGGCCACAGGGTTCCAGAATCAAGCCTCAGTCATTTTGCCAGGCCAGAGTGTTCCACCATCAAACCTCAGTCATGATCCCAGGCCACATGTTTCCACAATGAAACCTCAGTCATTTTCCCAGGCCAAAGGTTTCCAAAATCAAACCTCAGTCATGTTCCCAGGACACATGGTTCCAGAATCAAACCTGAGTCATGTTCGCGGGCCACAGGTTTCAACCATCAAACCTCAGTCATGTTCCCAGGACACAGGTGTCCAGAATCAAACCTCAGTCATGTTCCCAGGGCACAGGCTTCCAGAAACAAACCTCAGTCATGTTCCCAGGACACAAGTTTCCAGAATCAACCAGATATCATGCTTCCTGGCCACAGTCTTCCAGAATCAAACCTTAGTCATGTTGCCAAGCCACAGGTTTCCACCATCAAACCTCAGACATGTTCCCAGGCCACAGGGTTCTAGAATCCACCGATGTCATGTTCCCAGGCCACAGGGTTCGAGAATCAATCCTCAGTTATGTTTCCCGGCTACAGGGTTCTAGAATAAAACCTCAGTCATGTTCCCAATCCACAGGGTTCCAGAACCAAGGCTCAGTCAGGTTCCCGGGGCACAGTATTCCACAATCTAAACAGATGTCACATGCCCAGTCCCCAGGGTTCCAGAATCCACCGGTATCATGTTCCCAGGCCACAGGGTTCCAGAATCAATCCTCAGTTATGTTCCCAGGCTACAGGGTTCCAGAATAAAACCTCAGTCATGTTCCCAGTCCACAGGGTTTCAGAACCAAGGCTCAGTCAGGTTCCCGGGGCACAGTATTCCACAATCTAAACAGATGTCATGTTCCCAGGCCACAGTTTTCCAGAATCACGCCTCAGTCATGTTCCCAGGCCACAGGGATCCAGAATCAAACGTCAGTCATGTTGCCAGGCCACAGGTTTCTGCCATCAAACCTCAGTCACGTTCCCGGGCCACAGGGTTCCGGAATCAAGCCTCAGTCATTTTGGCAGGCCAGAGTGTTCCACCATCAAACCTCAGTCATGATCCCAGGCCACATGTTTCCACAATGAAACCTCAGTCATTTTCTCAGGCCAAAGGTTTCCAGAATCAAACCTCAGTCATATTCCCAGGACACATGGTTCCAGAATCAAACCTGAGTCATGTTCGCAGGCCACAGGTTTCAACAATCAAACATCACTCATGTTCCCAGGACACAGGTGTCCAGAATCAAACCTCAGTCATGTACCCAGGGAACAGGCTTCCAGCAACAAACCTTTGTCATATTCCCAGGACACAGGGTTCCAGAATCAAACCTCAGTCTTGTTCCCAGGACAGAAGTTTCCAGAATCAACCCGATATCATGTTTCCTGGCCACAGTCTTCCAGTATCAAACCTCAGTCATGTTGCCAGGCCACAGGGTTCCACCATCAATCCTCACTCATGTTCCCAGGCCACAGGGTTCCAGAATGAAACCGTTCCCATGTTCCCAGGCCACAGGGTTCCAGAATCCACCGATGTCATGTTAAAGGCCACAGGGTTCCAGAATCAAACCGTTCTCATGTTCCCGGGCCACAGGGTTCCAGAATCAAGCCTCAGTCATTTTGCCAGGCCAGTGTTCCACCATCAAACCTCAGTCATGATCCCAGGCCACATGTTTCCACAATGAAACCTCAGTCATTTTCCCAGGCCAAAGGTTTCCAAAATCAAACCTCAGTCATGTTCCCAGGACACATGGTTCCAGAATCAAACCTGAGTCATGTTCGCGGGCCACAGGTTTCAACCATCAAACCTCAGGCATGTTCCCAGGACACAGGTGTCCAGAATCAAACCTCAGTCATGTTCCCAGGGCACAGGCTTCCAGAAACAAACCTCAGTCATGTTCCCAGGACACAAGTTTCCAGAATCAACCAGATATCATGCTTCCTGGCCACAGTCTTCCAGAATCAAACCTTAGTCATGTTGCCAAGCCACAGGTTTCCACCATCAAACCTCAGACATGTTCCCAGGCCACAGGGTTCTAGAATCCACCGATGTCATGTTCCCAGGCCACAGGGTTCGAGAATCAATCCTCAGTTATGTTTCCCGGCTACAGGGTTCTAGAATAAAACCTCAGTCATGTTCCCAATCCACAGGGTTCCAGAACCAAGGCTCAGTCAGGTTCCCGGGGCACAGTATTCCACAATCTAAACAGATGTCACATGCCCAGTCCCCAGGGTTCCAGAATCCACCGGTATCATGTTCCCAGGCCACAGGGTTCCAGAATCAATCCTCAGTTATGTTCCCAGGCTACAGGGTTCCAGAATAAAACCTCAGTCATGTTCCCAGTCCACAGGGTTTCAGAACCAAGGCTCAGTCAGGTTCCCGGGGCACAGTATTCCACAATCTAAACAGATGTCATGTTCCCAGGCCACAGTTTTCCAGAATCACGCCTCAGTCATGTTCCCAGGCCACAGGGATCCAGAATCAAACGTCAGTCATGTTGCCAGGCCACAGGTTTCTGCCATCAAACCTCAGTCACGTTCCCGGGCCACAGGGTTCCGGAATCAAGCCTCAGTCATTTTGCCAGGCCAGAGTGTTCCACCATCAAACCTCAGTCATGATCCCAGGCCACATGTTTCCACAATGAAACCTCAGTCATTTTCTCAGGCCAAAGGTTTCCAGAATCAAACCTCAGTCATATTCCCAGGACACATGGTTCCAGAATCAAACCTGAGTCATGTTCGCAGGCCACAGGTTTCAACAATCAAACATCACTCATGTTCCCAGGACACAGGTGTCCAGAATCAAACCTCAGTCATGTACCCAGGGAACAGGCTTCCAGCAACAAACCTTTGTCATATTCCCAGGACACAGGGTTCCAGAATCAAACCTCAGTCTTGTTCCCAGGACAGAAGTTTCCAGAATCAACCCGATATCATGTTTCCTGGCCACAGTCTTCCAGTATCAAACCTCAGTCATGTTGCCAGGCCACAGGGTTCCACCATCAATCCTCACTCATGTTCCCAGGCCACAGGGTTCCAGAATCCACCGATGTCATGTTAAAGGCCACAGGGTTCCAGAATCAAACCGTTCTCATGTTCCCGGGCCACAGGGTTCCAGAATCAAGCCTCAGTCATTTTGCCAGGCCAGAGTGTTCCACCATCAAACCTCAGTCATGATCCCAGGCCACATGTTTCCACAATGAAACCTCAGTCATTTTCCCAGGCCAAAGGTTTCCAAAATCAAACCTCAGTCATGTTCCCAGGACACATGGTTCCAGAATCAAACCTGAGTCATGTTCGCGGGCCACAGGTTTCAACCATCAAACCTCAGTCATGTTCCCAGGACACAGGTGTCCAGAATCAAACCTCAGTCATGTTCCCAGGGCACAGGCTTCCAGAAACAAACCTCAGTCATATTCCCAGGACACAAGTTTCCAGAATCAACCAGATATCATGCTTCCTGGCCACAGTCTTCCAGAATCAAACCTTAGTCATGTGGCCAAGCCACAGGTTTCCACCATCAAACCTCAGACATGTTCCCAGGCCACAGGGTTCTAGAATCCACCGATGTCATGTTCCCAGGCCACAGGGTTCGAGAATCAATCCTCAGTTATGTTTCCCGGCTACAGGGTTCTAGAATAAAACCTCAGTCATGTTCCCAATCCACAGGGTTCCAGAACCAAGGCTCAGTCAGGTTCCCGGGGCACAGTATTCCACAATCTAAACAGATGTCACATGCCCAGTCCCCAGGGTTCCAGAATCCACCGGTATCATGTTCCCAGGCCACAGGGTTCCAGAATCAATCCTCAGTTATGTTCCCAGGCTACAGGGTTCCAGAATAAAACCTCAGTCATGTTCCCAGTCCACAGGGTTTCAGAACCAAGGCTCAGTCAGGTTCCCCGGGCACAGTATTCCACAATCTAAACAGATGTCATGTTCCCAGGCCGCAGATTCCAAGAATCACGCCTCAGTCATTTTCCCAGGCCACAGGGATCCAGAATCAAACGTCAGTCAAGTTGCCAGGCCACAGGTTTCTGCCATCAATCCTCAGTCACGTTCCCGGGCCACAGGGTTCCTGAATCAAGCCTCAGTCATTTTGCCAGGCCAGAGTGTTCCACCATCAAACCTCAGTCATGATCCCAGGCCACATGTTTCCACAATGAAACCTCAGTCATTTTCTCAGGCCAAAGGTTTCCAGAATCAAACCTCAGTCATATTCCCAGGACACATGGTTCCAGAATCAAACCTGAGTCATGTTCGCAGGCCACAGGTTTCAACAATCAAACATCACTCATGTTCCCAGGACACAGGTGTCCTGAATCAAACCTCAGTCATGTACCCAGGGAACAGGCTTCCAGCAACAAACCTTTTTCATATTCCCAGGACACAGGGTTCCAGAATCAAACCTCAGTCTTGTTCCCAGGACAGAAGTTTCCAGAATCAACCCGATATCATGTTTCCTGGCCACAGTCTTCCAGTATCAAACCTCAGTCATGTTGCCAGGCCACAGGGTTCCACCATCAATCCTCACTCATGTTCCCAGGCCACAGGGTTCCAGAATCCACCGATGTCATGTTAAAGGCCACAGGGTTCCAGAATCAAACCGTTCTCATGTTCCCGGGCCACAGGGTTCCAGAATCAAGCCTCAGTCATTTTGCCAGGCCAGAGTGTTCCACCATCAAACCTCAGTCATGATCCCAGGCCACATGTTTCCACAATGAAACCTCAGTCATTTTCCCAGGCCAAAGGTTTCCAAAATCAAACCTCAGTCATGTTCCCAGGACACATGGTTCCAGAATCAAACCTGAGTCATGTTCGCGGGCCACAGGTTTCAACCATCAAACCTCAGTCATGTTCCCAGGACACAGGTGTCCAGAATCAAACCTCAGTCATGTTCCCAGGGCACAGGCTTCCAGAAACAAACCTCAGTCATGTTCCCAGGACACAAGTTTCCAGAATCAACCAGATATCATGCTTCCTGGCCACAGTCTTCCAGAATCAAACCTTAGTCATGTGGCCAAGCCACAGGTTTCCACCATCAAACCTCAGACATGTTCCCAGGCCACAGGGTTCTAGAATCCACCGATGTCATGTTCCCAGGCCACAGGGTTCGAGAATCAATCCTCAGTTATGTTTCCCGGCTACAGGGTTCTAGAATAAAACCTCAGTCATGTTCCCAATCCACAGGGTTCCAGAACCAAGGCTCAGTCAGGTTCCCGGGGCACAGTATTCCACAATCTAAACAGATGTCACATGCCCAGTCCCCAGGGTTCCAGAATCCACCGGTATCATGTTCCCAGGCCACAGGGTTCCAGAATCAATCCTCAGTTATGTTCCCAGGCTACAGGGTTCCAGAATAAAACCTCAGTCATGTTCCCAGTCCACAGGGTTTCAGAACCAAGGCTCAGTCAGGTTCCCCGGGCACAGTATTCCACAATCTAAACAGATGTCATGTTCCCAGGCCGCAGATTCCAAGAATCACGCCTCAGTCATTTTCCCAGGCCACAGGGATCCAGAATCAAACGTCAGTCAAGTTGCCAGGCCACAGGTTTCTGCCATCAATCCTCAGTCACGTTCCCGGGCCACAGGGTTCCTGAATCAAGCCTCAGTCATTTTGCCAGGCCAGAGTGTTCCACCATCAAACCTCAGTCATGATCCCAGGCCACATGTTTCCACAATGAAACCTCAGTCATTTTCTCAGGCCAAAGGTTTCCAGAATCAAACCTCAGTCATATTCCCAGGACACATGGTTCCAGAATCAAACCTGAGTCATGTTCGCAGGCCACAGGTTTCAACAATCAAACATCACTCATGTTCCCAGGACACAGGTGTCCTGAATCAAACCTCAGTCATGTACCCAGGGAACAGGCTTCCAGCAACAAACCTTTTTCATATTCCCAGGACACAGGGTTCCAGAATCAAACCTCAGTCTTGTTCCCAGGACAGAAGTTTCCAGAATCAACCCGATATCATGTTTCCTGGCCACAGTCTTCCAGTATCAAACCTCAGTCATGTTGCCAGGCCACAGGGTTCCACCATCAATCCTCACTCATGTTCCCAGGCCACAGGGTTCCAGAATCCACCGATGTCATGTTAAAGGCCACAGGGTTCCAGAATCAAACCGTTCTCATGTTCCCGGGCCACAGGGTTCCAGAATCAAGCCTCAGTCATTTTGCCAGGCCAGAGTGTTCCACCATCAAACCTCAGTCATGATCCCAGGCCACATGTTTCCACAATGAAACCTCAGTCATTTTCCCAGGCCAAAGGTTTCCAAAATCAAACCTCAGTCATGTTCCCAGGACACATGGTTCCAGAATCAAACCTGAGTCATGTTCGCGGGCCACAGGTTTCAACCATCAAACCTCAGTCATGTTCCCAGGACACAGGTGTCCAGAATCAAACCTCAGTCATGTTCCCAGGGCACAGGCTTCCAGAAACAAACCTCAGTCATGTTCCCAGGACACAAGTTTCCAGAATCAACCAGATATCATGCTTCCTGGCCACAGTCTTCCAGAATCAAACCTTAGTCATGTTGCCAAGCCACAGGTTTCCACCATCAAACCTCAGACATGTTCCCAGGCCACAGGGTTCTAGAATCCACCGATGTCATGTTCCCAGGCCACAGGGTTCGAGAATCAATCCTCAGTTATGTTTCCAGGCTACAGGGTTCTAGAATAAAACCTCAGTCATGTTCCCAATCCACAGGGTTCCAGAACCAAGGCTCAGTCAGGTTCCCGGGGCACAGTATTCCACAATCTAAACAGATGTCACATGCCCAGTCCCCAGGGTTCCAGAATCCACCGGTATCATGTTCCCAGGCCACAGGGTTCCAGAATCAATCCTCATTTATGTTCCCAGGCTACAGGGTTCCAGAATAAAACCTCAGTCATGTTCCCAGTCCACAGGGTTTCAGAACCAAGGCTCAGTCAGGTTCCCGGGGCACAGTATTCCACAATCTAAACAGATGTCATGTTCCCAGGCCACAGTTTTCCAGAATCACGCCTCAGTCATGTTCCCAGGCCACAGGGATCCAGAATCAAACGTCAGTCATGTTGCCAGGCCACAGGTTTCTGCCATCAAACCTCAGTCACGTTCCCGGGCCACAGGGTTCCTGAATCAAGCCTCAGTCATTTTGCCAGGCCAGAGTGTTCCACCATCAAACCTCAGTCATGATCCCAGGCCACATGTTTCCACAATGAAACCTCAGTCATTTTCCCAGGCCAAAGGTTTCCAAAATCAAACCTCAGTCATGTTCCCAGGACACATGGTTCCAGAATCAAACCTGAGTCATGTTCGCGGGCCACAGGTTTCAACCATCAAACCTCAGTCATGTTCCCAGGACACAGGTGTCCAGAATCAAACCTCAGTCATGTTCCCAGGGCACAGGCTTCCAGAAACAAACCTCAGTCATGTTCCCAGGACACAAGTTTCCAGAATCAACCAGATATCATGCTTCCTGGCCACAGTCTTCCAGAATCAAACCTTAGTCATGTTGCCAAGCCACAGGTTTCCACCATCAAACCTCAGACATGTTCCCAGGCCACAGGGTTCTAGAATCCACCGATGTCATGTTCCCAGGCCACAGGGTTCGAGAATCAATCCTCAGTTATGTTTCCCGGCTACAGGGTTCTAGAATAAAACCTCAGTCATGTTCCCAATCCACAGGGTTCCAGAACCAAGGCTCAGTCAGGTTCCCGGGGCACAGTATTCCACAATCTAAACAGTTGCCACATGCCCAGTCCCCAGGGTTCCAGAATCCACCGGTATCATGTTCCCAGGCCACAGGGTTCCAGAATCAATCCTCAGTTATGTTCCCAGGCTACAGGGTTCCAGAATAAAACCTCAGTCATGTTCCCAGTCCACAGGGTTTCAGAACCAAGGCTCAGTCAGGTTCCCGGGGCACAGTATTCCACAATCTAAACAGATGTCATGTTCCCAGGCCACAGTTTTCCAGAATCACGCCTCAGTCATGTTCCCAGGCCACAGGGATCCAGAATCAAACGTCAGTCATGTTGCCAGGCCACAGGTTTCTGCCATCAAACCTCAGTCACGTTCCCGGGCCACAGGGTTCTTGAATCAAGCCTCAGTCATTTTGCCAGGCCAGAGTGTTCCACCATCAAACCTCAGTCATGATCCCAGGCCACATGTTTCCACAATGAAACCTCAGTCATTTTCTCAGGCCAAAGGTTTCCAGAATCAAACCTCAGTCATATTCCCAGGACACATGGTTCCAGAATCAAACCTGAGTCATGTTCGCAGGCCACAGGTTTCAACAATCAAACATCACTCATGTTCCCAGGACACAGGTGTCCTGAATCAAACCTCAGTCATGTACCCAGGGAACAGGCTTCCAGCAACAAACCTTTGTCATATTCCCAGGACACAGGGTTCCAGAATCAAACCTCAGTCTTGTTCCCAGGACAGAAGTTTCCAGAATCAACCCGATATCATGTTTCCTGGCCACAGTCTTCCAGTATCAAACCTCAGTCATGTTGCCAGGCCACAGGGTTCCACCAACAATCCTCACTCATGTTCCCAGGCCACAGGGTTCCAGAATCCACCGATGTCATGTTAAAGGCCACAGGGTTCCAGAATCAAACCGTTCTCATGTTCCCGGGCCACAGGGTTCCAGAATCAAGCCTCAGTCATTTTGCCAGGCCAGTGTTCCACCATCAAACCTCAGTCATGATCCCAGGCCACATGTTTCCACAATGAAACCTCAGTCATTTTCCCAGGCCAAAGGTTTCCAAAATCAAACCTCAGTCATGTTCCCAGGACACATGGTTCCAGAATCAAACCTGAGTCATGTTCGCGGGCCACAGGTTTCAACCATCAAACCTCAGTCATGTTCCCAGGACACAGGTGTCCAGAATCAAACCTCAGTCATGTTCCCAGGGCACAGGCTTCCAGAAACAAACCTCAGTCATGTTCCCAGGACACAAGTTTGCACAATCAACCAGATATCATGCTTCCTGGCCACAGTCTTCCAGAATCAAACCTTAGTCATGTTGCCAAGCCACAGGTTTCCACCATCAAACCTCAGACATGTTCCCAGGCCACAGTGTTCTAGAATCCACCGATGTCATGTTCCCAGGCCACAGGGTTCGAGAATCAATCCTCAGTTATGTTTCCAGGCTACAGGGTTCTAGAATAAAACCTCAGTCATGTTCCCAATCCACAGGGTTCCAGAACCAAGGCTCAGTCAGGTTCCCGGGGCACAGTATTCCACAATCTAAACAGATGTCACATGCCCAGTCCCCAGGGTTCCAGAATCCACCGGTATCATGTTCCCAGGCCACAGGGTTCCAGAATCAATCCTCAGTTATGTTCCCAGGCTACAGGGTTCCAGAATAAAACCTCAGTCATGTTCCCAGTCCACAGGGTTTCAGAACCAAGGCTCAGTCAGGTTCCCGGGGCACAGTATTCCACAATCTAAACAGATGTCATGTTCCCAGGCCACAGTTTTCCAGAATCACGCCTCAGTCATGTTCCCAGGCCACAGGGATCCAGAATCAAACGTCAGTCATGTTGCCAGGCCACAGGTTTCTGCCATCAAACCTCAGTCACGTTCCCGGGCCACAGGGTTCCGGAATCAAGCCTCAGTCATTTTGCCAGGCCAGAGTGTTCCACCATCAAACCTCAGTCATGATCCCAGGCCACATGTTTCCACAATGAAACCTCAGTCATTTTCTCAGGCCAAAGGTTTCCAGAATCAAACCTCAGTCATATTCCCAGGACACATGGTTCCAGAATCAAACCTGAGTCATGTTCGCAGGCCACAGGTTTCAACAATCAAACATCACTCATGTTCCCAGGACACAGGTGTCCAGAATCAAACCTCAGTCATGTACCCAGGGAACAGGCTTCCAGCAACAAACCTTTGTCATATTCCCAGGACACAGGGTTCCAGAATCAAACCTCAGTCTTGTTCCCAGGACAGAAGTTTCCAGAATCAACCCGATATCATGTTTCCTGGCCACAGTCTTCCAGTATCAAACCTCAGTCATGTTGCCAGGCCACAGGGTTCCACCATCAATCCTCACTCATGTTCCCAGGCCACAGGATTCCAGAATGAAACCGTTCCCATGTTCCCAGGCCACAGGGTTCCAGAATCCACCGATGTCATGTTAAAGGCCACAGGGTTCCAGAATCAAACCGTTCTCATGTTCCCGGGCCACAGGGTTCCAGAATCAAGCCTCAGTCATTTTGCCAGGCCAGTGTTCCACCATCAAACCTCAGTCATGATCCCAGGCCACATGTTTCCACAATGAAACCTCAGTCATTTTCCCAGGCCAAAGGTTTCCAAAATCAAACCTCAGTCATGTTCCCAGGACACATGGTTCCAGAATCAAACCTGAGTCATGTTCGCGGGCCACAGGTTTCAACCATCAAACCTCAGTCATGTTCCCAGGACACAGGTGTCCAGAATCAAACCTCAGTCATGTTCCCAGGGCACAGGCTTCCAGAAACAAACCTCAGTCATGTTCCCAGGACACAAGTTTGCACAATCAACCAGATATCATGCTTCCTGGCCACAGTCTTCCAGAATCAAACCTTAGTCATGTTGCCAAGCCACAGGTTTCCACCATCAAACCTCAGACATGTTCCCAGGCCACAGTGTTCTAGAATCCACCGATGTCATGTTCCCAGGCCACAGGGTTCGAGAATCAATCCTCAGTTATGTTTCCAGGCTACAGGGTTCTAGAATAAAACCTCAGTCATGTTCCCAATCCACAGGGTTCCAGAACCAAGGCTCAGTCAGGTTCCCGGGGCACAGTATTCCACAATCTAAACAGATGTCACATGCCCAGTCCCCAGGGT
This sequence comes from Balaenoptera physalus, assembly GCF_965194825.1. NCBI lineage: Eukaryota > Metazoa > Chordata > Mammalia > Artiodactyla > Balaenopteridae > Balaenoptera > Balaenoptera physalus. Next base: position 1,171,911 of record NW_028126442.1, on the reverse strand, counting down.
TCCAGAATCCACCGGTATCATGTTCCCAGGCCACAGGGTTCCAGAATCAATCCTCAGTTATGTTCCCAGGCTACAGGGTTCCAGAATAAAACCTCAGTCATGTTCCCAGTCCACAGGGTTTCAGAACCAAGGCTCAGTCAGGTTCCCGGGGCACAGTATTCCACAATCTAAACAGATGTCATGTTCCCAGGCCACAGTTTTCCAGAATCACGCCTCAGTCATGTTCCCAGGCCACAGGGATCCAGAATCAAACGTCAGTCATGTTGCCAGGCCACAGGTTTCTGCCATCAAACCTCAGTCACGTTCCCGGGCCACAGGGTTCCGGAATCAAGCCTCAGTCATTTTGCCAGGCCAGAGTGTTCCACCATCAAACCTCAGTCATGATCCCAGCTCACATGTTTCCACAATGAAACCTCAGTCATTTTCTCAGCCCAAAGGTTTCCAGAATCAAACCTCAGTCATATTCCCAGGACACATGGTTCCAGAATCAAACCTGAGTCATGTTCGCAGGCCACAGGTTTCAACAATCAAACATCACTCATGTTCCCAGGACACAGGTGTCCAGAATCAAACCTCAGTCATGTACCCAGGGAACAGGCTTCCAGCAACAAACCTTTGTCATATTCCCAGGACACAGGGTTCCAGAATCAAACCTCAGTCTTGTTCCCAGGACAGAAGTTTCCAGAATCAACCCGATATCATGTTTCCTGGCCACAGTCTTCCAGTATCAAACCTCAGTCATGTTGCCAGGCCACAGGGTTCCACCATCAATCCTCACTCATGTTCCCAGGCCACAGGGTTCCAGAATGAAACCGTTCCCATGTTCCCAGGCCACAGGGTTCCAGAATCCACCGATGTCATGTTAAAGGCCACAGGGTTCCAGAATCAAACCGTTCTCATGTTCCCGGGCCACAGGGTTCCAGAATCAAGCCTCAGTCATTTTGCCAGGCCAGTGTTCCACCATCAAACCTCAGTCATGATCCCAGGCCACATGTTTCCACAATGAAACCTCAGTCATTTTCCCAGGCCAAAGGTTTCCAAAATCAAACCTCAGTCATGTTCCCAGGACACATGGTTCCAGAATCAAACCTGAGTCATGTTCGCGGGCCACAGGTTTCAACCATCAAACCTCAGTCATGTTCCCAGGACACAGGTGTCCAGAATCAAACCTCAGTCATGTTCCCAGGGCACAGGCTTCCAGAAACAAACCTCAGTCATGTTCCCAGGACACAAGTTTCCAGAATCAACCAGATATCATGCTTCCTGGCCACAGTCTTCCAGAATCAAACCTTAGTCATGTTGCCAAGCCACAGGTTTCCACCATCAAACCTCAGACATGTTCCCAGGCCACAGGGTTCTAGAATCCACCGATGTCATGTTCCCAGGCCACAGGGTTCGAGAATCAATCCTCAGTTATGTTTCCCGGCTACAGGGTTCTAGAATAAAACCTCAGTCATGTTCCCAATCCACAGGGTTCCAGAACCAAGGCTCAGTCAGGTTCCCGGGGCACAGTATTCCACAATCTAAACAGATGTCACATGCCCAGTCCCCAGGGTTCCAGAATCCACCGGTATCATGTTCCCAGGCCACAGGGTTCCAGAATCAATCCTCAGTTATGTTCCCAGGCTACAGGGTTCCAGAATAAAACCTCAGTCATGTTCCCAGTCCACAGGGTTTCAGAACCAAGGCTCAGTCAGGTTCCCGGGGCACAGTATTCCACAATCTAAACAGATGTCATGTTCCCAGCCCACAGTTTTCCAGAATCACGCCTCAGTCATGTTCCCAGGCCACAGGGATCCAGAATCAAACGTCAGTCATGTTGCCAGGCCACAGGTTTCTGTCATCAAACCTCAGTCACGTTCCCGGGCCACAGGGTTCCTGAATCAAGCCTCAGTCATTTTGCCAGGCCAGAGTGTTCCACCATCAAACCTCAGTCATGATCCCAGGCCACATGTTTCCACAATGAAACCTCAGTCATTTTCTCAGGCCAAAGGTTTCCAGAATCAAACCTCAGTCATATTCCCAGGACACATGGTTCCAGAATCAAACCTGAGTCATGTTCGCAGGCCACAGGTTTCAACAATCAAACATCACTCATGTTCCCAGGACACAGGTGTCCTGAATCAAACCTCAGTCATGTACCCAGGGAACAGGCTTCCAGCAACAAACCTTTGTCATATTCCCAGGACACAGGGTTCCAGAATCAAACCTCAGTCTTGTTCCCAGGACAGAAGTTTCCAGAATCAACCCGATATCATGTTTCCTGGCCACAGTCTTCCAGTATCAAACCTCAGTCATGTTGCCAGGCCACAGGGTTCCACCATCAATCCTCACTCATGTTCCCAGGCCACAGGGTTCCAGAATCCACCGATGTCATGTTAAAGGCCACAGGGTTCCAGAATCAAACCGTTCTCATGTTCCCGGGCCACAGGGTTCCAGAATCAAGCCTCAGTCATTTTGCCAGGCCAGAGTGTTCCACCATCAAACCTCAGTCATGATCCCAGGCCACATGTTTCCACAATGAAACCTCAGTCATTTTCCCAGGCCAAAGGTTTCCAAAATCAAACCTCAGTCATGTTCCCAGGACACATGGTTCCAGAATCAAACCTGAGTCATGTTCGCGGGCCACAGGTTTCAACCATCAAACCTCAGTCATGTTCCCAGGACACAGGTGTCCAGAATCAAACCTCAGTCATGTTCCCAGGGCACAGGCTTCCAGAAACAAACCTCAGTCATATTCCCAGGACACAAGTTTCCAGAATCAACCAGATATCATGCTTCCTGGCCACAGTCTTCCAGAATCAAACCTTAGTCATGTGGCCAAGCCACAGGTTTCCACCATCAAACCTCAGACATGTTCCCAGGCCACAGGGTTCTAGAATCCACCGATGTCATGTTCCCAGGCCACAGGGTTCGAGAATCAATCCTCAGTTATGTTTCCCGGCTACAGGGTTCTAGAATAAAACCTCAGTCATGTTCCCAATCCACAGGGTTCCAGAACCAAGGCTCAGTCAGGTTCCCGGGGCACAGTATTCCACAATCTAAACAGATGTCACATGCCCAGTCCCCAGGGTTCCAGAATCCACCGGTATCATGTTCCCAGGCCACAGGGTTCCAGAATCAATCCTCAGTTATGTTCCCAGGCTACAGGGTTCCAGAATAAAACCTCAGTCATGTTCCCAGTCCACAGGGTTTCAGAACCAAGGCTCAGTCAGGTTCCCGGGGCACAGTATTCCACAATCTAAACAGATGTCATGTTCCCAGGCCACAGTTTTCCAGAATCACGCCTCAGTCATGTTCCCAGGCCACAGGGATCCAGAATCAAACGTCAGTCATGTTGCCAGGCCACAGGTTTCTGCCATCAAACCTCAGTCACGTTCCCGGGCCACAGGGTTCCGGAATCAAGCCTCAGTCATTTTGCCAGGCCAGAGTGTTCCACCATCAAACCTCAGTCATGATCCCAGCTCACATGTTTCCACAATGAAACCTCAGTCATTTTCTCAGCCCAAAGGTTTCCAGAATCAAACCTCAGTCATATTCCCAGGACACATGGTTCCAGAATCAAACCTGAGTCATGTTCGCAGGCCACAGGTTTCAACAATCAAACATCACTCATGTTCCCAGGACACAGGTGTCCAGAATCAAACCTCAGTCATGTACCCAGGGAACAGGCTTCCAGCAACAAACCTTTGTCATATTCCCAGGACACAGGGTTCCAGAATCAAACCTCAGTCTTGTTCCCAGGACAGAAGTTTCCAGAATCAACCCGATATCATGTTTCCTGGCCACAGTCTTCCAGTATCAAACCTCAGTCATGTTGCCAGGCCACAGGGTTCCACCATCAATCCTCACTCATGTTTCCAGGCCACAGGGTTCCAGAATGAAACCGTTCCCATGTTCCCAGGCCACAGGGTTCCAGAATCCACCGATGTCATGTTAAAGGCCACAGGGTTCCAGAATCAAACCGTTCTCATGTTCCCGGGCCACAGGGTTCCAGAATCAAGCCTCAGTCATTTTGCCAGGCCAGTGTTCCACCATCAAACCTCAGTCATGATCCCAGGCCACATGTTTCCACAATGAAACCTCAGTCATTTTCCCAGGCCAAAGGTTTCCAAAATCAAACCTCAGTCATGTTCCCAGGACACATGGTTCCAGAATCAAACCTGAGTCATGTTCGCGGGCCACAGGTTTCAACCATCAAACCTCAGTCATGTTCCCAGGACACAGGTGTCCAGAATCAAACCTCAGTCATGTTCCCAGGGCACAGGCTTCCAGAAACAAACCTCAGTCATGTTCCCAGGACACAAGTTTCCAGAATCAACCAGATATCATGCTTCCTGGCCACAGTCTTCCAGAATCAAACCTTAGTCATGTTGCCAAGCCACAGGTTTCCACCATCAAACCTCAGACATGTTCCCAGGCCACAGGGTTCTAGAATCCACCGATGTCATGTTCCCAGGCCACAGGGTTCGAGAATCAATCCTCAGTTATGTTTCCCGGCTACAGGGTTCTAGAATAAAACCTCAGTCATGTTCCCAATCCACAGGGTTCCAGAACCAAGGCTCAGTCAGGTTCCCGGGGCACAGTATTCCACAATCTAAACAGATGTCACATGCCCAGTCCCCAGGGTTCCAGAATCCACCGGTATCATGTTCCCAGGCCACAGGGTTCCAGAATCAATCCTCAGTTATGTTCCCAGGCTACAGGGTTCCAGAATAAAACCTCAGTCATGTTCCCAGTCCACAGGGTTTCAGAACCAAGGCTCAGTCAGGTTCCCGGGGCACAGTATTCCACAATCTAAACAGATGTCATGTTCCCAGCCCACAGTTTTCCAGAATCACGCCTCAGTCATGTTCCCAGGCCACAGGGATCCAGAATCAAACGTCAGTCATGTTGCCAGGCCACAGGTTTCTGTCATCAAACCTCAGTCACGTTCCCGGGCCACAGGGTTCCTGAATCAAGCCTCAGTCATTTTGCCAGGCCAGAGTGTTCCACCATCAAACCTCAGTCATGATCCCAGGCCACATGTTTCCACAATGAAACCTCAGTCATTTTCTCAGGCCAAAGGTTTCCAGAATCAAACCTCAGTCATATTCCCAGGACACATGGTTCCAGAATCAAACCTGAGTCATGTTCGCAGGCCACAGGTTTCAACAATCAAACATCACTCATGTTCCCAGGACACAGGTGTCCTGAATCAAACCTCAGTCATGTACCCAGGGAACAGGCTTCCAGCAACAAACCTTTGTCATATTCCCAGGACACAGGGTTCCAGAATCAAACCTCAGTCTTGTTCCCAGGACAGAAGTTTCCAGAATCAACCCGATATCATGTTTCCTGGCCACAGTCTTCCAGTATCAAACCTCAGTCATGTTGCCAGGCCACAGGGTTCCACCATCAATCCTCACTCATGTTCCCAGGCCACAGGGTTCCAGAATCCACCGATGTCATGTTAAAGGACACAGGGTTCCAGAATCAAACCGTTCTCATGTTCCCGGGCCACAGGGTTCCAGAATCAAGCCTCAGTCATTTTGCCAGGCCAGAGTGTTCCACCATCAAACCTCAGTCATGATCCCAGGCCACATGTTTCCACAATGAAACCTCAGTCATTTTCCCAGGCGAAAGGTTTCCAAAATCAAACCTCAGTCATGTTCCCAGGACACATGGTTCCAGAATCAAACCTGAGTCATGTTCGCGGGCCACAGGTTTCAACCATCAAACCTCACTCATGTTCCCAGGACACAGGTGTCCAGAATCAAACCTCAGTCATGTTCCCAGGGCACAGGCTTCCAGAAACAAACCTCAGTCATATTCCCAGGACACAAGTTTCCAGAATCAACCAGATATCATGCTTCCTGGCCACAGTCTTCCAGAATCAAACCTTAGTCATGTGGCCAAGCCACAGGTTTCCACCATCAAACCTCAGACATGTTCCCAGGCCACAGGGTTCTAGAATCCACCGATGTCATGTTCCCAGGCCACAGGGTTCGAGAATCAATCCTCAGTTATGTTTCCCGGCTACAGGGTTCTAGAATAAAACCTCAGTCATGTTCCCAATCCACAGGGTTCCAGAACCAAGGCTCAGTCAGGTTCCCGGGGCACAGTATTCCACAATCTAAACAGATGTCACATGCCCAGTCCCCAGGGTTCCAGAATCCACCGGTATCATGTTCCCAGGCCACAGGGTTCCAGAATCAATCCTCAGTTATGTTCCCAGGCTACAGGGTTCCAGAATAAAACCTCAGTCATGTTCCCAGTCCACAGGGTTTCAGAACCAAGGCTCAGTCAGGTTCCCCGGGCACAGTATTCCACAATCTAAACAGATGTCATGTTCCCAGGCCGCAGATTCCAAGAATCACGCCTCAGTCATTTTCCCAGGCCACAGGGATCCAGAATCAAACGTCAGTCAAGTTGCCAGGCCACAGGTTTCTGCCATCAATCCTCAGTCACGTTCCCGGGCCACAGGGTTCCTGAATCAAGCCTCAGTCATTTTGCCAGGCCAGAGTGTTCCACCATCAAACCTCAGTCATGATCCCAGGCCACATGTTTCCACAATGAAACCTCAGTCATTTTCTCAGGCCAAAGGTTTCCAGAATCAAACCTCAGTCATATTCCCAGGACACATGGTTCCAGAATCAAACCTGAGTCATGTTCGCAGGCCACAGGTTTCAACAATCAAACATCACTCATGTTCCCAGGACACAGGTGTCCTGAATCAAACCTCAGTCATGTACCCAGGGAACAGGCTTCCAGCAACAAACCTTTTTCATATTCCCAGGACACAGGGTTCCAGAATCAAACCTCAGTCTTGTTCCCAGGACAGAAGTTTCCAGAATCAACCCGATATCATGTTTCCTGGCCACAGTCTTCCAGTATCAAACCTCAGTCATGTTGCCAGGCCACAGGGTTCCACCATCAATCCTCACTCATGTTCCCAGGCCACAGGGTTCCAGAATCCACCGATGTCATGTTAAAGGCCACAGGGTTCCAGAATCAAACCGTTCTCATGTTCCCGGGCCACAGGGTTCCAGAATCAAGCCTCAGTCATTTTGCCAGGCCAGAGTGTTCCACCATCAAACCTCAGTCATGATCCCAGGCCACATGTTTCCACAATGAAACCTCAGTCATTTTCCCAGGCCAAAGGTTTCCAAAATCAAACCTCAGTCATGTTCCCAGGACACATGGTTCCAGAATCAAACCTGAGTCATGTTCGCGGGCCACAGGTTTCAACCATCAAACCTCAGTCATGTTCCCAGGACACAGGTGTCCAGAATCAAACCTCAGTCATGTTCCCAGGGCACAGGCTTCCAGAAACAAACCTCAGTCATGTTCCCAGGACACAAGTTTCCAGAATCAACCAGATATCATGCTTCCTGGCCACAGTCTTCCAGAATCAAACCTTAGTCATGTTGCCAAGCCACAGGTTTCCACCATCAAACCTCAGACATGTTCCCAGGCCACAGGGTTCTAGAATCCACCGATGTCATGTTCCCAGGCCACAGGGTTCGAGAATCAATCCTCAGTTATGTTTCCCGGCTACAGGGTTCTAGAATAAAACCTCAGTCATGTTCCCAATCCACAGGGTTCCAGAACCAAGGCTCAGTCAGGTTCCCGGGGCACAGTATTCCACAATCTAAACAGATGTCACATGCCCAGTCCCCAGGGTTCCAGAATCCACCGGTATCATGTTCCCAGGCCACAGGGTTCCAGAATCAATCCTCATTTATGTTCCCAGGCTACAGGGTTCCAGAATAAAACCTCAGTCATGTTCCCAGTCCACAGGGTTTCAGAACCAAGGCTCAGTCAGGTTCCCGGGGCACAGTATTCCACAATCTAAACAGATGTCATGTTCCCAGGCCACAGTTTTCCAGAATCACGCCTCAGTCATGTTCCCAGGCCACAGGGATCCAGAATCAAACGTCAGTCATGTTGCCAGGCCACAGGTTTCTGCCATCAAACCTCAGTCACGTTCCCGGGCCACAGGGTTCCTGAATCAAGCCTCAGTCATTTTGCCAGGCCAGAGTGTTCCACCTTCAAACCTCAGTCATGATCCCAGGCCACATGTTTCCACAATGAAACCTCAGTCATTTTCTCAGGCCAAAGGTTTCCAGAATCAAACCTCAGTCATATTCCCAGGACACATGGTTCCAGAATCAAACCTGAGTCATGTTCGCAGGCCACAGGTTTCAACAATCAAACATCACTCATGTTCCCAGGACACAGGTGTCCTGAATCAAACCTCAGTCATGTACCCAGGGAACAGGCTTCCAGCAACAAACCTTTGTCATATTCCCAGGACACAGGGTTCCAGAATCAAACCTCAGTCTTGTTCCCAGGACAGAAGTTTCCAGAATCAACCCGATATCATGTTTCCTGGCCACAGTCTTCCAGTATCAAACCTCAGTCATGTTGCCAGGCCACAGGGTTCCACCATCAATCCTCACTCATGTTCCCAGGCCACAGGGTTCCAGAATCCACCGATGTCATGTTAAAGGCCACAGGGTTCCAGAATCAAACCGTTCTCATGTTCCCGGGCCACAGGGTTCCAGAATCAAGCCTCAGTCATTTTGCCAGGCCAGTGTTCCACCATCAAACCTCAGTCATGATCCCAGGCCACATGTTTCCACAATGAAACCTCAGTCATTTTCCCAGACCAAAGGTTTCCAAAATCAAACCTCAGTCATGTTCCCAGGACACATGGTTCCAGAATCAAACCTGAGTCATGTTCGCGGGCCACAGGTTTCAACCATCAAACCTCAGTCATGTTCCCAGGACACAGGTGTCCAGAATCAAACCTCAGTCATGTTCCCAGGGCACAGGCTTCCAGAAACAAACCTCAGTCATGTTCACAGGACACAAGTTTCCACAATCAACCAGATATCATGCTTCCTGGCCACAGTCTTCCAGAATCAAACCTTAGTCATGTTGCCAAGCCACAGGTTTCCACCATCAAACCTCAGACATTTTCCCAGGCCACAGGGTTCTAGAATCCACCGATGTCATGTTCCCAGGCCACAGGGTTCGAGAATCAATCCTCAGTTATGTTTCCCGGCTACAGGGTTCTAGAATAAAACCTCAGTCATGTTCCCAATCCACAGGGTTCCAGAACCAAGGCTCAGTCAGGTTCCCGGGGCACAGTATTCCACAATCTAAACAGATGTCACATGCCCAGTCCCCAGGGTTCCAGAATCCACCGGTATCATGTTCCCAGGCCACAGGGTTCCAGAATCAATCCTCAGTTATGTTCCCAGGCTACAGGGTTCCAGAATAAAACCTCAGTCATGTTCCCAGTCCACAGGGTTTCAGAACCAAGGCTCAGTCAGGTTCCCGGGGCACAGTATTCCACAATCTAAACAGATGTCATGTTCCCAGCCCACAGTTTTCCAGAATCACGCCTCAGTCATGTTCCCAGGCCACAGGGATCCAGAATCAAACGTCAGTCATGTTGCCAGGCCACAGGTTTCTGTCATCAAACCTCAGTCACGTTCCCGGGCCACAGGGTTCCTGAATCAAGCCTCAGTCATTTTGCCAGGCCAGAGTGTTCCACCATCAAACCTCAGTCATGATCCCAGGCCACATGTTTCCACAATGAAACCTCAGTCATTTTCTCAGGCCAAAGGTTTCCAGAATCAAACCTCAGTCATATTCCCAGGACACATGGTTCCAGAATCAAACCTGAGTCATGTTCGCAGGCCACAGGTTTCAACAATCAAACATCACTCATGTTCCCAGGACACAGGTGTCCTGAATCAAACCTCAGTCATGTACCCAGGGAACAGGCTTCCAGCAACAAACCTTTGTCATATTCCCAGGACACAGGGTTCCAGAATCAAACCTCAGTCTTGTTCCCAGGACAGAAGTTTCCAGAATCAACCCGATATCATGTTTCCTGGCCACAGTCTTCCAGTATCAAACCTCAGTCATGTTGCCAGGCCACAGGGTTCCACCATCAATCCTCACTCATGTTCCCAGGCCACAGGGTTCCAGAATCCACCGATGTCATGTTAAAGGCCACAGGGTTCCAGAATCAAACCGTTCTCATGTTCCGGGGCCACAGGGTTCCAGAATCAAGCCTCAGTCATTTTGCCAGGCCAGAGTGTTCCACCATCAAACCTCAGTCATGATCCCAGGCCACATGTTTCCACAATGAAACCTCAGTCATTTTCCCAGGCCAAAGGTTTCCAAAATCAAACCTCAGTCATGTTCCCAGGACACATGGTTCCAGAATCAAACCTGAGTCATGTTCGCGGGCCACAGGTTTCAACCATCAAACCTCAGTCATGTTCCCAGGACACAGGTGTCCAGAATCAAACCTCAGTCATGTTCCCAGGGCACAGGCTTCCAGAAACAAACCTCAGTCATGTTCCCAGGACACAAGTTTCCAGAATCAACCAGATATCATGCTTCCTGGCCACAGTCTTCCAGAATCAAACCTTAGTCATGTTGCCAAGCCACAGGTTTCCACCATCAAACCTCAGACATGTTCCCAGGCCACAGGGTTCTAGAATCCACCGATGTCATGTTCCCAGGCCACAGGGTTCGAGAATCAATCCTCAGTTATGTTTCCAGGCTACAGGGTTCTAGAATAAAACCTCAGTCATGTTCCCAATCCACAGGGTTCCAGAACCAAGGCTCAGTCAGGTTCCCGGGGCACAGTATTCCACAATCTAAACAGATGTCACATGCCCAGTCCCCAGGGTTCCAGAATCCACCGGTATCATGTTCCCAGGCCACAGGGTTCCAGAATCAATCCTCATTTATGTTCCCAGGCTACAGGGTTCCAGAATAAAACCTCAGTCATGTTTCCAGTCCACAGGGTTTCAGAACCAAGGCTCAGTCAGGTTCCCGGGGCACAGTATTCCACAATCTAAACAGATGTCATGTTCCCAGGCCACAGTTTTCCAGAATCACGCCTCAGTCATGTTCCCAGGCCACAGGGATCCAGAATCAAACGTCAGTCATGTTGCCAGGCCACAGGTTTCTGCCATCAAACCTCAGTCACGTTCCCGGGCCACAGGGTTCCTGAATCAAGCCTCAGTCATTTTGCCAGGCCAGAGTGTTCCACCATCAAACCTCAGTCATGATCCCAGGCCACATGTTTCCACAATGAAACCTCAGTCATTTTCTCAGGCCAAAGGTTTCCAGAATCAAACCTCAGTCATATTCCCAGGACACATGGTTCCAGAATCAAACCTGAGTCATGTTCGCAGGCCACAGGTTTCAACAATCAAACATCACTCATGTTCCCAGGACACAGGTGTCCAGAATCAAACCTCAGTCATGTACCCAGGGAACAGGCTTCCAGCAACAAACCTTTGTCATATTCCCAGGACACAGGGTTCCAGAATCAAACCTCAGTCTTGTTCCCAGGACAGAAGTTTCCAGAATCAACCCGATATCATGTTTCCTGGCCACAGTCTTCCAGTATCAAACCTCAGTCATGTTGCCAGGCCACAGGGTTCCACCATCAATCCTCACTCATGTTCCCAGGCCACAGGGTTCCAGAATCAAACCGTTCCCATGTTCCCAGGCCACAGGGTTCCAGAATCCACCGATGTCATGTTAAAGGCCACAGGGTTCCAGAATCAAACCGTTCTCATGTTCCCGGGCCACAGGGTTCCAGAATCAAGCCTCAGTCATTTTGCCAGGCCAAGGTTCCACCATCAAACCTCAGTCATGATCCCAGGCCACATGTTTCCACAATGAAACCTCAGTCATTTTCCCAGGCCAAAGGTTTCCAAAATCAAACCTCAGTCATGTTCCCAGGACACATGGTTCCAGAATCAAACCTGAGTCATGTTCGCGGGCCACAGGTTTCAACCATCAAACCTCAGTCATGTTCCCAGGACACAGGTGTCCAGAATCAAACCTCAGTCATGTTCCCAGGGCACAGGCTTCCAGAAACAAACCTCAGTCATGTTCCCAGGACACAAGTTTCCAGAATCAACCAGATATCATGCTTCCTGGGCACAGTCTTCCAGAATCAAACCTTAGTCATGTTGCCAAGCCACAGGTTTCCACCATCAAACCTCAGACATGTTCCCAGGCCACAGGGTTCTAGAATCCACCGATGTCATGTTCCCAGGCCACAGGGTTCGAGAATCAATCCTCAGTTATGTTTCCAGGCTACAGGGTTCTAGAATAAAACCTCAGTCATGTTCCCAATCCACAGGGTTCCAGAACCAAGGCTCAGTCAGGTTCCCGGGGCACAGTATTCCACAATCTAAACAGATGTCACATGCCCAGTCCCCAGGGTTCCAGAATCCACCGGTATCATGTTCCCAGGCCACAGGGTTCCAGAATCAATCCTCAGTTATGTTCCCAGGCTACAGGGTTCCAGAATAAAACCTCAGTCATGTTCCCAGTCCACAGGGTTTCAGAACCAAGGCTCAGTCAGGTTCCCGGGGCACAGTATTCCACAATCTAAACAGATGTCATGTTCCCAGGCCACAGTTTTCCAGAATCACGCCTCAGTCATGTTCCCAGCCCACAGGGATCCAGAATCAAACGTCAGTCATGTTGCCAGGCCACAGGTTTCTGCCATCAAACCTCAGTCACGTTCCCGGGCCACAGGGTTCCGGAATCAAGCCTCAGTCAGTTTGCCAGGCCAGAGTGTTCCACCATCAAACCTCAGTCATGATCCCAGGCCACATGTTTCCACAATGAAACCTCAGTCATTTTCTCAGGCCAAAGGTTTCCAGAATCAAACCTCAGTCATATTCCCAGGACACATGGTTCCAGAATCAAACCGTTCTCATGTTCCCAGGCCACAGGGTTCCAGAATCCACCGATGTCATGTTAAAGGCCACAGGGTTCGAGAATCAATCCTCAGTTATGTTTCCAGGCTACAGGGTTCTAGAATAAAACCTCAGTCATGTTCCCAATCCACAGGGTTCCAGAACCAAGGCTCAGTCAGGTTCCCGGGGCACAGTATTCCAGAATCTAAACAGATGTCACATGCCCAGTCCCCAGGGTTCCAGAATCCACCGGTATCATGTTCCCAGGCCACAGGGTTCCAGAATCAATCCTCAGTTATGTTCCCAGGCTACAGGGTTCCAGAATAAAACCTCAGTCATGTTCCCAGTCCACAGGGTTTCAGAACCAAGGCTCAGTCAGGTTCCCCGGGCACAGTATTCCACAATCTAAACAGATGTCATGTTCCCAGGCCGCAGATTCCAAGAATCACGCCTCAGTCATTTTCCCAGGCCACAGGGATCCAGAATCAAACGTCAGTCAAGTTGCCAGGCCACAGGTTTCTGCCATCAATCCTCAGTCACGTTCCCGGGCCACAGGGTTCCTGAATCAAGCCTCAGTCATTTTGCCAGGCCAGAGTGTTCCACCATCAAACCTCAGTCATGATCCCAGGCCACATGTTTCCACAATGAAACCTCAGTCATTTTCTCAGGCCAAAGGTTTCCAGAATCAAACCTCAGTCATATTCCCAGGACACATGGTTCCAGAATCAAACCTGAGTCATGTTCGCAGGCCACAGGTTTCAACAATCAAACATCACTCATGTTCCCAGGACACAGGTGTCCTGAATCAAACCTCAGTCATGTACCCAGGGAACAGGCTTCCAGCAACAAACCTTTTTCATATTCCCAGGACACAGGGTTCCAGAATCAAACCTCAGTCTTGTTCCCAGGACAGAAGTTTCCAGAATCAACCCGATATCATGTTTCCTGGCCACAGTCTTCCAGTATCAAACCTCAGTCATGTTGCCAGGCCACAGGGTTCCACCATCAATCCTCACTCATGTTCCCAGGCCACAGGGTTCCAGAATCCACCGATGTCATGTTAAAGGCCACAGGGTTCCAGAATCAAACCGTTCTCATGTTCCCGGGCCACAGGGTTCCAGAATCAAGCCTCAGTCATTTTGCCAGGCCAGAGTGTTCCACCATCAAACCTCAGTCATGATCCCAGGCCACATGTTTCCACAATGAAACCTCAGTCATTTTCCCAGGCCAAAGGTTTCCAAAATCAAACCTCAGTCATGTTCCCAGGACACATGGTTCCAGAATCAAACCTGAGTCATGTTCGCGGGCCACAGGTTTCAACCATCAAACCTCAGTCATGTTCCCAGGACACAGGTGTCCAGAATCAAACCTCAGTCATATTCCCAGGGCACAGGCTTCCAGAAACAAACCTCAGTCATGTTCCCAGGACACAAGTTTCCAGAATCAACCAGATATCATGCTTCCTGGCCACAGTCTTCCAGAATCAAACCTTAGTCATGTTGCCAAGCCACAGGTTTCCACCATCAAACCTCAGACATGTTCCCAGGCCACAGTGTTCTAGAATCCACCGATGTCATGTTCCCAGGCCACAGGGTTCGAGAATCAATCCTCAGTTATGTTTCCAGGCTACAGGGTTCTAGAATAAAACCTCAGTCATGTTCCCAATCCACAGGGTTCCAGAACCAAGGCTCAGTCAGGTTCCCGGGGCACAGTATTCCACAATCTAAACAGATGTCACATGCCCAGTCCCCAGGGTTCCAGAATCCACCGGTATCATGTTCCCAGGCCACAGGGTTCCAGAATCAATCCTCAGTTATGTTCCCAGGCTACAGGGTTCCAGAATAAAACCTCAGTCATGTTCCCAGTCCACAGGGTTTCAGAACCAAGGCTCAGTCAGGTTCCCGGGGCACAGTATTCCACAATCTAAACAGATGTCATGTTCCCAGGCCACAGTTTTCCAGAATCACGCCTCAGTCATGTTCCCAGGCCACAGGGATCCAGAATCAAACGTCAGTCATGTTGCCAGGCCACAGGTTTCTGCCATCAAACCTCAGTCACGTTCCCGGGCCACAGGGTTCCGGAATCAAGCCTCAGTCATTTTGCCAGGCCAGAGTGTTCCACCATCAAACCTCAGTCATGATCCCAGCTCACATGTTTCCACAATGAAACCTCAGTCATTTTCTCAGCCCAAAGGTTTCCAGAATCAAACCTCAGTCATATTCCCAGGACACATGGTTCCAGAATCAAACCTGAGTCATGTTCGCAGGCCACAGGTTTCAACAATCAAACATCACTCATGTTCCCAGGACACAGGTGTCCAGAATCAAACCTCAGTCATGTACCCAGGGAACAGGCTTCCAGCAACAAACCTTTGTCATATTCCCAGGACACAGGGTTCCAGAATCAAACCTCAGTCTTGTTCCCAGGACAGAAGTTTCCAGAATCAACCCGATATCATGTTTCCTGGCCACAGTCTTCCAGTATCAAACCTCAGTCATGTTGCCAGGCCACAGGGTTCCACCATCAATCCTCACTCATGTTCCCAGGCCACAGGGTTCCAGAATGAAACCGTTCCCATGTTCCCAGGCCACAGGGTTCCAGAATCCACCGATGTCATGTTAAAGGCCACAGGGTTCCAGAATCAAACCGTTCTCATGTTCCCGGGCCACAGGGTTCCAGAATCAAGCCTCAGTCATTTTGCCAGGCCAGTGTTCCACCATCAAACCTCAGTCATGATCCCAGGCCACATGTTTCCACAATGAAACCTCAGTCATTTTCCCAGGCCAAAGGTTTCCAAAATCAAACCTCAGTCATGTTCCCAGGACACATGGTTCCAGAATCAAACCTGAGTCATGTTCGCGGGCCACAGGTTTCAACCATCAAACCTCAGTCATGTTCCCAGGACACAGGTGTCCAGAATCAAACCTCAGTCATGTTCCCAGGGCACAGGCTTCCAGAAACAAACCTCAGTCATGTTCCCAGGACACAAGTTTCCAGAATCAACCAGATATCATGCTTCCTGGCCACAGTCTTCCAGAATCAAACCTTAGTCATGTTGCCAAGCCACAGGTTTCCACCATCAAACCTCAGACATGTTCCCAGGCCACAGGGTTCTAGAATCCACCGATGTCATGTTCCCAGGCCACAGGGTTCGAGAATCAATCCTCAGTTATGTTTCCCGGCTACAGGGTTCTAGAATAAAACCTCAGTCATGTTCCCAATCCACAGGGTTCCAGAACCAAGGCTCAGTCAGGTTCCCGGGGCACAGTATTCCACAATCTAAACAGATGTCACATGCCCAGTCCCCAGGGTTCCAGAATCCACCGGTATCATGTTCCCAGGCCACAGGGTTCCAGAATCAATCCTCAGTTATGTTCCCAGGCTACAGGGTTCCAGAATAAAACCTCAGTCATGTTCCCAGTCCACAGGGTTTCAGAACCAAGGCTCAGTCAGGTTCCCGGGGCACAGTATTCCACAATCTAAACAGATGTCATGTTCCCAGCCCACAGTTTTCCAGAATCACGCCTCAGTCATGTTCCCAGGCCACAGGGATCCAGAATCAAACGTCAGTCATGTTGCCAGGCCACAGGTTTCTGTCATCAAACCTCAGTCACGTTCCCGGGCCACAGGGTTCCTGAATCAAGCCTCAGTCATTTTGCCAGGCCAGAGTGTTCCACCATCAAACCTCAGTCATGATCCCAGGCCACATGTTTCCACAATGAAACCTCAGTCATTTTCTCAGGCCAAAGGTTTCCAGAATCAAACCTCAGTCATATTCCCAGGACACATGGTTCCAGAATCAAACCTGAGTCATGTTCGCAGGCCACAGGTTTCAACAATCAAACATCACTCATGTTCCCAGGACACAGGTGTCCTGAATCAAACCTCAGTCATGTACCCAGGGAACAGGCTTCCAGCAACAAACCTTTGTCATATTCCCAGGACACAGGGTTCCAGAATCAAACCTCAGTCTTGTTCCCAGGACAGAAGTTTCCAGAATCAACCCGATATCATGTTTCCTGGCCACAGTCTTCCAGTATCAAACCTCAGTCATGTTGCCAGGCCACAGGGTTCCACCATCAATCCTCACTCATGTTCCCAGGCCACAGGGTTCCAGAATCCACCGATGTCATGTTAAAGGCCACAGGGTTCCAGAATCAAACCGTTCTCATGTTCCCGGGCCACAGGGTTCCAGAATCAAGCCTCAGTCATTTTGCCAGGCCAGAGTGTTCCACCATCAAACCTCAGTCATGATCCCAGGCCACATGTTTCCACAATGAAACCTCAGTCATTTTCCCAGGCCAAAGGTTTCCAAAATCAAACCTCAGTCATGTTCCCAGGACACATGGTTCCAGAATCAAACCTGAGTCATGTTCGCGGGCCACAGGTTTCAACCATCAAACCTCAGTCATGTTCCCAGGACACAGGTGTCCAGAATCAAACCTCAGTCATGTTCCCAGGGCACAGGCTTCCAGAAACAAACCTCAGTCATATTCCCAGGACACAAGTTTCCAGAATCAACCAGATATCATGCTTCCTGGCCACAGTCTTCCAGAATCAAACCTTAGTCATGTGGCCAAGCCACAGGTTTCCACCATCAAACCTCAGACATGTTCCCAGGCCACAGGGTTCTAGAATCCACCGATGTCATGTTCCCAGGCCACAGGGTTCGAGAATCAATCCTCAGTTATGTTTCCCGGCTACAGGGTTCTAGAATAAAACCTCAGTCATGTTCCCAATCCACAGGGTTCCAGAACCAAGGCTCAGTCAGGTTCCCGGGGCACAGTATTCCAGAATCTAAACAGATGTCACATGCCCAGTCCCCAGGGTTCCAGAATCCACCGGTATCATGTTCCCAGGCCACAGGGTTCCAGAATCAATCCTCAGTTATGTTCCCAGGCTACAGGGTTCCAGAATAAAACCTCAGTCATGTTCCCAGTCCACAGGGTTTCAGAACCAAGGCTCAGTCAGGTTCCCCGGGCACAGTATTCCACAATCTAAACAGATGTCATGTTCCCAGGCCGCAGATTCCAAGAATCACGCCTCAGTCATTTTCCCAGGCCACAGGGATCCAGAATCAAACGTCAGTCAAGTTGCCAGGCCACAGGTTTCTGCCATCAATCCTCAGTCACGTTCCCGGGCCACAGGGTTCCTGAATCAAGCCTCAGTCATTTTGCCAGGCCAGAGTGTTCCACCATCAAACCTCAGTCATGATCCCAGGCCACATGTTTCCACAATGAAACCTCAGTCATTTTCTCAGGCCAAAGGTTTCCAGAATCAAACCTCAGTCATATTCCCAGGACACATGGTTCCAGAATCAAACCTGAGTCATGTTCGCAGGCCACAGGTTTCAACAATCAAACATCACTCATGTTCCCAGGACACAGGTGTCCTGAATCAAACCTCAGTCATGTACCCAGGGAACAGGCTTCCAGCAACAAACCTTTTTCATATTCCCAGGACACAGGGTTCCAGAATCAAACCTCAGTCTTGTTCCCAGGACAGAAGTTTCCAGAATCAACCCGATATCATGTTTCCTGGCCACAGTCTTCCAGTATCAAACCTCAGTCATGTTGCCAGGCCACAGGGTTCCACCATCAATCCTCACTCATGTTCCCAGGCCACAGGGTTCCAGAATCCACCGATGTCATGTTAAAGGCCACAGGGTTCCAGAATCAAACCGTTCTCATGTTCCCGGGCCACAGGGTTCCAGAATCAAGCCTCAGTCATTTTGCCAGGCCAGAGTGTTCCACCATCAAACCTCAGTCATGATCCCAGGCCACATGTTTCCACAATGAAACCTCAGTCATTTTCCCAGGCCAAAGGTTTCCAAAATCAAACCTCAGTCATGTTCCCAGGACACATGGTTCCAGAATCAAACCTGAGTCATGTTCGCGGGCCACAGGTTTCAACCATCAAACCTCAGTCATGTTCCCAGGACACAGGTGTCCAGAATCAAACCTCAGTCATGTTCCCAGGGCACAGGCTTCCAGAAACAAACCTCAGTCATGTTCCCAGGACACAAGTTTCCAGAATCAACCAGATATCATGCTTCCTGGCCACAGTCTTCCAGAATCAAACCTTAGTCATGTTGCCAAGCCACAGGTTTCCACCATCAAACCTCAGACATGTTCCCAGGCCACAGGGTTCTAGAATCCACCGATGTCATGTTCCCAGGCCACAGGGTTCGAGAATCAATCCTCAGTTATGTTTCCCGGCTACAGGGTTCTAGAATAAAACCTCAGTCATGTTCCCAATCCACAGGGTTCCAGAACCAAGGCTCAGTCAGGTTCCCGGGGCACAGTATTCCACAATCTAAACAGATGTCACATGCCCAGTCCCCAGGGTTCCAGAATCCACCGGTATCATGTTCCCAGGCCACAGGGTTCCAGAATCAATCCTCATTTATGTTCCCAGGCTACAGGGTTCCAGAATAAAACCTCAGTCATGTTCCCAGTCCACAGGGTTTCAGAACCAAGGCTCAGTCAGGTTCCCGGGGCACAGTATTCCACAATCTAAACAGATGTCATGTTCCCAGGCCACAGTTTTCCAGAATCACGCCTCAGTCATGTTCCCAGGCCACAGGGATCCAGAATCAAACGTCAGTCATGTTGCCAGGCCACAGGTTTCTGCCATCAAACCTCAGTCACGTTCCCGGGCCACAGGGTTCCTGAATCAAGCCTCAGTCATTTTGCCAGGCCAGAGTGTTCCACCTTCAAACCTCAGTCATGATCCCAGGCCACATGTTTCCACAATGAAACCTCAGTCATTTTCTCAGGCCAAAGGTTTCCAGAATCAAACCTCAGTCATATTCCCAGGACACATGGTTCCAGAATCAAACCTGAGTCATGTTCGCAGGCCACAGGTTTCAACAATCAAACATCACTCATGTTCCCAGGACACAGGTGTCCTGAATCAAACCTCAGTCATGTACCCAGGGAACAGGCTTCCAGCAACAAACCTTTGTCATATTCCCAGGACACAGGGTTCCAGAATCAAACCTCAGTCTTGTTCCCAGGACAGAAGTTTCCAGAATCAACCCGATATCATGTTTCCTGGCCACAGTCTTCCAGTATCAAACCTCAGTCATGTTGCCAGGCCACAGGGTTCCACCATCAATCCTCACTCATGTTCCCAGGCCACAGGGTTCCAGAATCCACCGATGTCATGTTAAAGGCCACAGGGTTCCAGAATCAAACCGTTCTCATGTTCCCGGGCCACAGGGTTCCAGAATCAAGCCTCAGTCATTTTGCCAGGCCAGTGTTCCACCATCAAACCTCAGTCATGATCCCAGGCCACATGTTTCCACAATGAAACCTCAGTCATTTTCCCAGACCAAAGGTTTCCAAAATCAAACCTCAGTCATGTTCCCAGGACACATGGTTCCAGAATCAAACCTGAGTCATGTTCGCGGGCCACAGGTTTCAACCATCAAACCTCAGTCATGTTCCCAGGACACAGGTGTCCAGAATCAAACCTCAGTCATGTTCCCAGGGCACAGGCTTCCAGAAACAAACCTCAGTCATGTTCACAGGACACAAGTTTCCACAATCAACCAGATATCATGCTTCCTGGCCACAGTCTTCCAGAATCAAACCTTAGTCATGTTGCCAAGCCACAGGTTTCCACCATCAAACCTCAGACATTTTCCCAGGCCACAGGGTTCTAGAATCCACCGATGTCATGTTCCCAGGCCACAGGGTTCGAGAATCAATCCTCAGTTATGTTTCCCGGCTACAGGGTTCTAGAATAAAACCTCAGTCATGTTCCCAATCCACAGGGTTCCAGAACCAAGGCTCAGTCAGGTTCCCGGGGCACAGTATTCCACAATCTAAACAGATGTCACATGCCCAGTCCCCAGGGTTCCAGAATCCACCGGTATCATGTTCCCAGGCCACAGGGTTCCAGAATCAATCCTCAGTTATGTTCCCAGGCTACAGGGTTCCAGAATAAAACCTCAGTCATGTTCCCAGTCCACAGGGTTTCAGAACCAAGGCTCAGTCAGGTTCCCGGGGCACAGTATTCCACAATCTAAACAGATGTCATGTTCCCAGGCCACAGTTTTCCAGAATCACGCCTCAGTCATGTTCCCAGGCCACAGGGATCCAGAATCAAACGTCAGTCATGTTGCCAGGCCACAGGTTTCTGCCATCAAACCTCAGTCACGTTCCCGGGCCACAGGGTTCCTGAATCAAGCCTCAGTCATTTTGCCAGGCCAGAGTGTTCCACCATCAAACCTCAGTCATGATCCCAGGCCACATGTTTCCACAATGAAACCTCAGTCATTTTCTCAGGCCAAAGGTTTCCAGAATCAAACCTCAGTCATATTCCCAGGACACATGGTTCCAGAATCAAACCTGAGTCATGTTCGCAGGCCACAGGTTTCAACAATCAAACATCACTCATGTTCCCAGGACACAGGTGTCCAGAATCAAACCTCAGTCATGTACCCAGGGAACAGGCTTCCAGCAACAAACCTTTGTCATATTCCCAGGACACAGGGTTCCAGAATCAAACCTCAGTCTTGTTCCCAGGACAGAAGTTTCCAGAATCAACCCGATATCATGTTTCCTGGCCACAGTCTTCCAGTATCAAACTTCAGTCATGTTGCCAGGCCACAGGGTTCCACCATCAATCCTCACTCATGTTCCCAGGCCACAGGGTTCCAGAATCAAACCGTTCCCATGTTCCCAGGCCACAGGGTTCCAGAATCCACCGATGTCATGTTAAAGGCCACAGGGTTCCAGAATCAAACCGTTCTCATGTTCCCGGGCCACAGGGTTCCAGAATCAAGCCTCAGTCATTTTGCCAGGCCAGTGTTCCACCATCAAACCTCAGTCATGATCCCAGGCCACATGTTTCCACAATGAAACCTCAGTCATTTTCCCAGGCCAAAGGTTTCCAAAATCAAACCTCAGTCATGTTCCCAGGACACATGGTTCCAGAATCAAACCTGAGTCATGTTCGCGGGCCACAGGTTTCAACCATCAAACCTCAGTCATGTTCCCAGGACACAGGTGTCCAGAATCAAACCTCAGTCATGTTCCCAGGGCACAGGCTTCCAGAAACAAACCTCAGTCATGTTCCCAGGACACAAGTTTCCAGAATCAACCAGATATCATGCTTCCTGGCCACAGTCTTCCAGAATCAAACCTTAGTCATGTTGCCAAGCCACAGGTTTCCACCATCAAACCTCAGACATGTTCCCAGGCCACAGGGTTCTAGAATCCACCGATGTCATGTTCCCAGGCCACAGGGTTCGAGAATCAATCCTCAGTTATGTTTCCCGGCTACAGGGTTCTAGAATAAAACCTCAGTCATGTTCCCAATCCACAGGGTTCCAGAACCAAGGCTCAGTCAGGTTCCCGGGGCACAGTATTCCACAATCTAAACAGATGTCACATGCCCAGTCCCCAGGGTTCCAGAATCCACCGGTATCATGTTCCCAGGCCACAGGGTTCCAGAATCAATCCTCAGTTATGTTCCCAGGCTACAGGGTTCCAGAATAAAACCTCAGTCATGTTCCCAGTCCACAGGGTTTCAGAACCAAGGCTCAGTCAGGTTCCCGGGGCACAGTATTCCACAATCTAAACAGATGTCATGTTCCCAGCCCACAGTTTTCCAGAATCACGCCTCAGTCATGTTCCCAGGCCACAGGGATCCAGAATCAAACGTCAGTCATGTTGCCAGGCCACAGGTTTCTGTCATCAAACCTCAGTCACGTTCCCGGGCCACAGGGTTCCTGAATCAAGCCTCAGTCATTTTGCCAGGCCAGAGTGTTCCACCATCAAACCTCAGTCATGATCCCAGGCCACATGTTTCCACAATGAAACCTCAGTCATTTTCTCAGGCCAAAGGTTTCCAGAATCAAACCTCAGTCATATTCCCAGGACACATGGTTCCAGAATCAAACCTGAGTCATGTTCGCAGGCCACAGGTTTCAACAATCAAACATCACTCATGTTCCCAGGACACAGGTGTCCTGAATCAAACCTCAGTCATGTACCCAGGGAACAGGCTTCCAGCAACAAACCTTTGTCATATTCCCAGGACACAGGGTTCCAGAATCAAACCTCAGTCTTGTTCCCAGGACAGAAGTTTCCAGAATCAACCCGATATCATGTTTCCTGGCCACAGTCTTCCAGTATCAAACCTCAGTCATGTTGCCAGGCCACAGGGTTCCACCATCAATCCTCACTCATGTTCCCAGGCCACAGGGTTCCAGAATCCACCGATGTCATGTTAAAGGCCACAGGGTTCCAGAATCAAACCGTTCTCATGTTCCGGGGCCACAGGGTTCCAGAATCAAGCCTCAGTCATTTTGCCAGGCCAGAGTGTTCCACCATCAAACCTCAGTCATGATCCCAGGCCACATGTTTCCACAATGAAACCTCAGTCATTTTCCCAGGCCAAAGGTTTCCAAAATCAAACCTCAGTCATGTTCCCAGGACACATGGTTCCAGAATCAAACCTGAGTCATGTTCGCGGGCCACAGGTTTCAACCATCAAACCTCAGTCATGTTCCCAGGACACAGGTGTCCAGAATCAAACCTCAGTCATGTTCCCAGGGCACAGGCTTCCAGAAACAAACCTCAGTCATGTTCCCAGGACACAAGTTTCCAGAATCAACCAGATATCATGCTTCCTGGCCACAGTCTTCCAGAATCAAACCTTAGTCATGTTGCCAAGCCACAGGTTTCCACCATCAAACCTCAGACATGTTCCCAGGCCACAGGGTTCTAGAATCCACCGATGTCATGTTCCCAGGCCACAGGGTTCGAGAATCAATCCTCAGTTATGTTTCCAGGCTACAGGGTTCTAGAATAAAACCTCAGTCATGTTCCCAATCCACAGGGTTCCAGAACCAAGGCTCAGTCAGGTTCCCGGGGCACAGTATTCCACAATCTAAACAGATGTCACATGCCCAGTCCCCAGGGTTCCAGAATCCACCGGTATCATGTTCCCAGGCCACAGGGTTCCAGAATCAATCCTCATTTATGTTCCCAGGCTACAGGGTTCCAGAATAAAACCTCAGTCATGTTTCCAGTCCACAGGGTTTCAGAACCAAGGCTCAGTCAGGTTCCCGGGGCACAGTATTCCACAATCTAAACAGATGTCATGTTCCCAGGCCACAGTTTTCCAGAATCACGCCTCAGTCATGTTCCCAGGCCACAGGGATCCAGAATCAAACGTCAGTCATGTTGCCAGGCCACAGGTTTCTGCCATCAAACCTCAGTCACGTTCCCGGGCCACAGGGTTCCTGAATCAAGCCTCAGTCATTTTGCCAGGCCAGAGTGTTCCACCATCAAACCTCAGTCATGATCCCAGGCCACATGTTTCCACAATGAAACCTCAGTCATTTTCTCAGGCCAAAGGTTTCCAGAATCAAACCTCAGTCATATTCCCAGGACACATGGTTCCAGAATCAAACCTGAGTCATGTTCGCAGGCCACAGGTTTCAACAATCAAACATCACTCATGTTCCCAGGACACAGGTGTCCAGAATCAAACCTCAGTCATGTACCCAGGGAACAGGCTTCCAGCAACAAACCTTTGTCATATTCCCAGGACACAGGGTTCCAGAATCAAACCTCAGTCTTGTTCCCAGGACAGAAGTTTCCAGAATCAACCCGATATCATGTTTCCTGGCCACAGTCTTCCAGTATCAAACCTCAGTCATGTTGCCAGGCCACAGGGTTCCACCATCAATCCTCACTCATGTTCCCAGGCCACAGGGTTCCAGAATCAAACCGTTCCCATGTTCCCAGGCCACAGGGTTCCAGAATCCACCGATGTCATGTTAAAGGCCACAGGGTTCCAGAATCAAACCGTTCTCATGTTCCCGGGCCACAGGGTTCCAGAATCAAGCCTCAGTCATTTTGCCAGGCCAGTGTTCCACCATCAAACCTCAGTCATGATCCCAGGCCACATATTTCCACAATGAAACCTCAGTCATTTTCCCAGGCCAAAGGTTTCCAAAATCAAACCTCAGTCATGTTCCCAGGACACATGGTTCCAGAATCAAACCTGAGTCATGTTCGCGGGCCACAGGTTTCAACCATCAAACCTCAGTCATGTTCCCAGGACACAGGTGTCCAGAATCAAACCTCAGTCATGTTCCCAGGGCACAGGCTTCCAGAAACAAACCTCAGTCATGTTCCCAGGACACAAGTTTCCAGAATCAACCAGATATCATGCTTCCTGGGCACAGTCTTCCAGAATCAAACCTTAGTCATGTTGCCAAGCCACAGGTTTCCACCATCAAACCTCAGACATGTTCCCAGGCCACAGGGTTCTAGAATCCACCGATGTCATGTTCCCAGGCCACAGGGTTCGAGAATCAATCCTCAGTTATGTTTCCAGGCTACAGGGTTCTAGAATAAAACCTCAGTCATGTTCCCAATCCACAGGGTTCCAGAACCAAGGCTCAGTCAGGTTCCCGGGGCACAGTATTCCACAATCTAAACAGATGTCACATGCCCAGTCCCCAGGGTTCCAGAATCCACCGGTATCATGTTCCCAGGCCACAGGGTTCCAGAATCAATCCTCAGTTATGTTCCCAGGCTACAGGGTTCCAGAATAAAACCTCAGTCATGTTCCCAGTCCACAGGGTTTCAGAACCAAGGCTCAGTCAGGTTCCCGGGGCACAGTATTCCACAATCTAAACAGATGTCATGTTCCCAGGCCACAGTTTTCCAGAATCACGCCTCAGTCATGTTCCCAGCCCACAGGGATCCAGAATCAAACGTCAGTCATGTTGCCAGGCCACAGGTTTCTGCCATCAAACCTCAGTCACGTTCCCGGGCCACAGGGTTCCGGAATCAAGCCTCAGTCAGTTTGCCAGGCCAGAGTGTTCCACCATCAAACCTCAGTCATGATCCCAGGCCACATGTTTCCACAATGAAACCTCAGTCATTTTCTCAGGCCAAAGGTTTCCAGAATCAAACCTCAGTCATATTCCCAGGACACATGGTTCCAGAATCAATCCGTTCTCATGTTCCCAGGCCACAGGGTTCCAGAATCCACCGATGTCATGTTAAAGGCCACAGGGTTCGAGAATCAATCCTCAGTTATGTTTCCAGGCTACAGGGTTCTAGAATAAAACCTCAGTCATGTTCCCAATCCACAGGGTTCCAGAACCAAGGCTCAGTCAGGTTCCCGGGGCACAGTATTCCAGAATCTAAACAGATGTCACATGCCCAGTCCCCAGGGTTCCAGAATCCACCGGTATCATGTTCCCAGGCCACAGGGTTCCAGAATCAATCCTCAGTTATGTTCCCAGGCTACAGGGTTCCAGAATAAAACCTCAGTCATGTTCCCAGTCCACAGGGTTTCAGAACCAAGGCTCAGTCAGGTTCCCGGGGCACAGTATTCCACAATCTAAACAGATGTCATGTTCCCAGGCCACAGTTTTCCAGAATCACGCCTCAGTCATGTTCCCAGGCCACAGGGATCCAGAATCAAACGTCAGTCATGTTGCCAGGCCACAGGTTTCTGCCATCAAACCTCAGTCACGTTCCCGGGCCACAGGGTTCTTGAATCAAGCCTCAGTCATTTTGCCAGGCCAGAGTGTTCCACCATCAAACCTCAGTCATGATCCCAGGCCACATGTTTCCACAATGAAACCTCAGTCATTTTCTCAGGCCAAAGGTTTCCAGAATCAAACCTCAGTCATATTCCCAGGACACATGGTTCCAGAATCAAACCTGAGTCATGTTCGCAGGCCACAGGTTTCAACAATCAAACATCACTCATGTTCCCAGGACACAGGTGTCCTGAATCAAACCTCAGTCATGTACCCAGGGAACAGGCTTCCAGTAACAAACCTTTGTCATATTCCCAGGACACAGGGTTCCAGAATCAAACCTCAGTCTTGTTCCCAGGAGAGAAGTTTCCAGAATCAACCCGATATCATGTTTCCTGGCCACAGTCTTCCAGTATCAAACCTCAGTCATGTTGCCAGGCCACAGGGTTCCACCATCAATCCTCACTCATGTTCCCAGGCCACAGGGTTCCAGAATCCACCGATGTCATGTTAAAGGCCACAGGGTTCCAGAATCAAACCGTTCTCATGTTCCCGGGCCACAGGGTTCCAGAAACAAGCCTCAGTCATTTTGCCAGGCCAGAGTGTTCCACCATCAAACCTCAGTCATGATCCCAGGCCACATGTTTCCACAATGAAACCTCAGTCATTTTCCCAGGCCAAAGGTTTCCAAAATCAAACCTCAGTCATGTTCCCAGGACACATGGTTCCAGAATCAAACCTGAGTCATGTTCGCGGGCCACAGGTTTCAACCATCAAACCTCAGTCATGTTCCCAGGACACAGGTGTCCAGAATCAAACCTCAGTCATGTTCCCAGGGCACAGGCTTCCAGAAACAAACCTCAGTCATGTTCCCAGGACACAAGTTTCCAGAATCAACCAGATATCATGCTTCCTGGCCACAGTCTTCCAGAATCAAACCTTAGTCATGTTGCCAAGCCACAGGTTTCCACCATCAAACCTCAGACATGTTCCCAGGCCACAGGGTTCTAGAATCCACCGATGTCATGTTCCCAGGCCACAGGGTTCGAGAATCAATCCTCAGTTATGTTTCCCGGCTACAGGGTTCTAGAATAAAACCTCAGTCATGTTCCCAATCCACAGGGTTCCAGAACCAAGGCTCAGTCAGGTTCCCGGGGCACAGTATTCCACAATCTAAACAGATGTCACATGCCCAGTCCCCAGGGTTCCAGAATCCACCGGTATCATGTTCCCAGGACACAGGGTTCCAGAATCAATCCTCAGTTATGTTCCCAGGCTACAGGGTTCCAGAATAAAACCTCAGTCATGTTCCCAGTCCACAGGGTTTCAGAACCAAGGCTCAGTCAGGTTCCCGGGGCACAGTATTCCACAATCTAAACAGATGTCATGTTCCCAGGCCACAGTTTTCCAGAATCACGCCTCAGTCATGTTCCCAGGCCACAGGGATCCAGAATCAAACGTCAGTCATGTTGCCAGGCCACAGGTTTCTGCCATCAAACCTCAGTCACGTTCCCGGGCCACAGGGTTCCTGAATCAAGCCTCAGTCATTTTGCCAGGCCAGAGTGTTCCACCATCAAACCTCAGTCATGATCCCAGGCCACATGTTTCCACAATGAAACCTCAGTCATTTTCTCAGGCCAAAGGTTTCCAGAATCAAACCTCAGTCATATTCCCAGGACACATGGTTCCAGAATCAAACCTGAGTCATGTTCGCAGGCCACAGGTTTCAACAATCAAACATCACTCATGTTCCCAGGACACAGGTGTCCAGAATCAAACCTCAGTCATGTACCCAGGGAACAGGCTTCCAGCAACAAACCTTTGTCATATTCCCAGGACACAGGGTTCCAGAATCAAACCTCAGTCTTGTTCCCAGGACAGAAGTTTCCAGAATCAACCCGATATCATGTTTCCTGGCCACAGTCTTCCAGTATCAAACCTCAGTCATGTTGCCAGGCCACAGGGTTCCACCATCAATCCTCACTCATGTTCCCAGGCCACAGGGTTCCAGAATCAAACCGTTCCCATGTTCCCAGGCCACAGGGTTCCAGAATCCACCGATGTCATGTTAAAGGCCACAGGGTTCCAGAATCAAACCGTTCTCATGTTCCCGGGCCACAGGGTTCCAGAATCAAGCCTCAGTCATTTTGCCAGGCCAGTGTTCCACCATGAAACCTCAGTCATGATCCCAGGCCACATGTTTCCACAATGAAACCTCAGTCATTTTCCCAGGCCAAAGGTTTCCAAAATCAAACCTCAGTCATGTTCCCAGGACACATGGTTCCAGAATCAAACCTGAGTCATGTTCGCGGGCCACAGGTTTCAACCATCAAACCTCAGTCATGTTCCCAGGACACAGGTGTCCAGAATCAAACCTCAGTCATGTTCCCAGGGCACAGGCTTCCAGAAACAAACCTCAGTCATGTTCCCAGGACACAAGTTTCCAGAATCAACCAGATATCATGCTTCCTGGCCACAGTCTTCCAGAATCAAACCTTAGTCATGTTGCCAAGCCACAGGTTTCCACCATCAAACCTCAGACATGTTCCCAGGCCACAGGGTTCTAGAATCCACCGATGTCATGTTCCCAGGCCACAGGGTTCGAGAATCAATCCTCAGTTATGTTTCCCGGCTACAGGGTTCTAGAATAAAACCTCAGTCATGTTCCCAATCCACAGGGTTCCAGAACCAAGGCTCAGTCAGGTTCCCGGGGCACAGTATTCCACAATCTAAACAGATGTCACATGCCCAGTCCCCAGGGTTCCAGAATCCACCGGTATCGTGTTCCCAGGCCACAGGGTTCCAGAATCAATCCTCAGTTATGTTCCCAGGCTACAGGGTTCCAGAATAAAACCTCAGTCATGTTCCCAGTCCACAGGGTTTCAGAACCAAGGCTCAGTCAGGTTCCCGGGGCACAGTATTCCACAATCTAAACAGATGTCATGTTCCCAGGCCACAGTTTTCCAGAATCACGCCTCAGTCATGTTCCCAGGCCACAGGGATCCAGAATCAAACGTCAGTCATGTTGCCAGGCCACAGGTTTCTGCCATCAAACCTCAGTCACGTTCCCGGGCCACAGGGTTCCGGAATCAAGCCTCAGTCATTTTACCAGGCCAGAGTGTTCCACCATCAAACCTCAGTCATGATCCCAGGCCACATGTTTCCACAATGAAACCTCAGTCATTTTCTCAGGCCAAAGGTTTTCAGAATCAAACCTCAGTCATATGCCCAGGACACATGGTTCTAGAATCAAACCTGAGTCATGTTCGCAGGCCACAGGTTTCAACAATCAAACATCACTCATGTTCCCAGGACACAGGTGTCCAGAATCAAACCTCAGTCATGTACCCAGGGAACAGGCTTCCAGCAACAAACCTTTGTCATATTCCCAGGACACAGGGTTCCAGAATCAAACCTCAGTCTTGTTCCCAGGACAGAAGTTTCCAGAATCAACCCGATACCATGTTTCCTGGCCACAGTCTTCCAGTATCAACCCTCAGTCATGTTGCCAGGCCACAGGGTTCCACCATCAATCCTCACTCATGTTCCCAGGCCACAGGGTTCCAGAATCAAACCGTTCTCATGTTCCCAGGCCACAGGGTTCCAGAATCCACCGATGTCATGTTAAAGGCCACAGGGTTCCAGAATCAAACCGTTCTCATGTTCCCGGGCCACAGGGTTCCAGAATCAAGCCTCAGTCATTTTGCCAGGCCAGAGTGTTCCACCATCAAACCTCAGTCATGATCCCAGGCCACATGTTTCCACAATGAAACCTCAGTCATTTTCCCAGGCCAAAGGTTTCCAAAATCAAACCTCAGTCATGTTCCCAGGACACATGGTTCCAGAATCAAACCTGAGTCATGTTCGCGGGCCACAGGTTTCAACCATCAAACCTCAGTCATGTTCCCAGGACACAGGTGTCCAGAATCAAACCTCAGTCATGTTCCCAGGGCACAGGCTTCCAGAAACAAACCTCAGTCATGTTCCCAGGACACAAGTTTCCAGAATCAACCAGATATCATGCTTCCTGGCCACAGTCTTCCAGAATCAAACCTTAGTCATGTTGCCAAGCCACAGGTTTCCACCATCAAACCTCAGACATGTTCCCAGGCCACAGGGTTCTAGAATCCACCGATGTCATGTTCCCAGGCCACAGGGTTCGAGAATCAATCCTCAGTTATGTTTCCCGGCTACAGGGTTCTAGAATAAAACCTCAGTCATGTTCCCAATCCACAGGGTTCCAGAACCAAGGCTCAGTCAGGTTCCCGGGGCACAGTATTCCACAATCTAAACAGATGTCACATGCCCAGTCCCCAGGGTTCCAGAATCCACCGGTATCATGTTCCCAGGCCACAGGGTTCCAGAATCAATCCTCAGTTATGTTCCCAGGCTACAGGGTTCCAGAATAAAACCTCAGTCATGTTCCCAGTCCACAGGGTTTCAGAACCAAGGCTCAGTCAGGTTCCCGGGGCACAGTATTCCACAATCTAAACAGATGTCATGTTCCCAGGCCACAGTTTTCCAGAATCACGCCTCAGTCATGTTCCCAGGCCACAGGGATCCAGAATCAAACGTCAGTCATGTTGCCAGGCCACAGGTTTCTGCCATCAAACCTCAGTCACGTTCCCGGGCCACAGGGTTCCTGAATCAAGCCTCAGTCATTTTGCCAGGCCAGAGTGTTCCACCATCAAACCTCAGTCATGATCCCAGGCCACATGTTTCCACAATGAAACCTCAGTCATTTTCTCAGGCCAAAGGTTTCCAGAATCAAACCTCAGTCATATTCCCAGGACACATGGTTCCAGAATCAAACCTGAGTCATGTTCGCAGGCCACAGGTTTCAACAATCAAACATCACTCATGTTCCCAGGACACAGGTGTCCAGAATCAAACCTCAGTCATGTACCCAGGGAACAGGCTTCCAGCAACAAACCTTTGTCATATTCCCAGGACACAGGGTTCCAGAATCAAACCTCAGTCTTGTTCCCAGGACAGAAGTTTCCAGAATCAACCCGATATCATGTTTCCTGGCCACAGTCTTCCAGTATCAAACCTCAGTCATGTTGCCAGGCCACAGGGTTCCACCATCAATCCTCACTCATGTTCCCAGGCCACAGGGTTCCAGAATCCACCGATGTCATGTTAAAGGCCACAGGGTTCCAGAATCAAACCGTTCTCATGTTCCCGGGCCACAGGGTTCCAGAATCAAGCCTCAGTCATTTTGCCAGGCCAGTGTTCCACCATCAAACCTCAGTCATGATCCCAGGCCACATGTTTCCACAATGAAACCTCAGTCATTTTCCCAGGCCAAAGGTTTCCAAAATCAAACCTCAGTCATGTTCCCAGGACACATGGTTCCAGAATCAAACCTGAGTCATGTTCGCGGGCCACAGGTTTCAACCATCAAACCTCAGTCATGTTCCCAGGACACAGGTGTCCAGAATCAAACCTCAGTCATGTTCCCAGGGCACAGGCTTCCAGAAACAAACCTCAGTCATGTTCCCAGGACACAAGTTTCCAGAATCAACCAGATATCATGCTTCCTGGCCACAGTCTTCCAGAATCAAACCTTAGTCATGTTGCCAAGCCACAGGTTTCCACCATCAAACCTCAGACATGTTCCCAGGCCACAGGGTTCTAGAATCCACCGATGTCATGTTCCCAGGCCACAGGGTTCGAGAATCAATCCTCAGTTATGTTTCCCGGCTACAGGGTTCTAGAATAAAACCTCAGTCATGTTCCCAATCCACAGGGTTCCAGAACCAAGGCTCAGTCAGGTTCCCGGGGCACAGTATTCCACAATCTAAACAGATGTCATGTTCCCAGGCCACAGTTTTCCAGAATCACGCCTCAGTCATGTTCCCAGGCCACAGGGATCCAGAATCAAACGTCAGTCATGTTGCCAGGCCACAGGTTTCTGCCATCAAACCTCAGTCACGTTCCCGGGCCACAGGGTTCCTGAATCAAGCCTCAGTCATTTTGCCAGGCCAGAGTGTTCCACCATCAAACCTCAGTCATGATCCCAGGCCACATGTTTCCACAATGAAACCTCAGTCATTTTCTCAGGCCAAAGGTTTCCAGAATCAAACCTCAGTCATATTCCCAGGACACATGGTTCCAGAATCAAACCTGAGTCATGTTCGCAGGCCACAGGTTTCAACAATCAAACATCACTCATGTTCCCAGGACACAGGTGTCCAGAATCAAACCTCAGTCATGTACCCAGGGAACAGGCTTCCAGCAACAAACCTTTGTCATATTCCCAGGACACAGGGTTCCAGAATCAAACCTCAGTCTTGTTCCCAGGACAGAAGTTTCCAGAATCAACCCGATATCATGTTTCCTGGCCACAGTCTTCCAGTATCAAACCTCAGTCATGTTGCCAGGCCACAGGGTTCCACCATCAATCCTCACTCATGTTCCCAGGCCACAGGGTTCCAGAATCAAACCGTTCCCATGTTCCCAGGCCACAGGGTTCCAGAATCCACCGATGTCATGTTAAAGGCCACAGGGTTCCAGAATCAAACCGTTCTCATGTTCCCGGGCCACAGGGTTCCAGAATCAAGCCTCAGTCATTTTGCCAGGCCAGAGTGTTCCACCATCAAACCTCAGTCATGATCCCAGGCCACATGTTTCCACAATGAAACCTCAGTCATTTTCCCAGGCCAAAGGTTTCCAAAATCAAACCTCAGTCATGTTCCCAGGACACATGGTTCCAGAATCAAACCTGAGTCATGTTCGCGGGCCACAGGTTTCAACCATCAAACCTCAGTCATGTTCCCAGGACACAGGTGTCCAGAATCAAACCTCAGTCATGTTCCCAGGGCACAGGCTTCCAGAAACAAACCTCAGTCATGTTCCCAGGACACAAGTTTCCAGAATCAACCAGATATCATGCTTCCTGGCCACAGTCTTCCAGAATCAAACCTTAGTCATGTTGCCAAGCCACAGGTTTCCACCATCAAACCTCAGACATGTTCCCAGGCCACAGGGTTCTAGAATCCACCGATGTCATGTTCCCAGGCCACAGGGTTCGAGAATCAATCCTCAGTTATGTTTCCCGGCTACAGGGTTCTAGAATAAAACCTCAGTCATGTTCCCAATCCACAGGGTTCCAGAACCAAGGCTCAGTCAGGTTCCCGGGGCACAGTATTCCACAATCTAAACAGATGTCACATGCCCAGTCCCCAGGGTTCCAGAATCCACCGGTATCATGTTCCCAGGCCACAGGGTTCCAGAATCAATCCTCAGTTATGTTCCCAGGCTACAGGGTTCCAGAATAAAACCTCAGTCATGTTCCCAGTCCACAGGGTTTCAGAACCAAGGCTCAGTCAGGTTCCCGGGGCACAGTATTCCACAATCTAAACAGATGTCATGTTCCCAGGCCACAGTTTTCCAGAATCACGCCTCAGTCATGTTCCCAGGCCACAGGGATCCAGAATCAAACGTCAGTCATGTTGCCAGGCCACAGG
Organism: Balaenoptera physalus; assembly: GCF_965194825.1. Taxonomy (NCBI): domain Eukaryota; kingdom Metazoa; phylum Chordata; class Mammalia; order Artiodactyla; family Balaenopteridae; genus Balaenoptera; species Balaenoptera physalus. Next base: position 1,138,177 of record NW_028126442.1, on the reverse strand, counting down.
TTTCTGCCATCAAACCTCAGTCACGTTCCCGGGCCACAGGGTTCCGGAATCAAGCCTCAGTCATTTTGCCAGGCCAGAGTGTTCCACCATCAAACCTCAGTCATGATCCCAGGCCACATGTTTCCACAATGAAACCTCAGTCATTTTCTCAGGCCAAAGGTTTCCAGAATCAAACCTCAGTCATATTCCCAGGACACATGGTTCCAGAATCAAACCTGAGTCATGTTCGCAGGCCACAGGTTTCAACAATCAAACATCACTCATGTTCCCAGGACACAGGTGTCCTGAATCAAACCTCAGTCATGTACCCAGGGAACAGGCTTCCAGCAACAAACCTTTGTCATATTCCCAGGACACAGGGTTCCAGAATCAAACCTCAGTCTTGTTCCCAGGACAGAAGTTTCCAGAATCAACCCGATATCATGTTTCCTGGCCACAGTCTTCCAGTATCAAACCTCAGTCATGTTGCCAGGCCACAGGGTTCCACCATCAATCCTCACTCATGTTCCCAGGCCACAGGGTTCCAGAATCCACCGATGTCATGTTAAAGGCCACAGGGTTCCAGAATCAAACCGTTCTCATGTTCCCGGGCCACAGGGTTCCAGAATCAAGCCTCAGTCATTTTGCCAGGCCAGAGTGTTCCACCATCAAACCTCAGTCATGATCCCAGGCCACATGTTTCCACAATGAAACCTCAGTCATTTTCCCAGGCCAAAGGTTTCCAAAATCAAACCTCAGTCATGTTCCCAGGACACATGGTTCCAGAATCAAACCTGAGTCATGTTCGCGGGCCACAGGTTTCAACCATCAAACCTCAGTCATGTTCCCAGGACACAGGTGTCCAGAATCAAACCTCAGTCATGTTCCCAGGGCACAGGCTTCCAGAAACAAACCTCAGTCATGTTCCCAGGACACAAGTTTCCACAATCAACCAGATATCATGCTTCCTGGCCACAGTCTTCCAGAATCAAACCTTAGTCATGTTGCCAAGCCACAGGTTTCCACCATCAAACCTCAGACATGTTCCCAGGCCACAGGGTTCTAGAATCCACCGATGTCATGTTCCCAGGCCACAGGGATCGAGAATCAATCCTCAGTTATGTTTCCAGGCTACAGGGTTCTAGAATAAAACCTCAGTCATGTTCCCAATCCACAGGGTTCCAGAACCAAGGCTCAGTCAGGTTCCCGGGGCACAGTATTCCACAATCTAAACAGATGTCACATGCCCAGTCCCCAGGGTTCCAGAATCCACCGGTATCATGTTCCCAGGCCACAGGGTTCCAGAATCAATCCTCAGTTATGTTCCCAGGCTACAGGGTTCCAGAATAAAACCTCAGTCATGTTCCCAGTCCACAGGGTTTCAGAACCAAGGCTCAGTCAGGTTCCCGGGGCACAGTATTCCACAATCTAAACAGATGTCATGTTCCCAGGCCACAGTTTTCCAGAATCACGCCTCAGTCATGTTCCCAGGCCACAGGGATCCAGAATCAAACGTCAGTCATGTTGCCAGGCCACAGGTTTCTGCCATCAAACCTCAGTCACGTTCCCGGGCCACAGGGTTCCGGAATCAAGCCTCAGTCATTTTGCCAGGCCAGAGTGTTCCACCATCAAACCTCAGTCATGATCCCAGGCCACATGTTTCCACAATGAAACCTCAGTCATTTTCTCAGGCCAAAGGTTTCCAGAATCAAACCTCAGTCATATTCCCAGGACACATGGTTCCAGAATCAAACCTGAGTCATGTTCGCAGGCCACAGGTTTCAACAATCAAACATCACTCATGTTCCCAGGACACAGGTGTCCTGAATCAAACCTCAGTCATGTACCCAGGGAACAGGCTTCCAGCAACAAACCTTTGTCATATTCCCAGGACACAGGGTTCCAGAATCAAACCTCAGTCTTGTTCCCAGGACAGAAGTTTCCAGAATCAACCCGATATCATGTTTCCTGGCCACAGTCTTCCAGTATCAAACCTCAGTCATGTTGCCAGGCCACAGGGTTCCACCATCAATCCTCACTCATGTTCCCAGGCCACAGGGTTCCAGAATCCACCGATGTCATGTTAAAGGCCACAGGGTTCCAGAATCAAACCGTTCTCATGTTCCCGGGCCACAGGGTTCCAGAATCAAGCCTCAGTCATTTTGCCAGGCCAGAGTGTTCCACCATCAAACCTCAGTCATGATCCCAGGCCACATGTTTCCACAATGAAACCTCAGTCATTTTCCCAGGCCAAAGGTTTCCAAAATCAAACCTCAGTCATGTTCCCAGGACACATGGTTCCAGAATCAAACCTGAGTCATGTTCGCGGGCCACAGGTTTCAACCATCAAACCTCAGTCATGTTCCCAGGACACAGGTGTCCAGAATCAAACCTCAGTCATGTTCCCAGGGCACAGGCTTCCAGAAACAAACCTCAGTCATGTTCCCAGGACACAAGTTTCCACAATCAACCAGATATCATGCTTCCTGGCCACAGTCTTCCAGAATCAAACCTTAGTCATGTTGCCAAGCCACAGGTTTCCACCATCAAACCTCAGACATGTTCCCAGGCCACAGGGTTCTAGAATCCACCGATGTCATGTTCCCAGGCCACAGGGTTCGAGAATCAATCCTCAGTTATGTTTCCCGGCTACAGGGTTCTAGAATAAAACCTCAGTCATGTTCCCAATCCACAGGGTTCCAGAACCAAGGCTCAGTCAGGTTCCCGGGGCACAGTATTCCACAATCTAAACAGATGTCACATGCCCAGTCCCCAGGGTTCCAGAATCCACCGGTATCATGTTCCCAGGACACAGGGTTCCAGAATCAATCCTCAGTTATGTTCCCAGGCTACAGGGTTCCAGAATAAAACCTCAGTCATGTTCCCAGTCCACAGGGTTTCAGAACCAAGGCTCAGTCAGGTTCCCGGGGCACAGTATTCCACAATCTAAACAGATGTCATGTTCCCAGGCCACAGTTTTCCAGAATCACGCCTCAGTCATGTTCCCAGGCCACAGGGATCCAGAATCAAACGTCAGTCATGTTGCCAGGCCACAGGTTTCTGCCATCAAACCTCAGTCACGTTCCCGGGCCACAGGGTTCCGGAATCAAGCCTCAGTCATTTTGCCAGGCCAGAGTGTTCCACCATCAAACCTCAGTCATGATCCCAGGCCATATGTTTCCACAATGAAACCTCAGTCATTTTCTCAGGCCAAAGGTTTCCAGAATCAAACCTCAGTCATATTCCCAGGACACATGGTTCCAGAATCAAACCTGAGTCATGTTCGCAGGCCACAGGTTTCAACAATCAAACATCACTCATGTTCCCAGGACACAGGTGTCCAGAATCAAACCTCAGTCATGTACCCAGGGAACAGGCTTCCAGCAACAAACCTTTGTCATATTCCCAGGACACAGGGTTCCAGAATCAAACCTCAGTCTTGTTCCCAGGACAGAAGTTTCCAGAATCAACCCGATATCATGTATCCTGGCCACAGTCTTCCAGTATCAAACCTCAGTCATGTTGCCAGGCCACAGGGTTCCACCATCAATCCTCACTCATGTTCCCAGGCCACATGTTTCCACAATGAAACCTCAGTCATTTTCCCAGGCCAAAGGTTTCCAAAATCAAACCTCAGTCATGTTCCCAGGACACATGGTTCCAGAATCAAACCTGAGTCATGTTCGCGGGCCACAGGTTTCAACCATCAAACCTCAGTCATGTTCCCAGGACACAGGTGTCCAGAATCAAACCTCAGTCATGTTCCCAGGGCACAGGCTTCCAGAAACAAACCTCAGTCATGTTCCCAGGACAGAAGTTTCCAGAATCAACCAGATATCATGCTTCCTGGCCACAGTCTTCCAGAATCAAACCTTAGTCATGTTGCCAAGCCACAGGTTTCCACCATCAAACCTCAGACATGTTCCCAGGCCACAGGGTTCTAGAATCCACCGATGTCATGTTCCCAGGCCACAGGGTTCGAGAATCAATCCTCAGTTATGTTTCCCGGCTACAGGGTTCTAGAATAAAACCTCAGTCATGTTCCCAATCCACAGGGTTCCAGAACCAAGGCTCAGTCAGGTTCCCGGGGCACAGTATTCCACAATCTAAACAGATGTCACATGCCCAGTCCCCAGGGTTCCAGAATCCACCGGTATCATGTTCCCAGGCCACAGGGTTCCAGAATCAATCCTCAGTTATGTTCCCAGGCTACAGGGTTCCAGAATAAAACCTCAGTCATGTTCCCAGTCCACAGGGTTTCAGAACCAAGGCTCAGTCAGGTTCCCGGGGCACAGTATTCCACAATCTAAACAGATGTCATGTTCCCAGGCCACAGTTTTCCAGAATCACGCCTCAGTCATGTTCCCAGGCCACAGGGATCCAGAATCAAACGTCAGTCATGTTGCCAGGCCACAGGTTTCTGCCATCAAACCTCAGTCACGTTCCCGGGCCACAGGGTTCCGGAATCAAGCCTCAGTCATTTTGCCAGGCCAGAGTGTTCCACCATCAAACCTCAGTCATGATCCCAGGCCACATGTTTCCACAATGAAACCTCAGTCATTTTCTCAGGCCAAAGGTTTCCAGAATCAAACCTCAGTCATATTCCCAGGACACATGGTTCCAGAATCAAACCTGAGTCATGTTCGCAGGCCACAGGTTTCAACAATCAAACATCACTCATGTTCCCAGGACACAGGTGTCCAGAATCAAACCTCAGTCATGTACCCAGGGAACAGGCTTCCAGCAACAAACCTTTGTCATATTCCCAGGACACAGGGTTCCAGAATCAAACCTCAGTCTTGTTCCCAGGACAGAAGTTTCCAGAATCAACCCGATATCATGTTTCCTGGGCACAGTCTTCCAGTATCAACCCTCAGTCATGTTGCCAGGCCACAGGGTTCCACCATCAATCCTCACTCATGTTCCCAGGCCACAGGGTTCCAGAATCAAACCGTTCCCATGTTCCCAGGCCACAGGGTTCCAGAATCCACCGATGTCATGTTAAAGGCCACAGGGTTCCAGAATCAAACCGTTCTCATGTTCCCGGGCCACAGGTTTCCAGAATCAAGCCTCAGTCATTTTGCCAGGCCAGAGTGTTCCACCATCAAACCTCAGTCATTATCCCAGGCCACATGTTTCCACAATGAAACCTCAGTCATTTTCCCAGGCCAAAGGTTTCCAAAATCAAACCTCAGTCATGTTCCCAGGACACATGGTTCCAGAATCAAACCTGAGTCATGTTCGCGGGCCACAGGTTTCAACCATCAAACCTCAGTCATGTTCCCAGGACACAGGTGTCCAGAATCAAACCTCAGTCATGTTCCCAGGGCACAGGCTTCCAGAAACAAACCTCAGTCATGTTCCCAGGACACAAGTTTCCAGAATCAACCAGATATCATGCTTCCTGGCCACAGTCTTCCAGAATCAAACCTTAGTCATGTTGCCAAGCCACAGGTTTCCACCATCAAACCTCAGACATGTTCCCAGGCCACAGGGTTCTAGAATCCACCGATGTCATGTTCCCAAGCCACAGGGTTCGAGAATCAATCCTCAGTTATGTTTCCAGGCTACAGGGTTCTAGAATAAAACCTCAGTCATGTTCCCAATCCACAGGGTTCCAGAACCAAGGCTCAGTCAGGTTCCCGGGGCACAGTATTCCACAATCTAAACAGATGTCACATGCCCAGTCCCCAGGGTTCCAGAATCCACCGGTATCATGTTCCCAGGCCACAGGGTTCCAGAATCAATCCTCAGATATGTTCCCAGGCTACAGGGTTCCAGATTAAAACCTCAGTCATGTTCCCAGTCCACAGGGTTTCAGAACCAAGGCTCAGTCAGGTTCCCGGGGCACAGTATTCCACAATCTAAACAGATGTCATGTTCCCAGGCCACAGTTTTCCAGAATCACGCCTCAGTCACGTTCCCGGGCCACAGGGTTCCAGAATCAAGCCTCAGTCATTTTGCCAGGCCAGAGTGTTCCTCCTTCAAACCTCAGTCATGATCCCAGGCCACATGTTTCCACAATGAAACCTCAGTCATTTTCCCAGGCCAAAGGTTTCCAAAATCAAACCTCAGTCATGTTCCCAGGACACATGGTTCCAGAATCAAACCTGAGTCATGTTCGCGGGCCACAGGTTTCAACCATGAAACCTCAGTCATGTTCCCAAGACACAGGTGTCCAGAATCAAACCTCAGTCATGTTCCCAGGGCACAGGCTTCCAGAAACAAACCTCAGTCATGTTCCCAGGACACAAGTTTCCAGAATCAACCAGATATCATGCTTCCTGGCCACAGTCTTCCAGAATCAAACCTTAGTCATGTTGCCAAGCCACAGGTTTCCACCATCAAACCTCAGACATGTTCCCAGGCCACAGGGTTCTAGAATCCACCGATGTCATGTTCCCAGGCCACAGGGTTCGAGAATCAATCCTCAGTTATGTTTCCAGGCTACAGGGTTCTAGAATAAAACCTCAGTCATGTTCCCAATCCACAGGGTTCCAGAACCAAGGCTCAATCAGGTTCCCGGGGCACAGTATTCCACAATCTAAACAGATGTCACATGCCCAGTCCCCAGGGTTCCAGAATCCACCGGTATCATGTTCCCAGGCCACAGGGTTCCAGAATCAATCCTCAGTTATGTTCCCAGGCTACAGGGTTCCAGAATAAAACCTCAGTCATGTTCCCAGTCCACAGGGTTTCAGAACCAAGGCTCAGTCAGGTTCCCGGGGCACAGTATTCCACAATCTAAACAGATGTCATGTTCCCAGGCCACAGTTTTCCAGAATCACGCCTCAGTCATGTTCCCAGGCCACAGGGATCCAGAATCAAACGTCAGTCATGTTGCCAGGCCACAGGTTTCTGCCATCAAACCTCAGTCACGTTCCCGGGCCACAGGGTTCCGGAATCAAGCCTCAGTCATTTTACCAGGCCAGAGTGTTCCACCATCAAACCTCAGTCATGATCCCAGGCCACATGTTTCCACAATGAAACCTCAGTCATTTTCTCAGGCCAAAGGTTTTCAGAATCAAACCTCAGTCATATTCCCAGGACACATGGTTCTAGAATCAAACCTGAGTCATGTTCGCAGGCCACAGGTTTCAACAATCAAACATCACTCATGTTCCCAGGACACAGGTGTCCAGAATCAAACCTCAGTCATGTACCCAGGGAACAGGCTTCCAGCAACAAACCTTTGTCATATTCCCAGGACACAGGGTTCCAGAATCAAACCTCAGTCTTGTTCCCAGGACAGAAGTTTCCAGAATCAACCCGATATCATGTTTCCTGGCCACAGTCTTCCAGTATCAAACCTCAGTCATGTTGCCAGGCCACAGGGTTCCACCATCAATCCTCACTCATGTTCCCAGGCCACAGGGTTCCAGAATCAAACCGTTCTCATGTTCCCAGGCCACAGGGTTCCAGAATCCACCGATGTCATGTTAAAGGCCACAGGGTTCCAGAATCAAACCGTTCTCATGTTCCCGGGCCACAGGGTTCCAGAATCAAGCCTCAGTCATTTTGCCAGGCCAGAGTGTTCCACCATCAAACCTCAGTCATGATCCCAGGCCACATGTTTCCACAATGAAACCTCAGTCATTTTCCCAGGCCAAAGGTTTCCAAAATCAAACCTCAGTCATGTTCCCAGGACACATGGTTCCAGAATCAAACCTGAGTCATGTTCGCGGGCCACAGGTTTCAACCATCAAACCTCAGTCATGTTCCCAGGACACAGGTGTCCAGAATCAAACCTCAGTCATGTTCCCAGGGCACAGGCTTCCAGAAACAAACCTCAGTCATGTTCCCAGGACACAAGTTTCCAGAATCAACCAGATATCATGCTTCCTGGCCACAGTCTTCCAGAATCAAACCTTAGTCATGTTGCCAAGCCACAGGTTTCCACCATCAAACCTCAGACATGTTCCCAGGCCACAGGGTTCTAGAATCCACCGATGTCATGTTCCCAGGCCACAGGGTTCGAGAATCAATCCTCAGTTATGTTTCCCGGCTACAGGGTTCTAGAATAAAACCTCAGTCATGTTCCCAATCCACAGGGTTCCAGAACCAAGGCTCAGTCAGGTTCCCGGGGCACAGTATTCCACAATCTAAACAGATGTCACATGCCCAGTCCCCAGGGTTCCAGAATCCACCGGTATCATGTTCCCAGGCCACAGGGTTCCAGAATCAATCCTCAGTTATGTTCCCAGGCTACAGGGTTCCAGAATAAAACCTCAGTCATGTTCCCAGTCCACAGGGTTTCAGAACCAAGGCTCAGTCAGGTTCCCGGGGCACAGTATTCCACAATCTAAACAGATGTCATGTTCCCAGGCCACAGTTTTCCAGAATCACGCCTCAGTCATGTTCCCAGGCCACAGGGATCCAGAATCAAACGTCAGTCATGTTGCCAGGCCACAGGTTTCTGCCATCAAACCTCAGTCACGTTCCCGGGCCACAGGGTTCCGGAATCAAGCCTCAGTCATTTTGGCAGGCCAGAGTGTTCCACCATCAAACCTCAGTCATGATCCCAGGCCACATGTTTCCACAATGAAACCTCAGTCATTTTCTCAGGCCAAAGGTTTTCAGAATCAAACCTCAGTCATATGCCCAGGACACATGGTTCTAGAATCAAACCTGAGTCATGTTCGCAGGCCACAGGTTTCAACAATCAAACATCACTCATGTTCCCAGGACACAGGTGTCCAGAATCAAACCTCAGTCATGTACCCAGGGAACAGGCTTCCAGCAACAAACCTTTGTCATATTCCCAGGACACAGGGTTCCAGAATCAAACCTCAGTCTTGTTCCCAGGACAGAAGTTTCCAGAATCAACCCGATATCATGTTTCCTGGCCACAGTCTTCCAGTATCAACCCTCAGTCATGTTGCCAGGCCACAGGGTTCCACCATCAATCCTCACTCATGTTCCCAGGCCACAGGGTTCCAGAATCAAACCGTTCTCATGTTCCCAGGCCACAGGGTTCCAGAATCCACCGATGTCATGTTAAAGGCCACAGGGTTCCAGAATCAAACCGTTCTCATGTTCCCGGGCCACAGGGTTCCAGAATCAAGCCTCAGTCATTTTGCCAGGCCAGAGTGTTCCACCATCAAACCTCAGTCATGATCCCAGGCCACATGTTTCCACAATGAAACCTCAGTCATTTTCCCAGGCCAAAGGTTTCCAAAATCAAACCTCAGTCATGTTCCCAGGACACATGGTTCCAGAATCAAACCTGAGTCATGTTCGCGGGCCACAGGTTTCAACCATCAAACCTCAGTCATGTTCCCAGGACACAGGTGTCCAGAATCAAACCTCAGTCATGTTCCCAGGGCACAGGCTTCCAGAAACAAACCTCAGTCATGTTCCCAGGACACAAGTTTCCAGAATCAACCAGATATCATGCTTCCTGGCCACAGTCTTCCAGAATCAAACCTTAGTCATGTTGCCAAGCCACAGGTTTCCACCATCAAACCTCAGACATGTTCCCAGGCCACAGGGTTCTAGAATCCACCGATGTCATGTTCCCAGGCCACAGGGTTCGAGAATCAATCCTCATTTATGTTTCCCGGCTACAGGGTTCTAGAATAAAACCTCAGTCATGTTCCCAATCCACAGGGTTCCAGAACCAAGGCTCAGTCAGGTTCCCGGGGCACAGTATTCCACAATCTAAACAGATGTCACATGCCCAGTCCCGAGGGTTCCAGAATCCACCGGTATCATGTTCCCAGGCCACAGGATTCCAGAATCAATCCTCAGTTATGTTCCCAGGCTACAGGGTTCCAGAATAAAACCTCAGTCATGTTCCCAGTCCACAGGGTTTCAGAACCAAGGCTCAGTCAGGTTCCCGGGGCACAGTATTCCACAATCTAAACAGATGTCATGTTCCCAGGCCACAGTTTTCCAGAATCACGCCTCAGTCATGTTCCCAGGCCACAGGGATCCAGAATCAAACGTCAGTCATGTTGCCAGGCCACAGGTTTCTGCCGTCAAACCTCAGTCACGTTCCCGGGCCACAGGGTTCCTGAATCAAGCCTCAGTCATTTTGCCAGGCCAGAGTGTTCCACCATCAAACCTCAGTCATGATCCCAGGCCACATGTTTCCACAATGAAACCTCAGTCATTTTCTCAGGCCAAAGGTTTCCAGAATCAAACCTCAGTCATATTCCCAGGACACATGGTTCCAGAATCAAACCTGAGTCATGTTCGCAGGCCACAGGTTTCAACAATCAAACATCACTCATGTTCCCAGGACACAGGTGTCCAGAATCAAACCTCAGTCATGTACCCAGGGAACAGGCTTCCAGCAACAAACCTTTGTCATATTCCCAGGACACAGGGTTCCAGAATCAAACCTCAGTCTTGTTCCCAGGACAGAAGTTTCCAGAATCAACCCGATATCATGTTTCCTGGCCACAGTCTTCCAGTATCAAACCTCAGTCATGTTGCCAGGCCACAGGGTTCCACCATCAATCCTCACTCATGTTCCCAGGCCACAAGGTTCCAGAATCAAACCGTTCCCATGTTCCCAGGCCACAGGGTTCCAGAATCCACCGATGTCATGTTAAAGGCCACAGGGTTCCAGAATCAAACCGTTCTCATGTTCCCGGGCCACAGGGTTCCAGAATCAAGCCTCAGTCATTTTGCCAGGCCAGAGTGTTCCACCATCAAACCTCAGTCATGATCCCAGGCCACATGTTTCCACAATGAAATCTCAGTCATTTTCCCAGGCCAAAGGTTTCCAAAATCAAACCTCAGTCATGTTCCCAGGACACATGGTTCCAGAATCAAACCTGAGTCATGTTCGCGGGCCACAGGTTTCAACCATCAAACCTCAGTCATGTTCCCAGGACACAGGTGTCCAGAATCAAACCTCAGTCATGTTCCCAGGGCACAGGCTTCCAGAAACAAACCTCAGTCATGTTCCCAGGACACAAGTTTCCAGAATCAACCAGATATCATGCTTCCTGGCCACAGTCTTCCAGAATCAAACCTTAGTCATGTTGCCAAGCCACAGGTTTCCACCATCAAACCTCAGACATGTTCCCAGGCCACAGGGTTCTAGAATCCACCGATGTCATGTTCCCAGGCCACAGGGTTCGAGAATCAATCCTCATTTATGTTTCCCGGCTACAGGGTTCTAGAATAAAACCTCAGTCATGTTCCCAATCCACAGGGTTCCAGAACCAAGGCTCAGTCAGGTTCCCGGGGCACAGTATTCCACAATCTAAACAGATGTCACATGCCCAGTCCCCAGGGTTCCAGAATTCCCCGGTATCATGTTCCCAGGCCACAGGGTTCCAGAATCAATCCTCAGTTATGTTCCCAGGCTACAGGGTTCCAGAATAAAACCTCAGTCATGTTCCCAGTCCACAGGGTTTCAGAACCAAGGCTCAGTCAGGTTCCCGGGGCACAGTATTCCACAATCTAAACAGATGTCAAGTTCCCAGGCCACAGTTTTCCAGAATCACGCCTCAGTCATGTTCCCAGGCCACAGGGATCCAGAATCAAACGTCAGTCATGTTGCCAGGCCACAGGTTTCTGCCATCAAACCTCAGTCACGTTCCCGGGCCACAGGGTTCCGGAATCAAGCCTCAGTCATTTTGCCAGGCCAGAGTGTTCCACCATCAAACCTCAGTCATGATCCCAGGCCACATGTTTCCACAATGAAACCTCAGTCATTTTCTCAGGCCAAAGGTTTCCAGAATCAAACCTCAGTCATATTCCCAGGACACATGGTTCCAGAATCAATCCGTTCTCATGTTCCCAGGCCACAGGGTTCCAGAATCCACCGATGTCATGTTAAAGGCCACAGGGTTCGAGAATCAATCCTCAGTTATGTTTCCAGGCTACAGGGTTCTAGAATAAAACCTCAGTCATGTTCCCAATCCACAGGGTTCCAGAACCAAGGCTCAGTCAGGTTCCCGGGGCACAGTATTCCACAATCTAAACAGATGTCACATGCCCAGTCCCCAGGGTTCCAGAATCCACCGGTATCATGTTCCCAGGCCACAGGGTTCCAGAATCAATCCTCAGTTATGTTCCCAGGCTACAGGGTTCCAGAATAAAACCTCAGTCATGTTCCCAGTCCACAGGGTTTCAGAACCAAGGCTCAGTCAGGTTCCCGGGGCACAGTATTCCACAATCTAAACAGATGTCATGTTCCAGGCCACAGTTTTCCAGAATCACGCCTCAGTCATGTTCCCAGGCCACAGGGATCCAGAATCAAACGTCAGTCATGTTGCCAGGCCACAGGTTTCTGCCATCAAACCTCAGTCACGTTCCCGGGCCACAGGGTTCCAGAATCAAGCCTCAGTCATTTTGCCAGGCCAAAGTGTTCCACCATCAAACCTCAGTCATGATCCCAGCTCACATGTTTCCACAATGAAACCTCAGTCATTTTCTCAGGCCAAAGGTTTCCAGAATCAAACCTCAGTCATATTCCCAGGACACATGGTTCCAGAATCAAACCTGAGTCATGTTCGCAGGCCACAGGTTTCAACAATCAAACATCACTCATGTTCCCAGGACACAGGTGTCCTGAATCAAACCTCAGTCATGTACCCAGGGAACAGGCTTCCAGCAACAAACCTTTGTCATATTCCCAGGACACAGGGTTCCAGAATCAAACCTCAGTCTTGTTCCCAGGACAGAAGTTTCCAGAATCAACCCGATATCATGTTTCCTGGCCACAGTCTTCCAGTATCAAACCTCAGTCATGTTGCCAGGCCACAGGGTTCCACCATCAATCCTCACTCATGTTCCCAGGCCACAGGGTTCCAGAATCCACCGATGTCATGTTAAAGGCCACAGGGTTCCAGAATCAAACAGTTCTCATGTTCCCGGGCCACAGGGTTCCAGAATCAAGCCTCAGTCATTTTGCCAGGCCAGTGTTCCACCATCAAACCTCAGTCATGATCCCAGGCCACATGTTTCCACAATGAAACCTCAGTCATTTTCCCAGGCCAAAGGTTTCCAAAATCAAACCTCAGTCATGTTCCCAGGACACATGGTTCCAGAATCAAACCTGAGTCATGTTCGCGGGCCACAGGTTTCAACCATCAAACCTCAGGCATGTTCCCAGGACACAGGTGTCCAGAATCAAACCTCAGTCATGTTCCCAGGGCACAGGCTTCCAGAAACAAACCTCAGTCATGTTCCCAGGACACAAGTTTCCAGAATCAACCAGATATCATGCTTCCTGGCCACAGTCTTCCAGAATCAAACCTTAGTCATGTTGCCAAGCCACAGGTTTCCACCATCAAACCTCAGACATGTTCCCAGGCCACAGGGTTCTAGAATCCACCGATGTCATGTTCCCAGGCCACAGGGTTCGAGAATCAATCCTCAGTTATGTTTCCCGGCTACAGGGTTCTAGAATAAAACCTCAGTCATGTTCCCAATCCACAGGGTTCCAGAACCAAGGCTCAGTCAGGTTCCCGGGGCACAGTATTCCACAATCTAAACAGATGTCACATGCCCAGTCCCGAGGGTTCCAGAATCCACCGGTATCATGTTCCCAGGCCACAGGATTCCAGAATCAATCCTCAGTTATGTTCCGAGGCTACAGGGTTCCAGAATAAAACCTCAGTCATGTTCCCAGTCCACAGGGTTTCAGAACCAAGGCTCAGTCAGGTTCCCGGGGCACAGTATTCCACAATCTAAACAGATGTCATGTTCCCAGGCCACAGTTTTCCAGAATCACGCCTCAGTCATGTTCCCAGGCCACAGGGATCCAGAATCAAACGTCAGTCATGTTGCCAGGCCACAGGTTTCTGCCGTCAAACCTCAGTCACGTTCCCGGGCCACAGGGTTCCTGAATCAAGCCTCAGTCATTTTGCCAGGCCAGAGTGTTCCACCATCAAACCTCAGTCATGATCCCAGGCCACATGTTTCCACAATGAAACCTCAGTCATTTTCTCAGGCCAAAGGTTTCCAGAATCAAACCTCAGTCATATTCCCAGGACACATGGTTCCAGAATCAAACCTGAGTCATGTTCGCAGGCCACAGGTTTCAACAATCAAACATCACTCATGTTCCCAGGACACAGGTGTCCAGAATCAAACCTCAGTCATGTACCCAGGGAACAGGCTTCCAGCAACAAACCTTTGTCATATTCCCAGGACACAGGGTTCCAGAATCAAACCTCAGTCTTGTTCCCAGGACAGAAGTTTCCAGAATCAACCCGATATCATGTTTCCTGGCCACAGTCTTCCAGTATCAAACCTCAGTCATGTTGCCAGGCCACAGGGTTCCACCATCAATCCTCACTCATGTTCCCAGGCCACAAGGTTCCAGAATCAAACCGTTCCCATGTTCCCAGGCCACAGGGTTCCAGAATCCACCGATGTCATGTTAAAGGCCACAGGGTTCCAGAATCAAACCGTTCTCATGTTCCCGGGCCACAGGGTTCCAGAATCAAGCCTCAGTCATTTTGCCAGGCCAGAGTGTTCCACCATCAAACCTCAGTCATGATCCCAGGCCACATGTTTCCACAATGAAATCTCAGTCATTTTCCCAGGCCAAAGGTTTCCAAAATCAAACCTCAGTCATGTTCCCAGGACACATGGTTCCAGAATCAAACCTGAGTCATGTTCGCGGGCCACAGGTTTCAACCATCAAACCTCAGTCATGTTCCCAGGACACAGGTGTCCAGAATCAAACCTCAGTCATGTTCCCAGGGCACAGGCTTCCAGAAACAAACCTCAGTCATGTTCCCAGGACACAAGTTTCCAGAATCAACCAGATATCATGCTTCCTGGCCACAGTCTTCCAGAATCAAACCTTAGTCATGTTGCCAAGCCACAGTTTTCCACCATCAAACCTCAGACATGTTCCCAGGCCACAGGGTTCTAGAATCCACCGATGTCATGTTCCCAGGCCACAGGGTTCGAGAATCAATCCTCATTTATGTTTCCCGGCTACAGGGTTCTAGAATAAAACCTCAGTCATGTTCCCAATCCACAGGGTTCCAGAACCAAGGCTCAGTCAGGTTCCCGGGGCACAGTATTCCACAATCTAAACAGATGTCACATGCCCAGTCCCCAGGGTTCCAGAATTCCCCGGTATCATGTTCCCAGGCCACAGGGTTCCAGAATCAATCCTCAGTTATGTTCCCAGGCTACAGGGTTCCAGAATAAAACCTCAGTCATGTTCCCAGTCCACAGGGTTTCAGAACCAAGGCTCAGTCAGGTTCCCGGGGCACAGTATTCCACAATCTAAACAGATGTCAAGTTCCCAGGCCACAGTTTTCCAGAATCACGCCTCAGTCATGTTCCCAGGCCACAGGGATCCAGAATCAAACGTCAGTCATGTTGCCAGGCCACAGGTTTCTGCCATCAAACCTCAGTCACGTTCCCGGGCCACAGGGTTCCGGAATCAAGCCTCAGTCATTTTGCCAGGCCAGAGTGTTCCACCATCAAACCTCAGTCATGATCCCAGGCCACATGTTTCCACAATGAAACCTCAGTCATTTTCTCAGGCCAAAGGTTTCCAGAATCAAACCTCAGTCATATTCCCAGGACACATGGTTCCAGAATCAATCCGTTCTCATGTTCCCAGGCCACAGGGTTCCAGAATCCACCGATGTCATGTTAAAGGCCACAGGGTTCGAGAATCAATCCTCAGTTATGTTTCCAGGCTACAGGGTTCTAGAATAAAACCTCAGTCATGTTCCCAATCCACAGGGTTCCAGAACCAAGGCTCAGTCAGGTTCCCGGGGCACAGTATTCCACAATCTAAACAGATGTCACATGCCCAGTCCCCAGGGTTCCAGAATCCACCGGTATCATGTTCCCAGGCCACAGGGTTCCAGAATCAATCCTCAGTTATGTTCCCAGGCTACAGGGTTCCAGAATAAAACCTCAGTCATGTTCCCAGTCCACAGGGTTTCAGAACCAAGGCTCAGTCAGGTTCCCGGGGCACAGTATTCCACAATCTAAACAGATGTCATGTTCCAGGCCACAGTTTTCCAGAATCACGCCTCAGTCATGTTCCCAGGCCACAGGGATCCAGAATCAAACGTCAGTCATGTTGCCAGGCCACAGGTTTCTGCCATCAAACCTCAGTCACGTTCCCGGGCCACAGGGTTCCAGAATCAAGCCTCAGTCATTTTGCCAGGCCAGAGTGTTCCACCATCAAACCTCAGTCATGATCCCAGCTCACATGTTTCCACAATGAAACCTCAGTCATTTTCTCAGGCCAAAGGTTTCCAGAATCAAACCTCAGTCATATTCCCAGGACACATGGTTCGAGAATCAAACCTGAGTCATGTTCGCAGGCCACAGGTTTCAACAATCAAACATCACTCATGTTCCCAGGACACAGGTGTCCTGAATCAAACCTCAGTCATGTACCCAGGGAACAGGCTTCCAGCAACAAACCTTTGTCATATTCCCAGGACACAGGGTTCCAGAATCAAACCTCAGTCTTGTTCCCAGGACAGAAGTTTCCAGAATCAACCCGATATCATGTTTCCTGGCCACAGTCTTCCAGTATCAAACCTCAGTCATGTTGCCAGGCCACAGGGTTCCACCATCAATCCTCACTCATGTTCCCAGGCCACAGGGTTCCAGAATCCACCGATGTCATGTTAAAGGCCACAGGGTTCCAGAATCAAACCGTTCTCATGTTCCCGGGCCACAGGGTTCCAGAATCAAGCCTCAGTCATTTTGCCAGGCCAGTGTTCCACCATCAAACCTCAGTCATGTTCCCAGGACACAAGTTTCCAGAATCAACCAGATATCATGCTTCCTGGCCACAGTCTTCCAGAATCAAACCTTAGTCATGTTGCCAAGCCACAGGTTTCCACCATCAAACCTCAGACATGTTCCCAGGCCACAGGGTTCTAGAATCCACCGATGTCATGTTCCCAGGCCACAGGGATCGAGAATCAATCCTCAGTTATGTTTCCAGGCTACAGGGTTCTAGAATAAAACCTCAGTCATGTTCCCAATCCACAGGGTTCCAGAACCAAGGCTCAGTCAGGTTCCCGGGGCACAGTATTCCACAATCTAAACAGATGTCACATGCCCAGTCCCCAGGGTTCCAGAATCCACCGGTATCATGTTCCCAGGCCACAGGGTTCCAGAATCAATCCTCAGATATGTTCCCAGGCTACAGGGTTCCAGATTAAAACCTCAGTCATGTTCCCAGTCCACAGGGTTTCAGAACCAAGGCTCAGTCAGGTTCCCGGGGCACAGTATTCCACAATCTAAACAGATGTCATGTTCCCAGGCCACAGTTTTCCAGAATCACGCCTCAGTCACGTTCCCGGGCCACAGGGTTCCAGAATCAAGCCTCAGTCATATTGCCAGGCCAGAGTGTTCCACCATCAAACCTCAGTCATGATCCCAGGCCACATGTTTCCACAATGAAACCTCAGTCATTTTCCCAGGCCAAAGGTTTCCAAAATCAAACCTCAGTCATGTTCCCAGGACACATGGTTCCAGAATCAAACCTGAGTCATGTTCGCGGGCCACAGGTTTCAACCATCAAACCTCAGTCATGTTCCCAAGACACAGGTGTCCAGAATCAAACCTCAGTCATGTTCC
The DNA here is from genome assembly GCF_965194825.1 of Balaenoptera physalus. NCBI lineage: Eukaryota > Metazoa > Chordata > Mammalia > Artiodactyla > Balaenopteridae > Balaenoptera > Balaenoptera physalus. The sequence goes on along the minus strand of NW_028126442.1, from coordinate 1,120,654 downwards.
CAGGGCACAGGCTTCCAGAAACAAACCTCAGTCATGTTCCCAGGACACAAGTTTCCAGAATCAACCAGATATCATGCTTCCTGGCCACAGTCTTCCAGAATCAAACCTTAGTCATGTTGCCAAGCCACAGGTTTCCACCATCAAACCTCAGACATGTTCCCAGGCCACAGGGTTCTAGAATCCACCGATGTCATGTTCCCAGGCCACAGGGTTCGAGAATCAATCCTCAGTTATGTTTCCAGGCTACAGGGTTCTAGAATAAAACCTCAGTCATGTTCCCAATCCACAGGGTTCCAGAACCAAGGCTCAGTCAGGTTCCCGGGGCACAGTATTCCACAATCTAAACAGATGTCACATGCCCAGTCCCCAGGGTTCCAGAATCCACCGGTATCATGTTCCCAGGCCACAGGGTTCCAGAATCAATCCTCAGTTATGTTCCCAGGCTACAGGGTTCCAGAATAAAACCTCAGTCATGTTCCCAGTCCACAGGGTTTCAGAACCAAGGCTCAGTCAGGTTCCCGGGGCACAGTATTCCACAATCTAAACAGATGTCAAGTTCCCAGGCCACAGTTTTCCAGAATCACGCCTCAGTCATGTTCCCAGGCCACAGGGATCCAGAATCAAACGTCAGTCATGTTGCCAGGCCACAGGTTTCTGCCATCAAACCTCAGTCACGTTCCCGGGCCACAGGGTTCCGGAATCAAGCCTCAGTCATTTTGCCAGGCCAGAGTGTTCCACCATCAAACCTCAGTCATGATCCCAGGCCACATGTTTCCACAATGAAACCTCAGTCATTTTCTCAGGCCAAAGGTTTCCAGAATCAAACCTCAGTCATATTCCCAGGACACATGGTTCCAGAATCAATCCGTTCTCATGTTCCCAGGCCACAGGGTTCCAGAATCCACCGATGTCATGTTAAAGGCCACAGGGTTCGAGAATCAATCCTCAGTTATGTTTCCAGGCTACAGGGTTCTAGAATAAAACCTCAGTCATGTTCCCAATCCACAGGGTTCCAGAACCAAGGCTCAGTCAGGTTCCCGGGGCACAGTATTCCACAATCTAAACAGATGTCACATGCCCAGTCCCCAGGGTTCCAGAATCCACCGGTATCATGTTCCCAGGCCACAGGGTTCCAGAATCAATCCTCAGTTATGTTCCCAGGCTACAGGGTTCCAGAATAAAACCTCAGTCATGTTCCCAGTCCACAGGGTTTCAGAACCAAGGCTCAGTCAGGTTCCCGGGGCACAGTATTCCACAATCTAAACAGATGTCATGTTCCAGGCCACAGTTTTCCAGAATCACGCCTCAGTCATGTTCCCAGGCCACAGGGATCCAGAATCAAACGTCAGTCATGTTGCCAGGCCACAGGTTTCTGCCATCAAACCTCAGTCACGTTCCCGGGCCACAGGGTTCCAGAATCAAGCCTCAGTCATTTTGCCAGGCCAGAGTGTTCCACCATCAAACCTCAGTCATGATCCCAGCTCACATGTTTCCACAATGAAACCTCAGTCATTTTCTCAGGCCAAAGGTTTCCAGAATCAAACCTCAGTCATATTCCCAGGACACATGGTTCCAGAATCAAACCTGAGTCATGTTCGCAGGCCACAGGTTTCAACAATCAAACATCACTCATGTTCCCAGGACACAGGTGTCCTGAATCAAACCTCAGTCATGTACCCAGGGAACAGGCTTCCAGCAACAAACCTTTGTCATATTCCCAGGACACAGGGTTCCAGAATCAAACCTCAGTCTTGTTCCCAGGACAGAAGTTTCCAGAATCAACCCGATATCATGTTTCCTGGCCACAGTCTTCCAGTATCAAACCTCAGTCATGTTGCCAGGCCACAGGGTTCCACCATCAATCCTCACTCATGTTCCCAGGCCACAGGGTTCCAGAATCCACCGATGTCATGTTAAAGGCCACAGGGTTCCAGAATCAAACCGTTCTCATGTTCCCGGGCCACAGGGTTCCAGAATCAAGCCTCAGTCATTTTGCCAGGCCAGTGTTACACCATCAAACCTCAGTCATGTTCCCAGGACACAAGTTTCCAGAATCAACCAGATATCATGCTTCCTGGCCACAGTCTTCCAGAATCAAACCTTAGTCATGTTGCCAAGCCACAGGTTTCCACCATCAAACCTCAGACATGTTCCCAGGCCACAGGGTTCTAGAATCCACCGATGTCATGTTCCCAGGCCACAGGGATCGAGAATCAATCCTCAGTTATATTTCCAGGCTACAGGGTTCTAGAATAAAACCTCAGTCATGTTCCCAATCCACAGGGTTCCAGAACCAAGGCTCAGTCAGGTTCCCGGGGCACAGTATTCCACAATCTAAACAGATGTCACATGCCCAGTCCCCAGGGTTCCAGAATCCACCGGTATCATGTTCCCAGGCCACAGGGTTCCAGAATCAATCCTCAGATATGTTCCCAGGCTACAGGGTTCCAGATTAAAACCTCAGTCATGTTCCCAGTCCACAGGGTTTCAGAACCAAGGCTCAGTCAGGTTCCCGGGGCACAGTATTCCACAATCTAAACAGATGTCATGTTCCCAGGCCACAGTTTTCCAGAATCACGCCTCAGTCACGTTCCCGGGCCACAGGGTTCCAGAATCAAGCCTCAGTCATATTGCCAGGCCAGAGTGCTCCACCATCAAACCTCAGTCATGATCCCAGGCCACATGTTTCCACAATGAAACCTCAGTCATTTTCCCAGGCCAAAGGTTTCCAAAATCAAACCTCAGTCATGTTCCCAGGACACATGGTTCCAGAATCAAACCTGAGTCATGTTCGCGGGCCACAGGTTTCAACCATCAAACCTCAGTCATGTTCCCAAGACACAGGTGTCCAGAATCAAACCTCAGTCATGTTCCCAGGGCACAGGCTTCCAGAAACAAACCTCAGTCATGTTCCCAGGACACAAGTTTCCAGAATCAACCAGATATCATGCTTCCTGGCCACAGTCTTCCAGAATCAAACCTTAGTCATGTTGCCAAGCCACAGGTTTCCACCATCAAACCTCAGACATGTTCCCAGGCCACAGGGTTCTAGAATCCACCGATGTCATGTTCCCAGGCCACAGGGTTCGAGAATCAATCCTCAGTTATGTTTCCAGGCTACAGGGTTCTAGAATAAAACCTCAGTCATGTTCCCAATCCACAGGGTTCCAGAACCAAGGCTCAGTCAGGTTCCCGGGGCACAGTATTCCACAATCTAAACAGATGTCACATGCCCAGTCCCCAGGGTTCCAGAATCCACCGGTATCATGTTCCCAGGCCACAGGGTTCCAGAATCAATCCTCAGTTATGTTCCCAGGCTACAGGGTTCCAGAATAAAACCTCAGTCATGTTCCCAGTCCACAGGGTTTCAGAACCAAGGCTCAGTCAGGTTCCCGGGGCACAGTATTCCACAATCTAAACAGATGTCATGTTCCCAGGCCACAGTTTTCCAGAATCACGCCTCAGTCATGTTCCCAGGCCACAGGGATCCAGAATCAAACGTCAGTCATGTTGCCAGGCCACAGGTTTCTGCCATCAAACCTCAGTCACGTTCCCGGGCCACAGGGTTCCGGAATCAAGCCTCAGTCATTTTACCAGGCCAGAGTGTTCCACCATCAAACCTCAGTCATGATCCCAGGCCACATGTTTCCACAATGAAACCTCAGTCATTTTCTCAGGCCAAAGGTTTTCAGAATCAAACCTCAGTCATATTCCCAGGACACATGGTTCTAGAATCAAACCTGAGTCATGTTCGCAGGCCACAGGTTTCAACAATCAAACATCACTCATGTTCCCAGGACACAGGTGTCCAGAATCAAACCTCAGTCATGTACCCAGGGAACAGGCTTCCAGCAACAAACCTTTGTCATATTCCCAGGACACAGGGTTCCAGAATCAAACCTCAGTCTTGTTCCCAGGACAGAAGTTTCCAGAATCAACCCGATATCATGTTTCCTGGCCACAGTCTTCCAGTATCAAACCTCAGTCATGTTGCCAGGCCACAGGGTTCCACCATCAATCCTCACTCATGTTCCCAGGCCACAGGGTTCCAGAATCCACCGATGTCATGTTAAAGGCCACAGGGTTCCAGAATCAAACCGTTCTCATGTTCCCGGGCCACAGGGTTCCAGAATCAAGCCTCAGTCATTTTGCCAGGCCAGTGTTCCACCATCAAACCTCAGTCATGATCCCAGGCCACATGTTTCCACAATGAAACCTCAGTCATTTTCCCAGGCCAAAGGTTTCCAAAATCAAACCTCAGTCATGTTCCCAGGACACATGGTTCCAGAATCAAACCTGAGTCATGTTCGCGGGCCACAGGTTTCAACCATCAAACCTCAGTCATGTTCCCAGGACACAGGTGTCCAGAATCAAACCTCAGTCATGTTCCCAGGGCACAGGCTTCCAGAAACAAACCTCAGTCATGTTCCCAGGACACAAGTTTCCAGAATCAACCAGATATCATGCTTCCTGGCCACAGTCTTCCAGAATCAAACCTTAGTCATGTTGCCAAGCCACAGGTTTCCACCATCAAACCTCAGACATGTTCCCAGGCCACAGGGTTCTAGAATCCACCGATGTCATGTTCCCAGGCCACAGGGTTCGAGAATCAATCCTCAGTTATGTTTCCCGGCTACAGGGTTCTAGAATAAAACCTCAGTCATGTTCCCAATCCACAGGGTTCCAGAACCAAGGCTCAGTCAGGTTCCCGGGGCACAGTATTCCACAATCTAAACAGATGTCACATGCCCAGTCCCCAGGGTTCCAGAATCCACCGGTATCATGTTCCCAGGCCACAGGGTTCCAGAATCAATCCTCAGTTATGTTCCCAGGCTACAGGGTTCCAGAATAAAACCTCAGTCATGTTCCCAGTCCACAGGGTTTCAGAACCAAGGCTCAGTCAGGTTCCCGGGGCACAGTATTCCACAATCTAAACAGATGTCATGTTCCCAGGCCACAGTTTTCCAGAATCACGCCTCAGTCATGTTCCCAGGCCACAGGGATCCAGAATCAAACGTCAGTCATGTTGCCAGGCCACAGGTTTCTGCCATCAAACCTCAGTCACGTTCCCGGGCCACAGGGTTCCTGAATCAAGCCTCAGTCATTTTACCAGGCCAGAGTGTTCCACCATCAAACCTCAGTCATGATCCCAGGCCACATGTTTCCACAATGAAACCTCAGTCATTTTCTCAGGCCAAAGGTTTCCAGAATCAAACCTCAGTCATATTCCCAGGACACATGGTTCCAGAATCAAACCTGAGTCATGTTCGCAGGCCACAGGTTTCAACAATCAAACATCACTCATGTTCCCAGGACACAGGTGTCCAGAATCAAACCTCAGTCATGTACCCAGGGAACAGGCTTCCAGCAACAAACCTTTGTCATATTCCCAGGACACAGGGTTCCAGAATCAAACCTCAGTCTTGTTCCCAGGACAGAAGTTTCCAGAATCAACCCGATATCATGTTTCCTGGCCACAGTCTTCCAGTATCAAACCTCAGTCATGTTGCCAGGCCACAGGGTTCCACCATCAATCCTCACTCATGTTCCCAGGCCACAGGGTTCCAGAATCCACCGATGTCATGTTAAAGGCCACAGGGTTCCAGAATCAAACCGTTCTCATGTTCCCGGGCCACAGGGTTCCAGAATCAAGCCTCAGTCATTTTGCCAGGCCAGAGTGTTCCACCATCAAACCTCAGTCATGATCCCAGGCCACATGTTTCCACAATGAAACCTCAGTCATTTTCCCAGGCCAAAGGTTTCCAAAATCAAACCTCAGTCATGTTCCCAGGACACATGGTTCCAGAATCAAACCTGAGTCATGTTCGCGGGCCACAGGTTTCAACCATCAAACCTCAGTCATGTTCCCAGGACACAGGTGTCCAGAATCAAACCTCAGTCATGTTCCCAGGGCACAGGCTTCCAGAAACAAACCTCAGTCATGTTCCCAGGACACAAGTTTCCAGAATCAACCAGATATCATGCTTCCTGGCCACAGTCTTCCAGAATCAAACCTTAGTCATGTTGCCAAGCCACAGGTTTCCACCATCAAACCTCAGACATGTTCCCAGGCCACAGGGTTCTAGAATCCACCGATGTCATGTTCCCAGGCCACAGGGTTCGAGAATCAATCCTCAGTTATGTTTCCAGGCTACAGGGTTCTAGAATAAAACCTCAGTCATGTTCCCAATCCACAGGGTTCCAGAACCAAGGCTCAGTCAGGTTCCCGGGGCACAGTATTCCACAATCTAAACAGATGTCACATGCCCAGTCCCCAGGGTTCCAGAATCCACCGGTATCATGTTCCCAGGCCACAGGGTTCCAGAATCAATCCTCAGTTATGTTCCCAGGCTACAGGGTTCCAGAATAAAACCTCAGTCATGTTCCCAGTCCACAGGGTTTCAGAACCAAGGCTCAGTCAGGTTCCCGGGGCACAGTATTCCACAATCTAAACAGATGTCATGTTCCCAGGCCACAGTTTTCCAGAATCACGCCTCAGTCATGTTCCCAGGCCACAGGGATCCAGAATCAAACGTCAGTCATGTTGCCAGGCCACAGGTTTCTGCCATCAAACCTCAGTCACGTTCCCGGGCCACAGGGTTCCGGAATCAAGCCTCAGTCATTTTACCAGGCCAGAGTGTTCCACCATCAAACCTCAGTCATGATCCCAGGCCACATGTTTCCACAATGAAACCTCAGTCATTTTCTCAGGCCAAAGGTTTTCAGAATCAAACCTCAGTCATATTCCCAGGACACATGGTTCTAGAATCAAACCTGAGTCATGTTCGCAGGCCACAGGTTTCAACAATCAAACATCACTCATGTTCCCAGGACACAGGTGTCCAGAATCAAACCTCAGTCATGTACCCAGGGAACAGGCTTCCAGCAACAAACCTTTGTCATATTCCCAGGACACAGGGTTCCAGAATCAAACCTCAGTCTTGTTCCCAGGACAGAAGTTTCCAGAATCAACCCGATATCATGTTTCCTGGCCACAGTCTTCCAGTATCAAACCTCAGTCATGTTGCCAGGCCACAGGGTTCCACCATCAATCCTCACTCATGTTCCCAGGCCACAGGGTTCCAGAATCCACCGATGTCATGTTAAAGGCCACAGGGTTCCAGAATCAAACCGTTCTCATGTTCCCGGGCCACAGGGTTCCAGAATCAAGCCTCAGTCATTTTGCCAGGCCAGTGTTCCACCATCAAACCTCAGTCATGATCCCAGGCCACATGTTTCCACAATGAAACCTCAGTCATTTTCCCAGGCCAAAGGTTTCCAAAATCAAACCTCAGTCATGTTCCCAGGACACATGGTTCCAGAATCAAACCTGAGTCATGTTCGCGGGCCACAGGTTTCAACCATCAAACCTCAGTCATGTTCCCAGGACACAGGTGTCCAGAATCAAACCTCAGTCATGTTCCCAGGGCACAGGCTTCCAGAAACAAACCTCAGTCATGTTCCCAGGACACAAGTTTCCAGAATCAACCAGATATCATGCTTCCTGGCCACAGTCTTCCAGAATCAAACCTTAGTCATGTTGCCAAGCCACAGGTTTCCACCATCAAACCTCAGACATGTTCCCAGGCCACAGGGTTCTAGAATCCACCGATGTCATGTTCCCAGGCCACAGGGTTCGAGAATCAATCCTCAGTTATGTTTCCCGGCTACAGGGTTCTAGAATAAAACCTCAGTCATGTTCCCAATCCACAGGGTTCCAGAACCAAGGCTCAGTCAGGTTCCCGGGGCACAGTATTCCACAATCTAAACAGATGTCACATGCCCAGTCCCCAGGGTTCCAGAATCCACCGGTATCATGTTCCCAGGCCACAGGGTTCCAGAATCAATCCTCAGTTATGTTCCCAGGCTACAGGGTTCCAGAATAAAACCTCAGTCATGTTCCCAGTCCACAGGGTTTCAGAACCAAGGCTCAGTCAGGTTCCCGGGGCACAGTATTCCACAATCTAAACAGATGTCATGTTCCCAGGCCACAGTTTTCCAGAATCACGCCTCAGTCATGTTCCCAGGCCACAGGGATCCAGAATCAAACGTCAGTCATGTTGCCAGGCCACAGGTTTCTGCCATCAAACCTCAGTCACGTTCCCGGGCCACAGGGTTCCTGAATCAAGCCTCAGTCATTTTGCCAGGCCAGAGTGTTCCACCATCAAACCTCAGTCATGATCCCAGGCCACATGTTTCCACAATGAAACCTCAGTCATTTTCTCAGGCCAAAGGTTTCCAGAATCAAACCTCAGTCATATTCCCAGGACACATGGTTCCAGAATCAAACCTGAGTCATGTTCGCAGGCCACAGGTTTCAACAATCAAACATCACTCATGTTCCCAGGACACAGGTGTCCAGAATCAAACCTCAGTCATGTACCCAGGGAACAGGCTTCCAGCAACAAACCTTTGTCATATTCCCAGGACACAGGGTTCCAGAATCAAACCTCAGTCTTGTTCCCAGGACAGAAGTTTCCAGAATCAACCCGATATCATGTTTCCTGGCCACAGTCTTCCAGTATCAAACCTCAGTCATGTTGCCAGGCCACAGGGTTCCACCATCAATCCTCACTCATGTTCCCAGGCCACAGGGTTCCAGAATCCACCGATGTCATGTTAAAGGCCACAGGGTTCCAGAATCAAACCGTTCTCATGTTCCCGGGCCACAGGGTTCCAGAATCAAGCCTCAGTCATTTTGCCAGGCCAGAGTGTTCCACCATCAAACCTCAGTCATGATCCCAGGCCACATGTTTCCACAATGAAACCTCAGTCATTTTCCCAGGCCAAAGGTTTCCAAAATCAAACCTCAGTCATGTTCCCAGGACACATGGTTCCAGAATCAAACCTGAGTCATGTTCGCGGGCCACAGGTTTCAACCATCAAACCTCAGTCATGTTCCCAGGACACAGGTGTCCAGAATCAAACCTCAGTCATGTTCCCAGGGCACAGGCTTCCAGAAACAAACCTCAGTCATGTTCCCAGGACACAAGTTTCCAGAATCAACCAGATATCATGCTTCCTGGCCACAGTCTTCCAGAATCAAACCTTAGTCATGTTGCCAAGCCACAGGTTTCCACCATCAAACCTCAGACATGTTCCCAGGCCACAGGGTTCTAGAATCCACCGATGTCATGTTCCCAGGCCACAGGGTTCGAGAATCAATCCTCAGTTATGTTTCCCGGCTACAGGGTTCTAGAATAAAACCTCAGTCATGTTCCCAATCCACAGGGTTCCAGAACCAAGGCTCAGTCAGGTTCCCGGGGCACAGTATTCCACAATCTAAACAGATGTCACATGCCCAGTCCCCAGGGTTCCAGAATCCACCGGTATCATGTTCCCAGGCCACAGGGTTCCAGAATCAATCCTCAGTTATGTTCCCAGGCTACAGGGTTCCAGAATAAAACCTCAGTCATGTTCCCAGTCCACAGGGTTTCAGAACCAAGGCTCAGTCAGGTTCCCGGGGCACAGTATTCCACAATCTAAACAGATGTCATGTTCCCAGGCCACAGTTTTCCAGAATCACGCCTCAGTCATGTTCCCAGGCCACAGGGATCCAGAATCAAACGTCAGTCATGTTGCCAGGCCACAGGTTTCTGCCATCAAACCTCAGTCACGTTCCCGGGCCACAGGGTTCCGGAATCAAGCCTCAGTCATTTTGCCAGGCCAGAGTGTTCCACCATCAAACCTCAGTCATGATCCCAGGCCACATGTTTCCACAATGAAACCTCAGTCATTTTCTCAGGCCAAAGGTTTCCAGAATCAAACCTCAGTCATATTCCCAGGACACATGGTTCCAGAATCAAACCTGAGTCATGTTCGCAGGCCACAGGTTTCAACAATCAAACATCACTCATGTTCCCAGGACACAGGTGTCCAGAATCAAACCTCAGTCATGTACCCAGGGAACAGGCTTCCAGCAACAAACCTTTGTCATATTCCCAGGACACAGGGTTCCAGAATCAAACCTCAGTCTTGTTCCCAGGACAGAAGTTTCCAGAATCAACCCGATATCATGTTTCCTGGCCACAGTCTTCCAGTATCAAACCTCAGTCATGTTGCCAGGCCACAGGGTTCCACCATCAATCCTCACTCATGTTCCCAGGCCACAGGGTTCCAGAATCAAACCGTTCCCATGTTCCCAGGCCACAGGGTTCCAGAATCCACCGATGTCATGTTAAAGGCCACAGGGTTCCAGAATCAAACCGTTCTCATGTTCCCGGGCCACAGGGTTCCAGAATCAAACCTCAGTCATGTTCCCAGGGCACAGGCTTCCAGAAACAAACCTCAGTCATGTTCCCAGGACACAAGTTTCCAGAATCAACCAGATATCATGCTTCCTGGCCACAGTCTTCCAGAATCAAACCTTAGTCATGTTGCCAAGCCACAGGTTTCCACCATCAAACCTCAGACATGTTCCCAGGCCACAGGGTTCTAGAATCCACCGATGTCATGTTCCCAGGCCACAGGGTTCGAGAATCAATCCTCAGTTATGTTTCCCGGCTACAGGGTTCTAGAATAAAACCTCAGTCATGTTCCCAATACACAGGGTTCCAGAACCAAGGCTCAGTCAGGTTCCCGGGGCACAGTATTCCACAATCTAAACAGATGTCACATGCCCAGTCCCCAGGGTTCCAGAATCCACCGGTATCATGTTCCCAGGCCACAGGGTTCCAGAATCAATCCTCAGTTATGTTCCCAGGCTACAGGGTTCCAGAATAAAACCTCAGTCATGTTCCCAGTCCACAGGGTTTCAGAACCAAGGCTCAGTCAGGTTCCCGGGGCACAGTATTCCACAATCTAAACAGATGTCATGTTCCCAGCCCACAGTTTTCCAGAATCACGCCTCAGTCATGTTCCCAGGCCACAGGGATCCAGAATCAAACGTCAGTCATGTTGCCAGGCCACAGGTTTCTGTCATCAAACCTCAGTCACGTTCCCGGGCCACAGGGTTCCTGAATCAAGCCTCAGTCATTTTGCCAGGCCAGAGTGTTCCACCATCAAACCTCAGTCATGATCCCAGGCCACATGTTTCCACAATGAAACCTCAGTCATTTTCTCAGGCCAAAGGTTTCCAGAATCAAACCTCAGTCATATTCCCAGGACACATGGTTCCAGAATCAAACCTGAGTCATGTTCGCAGGCCACAGGTTTCAACAATCAAACATCACTCATGTTCCCAGGACACAGGTGTCCTGAATCAAACCTCAGTCATGTACCCAGGGAACAGGCTTCCAGCAACAAACCTTTGTCATATTCCCAGGACACAGGGTTCCAGAATCAAACCTCAGTCTTGTTCCCAGGACAGAAGTTTCCAGAATCAACCCGATATCATGTTTCCTGGCCACAGTCTTCCAGTATCAAACCTCAGTCATGTTGCCAGGCCACAGGGTTCCACCATCAATCCTCACTCATGTTCCCAGGCCACAGGGTTCCAGAATCTACCGATGTCATGTTAAAGGCCACAGGGTTCCAGAATCAAACCGTTCTCATGTTCCCGGGCCACAGGGTTCCAGAATCAAGCCTCAGTCATTTTGCCAGGCCAGAGTGTTCCACCATCAAACCTCAGTCATGATCCCAGGCCACATGTTTCCACAATGAAACCTCAGTCATTTTCCCAGGCCAAAGGTTTCCAAAATCAAACCTCAGTCATGTTCCCAGGACACATGGTTCCAGAATCAAACCTGAGTCATGTTCGCGGGCCACAGGTTTCAACCATCAAACCTCAGTCATGTTCCCAGGACACAGGTGTCCAGAATCAAACCTCAGTCATGTTCCCAGGGCACAGGCTTCCAGAAACAAACCTCAGTCATATTCCCAGGACACAAGTTTCCAGAATCAACCAGATATCATGCTTCCTGGCCACAGTCTTCCAGAATCAAACCTTAGTCATGTGGCCAAGCCACAGGTTTCCACCATCAAACCTCAGACATGTTCCCAGGCCACAGGGTTCTAGAATCCACCGATGTCATGTTCCCAGGCCACAGGGTTCGAGAATCAATCCTCAGTTATGTTTCCCGGCTACAGGGTTCTAGAATAAAACCTCAGTCATGTTCCCAATCCACAGGGTTCCAGAACCAAGGCTCAGTCAGGTTCCCGGGGCACAGTATTCCACAATCTAAACAGATGTCACATGCCCAGTCCCCAGGGTTCCAGAATCCACCGGTATCATGTTCCCAGGCCACAGGGTTCCAGAATCAATCCTCAGTTATGTTCCCAGGCTACAGGGTTCCAGAATAAAACCTCAGTCATGTTCCCAGTCCACAGGGTTTCAGAACCAAGGCTCAGTCAGGTTCCCGGGGCACAGTATTCCACAATCTAAACAGATGTCATGTTCCCAGGCCGCAGATTCCCAGAATCACGCCTCAGTCATTTTCCCAGGCCACAGGGATCCAGAATCAAACGTCAGTCAAGTTGCCAGGCCACAGGTTTCTGCCATCAAACCTCAGTCACGTTCCCGGGCCACAGGGTTCCGGAATCAAGCCTCAGTCATTTTGCCAGGCCAGAGTGTTCCACCATCAAACCTCAGTCATGATCCCAGGCCACATGTTTCCACAATGAAACCTCAGTCATTTTCTCAGGCCAAAGGTTTCCAGAATCAAACCTCAGTCATATTCCCAGGACACATGGTTCCAGAATCAAACCTGAGTCATGTTCGCAGGCCACAGGTTTCAACAATCAAACATCACTCATGTTCCCAGGACACAGGTGTCCTGAATCAAACCTCAGTCATGTACCCAGGGAACAGGCTTCCAGCAACAAACCTTTGTCATATTCCCAGGACACAGGGTTCCAGAATCAAACCTCAGTCTTGTTCCCAGGACAGAAGTTTCCAGAATCAACCCGATATCATGTTTCCTGGCCACAGTCTTCCAGTATCAAACCTCAGTCATGTTGCCAGGCCACAGGGTTCCACCATCAATCCTCACTCATGTTCCCAGGCCACAGAGTTCCAGAATCAAACCGTTCCCATGTTCCCAGGCCACAGGGTTCCAGAATCCACCGATGTCATGTTAAAGGCCACAGGGTTCCAGAATCAAACCGTTCTCATGTTCCCGGGCCACAGGGTTCCAGAATCAAGCCTCAGTCATTTTGCCAGGCCAGTGTTCCACCATCAAACCTCAGTCATGATCCCAGGCCACATGTTTCCACAATGAAACCTCAGTCATTTTCCCAGGCCAAAGGTTTCCAAAATCAAACCTCAGTCATGTTCCCAGGACACATGGTTCCAGAATCAAACCTGAGTCATGTTCGCGGGCCACAGGTTTCAACCATCAAACCTCAGTCATGTTCCCAGGACACAGGTGTCCAGAATCAAACCTCAGTCATGTTCCCAGGGCACAGGCTTCCAGAAACAAACCTCAGTCATGTTCCCAGGACACAAGTTTCCAGAATCAACCAGATATCATGCTTCCTGGGCACAGTCTTCCAGAATCAAACCTTAGTCATGTTGCCAAGCCACAGGTTTCCACCATCAAACCTCAGACATGTTCCCAGGCCACAGGGTTCTAGAATCCACCGATGTCATGTTCCCAGGCCACAGGGTTCGAGAATCAATCCTCAGTTATGTTTCCCGGCTACAGGGTTCTAGAATAAAACCTCAGTCATGTTCCCAATCCACAGGGTTCCAGAACCAAGGCTCAGTCAGGTTCCCGGGGCACAGTATTCCACAATCTAAACAGATGTCACATGCCCAGTCCCCAGGGTTCCAGAATCCACCGGTATCATGTTCCCAGGCCACAGGGTTCCAGAATCAATCCTCAGTTATGTTCCCAGGCTACAGGGTTCCAGAATAAAACCTCAGTCATGTTCCCAGTCCACAGGGTTTCAGAACCAAGGCTCAGTCAGGTTCCCGGGGCACAGTATTCCACAATCTAAACAGATGTCATGTTCCCAGGCCACAGTTTTCCAGAATCACGCCTCAGTCATGTTCCCAGCCCTCAGGGATCCAGAATCAAACGTCAGTCATGTTGCCAGGCCACAGGTTTCTGCCATCAAACCTCAGTCACGTTCCCGGGCCACAGGGTTCCGGAATCAAGCCTCAGTCATTTTGCCAGGCCAGAGTGTTCCACCATCAAACCTCAGTCATGATCCCAGGCCACATGTTTCCACAATGAAACCTCAGTCATTTTCTCAGGCCAAAGGTTTCCAGAATCAAACCTCAGTCATATTCCCAGGACACATGGTTCCAGAATCAAACCGTTCTCATGTTCCCAGGCCACAGGGTTCCAGAATCCACCGATGTCATGTTAAAGGCCACAGGGTTCGAGAATCAATCCTCAGTTATGTTTCCAGGCTACAGGGTTCTAGAATAAAACCTCAGTCATGTTCCCAATCCACAGGGTTCCAGAACCAAGGCTCAGTCAGGTTCCCGGGGCACAGTATTCCACAATCTAAACAGATGTCACATGCCCAGTCCCCAGGGTTCCATAATCCACCGGTATCATGTTCCCAGGCCACAGGGTTCCAGAATCAATCCTCAGTTATGTTCCCAGGCTACAGGGTTCCAGAATAAAACCTCAGTCATGTTCCCAGTCCACAGGGTTTCAGAACCAAGGCTCAGTCAGGTTCCCGGGGCACAGTATTCCACAATCTAAACAGATGTCATGTTCCCAGGCCACAGTTTTCCAGAATCACGCCTCAGTCATGTTCCCAGGCCACAGGGATCCAGAATCAAACGTCAGTCATGTTGCCAGGCCACAGGTTTCTGCCATCAAACCTCAGTCACGTTCCCGGGCCACAGGGTTCTTGAATCAAGCCTCAGTCATTTTGCCAGGCCAGAGTGTTCCACCATCAAACCTCAGTCATGATCCCAGGCCACATGTTTCCACAATGAAACCTCAGTCATTTTCTCAGGCCAAAGGTTTCCAGAATCAAACCTCAGTCATATTCCCAGGACACATGGTTCCAGAATCAAACCTGAGTCATGTTCACAGGCCACAGGTTTCAACAATCAAACATCACTCATGTTCCCAGGACACAGGTGTCCTGAATCAAACCTCAGTCATGTACCAAGGGAACAGGCTTCCAGTAACAAACCTTTGTCATATTCCCAGGACACAGGGTTCCAGAATCAAACCTCAGTCTTGTTCCCAGGAGAGAAGTTTCCAGAATCAACCCGATATCATGTTTCCTGGCCACAGTCTTCCAGTATCAAACCTCAGTCATGTTGCCAGGCCACAGGGTTCCACCATCAATCCTCACTCATGTTCCCAGGCCACAGGGTTCCAGAATCCACCGATGTCATGTTAAAGGCCACAGGGTTCCAGAATCAAACCGTTCTCATGTTCCCGGGCCACAGGGTTCCAGAATCAAGCCTCAGTCATTTTGCCAGGCCAGAGTGTTCCACCATCAAACCTCAGTCATGATCCCAGGCCACATGTTTCCACAATGAAACCTCAGTCATTTTCCCAGGCCAAAGGTTTCCAAAATCAAACCTCAGTCATGTTCCCAGGACACATGGTTCCAGAATCAAACCTGAGTCATGTTCGCGGGCCACAGGTTTCAACCATCAAACCTCAGTCATGTTCCCAGGACACAGGTGTCCAGAATCAAACCTCAGTCATGTTCCCAGGGCACAGGCTTCCAGAAACAAACCTCAGTCATGTTCCCAGGACACAAGTTTCCAGAATCAACCAGATATCATGCTTCCTGGCCACAGTCTTCCAGAATCAAACCTTAGTCATGTTGCCAAGCCACAGGTTTCCACCATCAAACCTCAGACATGTTCCCAGGCCACAGGGTTCTAGAATCCACCGATGTCATGTTCCCAGGCCACAGGGTTCGAGAATCAATCCTCAGTTATGTTTCCCGGCTACAGGGTTCTAGAATAAAACCTCAGTCATGTTCCCAATCCACAGGGTTCCAGAACCAAGGCTCAGTCAGGTTCCCGGGGCACAGTATTCCACAATCTAAACAGATGTCACATGCCCAGTCCCCAGGGTTCCAGAATCCACCGGTATCGTGTTCCCAGGCCACAGGGTTCCAGAATCAATCCTCAGTTATGATCCCAGGCTACAGGGTTCCAGAATAAAACCTCAGTCATGTTCCCAGTCCACAGGGTTTCAGAACCAAGGCTCAGTCAGGTTCCCGGGGCACAGTATTCCACAATCTAAACAGATGTCATGTTCCCAGGCCACAGTTTTCCAGAATCACGCCTCAGTCATGTTCCCAGGCCACAGGGATCCAGAATCAAACGTCAGTCATGTTGCCAGGCCACAGGTTTCTGCCATCAAACCTCAGTCACGTTCCCGGGACACAGGGTTCCTGAATCAAGCCTCAGTCATTTTGGCAGGCCAGAGTGTTCCACCATCAAACCTCAGTCATGATCCCAGGCCACATGTTTCCACAATGAAACCTCAGTCATTTTCTCAGGCCAAAGGTTTCCAGAATCAAACCTCAGTCATATTCCCAGGACACATGGTTCCAGAATCAAACCTGAGTCATGTTCGCAGGCCACAGGTTTCAACAATCAAACATCACTCATGTTCCCAGGACACAGGTGTCCAGAATCAAACCTCAGTCATGTACCCAGGGAACAGGCTTCCAGCAACAAACCTTTGTCATATTCCCAGGACACAGGGTTCCAGAATCAAACCTCAGTCTTGTTCCCAGGACAGAAGTTTCCAGAATCAACCCGATATCATGTTTCCTGGCCACAGTCTTCCAGTATCAAACCTCAGTCATGTTGCCAGGCCACAGGGTTCCACCATCAATCCTCACTCATGTTCCCAGGCCACAGGGTTCCAGAATCCACCGATGTCATGTTAAAGGCCACAGGGTTCCAGAATCAAACCGTTCTCATGTTCCCGGGCCACAGGGTTCCAGAATCAAGCCTCAGTCATTTTGCCAGGCCAGTGTTCCACCATCAAACCTCAGTCATGATCCCAGGCCACATGTTTCCACAATGAAACCTCAGTCATTTTCCCAGGCCAAAGGTTTCCAAAATCAAACCTCAGTCATGTTCCCAGGACACATGGTTCCAGAATCAAACCTGAGTCATGTTCGCGGGCCACAGGTTTCAACCATCAAACCTCAGTCATGTTCCCAGGACACAGGTGTCCAGAATCAAACCTCAGTCATGTTCCCAGGGCACAGGCTTCCAGAAACAAACCTCAGTCATGTTCCCAGGACACAAGTTTCCAGAATCAACCAGATATCATGCTTCCTGGCCACAGTCTTCCAGAATCAAACCTTAGTCATGTTGCCAAGCCACAGGTTTCCACCATCAAACCTCAGACATGTTCCCAGGCCACAGGGTTCTAGAATCCACCGATGTCATGTTCCCAGGCCACAGGGTTCGAGAATCAATCCTCAGTTATGTTTCCCGGCTACAGGGTTCTAGAATAAAACCTCAGTCATGTTCCCAATCCACAGGGTTCCAGAACCAAGGCTCAGTCAGGTTCCCGGGGCACAGTATTCCACAATCTAAACAGATGTCACATGCCCAGTCCCCAGGGTTCCAGAATCCACCGGTATCATGTTCCCAGGCCACAGGGTTCCAGAATCAATCCTCAGTTATGTTCCCAGGCTACAGGGTTCCAGAATAAAACCTCAGTCATGTTCCCAGTCCACAGGGTTTCAGAACCAAGGCTCAGTCAGGTTCCCGGGGCACAGTATTCCACAATCTAAACAGATGTCATGTTCCCAGGCCACAGTTTTCCAGAATCACGCCTCAGTCATGTTCCCAGGCCACAGGGATCCAGAATCAAACGTCAGTCATGTTGCCAGGCCACAGGTTTCTGCCATCAAACCTCAGTCACGTTCCCGGGCCACAGGGTTCCTGAATCAAGCCTCAGTCATTTTGGCAGGCCAGAGTGTTCCACCATCAAACCTCAGTCATGATCCCAGGCCACATGTTTCCACAATGAAACCTCAGTCATTTTCTCAGGCCAAAGGTTTCCAGAATCAAACCTCAGTCATATTCCCAGGACACATGGTTCCAGAATCAAACCTGAGTCATGTTCGCAGGCCACAGGTTTCAACAATCAAACATCACTCATGTTCCCAGGACACAGGTGTCCTGAATCAAACCTCAGTCATGTACCCAGGGAACAGGCTTCCAGCAACAAACCTTTGTCATATTCCCAGGACACAGGGTTCCAGAATCAAACCTCAGTCTTGTTCCCAGGACAGAAGTTTCCAGAATCAACCCAATATCATGTTTCCTGGCCACAGTCTTCCAGTATCAAACCTCAGTCATGTTGCCAGGCCACAGGGTTCCACCATCAATCCTCACTCATGTTCCCAGGCCACAGGGTTCCAGAATCAAACCGTTCCCATGTTCCCAGGCCACAGGGTTCCAGAATCCACCGATGTCATGTTAAAGGCCACAGGGTTCCAGAATCAAACCGTTCTCATGTTCCCGGGCCACAGGGTTCCAGAATCAAGCCTCAGTCATTTTGCCAGGCCAGTGTTCCACCATCAAACCTCAGTCATGATCCCAGGCCACATGTTTCCACAATGAAACCTCAGTCATTTTCCCAGGCCAAAGGTTTCCAAAATCAAACCTCAGTCATGTTCCCAGGACACATGGTTCCAGAATCAAACCTGAGTCATGTTCGCGGGCCACAGGTTTCAACCATCAAACCTCAGTCATGTTCCCAGGACACAGGTGTCCAGAATCAAACCTCAGTCATGTTCCCAGGGCACAGGCTTCCAGAAACAAACCTCAGTCATGTTCCCAGGACACAAGTTTCCAGAATCAACCAGATATCATGCTTCCTGGCCACAGTCTTCCAGAATCAAACCTTAGTCATGTTGCCAAGCCACAGGTTTCCACCATCAAACCTCAGACATGTTCCCAGGCCACAGGGTTCTAGAATCCACCGATGTCATGTTCCCAGGCCACAGGGTTCGAGAATCAATCCTCAGTTATGTTTCCCGGCTACAGGGTTCTAGAATAAAACCTCAGTCATGTTCCCAATCCACAGGGTTCCAGAACCAAGGCTCAGTCAGGTTCCCGGGGCACAGTATTCCACAATCTAAACAGATGTCACATGCCCAGTCCCCAGGGTTCCAGAATCCACCGGTATCATGTTCCCAGGCCACAGGGTTCCAGAATCAATCCTCAGTTATGTTCCCAGGCTACAGGGTTCCAGAATAAAACCTCAGTCATGTTCCCAGTCCACAGGGTTTCAGAACCAAGGCTCAGTCAGGTTCCCGGGGCACAGTATTCCACAATCTAAACAGATGTCATGTTCCCAGGCCACAGTTTTCCAGAATCACGCCTCAGTCATGTTCCCAGGCCACAGGGATCCAGAATCAAACGTCAGTAATGTTGCCAGGCCACAGGTTTCTGCCATCAAACCTCAGTCACGTTCCCGGGCCACAGGGTTCCTGAATCAAGCCTCAGTCATTTTGCCAGGCCAGAGTGTTCCACCATCAAACCTCAGTCATGATCCCAGGCCACATGTTTCCACAATGAAACCTCAGTCATTTTCTCAGGCCAAAGGTTTCCAGAATCAAACCTCAGTCATATTCCCAGGACACATGGTTCCAGAATCAAACCTGAGTCATGTTCGCAGGCCACAGGTTTCAACAATCAAACATCACTCATGTTCCCAGGACACAGGTGTCCAGAATCAAACCTCAGTCATGTACCCAGGGAACAGGCTTCCAGCAACAAACCTTTGTCATATTCCCAGGACACAGGGTTCCAGAATCAAACCTCAGTCTTGTTCCCAGGACAGAAGTTTCCAGAATCAACCCGATATCATGTTTCCTGGCCACAGTCTTCCAGTATCAAACCTCAGTCATGTTGCCAGGCCACAGGGTTCCACCATCAATCCTCACTCATGTTCCCAGGCCACAGGGTTCCAGAATCAAACCGTTCCCATGTTCCCAGGCCACAGGGTTCCAGAATCCACCGATGTCATGTTAAAGGCCACAGGGTTCCAGAATCAAACCGTTCTCATGTTCCCGGGCCACAGGGTTCCAGAATCAAGCCTCAGTCATTTTGCCAGGCCAGAGTGTTCCACCATCAAACCTCAGTCATGATCCCAGGCCACATGTTTCCACAATGAAACCTCAGTCATTTTCCCAGGCCAAAGGTTTCCAAAATCAAACCTCAGTCATGTTCCCAGGACACATGGTTCCAGAATCAAACCTGAGTCATGTTCGCGGGCCACAGGTTTCAACCATCAAACCTCAGTCATGTTCCCAGGACACAGGTGTCCAGAATCAAACCTCAGTCATGTTCCCAGGGCACAGGCTTCCAGAAACAAACCTCAGTCATGTTCCCAGGACACAAGTTTCCAGAATCAACCAGATATCATGCTTCCTGGCCACAGTCTTCCAGAATCAAACCTTAGTCATGTTGCCAAGCCACAGGTTTCCACCATCAAACCTCAGACATGTTCCCAGGCCACAGGGTTCTAGAATCCACCGATGTCATGTTCCCAGGCCACAGGGTTCGAGAATCAATCCTCAGTTATGTTTCCCGGCTACAGGGTTCTAGAATAAAACCTCAGTCATGTTCCCAATCCACAGGGTTCCAGAACCAAGGCTCAGTCAGGTTCCCGGGGCACAGTATTCCACAATCTAAACAGATGTCACATGCCCAGTCCCCAGGGTTCCAGAATCCACCGGTATCATGTTCCCAGGCCACAGGGTTCCAGAATCAATCCTCAGTTATGTTCCCAGGCTACAGGGTTCCAGAATAAAACCTCAGTCATGTTCCCAGTCCACAGGGTTTCAGAACCAAGGCTCAGTCAGGTTCCCGGGGCACAGTATTCCACAATCTAAACAGATGTCATGTTCCCAGCCCACAGTTTTCCAGAATCACGCCTCAGTCATGTTCCCAGGCCACAGGGATCCAGAATCAAACGTCAGTCATGTTGCCAGGCCACAGGTTTCTGTCATCAAACCTCAGTCACGTTCCCGGGCCACAGGGTTCCAGAATCAAGCCTCAGTCATTTTGCCAGGCCAGAGTGTTCCACCATCAAACCTCAGTCATGATCCCAGCTCACATGTTTCCACAATGAAACCTCAGTCATTTTCTCAGGCCAAAGGTTTCCAGAATCAAACCTCAGTCATATTCCCAGGACACATGGTTCCAGAATCAAACCTGAGTCATGTTCGCAGGCCACAGGTTTCAACAATCAAACATCACTCATGTTCCCAGGACACAGGTGTCCTGAATCAAACCTCAGTCATGTACCCAGGGAACAGGCTTCCAGCAACAAACCTTTGTCATATTCCCAGGACACAGGGTTCCAGAATCAAACCTCAGTCTTGTTCCCAGGACAGAAGTTTCCAGAATCAACCCGATATCATGTTTCCTGGCCACAGTCTTCCAGTATCAAACCTCAGTCATGTTGCCAGGCCACAGGGTTCCACCATCAATCCTCACTCATGTTCCCAGGCCACAGGGTTCCAGAATCTACCGATGTCATGTTAAAGGCCACAGGGTTCCAGAATGAAACCGTTCTCATGTTCCCGGGCCACAGGGTTCCAGAATCAAGCCTCAGTCATTTTGCCAGGCCAGAGTGTTCCACCATCAAACCTCAGTCATGATCCCAGGCCACATGTTTCCACAATGAAACCTCAGTCATTTTCCCAGGCCAAAGGTTTCCAAAATCAAACCTCAGTCATGTTCCCAGGACACATGGTTCCAGAATCAAACCTGAGTCATGTTCGCGGGCCACAGGTTTCAACCATCAAACCTCAGTCATGTTCCCAGGACACAGGTGTCCAGAATCAAACCTCAGTCATGTTCCCAGGGCACAGGCTTCCAGAAACAAACCTCAGTCATATTCCCAGGACACAAGTTTCCAGAATCAACCAGATATCATGCTTCCTGGCCACAGTCTTCCAGAATCAAACCTTAGTCATGTGGCCAAGCCACAGGTTTCCACCATCAAACCTCAGACATGTTCCCAGGCCACAGGGTTCTAGAATCCACCGATGTCATGTTCCCAGGCCACAGGGTTCGAGAATCAATCCTCAGTTATGTTTCCCGGCTACAGGGTTCTAGAATAAAACCTCAGTCATGTTCCCAATCCACAGGGTTCCAGAACCAAGGCTCAGTCAGGTTCCCGGGGCACAGTATTCCACAATCTAAACAGATGTCACATGCCCAGTCCCCAGGGTTCCAGAATCCACCGGTATCATGTTCCCAGGCCACAGGGTTCCAGAATCAATCCTCAGTTATGTTCCCAGGCTACAGGGTTCCAGAATAAAACCTCAGTCATGTTCCCAGTCCACAGGGTTTCAGAACCAAGGCTCAGTCAGGTTCCCGGGGCACAGTATTCCACAATCTAAACAGATGTCATGTTCCCAGGCCGCAGATTCCCAGAATCACGCCTCAGTCATTTTCCCAGGCCACAGGGATCCAGAATCAAACGTCAGTCAAGTTGCCAGGCCACAGGTTTCTGCCATCAAACCTCAGTCACGTTCCCGGGCCACAGGGTTCCGGAATCAAGCCTCAGTCATTTTGCCAGGCCAGAGTGTTCCACCATCAAACCTCAGTCATGATCCCAGGCCACATGTTTCCACAATGAAACCTCAGTCATTTTCTCAGGCCAAAGGTTTCCAGAATCAAACCTCAGTCATATTCCCAGGACACATGGTTCCAGAATCAAACCTGAGTCATGTTCGCAGGCCACAGGTTTCAACAATCAAACATCACTCATGTTCCCAGGACACAGGTGTCCTGAATCAAACCTCAGTCATGTACCAAGGGAACAGGCTTCCAGCAACAAACCTTTGTCATATTCCCAGGACACAGGGTTCCAGAATCAAACCTCAGTCTTGTTCCCAGGACAGAAGTTTCCAGAATCAACCCGATATCATGTTTCCTGGCCACAGTCTTCCAGTATCAAACCTCAGTCATGTTGCCAGGCCACAGGGTTCCACCATCAATCCTCACTCATGTTCCCAGGCCACAGGGTTCCAGAATCAAACCGTTCCCATGTTCCCAGGCCACAGGGTTCCAGAATCCACCGATGTCATGTTAAAGGCCACAGGGTTCCAGAATCAAACCGTTCTCATGTTCCCGGGCCACAGGGTTCCAGAATCAAGCCTCAGTCATTTTGCCAGGCCAGTGTTCCACCATCAAACCTCAGTCATGATCCCAGGCCACATGTTTCCACAATGAAACCTCAGTCATTTTCCCAGGCCAAAGGTTTCCAAAATCAAACCTCAGTCATGTTCCCAGGACACATGGTTCCAGAATCAAACCTGAGTCATGTTCGCGGGCCACAGGTTTCAACCATCAAACCTCAGTCATGTTCCCAGGACACAGGTGTCCAGAATCAAACCTCAGTCATGTTCCCAGGGCACAGGCTTCCAGAAACAAACCTCAGTCATGTTCCCAGGACACAAGTTTCCAGAATCAACCAGATATCATGCTTCCTGGGCACAGTCTTCCAGAATCAAACCTTAGTCATGTTGCCAAGCCACAGGTTTCCACCATCAAACCTCAGACATGTTCCCAGGCCACAGGGTTCTAGAATCCACCGATGTCATGTTCCCAGGCCACAGGGTTCGAGAATCAATCCTCAGTTATGTTTCCAGGCTACAGGGTTCTAGAATAAAACCTCAGTCATGTTCCCAATCCACAGGGTTCCAGAACCAAGGCTCAGTCAGGTTCCCGGGGCACAGTATTCCACAATCTAAACAGATGTCACATGCCCAGTCCCCAGGGTTCCAGAATCCACCGGTATCATGTTCCCAGGCCACAGGGTTCCAGAATCAATCCTCAGTTATGTTCCCAGGCTACAGGGTTCCAGAATAAAACCTCAGTCATGTTCCCAGTCCACAGGGTTTCAGAACCAAGGCTCAGTCAGGTTCCCGGGGCACAGTATTCCACAATCTAAACAGATGTCATATTCCCAGGCCACAGTTTTCCAGAATCACGCCTCAGTCATGTTCCCAGCCCTCAGGGATCCAGAATCAAACGTCAGTCATGTTGCCAGGCCACAGGTTTCTGCCATCAAACCTCAGTCACGTTCCCGGGCCACAGGGTTCCGGAATCAAGCCTCAGTCATTTTGCCAGGCCAGAGTGTTCCACCATCAAACCTCAGTCATGATCCCAGGCCACATGTTTCCACAATGAAACCTCAGTCATTTTCTCAGGCCAAAGGTTTCCAGAATCAAACCTCAGTCATATTCCCAGGACACATGGTTCCAGAATCAAACCGTTCTCATGTTCCCAGGCCACAGGGTTCCAGAATCCACCGATGTCATGTTAAAGGCCACAGGGTTCGAGAATCAATCCTCAGTTATTTTTCCAGGCTACAGGGTTCTAGAATAAAACCTCAGTCATGTTCCCAATCCACAGGGTTCCAGAACCAAGGCTCAGTCAGGTTCTCGGGGCACAGTATTCCACAATCTAAACAGATGTCACATGCCCAGTCCCCAGGGTTCCAGAATCCACCGGTATCATGTTCCCAGGCCACAGGGTTCCAGAATCAATCCTCAGTTATGTTCCCAGGCTACAGGGTTCCAGAATAAAACCTCAGTCATGTTCCCAGTCCACAGGGTTTCAGAACCAAGGCTCAGTCAGGTTCCCGGGGCACAGTATTCCACAATCTAAACAGATGTCATGTTCCCAGGCCACAGTTTTCCAGAATCACGCCTCAGTCATGTTCCCAGGCCACAGGGATCCAGAATCAAACGTCAGTCATGTTGCCAGGCCACAGGTTTCTGCCATCAAACCTCAGTCACGTTCCCGGGCCACAGGGTTCTTGAATCAAGCCTCAGTCATTTTGCCAGGCCAGAGTGTTCCACCATCAAACCTCAGTCATGATCCCAGGCCACATGTTTCCACAATGAAACCTCAGTCATTTTCTCAGGCCAAAGGTTTCCAGAATCAAACCTCAGTCATATTCCCAGGACACATGGTTCCAGAATCAAACCTGAGTCATGTTCACAGGCCACAGGTTTCAACAATCAAACATCACTCATGTTCCCAGGACACAGGTGTCCTGAATCAAACCTCAGTCATGTACCAAGGGAACAGGCTTCCAGTAACAAACCTTTGTCATATTCCCAGGACACAGGGTTCCAGAATCAAACCTCAGTCTTGTTCCCAGGAGAGAAGTTTCCAGAATCAACCCGATATCATGTTTCCTGGCCACAGTCTTCCAGTATCAAACCTCAGTCATGTTGCCAGGCCACAGGGTTCCACCATCAATCCTCACTCATGTTCCCAGGCCACAGGGTTCCAGAATCCACCGATGTCATGTTAAAGGCCACAGGGTTCCAGAATCAAACCGTTCTCATGTTCCCGGGCCACAGGGTTCCAGAATCAAGCCTCAGTCATTTTGCCAGGCCAGAGTGTTCCACCATCAAACCTCAGTCATGATCCCAGGCCACATGTTTCCACAATGAAACCTCAGTCATTTTCCCAGGCCAAAGGTTTCCAAAATCAAACCTCAGTCATGTTCCCAGGACACATGGTTCCAGAATCAAACCTGAGTCATGTTCGCGGGCCACAGGTTTCAACCATCAAACCTCAGTCATGTTCCCAGGACACAGGTGTCCAGAATCAAACCTCAGTCATGTTCCCAGGGCACAGGCTTCCAGAAACAAACCTCAGTCATGTTCCCAGGACACAAGTTTCCAGAATCAACCAGATATCATGCTTCCTGGCCACAGTCTTCCAGAATCAAACCTTAGTCATGTTGCCAAGCCACAGGTTTCCACCATCAAACCTCAGACATGTTCCCAGGCCACAGGGTTCTAGAATCCACCGATGTCATGTTCCCAGGCCACAGGGTTCGAGAATCAATCCTCAGTTATGTTTCCCGGCTACAGGGTTCTAGAATAAAACCTCAGTCATGTTCCCAATCCACAGGGTTCCAGAACCAAGGCTCAGTCAGGTTCCCGGGGCACAGTATTCCACAATCTAAACAGATGTCACATGCCCAGTCCCCAGGGTTCCAGAATCCACCGGTATCATGTTCCCAGGCCACAGGGTTCCAGAATCAATCCTCAGTTATGATCCCAGGCTACAGGGTTCCAGAATAAAACCTCAGTCATGTTCCCAGTCCACAGGGTTTCAGAACCAAGGCTCAGTCAGGTTCCCGGGGCACAGTATTCCACAATCTAAACAGATGTCATGTTCCCAGGCCACAGTTTTCCAGAATCACGCCTCAGTCATGTTCCCAGGCCACAGGGATCCAGAATCAAACGTCAGTCATGTTGCCAGGCCACAGGTTTCTGCCATCAAACCTCAGTCACGTTCCCGGGCCACAGGGTTCCTGAATCAAGCCTCAGTCATTTTGGCAGGCCAGAGTGTTCCACCATCAAACCTCAGTCATGATCCCAGGCCACATGTTTCCACAATGAAACCTCAGTCATTTTCTCAGGCCAAAGGTTTCCAGAATCAAACCTCAGTCATATTCCCAGGACACATGGTTCCAGAATCAAACCTGAGTCATGTTCGCAGGCCACAGGTTTCAACAATCAAACATCACTCATGTTCCCAGGACACAGGTGTCCAGAATCAAACCTCAGTCATGTACCCAGGGAACAGGCTTCCAGCAACAAACCTTTGTCATATTCCCAGGACACAGGGTTCCAGAATCAAACCTCAGTCTTGTTCCCAGGACAGAAGTTTCCAGAATCAACCCGATATCATGTTTCCTGGCCACAGTCTTCCAGTATCAAACCTCAGTCATGTTGCCAGGCCACAGGGTTCCACCATCAATCCTCACTCATGTTCCCAGGCCACAGGGTTCCAGAATCCACCGATGTCATGTTAAAGGCCACAGGGTTCCAGAATCAAACCGTTCTCATGTTCCCGGGCCACAGGGTTCCAGAATCAAGCCTCAGTCATTTTGCCAGGCCAGTGTTCCACCATCAAACCTCAGTCATGATCCCAGGCCACATGTTTCCACAATGAAACCTCAGTCATTTTCCCAGGCCAAAGGTTTCCAAAATCAAACCTCAGTCATGTTCCCAGGACACATGGTTCCAGAATCAAACCTGAGTCATGTTCGCGGGCCACAGGTTTCAACCATCAAACCTCAGTCATGTTCCCAGGACACAGGTGTCCAGAATCAAACCTCAGTCATGTTCCCAGGGCACAGGCTTCCAGAAACAAACCTCAGTCATGTTCCCAGGACACAAGTTTCCAGAATCAACCAGATATCATGCTTCCTGGCCACAGTCTTCCAGAATCAAACCTTAGTCATGTTGCCAAGCCACAGGTTTCCACCATCAAACCTCAGACATGTTCCCAGGCCACAGGGTTCTAGAATCCACCGATGTCATGTTCCCAGGCCACAGGGTTCGAGAATCAATCCTCAGTTATGTTTCCCGGCTACAGGGTTCTAGAATAAAACCTCAGTCATGTTCCCAATCCACAGGGTTCCAGAACCAAGGCTCAGTCAGGTTCCCGGGGCACAGTATTCCACAATCTAAACAGATGTCACATGCCCAGTCCCCAGGGTTCCAGAATCCACCGGTATCATGTTCCCAGGCCACAGGGTTCCAGAATCAATCCTCAGTTATGTTCCCAGGCTACAGGGTTCCAGAATAAAACCTCAGTCATGTTCCCAGTCCACAGGGTTTCAGAACCAAGGCTCAGTCAGGTTCCCGGGGCACAGTATTCCACAATCTAAACAGATGTCATGTTCCCAGGCCACAGTTTTCCAGAATCACGCCTCAGTCATGTTCCCAGGCCACAGGGATCCAGAATCAAACGTCAGTCATGTTGCCAGGCCACAGGTTTCTGCCATCAAACCTCAGTCACGTTCCCGGGCCACAGGGTTCCTGAATCAAGCCTCAGTCATTTTGGCAGGCCAGAGTGTTCCACCATCAAACCTCAGTCATGATCCCAGGCCACATGTTTCCACAATGAAACCTCAGTCATTTTCTCAGGCCAAAGGTTTCCAGAATCAAACCTCAGTCATATTCCCAGGACACATGGTTCCAGAATCAAACCTGAGTCATGTTCGCAGGCCACAGGTTTCAACAATCAAACATCACTCATGTTCCCAGGACACAGGTGTCCAGAATCAAACCTCAGTCATGTACCCAGGGAACAGGCTTCCAGCAACAAACCTTTGTCATATTCCCAGGACACAGGGTTCCAGAATCAAACCTCAGTCTTGTTCCCAGGACAGAAGTTTCCAGAATCAACCCGATATCATGTTTCCTGGCCACAGTCTTCCAGTATCAAACCTCAGTCATGTTGCCAGGCCACAGGGTTCCACCATCAATCCTCACTCATGTTCCCAGGCCACAGGGTTCCAGAATCAAACCGTTCCCATGTTCCCAGGCCACAGGGTTCCAGAATCCACAGATGTCATGTTAAAGGCCACAGGGTTCCAGAATCAAACCGTTCTCATGTTCCCGGGCCACAGGGTTCCAGAATCAAGCCTCAGTCATTTTGCCAGGCCAGTGTTCCACCATCAAACCTCAGTCATGATCCCAGGCCACATGTTTCCACAATGAAACCTCAGTCATTTTCCCAGGCCAAAGGTTTCCAAAATCAAACCTCAGTCATGTTCCCAGGACACATGGTTCCAGAATCAAACCTGAGTCATGTTCGCGGGCCACAGGTTTCAACCATCAAACCTCAGTCATGTTCCCAGGACACAGGTGTCCAGAATCAAACCTCAGTCATGTTCCCAGGGCACAGGCTTCCAGAAACAAACCTCAGTCATGTTCCCAGGACACAAGTTTCCAGAATCAACCAGATATCATGCTTCCTGGCCACAGTCTTCCAGAATCAAACCTTAGTCATGTTGCCAAGCCACAGGTTTCCACCATCAAACCTCAGACATGTTCCCAGGCCACAGGGTTCTAGAATCCACCGATGTCATGTTCCCAGGCCACAGGGTTCGAGAATCAATCCTCAGTTATGTTTCCCGGCTACAGGGTTCTAGAATAAAACCTCAGTCATGTTCCCAATCCACAGGGTTCCAGAACCAAGGCTCAGTCAGGTTCCCGGGGCACAGTATTCCACAATCTAAACAGATGTCACATGCCCAGTCCCCAGGGTTCCAGAATCCACCGGTATCATGTTCCCAGGCCACAGGGTTCCAGAATCAATCCTCAGTTATGTTCCCAGGCTACAGGGTTCCAGAATAAAACCTCAGTCATGTTCCCAGTCCACAGGGTTTCAGAACCAAGGCTCAGTCAGGTTCCCGGGGCACAGTATTCCACAATCTAAACAGATGTCATGTTCCCAGGCCACAGTTTTCCAGAATCACGCCTCAGTCATGTTCCCAGGCCACAGGGATCCAGAATCAAACGTCAGTAATGTTGCCAGGCCACAGGTTTCTGCCATCAAACCTCAGTCACGTTCCCGGGCCACAGGGTTCCGGAATCAAGCCTCAGTCATTTTGCCAGGCCAGAGTGTTCCACCATCAAACCTCAGTCATGATCCCAGGCCACATGTTTCCACAATGAAACCTCAGTCATTTTCTCAGGCCAAAGGTTTCCAGAATCAAACCTCAGTCATATTCCCAGGACACATGGTTCCAGAATCAAACCTGAGTCATGTTCGCAGGCCACAGGTTTCAACAATCAAACATCACTCATGTTCCCAGGACACAGGTGTCCAGAATCAAACCTCAGTCATGTACCCAGGGAACAGGCTTCCAGCAACAAACCTTTGTCATATTCCCAGGACACAGGGTTCCAGAATCAAACCTCAGTCTTGTTCCCAGGACAGAAGTTTCCAGAATCAACCCGATATCATGTATCCTGGCCACAGTCTTCCAGTATCAAACCTCAGTCATGTTGCCAGGCCACAGGGTTCCACCATCAATCCTCACTCATGTTCCCAGGCCACATGTTTCCACAATGAAACCTCAGTCATTTTCCCAGGCCAAAGGTTTCCAAAATCAAACCTCAGTCATGTTCCCAGGACACATGGTTCCAGAATCAAACCTGAGTCATGTTCGCGGGCCACAGGTTTCAACCATCAAACCTCAGTCATGTTCCCAGGACACAGGTGTCCAGAATCAAACCTCAGTCATGTTCCCAGGGCACAGGCTTCCAGAAACAAACCTCAGTCATGTTCCCAGGACACAAGTTTCCAGAATCAACCAGATATCATGCTTCCTGGCCACAGTCTTCCAGAATCAAACCTTAGTCATGTTGCCAAGCCACAGGTTTCCACCATCAAACCTCAGACATGTTCCCAGGCCACAGGGTTCTAGAATCCACCGATGTCATGTTCCCAGGCCACAGGGTTCGAGAATCAATCCTCAGTTATGTTTCCCGGCTACAGGGTTCTAGAATAAAACCTCAGTCATGTTCCCAATCCACAGGGTTCCAGAATCAAGGCTCAGTCAGGTTCCCGGGGCACAGTATTCCACAATCTAAACAGATGTCACATGCCCAGTCCCCAGGGTTCCAGAATCCACCGGTATCATGTTCCCAGGCCACAGGGTTCCAGAATCAATCCTCAGTTATGTTCCCAGGCTACAGGGTTCCAGAATAAAACCTCAGTCATGTTCCCAGTCCACAGGGTTTCAGAACCAAGGCTCAGTCAGGTTCCCGGGGCACAGTATTCCACAATCTAAACAGATGTCATGTTCCCAGGCCACAGTTTTCCAGAATCACGCCTCAGTCATGTTCCCAGGCCACAGGGATCCAGAATCAAACGTCAGTCATGTTGCCAGGCCACAGGTTTCTGCCATCAAACCTCAGTCACGTTCCCGGGCCACAGGGTTCCGGAATCAAGCCTCAGTCATTTTGCCAGGCCAGAGTGTTCCACCATCAAACCTCAGTCATGATCCCAGGCCACATGTTTCCACAATGAAACCTCAGTCATTTTCTCAGGCCAAAGGTTTCCAGAATCAAACCTCAGTCATATTCCCAGGACACATGGTTCCAGAATCAAACCTGAGTCATGTTCGCAGGCCACAGGTTTCAACAATCAAACATCACTCATGTTCCCAGGACACAGGTGTCCAGAATCAAACCTCAGTCATGTACCCAGGGAACAGGCTTCCAGCAACAAACCTTTGTCATATTCCCAAGACACAGGGTTCCAGAATCAAACCTCAGTCTTGTTCCCAGGACAGAAGTTTCCAGAATCAACCCGATATCATGTTTCCTGGCCACAGTCTTCCAGTATCAAACCTCAGTCATGTTGCCAGGCCACAGGGTTCCACCATCAATCCTCACTCATGTTCCCAGGCCACAGGGTTCCAGAATCAAACCGTTCCCATGTTCCCAGGCCACAGGGTTCCAGAATCCACCGATGTCATGTTAAAGGCCACAGGGTTCCAGAATCAAACCGTTCTCATGTTCCCGGGCCACAGGGTTCCAGAATCAAGCCTCAGTCATTTTGCCAGGCCAGAGTGTTCCACCATCAAACCTCAGTCATGATCCCAGGCCACATGTTTCCACAATGAAACCTCAGTCATTTTCCCAGGCCAAAGGTTTCCAAAATCAAACCTCAGTCATGTTCCCAGGACACATGGTTCCAGAATCAAACCTGAGTCATGTTCGCGGGCCACAGGTTTCAACCATCAAACCTCAGTCATGTTCCCAGGACACAGGTGTCCAGAATCAAACCTCAGTCATGTTCCCAGGGCACAGGCTTCCAGAAACAAACCTCAGTCATGTTCCCAGGACACAAGTTTCCAGAATCAACCAGATATCATGCTTCCTGGCCACAGTCTTCCAGAATCAAACCTTAGTCATGTTGCCAAGCCACAGGTTTCCACCATCAAACCTCAGACATGTTCCCAGGCCACAGGGTTCTAGAATCCACCGATGTCATGTTCCCAGGCCACAGGGTTCGAGAATCAATCCTCAGTTATGTTTCCCGGCTACAGGGTTCTAGAATAAAACCTCAGTCATGTTCCCAATCCACAGGGTTCCAGAACCAAGGCTCAGTCAGGTTCCCGGGGCACAGTATTCCACAATCTAAACAGATGTCACATGCCCAGTCCCCAGGGTTCCAGAATCCACCGGTATCATGTTCCCAGGCCACAGGGTTCCAGAATCAATCCTCAGTTATGTTCCCAGGCTACAGGGTTCCAGAATAAAACCTCAGTCATGTTCCCAGTCCACAGGGTTTCAGAACCAAGGCTCAGTCAGGTTCCCGGGGCACAGTATTCCACAATCTAAACAGATGTCATGTTCCCAGGCCACAGTTTTCCAAAATCACGCCTCAGTCATGTCCCCAGGCCACAGGGATCCAGAATCAAACGTCAGTCATGTTGCCAGGCCACAGGTTTCTGCCATCAAACCTCAGTCACGTTCCCGGGCCACAGGGTTCCGGAATCAAGCCTCAGTCATTTTGCCAGGCCAGAGTGTTCCACCATCAAACCTCAGTCATGATCCCAGGCCACATGTTTCCACAATGAAACCTCAGTCATTTTCTCAGGCCAAAGGTTTCCAGAATCAAACCTCAGTCATATTCCCAGGACACATGGTTCCAGAATCAAACCTGAGTCATGTTCGCAGGCCACAGGTTTCAACAATCAAACATCACTCATGTTCCCAGGACACAGGTGTCCAGAATCAAACCTCAGTCATGTACCCAGGGAACAGGCTTCCAGCAACAAACCTTTGTCATATTCCCAGGACACAGGGTTCCAGAATCAAACCTCAGTCTTGTTCCCAGGACAGAAGTTTCCAGAATCAACCCGATATCATGTTTCCTGGCCACAGTCTTCCAGTATCAAACCTCAGTCATGTTGCCAGGCCACAGGGTTCCACCATCAATCCTCACTCATGTTCCCAGGCCACAGGGTTCCAGAATCAAACCGTTCCCATGTTCCCAGGCCACAGGGTTCCAGAATCCACCGATGTCATGTTAAAGGCCACAGGGTTCCAGAATCAAACCGTTCTCGTGTTCCCGGGCCACAGGGTTCCAGAATCAAGCCTCAGTCATTTTGCCAGGCCAGAGTGTTCCACCATCAAACCTCAGTCATGATCCCAGGCCACATGTTTCCACAATGAAACCTCAGTCATTTTCCCAGGCCAAAGGTTTCCAAAATCAAACCTCAGCCATGTTCCCAGGACACATGGTTCCAGAATCAAACCTGAGTCATGTTCGCGGGCCACAGGTTTCAACCATCAAACCTCAGTCATGTTCCCAGGACACAGGTGTCCAGAATCAAACCTCAGTCATGTTCCCAGGGCACAGGCTTCCAGAAACAAACCTCAGTCATGTTCCCAGGACACAAGTTTCCAGAATCAACCAGATATCATGCTTCCTGGCCACAGTCTTCCAGAATCAAACCTTAGTCATGTTGCCAAGCCACAGGTTTCCACCATCAAACCTCAGACATGTTCCCAGGCCACAGGGTTCTAGAATCCACCGATGTCATGTTCCCAGGCCACAGGGTTCGAGAATCAATCCTCAGTTATGTTTCCCGGCTACAGGGTTCTAGAATAAAACCTCAGTCATGTTCCCAATCCACAGGGTTCCAGAACCAAGGCTCAGTCAGGTTCCCGGGGCACAGTATTCCACAATCTAAACAGATGTCACATGCCCAGTCCCCAGGGTTCCAGAATCCACCGGTATCATGTTCCCAGGCCACAGGGTTCCAGAATCAATCCTCAGTTATGTTCCCAGGCTACAGGGTTCCAGAATAAAACCTCAGTCATGTTCCCAGTCCACAGGGTTTCAGAACCAAGGCTCAGTCAGGTTCCCGGGGCACAGTATTCCACAATCTAAACAGATGTCATGTTCCCAGGCCACAGTTTTCCAGAATCACGCCTCAGTCATGTTCCCAGGCCACAGGGATCCAGAATCAAACGTCAGTCATGTTGCCAGGCCACAGGTTTCTGCCATCAAACCTCAGTCACGTTCCCGGGCCACAGGGTTCCGGAATCAAGCCTCAGTCATTTTGCCAGGCCAGAGTGTTCCACCATCAAACCTCAGTCATGATCCCAGGCCACATGTTTCCACAATGAAACCTCAGTCATTTTCTCAGGCCAAAGGTTTCCAGAATCAAACCTCAGTCATATTCCCAGGACACATGGTTCCAGAATCAAACCTGAGTCATGTTCGCAGGCCACAGGTTTCAACAATCAAACATCACTCATGTTCCCAGGACACAGGTGTCCAGAATCAAACCTCAGTCATGTACCCAGGGAACAGGCTTCCAGCAACAAACCTTTGTCATATTCCCAGGACACAGGGTTCCAGAATCAAACCTCAGTCTTGTTCCCAGGACAGAAGTTTCCAGAATCAACCCGATATCATGTTTCCTGGGCACAGTCTTCCAGTATCAAACCTCAGTCATGTTGCCAGGCCACAGGGTTCCACCATCAATCCTCACTCATGTTCCCAGGCCACAGGGTTCCAGAATCAAACCGTTCCCATGTTCCCAGGCCACAGGGTTCCAGAATCCACCGATGTCATGTTAAAGGCCACAGGGTTCCAGAATCAAACCGTTCTCATGTTCCCGGGCCACAGGGTTCCAGAATCAAGCCTCAGTCATTTTGCCAGGCCAGAGTGTTCCACCATCAAACCTCAGTCATGATCCCAGGCCACATGTTTCCACAATGAAACCTCAGTCATTTTCCCAGGCCAAAGGTTTCCAAAATCAAACCTCAGTCATGTTCCCAGGACACATGGTTCCAGAATCAAACCTGAGTCATGTTCGCGGGCCACAGGTTTCAACCATCAAACCTCAGTCATGTTCCCAGGACACAGGTGTCCAGAATCAAACCTCAGTCATGTTCCCAGGGCACAGGCTTCCAGAAACAAACCTCAGTCATGTTCCCAGGACACAAGTTTCCAGAATCAACCAGATATCATGCTTCCTGGCCACAGTCTTCCAGAATCAAACCTTAGTCATGTTGCCAAGCCACAGGTTTCCACCATCAAACCTCAGACATGTTCCCAGGCCACAGGGTTCTAGAATCCACCGATGTCATGTTCCCAGGCCACAGGGTTCGAGAATCAATCCTCAGTTATGTTTCCCGGCTACAGGGTTCTAGAATAAAACCTCAGTCATGTTCCCAATCCACAGGGTTCCAGAACCAAGGCTCAGTCAGGTTCCCGGGGCACAGTATTCCACAATCTAAACAGATGTCACATGCCCAGTCCCCAGGGTTCCAGAATCCACCGGTATCATGTTCCCAGGCCACAGGGTTCCAGAATCAATCCTCAGTTATGTTCCCAGGCTACAGGGTTCCAGAATAAAACCTCAGTCATGTTCCCAGTCCACAGGGTTTCAGATCCAAGGCTCAGTCAGGTTCCCGGGGCACAGTATTCCACAATCTAAACAGATGTCATGTTCCCAGGCCACAGTTTTCCAGAATCACGCCTCAGTCATGTTCCCAGGCCACAGGGATCCAGAATCAAACGTCAGTCATGTTGCCAGGCCACAGGTTTCTGCCATCAAACCTCAGTCACGTTCCCGGGCCACAGGGTTCCGGAATCAAGCCTCAGTCATTTTGCCAGGCCAGAGTGTTCCACCATCAAACCTCAGTCATGATCCCAGGCCACATGTTTCCACAATGAAACCTCAGTCATTTTCTCAGGCCAAAGGTTTCCAGAATCAAACCTCAGTCATATTCCCAGGACACATGGTTCCAGAATCAAACCTGAGTCATGTTCGCAGGCCACAGGTTTCAACAATCAAACATCACTCATGTTCCCAGGACACAGGTGTCCAGAATCAAACCTCAGTCATGTACCCAGGGAACAGGCTTCCAGCAACAAACCTTTGTCATATTCCCAGGACACAGGGTTCCAGAATCAAACCTCAGTCTTGTTCCCAGGACAGAAGTTTCCAGAATCAACCCGATATCATGTTTCCTGGGCACAGTCTTCCAGTATCAACCCTCAGTCATGTTGCCAGGCCACAGGGTTCCACCATCAATCCTCACTCATGTTCCCAGGCCACAGGGTTCCAGAATCAAACCGTTCCCATGTTCCCAGGCCACAGGGTTCCAGAATCCATCGATGTCATGTTAAAGGCCACAGGGTTCCAGAATCAAACCGTTCTCATGTTCCCGGGCCACAGGGTTCCAGAATCAAGCCTCAGTCATTTTGCCAGGCCAGAGTGTTCCACCATCAAACCTCAGTCATGATCCCAGGCCACATGTTTCCACAATGAAACCTCAGTCATTTTCCCAGGCCAAAGGTTTCCAAAATCAAACCTCAGTCATGTTCCCAGGACACATGGTTCCAGAATCAAACCTGAGTCATGTTCGCGGGCCACAGGTTTCAACCATCAAACCTCAGTCATGTTCCCAGGACACAGGTGTCCAGAATCAAACCTCAGTCATGTTCCCAGGGCACAGGCTTCCAGAAACAAACCTCAGTCATGTTCCCAGGACACAAGTTTCCAGAATCAACCAGATATCATGCTTCCTGGCCACAGTCTTCCAGAATCAAACCTTAGTCATGTTGCCAAGCCACAGGTTTCCACCATCAAACCTCAGACATGTTCCCAGGCCACAGGGTTCTAGAATCCACCGATGTCATGTTCCCAGGACACAGGGTTCGAGAATCAATCCTCAGTTATGTTTCCAGGCTACAGGGTTCTAGAATAAAACCTCAGTCATGTTCCCAATCCACAGGGTTCCAGAACCAAGGCTCAGTCAGGTTCCCGGGGCACAGTATTCCACAATCTAAACAGATGTCACATGCCCAGTCCCCAGGGTTCCAGAATCCACCGGTATCATGTTCCCAGGCCACAGGGTTCCAGAATCAATCCTCAGATATGTTCCCAGGCTACAGGGTTCCAGATTAAAACCTCAGTCATGTTCCCAGTCCACAGGGTTTCAGAACCAAGGCTCAGTCAGGTTCCCGGGGCACAGTATTCCACAATCTAAACAGATGTCATGTTCCCAGGCCACAGTTTTCCAGAATCACGCCTCAGTCACGTTCCCGGGCCACAGGGTTCCAGAATCAAGCCTCAGTCATTTTGCCAGGCCAGAGTGTTCCACCATCAAACCTCAGTCATGATCCCAGGCCACATGTTTCCACAATGAAACCTCAGTCATTTTCCCAGGCCAAAGGTTTCCAAAATCAAACCTCAGTCATGTTCCCAGGACACATGGTTCCAGAATCAAACCTGAGTCATGTTCGCGGGCCACAGGTTTCAACCATCAAACCTCAGTCATGTTCCCAAGACACAGGTGTCCAGAATCAAACCTCAGTCATGTTCCCAGGGCACAGGCTTCCAGAAACAAACCTCAGTCATGTTCCCAGGACACAAGTTTCCAGAATCAACCAGATATCATGCTTCCTGGCCACAGTCTTCCAGAATCAAACCTTAGTCATGTTGCCAAGCCACAGGTTTCCACCATCAAACCTCAGACATGTTCCCAGGCCACAGGGTTCTAGAATCCACCGATGTCATGTTCCCAGGCCACAGGGTTCGAGAATCAATCCTCAGTTATGTTTCCAGGCTACAGGGTTCTAGAATAAAACCTCAGTCATGTTCCCAATCCACAGGGTTCCAGAACCAAGGCTCAGTCAGGTTCCCGGGGCACAGTATTCCACAATCTAAACAGATGTCACATGCCCAGTCCCCAGGGTTCCAGAATCCACCGGTATCATGTTCCCAGGCCACAGGGTTCCAGAATCAATCCTCAGTTATGTTCCCAGGCTACAGGGTTCCAGAATAAAACCTCAGTCATGTTCCCAGTCCACAGGGTTTCAGAACCAAGGCTCAGTCAGGTTCCCGGGGCACAGTATTCCACAATCTAAACAGATGTCATGTTCCCAGGCCACAGTTTTCCAGAATCACGCCTCAGTCATGTTCCCAGGCCACAGGGATCCAGAATCAAACGTCAGTCATGTTGCCAGGCCACAGGTTTCTGCCATCAAACCTCAGTCACGTTCCCGGGCCACAGGGTTCCGGAATCAAGCCTCAGTCATTTTACCAGGCCAGAGTGTTCCACCATCAAACCTCAGTCATGATCCCAGGCCACATGTTTCCACAATGAAACCTCAGTCATTTTCTCAGGCCAAAGGTTTCCAGAATCAAACCTCAGTCATATTCCCAGGACACATGGTTCTAGAATCAAACCTGAGTCATGTTCGCAGGCCACAGGTTTCAACAATCAAACATCACTCATGTTCCCAGGACACAGGTGTCCAGAATCAAACCTCAGTCATGTACCCAGGGAACAGGCTTCCAGCAACAAACCTTTGTCATATTCCCAGGACACAGGGTTCCAGAATCAAACCTCAGTCTTGTTCCCAGGACAGAAGTTTCCAGAATCAACCCGATATCATGTTTCCTGGCCACAGTCTTCCAGTATCAAACCTCAGTCATGTTGCCAGGCCACAGGGTTCCACCATCAATCCTCACTCATGTTCCCAGGCCACAGGGTTCCAGAATCAAACCGTTCTCATGTTCCCAGGCCACAGGGTTCCAGAATCCACCGATGTCATGTTAAAGGCCACAGGGTTCCAGAATCAAACCGTTCTCATGTTCCCGGGCCACAGGGTTCCAGAATCAAGCCTCAGTCATTTTGCCAGGCCAGAGTGTTCCACCATCAAACCTCAGTCATGATCCCAGGCCACATGTTTCCACAATGAAACCTCAGTCATTTTCCCAGGCCAAAGGTTTCCAAAATCAAACCTCAGTCATGTTCCCAGGACACATGGTTCCAGAATCAAACCTGAGTCATGTTCGCGGGCCACAGGTTTCAACCATCAAACCTCAGTCATGTTCCCAGGACACAGGTGTCCAGAATCAAACCTCAGTCATGTTCCCAGGGCACAGGCTTCCAGAAACAAACCTCAGTCATGTTCCCAGGACAGAAGTTTCCAGAATCAACCAGATATCATGCTTCCTGGCCACAGTCTTCCAGAATCAAACCTTAGTCATGTTGCCAAGCCACAGGTTTCCACCATCAAACCTCAGACATGTTCCCAGGCCACAGGGTTCTAGAATCCACCGATGTCATGTTCCCAGGCCACAGGGTTCGAGAATCAATCCTCAGTTATGTTTCCCGGCTACAGGGTTCTAGAATAAAACCTCAGTCATGTTCCCAATCCACAGGATTCCAGAACCAAGGCTCAGTCAGGTTCCCGGGGCACAGTATTCCACAATCTAAACAGATGTCACATGCCCAGTCCCCAGGGTTCCAGAATCCACCGGTATCATGTTCCCAGGCCACAGGGTTCCAGAATCAATCCTCAGTTATGTTCCCAGGCTACAGGGTTCCAGAATAAAACCTCAGTCATGTTCCCAGTCCACAGGGTTTCAGAACCAAGGCTCAGTCAGGTTCCCGGGGCACAGTATTCCACAATCTAAACAGATGTCATGTTCCCAGGCCACAGTTTTCCAGAATCACGCCTCAGTCATGTTCCCAGGCCACAGGGATCCAGAATCAAACGTCAGTCATGTTGCCAGGCCACAGGTTTCTGCCATCAAACCTCAGTCACGTTCCCGGGCCACAGGGTTCCGGAATCAAGCCTCAGTCATTTTGCCAGGCCAGAGTGTTCCACCATCAAACCTCAGTCATGATCCCAGGCCACATGTTTCCACAATGAAACCTCAGTCATTTTCTCAGGCCAAAGGTTTCCAGAATCAAACCTCAGTCATATTCCCAGGACACATGGTTCCAGAATCAAACCTGAGTCATGTTCGCAGGCCACAGGTTTCAACAATCAAACATCACTCATGTTCCCAGGACACAGGTGTCCAGAATCAAACCTCAGTCATGTACCCAGGGAACAGGCTTCCAGCAACAAACCTTTGTCATATTCCCAGGACACAGGGTTCCAGAATCAAACCTCAGTCTTGTTCCCAGGACAGAAGTTTCCAGAATCAACCCGATATCATGTTTCCTGGGCACAGTCTTCCAGTATCAACCCTCAGTCATGTTGCCAGGCCACAGGGTTCCACCATCAATCCTCACTCATGTTCCCAGGCCACAGGGTTCCAGAATCAAACCGTTCCCATGTTCCCAGGCCACAGGGTTCCAGAATCCACCGATGTCATGTTAAAGGCCACAGGGTTCCAGAATCAAACCGTTCTCATGTTCCCGGGCCACAGGGTTCCAGAATCAAGCCTCAGTCATTTTGCCAGGCCAGAGTGTTCCACCATCAAACCTCAGTCATGATCCCAGGCCACATGTTTCCACAATGAAACCTCAGTCATTTTCCCAGGCCAAAGGTTTCCAAAATCAAACCTCAGTCATGTTCCCAGGACACATGGTTCCAGAATCAAACCTGAGTCATGTTCGCGGGCCACAGGTTTCAACCATCAAACCTCAGTCATGTTCCCAGGACACAGGTGTCCAGAATCAAACCTCAGTCATGTTCCCAGGGCACAGGCTTCCAGAAACAAACCTCAGTCATGTTCCCAGGACACAAGTTTCCAGAATCAACCAGATATCATGCTTCCTGGCCACAGTCTTCCAGAATCAAACCTTAGTCATGTTGCCAAGCCACAGGTTTCCACCATCAAACCTCAGACATGTTCCCAGGCCACAGGGTTCTAGA
This sequence comes from Balaenoptera physalus, assembly GCF_965194825.1. Classification (NCBI taxonomy): domain Eukaryota; kingdom Metazoa; phylum Chordata; class Mammalia; order Artiodactyla; family Balaenopteridae; genus Balaenoptera; species Balaenoptera physalus. The sequence continues at coordinate 1,080,303 of NW_028126442.1, read as the reverse complement.
ATCCACCGATGTCATGTTCCCAGGCCACAGGGTTCGAGAATCAATCCTCAGTTATGTTTCCAGGCTACAGGGTTCTAGAATAAAACCTCAGTCATGTTCCCAATCCACAGGGTTCCAGAACCAAGGCTCAGTCAGGTTCCCGGGGCACAGTATTCCACAATCTAAACAGATGTCACATGCCCAGTCCCCAGGGTTCCAGAATCCACCGGTATCATGTTCCCAGGCCACAGGGTTCCAGAATCAATCCTCAGATATGTTCCCAGGCTACAGGGTTCCAGATTAAAACCTCAGTCATGTTCCCAGTCCACAGGGTTTCAGAACCAAGGCTCAGTCAGGTTCCCGGGGCACAGTATTCCACAATCTAAACAGATGTCATGTTCCCAGGCCACAGTTTTCCAGAATCACGCCTCAGTCACGTTCCCGGGCCACAGGGTTCCAGAATCAAGCCTCAGTCATTTTGCCAGGCCAGAGTGTTTCACCATCAAACCTCAGTCATGATCCCAGGCCACATGTTTCCACAATGAAACCTCAGTCATTTTCCCAGGCCAAAGGTTTCCAAAATCAAACCTCAGTCATGTTCCCAGGACACATGGTTCCAGAATCAAACCTGAGTCATGTTCGCGGGCCACAGGTTTCAACCATCAAACCTCAGTCATGTTCCCAGGACACAGGTGTCCAGAATCAAACCTCAGTCATGTTCCCAGGGCACAGGCTTCCAGAAACAAACCTCAGTCATGTTCCCAGGACACAAGTTTCCAGAATCAACCAGATATCATGCTTCCTGGCCACAGTCTTCCAGAATCAAACCTTAGTCATGTTGCCAAGCCACAGGTTTCCACCATCAAACCTCAGACATGTTCCCAGGCCACAGGGTTCTAGAATCCACCGATGTCATGTTCCCAGGCCACAGGGTTCGAGAATCAATCCTCAGTTATGTTTCCAGGCTACAGGGTTCTAGAATAAAACCTCAGTCATGTTCCCAATCCACAGGGTTCCAGAACCAAGGCTCAGTCAGGTTCCCGGGGCACAGTATTCCACAATCTAAACAGATGTCACATGCCCAGTCCCCAGGGTTCCAGAATCCACCGGTATCATGTTCCCAGGCCACAGGGTTCCAGAATCAATCCTCAGATATGTTCCCAGGCTACAGGGTTCCAGATTAAAACCTCAGTCATGTTCCCAGTCCACAGGGTTTCAGAACCAAGGCTCAGTCAGGTTCCCGGGGCACAGTATTCCACAATCTAAACAGATGTCATGTTCCCAGGCCACAGTTTTCCAGAATCACGCCTCAGTCACGTTCCCGGGCCACAGGGTTCCAGAATCAAGCCTCAGTCATTTTGCCAGGCCAGAGTGTTCCACCATCAAACCTCAGTCATGATCCCAGGCCACATGTTTCCACAATGAAACCTCAGTCATTTTCCCAGTCCAAAGGTTTCCAAAATCAAACCTCAGTCATGTTCCCAGGACACATGGTTCCAGAATCAAACCTGAGTCATGTTCGCGGGCCACAGGTTTCAACCATGAAACCTCAGTCATGTTCCCAAGACACAGGTGTCCAGAATCAAACCTCAGTCATGTTCCCAGGGCACAGGCTTCCAGAAACAAACCTCAGTCATGTTCCCAGGACACAAGTTTCCAGAATCAACCAGATATCATGCTTCCTGGCCACAGTCTTCCAGAATCAAACCTTAGTCATGTTGCCAAGCCACAGGTTTCCACCATCAAACCTCAGACATGTTCCCAGGCCACAGGGTTCTAGAATCCACTGATGCCATGTTCCCAGGCCACAGGGTTAGAGAATCAATCCTCAGTTATGTTTCCAGGCTACAGGGTTCTAGAATAAAACCTCAGTCATGTTCCCAATCCACAGGGTTCCAGAACCAAGGCTCAGTCAGGTTCCCGGGCCACAGTATTCCACAATCTAAACAGATGTCACATGCCCAGTCCCCAGGGTTCCAGAATCCACCGGTATCATGTTCCCAGGCCACAGGGTTCCAGAATCAATCCTCAGTTATGTTCCCAGGCTACAGGGTTCCAGAATAAAACCTCAGTCATGTTCCCAGTCCACAGGGTTTCAGAACCAAGGCTCAGTCAGGTTCCCGGGGCACAGCATTCCACAATCTAAACAGATGTCATGTTCCCAGGCCACAGTTTTCCAGAATCACGCCTCAGTCATGTTCCCAGGCCACAGGGATCCAGAATCAAACGTCAGTCATGTTGCCAGGCCACAGGTTTCTGCCATCAAACCTCAGTCACGTTCCCGGGCCACAGGGTTCCGGAATCAAGCCTCAGTCATTTTACCAGGCCAGAGTGTTCCACCATCAAACCTCAGTCATGATCCCAGGCCACATGTTTCCACAATGAAACCTCAGTCATTTTCTCAGGCCAAAGGTTTTCAGAATCAAACCTCAGTCATATTCCCAGGACACATGGTTCTAGAATCAAACCTGAGTCATGTTCGCAGGCCACAGGTTTCAACAATCAAACATCACTCATGTTCCCAGGACACAGGTGTCCAGAATCAAACCTCAGTCATGTACCCAGGGAACAGGCTTCCAGCAACAAACCTTTGTCATATTCCCAGGACACAGGGTTCCAGAATCAAACCTCAGTCTTGTTCCCAGGACAGAAGTTTCCAGAATCAACCCGATATCATGTTTCCTGGCCACAGTCTTCCAGTATCAAACCTCAGTCATGTTGCCAGGCCACAGGGTTCCACCATCAATCCTCACTCATGTTCCCAGGCCACAGGGTTCCAGAATCAAACCGTTCTCATGTTCCCAGGCCACAGGGTTCCAGAATCCACCGATGTCATGTTAAAGGCCACAGGGTTCCAGAATCAAACCGTTCTCATGTTCCCGGGCCACAGGGTTCCAGAATCAAGCCTCAGTCATTTTGCCAGGCCAGAGTGTTCCACCATCAAACCTCAGTCATGATCCCAGGCCACATGTTTCCACAATGAAACCTCAGTCATTTTCCCAGGCCAAAGGTTTCCAAAATCAAACCTCAGTCATGTTCCCAGGACACATGGTTCCAGAATCAAACCTGAGTCATGTTCGCGGGCCACAGGTTTCAACCATCAAACCTCAGTCATGTTCCCAGGACACAGGTGTCCAGAATCAAACCTCAGTCATGTTCCCAGGGCACAGGCTTCCAGAAACAAACCTCAGTCATGTTCCCAGGACACAAGTTTCCAGAATCAACCAGATATCATGCTTCCTGGCCACAGTCTTCCAGAATCAAACCTTAGTCATGTTGCCAAGCCACAGGTTTCCACCATCAAACCTCAGACATGTTCCCAGCCCACAGGGTTCTAGAATCCACCGATGTCATGTTCCCAGGCCACAGGGTTCGAGAATCAATCCTCAGTTATGTTTCCTGGCTACAGGGTTCTAGAATAAAACCTCAGTCATGTTCCCAATCCACAGGGTTCCAGAACCAAGGCTCAGTCAGGTTCCCGGGGCACAGTATTCCACAATCTAAACAGATGTCACATGCCCAGTCCCCAGGGTTCCAGAATCCACCGGTATCATGTTCCCAGGCCACAGGGTTCCAGAATCAATCCTCAGTTATGTTCCCAGGCTACAGGGTTCCAGAATAAAACCTCAGTCATGTTCCCAGTCCACAGGGTTTCAGAACCAAGGCTCAGTCAGGTTCCCGGGGCACAGTATTCCACAATCTAAACAGATGTCATGTTCCCAGGCCACAGTTTTCCAGAATCACGCCTCAGTCATGTTCCCAGGCCACAGGGATCCAGAATCAAACGTCAGTCATGTTGCCAGGCCACAGGTTTTTGCCATCAAACCTCAGTCACGTTCCCGGGCCACAGGGTTCCGGAATCAAGCCTCAGTCATTTTACCAGGCCAGAGTGTTCCACCATCAAACCTCAGTCATGATCCCAGGCCACATGTTTCCACAATGAAACCTCAGTCATTTTCTCAGGCCAAAGGTTTTCAGAATCAAACCTCAGTCATATTCCCAGGACACATGGTTCTAGAATCAAACCTGAGTCATGTTCGCAGGCCACAGGTTTCAACAATCAAACATCACTCATGTTCCCAGGACACAGGTGTCCAGAATCAAACCTCAGTCATGTACCCAGGGAACAGGCTTCCAGCAACAAACCTTTGTCATATTCCCAGGACACAGGGTTCCAGAATCAAACCTCAGTCTTGTTCCCAGGACAGAAGTTTCCAGAATCAACCCGATATCATGTATCCTGGCCACAGTCTTCCAGTATCAAACCTCAGTCATGTTGCCAGGCCACAGGGTTCCACCATCAATCCTCACTCATGTTCCCAGGCCACAGGGTTCCAGAATCCACCGATGTCATGTTAAAGGCCACAGGGTTCCAGAATCAAACCGTTCTCATGTTCCCGGGCCACAGGGTTCCAGAATCAAGCCTCAGTCATTTTGCCAGGCCAGAGTGTTCCACCATCAAACCTCAGTCATGATCCCAGGCCACATGTTTCCACAATGAAACCTCAGTCATTTTCCCAGGCCAAAGGTTTCCAAAATCAAACCTCAGTCATGTTCCCAGGACACATGGTTCCAGAATCAAACCTGAGTCATGTTCGCGGGCCACAGGTTTCAACCATCAAACCTCAGTCATGTTCCCAGGACACAGGTGTCCAGAATCAAACCTCAGTCATGTTCCCAGGGCACAGGCTTCCAGAAACAAACCTCAGTCATGTTCCCAGGACACAAGTTTCCAGAATCAACCAGATATCATGCTTCCTGGCCACAGTCTTCCAGAATCAAACCTTAGTCATGTTGCCAAGCCACAGGTTTCCACCATCAAACCTCAGACATGTTCCCAGGCCACAGGGTTCTAGAATCCACCGATGTCATGTTCCCAGGCCACTGGGTTCGAGAATCAATCCTCAGTTATGTTTCCCGGCTACAGGGTTCTAGAATAAAACCTCAGTCATATTCCCAATCCACAGGGTTCCAGAACCAAGGCTCAGTCAGGTTCCCGGGGCACAGTATTCCACAATCTAAACAGATGTCACATGCCCAGTCCCCAGGGTTCCAGAATCCACCGGTATCATGTTCCCAGGCCACAGGATTCCAGAATCAATCCTCAGTTATGTTCCGAGGCTACAGGGTTCCAGAATAAAACCTCAGTCATGTTCCCAGTCCACAGGGTTTCAGAACCAAGGCTCAGTCAGGTTCCCGGGGCACAGTATTCCACAATCTAAACAGATGTCATGTTCCCAGGCCACAGTTTTCCAGAATCACGCCTCAGTCATGTTCCCAGGCCACAGGGATCCAGAATCAAACGTCAGTCATGTTGCCAGGCCACAGGTTTCTGCCGTCAAACCTCAGTCACGTTCCCGGGCCACAGGGTTCCTGAATCAAGCCTCAGTCATTTTGCCAGGCCAGAGTGTTCCACCATCAAACCTCAGTCATGATCCCAGGCCACATGTTTCCACAATGAAACCTCAGTCATTTTCTCAGGCCAAAGGTTTCCAGAATCAAACCTCAGTCATATTCCCAGGACACATGGTTCCAGAATCAAACCTGAGTCATGTTCGCAGGCCACAGGTTTCAACAATCAAACATCACTCATGTTCCCAGGACACAGCTGTCCAGAATCGAACCTCAGTCATTTACCCAGGGAACAGGCTTCCAGCAACAAACCTTTGTCATATTCCCAGGACACAGGGTTCCAGAATCAAACCTCAGTCTTGTTCCCAGGACAGAAGTTTCCAGAATCAACCCGATATCATGTTTCCTGGCCACAGTCTTCCAGTATCAAACCTCAGTCATGTTGCCAGGCCACAGGGTTCCACCATCAATGCTCACTCATGTTCCCAGGCCACAAGGTTCCAGAATCAAACCGTTCCCATGTTCCCAGGCCACAGGGTTCCAGAATCCACCGATGTCATGTTAAAGGCCACAGGGTTCCAGAATCAAACCGTTCTCATGTTCCCGGGCCACAGGGTTCCAGAATCAAGCCTCAGTCATTTTGCCAGGCCAGAGTGTTCCACCATCAAACCTCAGTCATGATCCCAGGCCACATGTTTCCACAATGAAATCTCAGTCATTTTCCCAGGCCAAAGGTTTCCAAAATCAAACCTCAGTCATGTTCCCAGGACACATGGTTCCAGAATCAAACCTGAGTCATGTTCGCGGGCCACAGGTTTCAACCATCAAACCTCAGTCATGTTCCCAGGACACAGGTGTCCAGAATCAAACCTCAGTCATGTTCCCAGGGCACAGGCTTCCAGAAACAAACCTCAGTCATGTTCCCAGGACACAAGTTTCCAGAATCAACCAGATATCATGCTTCCTGGCCACAGTCTTCCAGAATCAAACCTTAGTCATGTTGCCAAGCCACAGGTTTCCACCATCAAACCTCAGACATGTTCCCAGGCCACAGGGTTCTAGAATCCACCGATGTCATGTTCCCAGGCCACAGGGTTCGAGAATCAATCCTCATTTATGTTTCCCGGCTACAGGGTTCTAGAATAAAACCTCAGTCATGTTCCCAATCCACAGGGTTCCAGAACCAAGGCTCAGTCAGGTTCCCGGGGCACAGTATTCCACAATCTAAACAGATGTCACATGCCCAGTCCCCAGGGTTCCAGAATTCCCCGGTATCATGTTCCCAGGCCACAGGGTTCCAGAATCAATCCTCAGTTATGTTCCCAGGCTACAGGGTTCCAGAATAAAACCTCAGTCATGTTCCCAGTCCACAGGGTTTCAGAACCAAGGCTCAGTCAGGTTCCCGGGGCACAGTATTCCACAATCTAAACAGATGTCAAGTTCCCAGGCCACAGTTTTCCAGAATCACGCCTCAGTCATGTTCCCAGGCCACAGGGATCCAGAATCAAACGTCAGTCATGTTGCCAGGCCACAGGTTTCTGCCATCAAACCTCAGTCACGTTCCCGGGCCACAGGGTTCCGGAATCAAGCCTCAGTCATTTTGCCAGGCCAGAGTGTTCCACCATCAAACCTCAGTCATGATCCCAGGCCACATGTTTCCACAATGAAACCTCAGTCATTTTCTCAGGCCAAAGGTTTCCAGAATCAAACCTCAGTCATATTCCCAGGACACATGGTTCCAGAATCAATCCGTTCTCATGTTCCCAGGCCACAGGGTTCCAGAATCCACCGATGTCATGTTCCCAGGCCACAGGGTTCGAGAATCAATCCTCAGTTATGTTTCCAGGCTACAGGGTTCTAGAATAAAACCTCAGTCATGTTCCCAATCCACAGGGTTCCAGAACCAAGGCTCAGTCAGTTTCCCGGGGCACAGTATTCCACAATCTAAACAGATGTCACATGCCCAGTCCCCAGGGTTCCAGAATCCACCGGTATCATGTTCCCAGGCCACAGGGTTCCAGAATCAATCCTCAGTTATGTTCCCAGGCTACAGGGTTCCAGAATAAAACCTCAGTCATGTTCCCAGTCCACAGGGTTTCAGAACCAAGGCTCAGTCAGGTTCCCGGGGCACAGTATTCCACAATCTAAACAGATGTCATGTTCCCAGGCCACAGTTTTCCAGAATCACGCCTCAGTCATGTTCCCAGGCCACAGGGATCCAGAATCAAACGTCAGTCATGTTGCCAGGCCACAGGTTTCTGCCATCAAACCTCAGTCACGTTCCCGGGCCACAGGGTTCTTGAATCAAGCCTCAGTCATTTTGCCAGGCCAGAGTGTTCCACCATCAAACCTCAGTCATGATCCCAGGCCACATGTTTCCACAATGAAACCTCAGTCATTTTCTCAGGCCAAAGGTTTCCAGAATCAAACCTCAGTCATATTCCCAGGACACATGGTTCCAGAATTAAACCTGAGTCATGTTCGCAGGCCACAGGTTTCAACAATCAAACATCACTCATGTTCCCAGGACACAGGTGTCCTGAATCAAACCTCAGTCATGTACCCAGGGAACAGGCTTCCAGCAAAAAACCTTTGTCATATTCCCAGGACACAGGGTTCCAGAATCAAACCTCAGTCTTGTTCCCAGGACAGAAGTTTCCAGAATCAACCCGATATCATGTTTCCTGGCCACAGTCTTCCAGTATCAAACCTCAGTCATGTTGCCAGGCCACAGGGTTCCACCTTCAATCCTCACTCATGTTCCCAGGCCACAGGGTTCCAGAATCAAACCATTCCCATGTTCCCAGGCCACAGGGTTCCAGAATCCACCGATGTCATGTTAAAGGCCACAGGGTTCCAGAATCAAACCGTTCTCATGTTCCCGGGCCACAGGGTTCCAGAATCAAGCCTCAGTCATTTTGCCAGGCCAGAGTGTTCCACCATCAAACCTCAGTCATGATCCCAGGCCACATGTTTCCACAATGAAACCTCAGTCATTTTCCCAGGCCAAAGGTTTCCAAAATCAAACCTCAGTCATGTTCCCAGGACACATGGTTCCAGAATCAAACCTGAGTCATGTTCGCGGGCCACAGGTTTCAACCATCAAACCTCAGTCATGTTCCCAGGACACAGGTGTCCAGAATCAAACCTCAGTCATGTTCCCAGGGCACAGGCTTCCAGAAACAAACCTCAGTCATGTTCCCAGGACACAAGTTTCCAGAATCAACCAGATATCATGCTTCCTGGCCACAGTCTTCCAGAATCAAACCTTAGTCATGTTGCCAAGCCACAGGTTTCCACCATCAAACCTCAGACATGTTCCCAGGCCACAGGGTTCTAGAATCCACCGATGTCATGTTCCCAGGCCACAGGGTTCGAGAATCAATCCTCATTTATGTTTCCAGGCTACAGGGTTCTAGAATAAAACCTCAGTCATGTTCCCAATCCACAGGGTTCCAGAACCAAGGCTCAGTCAGGTTCCCGGGGCACAGTATTCCACAATCTAAACAGATGTCACATGCCCAGTCCCGAGGGTTCCAGAATCCACCGGTATCATGTTCCCAGGCCACAGGATTCCAGAATCAATCCTCAGTTATGTTCCGAGGCTACAGGGTTCCAGAATAAAACCTCAGTCATGTTCCCAGTCCACAGGGTTTCAGAACCAAGGCTCAGTCAGGTTCCCGGGGCACAGTATTCCACAATCTAAACAGATGTCATGTTCCCAGGCCACAGTTTTCCAGAATCACGCCTCAGTCATGTTCCCAGGCCACAGGGATCCAGAATCAAACGTCAGTCATGTTGCCAGGCCACAGGTTTCTGCCGTCAAACCTCAGTCACGTTCCCGGGCCACAGGGTTCCTGAATCAAGCCTCAGTCATTTTGCCAGGCCAGAGTGTTCCACCATCAAACCTAAGTCATGATCCCAGGCCACATGTTTCCACAATGAAACCTCAGTCATTTTCTCAGGCCAAAGGTTTCCAGAATCAAACATCAGTCATATTCCCAGGACACATGGTTCCAGAATCAAACCTGAGTCATGTTCGCAGGCCACAGGTTTCAACAATCAAACATCACTCATGTTCCCAGGACACAGGTGTCCAGAATCGAACCTCAGTCATGTACCCAGGGAACAGGCTTCCAGCAACAAACCTTTGTCATATTCCCAGGACACAGGGTTCCAGAATCAAACCTCAGTCTTGTTCCCAGGACAGAAGTTTCCAGAATCAACCCGATATCATGTTTCCTGGCCACAGTCTTCCAGTATCAAACCTCAGTCATGTTGCCAGGCCACAGGGTTCCACCATCAATCCTCACTCATGTTCCCAGGCCACAAGGTTCCAGAATCAAACCGTTCCCATGTTCCCAGGCCACAGGGTTCCAGAATCCACCGATGTCATGTTAAAGGCCACAGGGTTCCAGAATCAAACCGTTCTCATGTTCCCGGGCCACAGGGTTCCAGAATCAAGCCTCAGTCATTTTGCCAGGCCAGAGTGTTCCACCATCAAACCTCAGTCATGATCCCAGGCCACATGTTTCCACAATGAAATCTCAGTCATTTTCCCAGGCCAAAGGTTTCCAAAATCAAACCTCAGTCATGTTCCCAGGACACATGGTTCCAGAATCAAACCTGAGTCATGTTCGCGGGCCACAGGTTTCAACCATCAAACCTCAGTCATGTTCCCAGGACACAGGTGTCCAGAATCAAACCTCAGTCATGTTCCCAGGGCACAGGCTTCCAGAAACAAACCTCAGTCATGTTCCCAGGACACAAGTTTCCAGAATCAACCAGATATCATGCTTCCTGGCCACAGTCTTCCAGAATCAAACCTTAGTCATGTTGCCAAGCCACAGGTTTCCACCATCAAACCTCAGACATGTTCCCAGGCCACAGGGTTCTAGAATCCACCGATGTCATGTTCCCAGGCCACAGGGTTCGAGAATCAATCCTCATTTATGTTTCCCGGCTACAGGGTTCTAGAATAAAACCTCAGTCATGTTCCCAATCCACAGGGTTCCAGAACCAAGGCTCAGTCAGGTTCCCGGGGCACAGTATTCCACAATCTAAACAGATGTCACATGCCCAGTCCCCAGGGTTCCAGAATTCCCCGGTATCATGTTCCCAGGCCACAGGGTTCCAGAATCAATCCTCAGTTATGTTCCCAGGCTACAGGGTTCCAGAATAAAACCTCAGTCATGTTCCCAGTCCACAGGGTTTCAGAACCAAGGCTCAGTCAGGTTCCCGGGGCAGAGTATTCCACAATCTAAACAGATGTCAAGTTCCCAGGCCACAGTTTTCCAGAATCACGCCTCAGTCATGTTCCCAGGCCACAGGGATCCAGAATCAAACGTCAGTCATGTTGCCAGGCCACAGGTTTCTGCCATCAAACCTCAGTCACGTTCCCGGGCCACAGGGTTCCGGAATCAAGCCTCAGTCATTTTGCCAGGCCAGAGTGTTCCACCATCAAACCTCAGTCATGATCCCAGGCCACATGTTTCCACAATGAAACCTCAGTCATTTTCTCAGGCCAAAGGTTTCCAGAATCAAACCTCAGTCATATTCCCAGGACACATGGTTCCAGAATCAATCCGTTCTCATGTTCCCAGGCCACAGGGTTCCAGAATCCACCGATGTCATGTTAAAGGCCACAGGGTTCGAGAATCAATCCTCAGTTATGTTTCCAGGCTACAGTGTTCTAGAATAAAACCTCAGTCATGTTCCCAATCCACAGGGTTCCAGAACCAAGGCTCAGTCAGGTTCCCGGGGCACAGTATTCCACAATCTAAACAGATGTCACATGCCCAGTCCCCAGGGTTCCAGAATCCACCGGTATCATGTTCCCAGGCCACAGGGTTCCAGAATCAATCCTCAGTTATGTTCCCAGGCTACAGGGTTCCAGAATAAAACCTCAGTCATGTTCCCAGTCCACAGGGTTTCAGAACCAAGGCTCAGTCAGGTTCCCGGGGCACAGTATTCCACAATCTAAACAGATGTCATGTTCCCAGGCCACAGTTTTCCAGAATCACGCCTCAGTCATGTTCCCAGGCCACAGGGATCCAGAATCAAACGTCAGTCATGTTGCCAGGCCACAGGTTTCTGCCATCAAACCTCAGTCACGTTCCCGGGCCACAGGGTTCCAGAATCAAGCCTCAGTCATTTTGCCAGGCCAGAGTGTTCCACCATCAAACCTCAGTCATGATTCCAGGCCACATGTTTCCACAATGAAACCTCAGTCATTTTCTCAGGCCAAAGGTTTCCAGAATCAAACCTCAGTCATATTCCCAGGACACATGGTTCCAGAATCAAACCTGAGTCATGTTCGCAGGCCACAGGTTTCAACAATCAAACATCACTCATGTTCCCAGGACACAGGTGTCCAGAATCAAACCTCAGTCATGTACCCAGGGAACAGGCTTCCAGCAACAAACCTTTGTCATATTCCCAGGACACAGGGTTCCAGAATCAAACCTCAGTCTTGTTCCCAGGACAGAAGTTTCCAGAATCAACCCGATATCATGTTTCCTGGCCACAGTCTTCCAGTATCAAACCTCAGTCATGTTGCCAGGCCACAGTGTTCCAACATCAATCCTCACTCATGTTCCCAGGCCACAGGGTTCCAGAATCAAACCGTTCTCATGTTCCCAGGCCACAGGGTTCCAGAATCCACCGATGTCATGTTAAAGGCCACAGGGTTCCAGAATCAAACCGTTCTCATGTTCCCGGGCCACAGGGTTCCAGAATCAAGCCTCAGTCATTTTGCCAGGCCAGAGTGTTCCACCATCAAACCTCAGTCATGATCCCAGGCCACATGTTTCCACAATGAAACCTCAGTCATTTTCCCAGGCCAAAGGTTTCCAAAATCAAACCTCAGTCATGTTCCCAGGACACATGCCTCCAGAATCAAACCCGAGTCATGTTCGCGGGCCACAGGTTTCAACCATCAAACCTCAGTCATGTTCCCAGGACACAGGTGTCCAGAATCAAACCTCAGTCATGTTCCCAGGGCACAGGCTTCCAGAAACAAACCTCAGTCATGTTCCCAGGACACAAGTTTCCAGAATCAACCAGATATCATGCTTCCTGGCCACAGTCTTCCAGAATCAAACCTTAGTCATGTTGCCAAGCCACAGGTTTCCACCATCAAACCTCAGACATGTTCCCAGGCCACAGGGTTCTAGAATCCACCGATGTCATGTTCCCAGGCCACAGGGTTCGAGAATCAATCCTCAGTTATGTTTCCAGGCTACAGGGTTCTAGAATAAAACCTCAGTCATGTTCCCAATCCACAGGGTTCCAGAACCAAGGCTCAGTCAGGTTCCCGGGGCACAGTATTCCACAATCTAAACAGATGTCACATGCCCAGTCCCCAGGGTTCCAGAATCCACCGGTATCATGTTCCCAGGCCACAGGGTTCCAGATTCAATCCTCAGTTATGTTCCCAGGCTACAGGGTTCCAGAATAAAACCTCAGTCATGTTCCCAGTCTACAGGGTTTCAGAACCAAGGCTCAGTCAGGTTCCCGGGGCACAGCATTCCACAATCTAAACAGATGTCATATTCCCAGGCCACAGTTTTCCAGAATCACGCCTCAGTCATGTTCCCAGGCCACAGGGATCCAGAATCAAACGTCAGTCATGTTGCCAGGCCACAGGTTTCTGCCATCAAACCTCAGTCACGTTCCCGGGCCACAGGTTTCCAGAATCAAGCCTCAGTCATTTTGCCAGGCCAGAGTGTTCCACCATCAAACCTCAGTCATGTTCCCAGGACACAGGTGTCCAGAATCAAACCTCAGTCATGTTCCCAGGGCACAGGCTTCCAGAAACAAACCTCAGTCATGTTCCCAGGACACAAGTTTCCAGAATCAACCAGATATCATGCTTCCTGGCCACAGTCTTCCAGAATCAAACCTTAGTCATGTTGCCAAGCCACAGGTTTCCACCATCAAACCTCAGACATGTTCCCAGGCCACAGGGTTCTAGAATCCACCGATGTCATGTTCCCAGGCCACAGGGTTCGAGAATCAATCCTCAGTTATGTTTCCAGGCTACAGGGTTCTAGAATAAAACCTCAGTCATGTTCCCAATCCACAGGGTTCCAGAACCAAGGCTCAGTCAGGTTCCCGGGGCACAGTATTCCACAATCTAAACAGATGTCACATGCCCAGTCCCCAGGGTTCCAGAATCCACCGGTATCATGTTCCCAGGCCACAGGGTTCCAGAATCAATCCTCAGTTATGTTCCCAGGCTACAGGGTTCCAGAATAAAACCTCAGTCATGTTCCCAGTCCACAGGGTTTCAGAACCAAGGCTCAGTCAGGTTCCCGGGGCACAGCATTCCACAATCTAAACAGATGTCATGTTCCCAGGCCACAGTTTTCCAGAATCACGCCTCAGTCATGTTCCCAGGCCACAGGGATCCAGAATCAAACGTCAGTCATGTTGCCAGGCCACAGGTTTCTGCCATCAAACCTCAGTCACGTTCCCGGGCCACAGGGTTCCAGAATCAAGCCTCAGTCATTTTGCCAGGCCAGAGTGTTCCACCATCAAACCTCAGTCATGATCCCAGGCCACATGTTTCCACAATGAAACCTCAGTCATTTTCTCAGGCCAAAGGTTTCCAGAATCAAACCTCAGTCATATTCCCAGGATACATGGTTCCAGAATCAAACCTGAGTCATGTTCGCAGGCCACAGGTTTCAACAATCAAACATCACTCATGTTCCCAGGACACAGGTGTCCAGAATCAAACCTCAGTCATGTACCCAGGGAACAGGCTTCCAGCAACAAACCTTTGTCATATTCCCAGGACACATGGTTCCAGAATCAAACCTCAGTCTGGTTCCCAGGACAGAAGTTTCCAGAATCAACCCGATATCATGTTTCCTGGCCACAGTCTTCCAGTATCAAACCTCAGTCATGTTGCCAGGCCACAGGGTTCCACCATCAATCCTCACTCATGTTCCCAGGCCACAGGGTTCCAGAATCAAACCGTTCTCATGTTCCCAGGCCACAGGGTTCCAGAATCCACCGATGTCATGTTAAAGGCCACAGGGTTCCAGAATCAAACCGTTCTCATGTTCCCGGGCCACAGGGTTCCAGAATCAAGCCTCAGTCATTTTGCCAGGCCAGAGTGTTCCACCATCAAACCTCAGTCATGATCCCAGGCCACATGTTTCCACAATGAAACCTCAGTCATTTTCCCAGGCCAAAGGTTTCCAAAATCAAACCTCAGTCATGTTCCCAGGACACATGGTTCCAGAATCAAACCCGAGTCATGTTCGCGGGCCACAGGTTTCAACCATCAAACCTCAGTCATGTTCCCAGGACACAGGTGTCCAGAATCAAACCTCAGTCATGTTCCCAGGGCACAGGCTTCCAGAAACAAACCTCAGTCATGTTCCCAGGACACAAGTTTCCAGAATCAACCAGATATCATGCTTCCTGGCCACAGTCTTCCAGAATCAAACCTTAGTCATGTTGCCAAGCCACAGGTTTCCACCATCAAACCTCAGACATGTTCCCAGGCCACAGGGTTCTAGAATCCACCGATGTCATGTTCCCAGGCCACAGGGTTCGAGAATCAATCCTCATTTATGTTTCCCGGCTACAGGGTTCTAGAATAAAACCTCAGTCATGTTCCCAATCCACAGGGTTCCAGAACCAAGGCTCAGTCAGGTTCCCGGGGCACAGTATTCCACAATCTAAACAGATGTCACATGCCCAGTCCCCAGGGTTCCAGAATTCCCCGGTATCATGTTCCCAGGCCACAGGGTTCCAGAATCAATCCTCAGTTATGTTCCCAGGCTACAGGGTTCCAGAATAAAACCTCAGTCATGTTCCCAGTCCACAGGGTTTCAGAACCAAGGCTCAGTCAGGTTCCCGGGGCAGAGTATTCCACAATCTAAACAGATGTCAAGTTCCCAGGCCACAGTTTTCCAGAATCACGCCTCAGTCATGTTCCCAGGCCACAGGGATCCAGAATCAAACGTCAGTCATGTTGCCAGGCCACAGGTTTCTGCCATCAAACCTCAGTCACGTTCCCGGGCCACAGGGTTCCGGAATCAAGCCTCAGTCATTTTGCCAGGCCAGAGTGTTCCACCATCAAACCTCAGTCATGATCCCAGGCCACATGTTTCCACAATGAAACCTCAGTCATTTTCTCAGGCCAAAGGTTTCCAGAATCAAACCTCAGTCATATTCCCAGGACACATGGTTCCAGAATCAATCCGTTCTCATGTTCCCAGGCCACAGGGTTCCAGAATCCACCGATGTCATGTTAAAGGCCACAGGGTTCGAGAATCAATCCTCAGTTATGTTTCCAGGCTACAGTGTTCTAGAATAAAACCTCAGTCATGTTCCCAATCCACAGGGTTCCAGAACCAAGGCTCAGTCAGGTTCCCGGGGCACAGTATTCCACAATCTAAACAGATGTCACATGCCCAGTCCCCAGGGTTCCAGAATCCACCGGTATCATGTTCCCAGGCCACAGGGTTCCAGAATCAATCCTCAGTTATGTTCCCAGGCTACAGGGTTCCAGAATAAAACCTCAGTCATGTTCCCAGTCCACAGGGTTTCAGAACCAAGGCTCAGTCAGGTTCCCGGGGCACAGTATTCCACAATCTAAACAGATGTCATGTTCCCAGGCCACAGTTTTCCAGAATCACGCCTCAGTCATGTTCCCAGGCCACAGGGATCCAGAATCAAACGTCAGTCATGTTGCCAGGCCACAGGTTTCTGCCATCAAACCTCAGTCACGTTCCCGGGCCACAGGGTTCCAGAATCAAGCCTCAGTCATTTTGCCAGGCCAGAGTGTTCCACCATCAAACCTCAGTCATGATTCCAGGCCACATGTTTCCACAATGAAACCTCAGTCATTTTCTCAGGCCAAAGGTTTCCAGAATCAAACCTCAGTCATATTCCCAGGACACATGGTTCCAGAATCAAACCTGAGTCATGTTCGCAGGCCACAGGTTTCAACAATCAAACATCACTCATGTTCCCAGGACACAGGTGTCCAGAATCAAACCTCAGTCATGTACCCAGGGAACAGGCTTCCAGCAACAAACCTTTGTCATATTCCCAGGACACAGGGTTCCAGAATCAAACCTCAGTCTTGTTCCCAGGACAGAAGTTTCCAGAATCAACCCGATATCATGTTTCCTGGCCACAGTCTTCCAGTATCAAACCTCAGTCATGTTGCCAGGCCACAGTGTTCCAACATCAATCCTCACTCATGTTCCCAGGCCACAGGGTTCCAGAATCAAACCGTTCTCATGTTCCCAGGCCACAGGGTTCCAGAATCCACCGATGTCATGTTAAAGGCCACAGGGTTCCAGAATCAAACCGTTCTCATGTTCCCGGGCCACAGGGTTCCAGAATCAAGCCTCAGTCATTTTGCCAGGCCAGAGTGTTCCACCATCAAACCTCAGTCATGATCCCAGGCCACATGTTTCCACAATGAAACCTCAGTCATTTTCCCAGGCCAAAGGTTTCCAAAATCAAACCTCAGTCATGTTCCCAGGACACATGCCTCCAGAATCAAACCCGAGTCATGTTCGCGGGCCACAGGTTTCAACCATCAAACCTCAGTCATGTTCCCAGGACACAGGTGTCCAGAATCAAACCTCAGTCATGTTCCCAGGGCACAGGCTTCCAGAAACAAACCTCAGTCATGTTCCCAGGACACAAGTTTCCAGAATCAACCAGATATCATGCTTCCTGGCCACAGTCTTCCAGAATCAAACCTTAGTCATGTTGCCAAGCCACAGGTTTCCACCATCAAACCTCAGACATGTTCCCAGGCCACAGGGTTCTAGAATCCACCGATGTCATGTTCCCAGGCCACAGGGTTCGAGAATCAATCCTCAGTTATGTTTCCAGGCTACAGGGTTCTAGAATAAAACCTCAGTCATGTTCCCAATCCACAGGGTTCCAGAACCAAGGCTCAGTCAGGTTCCCGGGGCACAGTATTCCACAATCTAAACAGATGTCACATGCCCAGTCCCCAGGGTTCCAGAATCCACCGGTATCATGTTCCCAGGCCACAGGGTTCCAGATTCAATCCTCAGTTATGTTCCCAGGCTACAGGGTTCCAGAATAAAACCTCAGTCATGTTCCCAGTCTACAGGGTTTCAGAACCAAGGCTCAGTCAGGTTCCCGGGGCACAGCATTCCACAATCTAAACAGATGTCATATTCCCAGGCCACAGTTTTCCAGAATCACGCCTCAGTCATGTTCCCAGGCCACAGGGATCCAGAATCAAACGTCAGTCATGTTGCCAGGCCACAGGTTTCTGCCATCAAACCTCAGTCACGTTCCCGGGCCACAGGTTTCCAGAATCAAGCCTCAGTCATTTTGCCAGGCCAGAGTGTTCCACCATCAAACCTCAGTCATGTTCCCAGGACACAGGTGTCCAGAATCAAACCTCAGTCATGTTCCCAGGGCACAGGCTTCCAGAAACAAACCTCAGTCATGTTCCCAGGACACAAGTTTCCAGAATCAACCAGATATCATGCTTCCTGGCCACAGTCTTCCAGAATCAAACCTTAGTCATGTTGCCAAGCCACAGGTTTCCACCATCAAACCTCAGACATGTTCCCAGGCCACAGGGTTCTAGAATCCACCGATGTCATGTTCCCAGGCCACAGGGTTCGAGAATCAATCCTCAGTTATGTTTCCAGGCTACAGGGTTCTAGAATAAAACCTCAGTCATGTTCCCAATCCACAGGGTTCCAGAACCAAGGCTCAGTCAGGTTCCCGGGGCACAGTATTCCACAATCTAAACAGATGTCACATGCCCAGTCCCCAGGGTTCCAGAATCCACCGGTATCATGTTCCCAGGCCACAGGGTTCCAGAATCAATCCTCAGTTATGTTCCCAGGCTACAGGGTTCCAGAATAAAACCTCAGTCATGTTCCCAGTCCACAGGGTTTCAGAACCAAGGCTCAGTCAGGTTCCCGGGGCACAGCATTCCACAATCTAAACAGATGTCATGTTCCCAGGCCACAGTTTTCCAGAATCACGCCTCAGTCATGTTCCCAGGCCACAGGGATCCAGAATCAAACGTCAGTCATGTTGCCAGGCCACAGGTTTCTGCCATCAAACCTCAGTCACGTTCCCGGGCCACAGGTTTCCAGAATCAAGCCTCAGTCATTTTGCCAGGCCAGAGTGTTCCACCATCAAACCTCAGTCATGATCCCAGGCCACATGTTTCCACAATGAAACCTCAGTCATTTTCTCAGGCCAAAGGTTTCCAGAATCAAACCTCAGTCATATTCCCAGGATACATGGTTCCAGAATCAAACCTGAGTCATGTTCGCAGGCCACAGGTTTCAACAATCAAACATCACTCATGTTCCCAGGACACAGGTGTCCAGAATCAAACCTCAGTCATGTACCCAGGGAACAGGCTTCCAGCAACAAACCTTTGTCATATTCCCAGGACACATGGTTCCAGAATCAAACCTCAGTCTGGTTCCCAGGACAGAAGTTTCCAGAATCAACCCGATATCATGTTTCCTGGCCACAGTCTTCCAGTATCAAACCTCAGTCATGTTGCCAGGCCACAGGGTTCCACCATCAATCCTCACTCATGTTCCCAGGCCACAGGGTTCCAGAATCAAACCGTTCTCATGTTCCCAGGCCACAGGGTTCCAGAATCCACCGATGTCATGTTAAAGGCCACAGGGTTCCAGAATCAAACCGTTCTCATGTTCCCGGGCCACAGGGTTCCAGAATCAAGCCTCAGTCATTTTGCCAGGCCAGAGTGTTCCACCATCAAACCTCAGTCATGATCCCAGGCCACATGTTTCCACAATGAAACCTCAGTCATTTTCCCAGGCCAAAGGTTTCCAAAATCAAACCTCAGTCATGTTCCCAGGACACATGGTTCCAGAATCAAACCCGAGTCATGTTCGCGGGCCACAGGTTTCAACCATCAAACCTCAGTCATGTTCCCAGGACACAGGTGTCCAGAATCAAACCTCAGTCATGTTCCCAGGGCACAGGCTTCCAGAAACAAACCTCAGTCATGTTCCCAGGACACAAGTTTCCAGAATCAACCAGATATCATGCTTCCTGGCCACAGTCTTCCAGAATCAAACCTTAGTCATGTTGCCAAGCCACAGGTTTCCACCATCAAACCTCAGACATGTTCCCAGGCCACAGGGTTCTAGAATCCACCGATGTCATGTTCCCAGGCCACAGGGTTCGAGAATCAATCCTCAGTTATGTTTCCAGGCTACAGGGTTCTAGAATAAAACCTCAGTCATGTTCCCAATCCACAGGGTTCCAGAACCAAGGCTCAGTCAGGTTCCCGGGGCACAGTATTCCACAATCTAAACAGATGTCACATGCCCAGTCCCCAGGGTTCCAGAATCCACCGGTATCATGTTCCCAGGCCACAGGGTTCCAGAATCAATCCTCAGTTATGTTCCCAGGCTACAGGGTTCCAGAATAAAACCTCAGTCATGTTCCCAGTCCACAGGGTTTCAGAACCAAGGCTCAGTCAGGTTCCCGGGGCACAGCATTCCACAATCTAAACAGATGTCATGTTCCCAGGCCACAGTTTTCCAAAATCACGCCTCAGTCATATTCCCAGGCCACAGGGATCCAGAATCAAACGTCAGTCATGTTGCCAGGCCACAGGTTTCTGCCATCAAACCTCAGTCACGTTCCCGGGCCACAGGGTTCCAGAATCAAGCCTCAGTCATTTTGCCAGGCCAGAGTGTTCCACCATCAAACCTCAGTCATGATCCCAGGCCACATGTTTCCACAATGAAACCTCAGTCATTTTCTCAGGCCAAAGGTTTCCAGAATCAAACCTCAGTCATATTCCCAGGATACATGGTTCCAGAATCAAACCTGAGTCATGTTCGCAGGCCACAGGTTTCAACAATCAAACATCACTCATGTTCCCAGGACACAGGTGTCCAGAATCAAACCTCAGTCATGTACCCAGGGAACAGGCTTCCAGCAACAAACCTTTGTCATATTCCCAGGACACAGGGTTCCAGAATCAAACCTCAGTCTTGTTCCCAGGACAGAAGTTTCCAGAATCAACCCGATATCACGTTTCCTGGCCACAGTCTTCCAGTATCAAACCTCAGTCATGTTGCCAGGCCACAGTGTTCCAACATCAATCCTCACTCATGTTCCCAGGCCACAGGGTTCCAGAATCAAACCGTTCTCATGTTCCCGGGCCATAGGGTTCCAGAATCAAGCCTCAGTCATTTTGCCAGGCCAGAGTGTTCCACCATCAAACCTCAGTCATGATCCCAGGCCACATGTTTCCACAATGAAACCTCAGTCATTTTCCCAGGCCAAAGGTTTCCAAAATCAAACCTCAGTCATGTTCCCAGGACACATGCTTCCAGAATCAAACCCGAGTCATGTTCGCGGGCCACAGGTTTCAACCATCAAACCTCAGTCATGTTCCCAGGACACAGGTGTCCAGAATCAAACCTCAGTCATGTTCCCAGGGCACAGGCTTCCAGAAACAAACCTCAGTCATGTTCCCAGGACACAAGTTTCCAGAATCAACCAGATATCATGCTTCCTGGCCACAGTCTTCCAGAATCAAACCTTAGTCATGTTGCCAAGCCACAGGTTTCCACCATCAAACCTCAGACATGTTCCCAGGCCACAGGGTTCTAGAATCCACCGATGTCATGTTCCCAGGCCACAGGGTTCGAGAATCAATCCTCAGTTATGTTTCCAGGCTACAGGGTTCTATAATAAAACCTCAGTCATATTCCCAATCCACAGGGTTCCAGAACCAAGGCTCAGTCAGGTTCCCGGCCCACAGTATTCCACAATCTAAACAGATGTCACATGCCCAGTCCCCAGGGTTCCAGAATCCACCGGTATCATGTTCCCAGGCCACAGGGTTCCAGATTCAATCCTCAGTTATGTTCCCAGGCTACAGGGTTCCAGAATAAAACCTCAGTCATGTTCCCAGTCCACAGGGTTTCAGAACCAAGGCTCAGTCAGGTTCCCGGGGCACAGTATTCCACAATCTAAACAGATGTCATGTTCCCAGGCCACAGTTTTCCAGAATCACGCCTCAGTCATGTTCCCAGGCCACAGGGATCCAGAATCAAACGTCAGTCATGTTGCCAGGCCACAGGTTTCTGCCATCAAACCTCAGTCACGTTCCCGGGCCACAGGTTTCCAGAATCAAGCCTCAGTCATGTTGCCAGGCCAGAGTGTTCCACCATCAAACCTCAGTCATGATCCCAGGCCACATGTTTCCACAATGAAACCTCAG
The DNA here is from genome assembly GCF_965194825.1 of Balaenoptera physalus. Lineage (NCBI taxonomy): Eukaryota > Metazoa > Chordata > Mammalia > Artiodactyla > Balaenopteridae > Balaenoptera > Balaenoptera physalus. The sequence goes on along the minus strand of NW_028126442.1, from coordinate 1,058,711 downwards.
TCATTTTCTCAGGCCAAAGGTTTCCAGAATCAAACCTCGGTCATATTCCCAGGATACATGGTTCCAGAATCAAACCTGAGTCATGTTCGCAGGCCACAGGTTTCAACAATCAAACATCACTCATGTTCCCAGGACACAGGTGTCCAGAATCAAACCTCAGTCATGTACCCAGGGAACAGGCTTCCAGCAACAAACCTTTGTCATATTCCCAGGACACAAGGTTCCAGAATCAAACCTCAGTCTTGTTCCCAGGACAGAAGTTTCCAGAATCAACCCGATATCACGTTTCCTGGCCACAGTCTTCCAGTATCAAACCTCAGTCATGTTGCCAGGCCACAGTGTTCCAACATCAATCCTCACTCATGTTCCCAGGCCACAGGGTTCCAGAATCAAACCGTTCTCATGTTCCCAGGCCACAGGGTTCCAGAATCCACCGATGTCATGTTAAAGGCCACAGGGTTCCAGAATCAAACCGTTCTCATGTTCCCGGGCCACAGGGTTCCAGAATCAAGCCTCAGTCATTTTGCCAGGCCAGAGTGTTCCACCATCAAACCTCAGTCATGATCCCAGGCCACATGTTTCCACAATGAAACCTCAGTCATTTTCCCAGGCCAAAGGTTTCCAAAATCAAACCTCAGTCATGTTCCCAGGACACATGCTTCCAGAATCAAACCCGAGTCATGTTCGCGGGCCACAGGTTTCAACCATCAAACCTCAGTCATGTTCCCAGGACACAGGTGTCCAGAATCAAACCTCAGTCATGTTCCCAGGGCACAGGCTTCCAGAAACAAACCTCAGTCATGTTCCCAGGACACAAGTTTCCAGAATCAACCAGATATCATGCTTCCTGGCCACAGTCTTCCAGAATCAAACCTTAGTCATGTTGCCAAGCCACAGGTTTCCACCATCAAACCTCAGACATGTTCCCAGGCCACAGGGTTCTAGAATCCACCGATGTCATGTTCCCAGGCCACAGGGTTCGAGAATCAATCCTCAGTTATGTTTCCCGGCTACAGGGTTCTAGAATAAAACCTCAGTCATGTTCCCAATCCACAGGGTTCCAGAACCAAGGCTCAGTCAGGTTCCCGGGGCACAGTATTCCACAATCTAAACAGATGTCACATGCCCAGTCCCCAGGGTTCCAGAATCCACCGGTATCATGTTCCCAGGCCACAGGGTTCCAGAATCAATCCTCAGTTATGTTCCCAGGCTACAGGGTTCCAGAATAAAACCTCAGTCATGTTCCCAGTCCACAGGGTTTCAGAACCAAGGCTCAGTCAGGTTCCCGGGGCACAGCATTCCACAATCTAAACAGATGTCATGTTCCCAGGCCACAGTTTTCCAGAATCACGCCTCAGTCATGTTCCCAGGCCACAGGGATCCAGAATCAAACGTCAGTCATGTTGCCAGGCCACAGGTTTCTGCCATCAAACCTCAGTCACGTTCCCGGGCCACAGGGTTCCAGAATCAAGCCTCAGTCATTTTGCCAGGCCAGAGTGTTCCACCATCAAACCTCAGTCATGATTCCAGGCCACATGTTTCCACAATGAAACCTCAGTCATTTTCTCAGGCCAAAGGTTTCCAGAATCAAACCTCAGTCATATTCCCAGGACACATGGTTCCAGAATCAAACCTGAGTCATGTTCGCAGGCCACAGGTTTCAACAATCAAACATCACTCATGTTCCCAAGACACAGGTGTCCAGAATCAAACCTCAGTCATGTACCCAGGGAACAGGCTTCCAGCAACAAACCTTTGTCATATTCCCAGGACACAGGGTTCCAGAATCAAACCTCAGTCTTGTTCCCAGGACAGAAGTTTCCAGAATCAACCCGATATCATGTTTCCTGGCCACAGTCTTCCAGTATCAAACCTCAGTCATGTTGCCAGGCCACAGTGTTCCAACATCAATCCTCACTCATGTTCCCAGGCCACAGGGTTCCAGAATCAAACCGTTCTCATGTTCCCAGGCCACAGGGTTCCAGAATCCACCGATGTCATGTTAAAGGCCACAGGGTTCCAGAATCAAACCGTTCTCATGTTCCCGGGCCACAGGGTTCCAGAATCAAGCCTCAGTCATTTTGCCCGGCCAGAGTGTTCCACCATCAAACCTCAGTCATGATCCCAGGCCACATGTTTCCACAATGAAACCTCAGTCATTTTCCCAGGCCAAAGGTTTCCAAAATCAAACCTCAGTCATGTTCCCAGGACACATGGTTCCAGAATCAAACCAGAGTCATGTTCGCGGGCCACAGGTTTCAACCATCAAACCTCAGTCATGTTCCCAGGACACAGGTGTCCAGAATCAAACCTCAGTCATGTTCCCAGGGCACAGGCTTCCAGAAACAAACCTCAGTCATGTTCCCAGGACACAAGTTTCCAGAATCAACCAGATATCATGCTTCCTGGCCACAGTCTTCCAGAATCAAACCTTAGTCATGTTGCCAAGCCACAGGTTTCCACCATCAAACCTCAGACATGTTCCCAGGCCACAGGGTTCTAGAATCCACCGATGTCATGTTCCCAGGCCACAGGGTTCGAGAATCAATCCTCAGTTATGTTTCCAGGCTACAGGGTTCTAGAATAAAACCTCAGTCATGTTCCCAATCCACAGGGTTCCAGAACCAAGGCTCAGTCAGGTTCCCGGGGCACAGTATTCCACAATCTAAACAGATGTCACATGCCCAGTCCCCAGGGTTCCAGAATCCACCGGTATCATGTTCCCAGGCCACAGGGTTCCAGATTCAATCCTCAGTTATGTTCCCAGGCTACAGGGTTCCAGAATAAAACCTCAGTCATGTTCCCAGTCCACAGGGTTTCAGAACCAAGGCTCAGTCAGGTTCCCGTGGCACAGTATTCCACAATCTAAACAGATGTCATGTTCCCAGGCCACAGTTTTCCAGAATCACGCCTCAGTCATGTTCCCAGGCCACAGGGATCCAGAATCAAACGTCAGTCATGTTGCCAGGCCACAGGTTTCTGCCATCAAACCTCAGTCACGTTCCCGGGCCACAGGTTTCCAGAATCAAGCCTCAGTCATTTTGCCAGGCCAGAGTGTTCCACCATCAAACCTCAGTCATGATCCCAGGCCACATGTTTCCACAATGAAACCTCAGTCATTTTCTCAGGCCAAAGGTTTCCAGAATCAAACCTCGGTCATATTCCCAGGATACATGGTTCCAGAATCAAACCTGAGTCATGTTCGCAGGCCACAGGTTTCAACAATCAAACATCACTCATGTTCCCAGGACACAGGTGTCCAGAATCAAACCTCAGTCATGTACCCAGGGAACAGGCTTCCAGCAACAAACCTTTGTCATATTCCCAGGACACAGGGTTCCAGAATCAAACCTCAGTCTTGTTCCCAGGACAGAAGTTTCCAGAATCAACCCGATATCACGTTTCCTGGCCACAGTCTTCCAGTATCAAACCTCAGTCATGTTGCCAGGCCACAGTGTTCCAACATCAATCCTCACTCATGTTCCCAGGCCACAGGGTTCCAGAATCAAACCGTTCTCATGTTCCCAGGCCACAGGGTTCCAGAATCCACCGATGTCATGTTAAAGGCCACAGGGTTCCAGAATCAAACCGTTCTCATGTTCCCGGGCCACAGGGTTCCAGAATCAAGCCTCAGTCATTTTGCCAGGCCAGAGTGTTCCACCATCAAACCTCAGTCATGATCCCAGGCCACATGTTTCCACAATGAAACCTCAGTCATTTTCCCAGGCCAAAGGTTTCCAAAATCAAACCTCAGTCATGTTCCCAGGACACATGCTTCCAGAATCAAACCCGAGTCATGTTCGCGGGCCACAGGTTTCAACCATCAAACCTCAGTCATGTTCCCAGGACACAGGTGTCCAGAATCAAACCTCAGTCATGTTCCCAGGGCACAGGCTTCCAGAAACAAACCTCAGTCATGTTCCCAGGACACAAGTTTCCAGAATCAACCAGATATCATGCTTCCTGGCCACAGTCTTCCAGAATCAAACCTTAGTCATGTTGCCAAGCCACAGGTTTCCACCATCAAACCTCAGACATGTTCCCAGGCCACAGGGTTCTAGAATCCACCGATGTCATGTTCCCAGGCCACAGGGTTCGAGAATCAATCCTCAGTTATGTTTCCAGGCTACAGGGTTCTAGAATAAAACCTCAGTCATGTTCCCAATCCACAGGGTTCCAGAACCAAGGCTCAGTCAGGTTCCCGGGGCACAGTATTCCACAATCTAAACAGATGTCACATGCCCAGTCCCCAGGGTTCCAGAATCCACCGGTATCATGTTCCCAGGCCACAGGGTTCCAGATTCAATCCTCAGTTATGTTCCCATGCTACAGGGTTCCAGAATAAAACCTCAGTCATGTTCCCAGTCCACAGGGTTTCAGAACCAAGGCTCAGTCAGGTTCCCGGGGCACAGCATTCCACAATCTAAACAGATGTCATGTTCCCAGGCCACAGTTTTCCAGAATCACGCCTCAGTCATGTTCCCAGGCCACAGGGATCCAGAATCAAACGTCAGTCATGTTGCCAGGCCACAGGTTTCTGCCATCAAACCTCAGTCACGTTCCCGGGCCACAGGGTTCCAGAATCAAGCCTCAGTCATTTTGCCAGGCCAGAGTGTTCCACCATCAAACCTCAGTCATGATTCCAGGCCACATGTTTCCACAATGAAACCTCAGTCATTTTCTCAGGCCAAAGGTTTCCAGAATCAAACCTCAGTCATATTCCCAGGACACATGGTTCCAGAATCAAACCTGAGTCATGTTCGCAGGCCACAGGTTTCAACAATCAAACATCACTCATGTTCCCAAGACACAGGTGTCCAGAATCAAACCTCAGTCATGTACCCAGGGAACAGGCTTCCAGCAACAAACCTTTGTCATATTCCCAGGACACAGGGTTCCAGAATCAAACCTCAGTCTTGTTCCCAGGACAGAAGTTTCCAGAATCAACCCGATATCACGTTTCCTGGCCACAGTCTTCCAGTATCAAACCTCAGTCATGTTGCCAGGCCACAGTGTTCCAACATCAATCCTCACTCATGTTCCCAGGCCACAGGGTTCCAGAATCAAACCGTTCTCATGTTCCCAGGCCACAGGGTTCCAGAATCCACCGATGTCATGTTAAAGGCCACAGGGTTCCAGAATCAAACCGTTCTCATGTTCCCGGGCCACAGGGTTCCAGAATCAAGCCTCAGTCATTTTGCCAGGCCAGAGTGTTCCACCATCAAACCTCAGTCATGATCCCAGGCCACATGTTTCCACAATGAAACCTCAGTCATTTTCCCAGGCCAAAGGTTTCCAAAATCAAACCTCAGTCATGTTCCCAGGACACATGCTTCCAGAATCAAACCCGAGTCATGTTCGCGGGCCACAGGTTTCAACCATCAAACCTCAGTCATGTTCCCAGGACACAGGTGTCCAGAATCAAACCTCAGTCATGTTCCCAGGGCACAGGCTTCCAGAAACAAACCTCAGTCATGTTCCCAGGACACAAGTTTCCAGAATCAACCAGATATCATGCTTCCTGGCCACAGTCTTCCAGAATCAAACCTTAGTCATGTTGCCAAGCCACAGGTTTCCACCATCAAACCTCAGACATGTTCCCAGGCCACAGGGTTCTAGAATCCACCGATGTCATGTTCCCAGGCCACAGGGTTCGAGAATCAATCCTCAGTTATGTTTCCAGGCTACAGGGTTCTAGAATAAAACCTCAGTCATGTTCCCAATCCACAGGGTTCCAGAACCAAGGCTCAGTCAGGTTCCCGGGGCACAGTATTCCACAATCTAAACAGATGTCACATGCCCAGTCCCCAGGGTTCCAGAATCCACCGGTATCATGTTCCCAGGCCACAGGGTTCCAGATTCAATCCTCAGTTATGTTCCCAGGCTACAGGGTTCCAGAATAAAACCTCAGTCATGTTCCCAGTCCACAGGGTTTCAGAACCAAGGCTCAGTCAGGTTCCCGGGGCACAGCATTCCACAATCTAAACAGATGTCATGTTCCCAGGCCACAGTTTTCCAAAATCACGCCTCAGTCATGTTCCCAGGCCACAGGGATCCAGAATCAAACGTCAGTCATGTTGCCAGGCCACAGGTTTCTGCCATCAAACCTCAGTCACGTTCCCGGGCCACAGGGTTCCAGAATCAAGCCTCAGTCATTTTGCCAGGCCAGAGTGTTCCACCATCAAACCTCAGTCATGATCCCAGGCCACATGTTTCCACAATGAAACCTCAGTCATTTTCTCAGGCCAAAGGTTTCCAGAATCAAACCTCAGTCATATTCCCAGGACACATGGTTCCAGAATCAAACCTGAGTCATGTTCGCAGGCCACAGGTTTCAACAATCAAACATCACTCATGTTCCCAGGACACAGGTGTCCAGAATCAAACCTCAGTCATGTACCCAGGGAACAGGCTTCCAGCAACAAACCTTTGTCATATTCCCAGGACACAGGGTTCCAGAATCAAACCTCAGTCTTGTTCCCAGGACAGAAGTTTCCAGAATCAACCCGATATCACGTTTCCTGGCCACAGTCTTCCAGTATCAAACCTCAGTCATGTTGCCAGGCCACAGTGTTCCAACATCAATCCTCACTCATGTTCCCAGGCCACAGGGTTCCAGAATCAAACCGTTCTCATGTTCCCAGGCCACAGGGTTCCAGAATCCACCGATGTCATGTTAAAGGCCACAGGGTTCCAGAATCAAACCGTTCTCATGTTCCCGGGCCACAGGGTTCCAGAATCAAGCCTCAGTCATTTTGCCAGGCCAGAGTGTTCCACCATCAAACCTCAGTCATGATCCCAGGCCACATGTTTCCACAATGAAACCTCAGTCATTTTCCCAGGCCAAAGGTTTCCAAAATCAAACCTCAGTCATGTTCCCAGGACACATGCTTCCAGAATCAAACCCGAGTCATGTTCGCGGGCCACAGGTTTCAACCATCAAACCTCAGTCATGTTCCCAGGACACAGGTGTCCAGAATCAAACCTCAGTCATGTTCCCAGGGCACAGGCTTCCAGAAACAAACCTCAGTCATGTTCCCAGGACACAAGTTTCCAGAATCAACCAGATATCATGCTTCCTGGCCACAGTCTTCCAGAATCAAACCTTAGTCATGTTGCCAAGCCACAGGTTTCCACCATCAAACCTCAGACATGTTCCCAGGCCACAGGGTTCTAGAATCCACCGATGTCATGTTCCCAGGCCACAGGGTACGAGAATCAATCCTCAGTTATGTTTCCAGGCTACAGGGTTCTAGAATAAAACCTCAGTCATGTTCCCAATCCACAGGGTTCCAGAACCAAGGCTCAGTCAGGTTCCCGGGGCACAGTATTCCACAATCTAAACAGATGTCACATGCCCAGTCCCCAGGGTTCCAGAATCCACCGGTATCATGTTCCCAGGCCACAGGGTTCCACATTCAATCCTCAGTTATGTTCCCAGGCTACAGGGTTCCAGAATAAAACCTCAGTCATGTTCCCAGTCCACAGGGTTTCAGAACCAAGGCTCAGTCAGGTTCCCGGGGCACAGCATTCCACAATCTAAACAGATGTCATGTTCCCAGGCCACAGTTTTCCAGAATCACGCCTCAGTCATGTTCCCAGGCCACAGGGATCCAGAATCAAACGTCAGTCATGTTGCCAGGCCACAGGTTTCTGCCATCAAACCTCAGTCACGTTCCCGGGCCACAGGTTTCCAGAATCAAGCCTCAGTCATTTTGCCAGGCCAGAGTGTTCCACCATCAAACCTCAGTCATGATCCCAGGCCACATGTTTCCACAATGAAACCTCAGTCATTTTCTCAGGCCAAAGGTTTCCAGAATCAAACCTCGGTCATATTCCCAGGATACATGGTTCCAGAATCAAACCTGAGTCATGTTCGCAGGCCACAGGTTTCAACAATCAAACATCACTCATGTTCCCAGGACACAGGTGTCCAGAATCAAACCTCAGTCATGTACCCAGGGAACAGGCTTCCAGCAACAAACCTTTGTCATATTCCCAGGACACAGGGTTCCAGAATCAAACCTCAGTCTTGTTCCCAGGACAGAAGTTTCCAGAATCAACCCGATATCACGTTTCCTGGCCACAGTCTTCCAGTATCAAACCTCAGTCATGTTGCCAGGCCACAGTGTTCCAACATCAATCCTCACTCATGTTCCCAGGCCACAGGGTTCCAGAATCAAACCGTTCTCATGTTCCCAGGCCACAGGGTTCCAGAATCCACCGATGTCATGTTAAAGGCCACAGGGTTCCAGAATCAAACCGTTCTCATGTTCCCGGGCCACAGGGTTCCAGAATCAAGCCTCAGTCATTTTGCCAGGCCAGAGTGTTCCACCATCAAACCTCAGTCATGATCCCAGGCCACATGTTTCCACAATGAAACCTCAGTCATTTTCCCAGGCCAAAGGTTTCCAAAATCAAACCTCAGTCATGTTCCCAGGACACATGCTTCCAGAATCAAACCCGAGTCATGTTCGCGGGCCACAGGTTTCAACCATCAAACCTCAGTCATGTTCCCAGGACACAGGTGTCCAGAATCAAACCTCAGTCATGTTCCCAGGGCACAGGCTTCCAGAAACAAACCTCAGTCATGTTCCCAGGACACAAGTTTCCAGAATCAACCAGATATCATGCTTCCTGGCCACAGTCTTCCAGAATCAAACCTTAGTCATGTTGCCAAGCCACAGGTTTCCACCATCAAACCTCAGACATGTTCCCAGGCCACAGGGTTCTAGAATCCACCGATGTCATGTTCCCAGGCCACAGGGTTCGAGAATCAATCCTCAGTTATGTTTCCAGGCTACAGGGTTCTAGAATAAAACCTCAGTCATGTTCCCAATCCACAGGGTTCCAGAACCAAGGCTCAGTCAGGTTCCAGGGGCACAGTATTCCACAATCTAAACAGATGTCACATGCCCAGTCCCCAGGGTTCCAGAATCCACCGGTATCATGTTCCCAGGCCACAGGGTTCCAGATTCAATCCTCAGTTATGTTCCCAGGCTACAGGGTTCCAGAATAAAACCTCAGTCATGTTCCCAGTCCACAGGGTTTCAGAACCAAGGCTCAGTCAGGTTCCCGGGGCACAGCATTCCACAATCTAAACAGATGTCATGTTCCCAGGCCACAGTTTTCCAGAATCACGCCTCAGTCATGTTCCCAGGCCACAGGGATCCAGAATCAAACGTCAGTCATGTTGCCAGGCCACAGGTTTCTGCCATCAAACCTCAGTCACGTTCCCGGGCCACAGGTTTCCAGAATCAAGCCTCAGTCATTTTGCCAGGCCAGAGTGTTCCACCATCAAACCTCAGTCATGATCCCAGGCCACATGTTTCCACAATGAAACCTCAGTCATTTTCTCAGGCCAAAGGTTTCCAGAATCAAACCTCAGTCATATTCCCAGGACACATGGTTCCAGAATCAAACCTGAGTCATGTTCGCAGGCCACAGGTTTCAACAATCAAACATCACTCATGTTCCCAGGACACAGGTGTCCAGAATCAAACCTCAGTCATGTACCCAGGGAACAGGCTTCCAGCAACAAACCTTTGTCATATTCCCAGGACACAGGGTTCCAGAATCAAACCTCAGTCTTGTTCCCAGGACAGAAGTTTCCAGAATCAACCCGATATCATGTTTCCTGGCCACAGTCTTCCAGTATCAAACCTCAGTCATGTTGCCAGGCCACAGTGTTCCAACATCAATCCTCACTCATGTTCCCAGGCCACAGGGTTCCAGAATCAAACCGTTCTCATGTTCCCAGGCCACAGGGTTCCAGAATCCACCGATGTCATGTTAAAGGCCACAGGGTCCCAGAATCAAACCGTTCTCATGTTCCCGGGCCACAGGGTTCCAGAATCAAGCCTCAGTCATTTTGCCAGGCCAGAGTGTTCCACCATCAAACCTCAGTCATGATCCCAGGCCACATGTTTCCACAATGAAACCTCAGTCATTTTCCCAGGCCAAAGGTTTCCAAAATCAAACCTCAGTCATGTTCCCAGGACACATGCCTCCAGAATCAAACCCGAGTCATGTTCGCGGGCCACAGGTTTCAACCATCAAACCTCAGTCATGTTCCCAGGACACAGGTGTCCAGAATCAAACCTCAGTCATGTTCCCAGGGCACAGGCTTCCAGAAACAAACCTCAGTCATGTTCCCAGGACACAAGTTTCCAGAATCAACCAGATATCATGCTTCCTGGCCACAGTCTTCCAGAATCAAACCTTAGTCATGTTGCCAAGCCACAGGTTTCCACCATCAAACCTCAGACATGTTCCCAGGCCACAGGGTTCTAGAATCCACCGATGTCATGTTCCCAGGCCACAGGGTTCGAGAATCAATCCTCAGTTATGTTTCCAGGCTACAGGGTTCTAGAATAAAACCTCAGTCATGTTCCCAATCCACAGGGTTCCAGAACCAAGGCTCAGTCAGGTTCCCGGGGCACAGTATTCCACAATCTAAACAGATGTCACATGCCCAGTCCCCAGGGTTCCAGAATCCACCGGTATCATGTTCCCAGGCCACAGGGTTCCAGATTCAATCCTCAGTTATGTTCCCAGGCTACAGGGTTCCAGAATAAAACCTCAGTCATGTTCCCAGTCTACAGGGTTTCAGAACCAAGGCTCAGTCAGGTTCCCGGGGCACAGCATTCCACAATCTAAACAGATGTCATGTTCCCAGGCCACAGTTTTCCAGAATCACGCCTCAGTCATGTTCCCAGGCCACAGGGATCCAGAATCAAACGTCAGTCATGTTGCCAGGCCACAGGTTTCTGCCATCAAACCTCAGTCACGTTCCCGGGCCACAGGTTTCCAGAATCAAGCCTCAGTCATTTTGCCAGGCCAGAGTGTTCCACCATCAAACCTCAGTCATGTTCCCAGGACACAGGTGTCCAGAATCAAACCTCAATCATATTCCCAGGGCACAGGCTTCCAGAAACAAACCTCAGTCATGTTCCCAGGACACAAGTTTCCAGAATCAACCAGATATCATGCTTCCTGGCCACAGTCTTCCAGAATCAAACCTTAGTCATGTTGCCAAGCCACAGGTTTCCACCATCAAACCTCAGACATGTTCCCAGGCCACAGGGTTCTAGAATCCACCGATGTCATGTTCCCAGGCCACAGGGTTCGAGAATCAATCCTCAGTTATGTTTCCAGGCTACAGGGTTCTAGAATAAAACCTCAGTCATGTTCCCAATCCACAGGGTTCCAGAACCAAGGCTCAGTCAGGTTCCCGGGGCACAGTATTCCACAATCTAAACAGATGTCACATGCCCAGTCCCCAGGGTTCCAGAATCCACCGGTATCATGTTCCCAGGCCACAGGGTTCCAGAATCAATCCTCAGTTATGTTCCCAGGCTACAGGGTTCCAGAATAAAACCTCAGTCATGTTCCCAGTCCACAGGGTTTCAGAACCAAGGCTCAGTCAGGTTCCCGGGGCACAGCATTCCACAATCTAAACAGATGTCATGTTCCCAGGCCACAGTTTTCCAGAATCACGCCTCAGTCATGTTCCCAGGCCACAGGGATCCAGAATCAAACGTCAGTCATGTTGCCAGGCCACAGGTTTCTGCCATCAAACCTCAGTCACGTTCCCGGGCCACAGGGTTCCAGAATCAAGCCTCAGTCATTTTGCCAGGCCAGAGTGTTCCACCATCAAACCTCAGTCATGATCCCAGGCCACATGTTTCCACAATGAAACCTCAGTCATTTTCTCAGGCCAAAGGTTTCCAGAATCAAACCTCAGTCATATTCCCAGGATACATGGTTCCAGAATCAAACCTGAGTCATGTTCGCAGGCCACAGGTTTCAACAATCAAACATCACTCATGTTCCCAGGACACAGGTGTCCAGAATCAAACCTCAGTCATGTACCCAGGGAACAGGCTTCCAGCAACAAACCTTTGTCATATTCCCAGGACACATGGTTCCAGAATCAAACCTCAGTCTGGTTCCCAGGACAGAAGTTTCCAGAATCAACCCGATATCATGTTTCCTGGCCACAGTCTTCCAGTATCAAACCTCAGTCATGTTGCCAGGCCACAGGGTTCCACCATCAATCCTCACTCATGTTCCCAGGCCACAGGGTTCCAGAATCAAACCGTTCTCATGTTCCCAGGCCACAGGGTTCCAGAATCCACCGATGTCATGTTAAAGGCCACAGGGTTCCAGAATCAAACCGTTCTCATGTTCCCGGGCCACAGGGTTCCAGAATCAAGCCTCAGTCATTTTGCCAGGCCAGAGTGTTCCACCATCAAACCTCAGTCATGATCCCAGGCCACATGTTTCCACAATGAAACCTCAGTCATTTTCCCAGGCCAAAGGTTTCCAAAATCAAACCTCAGTCATGTTCCCAGGACACATGGTTCCAGAATCAAACCCGAGTCATGTTCGCGGGCCACAGGTTTCAACCATCAAACCTCAGTCATGTTCCCAGGACACAGGTGTCCAGAATCAAACCTCAGTCATGTTCCCAGGGCACAGGCTTCCAGAAACAAACCTCAGTCATGTTCCCAGGACACAAGTTTCCAGAATCAACCAGATATCATGCTTCCTGGCCACAGTCTTCCAGAATCAAACCTTAGTCATGTTGCCAAGCCACAGGTTTCCACCATCAAACCTCAGACATGTTCCCAGGCCACAGGGTTCTAGAATCCACCGATGTCATGTTCCCAGGCCACAGGGTTCGAGAATCAATCCTCAGTTATGTTTCCAGGCTACAGGGTTCTAGAATAAAACCTCAGTCATGTTCCCAATCCACAGGGTTCCAGAACCAATGCTCAGTCAGGTTCCCGGGGCACAGTATTCCACAATCTAAACAGATGTCACATGCCCAGTCCCCAGGGTTCCAGAATCCACCGGTATCATGTTCCAAGGCCACAGGGTTCCAGAATCAATCCTCAGTTATGTTCCCAGGCTACAGGGTTCCAGAATAAAACCTCAGTCATGTTCCCAGTCCACAGGGTTTCAGAACCAAGGCTCAGTCAGGTTCCCGGGGCACAGCATTCCACAATCTAAACAGATGTCATGTTCCCAGGCCACAGTTTTCCAAAATCACGCCTCAGTCATGTTCCCAGGACACAGGGATCCAGAATCAAACGTCAGTCATGTTGCCAGGCCACAGGTTTCTGCCATCAAACCTCAGTCACGTTCCCGGGCCACAGGGTTCCAGAATCAAGCCTCAGTCATTTTGCCAGGCCAGAGTGTTCCACCATCAAACCTCAGTCATGATCCCAGGCCACATGTTTCCACAATGAAACCTCAGTCATTTTCTCAGGCCAAAGGTTTCCAGAATCAAACCTCAGTCATATTCCCAGGATACATGGTTCCAGAATCAAACCTGAGTCATGTTCGCAGGCCACAGGTTTCAACAATCAAACATCACTCATGTTCCCAGGACACAGGTGTCCAGAATCAAACCTCAGTCATGTACCCAGGGAACAGGCTTCCAGCAACAAACCTTTGTCATATTCCCAGGACACAGGGTTCCAGAATCAAACCTCAGTCTTGTTCCCAGGACAGAAGTTTCCAGAATCAACCCGATATCACGTTTCCTGGCCACAGTCTTCCAGTATCAAACCTCAGTCATGTTGCCAGGCCACAGTGTTCCAACATCAATCCTCACTCATGTTCCCAGGCCACAGGGTTCCAGAATCAAACCGTTCTCATGTTCCCGGGCCACAGGGTTCCAGAATCAAGCCTCAGTCATTTTGCCAGGCCAGAGTGTTCCACCATCAAACCTCAGTCATGATCCCAGGCCACATGTTTCCACAATGAAACCTCAGTCATTTTCCCAGGCCAAAGGTTTCCAAAATCAAACCTCAGTCATGTTCCCAGGACACATGCTTCCAGAATCAAACCCGAGTCATGTTCGCGGGCCACAGGTTTCAACCATCAAACCTCAGTCATGTTCCCAGGACACAGGTGTCCAGAATCAAACCTCAGTCATGTTCCCAGGGCACAGGCTTCCAGAAACAAACCTCAGTCATGTTCCCAGGACACAAGTTTCCAGAATCAACCAGATATCATGCTTCCTGGCCACAGTCTTCCAGAATCAAACCTTAGTCATGTTGCCAAGCCACAGGTTTCCACCATCAAACCTCAGACATGTTCCCAGGCCACAGGGTTCTAGAATCCACCGATGTCATGTTCCCAGGCCACAGGGTTCGAGAATCAATCCTCAGTTATGTTTCCAGGCTACAGGGTTCTAGAATAAAACCTCAGTCATGTTCCCAATCCACAGGGTTCCAGAACCAAGGCTCAGTCAGGTTCCCGGGGCACAGTATTCCACAATCTAAACAGATGTCACATGCCCAGTCCCCAGGGTTCCAGAATCCACCGGTATCATGTTCCCAGGCCACAGGGTTCCAGATTCAATCCTCAGTTATGTTCCCAGGCTACAGGGTTCCAGAATAAAACCTCAGTCATGTTCCCAGTCCACAGGGTTTCAGAACCAAGGCTCAGTCAGGTTCCCGGGGCACAGTATTCCACAATCTAAACAGATGTCATGTTCCCAGGCCACAGTTTTCCAGAATCACGCCTCAGTCATGTTCCCAGGCCACAGGGATCCAGAATCAAACGTCAGTCATGTTGCCAGGCCACAGGTTTCTGCCATCAAACCTCAGTCACGTTCCCGGGCCACAGGTTTCCAGAATCAAGCCTCAGTCATTTTGCCAGGCCAGAGTGTTCCACCATCAAACCTCAGTCATGATCCCAGGCCACATGTTTCCACAATGAAACCTCAGTCATTTTCTCAGGCCAAAGGTTTCCAGAATCAAACCTCGGTCATATTCCCAGGATACATGGTTCCAGAATCAAACCTGAGTCATGTTCGCAGGCCACAGGTTTCAACAATCAAACATCACTCATGTTCCCAGGACACAGGTGTCCAGAATCAAACCTCAGTCATGTACCCAGGGAACAGGCTTCCAGCAACAAACCTTTGTCATATTCCCAGGACACAGGGTTCCAGAATCAAACCTCAGTCTTGTTCCCAGGACAGAAGTTTCCAGAATCAACCCGATATCACGTTTCCTGGCCACAGTCTTCCAGTATCAAACCTCAGTCATGTTGCCAGGCCACAGTGTTCCAACATCAATCCTCACTCATGTTCCCAGGCCACAGGGTTCCAGAATCAAACCGTTCTCATGTTCCCAGGCCACAGGGTTCCAGAATCCACCGATGTCATGTTAAAGGCCACAGGGTTCCAGAATCAAACCGTTCTCATGTTCCCGGGCCACAGGGTTCCAGAATCAAGCCTCAGTCATTTTGCCAGGCCAGAGTGTTCCACCATCAAACCTCAGTCATGATCCCAGGCCACATGTTTCCACAATGAAACCTCAGTCATTTTCCCAGGCCAAAGGTTTCCAAAATCAAACCTCAGTCATGTTCCCAGGACACATGCTTCCAGAATCAAACCCGAGTCATGTTCGCGGGCCACAGGTTTCAACCATCAAACCTCAGTCATGTTCCCAGGACACAGGTGTCCAGAATCAAACCTCAGTCATGTTCCCAGGGCACAGGCTTCCAGAAACAAACCTCAGTCATGTTCCCAGGACACAAGTTTCCAGAATCAACCAGATATCATGCTTCCTGGCCACAGTCTTCCAGAATCAAACCTTAGTCATGTTGCCAAGCCACAGGTTTCCACCATCAAACCTCAGACATGTTCCCAGGCCACAGGGTTCTAGAATCCACCGATGTCATGTTCCCAGGCCACAGGGTTCGAGAATCAATCCTCAGTTATGTTTCCAGGCTACAGGGTTCTAGAATAAAACCTCAGTCATGTTCCCAATCCACAGGGTTCCAGAACCAAGGCTCAGTCAGGTTCCCGGGGCACAGTATTCCACAATCTAAACAGATGTCACATGCCCAGTCCCCAGGGTTCCAGAATCCACCGGTATCATGTTCCCAGGCCACAGGGTTCCAGATTCAATCCTCAGTTATGTTCCCAGGCTACAGGGTTCCAGAATAAAACCTCAGTCATGTTCCCAGTCCACAGGGTTTCAGAACCAAGGCTCAGTCAGGTTCCCGGGGCACAGCATTCCACAATCTAAACAGATGTCATGTTCCCAGGCCACAGTTTTCCAGAATCACGCCTCAGTCATGTTCCCAGGCCACAGGGATCCAGAATCAAACGTCAGTCATGTTGCCAGGCCACAGGTTTCTGCCATCAAATCTCAGTCACGTTCCCGGGCCACAGGGTTCCAGAATCAAGCCTCAGTCATTTTGCCAGGCCAGAGTGTTCCACCATCAAACCTCAGTCATGATTCCAGGCCACATGTTTCCACAATGAAACCTCAGTCATTTTCTCAGGCCAAAGGTTTCCAGAATCAAACCTCAGTCATATTCCCAGGACACATGGTTCCAGAATCAAACCTGAGTCATGTTCGCAGGCCACAGGTTTCAACAATCAAACATCACTCATGTTCCCAAGACACAGGTGTCCAGAATCAAACCTCAGTCATGTACCCAGGGAACAGGCTTCCAGCAACAAACCTTTGTCATATTCCCAGGACACAGGGTTCCAGAATCAAACCTCAGTCTTGTTCCCAGGACAGAAGTTTCCAGAATCAACCCGATATCATGTTTCCTGGCCACAGTCTTCCAGTATCAAACCTCAGTCATGTTGCCAGGCCACAGTGTTCCAACATCAATCCTCACTCATGTTCCCAGGCCACAGGGTTCCAGAATCAAACCGTTCTCATGTTCCCAGGCCACAGGGTTCCAGAATCCACCGATGTCATGTTAAAGGCCACAGGGTTCCAGAATCAAACCGTTCTCATGTTCCCGGGCCACAGGGTTCCAGAATCAAGCCTCAGTCATTTTGCCAGGCCAGAGTGTTCCACCATCAAACCTCAGTCATGATCCCAGGCCACATGTTTCCACAATGAAACCTCAGTCATTTTCCCAGGCCAAAGGTTTCCAAAATCAAACCTCAGTCATGTTCCCAGGACACATGCCTCCAGAATCAAACCCGAGTCATGTTCGCGGGCCACAGGTTTCAACCATCAAACCTCAGTCATGTTCCCAGGACACAGGTGTCCAGAATCAAACCTCAGTCATGTTCCCAGGGCACAGGCTTCCAGAAACAAACCTCAGTCATGTTCCCAGGACACAAGTTTCCAGAATCAACCAGATATCATGCTTCCTGTCCACAGTCTTCCAGAATCAAACCTTAGTCATGTTGCCAAGCCACAGGTTTCCACCATCAAACCTCAGACATGTTCCCAGGCCACAGGGTTCTAGAATCCACCGATGTCATGTTCCCAGGCCACAGGGTTCGAGAATCAATCCTCAGTTATGTTTCCAGGCTACAGGGTTCTAGAATAAAACCTCAGTCATGTTCCCAATCCACAGGGTTCCAGAACCAAGGCTCAGTCAGGTTCCCGGGGCACAGTATTCCACAATCTAAACAGATGTCACATGCCCAGTCCCCAGGGTTCCAGAATCCACCGGTATCATGTTCCCAGGCCACAGGGTTCCAGATTCAATCCTCAGTTATGTTCCCAGGCTACAGGGTTCCAGAATAAAACCTCAGTCATGTTCCCAGTCTACAGGGTTTCAGAACCAAGGCTCAGTCAGGTTCCCGGGGCACAGCATTCCACAATCTAAACAGATGTCATGTTCCCAGGCCACAGTTTTCCAGAATCACGCCTCAGTCATGTTCCCAGGCCACAGGGATCCAGAATCAAACGTCAGTCATGTTGCCAGGCCACAGGTTTCTGCCATCAAACCTCAGTCACGTTCCCGGGCCACAGGTTTCCAGAATCAAGCCTCAGTCATTTTGCCAGGCCAGAGTGTTCCACCATCAAACCTCAGTCATGATCCCAGGCCACATGTTTCCACAATGAAACCTCAGTCATTTTCTCAGGCCAAAGGTTTCCAGAATCAAACCTCGGTCATATTCCCAGGATACATGGTTCCAGAATCAAACCTGAGTCATGTTCGCAGGCCACAGGTTTCAACAATCAAACATCACTCATGTTCCCAGGACACAGGTGTCCAGAATCAAACCTCAGTCATGTACCCAGGGAACAGGCTTCCAGCAACAAACCTTTGTCATATTCCCAGGACACAGGGTTCCAGAATCAAACCTCAGTCTTGTTCCCAGGACAGAAGTTTCCAGAATCAACCCGATATCACGTTTCCTGGCCACAGTCTTCCAGTATCAAACCTCAGTCATGTTGCCAGGCCACAGTGTTCCAACATCAATCCTCACTCATGTTCCCAGGCCACAGGGTTCCAGAATCAAACCGTTCTCATGTTCCCAGGCCACAGGGTTCCAGAATCCACCGATGTCATGTTAAAGGCCACAGGGTTCCAGAATCAAACCGTTCTCATGTTCCCGGGCCACAGGGTTCCAGAATCAAGCCTCAGTCATTTTGCCAGGCCAGAGTGTTCCACCATCAAACCTCAGTCATGATCCCAGGCCACATGTTTCCACAATGAAACCTCAGTCATTTTCCCAGGCCAAAGGTTTCCAAAATCAAACCTCAGTCATGTTCCCAGGACACATGCTTCCAGAATCAAACCCGAGTCATGTTCGCGGGCCACAGGTTTCAACCATCAAACCTCAGTCATGTTCCCAGGACACAGGTGTCCAGAATCAAACCTCAGTCATGTTCCCAGGGCACAGGCTTCCAGAAACAAACCTCAGTCATGTTCCCAGGACACAAGTTTCCAGAATCAACCAGATATCATGCTTCCTGGCCACAGTCTTCCAGAATCAAACCTTAGTCATGTTGCCAAGCCACAGGTTTCCACCATCAAACCTCAGACATGTTCCTAGGCCACAGGGTTCTAGAATCCACCGATGTCATGTTCCCAGGCCACAGGGTTCGAGAATCAATCCTCAGTTATGTTTCCAGGCTACAGGGTTCTAGAATAAAACCTCAGTCATGTTCCCAATCCACAGGGTTCCAGAACCAAGGCTCAGTCAGGTTCCCGGGGCACAGTATTCCACAATCTAAACAGATGTCACATGCCCAGTCCCCAGGGTTCCAGAATCCACCGGTATCATGTTCCCAGGCCACAGGGTTCCAGAATCAATCCTCAGTTATGTTCCCAGGCTACAGGGTTCCAGAATAAAACCTCAAGCATGTTCCCAGTCCACAGGGTTTCAGAACCAAGGCTCAGTCAGGTTCCCGGGGCACAGCATTCCACAATCTAAACAGATGTCATGTTCCCAGGCCACAGTTTTCCAGAATCACGCCTCAGTCATGTTCCCAGGCCACAGGGATCCAGAATCAAACATCAGTCATGTTGCCAGGCCACAGGTTTCTGCCATCAAACCTCAGTCACGTTCCCGGGCCACAGGGTTCCAGAATCAAGCCTCAGTCATTTTGCCAGGCCAGAGTGTTCCACCATCAAACCTCAGTCATGATCCCAGGCCACATGTTTCCAAAATGAAACCTCAGTCATTTTCTCAGGCCAAAGGTTTCCAGAATCAAACCTCGGTCATATTCCCAGGATACATGGTTCCAGAATCAAACCTGAGTCATGTTCGCAGGCCACAGGTTTCAACAATCAAACATCACTCATGTTCCCAGGACACAGGTGTCCAGAATCAAACCTCAGTCATGTACCCAGGGAACAGGCTTCCAGCAACAAACCTTTGTCATATTCCCAGGACACAGGGTTCCAGAATCAAACCTCAGTCTTGTTCCCAGGACAGAAGTTTCCAGAATCAACCCGATATCACGTTTCCTGGCCACAGTCTTCCAGTATCAAACCTCAGTCATGTTGCCAGGCCACAGTGTTCCAACATCAATCCTCACTCATGTTCCCAGGCCACAGGGTTCCAGAATCAAACCGTTCTCATGTTCCCAGGCCACAGGGTTCCAGAATCCACCGATGTCATGTTAAAGGCCACAGGGTTCCAGAATCAAACCGTTCTCATGTTCCCGGGCCACAGGGTTCCAGAATCAAGCCTCAGTCATTTTGCCAGGCCAGAGTGTTCCACCATCAAACCTCAGTCATGATCCCAGGCCACATGTTTCCACAATGAAACCTCAGTCATTTTCCCAAGCCAAAGGTTTCCAAAATCAAACCTCAGTCATGTTCCCAGGACACATGCTTCCAGAATCAAACCCGAGTCATGTTCGCGGGCCACAGGTTTCAACCATCAAACCTCAGTCATGTTCCCAGGACACAGGTGTACAGAATCAAACCTCAGTCATGTTCCCAGGGCACAGGCTTCCAGAAACAAACCTCAGTCATGTTCCCAGGACACAAGTTTCCAGAATCAACCAGATATCATGCTTCCTGGCCACAGTCTTCCAGAATCAAACCTTAGTCATGTTGCCAAGCCACAGGTTTCCACCATCAAACCTCAGACATGTTCCTAGGCCACAGGGTTCTAGAATCCACCGATGTCATGTTCCCAGGCCACAGGGTTCGAGAATCAATCCTCAGTTATGTTTCCAGGCTACAGGGTTCTAGAATAAAACCTCAGTCATGTTCCCAATCCACAGGGTTCCAGAACCAAGGCTCAGTCAGGTTCCCGGGGCACAGTATTCCACAATCTAAACAGATGTCACATGCCCAGTCCCCAGGGTTCCAGAATCCACCGGTATCATGTTCCCAGGCCACAGGGTTCCAGAATCAATCCTCAGTTATGTTCCCAGGCTACAGGGTTCCAGAATAAAACCTCAGTCATGTTCCCAGTCCACAGGGTTTCAGAACCAAGGCTCAGTCAGGTTCCCGGGGCACAGCATTCCACAATCTAAACAGATGTCATGTTCCCAGGCCACAGTTTTCCAGAATCACGCCTCAGTCATGTTCCCAGGCCACAGGGATCCAGAATCAAACATCAGTCATGTTGCCAGGCCACAGGTTTCTGCCATCAAACCTCAGTCACGTTCCCGGGCCACAGGGTTCCAGAATCAAGCCTCAGTCATTTTGCCAGGCCAGAGTGTTCCACCATCAAACCTCAGTCATGATCCCAGGCCACATGTTTCCAAAATGAAACCTCAGTCATTTTCTCAGGCCAAAGGTTTCCAGAATCAAACCTCGGTCATATTCCCAGGATACATGGTTCCAGAATCAAACCTGAGTCATGTTCGCAGGCCACAGGTTTCAACAATCAAACATCACTCATGTTCCCAGGACACAGGTGTCCAGAATCAAACCTCAGTCATGTACCCAGGGAACAGGCTTCCAGCAACAAACCTTTGTCATATTCCCAGGACACATGGTTCCAGAATCAAACCTCAGTCTGGTTCCCAGGACAGAATTTTCCAGAATCAACCCGATATCATGTTTCCTGGCCACAGTCTTCCAGTATCAAACCTCAGTCATGTTGCCAGGCCACAGGGTTCCACCATCAATCCTCACTCATGTTCCCAGGCCACAGGGTTCCAGAATCAAACCGTTCTCATGTTCCCAGGCCACAGGGTTCCAGAATCCACCGATGTCATGTTAAAGGCCACAGGGTTCCAGAATCAAACCGTTCTCATGTTCCCGGGCCACAGGGTTCCAGAATCAAGCCTCAGTCATTTTGCCAGGCCAGAGTGTTCCACCATCAAACCTCAGTCATGATCCCAGGCCACATGTTTCCACAATGAAACCTCAGTCATTTTCCCAGGCCAAAGGTTTCCAAAATCAAACCTCAGTCATGTTCCCAGGACACATGGTTCCAGAATCAAACCCGAGTCATGTTCGCGGGCCACAGGTTTCAACCATCAAACCTCAGTCATGTTCCCAGGACACAGGTGTCCAGAATCAAACCTCAGTCATGTTCCCAGGGCACAGGCTTCCAGAAACAAACCTCAGTCATGTTCCCAGGACACAAGTTTCCAGAATCAACCAGATATCATGCTTCCTGGCCACAGTCTTCCAGAATCAAACCTTAGTCATGTTGCCAAGCCACAGGTTTCCACCATCAAACCTCAGACATGTTCCCAGGCCACAGGGTTCTAGAATCCACCGATGTCATGTTCCCAGGCCACAGTGTTCGAGAATCAATCCTCAGTTATGTTTCCAGGCTACAGGGTTCTAGAATAAAACCTCAGTAATGTTCCCAATCCACAGGGTTCCAGAACCAATGCTCAGTCAGGTTCCCGGGGCACAGTATTCCACAATCTAAACAGATGTCACATGCCCAGTCCCCAGGGTTCCAGAATCCACCGGTATCATGTTCCCAGGCCACAGGGTTCCAGAATCAATCCTCAGTTATGTTCCCAGGCTACAGGGTTCCAGAATAAAACCTCAGTCATGTTCCCAGTCCACAGGGTTTCAGAACCAAGGCTCAGTCAGGTTCCCGGGGCACAGCATTCCACAATCTAAACAGATGTCATGTTCCCAGGCCACAGTTTTCCAAAATCACGCCTCAGTCATGTTCCCAGGACACAGGGATCCAGAATCAAACGTCAGTCATGTTGCCAGGCCACAGGTTTCTGCCATCAAACCTCAGTCACGTTCCCGGGCCACAGGGTTCCAGAATCAAGCCTCAATCATTTTGCCAGGCCAGAGTGTTCCACCATCAAACCTCAGTCATGATCCCAGGCCACATGTTTCCACAATGAAACCTCAGTCATTTTCTCAGGCCAAAGGTTTCCAGAATCAAACCTCAGTCATATTCCCAGGATACATGGTTCCAGAATCAAACCTGAGTCATGTTCGCAGGCCACAGGTTTCAACAATCAAACATCACTCATGTTCCCAGGACACAGGTGTCCAGAATCAAACCTCAGTCATGTACCCAGGGAACAGGCTTCCAGCAACAAACCTTTGTCATATTCCCAGGACACAGGGTTCCAGAATCAAACCTCAGTCTTGTTCCCAGGACAGAAGTTTCCAGAATCAACCCGATATCACGTTTCCTGGCCACAGTCTTCCAGTATCAAACCTCAGTCATGTTGCCAGGCCACAGTGTTCCAACATCAATCCTCACTCATGTTCCCAGGCCACAGGGTTCCAGAATCAAACCGTTCTCATGTTCCCAGGCCACAGGGTTCCAGAATCCACCGATGTCATGTTAAAGGCCACAGGGTTCCAGAATCAAACCGTTCTCATGTTCCCGGGCCACAGGGTTCCAGAATCAAGCCTCAGTCATTTTGCCAGGCCAGAGTGTTCCACCATCAAACCTCAGTCATGATCCCAGGCCACATGTTTCCACAATGAAACCTCAGTCATTTTCCCAGGCCAAAGGTTTCCAAAATCAAACCTCAGTCATGTTCCCAGGACACATGCTTCCAGAATCAAACCCGAGTCATGTTCGCGGGCCACAGGTTTCAACCATCAAACCTCAGTCATGTTCCCAGGACACAGGTGTCCAGAATCAAACCTCAGTCATGTTCCCAGGGCACAGGCTTCCAGAAACAAACCTCAGTCATGTTCCCAGGACACAAGTTTCCAGAATCAACCAGATATCATGCTTCCTGGCCACAGTCTTCCAGAATCAAACCTTAGTCATGTTGCCAAGCCACAGGTTTCCACCATCAAACCTCAGACATGTTCCCAGGCCACAGGGTTCTAGAATCCACCGATGTCATGTTCCCAGGCCACAGGGTTCGAGAATCAATCCTCAGTTATGTTTCCAGGCTACAGGGTTCTAGAATAAAACCTCAGTCATGTTCCCAATCCACAGGGTTCCAGAACCAAGGCTCAGTCAGGTTCCCGGGGCACAGTATTCCACAATCTAAACAGATGTCACATGCCCAGTCCCCAGGGTTCCAGAATCCACCGGTATCATGTTCCCAGGCCACAGGGTTCCAGATTCAATCCTCAGTTATGTTCCCAGGCTACAGGGTTCCAGAATAAAACCTCAGTCATGTTCCCAGTCCACAGGGTTTCAGAACCAAGGCTCAGTCAGGTTCCCGGGGCACAGTATTCCACAATCTAAACAGATGTCATGTTCCCAGGCCACAGTTTTCCAGAATCACGCCTCAGTCATGTTCCCAGGCCACAGGGATCCAGAATCAAACGTCAGTCATGTTGCCAGGCCACAGGTTTCTGCCATCAAACCTCAGTCACGTTCCCGGGCCACAGGGTTCCAGAATCAAGCCTCAGTCATTTTGCCAGGCCAGAGTGTTCCACCATCAAACCTCAGTCATGATTCCAGGCCACATGTTTCCACAATGAAACCTCAGTCATTTTCTCAGGCCAAAGGTTTCCAGAATCAAACCTCAGTCATATTCCCAGGACACATGGTTCCAGAATCAAACCTGAGTCATGTTCGCAGGCCACAGGTTTCAACAATCAAACATCACTCATGTTCCCAAGACACAGGTGTCCAGAATCAAACCTCAGTCATGTACCCAGGGAACAGGCTTCCAGCAACAAACCTTTGTCATATTCCCAGGACACAGGGTTCCAGAATCAAACCTCAGTCTTGTTCCAAGGACAGAAGTTTCCAGAATCAACCCGATATCATGTTTCCTGGCCACAGTCTTCCAGTATCAAACCTCAGTCATGTTGCCAGGCCACAGTGTTCCAACATCAATCCTCACTCATGTTCCCAGGCCACAGGGTTCCAGAATCAAACCGTTCTCATGTTCCCAGGCCACAGGGTTCCAGAATCCACCGATGTCATGTTAAAGGCCACAGGGTTCCAGAATCAAACCGTTCTCATGTTCCCGGGCCACAGGGTTCCAGAATCAAGCCTCAGTCATTTTGCCAGGCCAGAGTGTTCCACCATCAAACCTCAGTCATGATCCCAGGCCACATGTTTCCACAATAAAACCTCAGTCATTTTCCCAGGCCAAAGGTTTCCAAAATCAAACCTCAGTCATGTTCCCAGGACACATGCTTCCAGAATCAAACCCGAGTCATGTTCGCGGGCCACAGGTTTCAACCATCAAACCTCAGTCATGTTCCCAGGACACAGGTGTCCAGAATCAAACCTCAGTCATGTTCCCAGGGCACAGGCTTCCAGAAACAAACCTCAGTCATGTTCCCAGGACACAAGTTTCCAGAATCAACCAGATATCATGCTTCCTGGCCACAGTCTTCCAGAATCAAACCTTAGTCATGTTGCCAAGCCACAGGTTTCCACCATCAAACCTCAGACATGTTCCCAGGCCACAGGGTTCTAGAATCCACCGATGTCATGTTCCCAGGCCACAGGGTTCGAGAATCAATCCTCAGTTATGTTTCCAGGCTACAGGGTTCTAGAATAAAACCTCAGTCATGTTCCCAATCCACAGGGTTCCAGAACCAAGGCTCAGTCAGTTTCCCGGCCCACAGTATTCCACAATCTAAACAGATGTCACATGCCCAGTCCCCAGGGTTCCAGAATCCACCGGTATCATGTTCCCAGGCCACAGGGTTCCAGAATCAATCCTCAGTTATGTTCCCAGGCTACAGGGTTCCAGAATAAAACCTCAGTCATGTTCCCAGTCCACAGGGTTTCAGAACCAAGGCTCAGTCAGGTTCCCGGGGCACAGCATTCCACAATCTAAACAGATGTCATGTTCCCAGGCCACAGTTTTCCAGAATCACGCCTCAGTCATGTTCCCAGGCCACAGGGATCCAGAATCAAACGTCAGTCATGTTGCCAGGCCACAGGTTTCTGCCATCAAACCTCAGTCACGTTCCCGGGCCACAGGTTTCCAGAATCAAGCCTCAGTCATTTTGCCAGGCCAGAGTGTTCCACCATCAAACCTCAGTCATGATCCCAGGCCACATGTTTCCACAATGAAACCTCAGTCATTTTCTCAGGCCAAAGGTTTCCAGAATCAAACCTCAGTCATATTCCCAGGATACATGGTTCCAGAATCAAACCTGAGTCATGTTCGCAGGCCACAGGTTTCAACAATCAAACATCACTCATGTTCCCAGGACACAGGTGTCCAGAATCAAACCTCAGTCATGTACCCAGGGAACAGGCTTCCAGCAACAAACCTTTGTCATATTCCCAGGACACATGGTTCCAGAATCAAACCTCAGTCTGGTCCCCAGGACAGAAGTTTCCAGAATCAACCCGATATCATGTTTCCTGGCCACAGTCTTCCAGTATCAAACCTCAGTCATGTTGCCAGGCCACAGGGTTCCACCATCAATCCTCACTCATGTTCCCAGGCCACAGGGTTCCAGAATCAAACCGTTCTCATGTTCCCAGGCCACAGGGTTCCAGAATCCACCGATGTCATGTTAAAGGCCACAGGGTTCCAGAATCAAACCGTTCTCATGTTCCCGGGCCACAGGGTTCCAGAATCAAGCCTCAGTCATTTTGCCAGGCCAGAGTGTTCCACCATCAAACCTCAGTCATGATCCCAGGCCACATGTTTCCACAATGAAACCTCAGTCATTTTCCCAGGCCAAAGGTTTCCAAAATCAAACCTCAGTCATGTTCCCAGGACACATGGTTCCAGAATCAAACCCGAGTCATGTTCGCGGGCCACAGGTTTCAACCATCAAACCTCAGTCATGTTCCCAGGACACAGGTGTCCAGAATCAAACCTCAGTCATGTTCCCAGGGCACAGGCTTCCAGAAACAAACCTCAGTCATGTTCCCAGGACACAAGTTTCCAGAATCAACCAGATATCATGCTTCCTGGCCACAGTCTTCCAGAATCAAACCTTAGTCATGTTGCCAAGCCACAGGTTTCCACCATCAAACCTCAGACATGTTCCCAGGCCACAGGGTTCTAGAATCCACCGATGTCATGTTCCCAGGCCACAGGGTTCGAGAATCAATCCTCAGTTATGTTTCCAGGCTACAGGGTTCTAGAATAAAACCTCAGTAATGTTCCCAATCCACAGGGTTCCAGAACCAATGCTCAGTCAGGTTCCCGGGGCACAGTATTCCACAATCTAAACAGATGTCACATGCCCAGTCCCCAGGGTTCCAGAATCCACCGGTATCATGTTCCCAGGCCACAGGGTTCCAGAATCAATCCTCAGTTATGTTCCCAGGCTACAGGGTTCCAGAATAAAACCTCAGTCATGTTCCCAGTCCACAGGGTTTCAGAACCAAGGCTCAGTCAGGTTCCCGGGGCACAGCATTCCACAATCTAAACAGATGTCATGTTCCCAGGCCACAGTTTTCCAAAATCACGCCTCAGTCATGTTCCCAGGCCACAGGGATCCAGAATCAAACGTCAGTCATGTTGCCAGGCCACAGGTTTCTGCCATCAAACCTCAGTCACGTTCCCGGGCCACAGGGTTCCAGAATCAAGCCTCAGTCATTTTGCCAGGCCAGAGTGTTCCACCATCAAACCTCAGTCATGATCCCAGGCCACATGTTTCCACAATGAAACCTCAGTCATTTTCTCAGGCCAAAGGTTTCCAGAATCAAACCTCAGTCATATTCCCAGGACACATGGTTCCAGAATCAAACCTGAGTCATGTTCGCAGGCCACAGGTTTCAACAATCAAACATCACTCATGTTCCCAGGACACAGGTGTCCAGAATCAAACCTCAGTCATGTACCCAGGGAACAGGCTTCCAGCAACAAACCTTTGTCATATTCCCAGGACACAGGGTTCCAGAATCAAACCTCAGTCTTGTTCCCAGGACAGAAGTTTCCAGAATCAACCCGATATCATGTTTCCTGGCCACAGTCTTCCAGTATCAAACCTCAGTCATGTTGCCAGGCCACAGGGTTCCACCATCAATCCTCACTCATGTTCCCAGGCCACAGGGTTCCAGAATCAAACCGTTCTCATGTTCCCAGGCCACAGGGTTCCAGAATCCACCGATGTCATGTTAAAGGCCACAGGGTTCCAGAATCAAACCGTTCTCATGTTCCCGGGCCACAGGGTTCCAGAATCAAGCCTCAGTCATTTTGCCAGGCCAGAGTGTTCCACCATCAAACCTCAGTCATGATCCCAGGCCACATGTTTCCACAATGAAACCTCAGTCATTTTCTCAGGCCAAAGGTTTCCAGAATCAAACCTCAGTCATATTCCCAGGACACATGGTTCCAGAATCAAACCTGAGTCATGTTCGCAGGCCACAGGTTTCAACAATCAAACATCACTCATGTTCCCAGGACACAGGTGTCCAGAATCAAACCTCAGTCATGTACCCAGGGAACAGGCTTCCAGCAACAAACCTTTGTCATATTCCCAGGACACAGGGTTCCAGAATCAAACCTCAGTCTTGTTCCCAGGACAGAAGTTTCCAGAATCAACCCGATATCATGTTTCCTGGCCACAGTCTTCCAGTATCAAACCTCAGTCATGTTGCCAGGCCACAGGGTTCCACCATCAATCCTCACTCATGTTCCCAGGCCACAGGGTTCCAGAATCAAACCGTTCTCATGTTCCCAGGCCACAGGGTTCCAGAATCCACCGATGTCATGTTAAAGGCCACAGGGTTCCAGAATCAAACCGTTCTCATGTTCCCGGGCCACAGGGTTCCAGAATCAAGCTTCAGTCATTTTGCCAGGCCAGAGTGTTCCACCATCAAACCTCAGTCATGATCCCAGGCCACATGTTTCCACAATGAAACCTCAGTCATTTTCCCAGGCCAAAGGTTTCCAAAATCAAACCTCAGTCATGTTCCCAGGACACATGGTTCCAGAATCAAACCCGAGTCATGTTCGCGGGCCACAGGTTTCAACCATCAAACCTCAGTCATGTTCCCAGGACACAGGTGTCCAGAATCAAACCTCAGTCATGTTCCCAGGGCACAGGCTTCCAGAAACAAACCTCAGTCATGTTCCCAGGACACAAGTTTCCAGAATCAACCAGATATCATGCTTCCTGGCCACAGTCTTCCAGAATCAAACCTTAGTCATGTTGCCAAGCCACAGGTTTCCACCATCAAACCTCAGACATGTTCCCAGGCCACAGGGTTCTAGAATCCACCGATGTCATGTTCCCAGGCCACAGGGTTCGAGAATCAATCCTCAGTTATGTTTCCAGGCTACAGGGTTCTAGAATAAAACCTCAGTCATGTTCCCAATCCACAGGGTTCCAGAACCAAGGCTCAGTCAGGTTCCCGGGGCACAGTATTCCACAATCTAAACAGATGTCACATGCCCAGTCCCCAGGGTTCCAGAATCCACCGGTATCATGTTCCCAGGCCACAGGGTTCCAGATTCAATCCTCAGTTATGTTCCCAGGCTACAGGGTTCCAGAATAAAACCTCAGTCATGTTCCCAGTCCACAGGGTTTCAGAACCAAGGCTCAGTCAGGTTCCCGGGGCACAGTATTCCACAATCTAAACAGATGTCATGTTCCCAGGCCACAGTTTTCCAGAATCACGCCTCAGTCATGTTCCCAGGCCACAGGGATCCAGAATCAAACGTCAGTCATGTTGCCAGGCCACAGGTTTCTGCCATCAAACCTCAGTCACGTTCCCGGGCCACAGGGTTCCAGAATCAAGCCTCAGTCATTTTGCCAGGCCAGAGTGTTCCACCATCAAACCTCAGTCATGATTCCAGGCCACATGTTTCCACAATGAAACCTCAGTCATTTTCTCAGGCCAAAGGTTTCCAGAATCAAACCTCAGTCATATTCCCAGGACACATGGTTCCAGAATCAAACCTGAGTCATGTTCGCAGGCCACAGGTTTCAACAATCAAACATCACTCATGTTCCCAAGACACAGGTGTCCAGAATCAAACTTCAGTCATGTACCCAGGGAACAGGCTTCCAGCAACAAACCTTTGTCATATTCCCAGGACACAGGGTTCCAGAATCAAACCTCAGTCTTGTTCCCAGGACAGAAGTTTCCAGAATCAACCCGATATCATGTTTCCTGGCCACAGTCTTCCAGTATCAAACCTCAGTCATGTTGCCAGGCCACAGTGTTCCAACATCAATCCTCACTCATGTTCCCAGGCCACAGGGTTCCAGAATCAAACCGTTCTCATGTTCCCAGGCCACAGGGTTCCAGAATCCACCGATGTCATGTTAAAGGCCACAGGGTTCCAGAATCAAACCGTTCTCATGTTCCCGGGCCACAGGGTTCCAGAATCAAGCCTCAGTCATTTTGCCAGGCCAGAGTGTTCCACCATCAAACCTCAGTCATGATCCCAGGCCACATGTTTCCACAATAAAACCTCAGTCATTTTCCCAGGCCAAAGGTTTCCAAAATCAAACCTCAATCATGTTCCCAGGACACATGCTTCCAGAATCAAACCCGAGTCATGTTCGCGGGCCACAGGTTTCAACCATCAAACCTCAGTCATGTTCCCAGGACACAGGTGTCCAGAATCAAACCTCAGTCATGTTCCCAGGGCACAGGCTTCCAGAAACAAACCTCAGTCATGTTCCCAGGACACAAGTTTCCAGAATCAACCAGATATCATGCTTCCTGGCCACAGTCTTCCAGAATCAAACCTTAGTCATGTTGCCAAGCCACAGGTTTCCACCATCAAACCTCAGACATGTTCCCAGGCCACAGGGTTCTAGAATCCACCGATGTCATGTTCCCAGGCCACAGGGTTCGAGAATCAATCCTCAGTTATGTTTCCAGGCTACAGGGTTCTAGAATAAAACCTCAGTCATGTTCCCAATCCACAGGGTTCCAGAACCAAGGCTCAGTCAGGTTCCCGGGGCACAGTATTCCACAATCTAAACAGATGTCACATGCCCAGTCCCCAGGGTTCCAGAATCCACCGGTATCATGTTCCCAGGCCACAGGGTTCCAGATTCAATCCTCAGTTATGTTCCCAGGCTACAGGGTTCCAGAATAAAACCTCAGTCATGTTCCCAGTCCACAGGGTTTCAGAACCAAGGCTCAGTCAGGTTCCCGGGGCACAGCATTCCACAATCTAAACAGATGTCATGTTCCCAGGCCACAGTTTTCCAAAATCACGCCTCAGTCATGTTCCCAGGCCACAGGGATCCAGAATCAAACGTCAGTCATGTTGCCAGGCCACAGGTTTCTGCCATCAAACCTCAGTCACGTTCCCGGGCCACAGGGTTCCAGAATCAAGCCTCAGTCATTTTGCCAGGCCAGAGTGTTCCACCATCAAACCTCAGTCATGATTCCAGGCCACATGTTTCCACAATGAAACCTCAGTCATTTTCTCAGGCCAAAGGTTTCCAGAATCAAACCTCAGTCATATTCCCAGGACACATGGTTCCAGAATCAAACCTGAGTCATGTTCGCAGGCCACAGGTTTCAACAATCAAACATCACTCATGTTCCCAAGACACAGGTGTCCAGAATCAAACTTCAGTCATGTACCCAGGGAACAGGCTTCCAGCAACAAACCTTTGTCATATTCCCAGGACACAGGGTTCCAGAATCAAACCTCAGTCTTGTTCCCAGGACAGAAGTTTCCAGAATCAACCCGATATCATGTTTCCTGGCCACAGTCTTCCAGTATCAAACCTCAGTCATGTTGCCAGGCCACAGTGTTCCAACATCAATCCTCACTCATGTTCCCAGGCCACAGGGTTCCAGAATCAAACCGTTCTCATGTTCCCAGGCCACAGGGTTCCAGAATCCACCGATGTCATGTTAAAGGCCACAGGGTTCCAGAATCAAACCGTTCTCATGTTCCCGGGCCACAGGGTTCCAGAATCAAGCCTCAGTCATTTTGCCAGGCCAGAGTGTTCCACCATCAAACCTCAGTCATGATCCCAGGCCACATGTTTCCACAATAAAACCTCAGTCATTTTCCCAGGCCAAAGGTTTCCAAAATCAAACCTCAATCATGTTCCCAGGACACATGCTTCCAGAATCAAACCCGAGTCATGTTCGCGGGCCACAGGTTTCAACCATCAAACCTCAGTCATGTTCCCAGGACACAGGTGTCCAGAATCAAACCTCAGTCATGTTCCCAGGGCACAGGCTTCCAGAAACAAACCTCAGTCATGTTCCCAGGACACAAGTTTCCAGAATCAACCAGATATCATGCTTCCTGGCCACAGTCTTCCAGAATCAAACCTTAGTCATGTTGCCAAGCCACAGGTTTCCACCATCAAACCTCAGACATGTTCCCAGGCCACAGGGTTCTAGAATCCACCGATGTCATGTTCCCAGGCCACAGGGTTCGAGAATCAATCCTCAGTTATGTTTCCAGGCTACAGGGTTCTAGAATAAAACCTCAGTCATGTTCCCAATCCACAGGGTTCCAGAACCAAGGCTCAGTCAGGTTCCCGGGGCACAGTATTCCACAATCTAAACAGATGTCACATGCCCAGTCCCCAGGGTTCCAGAATCCACCGGTATCATGTTCCCAGGCCACAGGGTTCCAGAATCAATCCTCAGTTATGTTCCCAGGCTACAGGGTTCCAGAATAAAACCTCAGTCATGTTCCCAGTCCACAGGGTTTCAGAACCAAGGCTCAGTCAGGTTCCCGGGGCACAGCATTCCACAATCTAAACAGATGTCATGTTCCCAGGCCACAGTTTTCCAGAATCACGCCTCAGTCATGTTCCCAGGCCACAGGGATCCAGAATCAAACGTCAGTCATGTTGCCAGGCCACAGGTTTCTGCCATCAAACCTCAGTCACGTTCCCGGGCCACAGGTTTCCAGAATCAAGCCTCAGTCATTTTGCCAGGCCAGAGTGTTCCACCATCAAACCTCAGTCATGATCCCAGGCCACATGTTTCCACAATGAAACCTCAGTCATTTTCTCAGGCCAAAGGTTTCCAGAATCAAACCTCAGTCATATTCCCAGGATACATGGTTCCAGAATCAAACCTGAGTCATGTTCGCAGGCCACAGGTTTCAACAATCAAACATCACTCATGTTCCCAGGACACAGGTGTCCAGAATCAAACCTCAGTCATGTACCCAGGGAACAGGCTTCCAGCAACAAACCTTTGTCATATTCCCAGGACACATGGTTCCAGAATCAAACCTCAGTCTGGTCCCCAGGACAGAAGTTTCCAGAATCAACCCGATATCATGTTTCCTGGCCACAGTCTTCCAGTATCAAACCTCAGTCATGTTGCCAGGCCACAGGGTTCCACCATCAATCCTCACTCATGTTCCCAGGCCACAGGGTTCCAGAATCAAACCGTTCTCATGTTCCCAGGCCACAGGGTTCCAGAATCCACCGATGTCATGTTAAAGGCCACAGGGTTCCAGAATCAAACCGTTCTCATGTTCCCGGGCCACAGGGTTCCAGAATCAAGCCTCAGTCATTTTGCCAGGCCAGAGTGTTCCACCATCAAACCTCAGTCATGATCCCAGGCCACATGTTTCCACAATGAAACCTCAGTCATTTTCCCAGGCCAAAGGTTTCCAAAATCAAACCTCAGTCATGTTCCCAGGACACATGGTTCCAGAATCAAACCCGAGTCATGTTCGCGGGCCACAGGTTTCAACCATCAAACCTCAGTCATGTTCCCAGGACACAGGTGTCCAGAATCAAACCTCAGTCATGTTCCCAGGGCACAGGCTTCCAGAAACAAACCTCAGTCATGTTCCCAGGACACAAGTTTCCAGAATCAACCAGATATCATGCTTCCTGGCCACAGTCTTCCAGAATCAAACCTTAGTCATGTTGCCAAGCCACAGGTTTCCACCATCAAACCTCAGACATGTTCCCAGGCCACAGGGTTCTAGAATCCACCGATGTCATGTTCCCAGGCCACAGGGTTCGAGAATCAATCCTCAGTTATGTTTCCAGGCTACAGGGTTCTAGAATAAAACCTCAGTAATGTTCCCAATCCACAGGGTTCCAGAACCAATGCTCAGTCAGGTTCCCGGGGCACAGTATTCCACAATCTAAACAGATGTCACATGCCCAGTCCCCAGGGTTCCAGAATCCACCGGTATCATGTTCCCAGGCCACAGGGTTCCAGAATCAATCCTCAGTTATGTTCCCAGGCTACAGGGTTCCAGAATAAAACCTCAGTCATGTTCCCAGTCCACAGGGTTTCAGAACCAAGGCTCAGTCAGGTTCCCGGGGCACAGCATTCCACAATCTAAACAGATGTCATGTTCCCAGGCCACAGTTTTCCAAAATCACGCCTCAGTCATGTTCCCAGGCCACAGGGATCCAGAATCAAACGTCAGTCATGTTGCCAGGCCACAGGTTTCTGCCATCAAACCTCAGTCACGTTCCCGGGCCACAGGGTTCCAGAATCAAGCCTCAGTCATTTTGCCAGGCCAGAGTGTTCCACCATCAAACCTCAGTCATGATCCCAGGCCACATGTTTCCACAATGAAACCTCAGTCATTTTCTCAGGCCAAAGGTTTCCAGAATCAAACCTCAGTCATATTCCCAGGACACATGGTTCCAGAATCAAACCTGAGTCATGTTCGCAGGCCACAGGTTTCAACAATCAAACATCACTCATGTTCCCAGGACACAGGTGTCCAGAATCAAACCTCAGTCATGTACCCAGGGAACAGGCTTCCAGCAACAAACCTTTGTCATATTCCCAGGACACAGGGTTCCAGAATCAAACCTCAGTCTTGTTCCCAGGACAGAAGTTTCCAGAATCAACCCGATATCATGTTTCCTGGCCACAGTCTTCCAGTATCAAACCTCAGTCATGTTGCCAGGCCACAGTGTTCCACCATCAATCCTCACTCATGTTCCCAGGCCACAGGGTTCCAGAATCAAACCGTTCTCATGTTCCCAGGCCACAGGGTTCCAGAATCCACCGATGTCATGTTAAAGGCCACAGGGTTCCAGAATGAAACCGTTCTCATGTTCCCGGGCCACAGGGTTGCAGAATCAAGCCTCAGTCATTTTGCCAGGCCAGAGTGTTCCACCATCAAACCTCAGTCATGATCCCAGGCCACATGTTTCCACAATGAAACCTCAGTCATTTTCTCAGGCCAAAGGTTTCCAGAATCAAACCTCAGTCATATTCCCAGGACACATGGTTCCAGAATCAAACCTGAGTCATGTTCGCAGGCCACAGGTTTCAACAATCAAACATCACTCATGTTCCCAGGACACAGGTGTCCAGAATCAAACCTCAGTCATGTACCCAGGGAACAGGCTTCCAGCAACAAACCTTTGTCATATTCCCAGGACACAGGGTTCCAGAATCAAACCTCAGTCTTGTTCCCAGGACAGAAGTTTCCAGAATCAACCCGATATCATGTTTCCTGGCCACAGTCTTCCAGTATCAAACCTCAGTCATGTTGCCAGGCCACAGGGTTCCACCATCAATCCTCACTCATGTTCCCAGGCCACAGGGTTCCAGAATCAAACCGTTCTCATGTTCCCAGGCCACAGGGTTCCAGAATCCACCGATGTCATGTTAAAGGCCACAGGGTTCCAGAATCAAACCGTTCTCATGTTCCCGGGCCACAGGGTTCCAGAATCAAGCCTCAGTCATTTTGCCAGGCCAGAGTGTTCCACCATCAAACCTCAGTCATGATCCCAGGCCACATGTTTCCACAATGAAACCTCAGTCATTTTCTCAGGCCAAAGGTTTCCAGAATCAAACCTCGGTCATATTCCCAGGATACATGGTTCCAGAATCAAACCTGAGTCATGTTCGCAGGCCACAGGTTTCAACAATCAAACATCACTCATGTTCCCAGGACACAGGTGTCCAGAATCAAACCTCAGTCATGTACCCAGGGAACAGGCTTCCAGCAACAAACCTTTGTCATATTCCCAGGACACAGGGTTCCAGAATCAAACCTCAGTCTTGTTCCCAGGACAGAAGTTTCCAGAATCAACCCGATATCACGTTTCCTGGCCACAGTCTTCCAGTATCAAACCTCAGTCATGTTGCCAGGCCACAGTGTTCCAACATCAATCATCACTCATGTTCCCAGGCCACAGGGTTCCAGAATCAAACCGTTCTCATGTTCCCAGGCCACAGGGTTCCAGAATCCACCGATGTCATGTTAAAGGCCACAGGGTTCCAGAATCAAACCGTTCTCATGTTCCCGGGCCACAGGGTTCCAGAATCAAGCCTCAGTCATTTTGCCAGGCCAGAGTGTTCCACCATCAAACCTCAGTCATGATCCCAGGCCACATGTTTCCACAATGAAACCTCAGTCATTTTCCCAGGCCAAAGGTTTCCAAAATCAAACCTCAGTCATGTTCCCAGGACACATGCTTCCAGAATCAAACCCGAGTCATGTTCGCGGGCCACAGGTTTCAACCATCAAACCTCAGTCATGTTCCCAGGACACAGGTGTCCAGAATCAAACCTCAGTCATGTTCCCAGGGCACAGGCTTCCAGAAACAAACCTCAGTCATGTTCCCAGGACACAAGTTTCCAGAATCAACCAGATATCATGCTTCCTGGCCACAGTCTTCCAGAATCAAACCTTAGTCATGTTGCCAAGCCACAGGTTTCCACCATCAAACCTCAGACATGTTCCCAGGCCACAGGGTTCTAGAATCCACCGATGTCATGTTCCCAGGCCACAGGGTTCGAGAATCAATCCTCAGTTATGTTTCCAGGCTACAGGGTTCTAGAATAAAACCTCAGTCATGTTCCCAATCCACAGGGTTCCAGAACCAAGGCTCAGTCAGGTTCCCGGGGCACAGTATTCCACAATCTAAACAGATGTCACATGCCCAGTCCCCAGGGTTCCAGAATCCACCGGTATCATGTTCCCAGGCCACAGGGTTCCAGATTCAATCCTCAGTTATGTTCCCAGGCTACAGGGTTCCAGAATAAAACCTCAGTCATGTTCCCAGTCCACAGGGTTTCAGAACCAAGGCTCAGTCAGGTTCCCGGGGCACAGCATTCCACAATCTAAACAGATGTCATGTTCCCAGGCCACAGTTTTCCAGAATCACGCCTCAGTCATGTTCCCAGGCCACAGGGATCCAGAATCAAACGTCAGTCATGTTGCCAGGCCACAGGTTTCTGCCATCAAACCTCAGTCACGTTCCCGGGCCACAGGGTTCCAGAATCAAGCCTCAGTCATTTTGCCAGGCCAGAGTGTTCCACCATCAAACCTCAGTCATGATTCCAGGCCACATGTTTCCACAATGAAACCTCAGTCATTTTCTCAGGCCAAAGGTTTCCAGAATCAAACCTCAGTCATATTCCCAGGACACATGGTTCCAGAATCAAACCTGAGTCATGTTCGCAGGCCACAGGTTTCAACAATCAAACATCACTCATGTTCCCAAGACACAGGTGTCCAGAATCAAACCTCAGTCATGTACCCAGGGAACAGGCTTCCAGCAACAAACCTTTGTCA
The DNA here is from genome assembly GCF_965194825.1 of Balaenoptera physalus. Classification (NCBI taxonomy): domain Eukaryota; kingdom Metazoa; phylum Chordata; class Mammalia; order Artiodactyla; family Balaenopteridae; genus Balaenoptera; species Balaenoptera physalus. Next base: position 1,021,716 of record NW_028126442.1, on the reverse strand, counting down.
TATTCCCAGGACACAGGGTTCCAGAATCAAACCTCAGTCTTGTTCCCAGGACAGAAGTTTCCAGAATCAACCCGATATCATGTTTCCTGGCCACAGTCTTCCAGTATCAAACCTCAGTCATGTTGCCAGGCCACAGTGTTCCAACATCAATCCTCACTCATGTTCCCAGGCCACAGGGTTCCAGAATCAAACCGTTCTCATGTTCCCAGGCCACAGGGTTCCAGAATCCACCGATGTCATGTTAAAGGCCACAGGGTTCCAGAATCAAACCGTTCTCATGTTCCCGGGCCACAGGGTTCCAGAATCAAGCCTCAGTCATTTTGCCAGGCCAGAGTGTTCCACCATCAAACCTCAGTCATGATCCCAGGCCACATGTTTCCACAATGAAACCTCAGTCATTTTCCCAGGCCAAAGTTTTCCAAAATCAAACCTCAGTCATGTTCCCAGGACACATGCTTCCAGAATCAAACCCGAGTCATGTTCGCGGGCCACAGGTTTCAACCATCAAACCTCAGTCATGTTCCCAGGACACAGGTGTCCAGAATCAAACCTCAGTCATGTTCCCAGGGCACAGGCTTCCAGAAACAAACCTCAGTCATGTTCCCAGGACACAAGTTTCCAGAATCAACCAGATATCATGCTTCCTGGCCACAGTCTTCCAGAATCAAACCTTAGTCATGTTGCCAAGCCACAGGTTTCCACCATCAAACCTCAGACATGTTCCTAGGCCACAGGGTTCTAGAATCCACCGATGTCATGTTCCCAGGCCACAGGGTTCGAGAATCAATCCTCAGTTATGTTTCCAGGCTACAGGGTTCTAGAATAAAACCTCAGTCATGTTCCCAATCCACAGGGTTCCAGAACCAAGGCTCAGTCAGGTTCCCGGGGCACAGTATTCCACAATCTAAACAGATGTCACATGCCCAGTCCCCAGGGTTCCAGAATCCACCGGTATCATGTTCCCAGGCCACAGGGTTCCAGAATCAATCCTCAGTTATGTTCCCAGGCTACAGGGTTCCAGAATAAAACCTCAGTCATGTTCCCAGTCCACAGGGTTTCAGAACCAAGGCTCAGTCAGGTTCCCGGGGCACAGCATTCCACAATCTAAACAGATGTCATGTTCCCAGGCCACAGTTTTCCAGAATCACGCCTCAGTCATGTTCCCAGGCCACAGGGATCCAGAATCAAACATCAGTCATGTTGCCAGGCCACAGGTTTCTGCCATCAAACCTCAGTCACGTTCCCGGGCCACAGGTTTCCAGAATCAAGCCTCAGTCACTTTGCCAGGCCAGAGTGTTCCACCATCAAACCTCAGTCATGATCCCAGGCCACATGTTTCCACAATGAAACCTCAGTCATTTTCTCAGGCCAAAGGTTTCCAGAATCAAACCTCAGTCATATTCCCAGGATACATGGTTCCAGAATCAAACCTGAGTCATGTTCGCAGGCCACAGGTTTCAACAATCAAACATCACTCATGTTCCCAGGACACAGGTGTCCAGAATCAAACCTCAGTCATGTACCCAGGGAACAGGCTTCCAGCAACAAACCTTTGTCATATTCCCAGGACACATGGTTCCAGAATCAAACCTCAGTCTGGTTCCCAGGACAGAATTTTCCAGAATCAACCCGATATCATGTTTCCTGGCCACAGTCTTCCAGTATCAAACCTCAGTCATGTTGCCAGGCCACAGGGTTCCACCATCAATCCTCACTCATGTTCCCAGGCCACAGGGTTCCAGAATCAAACCGTTCTCATGTTCCCAGGCCACAGGGTTCCAGAATCCACCGATGTCATGTTAAAGGCCACAGGGTTCCAGAATCAAACCGTTCTCATGTTCCCGGGCCACAGGGTCCCAGAATAAAGCCTCAGTCATTTTGCCAGGCCAGAGTGTTCCACCATCAAACCTCAGTCATGATCCCAGGCCACATGTTTCCACAATGAAACCTCAGTCATTTTCCCAGGCCAAAGGTTTCCAAAATCAAACCTCAGTCATGTTCCCAGGACACATGGTTCCAGAATCAAACCCGAGTCATGTTCGCGGGCCACAGGTTTCAACCATCAAACCTCAGTCATGTTCCCAGGACACAGGTGTCCAGAATCAAACCTCAGTCATGTTCCCAGGGCACAGGCTTCCAGAAACAAACCTCAGTCATGTTCCCAGGACACAAGTTTCCAGAATCAACCAGATATCATGCTTCCTGGCCACAGTCTTCCAGAATCAAACGTCAGTCATGTTGCCAGGCCACAGGTTTCTGCCATCAAACCTCAGTCACGTTCCCGGGCCACAGGGTTCCAGAATCAAGCCTCAGTCATTTTGCCAGTCCAGAGTGTTCCACCATCAAACCTCAGTCATGATCCCAGGCCACATGTTTCCACAATGAAACCTCAGTCATTTTCTCAGGCCAAAGGTTTCCAGAATCAAACCTCAGTCATATTCCCAGGACACATGGTTCCAGAATCAAACCTGAGTCATGTTCGCAGGCCACAGGTTTCAACAATCAAACATCACTCATGTTCCCAGGACACAGGTGTCCAGAATCAAACCTCAGTCATGTACCCAGGGAACAGGCTTCCAGCAACAAACCTTTGTCATATTCCCAGGACACAGGGTTCCAGAATCAAACCTCAGTCTTGTTCCCAGGACAGAAGTTTCCAGAATCAACCCGATATCATGTTTCCTGGCCACAGTCTTCCAGTATCAAACCTCAGTCATGTTGCCAGGCCACAGTGTTCCACCATCAATCCTCACTCATGTTCCCAGGCCACAGGGTTCCAGAATCAAACCGTTCTCATGTTCCCAGGCCACAGGGTTCCAGAATCCACCGATGTCATGTTAAAGGCCACAGGGTTCCAGAATCAAATCGTTCTCATGTTCCCGGGCCACAGGGTTCCAGAATCAAGCCTCAGTCATTTTGCCAGGCCAGAGTGTTCCACCATCAAACCTCAGTCATGATCCCAGGCCACATGTTTCCACAATGAAACCTCAGTCATTTTCTCAGGCCAAAGGTTTCCAGAATCAAACCTCAGTCATATTCCCAGGACACATGGTTCCAGAATCAAACCTGAGTCATGTTCGCAGGCCACAGGTTTCAACAATCAAACATCACTCATGTTCCCAGGACACAGGTGTCCAGAATCAAACCTCAGTCATGTACCCAGGGAACAGGCTTCCAGCAACAAACCTTTGTCATATTCCCAGGACACAGGGTTCCAGAATCAAACCTCAGTCTTGTTCCCAGGACAGAAGTTTCCAGAATCAACCCGATATCATGTTTCCTGGCCACAGTCTTCCAGTATCAAACCTCAGTCATGTTGCCAGGCCACAGGGTTCCACCATCAATCCTCACTCATGTTCCCAGGCCACAGGGTTCCAGAATCAAACCGTTCTCATGTTCCCAGGCCACAGGGTTCCAGAATCCACCGATGTCATGTTAAAGGCCACAGGGTTCCAGAATCAAACCGTTCTCATGTTCCCGGGCCACAGGGTTCCAGAATCAAGCTTCAGTCATTTTGCCAGGCCAGAGTGTTCCACCATCAAACCTCAGTCATGATCCCAGGCCACATGTTTCCACAATGAAACCTCAGTCATTTTCCCAGGCCAAAGGTTTCCAAAATCAAACCTCAGTCATGTTCCCAGGACACATGGTTCCAGAATCAAACCCGAGTCATGTTCGCGGGCCACAGGTTTCAACCATCAAACCTCAGTCATGTTCCCAGGACACAGGTGTCCAGAATCAAACCTCAGTCATGTTCCCAGGGCACAGGCTTCCAGAAACAAACCTCAGTCATGTTCCCAGGACACAAGTTTCCAGAATCAACCAGATATCATGCTTCCTGGCCACAGTCTTCCAGAATCAAACCTTAGTCATGTTGCCAAGCCACAGGTTTCCACCATCAAACCTCAGACATGTTCCCAGGCCACAGGGTTCTAGAATCCACCGATGTCATGTTCCCAGGCCACAGGGTTCGAGAATCAATCCTCAGTTATGTTTCCAGGCTACAGGGTTCTAGAATAAAACCTCAGTCATGTTCCCAATCCACAGGGTTCCAGAACCAAGGCTCAGTCAGGTTCCCGGGGCACAGTATTCCACAATCTAAACAGATGTCACATGCCCAGTCCCCAGGGTTCCAGAATCCACCGGTATCATGTTCCCAGGCCACAGGGTTCCAGAATCAATCCTCAGTTATGTTCCCAGGCTACAGGGTTCCAGAATAAAACCTCAGTCATGTTCCCAGTCCACAGGGTTTCAGAACCAAGGCTCAGTCAGGTTCCCGGGGCACAGCATTCCACAATCTAAACAGATGTCATGTTCCCAGGCCACAGTTTTCCAAAATCACGCCTCAGTCATGTTCCCAGGCCACAGGGATCCAGAATCAAACGTCAGTCATGTTGCCAGGCCACAGGTTTCTGCCATCAAACCTCAGTCACGTTCCCGGGCCACAGGGTTCCAGAATCAAGCCTCAGTCATTTTGCCAGGCCAGAGTGTTCCACCATCAAACCTCAGTCATGATCCCAGGCCACATGTTTCCACAATGAAACCTCAGTCATTTTCTCAGGCCAAAGGTTTCCAGAATCAAACCTCAGTCATATTCCCAGGACACATGGTTCCAGAATCAAACCTGAGTCATGTTCGCAGGCCACAGGTTTCAACAATCAAACATCACTCATGTTCCCAGGACACAGGTGTCCAGAATCAAACCTCAGTCATGTACCCAGGGAACAGGCTTCCAGCAACAAACCTTTGTCATATTCCCAGGACACAGGGTTCCAGAATCAAACCTCAGTCTTGTTCCCAGGACAGAAGTTTCCAGAATCAACCCGATATCATGTTTCCTGGCCACAGTCTTCCAGTATCAAACCTCAGTCATGTTGCCAGGCCACAGTGTTCCACCATCAATCCTCACTCATGTTCCCAGGCCACAGGGTTCCAGAATCAAACCGTTCTCATGTTCCCAGGCCACAGGGTTCCAGAATCCACCGATGTCATGTTAAAGGCCACAGGGTTCCAGAATCAAACCGTTCTCATGTTCCCGGGCCACAGGGTTGCAGAATCAAGCCTCAGTCATTTTGCCAGGCCAGAGTGTTCCACCATCAAACCTCAGTCATGATCCCAGGCCACATGTTTCCACAATGAAACCTCAGTCATTTTCTCAGGCCAAAGGTTTCCAGAATCAAACCTCAGTCATATTCCCAGGACACATGGTTCCAGAATCAAACCTGAGTCATGTTCGCAGGCCACAGGTTTCAACAATCAAACATCACTCATGTTCCCAGGACACAGGTGTCCAGAATCAAACCTCAGTCATGTACCCAGGGAACAGGCTTCCAGCAACAAACCTTTGTCATATTCCCAGGACACAGGGTTCCAGAATCAAACCTCAGTCTTGTTCCCAGGACAGAAGTTTCCAGAATCAACCCGATATCATGTTTCCTGGCCACAGTCTTCCAGTATCAAACCTCAGTCATGTTGCCAGGCCACAGGGTTCCACCATCAATCCTCACTCATGTTCCCAGGCCACAGGGTTCCAGAATCAAACCGTTCTCATGTTCCCAGGCCACAGGGTTCCAGAATCCACCGATGTCATGTTAAAGGCCACAGGGTTCCAGAATCAAACCGTTCTCATGTTCCCGGGCCACAGGGTTCCAGAATCAAGCTTCAGTCATTTTTCCAGGCCAGAGTGTTCCACCATCAAACCTCAGTCATGATCCCAGGCCACATGTTTCCACAATGAAACCTCAGTCATTTTCCCAGGCCAAAGGTTTCCAAAATCAAACCTCAGTCATGTTCCCAGGACACATGGTTCCAGAATCAAACCCGAGTCATGTTCGCGGGCCACAGGTTTCAACCATCAAACCTCAGTCATGTTCCCAGGACACAGGTGTCCAGAATCAAACCTCAGTCATGTTCCCAGGGCACAGGCTTCCAGAAACAAACCTCAGTCATGTTCCCAGGACACAAGTTTCCAGAATCAACCAGATATCATGCTTCCTGGCCACAGTCTTCCAGAATCAAACCTTAGTCATGTTGCCAAGCCACAGGTTTCCACCATCAAACCTCAGACATGTTCCCAGGCCACAGGGTTCTAGAATCCACCGATGTCATGTTCCCAGGCCACAGGGTTCGAGAATCAATCCTCAGTTATGTTTCCAGGCTACAGGGTTCTAGAATAAAACCTCAGTCATGTTCCCAATCCACAGGGTTCCAGAACCAAGGCTCAGTCAGGTTCCCGGGGCACAGTATTCCACAATCTAAACAGATGTCACATGCCCAGTCCCCAGGGTTCCAGAATCCACCGGTATCATGTTCCCAGGCCACAGGGTTCCAGAATCAATCCTCAGTTATGTTCCCAGGCTACAGGGTTCCAGAATAAAACCTCAGTCATTTTCCCAGTCCACAGGGTTTCAGAACCAAGGCTCAGTCAGGTTCCCGGGGCACAGCATTCCACAATCTAAACAGATGTCATGTTCCCAGGCCACAGTTTTCCAGAATCACGCCTCAGTCATGTTCCCAGGCCACAGGGATCCAGAATCAAACGTCAGTCATGTTGCCAGGCCACAGGTTTCTGCCATCAAACCTCAGTCACGTTCCCGGGCCACAGGGTTCCAGAATCAAGCCTCAGTCATTTTGCCAGGCCAGAGTGTTCCACCATCAAACCTCAGTCATGATCCCAGGCCACATGTTTCCACAATGAAACCTCAGTCATTTTCTCAGGCCAAAGGTTTCCAGAATCAAACCTCAGTCATATTCCCAGGACACATGGTTCCAGAATCAAACCTGAGTCATGTTCGCAGGCCACAGGTTTCAACAATCAAACATCACTCATGTTCCCAGGACACAGGTGTCCAGAATCAAACCTCAGTCATGTACCCAGGGAACAGGCTTCCAGCAACAAACCTTTGTCATATTCCCAGGACACAGGGTTCCAGAATCAAACCTCAGTCTTGTTCCCAGGACAGAAGTTTCCAGAATCAACCCGATATCATGTTTCCTGGCCACAGTCTTCCAGTATCAAACCTCAGTCATGTTGCCAGGCCACAGTGTTCCACCATCAATCCTCACTCATGTTCCCAGGCCACAGGGTTCCAGAATCAAACCGTTCTCATGTTCCCAGGCCACAGGGTTCCAGAATCCACCGATGTCATGTTAAAGGCCACAGGGTTCCAGAATCAAACCGTTCTCATGTTCCCGGGCCACAGGGTTCCAGAATCAAGCCTCAGTCATTTTGCCAGGCCAGAGTGTTCCACCATCAAACCTCAGTCATGATCCCAGGCCACATGTTTCCACAATGAAACCTCAGTCATTTTCCCAGGCCAAAGGTTTCCAAAATCAAACCTCAGTCATGTTCCCAGGACACATGCTTCCAGAATCAAACCCGAGTCATGTTCGCGGGCCACAGGTTTCAACCATCAAACCTCAGTCATGTTCCCAGGACACAGGTGTCCAGAATCAAACCTCAGTCATGTTCCCAGGGCACAGGCTTCCAGAAACAAACCTCAGTCATGTTCCCAGGACACAAGTTTCCAGAATCAACCAGATATCATGCTTCCTGGCCACAGTCTTCCAGAATCAAACCTTAGTCATGTTGCCAAGCCACAGGTTTCCACCATCAAACCTCAGACATGTTCCCAGGCCACAGGGTTCTAGAATCCACCGATGTCATGTTCCCAGGCCACAGGGTTCGAGAATCAATCCTCAGTTATGTTTCCAGGCTAGAGGGTTCTAGAATAAAACCTCAGTCATGTTCCCAATCCACAGGGTTCCAGAACCAAGGCTCATTCAGGTTCCCGGGGCACAGTATTCCACAATCTAAACAGATGTCACATGCCCAGTCCCCAGGGTTCCAGAATCCACCGGTATCATGTTCCCAGGCCACAGGGTTCCAGAATCAATCCTCAGTTATGTTCCCAGGCTACAGGGTTCCAGAATAAAACCTCAGTCATGTTCCCAGTCCACAGGGTTTCAGAACCAAGGCTCAGTCAGGTTCCCGGGGCACAGCATTCCACAATCTAAACAGATGTCATGTTCCCAGGCCACAGTTTTCCAAAATCACGCCTCAGTCATGTTCCCAGGCCACAGGGATCCAGAATCAAACGTCAGTCATGTTGCCAGGCCACAGGTTTCTGCCATCAAACCTCAGTCACGTTCCCGGGCCACAGGGTTCCAGAATCAAGCCTCAGTCATTTTGCCAGGCCAGAGTGTTCCACCATCAAACCTCAGTCATGATCCCAGGCCACATGTTTCCACAATGAAACCTCAGTCATTTTCTCAGGCCAAAGGTTTCCAGAATCAAACCTCAGTCATATTCCCAGGACACATGGTTCCAGAATCAAACCTGAGTCATGTTCGCAGGCCACAGGTTTCAACAATCAAACATCACTCATGTTCCCAGGACACAGGTGTCCAGAATCAAACCTCAGTCATGTACCCAGGGAACAGGCTTCCAGCAACAAACCTTTGTCATATTCCCAGGACACAGGGTTCCAGAATCAAACCTCAGTCTTGTTCCCAGGACAGAAGTTTCCAGAATCAACCCGATATCATGTTTCCTGGCCACAGTCTTCCAGTATCAAACCTCAGGCATGTTGCCAGGCCACAGTGTTCCACCATCAATCCTCACTCATGTTCCCAGGCCACAGGGTTCCAGAATCAAACCGTTCTCATGTTCCCAGGCCACAGGGTTCCAGAATCCACCGATGTCATGTTAAAGGCCACAGGGTTCCAGAATCAAACCGTTCTCGTGTTCCCGGGCCACAGGGTTGCAGAATCAAGCCTCAGTCATTTTGCCAGGCCAGAGTGTTCCACCATCAAACCTCAGTCATGATCCCAGGCCACATGTTTCCACAATGAAACCTCAGTCATTTTCTCAGGCCAAAGGTTTCCAGAATCAAACCTCAGTCATATTCCCAGGACACATGGTTCCAGAATCAAACCTGAGTCATGTTCGCAGGCCACAGGTTTCAACAATCAAACATCACTCATGTTCCCAGGACACAGGTGTCCAGAATCAAACCTCAGTCATGTACCCAGGGAACAGGCTTCCAGCAACAAACCTTTGTCATATTCCCAGGACACAGGGTTCCAGAATCAAACCTCAGTCTTGTTCCCAGGACAGAAGTTTCCAGAATCAACCCGATATCATGTTTCCTGGCCACAGTCTTCCAGTATCAAACCTCAGTCATGTTGCCAGGCCACAGGGTTCCACCATCAATCCTCACTCATGTTCCCAGGCCACAGGGTTCCAGAATCAAACCGTTCTCATGTTCCCAGGCCACAGGGTTCCAGAATCCACCGATGTCATGTTAAAGGCCACAGGGTTCCAGAATCAAACCGTTCTCATGTTCCCGGGCCACAGGGTTCCAGAATCAAGCTTCAGTCATTTTGCCAGGCCAGAGTGTTCCACCATCAAACCTCAGTCATGATCCCAGGCCACATGTTTCCACAATGAAACCTCAGTCATTTTCCCAGGCCAAAGGTTTCCAAAATCAAACCTCAGTCATGTTCCCAGGACACATGGTTCCAGAATCAAACCCGAGTCATGTTCGCGGGCCACAGGTTTCAACCATCAAACCTCAGTCATGTTCCCAGGACACAGGTGTCCAGAATCAAACCTCAGTCATGTTCCCAGGGCACAGGCTTCCAGAAACAAACCTCAGTCATGTTCCCAGGACACAAGTTTCCAGAATCAACCAGATATCATGCTTCCTGGCCACAGTCTTCCAGAATCAAACCTTAGTCATGTTGCCAAGCCACAGGTTTCCACCATCAAACCTCAGACATGTTCCCAGGCCACAGGGTTCTAGAATCCACCGATGTCATGTTCCCAGGCCACAGGGTTCGAGAATCAATCCTCAGTTATGTTTCCCGGCTACAGGGTTCTAGAATAAAACCTCAGTCATGTTCCCAATCCACAGGGTTCCAGAACCAAGGCTCAGTCAGGTTCCCGGGGCACAGTATTCCACAATCTAAACAGATGTCACATGCCCAGTCCCCAGGGTTCCAGAATCCAACGGTATCATGTTCCCAGGCCACAGGGTTCCAGAATCAATCCTCAGTTATGTTCCCAGGCTACAGGGTTCCAGAATAAAACCTCAGTCATGTTCCCAGTCCACAGGGTTTCAGAACCAAGGCTCAGTCAGGTTCCCGGGGCACAGCATTCCACAATCTAAACAGATGTCATGTTCCCAGGCCACAGTTTTCCAGAATCACGCCTCAGTCATGTTCCCAGGCCACAGGGATCCAGAATCAAACGTCAGTCATGTTGCCAGGCCACAGGTTTCTGCCATCAAACCTCAGTCACGTTCCCGGGCCACAGGGTTCCAGAATCAAGCCTCAGTCATTTTGCCAGGCCAGAGTGTTCCACCATCAAACCTCAGTCATGATCCCAGGCCACATGTTTCCACAATGAAACCTCAGTCATTTTCTCAGGCCAAAGGTTTCCAGAATCAAACCTCAGTCATATTCCCAGGACACATGGTTCCAGAATCAAACCTGAGTCATGTTCGCAGGCCACAGGTTTCAACAATCAAACATCACTCATGTTCCCAGGACACAGGTGTCCAGAATCAAACCTCAGTCATGTACCCAGGGAACAGGCTTCCAGCAACAAACCTTTGTCATATTCCCAGGACACAGGGTTCCAGAATCAAACCTCAGTCTTGTTCCCAGGACAGAAGTTTCCAGAATCAACCCGATATCATGTTTCCTGGCCACAGTCTTCCAGTATCAAACCTCAGTCATGTTGCCAGGCCACAGGGTTCCACCATCAATCCTCACTCATGTTCCCAGGCCACAGGGTTCCAGAATCAAACCGTTCTCATGTTCCCAGGCCACAGGGTTCCAGAATCCACCGATGTCATGTTAAAGGCCACAGGGTTCCAGAATCAAACCGTTCTCATGTTCCCGGGCCACAGGGTTCCAGAATCAAGCCTCAGTCATTTTGCCAGGCCAGAGTGTTCCACCATCAAACCTCAGTCATGATCCCAGGCCACATGTTTCCACAATGAAACCTCAGTCATTTTCCCAGGCCAAAGGTTTCCAAAATCAAACCTCAGTCATGTTCCCAGGACACATGCTTCCAGAATCAAACCCGAGTCATGTTCGCGGGCCACAGGTTTCAACCATCAAACCTCAGTCATGTTCCCAGGACACAGGTGTCCAGAATCAAACCTCAGTCATGTTCCCAGGGCACAGGCTTCCAGAAACAAACCTCAGTCATGTTCCCAGGACACAAGTTTCCAGAATCAACCAGATATCATGCTTCCTGGCCACAGTCTTCCAGAATCAAACCTTAGTCATGTTGCCAAGCCACAGGTTTCCACCATCAAACCTCAGACATGTTCCCAGGCCACAGGGTTCTAGAATCCACCGATGTCATGTTCCCAGGCCACAGGGTTCGAGAATCAATCCTCAGTTATGTTTCCAGGCTACAGGGTTCTAGAATAAAACCTCAGTCATGTTCCCAATCCACAGGGTTCCAGAACCAAGGCTCAGTCAGGTTCCCGGGGCACAGTATTCCACAATCTAAACAGATGTCACATGCCCAGTCCCCAGGGTTCCAGAATCCACCGGTATCATGTTCCCAGGCCACAGGGTTCCAGAATCAATCCTCAGTTATGTTCCCAGGCTACAGGGTTCCAGAATAAAACCTCAGTCATGTTCCCAGTCCACAGGGTTTCAGAACCAAGGCTCAGTCAGGTTCCCGGGGCACAGCATTCCACAATCTAAACAGATGTCATGTTCCCAGGCCACAGTTTTCCAGAATCACGCCTCAGTCATGTTCCCAGGCCACAGGGATCCAGAATCAAACGTCAGTCATGTTGCCAGGCCACAGGTTTCTGCCATCAAACCTCAGACACGTTCCCGGGCCACAGGTTTCCAGAATCAAGCCTCAGTCATTTTGCCAGGCCAGAGTGTTCCACCATCAAACCTCAGTCATGATCCCAGGCCACATGTTTCCACAATGAAACCTCAGTCATTTTCTCAGGCCAAAGGTTTCCAGAATCAAACCTCAGTCATATTCCCAGGATACATGGTTCCAGAATCAAACCTGAGTCATGTTCGCAGGCCACAGGTTTCAACAATCAAACATCACTCATGTTCCCAGGACACAGGTGTCCAGAATCAAACCTCAGTCATGTACCCAGGGAACAGGCTTCCAGCAACAAACCTTTGTCATATTCCCAGGACACATGGTTCCAGAATCAAACCTCAGTCTGTTCCCCAGGACAGAAGTTTCCAGAATCAACCCGATATCATGTTTCCTGGCCACAGTCTTCCAGTATCAAACCTCAGTCATGTTGCCAGGCCACAGGGTTCCACCATCAATCCTCACTCATGTTCCCAGGCCACAGGGTTCCAGAATCAAACCGTTCTCATGTTCCCAGGCCACAGGGTTCCAGAATCCACCGATGTCATGTTAAAGGCCACAGGGTTCCAGAATCAAACCGTTCTCATGTTCCCGGGCCACAGGGTTCCAGAATCAAGCCTCAGTCATTTTGCCAGGCCAGAGTGTTCCACCATCAAACCTCAGTCATGATCCCAGGCCACATGTTTCCACAATGAAACCTCAGTCATTTTCCCAGGCCAAAGGTTTCCAAAATCAAACCTCAGTCATGTTCCCAGGACACATGGTTCCAGAATCAAACCCGAGTCATGTTCGCGGGCCACAGGTTTCAACCATCAAACCTCAGTCATGTTCCCAGGACACAGGTGTCCAGAATCAAACCTCAGTCATGTTCCCAGGGCACAGGCTTCCAGAAACAAACCTCAGTCATGTTCCCAGGACACAAGTTTCCAGAATCAACCAGATATCATGCTTCCTGGCCACAGTCTTCCAGAATCAAACCTTAGTCATGTTGCCAAGCCACAGGTTTCCACCATCAAACCTCAGACATGTTCCCAGGCCACAGGGTTCTAGAATCCACCGATGTCATGTTCCCAGGCCACAGGGTTCGAGAATCAATCCTCAGTTATGTTTCCAGGCTACAGGGTTCTAGAATAAAACCTCAGTAATGTTCCCAATCCACAGGGTTCCAGAACCAATGCTCAGTCAGGTTCCCGGGGCACAGTATTCCACAATCTAAACAGATGTCACATGCCCAGTCCCCAGGGTTCCAGAATCCACCGGTATCATGTTCCCAGGCCACAGGGTTCCAGAATCAATCCTCAGTTATGTTCCCAGGCTACAGGGTTCCAGAATAAAACCTCAGTCATGTTCCCAGTCCACAGGGTTTCAGAACCAAGGCTCAGTCAGGTTCCCGGGGCACAGCATTCCACAATCTAAACAGATGTCATGTTCCCAGGCCACAGTTTTCCAAAATCACGCCTCAGTCATGTTCCCAGGCCACAGGGATCCAGAATCAAACGTCAGTCATGTTGCCAGGCCACAGGTTTCTGCCATCAAACCTCAGTCACGTTCCCGGGCCACAGGGTTCCAGAATCAAGCCTCAGTCATTTTGCCAGGCCAGAGTGTTCCACCATCAAACCTCAGTCATGATCCCAGGCCACATGTTTCCACAATGAAACCTCAGTCATTTTCTCAGGCCAAAGGTTTCCAGAATCAAACCTCAGTCATATTCCCAGGATACATGGTTCCAGAATCAAACCTGAGTCATGTTCGCAGGCCACAGGTTTCAACAATCAAACATCACTCATGTTCCCAGGACACAGGTGTCCAGAATCAAACCTCAGTCATGTACCCAGGGAACAGGCTTCCAGCAACAAACCTTTGTCATATTCCCAGGACACATGGTTCCAGAATCAAACCTCAGTCTGGTCCCCAGGACAGAAGTTTCCAGAATCAACCCGATATCATGTTTCCTGGCCACAGTCTTCCAGTATCAAACCTCAGTCATGTTGCCAGGCCACAGGGTTCCACCATCAATCCTCACTCATGTTCCCAGGCCACAGGGTTCCAGAATCAAACCGTTCTCATGTTCCCAGGCCACAGGGTTCCAGAATCCACCGATGTCATGTTAAAGGCCACAGGGTTCCAGAATCAAACCGTTCTCATGTTCCCGGGCCACAGGGTTCCAGAATCAAGCCTCAGTCATTTTGCCAGGCCAGAGTGTTCCACCATCAAACCTCAGTCATGATCCCAGGCCACATGTTTCCACAATGAAACCTCAGTCATTTTCCCAGGCCAAAGGTTTCCAAAATCAAACCTCAGTCATGTTCCCAGGACACATGCTTCCAGAATCAAACCCGAGTCATGTTCGCGGGCCACAGGTTTCAACCATCAAACCTCAGTCATGTTCCCAGGACACAGGTGTCCAGAATCAAACCTCAGTCATGTTCCCAGGGCACAGGCTTCCAGAAACAAACCTCAGTCATGTTCCCAGGACACAAGTTTCCAGAATCAACCAGATATCATGCTTCCTGGCCACAGTCTTCCAGAATCAAACCTTAGTCATGTTGCCAAGCCACAGGTTTCCACCATCAAACCTCAGACATGTTCCCAGGCCACAGGGTTCTAGAATCCACCGATGTCATGTTCCCAGGCCACAGGGTTCGAGAATCAATCCTCAGTTATGTTTCCAGGCTACAGGGTTCTAGAATAAAACCTCAGTCATGTTCCCAATCCACAGGGTTCCAGAACAAATGCTCAGTCAGGTTCCCGGGGCACAGTATTCCACAATCTAAACAGATGTCACATGCCCAGTCCCCAGGGTTCCAGAATCCACCGGTATCATGTTCCCAGGCCACAGGGTTCCAGAATCAATCCTCAGTTATGTTCCCAGGCTACAGGGTTCCAGAATAAAACCTCAGTCATGTTCCCAGTCCACAGGGTTTCAGAACCAAGGCTCAGTCAGGTTCCCGGGGCACAGCATTCCACAATCTAAACAGATGTCATGTTCCCAGGCCACAGTTTTCCAAAATCACGCCTCAGTCATGTTCCCAGGCCACAGGGATCCAGAATCAAACGTCAGTCATGTTGCCAGGCCACAGGTTTCTGCCATCAAACCTCAGTCACGTTCCCGGGCCACAGGGTTCCAGAATCAAGCCTCAGTCATTTTGCCAGGCCAGAGTGTTCCACCATCAAACCTCAGTCATGATCCCAGGCCACATGTTTCCACAATGAAACCTCAGTCATTTTCTCAGGCCAAAGGTTTCCAGAATCAAACCTCAGTCATATTCCCAGGACACATGGTTCCAGAATCAAACCTGAGTCATGTTCGCAGGCCACAGGTTTCAACAATCAAACATCACTCATGTTCCCAGGACACAGGTGTCCAGAATCAAACCTCAGTCATGTACCCAGGGAACAGGCTTCCAGCAACAAACCTTTGTCATATTCCCAGGACACAGGGTTCCAGAATCAAACCTCAGTCTTGTTCCCAGGACAGAAGTTTCCAGAATCAACCCGATATCATGTTTCCTGGCCACAGTCTTCCAGTATCAAACCTCAGTCATGTTGCCAGGCCACAGTGTTCCACCATCAATCCTCACTCATGTTCCCAGGCCACAGGGTTCCAGAATCAAACCGTTCTCATGTTCCCAGGCCACAGGGTTCCAGAATCCACCGATGTCATGTTAAAGGCCACAGGGTTCCAGAATCAAACCGTTCTCATGTTCCCGGGCCACAGGGTTGCAGAATCAAGCCTCAGTCATTTTGCCAGGCCAGAGTGTTCCACCATCAAACCTCAGTCATGATCCCAGGCCACATGTTTCCACAATGAAACCTCAGTCATTTTCTCAGGCCAAAGGTTTCCAGAATCAAACCTCAGTCATATTCCCAGGACACATGGTTCCAGAATCAAACCTGAGTCATGTTCGCAGGCCACAGGTTTCAACAATCAAACATCACTCATGTTCCCAGGACACAGGTGTCCAGAATCAAACCTCAGTCATGTACCCAGGGAACAGGCTTCCAGCAACAAACCTTTGTCATATTCCCAGGACACAGGGTTCCAGAATCAAACCTCAGTCTTGTTCCCAGGACAGAAGTTTCCAGAATCAACCCGATATCATGTTTCCTGGCCACAGTCTTCCAGTATCAAACCTCAGTCATGTTGCCAGGCCACAGGGTTCCACCATCAATCCTCACTCATGTTCCCAGGCCACAGGGTTCCAGAATCAAACCGTTCTCATGTTCCCAGGCCACAGGGTTCCAGAATCCACCGATGTCATGTTAAAGGCCACAGGGTTCCAGAATCAAACCGTTCTCATGTTCCCGGGCCACAGGGTTCCAGAATCAAGCTTCAGTCATTTTGCCAGGCCAGAGTGTTCCACCATCAAACCTCAGTCATGATCCCAGGCCACATGTTTCCACAATGAAACCTCAGTCATTTTCCCAGGCCAAAGGTTTCCAAAATCAAACCTCAGTCATGTTCCCAGGACACATGGTTCCAGAATCAAACCCGAGTCATGTTCGCGGGCCACAGGTTTCAACCATCAAACCTCAGTCATGTTCCCAGGACACAGGTGTCCAGAATCAAACCTCAGTCATGTTCCCAGGGCACAGGCTTCCAGAAACAAACCTCAGTCATGTTCCCAGGACACAAGTTTCCAGAATCAACCAGATATCATGCTTCCTGGCCACAGTCTTCCAGAATCAAACCTTAGTCATGTTGCCAAGCCACAGGTTTCCACCATCAAACCTCAGACATGTTCCCAGGCCACAGGGTTCTAGAATCCACCGATGTCATGTTCCCAGGCCACAGGGTTCGAGAATCAATCCTCAGTTATGTTTCCAGGCTACAGGGTTCTAGAATAAAACCTCAGTCATGTTCCCAATCCACAGGGTTCCAGAACCAAGGCTCAGTCAGGTTCCCGGGCCACAGTATTCCACAATCTAAACAGATGTCACATGCCCAGTCCCCAGGGTTCCAGAATCCACCGGTATCATGTTCCCAGGCCACAGGGTTCCAGAATCAATCCTCAGTTATGTTCCCAGGCTACAGGGTTCCAGAATAAAACCTCAGTCATGTTCCCAGTCCACAGGGTTTCAGAACCAAGGCTCAGTCAGGTTCCCGGGGCACAGCATTCCACAATCTAAACAGATGTCATGTTCCCAGGCCACAGTTTTCCAGAATCACGCCTCAGTCATGTTCCCAGGCCACAGGGATCCAGAATCAAACGTCAGTCATGTTGCCAGGCCACAGGTTTCTGCCATCAAACCTCAGTCACGTTCCCGGGCCACAGGGTTCCAGAATCAAGCCTCAGTCATTTTGCCAGGCCAGAGTGTTCCACCATCAAACCTCAGTCATGATCCCAGGCCACATGTTTCCACAATGAAACCTCAGTCATTTTCTCAGGCCAAAGGTTTCCAGAATCAAACCTCAGTCATATTCCCAGGACACATGGTTCCAGAATCAAACCTGAGTCATGTTCGCAGGCCACAGGTTTCAACAATCAAACATCACTCATGTTCCCAGGACACAGGTGTCCAGAATCAAACCTCAGTCATGTACCCAGGGAACAGGCTTCCAGCAACAAACCTTTGTCATATTCCCAGGACACAGGGTTCCAGAATCAAACCTCAGTCTTGTTCCCAGGACAGAAGTTTCCAGAATCAACCCGATATCATGTTTCCTGGCCACAGTCTTCCAGTATCAAACCTCAGTCATGTTGCCAGGCCACAGTGTTCCACCATCAATCCTCACTCATGTTCCCAGGCCACAGGGTTCCAGAATCAAACCGTTCTCATGTTCCCAGGCCACAGGGTTCCAGAATCCACCGATGTCATGTTAAAGGCCACAGGGTTCCAGAATCAAACCGTTCTCATGTTCCCGGGCCACAGGGTTGCAGAATCAAGCCTCAGTCATTTTGCCAGGCCAGAGTGTTCCACCATCAAACCTCAGTCATGATCCCAGGCCACATGTTTCCACAATGAAACCTCAGTCATTTTCTCAGGCCAAAGGTTTCCAGAATCAAACCTCAGTCATATTCCCAGGACACATGGTTCCAGAATCAAACCTGAGTCATGTTCGCAGGCCACAGGTTTCAACAATCAAACATCACTCATGTTCCCAGGACACAGGTGTCCAGAATCAAACCTCAGTCATGTACCCAGGGAACAGGCTTCCAGCAACAAACCTTTGTCATATTCCCAGGACACAGGGTTCCAGAATCAAACCTCAGTCTTGTTCCCAGGACAGAAGTTTCCAGAATCAACCCGATATCATGTTTCCTGGCCACAGTCTTCCAGTATCAAACCTCAGTCATGTTGCCAGGCCACAGTGTTCCAACATCAATCCTCACTCATGTTCCCAGGCCACAGGGTTCCAGAATCAAACCGTTCTCATGTTCCCAGGCCACAGGGTTCCAGAATCCACCGATGTCATGTTAAAGGCCACAGGGTTCCAGAATCAAACCGTTCTCATGTTCCCGGGCCACAGGGTTCCAGAATCAAGCCTCAGTCATTTTGCCAGGCCAGAGTGTTCCACCATCAAACCTCAGTCATGATCCCAGGCCACATGTTTCCACAATGAAACCTCAGTCATTTTCCCAGGCCAAAGGTTTCCAAAATCAAACCTCAGTCATGTTCCCAGGACACATGCTTCCAGAATCAAACCCGAGTCATGTTCGCGGGCCACAGGTTTCAACCATCAAACCTCAGTCATGTTCCCAGGACACAGGTGTCCAGAATCAAACCTCAGTCATGTTCCCAGGGCACAGGCTTCCAGAAACAAACCTCAGTCATGTTCCCAGGACACAAGTTTCCAGAATCAACCAGATATCATGCTTCCTGGCCACAGTCTTCCAGAATCAAACCTTAGTCATGTTGCCAAGCCACAGGTTTCCACCATCAAACCTCAGACATGTTCCCAGGCCACAGGGTTCTAGAATTCACCGATGTCATGTTCCCAGGCCACAGGGTTCGAGAATCAATCCTCAGTTATGTTTCCAGGCTACAGGGTTCTAGAATAAAACCTCAGTCATGTTCCCAATCCACAGGGTTCCAGAACCAAGGCTCAGTCAGGTTCCCGGGGCACAGTATTCCACAATCTAAACAGAGGTCACATGCCCAGTCCCCAGGGTTCCAGAATCCACCGGTATCATGTTCCCAGGCCACAGGGTTCCAGAATCAATCCTCAGTTATGTTCCCAGGCTACAGGGTTCCAGAATAAAACCTCAGTCATGTTCCCAGTCCACAGGGTTTCAGAACCAAGGCTCAGTCAGGTTCCCGGGGCACAGCATTCCACAATCTAAACAGATGTCATGTTCCCAGGCCACAGTTTTCCAGAATCACGCCTCAGTCATGTTCCCAGGCCACAGGGATCCAGAATCAAACGTCAGTCATGTTGCCAGGCCACAGGTTTCTGCCATCAAACCTCAGACACGTTCCCGGGCCACAGGTTTCCAGAATCAAGCCTCAGTCATTTTGCCAGGCCAGAGTGTTCCACCATCAAACCTCAGTCATGATCCCAGGCCACATGTTTCCACAATGAAACCTCAGTCATTTTCTCAGGCCAAAGGTTTCCAGAATCAAACCTCAGTCATATTCCCAGGATACATGGTTCCAGAATCAAACCTGAGTCATGTTCGCAGGCCACAGGTTTCAACAATCAAACATCACTCATGTTCCCAGGACACAGGTGTCCAGAATCAAACCTCAGTCATGTACCCAGGGAACAGGCTTCCAGCAACAAACCTTTGTCATATTCCCAGGACACATGGTTCCAGAATCAAACCTCAGTCTGGTCCCCAGGACAGAAGTTTCCAGAATCAACCCGATATCATGTTTCCTGGCCACAGTCTTCCAGTATCAAACCTCAGTCATGTTGCCAGGCCACAGGGTTCCACCATCAATCCTCACTCATGTTCCCAGGCCACAGGGTTCCAGAATCAAACCGTTCTCATGTTCCCAGGCCACAGGGTTCCAGAATCCACCGATGTCATGTTAAAGGCCACAGGGTTCCAGAATCAAACCGTTCTCATGTTCCCGGGCCACAGGGTTCCAGAATCAAGCCTCAGTCATTTTGCCAGGCCAGAGTGTTCCACCATCAAACCTCAGTCATGATCCCAGGCCACATGTTTCCACAATGAAACCTCAGTCATTTTCCCAGGCCAAAGGTTTCCAAAATCAAACCTCAGTCATGTTCCCAGGACACATGGTTCCAGAATCAAACCCGAGTCATGTTCGCGGGCCACAGGTTTCAACCATCAAACCTCAGTCATGTTCCCAGGACACAGGTGTCCAGAATCAAACCTCAGTCATGTTCCCAGGGCACAGGCTTCCAGAAACAAACCTCAGTCATGTTCCCAGGACACAAGTTTCCAGAATCAACCAGATATCATGCTTCCTGGCCACAGTCTTCCAGAATCAAACCTTAGTCATGTTGCCAAGCCACAGGTTTCCACCATCAAACCTCAGACATGTTCCCAGGCCACAGGGTTCTAGAATCCACCGATGTCATGTTCCCAGGCCACAGGGTTCGAGAATCAATCCTCAGTTATGTTTCCAGGCTACAGGGTTCTAGAATAAAACCTCAGTAATGTTCCCAATCCACAGGGTTCCAGAACCAAGGCTCAGTCAGGTTCCCGGGGCACAGTATTCCACAATCTAAACAGATGTCACATGCCCAGTCCCCAGGGTTCCAGAATCCACCGGTATCATGTTCCCAGGCCACAGGGTTCCAGAATCAATCCTCAGTTATGTTCCCAGGCTACAGGGTTCCAGAATAAAACCTCAGTCATGTTCCCAGTCCACAGGGTTTCAGAACCAAGGCTCAGTCAGGTTCCCGGGGCACAGCATTCCACAATCTAAACAGATGTCATGTTCCCAGGCCACAGTTTTCCAAAATCACGCCTCAGTCATGTTCCCAGACCACAGGGATCCAGAATCAAACGTCAGTCATGTTGCCAGGCCACAGGTTTCTGCCATCAAACCTCAGTCACGTTCCCGGGCCACAGGGTTCCAGAATCAAGCCTCAGTCATTTTGCCAGGCCAGAGTGTTCCACCATCAAACCTCAGTCATGATCCCAGGCCACATGTTTCCACAATGAAACCTCAGTCATTTTCTCAGGCCAAAGGTTTCCAGAATCAAACCTCAGTCATATTCCCAGGACACATGGTTCCAGAATCAAACCTGAGTCATGTTCGCAGGCCACAGGTTTCAACAATCAAACATCACTCATGTTCCCAGGACACAGGTGTCCAGAATCAAACCTCAGTCATGTACCCAGGGAACAGGCTTTCAGCAACAAACCTTTGTCATATTCCCAGGACACAGGGTTCCAGAATCAAACCTCAGTCTTGTTCCCAGGACAGAAGTTTCCAGAATCAACCCGATATCATGTTTCCTGGCCACAGTCTTCCAGTATCAAACCTCAGTCATGTTGCCAGGCCACAGTGTTCCACCATCAATCCTCACTCATGTTCCCAGGCCACAGGGTTCCAGAATCAAACCGTTCTCATGTTCCCAGGCCACAGGGTTCCAGAATCCACCGATGTCATGTTAAAGGCCACAGGGTTCCAGAATCAAACCGTTCTCATGTTCCCGGGCCACAGGGTTGCAGAATCAAGCCTCAGTCATTTTGCCAGGCCAGAGTGTTCCACCATCAAACCTCAGTCATGATCCCAGGCCACATGTTTCCACAATGAAACCTCAGTCATTTTCTCAGGCCAAAGTTTTCCAGAATCAAACCTCAGTCATATTCCCAGGACACATGGTTCCAGAATCAAACCTGAGTCATGTTCGCAGGCCACAGGTTTCAACAATCAAACATCACTCATGTTCCCAGGACACAGGTGTCCAGAATCAAACCTCAGTCATGTACCCAGGGAACAGGCTTCCAGCAACAAACCTTTGTCATATTCCCAGGACACAGGGTTCCAGAATCAAACCTCAGTCTTGTTCCCAGGACAGAAGTTTCCAGAATCAACCCGATATCATGTTTCCTGGCCACAGTCTTCCAGTATCAAACCTCAGTCATGTTGCCAGGCCACAGGGTTCCACCATCAATCCTCACTCATGTTCCCAGGCCACAGGGTTCCAGAATCAAACCGTTCTCATGTTCCCAGGCCACAGGGTTCCAGAATCCACCGATGTCATGTTAAAGGCCACAGGGTTCCAGAATCAAACCGTTCTCATGTTCCCGGGCCACAGGGTTCCAGAATCAAGCTTCAGTCATTTTGCCAGGCCAGAGTGTTCCACCATCAAACCTCAGTCATGATCCCAGGCCACATGTTTCCACAATGAAACCTCAGTCATTTTCCCAGGCCAAAGGTTTCCAAAATCAAACCTCAGTCATGTTCCCAGGACACATGGTTCCAGAATCAAACCCGAGTCATGTTCGCGGGCCACAGGTTTCAACCATCAAACCTCAGTCATGTTCCCAGGACACAGGTGTCCAGAATCAAACCTCAGTCATGTTCCCAGGGCACAGGCTTCCAGAAACAAACCTCAGTCATGTTCCCAGGACACAAGTTTCCAGAATCAACCAGATATCATGCTTCCTGGCCACAGTCTTCCAGAATCAAACCTTAGTCATGTTGCCAAGCCACAGGTTTCCACCATCAAACCTCAGACATGTTCCCAGGCCACAGGGTTCTAGAATCCACCGATGTCATGTTCCCAGGCCACAGGGTTCGAGAATCAATCCTCAGTTATGTTTCCAGGCTACAGGGTTCTAGAATAAAACCTCAGTCATGTTCCCAATCCACAGGGTTCCAGAACCAAGGCTCAGTCAGGTTCCCGGGCCACAGTATTCCACAATCTAAACAGATGTCACATGCCCAGTCCCCAGGGTTCCAGAATCCACCGGTATCATGTTCCCAGGCCACAGGGTTCCAGAATCAATCCTCAGTTATGTTCCCAGGCTACAGGGTTCCAGAATAAAACCTCAGTCATGTTCCCAGTCCACAGGGTTTCAGAACCAAGGCTCAGTCAGGTTCCCGGGGCACAGCATTCCACAATCTAAACAGATGTCATGTTCCCAGGCCACAGTTTTCCAGAATCACGCCTCAGTCATGTTCCCAGGCCACAGGGATCCAGAATCAAACGTCAGTCATGTTGCCAGGCCACAGGTTTCTGCCATCAAACCTCAGTCACGTTCCCGGGCCACAGGGTTCCAGAATCAAGCCTCAGTCATTTTGCCAGGCCAGAGTGTTCCACCATCAAACCTCAGTCATGATCCCAGGCCACATGTTTCCACAATGAAACCTCAGTCATTTTCTCAGGCCAAAGGTTTCCAGAATCAAACCTCAGTCATATTCCCAGGACACATGGTTCCAGAATCAAACCTGAGTCATGTTCGCAGGCCACAGGTTTCAACAATCAAACATCACTCATGTTCCCAGGACACAGGTGTCCAGAATCAAACCTCAGTCATGTACCCAGGGAACAGGCTTCCAGCAACAAACCTTTGTCATATTCCCAGGACACAGGGTTCCAGAATCAAACCTCAGTCTTGTTCCCAGGACAGAAGTTTCCAGAATCAACCCGATATCATGTTTCCTGGCCACAGTCTTCCAGTATCAAACCTCAGTCATGTTGCCAGGCCACAGTGTTCCACCATCAATCCTCACTCATGTTCCCAGGCCACAGGGTTCCAGAATCAAACCGTTCTCATGTTCCCAGGCCACAGGGTTCCAGAATCCACCGATGTCATGTTAAAGGCCACAGGGTTCCAGAATCAAACCGTTCTCATGTTCTCGGGCCACAGGGTTGCAGAATCAAGCCTCAGTCATTTTGCCAGGCCAGAGTGTTCCACCATCAAACCTCAGTCATGATCCCAGGCCACATGTTTCCACAATGAAACCTCAGTCATTTTCTCAGGCCAAAGGTTTCCAGAATCAAACCTCAGTCATATTCCCAGGACACATGGTTCCAGAATCAAACCTGAGTCATGTTCGCAGGCCTCAGGTTTCAACAATCAAACATCACTCATGTTCCCAGGACACAGGTGTCCAGAATCAAACCTCAGTCATGTACCCAGGGAACAGGCTTCCAGCAACAAACCTTTGTCATATTCCCAGGCCACAGGGTTCCAGAATCAAACCTCAGTCTTGTTCCCAGGACAGAAGTTTCCAGAATCAACCCGATATCATGTTTCCTGGCCACAGTCTTCCAGTATCAAACCTCATTCATGTTGCCAGGCCACAGGGTTCCACCATCAATCCTCACTCATGTTCCCAGGCCACAGGGTTCCAGAATCAAACCGTTCTCATGTTCCCAGGCCACAGGGTTCCAGAATCCACCGATGTCATGTTAAAGGCCACAGGGTTCCAGAATCAAACCGTTCTCATGTTCCCGGGCCACAGGGTTCCAGAATCAAGCTTCAGTCATTTTGCCAGGCCAGAGTGTTCCACCATCAAACCTCAGTCATGATCCCAGGCCACATGTTTCTACAATGAAACCTCAGTCATTTTCCCAGGCCAAAGGTTTCCAAAATCAAACCTCAGTCATGTTCCCAGGACACATGGTTCCAGAATCAAACCCGAGTCATGTTCGCGGGCCACAGGTTTCAACCATCAAACCTCAGTCATGTTCCCAGGACACCGGTGTCCAGAATCAAACCTCAGTCATGTTCCCAGGGCACAGGCTTCCAGAAACAAACCTCAGTCATGTTCCCAGGACACAAGTTTCCAGAATCAACCAGATATCATGCTTCCTGGCCACAGTCTTCCAGAATCAAACCTTAGTCATGTTGCCAAGCCACAGGTTTCCACCATCAAACCTCAGACATGTTCCCAGGCCACAGGGTTCTAGAATCCACCGATGTCATGTTCCCAGGCCACAGGGTTCGAGAATCAATCCTCAGTTATGTTTCCAGGCTACAGGGTTCTAGAATAAAACCTCAGTCATGTTCCCAATCCACAGGGTTCCAGAACCAAGGCTCAGTCAGGTTCCCGGGCCACAGTATTCCACAATCTAAACAGATGTCACATGCCCAGTCCCCAGGGTTCCAGAATCCACCGGTATCATGTTCCCAGGCCACAGGGTTCCAGAATCAATCCTCAGTTATGTTCCCAGGCTACAGGGTTCCAGAATAAAACCTCAGTCATGTTCCCAGTCCACAGGGTTTCAGAACCAAGGCTCAGTCAGGTTCCCGGGGCACAGCATTCCACAATCTAAACAGATGTCATGTTCCCAGGCCACAGTTTTCCAGAATCACGCCTCAGTCATGTTCCCAGGCCACAGGGATCCAGAATCAAACGTCAGTCATGTTGCCAGGCCACAGGTTTCTGCCATCAAACCTCAGTCACGTTCCCGGGCCACAGGGTTCCAGAATCAAGCCTCAGTCATTTTGCCAGGCCAGAGTGTTCCACCATCAAACCTCAGTCATGATCCCAGGCCACATGTTTCCACAATGAAACCTCAGTCATTTTTTCAGGCCAAAGGTTTCCAGAATCAAACCTCAGTCATATTCCCAGGATACATGGTTCCAGAATCAAACCTGAGTCATGTTCGCAGGCCACAGGTTTCAACAATCAAACATCACTCATGTTCCCAGGACACAGGTGTCCAGAATCAAACCTCAGTCATATACCCAGGGAACAGGCTTCCAGCAACAAACCTTTGTCATATTCCCAGGACACAGGGTTCCAGAATCAAACCTCAGTCTTGTTCCCAGGACAGAAGTTTCCAGAATCAACCCGATATCATGTTTCCTGGCCACAGTCTTCCAGTATCAAACCTCAGTCATGTTGCCAGGCCACAGGGTTCCACCATCAATCCTCACTCATGTTCCCAGGCCACAGGGTTCCAGAATCAAACCGTTCTCATGTTCCCAGGCCACAGGGTTCCAGAATCCACCGATGTCATGTTAAAGGCCACAGGGTTCCAGAATCAAACCGTTCTCATGTTCCCGGGCCACAGGGTTCCAGAATCAAGCCTCAGTCATTTTGCCAGGCCAGAGTGTTCCACCATCAAACCTCAGTCATGATCCCAGGCCACATGTTTCCACAATGAAACCTCAGTCATTTTCCCAGGCCAAAGGTTTCCAAAATCAAACCTCAGTCATGTTCCCAGGACACATGGTTCCAGAATCAAACCCGAGTCATGTTCGCGGGCCACAGGTTTCAACCATCAAACCTCAGTCATGTTCCCAGGACACAGGTGTCCAGAATCAAACCTCAGTCATGTTCCCAGGGCACAGGCTTCCAGAAACAAACCTCAGTCATGTTCCCAGGACACAAGTTTCCAGAATCAACCAGATATCATGCTTCCTGGCCACAGTCTTCCAGAATCAAACCTTAGTCATGTTGCCAAGCCACAGGTTTCCACCATCAAACCTCAGACATGTTCCCAGGCCACAGGGTTCTAGAATCCACCGATGTCATGTTCCCAGGCCACAGGGTTCGAGAATCAATCCTCAGTTATGTTTCCAGGCTACAGGGTTCTAGAATAAAACCTCAGTCATGTTCCCAATCCACAGGGTTCCAGAACCAAGGCTCAGTCAGGTTCCCGGGGCACAGTATTCCACAATCTAAACAGATGTCACATGCCCAGTCCCCAGGGTTCCAGAATCCACCGGTATCATGTTCCCAGGCCACAGGGTTCCAGAATCAATCCTCAGTTATGTTTCCAGGCTACAGGGTTCCAGAATAAAACCTCAGTCATGTTCCCAGTCCACAGGGTTTCAGAACCAAGGCTCAGTCAGGTTCCCGGGGCACAGCATTCCACAATCTAAACAGATGTCATGTTCCCAGGCCACAGTTTTCCAAAATCACGCCTCAGTCATGTTCCCAGGCCACAGGGATCCAGAATCAAACGTCAGTCATGTTGCCAGGCCACAGGTTTCTGCCATCAAACCTCAGTCACGTTCCCGGGCCACAGGGTTCCAGAATCAAGCCTCAGTCATTTTGCCAGGCCACAGTGTTCCACCATCAAACCTCAGTCATGATCCCAGGCCACATGTTTCCACAATGAAACCTCAGTCATTTTCTCAGGCCAAAGGTTTCCAGAATCAAACCTCAGTCATATTCCCAGGACACATGGTTCCAGAATCAAACCTGAGTCATGTTCGCAGGCCACAGGTTTCAACAATCAAACATCACTCATGTTCCCAGGACACAGGTGTCCAGAATCAAACCTTAGTCATGTACCCAGGGAACAGGCTTCCAGCAACAAACCTTTGTCATATTCCCAGGACACAGGGTTCCAGAATCAAACCTCAGTCTTGTTCCCAGGACAGAAGTTTCCAGAATCAACCCGATATCATGTTTCCTGGCCACAGTCTTCCAGTATCAAACCTCAGTCATGTTGCCAGGCCACAGGGTTCCACCATCAATCCTCACTCATGTTCCCAGGCCACAGGGTTCCAGAATCAAACCGTTCTCATGTTCCCAGGCCACAGCGTTCCAGAATCCACCGATGTCATGTTAAAGGCCACAGGGTTCCAGAATCAAACCGTTCTCATGTTCCCGGGCCACAGGGTTCCAGAATCAAGCCTCAGTCATTTTGCCAGGCCAGAGTGTTCCACCATCAAACCTCAGTCATGATCCCAGGCCACATGTTTCCACAATGAAACCTCAGTCATTTTCTCAGGCCACATGTTTCCACAATGAAACCTCAGTCATTTTCCCAGGCCAAAGGTTTCCAAAATCAAACCTCAGTCATGTTCCCAGGACACATGGTTCCAGAATCAAACCTGAGTCATGTTCGCAGGCCACAGGTTTCAACAATCAAACATCACTCATGTTCCCAGGACACAGGTGTCCAGAATCAAACCTCAGTCATGTTCCCAGGGCACAGGCTTCCAGAAACAAACCTCAGTCATGTTCCCAGGACACAAGTTTCCAGAATCAACCAGATATCATGCTTCCTGGCCACAGTCTTCCAGAATCAAACCTTAGTCATGTTGCCAAGCCACAGGTTTCCACCATCAAACCTCAGACATGTTCCCAGGCCACAGGGTTCTAGAATCCACCGATGTCATGGTCCCAGGGCGCAGGGTTCGAGAATCAATCCTCAGTTATGTTTCCAGGCTACAGGGTTCTAGAATAAAACCTCAGTCATGTTCCCAATCCACAGGGTTCCAGAACCAAGGCTCAGTCAGGTTCCCGGGGCACAGTATTCCACAATCTAAACAGATGTCACATGCCCAGTCCCCAGGGTTCCAGAATCCACCGGTATCATGTTCCCAGGCCACAGGGTTCCAGAATCAATCCTCAGTTATGTTCCCAGGCTACAGGGTTCCAGAATAAAACCTCAGTCATGTTCCCAGTCCACAGGGTTTCAGAACCAAGGCTCAGTCAGGTTCCCGGGGCACAGCATTCCACAATCTAAACAGATGTCATGTTCCCAGGCCACAGTTTTCCAGAATCACGCCTCAGTCATGTTCCCAGGCCACAGGGATCCAGAATCAAACGTCAGTCATGTTGCCAGGCCACAGGTTTCTGCCATCAAACCTCAGTCACGTTCCCGGGCCACAGGGTTCCAGAATCAAGCCTCAGTCATTTTGCCAGGCCAGAGTGTTCCACCATCAAACCTCAGTCATGATCCCAGGTCACATGTTTCCACAATGAAACCTCAGTCATTTTCTCAGGCCAAAGGTTTCCAGAATCAAACCTCAGTCATATTCCCAGGACACATGGTTCCAGAATCAAACCTGAGTCATGTTCGCAGGCCACAGGTTTCAACAATCAAACATCACTCATGTTCCCAGGACACAGGTGTCCAGAATCAAACCTCAGTCATGTACCCAGGGAACAGGCTTCCAGCAACAAACCTTTGTCATATTCCCAGGACACAGGGTTCCAAAATCAAACCTCAGTCTTGTTCCCAGGACAGAAGTTTCCAGAATCAACCCGATATCATGTTTCCTGGCCACAGTCTTCCAGTATCAAACCTCAGTCATGTTGCCAGGCCACAGGGTTCCACCATCAATCCTCACTCATGTTCCCAGGCCACAGGGTTCCAGAATCAAACCGTTCTCATGTTCCCAGGCCACAGGGTTCCAGAATCCACCGATGTCATGTTAAAGGCCACAGGGTTCCAGAATCAAACCGTTCTCATGTTCCCGGGCCACCGGGTTCCAGAATCAAGCCTCAGTCATTTTGCCAGGCCAGAGTGTTCCACCATCAAACCTCAGTCATGATCCCAGGCCACATGTTTCCACAATGAAACCTCAGTCATTTTCCCAGGCCAAAGGTTTCCAAAATCAAACCTCAGTCATGTTCCCAGGACACATGGTTCCAGAATCAAACCCGAGTCATGTTCGCGGGCCACAGGTTTCAACCATCAAACCTCAGTCATGTTCCCAGGACACAGGTGTCCAGAATCAAACCTCAGTCATGTTCCCAGGGCACAGGCTTCCAGAAACAAACCTCAGTCATGTTCCCAGGACACAAGTTTCCAGAATCAACCAGATATCAGGCTTCCTGGCCACAGTCTTCCAGAATCAAACCTTAGTCATGTTGCCAAGCCACAGGTTTCCACCATCAAACCTCAGACATGTTCCCAGGCCACAGGGTTCTAGAATCCACCGATGTCATGTTCCCAGGCCACAGGGTTCGAGAATCAATCCTCAGTTATGTTTCCAGGCTACAGGGTTCTAGAATAAAACCTCAGTCATGTTCCCAATCCACAGGGTTCCAGAACCAAGGCTCAGTCAGGTTCCCGGGGCACAGTATTCCACAATCTAAACAGATGTCACATGCCCAGTCCCCAGGGTTCCAGAATCCACCGGTATCATGTTCCCAGGCCACAGGGTTCCAGAATCAATCCTCAGTTATGTTCCCAGGCTACAGGGTTCCAGAATAAAACCTCAGTCATGTTCCCAGTCCACAGGGTTTCAGAACCAAGGCTCAGTCAGGTTCCCGGGGCACAGCATTCCACAATCTAAACAGATGTCATGTTCCCAGGCCACAGTTTTCCAGAATCACGCCTCAGTCATGTTCCCAGGCCACAGGGATCCAGAATCAAACGTCAGTCATGTTGCCAGGCCACAGGTTTCTGCCATCAAACCTCAGTCACGTTCCCGGGCCACAGGGTTCCAGAATCAAGCCTCAGTCATTTTGCCAGGCCAGAGTGTTCCACCATCAAACCTCAGTCATGATCCCAGGCCACATGTTTCCACAATGAAACCTCAGTCATTTTTTCAGGCCAAAGGTTTCCAGAATCAAACCTCAGTCATATTCCCAGGATACATGGTTCCAGAATCAAACCTGAGTCATGTTCGCAGGCCACAGGTTTCAACAATCAAACATCACTCATGTTCCCAGGACACAGGTGTCCAGAATCAAACCTCAGTCATATACCCAGGGAACAGGCTTCCAGCAACAAACCTTTGTCATATTCCCAGGACACAGGGTTCCAGAATCAAACCTCAGTCTTGTTCCCAGGACAGAAGTTTCCAGAATCAACCCGATATCATGTTTCCTGGCCACAGTCTTCCAATATCAAACCTCAGTCATGTTGCCAGGCCACAGGGTTCCACCATCAATCCTCACTCATGTTCCCAGGCCACAGGGTTCCAGAATCAAACCGTTCTCATGTTCCCAGGCCACAGGGTTCCAGAATCCACCGATGTCATGTTAAAGGCCACAGGGTTCCAGAATCAAACCGTTCTCATGTTCCCGGGCCACAGGGTTCCAGAATCAAGCCTCAGTCATTTTGCCAGGCCAGAGTGTTCCACCATCAAACCTCAGTCATGATCCCAGGCCACATGTTTCCACAATGAAACCTCAGTCATTTTCCCAGGCCAAAGGTTTCCAAAATCAAACCTCAGTCATGTTCCCAGGACACATGGTTCCAGAATCAAACCCGAGTCATGTTCGCGGGCCACAGGTTTCAACCATCAAACCTCAGTCATGTTCCCAGGACACAGGTGTCCAGAATCAAACCTCAGTCATGTTCCCAGGGCACAGGCTTCCAGAAACAAACCTCAGTCATGTTCCCAGGACACAAGTTTCCAGAATCAACCAGATATCATGCTTCCTGGCCACAGTCTTCCAGAATCAAACCTTAGTCATGTTGCCAAGCCACAGGTTTCCACCATCAAACCTCAGACATGTTCCCAGGCCACAGGGTTCTAGAATCCACCGATGTCATGTTCCCAGGCCACAGGGTTCGAGAATCAATCCTCAGTTATGTTTCCAGGCTACAGGGTTCTAGAATAAAACCTCAGTCATGTTCCCAATCCACAGGGTTCCAGAACCAAGGCTCAGTCAGGTTCCCGGGGCACAGTATTCCACAATCTAAACAGATGTCACATGCCCAGTCCCCAGGGTTCCAGAATCCACCGGTATCATGTTCCCAGGCCACAGGGTTCCAGAATCAATCCTCAGTTATGTTTCCAGGCTACAGGGTTCCAGAATAAAACCTCAGTCATGTTCCCAGTCCACAGGGTTTCAGAACCAAGGCTCAGTCAGGTTCCCGGGGCACAGCATTCCACAATCTAAACAGATGTCATGTTCCCAGGCCACAGTTTTCCAAAATCACGCCTCAGTCATGTTCCCAGGCCACAGGGATCCAGAATCAAACGTCAGTCATGTTGCCAGGCCACAGGTTTCTGCCATCAAACCTCAGTCACGTTCCCGGGCCACAGGGTTCCAGAATCAAGCCTCAGTCATTTTGCCAGGCCACAGTGTTCCACCATCAAACCTCAGTCATGATCCCAGGCCACATGTTTCCACAATGAAACCTCAGTCATTTTCTCAGGCCAAAGGTTTCCAGAATCAAACCTCAGTCATATTCCCAGGACACATGGTTCCAGAATCAAACCTGAGTCATGTTCGCAGGCCACAGGTTTCAACAATCAAACATCACTCATGTTCCCAGGACACAGGTGTCCAGAATCAAACCTTAGTCATGTACCCAGGGAACAGGCTTCCAGCAACAAACCTTTGTCATATTCCCAGGACACAGGGTTCCAGAATCAAACCTCAGTCTTGTTCCCAGGACAGAAGTTTCCAGAATCAACCCGATATCATGTTTCCTGGCCACAGTCTTCCAGTATCAAACCTCAGTCATGTTGCCAGGCCACAGGGTTCCACCATCAATCCTCACTCATGTTCCCAGGCCACAGGGTTCCAGAATCAAACCGTTCTCATGTTCCCAGGCCACAGCGTTCCAGAATCCACCGATGTCATGTTAAAGGCCACAGGGTTCCAGAATCAAACCGTTCTCATGTTCCCGGGCCACAGGGTTCCAGAATCAAGCCTCAGTCATTTTGCCAGGCCAGAGTGTTCCACCATCAAACCTCAGTCATGATCCCAGGCCACATGTTTCCACAATGAAACCTCAGTCATTTTCTCAGGCCACATGTTTCCACAATGAAACCTCAGTCATTTTCCCAGGCCAAAGGTTTCCAAAATCAAACCTCAGTCATGTTCCCAAGACACATGGTTCCAGAATCAAACCTGAGTCATGTTCGCAGGCCACAGGTTTCAACAATCAAACATCACTCATGTTCCCAGGACACAGGTGTCCAGAATCAAACCTCAGTCATGTTCCCAGGGCACAGGCTTCCAGAAACAAACCTCAGTCATGTTCCCAGGACACAAGTTTCCAGAATCAACCAGATATCATGCTTCCTGGCCACAGTCTTCCAGAATCAAACCTTAGTCATGTTGCCAAGCCACAGGTTTCCACCATCAAACCTCAGACATGTTCCCAAGCCACAGGGTTCTAGAATCCACCGATGTCATGGTCCCAGGGCGCAGGGTTCGAGAATCAATCCTCAGTTATGTTTCCAGGCTACAGGGTTCTAGAATAAAACCTCAGTCATGTTCCCAATCCACAGGGTTCCAGAACCAAGGCTCAGTCAGGTTCCCGGGGCACAGTATTCCACAATCTAAACAGATGTCACATGCCCAGTCCCCAGGGTTCCAGAATCCACCGGTATCATATTCCCAGGCCACAGGGTTCCAGAATCAATCCTCAGTTATGTTCCCAGGCTACAGGGTTCCAGAATAAAACCTCAGTCATGTTCCCAGTCCACAGGGTTTCAGAACCAAGGCTCAGTCAGGTTCCCGGGGCACAGCATTCCACAATCTAAACAGATGTCATGTTCCCAGGCCACAGTTTTCCAGAATCACGCCTCAGTCATGTTCCCAGGCCACAGGGATCCAGAATCAAACGTCAGTCATGTTGCCAGGCCACAGGTTTCTGCCATCAAACCTCAGTCACGTTCCCGGGCCACAGGGTTCCAGAATCAAGCCTCAGTCATTTTGCCAGGCCAGAGTGTTCCACCATCAAACCTCAGTCATGATCCCAGGTCACATGTTTCCACAATGAAACCTCAGTCATTTTCTCAGGCCAAAGGTTTCCAGAATCAAACCTCAGTCATATTCCCAGGACACATGGTTCCAGAATCAAACCTGAGTCATGTTCGCAGGCCACAGGTTTCAACAATCAAACATCACTCATGTTCCCAGGACACAGGTGTCCAGAATCAAACCTCAGTCATGTACCCAGGGAACAGGCTTCCAGCAACAAACCTTTGTCATATTCCCAGGACACAGGGTTCCAAAATCAAACCTCAGTCTTGTTCCCAGGACAGAAGTTTCCAGAATCAACCCGATATCATGTTTCCTGGCCACAGTCTTCCAGTATCAAACCTCAGTCATGTTGCCAGGCCACAGGGTTCCACCATCAATCCTCACTCATGTTCCCAGGCCACAGGGTTCCAGAATCAAACCGTTCTCATGTTCCCAGGCCACAGGGTTCCAGAATCCACCGATGTCATGTTAAAGGCCACAGGGTTCCAGAATCAAACCGTTCTCATGTTCCCGGGCCACAGGGTTCCAGAATCAAGCCTCAGTCATTTTGCCAGGCCAGAGTGTTCCACCATCAAACCTCAGTCATGATCCCAGGCCACATGTTTCCACAATGAAACCTCAGTCATTTTCCCAGGCCAAAGGTTTCCAAAATCAAACCTCAGTCATGTTCCCAGGACACATGGTTCCAGAATCAAACCCGAGTCATGTTCGCGGGCCACAGGTTTCAACCATCAAACCTCAGTCATGTTCCCAGGACACAGGTGTCCAGAATCAAACCTCAGTCATGTTCCCAGGGCACAGGCTTCCAGAAACAAACCTCAGTCATGTTCCCAGGACACAAGTTTCCAGAATCAACCAGATATCATGCTTCCTGGCCACAGTCTTCCAGAATCAAACCTTAGTCATGTTGCCAAGCCACAGGTTTCCACCATCAAACCTCAGACATGTTCCCAGGCCACAGGGTTCTAGAATCCACCGATGTCATGTTCCCAGGCCACAGGGTTCGAGAATCAATCCTCAGTTATGTTTCCAGGCTACAGGGTTCTAGAATAAAACCTCAGTAATGTTCCCAATCCACAGGGTTTCAGAACCAATGCTCAGTCAGGTTCCCGGGGCACAGTATTCCACAATCTAAACAGATGTCACATGCCCAGTCCCCAGGGTTCCAGAATCCACCGGTATCATGTTCCCAGGCCACAGGGTTCCAGAATCAATCCTCAGTTATGTTCCCAGGCTACAGGGTTCCAGAATAAAACCTCAGTCATGTTCCCAGTCCACAGGGTTTCAGAACCAAGGCTCAGTCAGGTTCCCGGGGCACAGCATTCCACAATCTAAACAGATGTCATGTTCCCAGGCCACAGTTTTCCAAAATCACGCCTCAGTCATGTTCCCAGGCCACAGGGATCCAGAATCAAACGTCAGTCATGTTGCCAGGCCACAGGTTTCTGCCATCAAACCTCAGTCACGTTCCCGGGCCACAGGGTTCCAGAATCAAGCCTCAGTCATTTTGCCAGGCCAGAGTGTTCCACCATCAAACCTCAGTCATGATCCCAGGCCACATGTTTCCACAATGAAACCTCAGTCATTTTCTCAGGCCAAAGGTTTCCAGAATCAAACCTCAGTCATATTCCCAGGACACATGGTTCCAGAATCAAACCTGAGTCATGTTCGCAGGCCACAGGTTTCAACAATCAAACATCACTCATGTTCCCAGGACACAGGTGTCCAGAATCAAACCTCAGTCATGTACCCAGGGAACAGGCTTCCAGCAACAAACCTTTGTCATATTCCCAGGACACAGGGTTCCAGAATCAAACCTCAGTCTTGTTCCCAGGACAGAAGTTTCCAGAATCAACCCGATATCATGTTTCCTGGCCACAGTCTTCCAGTATCAAACCTCAGTCATGTTGCCAGGCCACAGTGTTCCACCATCAATCCTCACTCATGTTCCCAGGCCACAGGGTTCCAGAATCAAACCGTTCTCATGTTCCCAGGCCACAGGGTTCCAGAATCCACCGATGTCATGTTAAAGGCCACAGGGTTCCAGAATCAAACCGTTCTCATGTTCCCGGGCCACAGGGTTGCAGAATCAAGCCTCAGTCATTTTGCCAGGCCAGAGTGTTCCACCATCAAACCTCAGTCATGATCCCAGGCCACATGTTTCCACAATGAAACCTCAGTCATTTTCTCAGGCCAAAGCTTTCCAGAATCAAACCTCAGTCATATTCCCAGGACACATGGTTCGAGAATCAAACCTGAGTCATGTTCGCAGGCCACAGGTTTCAACAATCAAACATCACTCATGTTCCCAGGACACAGGTGTCCAGAATCAAACCTCAGTCATGTACCCAGGGAACAGGCTTCCAGCAACAAACCTTTGTCATATTCCCAGGACACAGGGTTCCAGAATCAAACCTCAGTCTTGTTCCCAGGACAGAAGTTTCCAGAATCAACCCGATATCATGTTTCCTGGCCACAGTCTTCCAGTATCAAACCTCAGTCATGTTGCCAGGCCACAGGGTTCCACCATCAATCCTCACTCATGTTCCCAGGCCACAGGGTTCCAGAATCAAACCGTTCTCATGTTCCCAGGCCACAGGGTTCCAGAATCCACCGATGTCATGTTAAAGGCCACAGGGTTCCAGAATCAAACCGTTCTCATGTTCCCGGGCCACAGGGTTCCAGAATCAAGCTTCAGTCATTTTTCCAGGCCAGAGTGTTCCACCATCAAACCTCAGTCATGATCCCAGGCCACATGTTTCCACAATGAAACCTCAGTCATTTTCCCAGGCCAAAGGTTTCCAAAATCAAACCTCAGTCATGTTCCCAGGACACATGGTTCCAGAATCAAACCCGAGTCATGTTCGCGGGCCACAGGTTTCAACCATCAAACCTCAGTCATGTTCCCAGGACACAGGTGTCCAGAATCAAACCTCAGTCATGTTCCCAGGGCACAGGCTTCCAGAAACAAACCTCAGTCATGTTCCCAGGACACAAGTTTCCAGAATCAACCAGATATCATGCTTCCTGGCCACAGTCTTCCAGAATCAAACCTTAGTCATGTTGCCAAGCCACAGGTTTCCACCATCAAACCTCAGACATGTTCCCAGGCCACAGGGTTCTAGAATCCACCGATGTCATGTTCCCAGGCCACAGGGTTCGAGAATCAATCCTCAGTTATGTTTCCAGGCTACAGGGTTCTAGAATAAAACCTCAGTCATGTTCCCAATCCACAGGGTTCCAGAACCAAGGCTCAGTCAGGTTCCCGGGGCACAGTATTCCACAATCTAAACAGATGTCACATGCCCAGTCCCCAGGGTTCCAGAATCCACCGGTATCATGTTCCCAGGCCACAGGGTTCCAGAATCAATCCTCAGTTATGTTCCCAGGCTACAGGGTTCCAGAATAAAACCTCAGTCATGTTCCCAGTCCACAGGGTTTCAGAACCAAGGCTCAGTCAGGTTCCCGGGGCACAGCATTCCACAATCTAAACAGATGTCATGTTCCCAGGCCACAGTTTTCCAGAATCACGCCTCAGTCATGTTCCCAGGCCACAGGGATCCAGAATCAAACGTCAGTCATGTTGCCAGGCCACAGGTTTCTGCCATCAAACCTCAGTCACGTTCCCGGGCCACAGGGTTCCAGAATCAAGCCTCAGTCATTTTGCCAGGCCAGAGTGTTCCACCATCAAACCTCAGTCATGATCCCAGGCCACATGTTTCCACAATGAAACCTCAGTCATTTTCTCAGGCCAAAGGTTTCCAGAATCAAACCTCAGTCATATTCCCAGGACACATGGTTCCAGAATCAAACCTGAGTCATGTTCGCAGGCCACAGGTTTCAACAATCAAACATCACTCATGTTCCCAGGACACAGGTGTCCAGAATCAAACCTCAGTCATGTACCCAGGGAACAGGCTTCCAGCAACAAACCTTTGTCATATTCCCAGGACACAGGGTTCCAGAATCAAACCTCAGTCTTGTTCCCAGGACAGAAGTTTCCAGAATCAACCCGATATCATGTTTCCTGGCCACAGTCTTCCAGTATCAAACCTCAGTCATGTTGCCAGGCCACAGTGTTCCACCATCAATCCTCACTCATGTTCCCAGGCCACAGGGTTCCAGAATCAAACCGTTCTCATGTTCCCAGGCCACAGGGTTCCAGAATCCACCGATGTCATGTTAAAGGCCACAGGGTTCCAGAATCAAACCGTTCTCATGTTCCCGGGCCACAGGGTTCCAGAATCAAGCCTCAGTCATTTTGCCAGGCCAGAGTGTTCCACCATCAAACCTCAGTCATGATCCCAGGCCACATGTTTCCACAATGAAACCTCAGTCATTTTCCCAGGCCAAAGGTTTCCAAAATCAAACCTCAGTCATGTTCCCAGGACACATGCTTCCAGAATCAAACCCGAGTCATGTTCGCGGGCCACAGGTTTCAACCATCAAACCTCAGTCATGTTCCCAGGACACAGGTGTCCAGAATCAAACCTCAGTCATGTTCCCAGGGCACAGGCTTCCAGAAACAAACCTCAGTCATGTTCCCAGGACACAAGTTTCCAGAATCAACCAGATATCATGCTTCCTGGCCACAGTCTTCCAGAATCAAACCTTAGTCATGTTGCCAAGCCACAGGTTTCCACCATCAAACCTCAGACATGTTCCCAGGCCACAGGGTTCTAGAATCCACCGATGTCATGTTCCCAGGCCACAGGGTTCGAGAATCAATCCTCAGTTATGTTTCCAGGCTACAGGGTTCTAGAATAAAACCTCAGTCATGTTCCCAATCCACAGGGTTCCAGAACCAAGGCTCAGTCAGGTTCCCGGGGCACAGTATTCCACAATCTAAACAGATGTCACATGCCCAGTCCCCAGGGTTCCAGAATCCACCGGTATCATGTTCCCAGGCCACAGGGTTCCAGAATCAATCCTCAGTTATGTTCCCAGGCTACAGGGTTCCAGAATAAAACCTCAGTCATGTTCCCAGTCCACAGGGTTTCAGAACCAAGGCTCAGTCAGGTTCCCGGGGCACAGCATTCCACAATCTAAACAGATGTCATGTTCCCAGGCCACAGTTTTCCAAAATCACGCCTCAGTCATGTTCCCAGGCCACAGGGATCCAGAATCAAACGTCAGTCATGTTGCCAGGCCACAGGTTTCTGCCATCAAACCTCAGTCACGTTCCCGGGCCACAGGGTTCCAGAATCAAGCCTCAGTCATTTTGCCAGGCCAGAGTGTTCCACCATCAAACCTCAGTCATGATCCCAGGCCACATGTTTCCACAATGAAACCTCAGTCATTTTCTCAGGCCAAAGGTTTCCAGAATCAAACCTCAGTCATATTCCCAGGACACATGGTTCCAGAATCAAACCTGAGTCATGTTCGCAGGCCACAGGTTTCAACAATCAAACATCACTCATGTTCCCAGGACACAGGTGTCCAGAATCAAACCTCAGTCATGTACCCAGGGAACAGGCTTCCAGCAACAAACCTTTGTCATATTCCCAGGACACAGGGTTCCAGAATCAAACCTCAGTCTTGTTCCCAGGACAGAAGTTTCCAGAATCAACCCGATATCATGTTTCCTGGCCACAGTCTTCCAGTATCAAACCTCAGTCATGTTGCCAGGCCACAGTGTTCCACCATCAATCCTCACTCATGTTCCCAGGCCACAGGGTTCCAGAATCAAACCGTTCTCATGTTCCCAGGCCACAGGGTTCCAGAATCCACCGATGTCATGTTAAAGGCCACAGGGTTCCAGAATCAAACCGTTCTCATGTTCCCGGGCCACAGGGTTGCAGAATCAAGCCTCAGTCATTTTGCCAGGCCAGAGTGTTCCACCATCAAACCTCAGTCATGATCCCAGGCCACATGTTTCCACAAT
Source organism: Balaenoptera physalus (assembly GCF_965194825.1). NCBI lineage: Eukaryota > Metazoa > Chordata > Mammalia > Artiodactyla > Balaenopteridae > Balaenoptera > Balaenoptera physalus. The sequence continues at coordinate 982,711 of NW_028126442.1, read as the reverse complement.
GAAACCTCAGTCATTTTCTCAGGCCAAAGGTTTCCAGAATCAAACCTCAGTCATATTCCCAGGACACATGGTTCCAGAATCAAACCTGAGTCATGTTCGCAGGCCACAGGTTTCAACAATCAAACATCACTCATGTTCCCAGGACACAGGTGTCCAGAATCAAACCTCAGTCATGTACCCAGGGAACAGGCTTCCAGCAACAAACCTTTGTCATATTCCCAGGACACAGGGTTCCAGAATCAAACCTCAGTCTTGTTCCCAGGACAGAAGTTTCCAGAATCAACCCGATATCATGTTTCCTGGCCACAGTCTTCCAGTATCAAACCTCAGTCATGTTGCCAGGCCACAGGGTTCCACCATCAATCCTCACTCATGTTCCCAGGCCACAGGGTTCCAGAATCAAACCGTTCTCATGTTCCCAGGCCACAGGGTTCCAGAATCCACCGATGTCATGTTAAAGGCCACAGGGTTCCAGAATCAAACCGTTCTCATGTTCCCGGGCCACAGGGTTCCAGAATCAAGCTTCAGTCATTTTTCCAGGCCAGAGTGTTCCACCATCAAACCTCAGTCATGATCCCAGGCCACATGTTTCCACAATGAAACCTCAGTCATTTTCCCAGGCCAAAGGTTTCCAAAATCAAACCTCAGTCATGTTCCCAGGACACATGGTTCCAGAATCAAACCCGAGTCATGTTCGCGGGCCACAGGTTTCAACCATCAAACCTCAGTCATGTTCCCAGGACACAGGTGTCCAGAATCAAACCTCAGTCATGTTCCCAGGGCACAGGCTTCCAGAAACAAACCTCAGTCATGTTCCCAGGACACAAGTTTCCAGAATCAACCAGATATCATGCTTCCTGGCCACAGTCTTCCAGAATCAAACCTTAGTCATGTTGCCAAGCCACAGGTTTCCACCATCAAACCTCAGACATGTTCCCAGGCCACAGGGTTCTAGAATCCACCGATGTCATGTTCCCAGGCCACAGGGTTCGAGAATCAATCCTCAGTTATGTTTCCAGGCTACAGGGTTCTAGAATAAAACCTCAGTCATGTTCCCAATCCACAGGGTTCCAGAACCAAGGCTCAGTCAGGTTCCCGGGGCACAGTATTCCACAATCTAAACAGATGTCACATGCCCAGTCCCCAGGGTTCCAGAATCCACCGGTATCATGTTCCCAGGCCACAGGGTTCCAGAATCAATCCTCAGTTATGTTCCCAGGCTACAGGGTTCCAGAATAAAACCTCAGTCATGTTCCCAGTCCACAGGGTTTCAGAACCAAGGCTCAGTCAGGTTCCCGGGGCACAGCATTCCACAATCTAAACAGATGTCATGTTCCCAGGCCACAGTTTTCCAGAATCACGCCTCAGTCATGTTCCCAGGCCACAGGGATCCAGAATCAAACGTCAGTCATGTTGCCAGGCCACAGGTTTCTGCCATCAAACCTCAGTCACGTTCCCGGGCCACAGGGTTCCAGAATCAAGCCTCAGTCATTTTGCCAGGCCAGAGTGTTCCACCATCAAACCTCAGTCATGATCCCAGGCCACATGTTTCCACAATGAAACCTCAGTCATTTTCTCAGGCCAAAGGTTTCCAGAATCAAACCTCAGTCATATTCCCAGGACACATGGTTCCAGAATCAAACCTGAGTCATGTTCGCAGGCCACAGGTTTCAACAATCAAACATCACTCATGTTCCCAGGACACAGGTGTCCAGAATCAAACCTCAGTCATGTACCCAGGGAACAGGCTTCCAGCAACAAACCTTTGTCATATTCCCAGGACACAGGGTTCCAGAATCAAACCTCAGTCTTGTTCCCAGGACAGAAGTTTCCAGAATCAACCCGATATCATGTTTCCTGGCCACAGTCTTCCAGTATCAAACCTCAGTCATGTTGCCAGGCCACAGTGTTCCACCATCAATCCTCACTCATGTTCCCAGGCCACAGGGTTCCAGAATCAAACCGTTCTCATGTTCCCAGGCCACAGGGTTCCAGAATCCACCGATGTCATGTTAAAGGCCACAGGGTTCCAGAATCAAACCGTTCTCATGTTCCCGGGCCACAGGGTTCCAGAATCAAGCCTCAGTCATTTTGCCAGGCCAGAGTGTTCCACCATCAAACCTCAGTCATGATCCCAGGCCACATGTTTCCACAATGAAACCTCAGTCATTTTCCCAGGCCAAAGGTTTCCAAAATCAAACCTCAGTCATGTTCCCAGGACACATGGTTCCAGAATCAAACCCGAGTCATGTTCGCGGGCCACAGGTTTCAACCATCAAACCTCAGTCATGTTCCCAGGACACAGGTGTCCAGAATCAAACCTCAGTCATGTTCCCAGGGCACAGGCTTCCAGAAACAAACCTCAGTCATGTTCCCAGGACACAAGTTTCCAGAATCAACCAGATATCATGCTTCCTGGCCACAGTCTTCCAGAATCAAACCTTAGTCATGTTGCCAAGCCACAGGTTTCCACCATCAAACCTCAGACATGTTCCCAGGCCACAGGGTTCTAGAATCCACCGATGTCATGTTCCCAGGCCACAGGGTTCGAGAATCAATCCTCAGTTATGTTTCCAGGCTACAGGGTTCTAGAATAAAACCTCAGTCATGTTCCCAATCCACAGGGTTCCAGAACCAATGCTCAGTCAGGTTCCCGGGGCACAGTATTCCACAATCTAAACAGATGTCACATGCCCAGTCCCCAGGGTTCCAGAATCCACCGGTATCATGTTCCCAGGCCACAGGGTTCCAGAATCAATCCTCAGTTATGTTCCCAGGCTACAGGGTTCCAGAATAAAACCTCAGTCATGTTCCCAGTCCACAGGGTTTCAGAACCAAGGCTCAGTCAGGTTCCCGGGGAACAGCATTCCACAATCTAAACAGATGTCATGTTCCCAGGCCACAGTTTTCCAAAATCACGCCTCAGTCATGTTCCCAGGCCACAGGGATCCAGAATCAAACGTCAGTCATGTTGCCAGGCCACAGGTTTCTGCCATCAAACCTCAGTCACGTTCCCGGGCCACAGGGTTCCAGAATCAAGCCTCAGTCATTTTGCCAGGCCAGAGTGTTCCACCATCAAACCTCAGTCATGATCCCAGGCCACATGTTTCCACAATGAAACCTCAGTCATTTTCTCAGGCCAAAGGTTTCCAGAATCAAACCTCAGTCATATTCCCAGGATACATGGTTCCAGAATCAAACCTGAGTCATGTTCGCAGGCCACAGGTTTCAACAATCAAACATCACTCATGTTCCCAGGACACAGGTGTCCAGAATCAAACCTCAGTCATGTACCCAGGGAACAGGCTTCCAGCAACAAACCTTTGTCATATTCCCAGGACACATGGTTCCAGAATCAAACCTCAGTCTGGTCCCCAGGACAGAAGTTTCCAGAATCAACCCGATATCATGTTTCCTGGCCACAGTCTTCCAGTATCAAACCTCAGTCATGTTGCCAGGCCACAGGGTTCCACCATCAATCCTCACTCATGTTCCCAGGCCACAGGGTTCCAGAATCAAACCGTTCTCATGTTCCCAGGCCACAGGGTTCCAGAATCCACCGATGTCATGTTAAAGGCCACAGGGTTCCAGAATCAAACCGTTCTCATGTTCCCGGGCCACAGGGTTCCAGAATCAAGCCTCAGTCATTTTGCCAGGCCAGAGTGTTCCACCATCAAACCTCAGTCATGATCCCAGGCCACATGTTTCCACAATGAAACCTCAGTCATTTTCCCAGGCCAAAGGTTTCCAAAATCAAACCTCAGTCATGTTCCCAGGACACATGGTTCCAGAATCAAACCCGAGTCATGTTCGCGGGCCACAGGTTTCAACCATCAAACCTCAGTCATGTTCCCAGGACACAGGTGTCCAGAATCAAACCTCAGTCATGTTCCCAGGGCACAGGCTTCCAGAAACAAACCTCAGTCATGTTCCCAGGACACAAGTTTCCAGAATCAACCAGATATCATGCTTCCTGGCCACAGTCTTCCAGAATCAAACCTTAGTCATGTTGCCAAGCCACAGGTTTCCACCATCAAACCTCAGACATGTTCCCAGGCCACAGGGTTCTAGAATCCACCGATGTCATGTTCCCAGGCCACAGGGTTCGAGAATCAATCCTCAGTTATGTTTCCAGGCTACAGGGTTCTAGAATAAAACCTCAGTCATGTTCCCAATCCACAGGGTTCCAGAACAAATGCTCAGTCAGGTTCCCGGGGCACAGTATTCCACAATCTAAACAGATGTCACATGCCCAGTCCCCAGGGTTCCAGAATCCACCGGTATCATGTTCCCAGGCCACAGGGTTCCAGAATCAATCCTCAGTTATGTTCCCAGGCTACAGGGTTCCAGAATAAAACCTCAGTCATGTTCCCAGTCCACAGGGTTTCAGAACCAAGGCTCAGTCAGGTTCCCGGGGCACAGCATTCCACAATCTAAACAGATGTCATGTTCCCAGGCCACAGTTTTCCAAAATCACGCCTCAGTCATGTTCCCAGGCCACAGGGATCCAGAATCAAACGTCAGTCATGTTGCCAGGCCACAGGTTTCTGCCATCAAACCTCAGTCACGTTCCCGGGCCACAGGGTTCCAGAATCAAGCCTCAGTCATTTTGCCAGGCCAGAGTGTTCCACCATCAAACCTCAGTCATGATCCCAGGCCACATGTTTCCACAATGAAACCTCAGTCATTTTCTCAGGCCAAAGGTTTCCAGAATCAAACCTCAGTCATATTCCCAGGACACATGGTTCCAGAATCAAACCTGAGTCATGTTCGCAGGCCACAGGTTTCAACAATCAAACATCACTCATGTTCCCAGGACACAGGTGTCCAGAATCAAACCTCAGTCATGTACCCAGGGAACAGGCTTCCAGCAACAAACCTTTGTCATATTCCCAGGACACAGGGTTCCAGAATCAAACCTCAGTCTTGTTCCCAGGACAGAAGTTTCCAGAATCAACCCGATATCATGTTTCCTGGCCACAGTCTTCCAGTATCAAACCTCAGTCATGTTGCCAGGCCACAGTGTTCCACCATCAATCCTCACTCATGTTCCCAGGCCACAGGGTTCCAGAATCAAACCGTTCTCATGTTCCCAGGCCACAGGGTTCCAGAATCCACCGATGTCATGTTAAAGGCCACAGGGTTCCAGAATCAAACCGTTCTCATGTTCCCGGGCCACAGGGTTGCAGAATCAAGCCTCAGTCATTTTGCCAGGCCAGAGTGTTCCACCATCAAACCTCAGTCATGATCCCAGGCCACATGTTTCCACAATGAAACCTCAGTCATTTTCTCAGGCCAAAGGTTTCCAGAATCAAACCTCAGTCATATTCCCAGGACACATGGTTCCAGAATCAAACCTGAGTCATGTTCGCAGGCCACAGGTTTCAACAATCAAACATCACTCATGTTCCCAGGACACAGGTGTCCAGAATCAAACCTCAGTCATGTACCCAGGGAACAGGCTTCCAGCAACAAACCTTTGTCATATTCCCAGGACACAGGGTTCCAGAATCAAACCTCAGTCTTGTTCCCAGGACAGAAGTTTCCAGAATCAACCCGATATCATGTTTCCTGGCCACAGTCTTCCAGTATCAAACCTCAGTCATGTTGCCAGGCCACAGGGTTCCACCATCAATCCTCACTCATGTTCCCAGGCCACAGGGTTCCAGAATCAAACCGTTCTCATGTTCCCAGGCCACAGGGTTCCAGAATCCACCGATGTCATGTTAAAGGCCACAGGGTTCCAGAATCAAACCGTTCTCATGTTCCCGGGCCACAGGGTTCCAGAATCAAGCTTCAGTCATTTTGCCAGGCCAGAGTGTTCCACCATCAAACCTCAGTCATGATCCCAGGCCACATGTTTCCACAATGAAACCTCAGTCATTTTCCCAGGCCAAAGGTTTCCAAAATCAAACCTCAGTCATGTTCCCAGGACACATGGTTCCAGAATCAAACCCGAGTCATGTTCGCGGGCCACAGGTTTCAACCATCAAACCTCAGTCATGTTCCCAGGACACAGGTGTCCAGAATCAAACCTCAGTCATGTTCCCAGGGCACAGGCTTCCAGAAACAAACCTCAGTCATGTTCCCAGGACACAAGTTTCCAGAATCAACCAGATATCATGCTTCCTGGCCACAGTCTTCCAGAATCAAACCTTAGTCATGTTGCCAAGCCACAGGTTTCCACCATCAAACCTCAGACATGTTCCCAGGCCACAGGGTTCTAGAATCCACCGATGTCATGTTCCCAGGCCACAGGGTTCGAGAATCAATCCTCAGTTATGTTTCCAGGCTACAGGGTTCTAGAATAAAACCTCAGTCATGTTCCCAATCCACAGGGTTCCAGAACCAAGGCTCAGTCAGGTTCCCGGGCCACAGTATTCCACAATCTAAACAGATGTCACATGCCCAGTCCCCAGGGTTCCAGAATCCACCGGTATCATGTTCCCAGGCCACAGGGTTCCAGAATCAATCCTCAGTTATGTTCCCAGGCTACAGGGTTCCAGAATAAAACCTCAGTCATGTTCCCAGTCCACAGGGTTTCAGAACCAAGGCTCAGTCAGGTTCCCGGGGCACAGCATTCCACAATCTAAACAGATGTCATGTTCCCAGGCCACAGTTTTCCAGAATCACGCCTCAGTCATGTTCCCAGGCCACAGGGATCCAGAATCAAACGTCAGTCATGTTGCCAGGCCACAGGTTTCTGCCATCAAACCTCAGTCACGTTCCCGGGCCACAGGGTTCCAGAATCAAGCCTCAGTCATTTTGCCAGGCCAGAGTGTTCCACCATCAAACCTCAGTCATGATCCCAGGCCACATGTTTCCACAATGAAACCTCAGTCATTTTCTCAGGCCAAAGGTTTCCAGAATCAAACCTCAGTCATATTCCCAGGACACATGGTTCCAGAATCAAACCTGAGTCATGTTCGCAGGCCACAGGTTTCAACAATCAAACATCACTCATGTTCCCAGGACACAGGTGTCCAGAATCAAACCTCAGTCATGTACCCAGGGAACAGGCTTCCAGCAACAAACCTTTGTCATATTCCCAGGACACAGGGTTCCAGAATCAAACCTCAGTCTTGTTCCCAGGACAGAAGTTTCCAGAATCAACCCGATATCATGTTTCCTGGCCACAGTCTTCCAGTATCAAACCTCAGTCATGTTGCCAGGCCACAGTGTTCCACCATCAATCCTCACTCATGTTCCCAGGCCACAGGGTTCCAGAATCAAACCGTTCTCATGTTCCCAGGCCACAGGGTTCCAGAATCCACCGATGTCATGTTAAAGGCCACAGGGTTCCAGAATCAAACCGTTCTCATGTTCCCGGGCCACAGGGTTGCAGAATCAAGCCTCAGTCATTTTGCCAGGCCAGAGTGTTCCACCATCAAACCTCAGTCATGATCCCAGGCCACATGTTTCCACAATGAAACCTCAGTCATTTTCTCAGGCCAAAGGTTTCCAGAATCAAACCTCAGTCATATTCCCAGGACACATGGTTCCAGAATCAAACCTGAGTCATGTTCGCAGGCCACAGGTTTCAACAATCAAACATCACTCATGTTCCCAGGACACAGGTGTCCAGAATCAAACCTCAGTCATGTACCCAGGGAACAGGCTTCCAGCAACAAACCTTTGTCATATTCCCAGGACACAGGGTTCCAGAATCAAACCTCAGTCTTGTTCCCAGGACAGAAGTTTCCAGAATCAACCCGATATCATGTTTCCTGGCCACAGTCTTCCAGTATCAAACCTCAGTCATGTTGCCAGGCCACAGTGTTCCAACATCAATCCTCACTCATGTTCCCAGGCCACAGGGTTCCAGAATCAAACCGTTCTCATGTTCCCAGGCCACAGGGTTCCAGAATCCACCGATGTCATGTTAAAGGCCACAGGGTTCCAGAATCAAACCGTTCTCATGTTCCCGGGCCACAGGGTTCCAGAATCAAGCCTCAGTCATTTTGCCAGGCCAGAGTGTTCCACCATCAAACCTCAGTCATGATCCCAGGCCACATGTTTCCACAATGAAACCTCAGTCATTTTCCCAGGCCAAAGGTTTCCAAAATCAAACCTCAGTCATGTTCCCAGGACACATGGTTCCAGAATCAAACCCGAGTCATGTTCGCGGGCCACAGGTTTCAACCATCAAACCTCAGTCATGTTCCCAGGACACAGGTGTCCAGAATCAAACCTCAGTCATGTTCCCAGGGCACAGGCTTCCAGAAACAAACCTCAGTCATGTTCCCAGGACACAAGTTTCCAGAATCAACCAGATATCATGCTTCCTGGCCACAGTCTTCCAGAATCAAACCTTAGTCATGTTGCCAAGCCACAGGTTTCCACCATCAAACCTCAGACATGTTCCCAGGCCACAGGGTTCTAGAATCCACCGATGTCATGTTCCCAGGCCACAGGGTTCGAGAATCAATCCTCAGTTATGTTTCCAGGCTACAGGGTTCTAGAATAAAACCTCAGTCATGTTCCCAATCCACAGGGTTCCAGAACCAAGGCTCAGTCAGGTTCCCGGGGCACAGTATTCCACAATCTAAACAGAGGTCACATGCCCAGTCCCCAGGGTTCCAGAATCCACCGGTATCATGTTCCCAGGCCACAGGGTTCCAGAATCAATCCTCAGTTATGTTCCCAGGCTACAGGGTTCCAGAATAAAACCTCAGTCATGTTCCCAGTCCACAGGGTTTCAGAACCAAGGCTCAGTCAGGTTCCCGGGGCACAGCATTCCACAATCTAAACAGATGTCATGTTCCCAGGCCACAGTTTTCCAGAATCACGCCTCAGTCATGTTCCCAGGCCACAGGGATCCAGAATCAAACGTCAGTCATGTTGCCAGGCCACAGGTTTCTGCCATCAAACCTCAGACACGTTCCCGGGCCACAGGTTTCCAGAATCAAGCCTCAGTCATTTTGCCAGGCCAGAGTGTTCCACCATCAAACCTCAGTCATGATCCCAGGCCACATGTTTCCACAATGAAACCTCAGTCATTTTCTCAGGCCAAAGGTTTCCAGAATCAAACCTCAGTCATATTCCCAGGATACATGGTTCCAGAATCAAACCTGAGTCATGTTCGCAGGCCACAGGTTTCAACAATCAAACATCACTCATGTTCCCAGGACACAGGTGTCCAGAATCAAACCTCAGTCATGTACCCAGGGAACAGGCTTCCAGCAACAAACCTTTGTCATATTCCCAGGACACATGGTTCCAGAATCAAACCTCAGTCTGGTCCCCAGGACAGAAGTTTCCAGAATCAACCCGATATCATGTTTCCTGGCCACAGTCTTCCAGTATCAAACCTCAGTCATGTTGCCAGGCCACAGGGTTCCACCATCAATCCTCACTCATGTTCCCAGGCCACAGGGTTCCAGAATCAAACCGTTCTCATGTTCCCAGGCCACAGGGTTCCAGAATCCACCGATGTCATGTTAAAGGCCACAGGGTTCCAGAATCAAACCGTTCTCATGTTCCCGGGCCACAGGGTTCCAGAATCAAGCCTCAGTCATTTTGCCAGGCCAGAGTGTTCCACCATCAAACCTCAGTCATGATCCCAGGCCACATGTTTCCACAATGAAACCTCAGTCATTTTCCCAGGCCAAAGGTTTCCAAAATCAAACCTCAGTCATGTTCCCAGGACACATGGTTCCAGAATCAAACCCGAGTCATGTTCGCGGGCCACAGGTTTCAACCATCAAACCTCAGTCATGTTCCCAGGACACAGGTGTCCAGAATCAAACCTCAGTCATGTTCCCAGGGCACAGGCTTCCAGAAACAAACCTCAGTCATGTTCCCAGGACACAAGTTTCCAGAATCAACCAGATATCATGCTTCCTGGCCACAGTCTTCCAGAATCAAACCTTAGTCATGTTGCCAAGCCACAGGTTTCCACCATCAAACCTCAGACATGTTCCCAGGCCACAGGGTTCTAGAATCCACCGATGTCATGTTCCCAGGCCACAGGGTTCGAGAATCAATCCTCAGTTATGTTTCCAGGCTACAGGGTTCTAGAATAAAACCTCAGTAATGTTCCCAATCCACAGGGTTCCAGAACCAAGGCTCAGTCAGGTTCCCGGGGCACAGTATTCCACAATCTAAACAGATGTCACATGCCCAGTCCCCAGGGTTCCAGAATCCACCGGTATCATGTTCCCAGGCCACAGGGTTCCAGAATCAATCCTCAGTTATGTTCCCAGGCTACAGGGTTCCAGAATAAAACCTCAGTCATGTTCCCAGTCCACAGGGTTTCAGAACCAAGGCTCAGTCAGGTTCCCGGGGCACAGCATTCCACAATCTAAACAGATGTCATGTTCCCAGGCCACAGTTTTCCAAAATCACGCCTCAGTCATGTTCCCAGGCCACAGGGATCCAGAATCAAACGTCAGTCATGTTGCCAGGCCACAGGTTTCTGCCATCAAACCTCAGTCACGTTCCCGGGCCACAGGGTTCCAGAATCAAGCCTCAGTCATTTTGCCAGGCCAGAGTGTTCCACCATCAAACCTCAGTCATGATCCCAGGCCACATGTTTCCACAATGAAACCTCAGTCATTTTCTCAGGCCAAAGGTTTCCAGAATCAAACCTCAGTCATATTCCCAGGACACATGGTTCCAGAATCAAACCTGAGTCATGTTCGCAGGCCACAGGTTTCAACAATCAAACATCACTCATGTTCCCAGGACACAGGTGTCCAGAATCAAACCTCAGTCATGTACCCAGGGAACAGGCTTTCAGCAACAAACCTTTGTCATATTCCCAGGACACAGGGTTCCAGAATCAAACCTCAGTCTTGTTCCCAGGACAGAAGTTTCCAGAATCAACCCGATATCATGTTTCCTGGCCACAGTCTTCCAGTATCAAACCTCAGTCATGTTGCCAGGCCACAGTGTTCCACCATCAATCCTCACTCATGTTCCCAGGCCACAGGGTTCCAGAATCAAACCGTTCTCATGTTCCCAGGCCACAGGGTTCCAGAATCCACCGATGTCATGTTAAAGGCCACAGGGTTCCAGAATCAAACCGTTCTCATGTTCCCGGGCCACAGGGTTGCAGAATCAAGCCTCAGTCATTTTGCCAGGCCAGAGTGTTCCACCATCAAACCTCAGTCATGATCCCAGGCCACATGTTTCCACAATGAAACCTCAGTCATTTTCTCAGGCCAAAGGTTTCCAGAATCAAACCTCAGTCATATTCCCAGGACACATGGTTCCAGAATCAAACCTGAGTCATGTTCGCAGGCCACAGGTTTCAACAATCAAACATCACTCATGTTCCCAGGACACAGGTGTCCAGAATCAAACCTCAGTCATGTACCCAGGGAACAGGCTTCCAGCAACAAACCTTTGTCATATTCCCAGGACACAGGGTTCCAGAATCAAACCTCAGTCTTGTTCCCAGGACAGAAGTTTCCAGAATCAACCCGATATCATGTTTCCTGGCCACAGTCTTCCAGTATCAAACCTCAGTCATGTTGCCAGGCCACAGGGTTCCACCATCAATCCTCACTCATGTTCCCAGGCCACAGGGTTCCAGAATCAAACCGTTCTCATGTTCCCAGGCCACAGGGTTCCAGAATCCACCGATGTCATGTTAAAGGCCACAGGGTTCCAGAATCAAACCGTTCTCATGTTCCCGGGCCACAGGGTTCCAGAATCAAGCTTCAGTCATTTTGCCAGGCCAGAGTGTTCCACCATCAAACCTCAGTCATGATCCCAGGCCACATGTTTCCACAATGAAACCTCAGTCATTTTCTCAGGCCAAAGGTTTCCAAAATCAAACCTCAGTCATGTTCCCAGGACACATGGTTCCAGAATCAAACCCGAGTCATGTTCGCGGGCCACAGGTTTCAACCATCAAACCTCAGTCATGTTCCCAGGACACAGGTGTCCAGAATCAAACCTCAGTCATGTTCCCAGGGCACAGGCTTCCAGAAACAAACCTCAGTCATGTTCCCAGGACACAAGTTTCCAGAATCAACCAGATATCATGCTTCCTGGCCACAGTCTTCCAGAATCAAACCTTAGTCATGTTGCCAAGCCACAGGTTTCCACCATCAAACCTCAGACATGTTCCCAGGCCACAGGGTTCTAGAATCCACCGATGTCATGTTCCCAGGCCACAGGGTTCGAGAATCAATCCTCAGTTATGTTTCCAGGCTACAGGGTTCTAGAATAAAACCTCAGTCATGTTCCCAATCCACAGGGTTCCAGAACCAAGGCTCAGTCAGGTTCCCGGGCCACAGTATTCCACAATCTAAACAGATGTCACATGCCCAGTCCCCAGGGTTCCAGAATCCACCGGTATCATGTTCCCAGGCCACAGGGTTCCAGAATCAATCCTCAGTTATGTTCCCAGGCTACAGGGTTCCAGAATAAAACCTCAGTCATGTTCCCAGTCCACAGGGTTTCAGAACCAAGGCTCAGTCAGGTTCCTGGGGCACAGCATTCCACAATCTAAACAGATGTCATGTTCCCAGGCCACAGTTTTCCAGAATCACGCCTCAGTCATGTTCCCAGGCCACAGGGATCCAGAATCAAACGTCAGTCATGTTGCCAGGCCACAGGTTTCTGCCATCAAACCTCAGTCACGTTCCCGGGCCACAGGGTTCCAGAATCAAGCCTCAGTCATTTTGCCAGGCCAGAGTGTTCCACCATCAAACCTCAGTCATGATCCCAGGCCACATGTTTCCACAATGAAACCTCAGTCATTTTCTCAGGCCAAAGGTTTCCAGAATCAAACCTCAGTCATATTCCCAGGACACATGGTTCCAGAATCAAACCTGAGTCATGTTCGCAGGCCACAGGTTTCAACAATCAAACATCACTCATGTTCCCAGGACACAGGTGTCCAGAATCAAACCTCAGTCATGTACCCAGGGAACAGGCTTCCAGCAACAAACCTTTGTCATATTCCCAGGACACAGGGTTCCAGAATCAAACCTCAGTCTTGTTCCCAGGACAGAAGTTTCCAGAATCAACCCGATATCATGTTTCCTGGCCACAGTCTTCCAGTATCAAACCTCAGTCATGTTGCCAGGCCACAGTGTTCCACCATCAATCCTCACTCATGTTCCCAGGCCACAGGGTTCCAGAATCAAACCGTTCTCATGTTCCCAGGCCACAGGGTTCCAGAATCCACCGATGTCATGTTAAAGGCCACAGGGTTCCAGAATCAAACCGTTCTCATGTTCCCGGGCCACAGGGTTGCAGAATCAAGCCTCAGCCATTTTGCCAGGCCAGAGTGTTCCACCATCAAACCTCAGTCATGATCCCAGGCCACATGTTTCCACAATGAAACCTCAGTCATTTTCTCAGGCCAAAGGTTTCCATAATCAAACCTCAGTCATATTCCCAGGACACATGGTTCCAGAATCAAACCTGAGTCATGTTCGCAGGCCACAGGTTTCAACAATCAAACATCACTCATGTTCCCAGGACACAGGTGTCCAGAATCAAACCTCAGTCATGTACCCAGGGAACAGGCTTCCAGCAACAAACCTTTGTCATATTCCCAGGCCACAGGGTTCCAGAATCAAACCTCAGTCTTGTTCCCAGGACAGAAGTTTCCAGAATCAACCCGATATCATGTTTCCTGGCCACAGTCTTCCAGTATCAAACCTCATTCATGTTGCCAGGCCACAGGGTTCCACCATCAATCCTCACTCATGTTCCCAGGCCACAGGGTTCCAGAATCAAACCGTTCTCATGTTCCCAGGCCACAGGGTTCCAGAATCCACCGATGTCATGTTAAAGGCCACAGGGTTCCAGAATCAAACCGTTCTCATGTTCCCGGGCCACAGGGTTCCAGAATCAAGCTTCAGTCATTTTGCCAGGCCAGAGTGTTCCACCATCAAACCTCAGTCATGATCCCAGGCCACATGTTTCTACAATGAAACCTCAGTCATTTTCCCAGGCCAAAGGTTTCCAAAATCAAACCTCAGTCATGTTCCCAGGACACATGGTTCCAGAATCAAACCCGAGTCATGTTCGCGGGCCACAGGTTTCAACCATCAAACCTCAGTCATGTTCCCAGGACACCGGTGTCCAGAATCAAACCTCAGTCATGTTCCCAGGGCACAGGCTTCCAGAAACAAACCTCAGTCATGTTCCCAGGACACAAGTTTCCAGAATCAACCAGATATCATGCTTCCTGGCCACAGTCTTCCAGAATCAAACCTTAGTCATGTTGCCAAGCCACAGGTTTCCACCATCAAACCTCAGACATGTTCCCAGGCCACAGGGTTCTAGAATCCACCGATGTCATGTTCCCAGGCCACAGGGTTCGAGAATCAATCCTCAGTTATGTTTCCAGGCTACAGGGTTCTAGAATAAAACCTCAGTCATGTTCCCAATCCACAGGGTTCCAGAACCAAGGCTCAGTCAGGTTCCCGGGCCACAGTATTCCACAATCTAAACAGATGTCACATGCCCAGTCCCCAGGGTTCCAGAATCCACCGGTATCATGTTCCCAGGCCACAGGGTTCCAGAATCAATCCTCAGTTATGTTCCCAGGCTACAGGGTTCCAGAATAAAACCTCAGTCATGTTCCCAGTCCACAGGGTTTCAGAACCAAGGCTCAGTCAAGTTCCCGGGGCACAGCATTCCACAATCTAAACAGATGTCATGTTCCCAGGCCACAGTTTTCCAGAATCACGCCTCAGTCATGTTCCCAGGCCACAGGGATCCAGAATCAAACGTCAGTCATGTTGCCAGGCCACAGGTTTCTGCCATCAAACCTCAGTCACGTTCCCGGGCCACAGGGTTCCAGAATCAAGCCTCAGTCATTTTGCCAGGCCAGAGTGTTCCACCATCAAACCTCAGTCATGATCCCAGGCCACATGTTTCCACAATGAAACCTCAGTCATTTTTTCAGGCCAAAGGTTTCCAGAATCAAACCTCAGTCATATTCCCAGGATACATGGTTCCAGAATCAAACCTGAGTCATGTTCGCAGGCCACAGGTTTCAACAATCAAACATCACTCATGTTCCCAGGACACAGGTGTCCAGAATCAAACCTCAGTCATATACCCAGGGAACAGGCTTCCAGCAACAAACCTTTGTCATATTCCCAGGACACAGGGTTCCAGAATCAAACCTCAGTCTTGTTCCCAGGACAGAAGTTTCCAGAATCAACCCGATATCATGTTTCCTGGCCACAGTCTTCCAGTATCAAACCTCAGTCATGTTGCCAGGCCACAGGGTTCCACCATCAATCCTCACTCATGTTCCCAGGCCACAGGGTTCCAGAATCAAACCGTTCTCATGTTCCCAGGCCACAGGGTTCCAGAATCCACCGATGTCATGTTAAAGGCCACAGGGTTCCAGAATCAAACCGTTCTCATGTTCCCGGGCCACAGGGTTCCAGAATCAAGCCTCAGTCATTTTGCCAGGCCAGAGTGTTCCACCATCAAACCTCAGTCATGATCCCAGGCCACATGTTTCCACAATGAAACCTCAGTCATTTTCCCAGGCCAAAGGTTTCCAAAATCAAACCTCAGTCATGTTCCCAGGACACATGGTTCCAGAATCAAACCCGAGTCATGTTCGCGGGCCACAGGTTTCAACCATCAAACCTCAGTCATGTTCCCAGGACACAGGTGTCCAGAATCAAACCTCAGTCATGTTCCCAGGGCACAGGCTTCCAGAAACAAACCTCAGTCATGTTCCCAGGACACAAGTTTCCAGAATCAACCAGATATCATGCTTCCTGGCCACAGTCTTCCAGAATCAAACCTTAGTCATGTTGCCAAGCCACAGGTTTCCACCATCAAACCTCAGACATGTTCCCAGGCCACAGGGTTCTAGAATCCACCGATGTCATGTTCCCAGGCCACAGGGTTCGAGAATCAATCCTCAGTTATGTTTCCAGGCTACAGGGTTCTAGAATAAAACCTCAGTCATGTTCCCAATCCACAGGGTTCCAGAACCAAGGCTCAGTCAGGTTCCCGGGCCACAGTATTCCACAATCTAAACAGATGTCACATGCCCAGTCCCCAGGGTTCCAGAATCCACCGGTATCATGTTCCCAGGCCACAGGGTTCCAGAATCAATCCTCAGTTATGTTCCCAGGCTACAGGGTTCCAGAATAAAACCTCAGTCATGTTCCCAGTCCACAGGGTTTCAGAACCAAGGCTCAGTCAAGTTCCCGGGGCACAGCATTCCACAATCTAAACAGATGTCATGTTCCCAGGCCACAGTTTTCCAGAATCACGCCTCAGTCATGTTCCCAGGCCACAGGGATCCAGAATCAAACGTCAGTCATGTTGCCAGGCCACAGGTTTCTGCCATCAAACCTCAGTCACGTTCCCGGGCCACAGGGTTCCAGAATCAAGCCTCAGTCATTTTGCCAGGCCAGAGTGTTCCACCATCAAACCTCAGTCATGATCCCAGGCCACATGTTTCCACAATGAAACCTCAGTCATTTTTTCAGGCCAAAGGTTTCCAGAATCAAACCTCAGTCATATTCCCAGGATACATGGTTCCAGAATCAAACCTGAGTCATGTTCGCAGGCCACAGGTTTCAACAATCAAACATCACTCATGTTCCCAGGACACAGGTGTCCAGAATCAAACCTCAGTCATATACCCAGGGAACAGGCTTCCAGCAACAAACCTTTGTCATATTCCCAGGACACAGGGTTCCAGAATCAAACCTCAGTCTTGTTCCCAGGACAGAAGTTTCCAGAATCAACCCGATATCATGTTTCCTGGCCACAGTCTTCCAGTATCAAACCTCAGTCATGTTGCCAGGCCACAGGGTTCCACCATCAATCCTCACTCATGTTCCCAGGCCACAGGGTTCCAGAATCAAACCGTTCTCATGTTCCCAGGCCACAGGGTTCCAGAATCCACCGATGTCATGTTAAAGGCCACAGGGTTCCAGAATCAAACCGTTCTCATGTTCCCGGGCCACAGGGTTCCAGAATCAAGCCTCAGTCATTTTGCCAGGCCAGAGTGTTCCACCATCAAACCTCAGTCATGATCCCAGGCCACATGTTTCCACAATGAAACCTCAGTCATTTTCCCAGGCCAAAGGTTTCCAAAATCAAACCTCAGTCATGTTCCCAGGACACATGGTTCCAGAATCAAACCCGAGTCATGTTCGCGGGCCACAGGTTTCAACCATCAAACCTCAGTCATGTTCCCAGGACACAGGTGTCCAGAATCAAACCTCAGTCATGTTCCCAGGGCACAGGCTTCCAGAAACAAACCTCAGTCATGTTCCCAGGACACAAGTTTCCAGAATCAACCAGATATCATGCTTCCTGGCCACAGTCTTCCAGAATCAAACCTTAGTCATGTTGCCAAGCCACAGGTTTCCACCATCAAACCTCAGACATGTTCCCAGGCCACAGGGTTCTAGAATCCACCGATGTCATGTTCCCAGGCCACAGGTTTCGAGAATCAATCCTCAGTTATGTTTCCAGGCTACAGGGTTCTAGAATAAAACCTCAGTCATGTTCCCAATCCACAGGGTTCCAGAACCAAGGCTCAGTCAGGTTCCCGGGGCACAGTATTCCACAATCTAAACAGATGTCACATGCCCAGTCCCCAGGGTTCCAGAATCCACCGGTATCATGTTCCCAGGCCACAGGGTTCCAGAATCAATCCTCAGTTATGTTTCCAGGCTACAGGGTTCCAGAATAAAACCTCAGTCATGTTCCCTGTCCACAGGGTTTCAGAACCAAGGCTCAGTCAGGTTCCCGGGGCACAGCATTCCACAATCTAAACAGATGTCATGTTCCCAGGCCACAGTTTTCCAAAATCACGCCTCAGTCATGTTCCCAGGCCACAGGGATCCAGAATCAAACGTCAGTCATGTTGCCAGGCCACAGGTTTCTGCCATCAAACCTCAGTCACGTTCCCGGGCCACAGGGTTCCAGAATCAAGCCTCAATCATTTTGCCAGGCCACAGTGTTCCACCATCAAACCTCAGTCATGATCCCAGGCCACATGTTTCCACAATGAAACCTCAGTCATTTTCTCAGGCCAAAGGTTTCCAGAATCAAACCTCAGTCATATTCCCAGGACACATGGTTCCAGAATCAAACCTGAGTCATGTTCGCAGGCCACAGGTTTCAACAATCAAACATCACTCATGTTCCCAGGACACAGGTGTCCAGAATCAAACCTTAGTCATGTACCCAGGGAACAGGCTTCCAGCAACAAACCTTTGTCATATTCCCAGGACACAGGGTTCCAGAATCAAACCTCAGTCTTGTTCCCAGGACAGAAGTTTCCAGAATCAACCCGATATCATGTTTCCTGGCCACAGTCTTCCAGTATCAAACCTCAGTCATGTTGCCAGGCCACAGGGTTCCACCATCAATCCTCACTCATGTTCCCAGGCCACAGGGTTCCAGAATCAAACCGTTCTCATGTTCCCAGGCCACAGCGTTCCAGAATCCACCGATGTCATGTTAAAGGCCACAGGGTTCCAGAATCAAACCGTTCTCATGTTCCCGGGCCACAGGGTTCCAGAATCAAGCCTCAGTCATTTTGCCAGGCCAGAGTGTTCCACCATCAAACCTCAGTCATGATCCCAGGCCACATGTTTCCACAATGAAACCTCAGTCATTTTCTCAGGCCACATGTTTCCACAATGAAACCTCAGTCATTTTCCCAGGCCAAAGGTTTCCAAAATCAAACCTCAGTCATGTTCCCAGGACACATGGTTCCAGAATCAAACCTGAGTCATGTTCGCAGGCCACAGGTTTCAACAATCAAACATCACTCATGTTCCCAGGACACAGGTGTCCAGAATCTAACCTCAGTCATGTTCCCAGGGCACAGGCTTCCAGAAACAAACCTCAGTCATGTTCCCAGGACACAAGTTTCCAGAATCAACCAGATATCATGCTTCCTGGCCACAGTCTTCCAGAATCAAACCTTAGTCATGTTGCCAAGCCACAGGTTTCCACCATCAAACCTCAGACATGTTCCCAGGCCACAGGGTTCTAGAATCCACCGATGTCATGGTCCCAGGGCGCAGGGTTCGAGAATCAATCCTCAGTTATGTTTCCAGGCTACAGGGTTCTAGAATAAAACCTCAGTCATGTTCCCAATCCACAGGGTTCCAGAACCAAGGCTCAGTCAGGTTCCCGGGGCACAGTATTCCACAATCTAAACAGATGTCACATGCCCAGTCCCCAGGGTTCCAGAATCCACCGGTATCATGTTCCCAGGCCACAGGGTTCCAGAATCAATCCTCAGTTATGTTCCCAGGCTACAGGGTTCCAGAATAAAACCTCAGTCATGTTCCCAGTCCACAGGGTTTCAGAACCAAGGCTCAGTCAGGTTCCCGGGGCACAGCATTCCACAATCTAAACAGATGTCATGTTCCCAGGCCACAGTTTTCCAGAATCACGCCTCAGTCATGTTCCCAGGCCACAGGGATCCAGAATCAAACGTCAGTCATGTTGCCAGGCCACAGGTTTCTGCCATCAAACCTCAGTCACGTTCCCGGGCCACAGGGTTCCAGAATCAAGCCTCAGTCATTTTGCCAGGCCAGAGTGTTCCACCATCAAACCTCAGTCATGATCCCAGGTAACATGTTTCCACAATGAAACCTCAGTCATTTTCTCAGGCCAAAGGTTTCCAGAATCAAACCTCAGTCATATTCCCAGGACACATGGTTCCAGAATCAAACCTGAGTCATGTTCGCAGGCCACAGGTTTCAACAATCAAACATCACTCATGTTCCCAGGACACAGGTGTCCAGAATCAAACCTCAGTCATGTACCCAGGGAACAGGCTTCCAGCAACAAACCTTTGTCATATTCCCAGGACACAGGGTTCCAAAATCAAACCTCAGTCTTGTTCCCAGGACAGAAGTTTCCAGAATCAACCCGATATCATGTTTCCTGGCCACAGTCTTCCAGTATCAAACCTCAGTCATGTTGCCAGGCCACAGAGTTCCACCATCAATCCTCACTCATGTTCCCAGGCCACAGGGTTCCAGAATCAAACCGTTCTCATGTTCCCAGGCCACAGGGTTCCAGAATCCACCGATGTCATGTTAAAGGCCACAGGGTTCCAGAATCAAACCGTTCTCATGTTCCCGGGCCACAGGGTTCCAGAATCAAGCCTCAGTCATTTTGCCAGGCCAGAGTGTTCCACCATCAAACCTCAGTCATGATCCCAGGCCACATGTTTCCACAATGAAACCTCAGTCATTTTCCCAGGCCAAAGGTTTCCAAAATCAAACCTCAGTCATGTTCCCAGGACACATGGTTCCAGAATCAAACCCGAGTCATGTTCGCGGGCCACAGGTTTCAACCATCAAACCTCAGTCATGTTCCCAGGACACAGGTGTCCAGAATCAAACCTCAGTCATGTTCCCAGGGCACAGGCTTCCAGAAACAAACCTCAGTCATGTTCCCAGGACACAAGTTTCCAGAATCAACCAGATATCATGCTTCCTGGCCACAGTCTTCCAGAATCAAACCTTAGTCATGTTGCCAAGCCACAGGTTTCCACCATCAAACCTCAGACATGTTCCCAGGCCACAGGGTTCTAGAATCCACCGATGTCATGTTCCCAGGCCACAGGGTTCGAGAATCAATCCTCAGTTATGTTTCCAGGCTACAGGGTTCTAGAATAAAACCTCAGTAATGTTCCCAATCCACAGGGTTCCAGAACCAAGGCTCAGTCAGGTTCCCGGGGCACAGTATTCCACAATCTAAACAGATGTCACATGCCCAGTCCCCAGGGTTCCAGAATCCACCGGTATCATGTTCCCAGGCCACAGGGTTCCAGAATCAATCCTCAGTTATGTTCCCAGGCTACAGGGTTCCAGAATAAAACCTCAGTCATGTTCCCAGTCCACAGGGTTTCAGAACCAAGGCTCAGTCAGGTTCCCGGGGCACAGCATTCCACAATCTAAACAGATGTCATGTTCCCAGGCCACAGTTTTCCAGAATCACGCCTCAGTCATGTTCCCAGGCCACAGGGATCCAGAATCAAACGTCAGTCATGTTGCCAGGCCACAGGTTTCTGCCATCAAACCTCAGTCACGTTCCCGGGCCACAGGGTTCCAGAATCAAGCCTCAGTCATTTTGCCAGGCCAGAGTGTTCCACCATCAAACCTCAGTCATGATCCCAGGCCACATGTTTCCACAATGAAACCTCAGTCATTTTTTCAGGCCAAAGGTTTCCAGAATCAAACCTCAGTCATATTCCCAGGATACATGGTTCCAGAATCAAACCTGAGTCATGTTCGCAGGCCACAGGTTTCAACAATCAAACATCACTCATGTTCCCAGGACACAGGTGTCCAGAATCAAACCTCAGTCATATACCCAGGGAACAGGCTTCCAGCAACAAACCTTTGTCATATTCCCAGGACACAGGGTTCCAGAATCAAACCTCAGTCTTGTTCCCAGGACAGAAGTTTCCAGAATCAACCCGATATCATGTTTCCTGGCCACAGTCTTCCAGTATCAAACCTCAGTCATGTTGCCAGGCCACAGGGTTCCACCATCAATCCTCACTCATGTTCCCAGGCCACAGGGTTCCAGAATCAAACCGTTCTCATGTTCCCAGGCCACAGGGTTCCAGAATCCACCGATGTCATGTTAAAGGCCACAGGGTTCCAGAATCAAACCGTTCTCATGTTCCCGGGCCACAGGGTTCCAGAATCAAGCCTCAGTCATTTTGCCAGGCCAGAGTGTTCCACCATCAAACCTCAGTCATGATCCCAGGCCACATGTTTCCACAATGAAACCTCAGTCATTTTCCCAGGCCAAAGGTTTCCAAAATCAAACCTCAGTCATGTTCCCAGGACACATGGTTCCAGAATCAAACCCGAGTCATGTTCGCGGGCCACAGGTTTCAACCATCAAACCTCAGTCATGTTCCCAGGACACAGGTGTCCAGAATCAAACCTCAGTCATGTTCCCAGGGCACAGGCTTCCAGAAACAAACCTCAGTCATGTTCCCAGGACACAAGTTTCCAGAATCAACCAGATATCATGCTTCCTGGCCACAGTCTTCCAGAATCAAACCTTAGTCATGTTGCCAAGCCACAGGTTTCCACCATCAAACCTCAGACATGTTCCCAGGCCACAGGGTTCTAGAATCCACCGATGTCATGTTCCCAGGCCACAGGGTTCGAGAATCAATCCTCAGTTATGTTTCCAGGCTACAGGGTTCTAGAATAAAACCTCAGTCATGTTCCCAATCCACAGGGTTCCAGAACCAAGGCTCAGTCAGGTTCCCGGGGCACAGTATTCCACAATCTAAACAGATGTCACATGCCCAGTCCCCAGGGTTCCAGAATCCACCGGTATCATGTTCCCAGGCCACAGGGTTCCAGAATCAATCCTCAGTTATGTTTCCAGGCTACAGGGTTCCAGAATAAAACCTCAGTCATGTTCCCAGTCCACAGGGTTTCAGAACCAAGGCTCAGTCAGGTTCCCGGGGCACAGCATTCCACAATCTAAACAGATGTCATGTTCCCAGGCCACAGTTTTCGAAAATCACGCCTCAGTCATGTTCCCAGGCCACAGGGATCCAGAATCAAACGTCAGTCATGTTGCCAGGCCACAGGTTTCTGCCATCAAACCTCAGTCACGTTCCCGGGCCACAGGGTTCCAGAATCAAGCCTCAGTCATTTTGCCAGGCCACAGTGTTCCACCATCAAACCTCAGTCATGATCCCAGGCCACATGTTTCCACAATGAAACCTCAGTCATTTTCTCAGGCCAAAGGTTTCCAGAATCAAACCTCAGTCATATTCCCAGGACACATGGTTCCAGAATCAAACCTGAGTCATGTTCGCAGGCCACAGGTTTCAACAATCAAACATCACTCATGTTCCCAGGACACAGGTGTCCAGAATCAAACCTTAGTCATGTACCCAGGGAACAGGCTTCCAGCAACAAACCTTTGTCATATTCCCAGGACACAGGGTTCCAGAATCAAACCTCAGTCTTGTTCCCAGGACAGAAGTTTCCAGAATCAACCCGATATCATGTTTCCTGGCCACAGTCTTCCAGTATCAAACCTCAGTCATGTTGCCAGGCCACAGGGTTCCACCATCAATCCTCACTCATGTTCCCAGGCCACAGGGTTCCAGAATCAAACCGTTCTCATGTTCCCAGGCCACAGCGTTCCAGAATCCACCGATGTCATGTTAAAGGCCACAGGGTTCCAGAATCAAACCGTTCTCATGTTCCCGGGCCACAGGGTTCCAGAATCAAGCCTCAGTCATTTTGCCAGGCCAGAGTGTTCCACCATCAAACCTCAGTCATGATCCCAGGCCACATGTTTCCACAATGAAACCTCAGTCATTTTCTCAGGCCACATGTTTCCACAATGAAACCTCAGTCATTTTCCCAGGCCAAAGGTTTCCAAAATCAAACCTCAGTCATGTTCCCAGGACACATGGTTCCAGAATCAAACCTGAGTCATGTTCGCAGGCCACAGGTTTCAACAATCAAACATCACTCATGTTCCCAGGACACAGGTGTCCAGAATCAAACCTCAGTCATGTTCCCAGGGCACAGGCTTCCAGAAACAAACCTCAGTCATGTTCCCAGGACACAAGTTTCCAGAATCAACCAGATATCATGCTTCCTGGCCACAGTCTTCCAGAATCAAACCTTAGTCATGTTGCCAAGCCACAGGTTTACACCATCAAACCTCAGACATGTTCCCAGGCCACAGGGTTCTAGAATCCACCGATGTCATGGTCCCAGGGCGCAGGGTTCGAGAATCAATCCTCAGTTATGTTTCCAGGCTACAGGGTTCTAGAATAAAACCTCAGTCATGTTCCCAATCCACAGGGTTCCAGAACCAAGGCTCAGTCAGGTTCCCGGGGCACAGTATTCCACAATCTAAACAGATGTCACATGCCCAGTCCCCAGGGTTCCAGAATCCACCGGTATCATATTCCCAGGCCACAGGGTTCCAGAATCAATCCTCAGTTATGTTCCCAGGCTACAGGGTTCCAGAATAAAACCTCAGTCATGTTCCCAGTCCACAGGGTTTCAGAACCAAGGCTCAGTCAGGTTCCCGGGGCACAGCATTCCACAATCTAAACAGATGTCATGTTCCCAGGCCACAGTTTTCCAGAATCACGCCTCAGTCATGTTCCCAGGCCACAGGGATCCAGAATCAAACGTCAGTCATGTTGCCAGGCCACAGGTTTCTGCCATCAAACCTCAGTCACGTTCCCGGGCCACAGGGTTCCAGAATCAAGCCTCAGTCATTTTGCCAGGCCAGAGTGTTCCACCATCAAACCTCAGTCATGATCCCAGGTCACATGTTTCCACAATGAAACCTCAGTCATTTTCTCAGGCCAAAGGTTTCCAGAATCAAACCTCAGTCATATTCCCAGGACACATGGTTCCAGAATCAAACCTGAGTCATGTTCGCAGGCCACAGGTTTCAACAATCAAACATCACTCATGTTCCCAGGACACAGGTGTCCAGAATCAAACCTCAGTCATGTACCCAGGGAACAGGCTTCCAGCAACAAACCTTTGTCATATTCCCAGGACACAGGGTTCCAAAATCAAACCTCAGTCTTGTTCCCAGGACAGAAGTTTCCAGAATCAACCCGATATCATGTTTCCTGGCCACAGTCTTCCAGTATCAAACCTCAGTCATGTTGCCAGGCCACAGGTTTCCACCATCAATCCTCACTCATGTTCCCAGGCCACAGGGTTCCAGAATCAAACCGTTCTCATGTTCCCAGGCCACAGGGTTCCAGAATCCACCGATGTCATGTTAAAGGCCACAGGGTTCCAGAATCAAACCGTTCTCATGTTCCCGGGCCACCGGGTTCCAGAATCAAGCCTCAGTCATTTTGCCAGGCCAGAGTGTTCCACCATCAAACCTCAGTCATGATCCCAGGCCACATGTTTCCACAATGAAACCTCAGTCATTTTCCCAGGCCAAAGGTTTCCAAAATCAAACCTCAGTCATGTTCCCAGGACACATGGTTCCAGAATCAAACCCGAGTCATGTTCGCGGGCCACAGGTTTCAACCATCAAACCTCAGTCATGTTCCCAGGACACAGGTGTCCAGAATCAAACCTCAGTCATGTTCCCAGGGCACAGGCTTCCAGAAACAAACCTCAGTCATGTTCCCAGGACACAAGTTTCCAGAATCAACCAGATATCATGCTTCCTGGCCACAGTCTTCCAGAATCAAACCTTAGTCATGTTGCCAAGCCACAGGTTTCCACCATCAAACCTCAGACATGTTCCCAGGCCACAGGGTTCTAGAATCCACCGATGTCATGTTCCCAGGCCACAGGGTTCGAGAATCAATCCTCAGTTATGTTTCCAGGCTACAGGGTTCTAGAATAAAACCTCAGTCATGTTCCCAATCCACAGGGTTCCAGAACCAAGGCTCAGTCAGGTTCCCGGGGCACAGTATTCCACAATCTAAACAGATGTCACATGCCCAGTCCCCAGGGTTCCAGAATCCACCGGTATCATGTTCCCAGGACACAGGGTTCCAGAATCAATCCTCAGTTATGTTCCCAGGCTACAGGGTTCCAGAATAAAACCTCAGTCATGTTCCCAGTCCACAGGGTTTCAGAACCAAGGCTCAGTCAGGTTCCCGGGGCACAGCATTCCACAATCTAAACAGATGTCATGTTCCCAGGCCACAGTTTTCCAGAATCACGCCTCAGTCATGTTCCCAGGCCACAGGGATCCAGAATCAAACGTCAGTCATGTTGCCAGGCCACAGGTTTCTGCCATCAAACCTCAGTCACGTTCCCGGGCCACAGGGTTCCAGAATCAAGCCTCAGTCATTTTGCCAGGCCAGAGTGTTCCACCATCAAACCTCAGTCATGATCCCAGGCCACATGTTTCCACAATGAAACCTCAGTCATTTTCTCAGGCCAAAGGTTTCCAGAATCAAACCTCAGTCATATTCCCAGGACACATGGTTCCAGAATCAAACCTGAGTCATGTTCGCAGGCCACAGGTTTCAACAATCAAACATCACTCATGTTCCTAGGACACAGGTGTCCAGAATCAAACCTCAGTCATGTACCCAGGGAACAGGCTTCCAGCAACAAACCTTTGTCATATTCCCAGGACACAGGGTTCCAGAATCAAACCGTTCTCATGTTCCCGGGCCACAGGGTTCCAGAAACAAACCTCAGTCATGTTCCCAGGACACAAGTTTCCAGAATCCACCAGATATCATGCTTCCTGGCCACAGTCTTCCAGAATCAAACCTTAGTCATGTTGCCAAGCCACAGGTTTCCACCATCAAACCTCAGACATGTTCCCAGGCCACAGGGTTCTAGAATCCACCGATGTCATGTTCCCAGGCCACAGGGTTCGAGAATCAATCCTCAGTTATGTTTCCAGGCTACAGGGTTCTAGAATAAAACCTCAGTAATGTTCCCAATCCACAGGGTTCCAGAACCAAGGCTCAGTCAGTTTCCCGGGGCACAGTATTCCACAATCTAAACAGATGTCACATGCCCAGTCCCCAGGGTTCCAGAATCCACCGGTATCATGTTCCCAGGCCACAGGGTTCCAGAATCAATCCTCAGTTATGTTCCCAGGCTACAGGGTTCCAGAATAAAACCTCAGTCATGTTCCCAGTCCACAGGGTTTCAGAACCAAGGCTCAGTCAGGTTCCCGGGGCACAGCATTCCACAATCTAAACAGATGTCATGTTCCCAGGCCACAGTTTTCCAAAATCACGCCTCAGTCATGTTCCCAGGCCACAGGGATCCAGAATCAAACGTCAGTCATGTTGCCAGGCCACAGGTTTCTGCCATCAAACCTCAGTCATGTTCCCGGGCCACAGGGTTCCAGAATCAAGCCTCAGTCATTTTGCCAGGCCAGAGTGTTCCACCATCAAACCTCAGTCATGATCCCAGGCCACATGTTTCCACAATGAAACCTCAGTCATTTTCTCAGGCCAAAGGTTTCCAGAATCAAACCTCAGTCATATTCCCAGGACACATGGTTCCAGAATCAAACCTGAGTCATGTTCGCAGGCCACAGGTTTCAACAATCAAACATCACTCATGTTCCCAGGACACAGGTGTCCAGAATCAAACCTCAGTCATGTACCCAGGGAACAGGCTTCCAGCAACAAACCTTTGTCATATTCCCAGGACACAGGGTTCCAGAATCAAACCGTTCTCATGTTCCCGGGCCACAGGGTTCCAGAAACAAACATCAGTCATGTTCCCAGGACACAAGTTTCCAGAATCAACCAGATATCATGCTTCCTGGCCACAGTCTTCCAGAATCAAACCTTAGTCATGTTGCCAAGCCACAGGTTTCCACCATCAAACCTCAGACATGTTCCCAGGCCACAGGGTTCTAGAATCCACCGATGTCATGTTCCCAGGCCACAGGGTTCGAGAATCAATCCTCAGTTATGTTTCCAGGCTACAGGGTTCTAGAATAAAACCTCAGTCATGTTCCCAATCCACAGGGTTCCAGAACCAAGGCTCAGTCAGGTTCCCGGGGCACAGTATTCCACAATCTAAACAGATGTCACATGCCCAGTCCCCAGGGTTCCAGAATCCACCGGTATCATGTTCCCAGGCCACAGGGTTCCAGAATCAATCCTCAGTTATGTTCCCAGGCTACAGGGTTCCAGAATAAAACCTCAGTCATGTTCCCAGTCCACAGGGTTTCAGAACCAAGGCTCAGTCAGGTTCCCGGGGCACAGCATTCCACAATCTAAACAGATATCATGTTCCCAGGCCACAGTTTTCCAAAATCACGCCTCAGTCATGTTCCCAGGCCACAGGGATCCAGAATCAAACGTCAGTCATGTTGCCAGGCCACAGGTTTCTGCCATCAAACCTCAGTCATGTTCCCGGGCCACAGGGTTCCAGAATCAAGCCTCAGTCATTTTGCCAGGCCAGAGTGTTCCACCATCAAACCTCAGTCATGATCCCAGGCCACATGTTTCCACAATGAAATCTCAGTCATTTTCTCAGGCCAAAGGTTTCCAGAATCAAACCTCAGTCATATTCCCAGGACACATGGTTCCAGAATCAAACCTGAGTCATGTTCGCAGGCCACAGGTTTCAACAATCAAACATCACTCATGTTCCCAGGACACAGGTGTCCAGAATCAAACCTCAGTCATGTACCCAGGGAACAGGCTTCCAGCAACAAACCTTTGTCATATTCCCAGGACACAGGGTTCCAGAATCAAACCTCAGTCTTGTTCCCAGGACAGAAGTTTCCAGAATCAACCCGATATCATGTTTCCTGGCCACAGTCTTCCAGTATCAAACCTCAGTCATGTTGCCAGGCCACAGTGTTCCACCATCAATCCTCACTCATGTTCCCAGGCCACAGGGTTCCAGAATCAAACCGTTCTCATGTTCCCAGGCCACAGGGTTCCAGAATCCACCGATGTCATGTTAAAGGCCACAGGGTTCCAGAATCAAACAGTTCTCATGTTCCCGGGCCACAGGGTTCCAGAATCAAGCCTCAGTCATTTTGCCAGGCCAGAGTGTTCCACCATCAAACCTCAGTCATGATCCCAGGCCACATGTTTCCACAATGAAACCTCAGTCATTTTCTCAGGCCAAAGGTTTCCAGAATCAAACCTCAGTCATATTCCCAGGACACATGGTTCCAAAATCAAACCTGAGTCATGTTCGCAGGCCACAGGTTTCAACAATCAAACCTCAGTCATGTTCCCAGGACACAGGTGTCCAGAATCAAACCTCAGTCATGTTCCCAGGGCACAGGCTTCCAGAAACAAACCTCAGTCATGTTCCCAGGACACAAGTTTCCAGAATCAACCAGATATCATGCTTCCTGGCCACAGTCTTCCAGAATCAAACCTTAGTCATGTTGCCAAGCCACAGGTTTCCACCATCAAACCTCAGACATGTTCCCAGGCCACAGGGTTCTAGAATCCACCGATGTCATGGTCCCAGGGCGCAGGGTTCGAGAATCAATCCTCAGTTATGTTTCCAGGCTACAGGGTTCTAGAATAAAACCTCAGTCATGTTCCCAATCCACAGGGTTCCAGAACCAAGGCTCAGTCAGGTTCCCGGGGCACAGTATTCCACACTCTAAACAGATGTCACATGCCCAGTCCCCAGGGTTCCAGAATCCACCGGTATCATGTTCCCAGGCCACAGGGTTCCAGAATCAATCCTCAGTTATGTTCCCAGGCTACAGGGTTCCAGAATAAAACCTCAGTCATGTTCCCA
Source organism: Balaenoptera physalus (assembly GCF_965194825.1). NCBI lineage: Eukaryota > Metazoa > Chordata > Mammalia > Artiodactyla > Balaenopteridae > Balaenoptera > Balaenoptera physalus. Next base: position 953,531 of record NW_028126442.1, on the reverse strand, counting down.
GTCCACAGGGTTTCAGAACCAAGGCTCAGTCAGGTTCCCGGGGCACAGCATTCCACAATCTAAACAGATGTCATGTTCCCAGGCCACAGTTTTCCAGAATCACGCCTCAGTCATGTTCCCAGGCCACAGGGATCCAGAATCAAACGTCAGTCATGTTGCCAGGCCACAGGTTTCTGCCATCAAACCTCAGTCACGTTCCCGGGCCACAGGGTTCCAGAATCAAGCCTCAGTCATTTTGCCAGGCCAGAGTGTTCCACCATCAAACCTCAGTCATGATCCCAGGTCACATGTTTCCACAATGAAACCTCAGTCATTTTCTCAGGCCAAAGGTTTCCAGAATCAAACCTCAGTCATATTCCCAGGACACATGGTTCCAGAATCAAACCTGAGTCATGTTCGCAGGCCACAGGTTTCAACAATCAAACATCACTCATGTTCCCAGGACACAGGTGTCCAGAATCAAACCTCAGTCATGTACCCAGGGAACAGGCTTCCAGCAACAAACCTTTGTCATATTCCCAGGACACAGGGTTCCAGAATCAAACCTCAGTCTTGTTCCCAGGACAGAAGTTTCCAGAATCAACCCGATATCATGTTTCCTGGCCACAGTCTTCCAGTATCAAACCTCAGTCATGTTGCCAGGCCACAGGGTTCCACCATCAATCCTCACTCATGTTCCCAGGCCACAGGGTTCCAGAATCAAACCGTTCTCATGTTCCCAGGCCACAGGGTTCCAGAATCCACCGATGTCATGTTAAAGGCCACAGGGTTCCAGAATCAAACCGTTCTCATGTTCCCGGGCCACAGGGTTCCAGAATCAAGCCTCAGTCATTTTGCCAGGCCAGAGTGTTCCACCATCAAACCTCAGTCATGATCCCAGGCCACATGTTTCCACAATGAAACCTCAGTCATTTTCTCAGGCCAAAGGTTTCCAGAATCAAACCTCAGTCATATTCCCAGGACACATGGTTCCAGAATCAAACCTGAGTCATGTTCGCAGGCCACAGGTTTCAACAATCAAACATCACTCATGTTCCCAGGACACAGGTGTCCAGAATCAAACCTCAGTCATGTACCCAGGGAAGAGGCTTCCAGCAACAAACCTTTGTCATATTCCCAGGACACAGGGTTCCAGAATCAAACCTCAGTCTTGTTCCCAGGACAGAAGTTTCCAGAATCAACCCGATATCATGTTTCCTGGCCACAGTCTTCCAGTATCAAACCTCAGTCATGTTGCCAGGCCACAAGGTTCCACCATCAATCCTCACTCATGTTCCCAGGCCACAGGGTTCCAGAATCAAACCGTTCTCATGTTCCCAGGCCACAGGGTTCCAGAATCCACCGATGTCATGTTAAAGGCCACAGGGTTCCAGAATCAAACCGTTCTCATGTTCCCGGGCCACAGGGTTCCAGAATCAAGCCTCAGTCATTTTGCCAGGCCAGAGTGTTCCACCATCAAACCTCAGTCATGATCCCAGGCCACATGTTTCCAAAATGAAACCTCAGTCATGATCCCAGGCCACATGTTTCCACAATGAAACCTCATTCATTTTCCCAGGCCAAAGGTTTCCAAAATCAAACCTCAGTCATGTTCCCAGGACACATGGTTCCAGAATCAAACCCGAGTCATGTTCGCGGGCCACAGGTTTCAACCATCAAACCTCAGTCATGTTCCCAGGACACAGGTGTCCAGAATCAAACCTCAGTCATGTTCCCAGGGCACAGGCTTCCAGAAACAAACCTCAGTCATGTTCCCAGGACACAAGTTTCCAGAATCAACCAGATATCATGCTTCCTGGCCACAGTCTTCCAGAATCAAACCTTAGTCATGTTGCCAAGCCACAGGTTTCCACCATCAAACCTCAGACATGTTCCCAGGCCACAGGGTTCTAGAATCCACCGATGTCATGTTCCCAGGCCACAGGGTTCGAGAATCAATCCTCAGTTATGTTTCCAGGCTACAGGGTTCTAGAATAAAACCTCAGTCATGTTCCCAATCCACAGGGTTCCAGAACCAAGGCTCAGTCAGGTTCCCGGGCCACAGTATTCCACAATCTAAACAGATGTCACATGCCCAGTCCCCAGGGTTCCAGAATCCACCGGTATCATGTTCCCAGGCCACAGGGTTCCAGAATCAATCCTCAGTTATGTTCCCAGGCTACAGGGTTCCAGAATAAAACCTCAGTCATGTTCCCAGTCCACAGGGTTTCAGAACCAAGGCTCAGTCAGGTTCCCGGGGCACAGCATTCCACAATCTAAACAGATGTCATGTTCCTAGGCCACAGTTTTCCAAAATCACGCCTCAGTCATGTTCCCAGGCCACAGGGATCCAGAATCAAACGTCAGTCATGTTGCCAGGCCACAGGTTTCTGCCATCAAACCTCAGTCACGTTCCCGGGCCACAGGGTTCCAGAATCAAGCCTCAGTCTTTTTGCCAGGCCAGAGTGTTCCACCATCAAACCTCAGTCATGATCCCAGGCCACATGTTTCCACAATGAAACCTCAGTCATTTTCTCAGGCCAAAGGTTTCCAGAATCAAACCTCAGTCATATTCCCAGGACACATGGTTCCAGAATCAAACCTGAGTCATGTTCGCAGGCCACAGGTTTCAACAATCAAACATCACTCATGTTCCCAGGACACAGGTGTCCAGAATCAAACCTCAGTCATATACCCAGGGAACAGGCTTCCAGCAACAAACCTTTGTCATATTCCCAGGACACAGGGTTCCAGAATCAAACCTCAGTCTTGTTCCCAGGACAGAAGTTTCCAGAATCAACCCGATATCATGTTTCCTGGCCACAGTCTTCCAGTATCAAACCTCAGTCATGTTGCCAGGCCACAGGGTTCCACCATCAATCCTCACTCATGTTCCCAGGCCACAGGGTTCCAGAATCAAACCGTTCTCATGTTCCCAGGCCACAGGGTTCCAGAATCCACCGATGTCATGTTAAAGGCCACAGGGTTCCAGAATCAAACCGTTCTCATGTTCCCGGGCCACCGGGTTCCAGAATCAAGCCTCAGTCATTTTGCCAGGCCAGAGTGTTCCACCATCAAACCTCAGTCATGATCCCAGGCCACATGTTTCCACAATGAAACCTCAGTCATTTTCCCAGGCCAAAGGTTTCCAAAATCAAACCTCAGTCATGTTCCCAGGACACATGGTTCCAGAATCAAACCCGAGTCATGTTCGCGGGCCACAGGTTTCAACCATCAAACCTCAGTCATGTTCCCAGGACACAGGTGTCCAGAATCAAACCTCAGTCATGTTCCCAGGGCACAGGCTTCCAGAAACAAACCTCAGTCATGTTCCCAGGACACAAGTTTCCAGAATCAACCAGATATCATGCTTCCTGGCCACAGTCTTCCAGAATCAAACCTTAGTCATGTTGCCAAGCCACAGGTTTCCACCATCAAACCTCAGACATGTTCCCAGGCCACAGGGTTCTAGAATCCACCGATGTCATGGTCCCAGGGCGCAGGGTTCGAGAATCAATCCTCAGTTATGTTTCCAGGCTACAGGGTTCTAGAATAAAACCTCAGTCATGTTCCCAATCCACAGGGTTCCAGAACCAAGGCTCAGTCAGGTTCCCGGGGCACAGTATTCCACACTCTAAACAGATGTCACATGCCCAGTCCCCAGGGTTCCAGAATCCACCGGTATCATGTTCCCAGGCCACAGGGTTCCAGAATCAATCCTCAGTTATGTTCCCAGGCTACAGGGTTCCAGAATAAAACCTCAGTCATGTTCCCAGTCCACAGGGTTTCAGAACCAAGGCTCAGTCAGGTTCCCGGGGCACAGCATTCCACAATCTAAACAGATGTCATGTTCCCAGGCCACAGTTTTCCAGAATCACGCCTCAGTCATGTTCCCAGGCCACAGGGATCCAGAATCAAACGTCAGTCATGTTGCCAGGCCACAGGTTTCTGCCATCAAACCTCAGTCACGTTCCCGGGCCACAGGGTTCCAGAATCAAGCCTCAGTCATTTTGCCAGGCCAGAGTGTTCCACCATCAAACCTCAGTCATGATCCCAGGTCACATGTTTCCACAATGAAACCTCAGTCATTTTCTCAGGCCAAAGGTTTCCAGAATCAAACCTCAGTCATATTCCCAGGACACATGGTTCCAGAATCAAACCTGAGTCATGTTCGCAGGCCACAGGTTTCAACAATCAAACATCACTCATGTTCCCAGGACACAGGTGTCCAGAATCAAACCTCAGTCATGTACCCAGGGAACAGGCTTCCAGCAACAAACCTTTGTCATATTCCCAGGACACAGGGTTCCAGAATCAAACCTCAGTCTTGTTCCCAGGACAGAAGTTTCCAGAATCAACCCGATATCATGTTTCCTGGCCACAGTCTTCCAGTATCAAACCTCAGTCATGTTGCCAGGCCACAGGGTTCCACCATCAATCCTCACTCATGTTCCCAGGCCACAGGGTTCCAGAATCAAACCGTTCTCATGTTCCCAGGCCACAGGGTTCCAGAATCCACCGATGTCATGTTAAAGGCCACAGGGTTCCAGAATCAAACCGTTCTCATGTTCCCGGGCCACAGGGTTCCAGAATCAAGCCTCAGTCATTTTGCCAGGCCAGAGTGTTCCACCATCAAACCTCAGTCATGATCCCAGGCCACATGTTTCCACAATGAAACCTCAGTCATTTTCTCAGGCCAAAGGTTTCCAGAATCAAACCTCAGTCATATTCCCAGGACACATGGTTCCAGAATCAAACCTGAGTCATGTTCGCAGGCCACAGGTTTCAACAATCAAACATCACTCATGTTCCCAGGACACAGGTGTCCAGAATCAAACCTCAGTCATGTACCCAGGGAAGAGGCTTCCAGCAACAAACCTTTGTCATATTCCCAGGACACAGGGTTCCAGAATCAAACCTCAGTCTTGTTCCCAGGACAGAAGTTTCCAGAATCAACCCGATATCATGTTTCCTGGCCACAGTCTTCCAGTATCAAACCTCAGTCATGTTGCCAGGCCACAAGGTTCCACCATCAATCCTCACTCATGTTCCCAGGCCACAGGGTTCCAGAATCAAACCGTTCTCATGTTCCCAGGCCACAGGGTTCCAGAATCCACCGATGTCATGTTAAAGGCCACAGGGTTCCAGAATCAAACCGTTCTCATGTTCCCGGGCCACAGGGTTCCAGAATCAAGCCTCAGTCATTTTGCCAGGCCAGAGTGTTCCACCATCAAACCTCAGTCATGATCCCAGGCCACATGTTTCCAAAATGAAACCTCAGTCATGATCCCAGGCCACATGTTTCCACAATGAAACCTCATTCATTTTCCCAGGCCAAAGGTTTCCAAAATCAAACCTCAGTCATGTTCCCAGGACACATGGTTCCAGAATCAAACCCGAGTCATGTTCGCGGGCCACAGGTTTCAACCATCAAACCTCAGTCATGTTCCCAGGACACAGGTGTCCAGAATCAAACCTCAGTCATGTTCCCAGGGCACAGGCTTCCAGAAACAAACCTCAGTCATGTTCCCAGGACACAAGTTTCCAGAATCAACCAGATATCATGCTTCCTGGCCACAGTCTTCCAGAATCAAACCTTAGTCATGTTGCCAAGCCACAGGTTTCCACCATCAAACCTCAGACATGTTCCCAGGCCACAGGGTTCTAGAATCCACCGATGTCATGTTCCCAGGCCACAGGGTTCGAGAATCAATCCTCAGTTATGTTTCCAGGCTACAGGGTTCTAGAATAAAACCTCAGTCATGTTCCCAATCCACAGGGTTCCAGAACCAAGGCTCAGTCAGGTTCCCGGGCCACAGTATTCCACAATCTAAACAGATGTCACATGCCCAGTCCCCAGGGTTCCAGAATCCACCGGTATCATGTTCCCAGGCCACAGGGTTCCAGAATCAATCCTCAGTTATGTTCCCAGGCTACAGGGTTCCAGAATAAAACCTCAGTCATGTTCCCAGTCCACAGGGTTTCAGAACCAAGGCTCAGTCAGGTTCCCGGGGCACAGCATTCCACAATCTAAACAGATGTCATGTTCCTAGGCCACAGTTTTCCAAAATCACGCCTCAGTCATGTTCCCAGGCCACAGGGATCCAGAATCAAACGTCAGTCATGTTGCCAGGCCACAGGTTTCTGCCATCAAACCTCAGTCACGTTCCCGGGCCACAGGGTTCCAGAATCAAGCCTCAGTCTTTTTGCCAGGCCAGAGTGTTCCACCATCAAACCTCAGTCATGATCCCAGGCCACATGTTTCCACAATGAAACCTCAGTCATTTTCTCAGGCCAAAGGTTTCCAGAATCAAACCTCAGTCATATTCCCAGGACACATGGTTCCAGAATCAAACCTGAGTCATGTTCGCAGGCCACAGGTTTCAACAATCAAACATCACTCATGTTCCCAGGACACAGGTGTCCAGAATCAAACCTCAGTCATATACCCAGGGAACAGGCTTCCAGCAACAAACCTTTGTCATATTCCCAGGACACAGGGTTCCAGAATCAAACCTCAGTCTTGTTCCCAGGACAGAAGTTTCCAGAATCAACCCGATATCATGTTTCCTGGCCACAGTCTTCCAGTATCAAACCTCAGTCATGTTGCCAGGCCACAGGGTTCCACCATCAATCCTCACTCATGTTCCCAGGCCACAGGGTTCCAGAATCAAACCGTTCTCATGTTCCCAGGCCACAGGGTTCCAGAATCCACCGATGTCATGTTAAAGGCCACAGGGTTCCAGAATCAAACCGTTCTCATGTTCCCGGGCCACCGGGTTCCAGAATCAAGCCTCAGTCATTTTGCCAGGCCAGAGTGTTCCACCATCAAACCTCAGTCATGATCCCAGGCCACATGTTTCCACAATGAAACCTCAGTCATTTTCCCAGGCCAAAGGTTTCCAAAATCAAACCTCAGTCATGTTCCCAGGACACATGGTTCCAGAATCAAACCCGAGTCATGTTCGCGGGCCACAGGTTTCAACCATCAAACCTCAGTCATGTTCCCAGGACACAGGTGTCCAGAATCAAACCTCAGTCATGTTCCCAGGGCACAGGCTTCCAGAAACAAACCTCAGTCATGTTCCCAGGACACAAGTTTCCAGAATCAACCAGATATCATGCTTCCTGGCCACAGTCTTCCAGAATCAAACCTTAGTCATGTTGCCAAGCCACAGGTTTCCACCATCAAACCTCAGACATGTTCCCAGGCCACAGGGTTCTAGAATCCACCGATGTCATGTTCCCAGGCCACAGGGTTCGAGAATCAATCCTCAGTTATGTTTCCAGGCTACAGGGTTCTAGAATAAAACCTCAGTCATGTTCCCAATCCACAGGGTTCCAGAACCAAGGCTCAGTCAGGTTCCCGGGGCACAGTATTCCACAATCTAAACAGATGTCACATGCCCAGTCCCCAGGGTTCCAGAATCCACCGGTATCATGTTCCCAGGACACAGGGTTCCAGAATCAATCCTCAGTTATGTTCCCAGGCTACAGGGTTCCAGAATAAAACCTCAGTCATGTTCCCAGTCCACAGGGTTTCAGAACCAAGGCTCAGTCAGGTTCCCGGGGCACAGCATTCCACAATCTAAACAGATGTCATGTTCCCAGGCCACAGTTTTCCAGAATCACGCCTCAGTCATGTTCCCAGGCCACAGGGATCCAGAATCAAACGTCAGTCATGTTGCCAGGCCACAGGTTTCTGCCATCAAACCTCAGTCACGTTCCCGGGCCACAGGGTTCCAGAATCAAGCCTCAGTCATTTTGCCAGGCCAGAGTGTTCCACCATCAAACCTCAGTCATGATCCCAGGCCACATGTTTCCACAATGAAACCTCAGTCATTTTCTCAGGCCAAAGGTTTCCAGAATCAAACCTCAGTCATATTCCCAGGACACATGGTTCCAGAATCAAACCTGAGTCATGTTCGCAGGCCACAGGTTTCAACAATCAAACATCACTCATGTTCCTAGGACACAGGTGTCCAGAATCAAACCTCAGTCATGTACCCAGGGAACAGGCTTCCAGCAACAAACCTTTGTCATATTCCCAGGACACAGGGTTCCAGAATCAAACCGTTCTCATGTTCCCGGGCCACAGGGTTCCAGAAACAAACCTCAGTCATGTTCCCAGGACACAAGTTTCCAGAATCCACCAGATATCATGCTTCCTGGCCACAGTCTTCCAGAATCAAACCTTAGTCATGTTGCCAAGCCACAGGTTTCCACCATCAAACCTCAGACATGTTCCCAGGCCACAGGGTTCTAGAATCCACCGATGTCATGTTCCCAGGCCACAGGGTTCGAGAATCAATCCTCAGTTATGTTTCCAGGCTACAGGGTTCTAGAATAAAACCTCAGTAATGTTCCCAATCCACAGGGTTCCAGAACCAAGGCTCAGTCAGTTTCCCGGGGCACAGTATTCCACAATCTAAACAGATGTCACATGCCCAGTCCCCAGGGTTCCAGAATCCACCGGTATCATGTTCCCAGGCCACAGGGTTCCAGAATCAATCCTCAGTTATGTTCCCAGGCTACAGGGTTCCAGAATAAAACCTCAGTCATGTTCCCAGTCCACAGGGTTTCAGAACCAAGGCTCAGTCAGGTTCCCGGGGCACAGCATTCCACAATCTAAACAGATGTCATGTTCCCAGGCCACAGTTTTCCAAAATCACGCCTCAGTCATGTTCCCAGGCCACAGGGATCCAGAATCAAACGTCAGTCATGTTGCCAGGCCACAGGTTTCTGCCATCAAACCTCAGTCATGTTCCCGGGCCACAGGGTTCCAGAATCAAGCCTCAGTCATTTTGCCAGGCCAGAGTGTTCCACCATCAAACCTCAGTCATGATCCCAGGCCACATGTTTCCACAATGAAACCTCAGTCATTTTCTCAGGCCAAAGGTTTCCAGAATCAAACCTCAGTCATATTCCCAGGACACATGGTTCCAGAATCAAACCTGAGTCATGTTCGCAGGCCACAGGTTTCAACAATCAAACATCACTCATGTTCCCAGGACACAGGTGTCCAGAATCAAACCTCAGTCATGTACCCAGGGAACAGGCTTCCAGCAACAAACCTTTGTCATATTCCCAGGACACAGGGTTCCAGAATCAAACCGTTCTCATGTTCCCGGGCCACAGGGTTCCAGAAACAAACATCAGTCATGTTCCCAGGACACAAGTTTCCAGAATCAACCAGATATCATGCTTCCTGGCCACAGTCTTCCAGAATCAAACCTTAGTCATGTTGCCAAGCCACAGGTTTCCACCATCAAACCTCAGACATGTTCCCAGGCCACAGGGTTCTAGAATCCACCGATGTCATGTTCCCAGGCCACAGGGTTCGAGAATCAATCCTCAGTTATGTTTCCAGGCTACAGGGTTCTAGAATAAAACCTCAGTAATGTTCCCAATCCACAGGGTTCCAGAACCAAGGCTCAGTCAGGTTCCCGGGGCACAGTATTCCACAATCTAAACAGATGTCACATGCCCAGTCCCCAGGGTTCCAGAATCCACCGGTATCATGTTCCCAGGCCACAGGGTTCCAGAATCAATCCTCAGTTATGTTCCCAGGCTACAGGGTTCCAGAATAAAACCTCAGTCATGTTCCCAGTCCACAGGGTTTCAGAACCAAGGCTCAGTCAGGTTCCCGGGGCACAGCATTCCACAATCTAAACAGATATCATGTTCCCAGGCCACAGTTTTCCAAAATCACGCCTCAGTCATGTTCCCAGGCCACAGGGATCCAGAATCAAACGTCAGTCATGTTGCCAGGCCACAGGTTTCTGCCATCAAACCTCAGTCATGTTCCCGGGCCACAGGGTTCCAGAATCAAGCCTCAGTCATTTTGCCAGGCCAGAGTGTTCCACCATCAAACCTCAGTCATGATCCCAGGCCACATGTTTCCACAATGAAATCTCAGTCATTTTCTCAGGCCAAAGGTTTCCAGAATCAAACCTCAGTCATATTCCCAGGACACATGGTTCCAGAATCAAACCTGAGTCATGTTCGCAGGCCACAGGTTTCAACAATCAAACATCACTCATGTTCCCAGGACACAGGTGTCCAGAATCAAACCTCAGTCATGTACCCAGGGAACAGGCTTCCAGCAACAAACCTTTGTCATATTCCCAGGACACAGGGTTCCAGAATCAAACCTCAGTCTTGTTCCCAGGACAGAAGTTTCCAGAATCAACCCGATATCATGTTTCCTGGCCACAGTCTTCCAGTATCAAACCTCAGTCATGTTGCCAGGCCACAGTGTTCCACCATCAATCCTCACTCATGTTCCCAGGCCACAGGGTTCCAGAATCAAACCGTTCTCATGTTCCCAGGCCACAGGGTTCCAGAATCCACCGATGTCATGTTAAAGGCCACAGGGTTCCAGAATCAAACAGTTCTCATGTTCCCGGGCCACAGGGTTCCAGAATCAAGCCTCAGTCATTTTGCCAGGCCAGAGTGTTCCACCATCAAACCTCAGTCATGATCCCAGGCCACATGTTTCCACAATGAAACCTCAGTCATTTTCTCAGGCCAAAGGTTTCCAGAATCAAACCTCAGTCATATTCCCAGGACACATGGTTCCAAAATCAAACCTGAGTCATGTTCGCAGGCCACAGGTTTCAACAATCAAACCTCAGTCATGTTCCCAGGACACAGGTGTCCAGAATCAAACCTCAGTCATGTTCCCAGGGCACAGGCTTCCAGAAACAAACCTCAGTCATGTTCCCAGGACACAAGTTTCCAGAATCAACCAGATATCATGCTTCCTGGCCACAGTCTTCCAGAATCAAACCTTAGTCATGTTGCCAAGCCACAGGTTTCCACCATCAAACCTCAGACATGTTCCCAGGCCACAGGGTTCTAGAATCCACCGATGTCATGGTCCCAGGGCGCAGGGTTCGAGAATCAATCCTCAGTTATGTTTCCAGGCTACAGGGTTCTAGAATAAAACCTCAGTCATGTTCCCAATCCACAGGGTTCCAGAACCAAGGCTCAGTCAGGTTCCCGGGGCACAGTATTCCACACTCTAAACAGATGTCACATGCCCAGTCCCCAGGGTTCCAGAATCCACCGGTATCATGTTCCCAGGCCACAGGGTTCCAGAATCAATCCTCAGTTATGTTCCCAGGCTACAGGGTTCCAGAATAAAACCTCAGTCATGTTCCCAGTCCACAGGGTTTCAGAACCAAGGCTCAGTCAGGTTCCCGGGGCACAGCATTCCACAATCTAAACAGATGTCATGTTCCCAGGCCACAGTTTTCCAGAATCACGCCTCAGTCATGTTCCCAGGCCACAGGGATCCAGAATCAAACGTCAGTCATGTTGCCAGGCCACAGGTTTCTGCCATCAAACCTCAGTCACGTTCCCGGGCCACAGGGTTCCAGAATCAAGCCTCAGTCATTTTGCCAGGCCAGAGTGTTCCACCATCAAACCTCAGTCATGATCCCAGGTCACATGTTTCCACAATGAAACCTCAGTCATTTTCTCAGGCCAAAGGTTTCCAGAATCAAACCTCAGTCATATTCCCAGGACACATGGTTCCAGAATCAAACCTGAGTCATGTTCGCAGGCCACAGGTTTCAACAATCAAACATCACTCATGTTCCCAGGACACAGGTGTCCAGAATCAAACCTCAGTCATGTACCCAGGGAACAGGCTTCCAGCAACAAACCTTTGTCATATTCCCAGGACACAGGGTTCCAGAATCAAACCTCAGTCTTGTTCCCAGGACAGAAGTTTCCAGAATCAACCCGATATCATGTTTCCTGGCCACAGTCTTCCAGTATCAAACCTCAGTCATGTTGCCAGGCCACAGGGTTCCACCATCAATCCTCACTCATGTTCCCAGGCCACAGGGTTCCAGAATCAAACCGTTCTCATGTTCCCAGGCCACAGGGTTCCAGAATCCACCGATGTCATGTTAAAGGCCACAGGGTTCCAGAATCAAACCGTTCTCATGTTCCCGGGCCACAGGGTTCCAGAATCAAGCCTCAGTCATTTTGCCAGGCCAGAGTGTTCCACCATCAAACCTCAGTCATGATCCCAGGCCACATGTTTCCACAATGAAACCTCAGTCATTTTCCCAGGCCAAAGGTTTCCAAAATCAAACCTCAGTCATGTTCCCAGGACACATGGTTCCAGAATCAAACCCGAGTCATGTTCGCGGGCCACAGGTTTCAACCATCAAACCTCAGTCATGTTCCCAGGACACAGGTGTCCAGAATCAAACCTCAGTCATGTTCCCAGGGCACAGGCTTCCAGAAACAAACCTCAGTCATGTTCCCAGGACACAAGTTTCCAGAATCAACCAGATATCATGCTTCCTGGCCACAGTCTTCCAGAATCAAACCTTAGTCATGTTGCCAAGCCACAGGTTTCCACCATCAAACCTCAGACATGTTCCCAGGCCACAGGGTTCTAGAATCCACCGATGTCATGTTCCCAGGCCACAGGGTTCGAGAATCAATCCTCAGTTATGTTTCCAGGCTACAGGGTTCTAGAATAAAACCTCAGTCATGTTCCCAATCCACAGGGTTCCAGAACCAAGGCTCAGTCAGGTTCCCGGGCCACAGTATTCCACAATCTAAACAGATGTCACATGCCCAGTCCCCAGGGTTCCAGAATCCACCGGTATCATGTTCCCAGGCCACAGGGTTCCAGAATCAATCCTCAGTTATGTTCCCAGGCTACAGGGTTCCAGAATAAAACCTCAGTCATGTTCCCAGTCCACAGGGTTTCAGAACCAAGGCTCAGTCAGGTTCCCGGGGCACAGCATTCCACAATCTAAACAGATGTCATGTTCCCAGGCCACAGTTTTCCAAAATCACGCCTCAGTCATGTTCCCAGGCCACAGGGATCCAGAATCAAACGTCAGTCATGTTGCCAGGCCACAGGTTTCTGCCATCAAACCTCAGTCACGTTCCCGGGCCACAGGGTTCCAGAATCAAGCCTCAGTCTTTTTGCCAGGCCAGAGTGTTCCACCATCAAACCTCAGTCATGATCCCAGGCCACATGTTTCCACAATGAAACCTCAGTCATTTTCTCAGGCCAAAGGTTTCCAGAATCAAACCTCAGTCATATTCCCAGGACACATGGTTCCAGAATCAAACCTGAGTCATGTTCGCAGGCCACAGGTTTCAACAATCAAACATCACTCATGTTCCCAGGACACAGGTGTCCAGAATCATACCTCAGTCATATACCCAGGGAACAGGCTTCCAGCAACAAACCTTTGTCATATTCCCAGGACACAGGGTTCCAGAATCAAACCTCAGTCTTGTTCCCAGGACAGAAGTTTCCAGAATCAACCCGATATCATGTTTCCTGGCCACAGTCTTCCAGTATCAAACCTCAGTCATGTTGCCAGGCCACAGGGTTCCACCATCAATACTCACTCATGTTCCCAGGCCACAGGGTTCCAGAATCAAACCGTTCTCATGTTCCCAGGCCACAGGGTTCCAGAATCCACCGATGTCATGTTAAAGGCCACAGGGTTCCAGAATCAAACCGTTCTCATGTTCCCGGGCCACAGGGTTCCAGAATCAAGCCTCAGTCATTTTGCCAGTCCAGAGTGTTCCACCATCAAACCTCAGTCATGATCCCAGGCCACATGTTTCCACAATGAAACCTCAGTCATTTTCCCAGGCCAAAGGTTTCCAAAATCAAACCTCAGTAATGTTCCCAGGACACATGGTTCCAGAATCAAACCTGAGTCATGTTCGCGGGCCACAGGTTTCAACCATCAAACCTCAGTCATGTTCCCAGGACACAGGTGTCCAGAATCAAACCTCAGTCATGTTCCCAGGGCACAGGCTTCCAGAAACAAACCTCAGTCATGTTCCCAGGACACAAGTTTCCAGAATCAACCAGATATCATGCTTCCTGGCCACAGTCTTCCAGAATCAAACCTTAGTCATGTTGCCAAGCCACAGGTTTCCACCATCAAACCTCAGACATGTTCCCAGGCCAAAGGGTTCTAGAATCCACCGATGTCATGTTCCCAGGCCACAGGGTTCGAGAATCAATCCTCAGTTATGTTTCCAGGCTACAGGGTTCTAGAATAAAACCTCAGTCATGTTCCCAATCCACAGGGTTCCAGAACCAAGGCTCAGTCAATTTCCCGGGGCACAGTATTCCACAATCTAAAGTGATGTCACATGCCCAGTACCCAGGGTTCCAGAATCCACCGGTATCATGTTCCCACGCCACAGGGTTCCAGAATCAATCCTCAGTTATGTTCCCAGGCTACAGGGTTCCAGAATAAAACCTCAGTCATGTTCCCAGTCCACAGGGTTTCAGAACCAAGGCTCAGTCAGGTTCCCGGGGCACAGCATTCCACAATCTAAACAGATGTCATGTTCCCAGGCCACAGTTTTCCAAAATCACGCCTCAGTCATGTTCCCAGGCCACAGGGATCCAGAATCAAACGTCAGTCATGTTGCCAGGCCACAGGTTTCTGCCATCAAACCTCAGTCACGTTCCCGGGCCACAGGGTTCCAGAATCAAGCCTCAGTCATTTTGCCAGGCCAGAGTGTTCCACCATCAAACCTCAGTCATGATCCCAGGCCACATGTTTCCACAATGAAACCTCAGTCATTTTCTCAGGCCAAAGGTTTCCAGAATCAAACCTCAGTCATATTCCCAGGACACATGGTTCCAGAATCAAACCTGAGTCATGTTCGCAGGCCACAGGTTTCAACAATCAAACATCACTCATGTTCCCAGGACACAGGTGTCCAGAATCAAACCTCAGTCATGTACCCAGGGAACAGGCATCCAGCAACAAACCTTTGTCATATTCCCAGGACACAGGGTTCCAGAATCAAACCGTTCTCATGTTCCCGGGCCACAGGGTTCCAGAAACAAACATCAGTCATGTTCCCAGGACACAAGTTTCCAGAATCAACCAGATATCATGCTTCCTGGCCACAGTCTTCCAGAATCAAACCTTAGTCATGTTGCCAAGCCACAGGTTTCCACCATCAAACCTCAGACATGTTCCCAGGCCACAGGGTTCTAGAATCCACCGATGTCATGTTCCCAGGCCACAGGGTTCGAGAATCAATCCTCAGTTATGTTTCCAGGCTACAGGGTTCTAGAATAAAACCTCAGTCATGTTCCCAATCCACAGGGTTCCAGAACCAAGGCTCAGTCAGGTTCCCGGGGCACAGTATTCCACAATCTAAACAGATGTCACATGCCCAGTCCCCAGGGTTCCAGAATCCACCGGTATCATGTTCCCAGGCCACAGGGTTCCAGAATCAATCCTCAGTTATGTTCCCAGGCTACAGGGTTCCAGAATAAAACCTCAGTCATGTTCCCAGTCCACAGGGTTTCAGAACCAAGGCTCAGTCAGGTTCCCGGGGCACAGCATTCCACAATCTAAACAGATATCATGTTCCCAGGCCACAGTTTTCCAAAATCACGCCTCAGTCATGTTCCCAGGCCACAGGGATCCAGAATCAAACGTCAGTCATGTTGCCAGGCCACAGGTTTCTGCCATCAAACCTCAGTCATGTTCCCGGGCCACAGGGTTCCAGAATCAAGCCTCAGTCATTTTGCCAGGCCAGAGTGTTCCACCATCAAACCTCAGTCATGATCCCAGGCCACATGTTTCCACAATGAAATCTCAGTCATTTTCTCAGGCCAAAGGTTTCCAGAATCAAACCTCAGTCATATTCCCAGGACACATGGTTCCAGAATCAAACCTGAGTCATGTTCGCAGGCCACAAGTTTCAACAATCAAACATCACTCATGTTCCCAGGACACAGGTGTCCAGAATCAAACCTCAGTCATGTACCCAGGGAACAGGCTTCCAGCAACAAACCTTTGTCATATTCCCAGGACACAGGGTTCCAGAATCAAACCTCAGTCTTGTTCCCAGGACAGAAGTTTCCAGAATCAACCCGATATCATGTTTCCTGGCCACAGTCTTCCAGTATCAAACCTCAGTCATGTTGCCAGGCCACAGTGTTCCACCATCAATCCTCACTCATGTTCCCAGGCCACAGGGTTCCAGAATCAAACCGTTCTCATGTTCCCAGGCCACAGGGTTCCAGAATCCACCGATGTCATGTTAAAGGCCACAGGGTTCCAGAATCAAACAGTTCTCATGTTCCCGGGCCACAGGGTTCCAGAATCAAGCCTCAGTCATTTTGCCAGGCCAGAGTGTTCCACCATCAAACCTCAGTCATGATCCCAGGCCACATGTTTCCACAATGAAACCTCAGTCATTTTCTCAGGCCAAAGGTTTCCAGAATCAAACCTCAGTCATATTCCCAGGACACATGGTTCCAAAATCAAACCTGAGTCATGTTCGCAGGCCACAGGTTTCAACAATCAAACCTCAGTCATGTTCCCAGGACACAGGTGTCCAGAATCAAACCTCAGTCATGTTCCCAGGGCACAGGCTTCCAGAAACAAACCTCAGTCATGTTCCCAGGACACAAGTTTCCAGAATCAACCAGATATCATGCTTCCTGGCCACAGTCTTCCAGAATCAAACCTTAGTCATGTTGCCAAGCCACAGGTTTCCACCATCAAACCTCAGACATGTTCCCAGGCCACAGGGTTCTAGAATCCACCGATGTCATGGTCCCAGGGCGCAGGGTTCGAGAATCAATCCTCAGTTATGTTTCCAGGCTACAGGGTTCTAGAATAAAACCTCAGTCATGTTCCCAATCCACAGGGTTCCAGAACCAAGGCTCAGTCAGGTTCCCGGGGCACAGTATTCCACACTCTAAACAGATGTCACATGCCCAGTCCCCAGGGTTCCAGAATCCACCGGTATCATGTTCCCAGGCCACAGGGTTCCAGAATCAATCCTCAGTTATGTTCCCAGGCTACAGGGTTCCAGAATAAAACCTCAGTCATGTTCCCAGTCCACAGGGTTTCAGAACCAAGGCTCAGTCAGGTTCCCGGGGCACAGCATTCCACAATCTAAACAGATGTCATGTTCCCAGGCCACAGTTTTCCAGAATCACGCCTCAGTCATGTTCCAAGGCCACAGGGATCCAGAATCAAACGTCAGTCATGTTGCCAGGCCACAGGTTTCTGCCATCAAACCTCAGTCACGTTCCCGGGCCACAGGGTTCCAGAATCAAGCCTCAGTCATTTTGCCAGGCCAGAGTGTTCCACCATCAAACCTCAGTCATGATCCCAGGTCACATGTTTCCACAATGAAACCTCAGTCATTTTCTCAGGCCAAAGGTTTCCAGAATCAAACCTCAGTCATATTCCCAGGACACATGGTTCCAGAATCAAACCTGAGTCATGTTCGCAGGCCACAGGTTTCAACAATCAAACATCACTCATGTTCCCAGGACACAGGTGTCCAGAATCAAACCTCAGTCATGTACCCAGGGAACAGGCTTCCAGCAACAAACCTTTGTCATATTCCCAGGACACAGGGTTCCAGAATCAAACCTCAGTCTTGTTCCCAGGACAGAAGTTTCCAGAATCAACCCGATATCATGTTTCCTGGCCACAGTCTTCCAGTATCAAACCTCAGTCATGTTGCCAGGCCACAGGGTTCCACCATCAATCCTCACTCATGTTCCCAGGCCACAGGGTTCCAGAATCAAACCGTTCTCATGTTCCCAGGCCACAGGGTTCCAGAATCCACCGATGTCATGTTAAAGGCCACAGGGTTCCAGAATCAAACCGTTCTCATGTTCCCGGGCCACAGGGTTCCAGAATCAAGCCTCAGTCATTTTGCCAGGCCAGAGTGTTCCACCATCAAACCTCAGTCATGATCCCAGGCCACATGTTTCCACAATGAAACCTCAGTCATTTTCCCAGGCCAAAGGTTTCCAAAATCAAACCTCAGTCATGTTCCCAGGACACATGGTTCCAGAATCAAACCCGAGTCATGTTCGCGGGCCACAGGTTTCAACCATCAAACCTCAGTCATGTTCCCAGGACACAGGTGTCCAGAATCAAACCTCAGTCATGTTCCCAGGGCACAGGCTTCCAGAAACAAACCTCAGTCATGTTCCCAGGACACAAGTTTCCAGAATCAACCAGATATCATGCTTCCTGGCCACAGTCTTCCAGAATCAAACCTTAGTCATGTTGCCAAGCCACAGGTTTCCACCATCAAACCTCAGACATGTTCCCAGGCCACAGGGTTCTAGAATCCACCGATGTCATGTTCCCAGGCCACAGGGTTCGAGAATCAATCCTCAGTTATGTTTCCAGGCTACAGGGTTCTAGAATAAAACCTCAGTCATGTTCCCAATCCACAGGGTTCCAGAACCAAGGCTCAGTCAGGTTCCCGGGCCACAGTATTCCACAATCTAAACAGATGTCACATGCCCAGTCCCCAGGGTTCCAGAATCCACCGGTATCATGTTCCCAGGCCACAGGGTTCCAGAATCAATCCTCAGTTATGTTCCCAGGCTACAGGGTTCCAGAATAAAACCTCAGTCATGTTCCCAGTCCACAGGGTTTCAGAACCAAGGCTCAGTCAGGTTCCCGGGGCACAGCATTCCACAATCTAAACAGATGTCATGTTCCCAGGCCACAGTTTTCCAAAATCACGCCTCAGTCATGTTCCCAGGCCACAGGGATCCAGAATCAAACGTCAGTCATGTTGCCAGGCCACAGGTTTCTGCCATCAAACCTCAGTCACGTTCCCGGGCCACAGGGTTCCAGAATCAAGCCTCAGTCTTTTTGCCAGGCCAGAGTGTTCCACCATCAAACCTCAGTCATGATCCCAGGCCACATGTTTCCACAATGAAACCTCAGTCATTTTCTCAGGCCAAAGGTTTCCAGAATCAAACCTCAGTCATATTCCCAGGACACATGGTTCCAGAATCAAACCTGAGTCATGTTCGCAGGCCACAGGTTTCAACAATCAAACATCACTCATGTTCCCAGGACACAGGTGTCCAGAATCAAACCTCAGTCATATACCCAGGGAACAGGCTTCCAGCAACAAACCTTTGTCATATTCCCAGGACACAGGGTTCCAGAATCAAACCTCAGTCTTGTTCCCAGGACAGAAGTTTCCAGAATCAACCCGATATCATGTTTCCTGGCCACAGTCTTCCAGTATCAAACCTCAGTCATGTTGCCAGGCCACAGGGTTCCACCATCAATACTCACTCATGTTCCCAGGCCACAGGGTTCCAGAATCAAACCGTTCTCATGTTCCCAGGCCACAGGGTTCCAGAATCCACCGATGTCATGTTAAAGGCCACAGGGTTCCAGAATCAAACCGTTCTCATGTTCCCGGGCCACAGGGTTCCAGAATCAAGCCTCAGTCATTTTGCCAGTCCAGAGTGTTCCACCATCAAACCTCAGTCATGATCCCAGGCCACATGTTTCCACAATGAAACCTCAGTCATTTTCCCAGGCCAAAGGTTTCCAAAATCAAACCTCAGTAATGTTCCCAGGACACATGGTTCCAGAATCAAACCTGAGTCATGTTCGCGGGCCACAGGTTTCAACCATCAAACCTCAGTCATGTTCCCAGGACACAGGTGTCCAGAATCAAACCTCAGTCATGTTCCCAGGGCACAGGCTTCCAGAAACAAACCTCAGTCATGTTCCCAGGACACAAGTTTCCAGAATCAACCAGATATCATGCTTCCTGGCCACAGTCTTCCAGAATCAAACCTTAGTCATGTTGCCAAGCCACAGGTTTCCACCATCAAACCTCAGACATGTTCCCAGGCCAAAGGGTTCTAGAATCCACCGATGTCATGTTCCCAGGCCACAGGGTTCGAGAATCAATCCTCAGTTATGTTTCCAGGCTACAGGGTTCTAGAATAAAACCTCAGTCATGTTCCCAATCCACAGGGTTCCAGAACCAAGGCTCAGTCAATTTCCCGGGGCACAGTATTCCACAATCTAAAGTGATGTCACATGCCCAGTACCCAGGGTTCCAGAATCCACCGGTATCATGTTCCCACGCCACAGGGTTCCAGAATCAATCCTCAGTTATGTTCCCAGGCTACAGGGTTCCAGAATAAAACCTCAGTCATGTTCCCAGTCCACAGGGTTTCAGAACCAAGGCTCAGTCAGGTTCCCGGGGCACAGCATTCCACAATCTAAACAGATGTCATGTTCCCAGGCCACAGTTTTCCAAAATCACGCCTCAGTCATGTTCCCAGGCCACAGGAATCCAGAATCAAACGTCAGTCATGTTGCCAGGCCACAGGTTTCTGCCATCAAACCTCAGTCACGTTCCCGGGCCACAGGGTTCCAGAATCAAGCCTCAGTCATTTTGCCAGGCCAGAGTGTTCCACCATCAAACCTCAGTCATGATCCCAGGCCACATGTTTCCACAATGAAACCTCAGTCATTTTCTCAGGCCAAAGGTTTCCAGAATCAAACCTCAGTCATATTCCCAGGACACATGGTTCCAGAATCAAACCTGAGTCATGTTCGCAGGCCACAGGTTTCAACAATCAAACATCACTCATGTTCCCAGGACACAGGTGTCCAGAATCAAACCTCAGTCATGTACCCAGGGAAGAGGCTTCCAGCAACAAACCTTTGTCATATTCCCAGGACACAGGGTTCCAGAATCAAACCTCAGTCTTGTTCCCAGGACAGAAGTTTCCAGAATCAACCCGATATCATGTTTCCTGGCCACAGTCTTCCAGTATCAAACCTCAGTCATGTTGCCAGGCCACAGGGTTCCACCATCAATCCTCACTCATGTTCCCAGGCCACAGGGTTCCAGAATCAAACCGTTCTCATGTTCCCAGGCCACAGGGTTCCAGAATCCACCGATGTCATGTTAAAGGCCACAGGGTTCCAGAATCAAACCGTTCTCATGTTCCCGGGCCACAGGGTTCCAGAATCAAGCCTCAGTCATTTTGCCAGGCCAGAGTGTTCCACCATCAAACCTCAGTCATGATCCCAGGCCACATGTTTCCAAAATGAAACCTCAGTCATGATCCCAGGCCACATGTTTCCACAATGAAACCTCATTCATTTTCCCAGGCCAAAGGTTTCCAAAATCAAACCTCAGTCATGTTCCCAGGACACATGGTTCCAGAATCAAACCCGAGTCATGTTCGCGGGCCACAGGTTTCAACCATCAAACCTCAGTCATGTTCCCAGGACACAGGTGTCCAGAATCAAACCTCAGTCATGTTCCCAGGGCACAGGCTTCCAGAAACAAACCTCAGTCATGTTCCCAGGACACAAGTTTCCAGAATCAACCAGATATCATGCTTCCTGGCCACAGTCTTCCAGAATCAAACCTTAGTCATGTTGCCAAGCCACAGGTTTCCACCATCAAACCTCAGACATGTTCCCAGGCCACAGGGTTCTAGAATCCACCGATGTCATGTTCCCAGGCCACAGGGTTCGAGAATCAATCCTCAGTTATGTTTCCAGGCTACAGGGTTCTAGAATAAAACCTCAGTCATGTTCCCAATCCACAGGGTTCCAGAACCAAGGCTCAGTCAGGTTCCCGGGCCACAGTATTCCACAATCTAAACAGATGTCACATGCCCAGTTCCCAGGGTTCCAGAATCCACCGGTATCATGTTCCCAGGCCACAGGGTTCCAGAATCAATCCTCAGTTATGTTCCCAGGCTACAGGGTTCCAGAATAAAACCTCAGTCATGTTCCCAGTCCACAGGGTTTCAGAACCAAGGCTCAGTCAGGTTCCCGGGGCACAGCATTCCACAATCTAAACAGATGTCATGTTCCTAGGCCACAGTTTTCCAAAATCACGCCTCAGTCATGTTCCCAGGCCACAGGGATCCAGAATCAAACGTCAGTCATGTTGCCAGGCCATAGGTTTCTGCCATCAAACCTCAGTCACGTTCCCGGGCCACAGGGTTCCAGAATCAAGCCTCAGTCTTTTTGCCAGGCCAGAGTGTTCCACCATCAAACCTCAGTCATGATCCCAGGCCACATGTTTCCACAATGAAACCTCAGTCATTTTCTCAGGCCAAAGGTTTCCAGAATCAAACCTCAGTCATATTCCCAGGACACATGGTTCCAGAATCAAACCTGAGTCATGTTCGCAGGCCACAGGTTTCAACAATCAAACATCACTCATGTTCCCAGGACACAGGTGTCCAGAATCAAACCTCAGTCATATACCCAGGGAACAGGCTTCCAGCAACAAACCTTTGTCATATTCCCAGGACACAGGGTTCCAGAATCAAACCTCAGTCTTGTTCCCAGGACAGAAGTTTCCAGAATCAACCCGATATCATGTTTCCTGGCCACAGTCTTCCAGTATCAAACCTCAGTCATGTTGCCAGGCCACAGGGTTCCACCATCAATCCTCACTCATGTTCCCAGGCCACAGGGTTCCAGAATCAAACCGTTCTCATGTTCCCAGGCCACAGGGTTCCAGAATCCACCGATGTCATGTTAAAGGCCACAGGGTTCCAGAATCAAACCGTTCTCATGTTCCCGGGCCACCGGGTTCCAGAATCAAGCCTCAGTCATTTTGCCAGGCCAGAGTGTTCCACCATCAAACCTCAGTCATGATCCCAGGCCACATGTTTCCACAATGAAACCTCAGTCATTTTCCCAGGCCAAAGGTTTCCAAAATCAAACCTCAGTCATGTTCCCAGGACACATGGTTCCAGAATCAAACCCGAGTCATGTTCGCGGGCCACAGGTTTCAACCATCAAACCTCAGTCATGTTCCCAGGACACAGGTGTCCAGAATCAAACCTCAGTCATGTTCCCAGGGCACAGGCTTCCAGAAACAAACCTCAGTCATGTTCCCAGGACACAAGTTTCCAGAATCAACCAGATATCATGCTTCCTGGCCACAGTCTTCCAGAATCAAACCTTAGTCATGTTGCCAAGCCACAGGTTTCCACCATCAAACCTCAGACATGTTCCCAGGCCACAGGGTTCTAGAATCCACCGATGTCATGTTCCCAGGCCACAGGGTTCGAGAATCAATCCTCAGTTATGTTTCCAGGCTACAGGGTTCTAGAATAAAACCTCAGTCATGTTCCCAATCCACAGGGTTCCAGAACCAAGGCTCAGTCAGGTTCCCGGGGCACAGTATTCCACAATCTAAACAGATGTCACATGCCCAGTCCCCAGGGTTCCAGAATCCACCGGTATCATGTTCCCAGGACACAGGGTTCCAGAATCAATCCTCAGTTATGTTCCCAGGCTACAGGGTTCCAGAATAAAACCTCAGTCATGTTCCCAGTCCACAGGGTTTCAGAACCAAGGCTCAGTCAGGTTCCCGGGGCACAGCATTCCACAATCTAAACAGATGTCATGTTCCCAGGCCACAGTTTTCCAGAATCACGCCTCAGTCATGTTCCCAGGCCACAGGGATCCAGAATCAAACGTCAGTCATGTTGCCAGGCCACAGGTTTCTGCCATCAAACCTCAGTCACGTTCCCGGGCCACAGGGTTCCAGAATCAAGCCTCAGTCATTTTGCCAGGCCAGAGTGTTCCACCATCAAACCTCAGTCATGATCCCAGGCCACATGTTTCCACAATGAAACCTCAGTCATTTTCTCAGGCCAAAGGTTTCCAGAATCAAACCTCAGTCATATTCCCAGGACACATGGTTCCAGAATCAAACCTGAGTCATGTTCGCAGGCCACAGGTTTCAACAATCAAACATCACTCATGTTCCTAGGACACAGGTGTCCAGAATCAAACCTCAGTCATGTACCCAGGGAACAGGCTTCCAGCAACAAACCTTTGTCATATTCCCAGGACACAGGGTTCCAGAATCAAACCGTTCTCATGTTCCCGGGCCACAGGGTTCCAGAAACAAACCTCAGTCATGTTCCCAGGACACAAGTTTCCAGAATCCACCAGATATCATGCTTCCTGGCCACAGTCTTCCAGAATCAAACCTTAGTCATGTTGCCAAGCCACAGGTTTCCACCATCAAACCTCAGACATGTTCCCAGGCCACAGGGTTCTAGAATCCACCGATGTCATGTTCCCAGGCCACAGGGTTCGAGAATCAATCCTCAGTTATGTTTCCAGGCTACAGGGTTCTAGAATAAAACCTCAGTAATGTTCCCAATCCACAGGGTTCCAGAACCAAGGCTCAGTCAGTTTCCCGGGGCACAGTATTCCACAATCTAAACAGATGTCACATGCCCAGTCCCCAGGGTTCCAGAATCCACCGGTATCATGTTCCCAGGCCACAGGGTTCCAGAATCAATCCTCAGTTATGTTCCCAGGCTACAGGGTTCCAGAATAAAACCTCAGTCATGTTCCCAGTCCACAGGGTTTCAGAACCAAGGCTCAGTCAGGTTCCCGGGGCACAGCATTCCACAATCTAAACAGATGTCATGTTCCCAGGCCACAGTTTTCCAAAATCACGCCTCAGTCATGTTCCCAGGCCACAGGGATCCAGAATCAAACGTCAGTCATGTTGCCAGGCCACAGGTTTCTGCCATCAAACCTCAGTCATGTTCCCGGGCCACAGGGTTCCAGAATCAAGCCTCAGTCATTTTGCCAGGCCAGAGTGTTCCACCATCAAACCTCAGTCATGATCCCAGGCCACATGTTTCCACAATGAAACCTCAGTCATTTTCTCAGGCCAAAGGTTTCCAGAATCAAACCTCAGTCATATTCCCAGGACACATGGTTCCAGAATCAAACCTGAGTCATGTTCGCAGGCCACAGGTTTCAACAATCAAACATCACTCATGTTCCCAGGACACAGGTGTCCAGAATCAAACCTCAGTCATGTACCCAGGGAACAGGCTTCCAGCAACAAACCTTTGTCATATTCCCAGGACACAGGGTTCCAGAATCAAACCGTTCTCATGTTCCCGGGCCACAGGGTTCCAGAAACAAACATCAGTCATGTTCCCAGGACACAAGTTTCCAGAATCAACCAGATATCATGCTTCCTGGCCACAGTCTTCCAGAATCAAACCTTAGTCATATTGCCAAGCCACAGGTTTCCACCATCAAACCTCAGACATGTTCCCAGGCCACAGGGTTCTAGAATCCACCGATGTCATGTTCCCAGGCCACAGGGTTCGAGAATCAATCCTCAGTTATGTTTCCAGGCTACAGGGTTCTAGAATAAAACCTCAGTAATGTTCCCAATCCACAGGGTTCCAGAACCAAGGCTCAGTCAGGTTCCCGGGGCACAGTATTCCACAATCTAAACAGATGTCACATGCCCAGTCCCCAGGGTTCCAGAATCCACCGGTATCATGTTCCCAGGCCACAGGGTTCCAGAATCAATCCTCAGTTATGTTCCCAGGCTACAGGGTTCCAGAATAAAACCTCAGTCATGTTCCCAGTCCACAGGGTTTCAGAACCAAGGCTCAGTCAGGTTCCCGGGGCACAGCATTCCACAATCTAAACAGATATCATGTTCCCAGGCCACAGTTTTCCAAAATCACGCCTCAGTCATGTTCCCAGGCCACAGGGATCCAGAATCAAACGTCAGTCATGTTGCCAGGCCACAGGTTTCTGCCATCAAACCTCAGTCATGTTCCCGGGCCACAGGGTTCCAGAATCAAGCCTCAGTCATTTTGCCAGGCCAGAGTGTTCCACCATCAAACCTCAGTCATGATCCCAGGCCACATGTTTCCACAATGAAATCTCAGTCATTTTCTCAGGCCAAAGGTTTCCAGAATCAAACCTCAGTCATATTCCCAGGACACATGGTTCCAGAATCAAACCTGAGTCATGTTCGCAGGCCACAGGTTTCAACAATCAAACATCACTCATGTTCCCAGGACACAGGTGTCCAGAATCAAACCTCAGTCATGTACCCAGGGAACAGGCTTCCAGCAACAAACCTTTGTCATATTCCCAGGACACAGGGTTCCAGAATCAAACCGTTCTCATGTTCCCGGGCCACAGGGTTCCAGAAACAAACATCAGTCATGTTCCCAGGACACAAGTTTCCAGAATCAACCAGATATCATGCTTCCTGGCCACAGTCTTCCAGAATCAAACCTTAGTCATGTTGCCAAGCCACAGGTTTCCACCATCAAACCTCAGACATGTTCCCAGGCCACAGGGTTCTAGAATCCACCGATGTCATGTTCCCAGGCCACAGGGTTCGAGAATCAATCCTCAGTTATGTTTCCAGGCTACAGGGTTCTAGAATAAAACCTCAGTAATGTTCCCAATCCACAGGGTTCCAGAACCAAGGCTCAGTCAGGTTCCCGGGGCACAGTATTCCACAATCTAAACAGATGTCACATGCCCAGTCCCCAGGGTTCCAGAATCCACCGGTATCATGTTCCCAGGCCACAGGGTTCCAGAATCAATCCTCAGTTATGTTCCCAGGCTACAGGGTTCCAGAATAAAACCTCAGTCATGTTCCCAGTCCACAGGGTTTCAGAACCAAGGCTCAGTCAGGTTCCCGGGGCACAGCATTCCACAATCTAAACAGATATCATGTTCCCAGGCCACAGTTTTCCAAAATCACGCCTCAGTCATGTTCCCAGGCCACAGGGATCCAGAATCAAACGTCAGTCATGTTGCCAGGCCACAGGTTTCTGCCATCAAACCTCAGTCATGTTCCCGGGCCACAGGGTTCCAGAATCAAGCCTCAGTCATTTTGCCAGGCCAGAGTGTTCCACCATCAAACCTCAGTCATGATCCCAGGCCACATGTTTCCACAATGAAATCTCAGTCATTTTCTCAGGCCAAAGGTTTCCAGAATCAAACCTCAGTCATATTCCCAGGACACATGGTTCCAGAATCAAACCTGAGTCATGTTCGCAGGCCACAGGTTTCAACAATCAAACATCACTCATGTTCCCAGGACACAGGTGTCCAGAATCAAACCTCAGTCATGTACCCAGGGAACAGGCTTCCAGCAACAAACCTTTGTCATATTCCCAGGACACAGGGTTCCAGAATCAAACCTCAGTCTTGTTCCCAGGACAGAAGTTTCCAGAATCAACCCGATATCATGTTTCCTGGCCACAGTCTTCCAGTATCAAACCTCAGTCATGTTGCCAGGCCACAGTGTTCCACCATCAATCCTCACTCATGTTCCCAGGCCACAGGGTTCCAGAATCAAACCGTTCTCATGTTCCCAGGCCACAGGGTTCCAGAATCCACCGATGTCATGTTAAAGGCCACAGGGTTCCAGAATCAAACAGTTCTCATGTTCCCGGGCCACAGGGTTCCAGAATCAAGCCTCAGTCATTTTGCCAGGCCAGAGTGTTCCACCATCAAACCTCAGTCATGATCCCAGGCCACATGTTTCCACAATGAAACCTCAGTCATTTTCTCAGGCCAAAGGTTTCCAGAATCAAACCTCAGTCATATTCCCAGGACACATGGTTCCAAAATCAAACCTGAGTCATGTTCGCAGGCCACAGGTTTCAACAATCAAACCTCAGTCATGTTCCCAGGACACAGGTGTCCAGAATCAAACCTCAGTCATGTTCCCAGGGCACAGGCTTCCAGAAACAAACCTCAGTCATGTTCCCAGGACACAAGTTTCCAGAATCAACCAGATATCATGCTTCCTGGCCACAGTCTTCCAGAATCAAACCTTAGTCATGTTGCCAAGCCACAGGTTTCCACCATCAAACCTCAGACATGTTCCCAGGCCACAGGGTTCTAGAATCCACCGATGTCATGGTCCCAGGGCGCAGGGTTCGAGAATCAATCCTCAGTTATGTTTCCAGGCTACAGGGTTCTAGAATAAAACCTCAGTCATGTTCCCAATCCACAGGGTTCCAGAACCAAGGCTCAGTCAGGTTCCCGGGGCACAGTATTCCACACTCTAAACAGATGTCACATGCCCAGTCCCCAGGGTTCCAGAATCCACCGGTATCATGTTCCCAGGCCACAGGGTTCCAGAATCAATCCTCAGTTATGTTCCCAGGCTACAGGGTTCCAGAATAAAACCTCAGTCATGTTCCCAGTCCACAGGGTTTCAGAACCAAGGCTCAGTCAGGTTCCCGGGGCACAGCATTCCACAATCTAAACAGATGTCATGTTCCCAGGCCACAGTTTTCCAGAATCACGCCTCAGTCATGTTCCCAGGCCACAGGGATCCAGAATCAAACGTCAGTCATGTTGCCAGGCCACAGGTTTCTGCCATCAAACCTCAGTCACGTTCCCGGGCCACAGGGTTCCAGAATCAAGCCTCAGTCATTTTGCCAGGCCAGAGTGTTCCACCATCAAACCTCAGTCATGATCCCAGGTCACATGTTTCCACAATGAAACCTCAGTCATTTTCTCAGGCCAAAGGTTTCCAGAATCAAACCTCAGTCATATTCCCAGGACACATGGTTCCAGAATCAAACCTGAGTCATGTTCGCAGGCCACAGGTTTCAACAATCAAACATCACTCATGTTCCCAGGACACAGGTGTCCAGAATCAAACCTCAGTCATGTACCCAGGGAACAGGCTTCCAGCAACAAACCTTTGTCATATTCCCAGGACACAGGGTTCCAGAATCAAACCTCAGTCTTGTTCCCAGGACAGAAGTTTCCAGAATCAACCCGATATCATGTTTCCTGGCCACAGTCTTCCAGTATCAAACCTCAGTCATGTTGCCAGGCCACAGGGTTCCACCATCAATACTCACTCATGTTCCCAGGCCACAGGGTTCCAGAATCAAACCGTTCTCATGTTCCCAGGCCACAGGGTTCCAGAATCCACCGATGTCATGTTAAAGGCCACAGGGTTCCAGAATCAAACCGTTCTCATGTTCCCGGGCCACAGGGTTCCAGAATCAAGCCTCAGTCATTTTGCCAGTCCAGAGTGTTCCACCATCAAACCTCAGTCATGATCCCAGGCCACATGTTTCCACAATGAAACCTCAGTCATTTTCCCAGGCCAAAGGTTTCCAAAATCAAACCTCAGTAATGTTCCCAGGACACATGGTTCCAGAATCAAACCTGAGTCATGTTCGCGGGCCACAGGTTTCAACCATCAAACCTCAGTCATGTTCCCAGGACACAGGTGTCCAGAATCAAACCTCAGTCATGTTCCCAGGGCACAGGCTTCCAGAAACAAACCTCAGTCATGTTCCCAGGACACAAGTTTCCAGAATCAACCAGATATCATGCTTCCTGGCCACAGTCTTCCAGAATCAAACCTTAGTCATGTTGCCAAGCCACAGGTTTCCACCATCAAACCTCAGACATGTTCCCAGGCCAAAGGGTTCTAGAATCCACCGATGTCATGTTCCCAGGCCACAGGGTTCGAGAATCAATCCTCAGTTATGTTTCCAGGCTACAGGGTTCTAGAATAAAACCTCAGTCATGTTCCCAATCCACAGGGTTCCAGAACCAAGGCTCAGTCAATTTCCCGGGGCACAGTATTCCACAATCTAAAGTGATGTCACATGCCCAGTACCCAGGGTTCCAGAATCCACCGGTATCATGTTCCCACGCCACAGGGTTCCAGAATCAATCCTCAGTTATGTTCCCAGGCTACAGGGTTCCAGAATAAAACCTCAGTCATGTTCCCAGTCCACAGGGTTTCAGAACCAAGGCTCAGTCAGGTTCCCGGGGCACAGCATTCCACAATCTAAACAGATGTCATGTTCCCAGGCCACAGTTTTCCAAAATCACGCCTCAGTCATGTTCCCAGGCCACAGGAATCCAGAATCAAACGTCAGTCATGTTGCCAGGCCACAGGTTTCTGCCATCAAACCTCAGTCACGTTCCCGGGCCACAGGGTTCCAGAATCAAGCCTCAGTCATTTTGCCAGGCCAGAGTGTTCCACCATCAAACCTCAGTCATGATCCCAGGCCACATGTTTCCACAATGAAACCTCAGTCATTTTCTCAGGCCAAAGGTTTCCAGAATCAAACCTCAGTCATATTCCCAGGACACATGGTTCCAGAATCAAACCTGAGTCATGTTCGCAGGCCACAGGTTTCAACAATCAAACATCACTCATGTTCCCAGGACACAGGTGTCCAGAATCAAACCTCAGTCATGTACCCAGGGAAGAGGCTTCCAGCAACAAACCTTTGTCATATTCCCAGGACACAGGGTTCCAGAATCAAACCTCAGTCTTGTTCCCAGGACAGAAGTTTCCAGAATCAACCCGATATCATGTTTCCTGGCCACAGTCTTCCAGTATCAAACCTCAGTCATGTTGCCAGGCCACAGGGTTCCACCATCAATCCTCACTCATGTTCCCAGGCCACAGGGTTCCAGAATCAAACCGTTCTCATGTTCCCAGGCCACAGGGTTCCAGAATCCACCGATGTCATGTTAAAGGCCACAGGGTTCCAGAATCAAACCGTTCTCATGTTCCCGGGCCACAGGGTTCCAGAATCAAGCCTCAGTCATTTTGCCAGGCCAGAGTGTTCCACCATCAAACCTCAGTCATGATCCCAGGCCACATGTTTCCAAAATGAAACCTCAGTCATGATCCCAGGCCACATGTTTCCACAATGAAACCTCATTCATTTTCCCAGGCCAAAGGTTTCCAAAATCAAACCTCAGTCATGTTCCCAGGACACATGGTTCCAGAATCAAACCCGAGTCATGTTCGCGGGCCACAGGTTTCAACCATCAAACCTCAGTCATGTTCCCAGGACACAGGTGTCCAGAATCAAACCTCAGTCATGTTCCCAGGGCACAGGCTTCCAGAAACAAACCTCAGTCATGTTCCCAGGACACAAGTTTCCAGAATCAACCAGATATCATGCTTCCTGGCCACAGTCTTCCAGAATCAAACCTTAGTCATGTTGCCAAGCCACAGGTTTCCACCATCAAACCTCAGACATGTTCCCAGGCCACAGGGTTCTAGAATCCACCGATGTCATGTTCCCAGGCCACAGGGTTCGAGAATCAATCCTCAGTTATGTTTCCAGGCTACAGGGTTCTAGAATAAAACCTCAGTCATGTTCCCAATCCACAGGGTTCCAGAACCAAGGCTCAGTCAGGTTCCCGGGCCACAGTATTCCACAATCTAAACAGATGTCACATGCCCAGTCCCCAGGGTTCCAGAATCCACCGGTATCATGTTCCCAGGCCACAGGGTTCCAGAATCAATCCTCAGTTATGTTCCCAGGCTACAGGGTTCCAGAATAAAACCTCAGTCATGTTCCCAGTCCACAGGGTTTCAGAACCAAGGCTCAGTCAGGTTCCCGGGGCACAGCATTCCACAATCTAAACAGATGTCATGTTCCTAGGCCACAGTTTTCCAAAATCACGCCTCAGTCATGTTCCCAGGCCACAGGGATCCAGAATCAAACGTCAGTCATGTTGCCAGGCCATAGGTTTCTGCCATCAAACCTCAGTCACGTTCCCGGGCCACAGGGTTCCAGAATCAAGCCTCAGTCTTTTTGCCAGGCCAGAGTGTTCCACCATCAAACCTCAGTCATGATCCCAGGCCACATGTTTCCACAATGAAACCTCAGTCATTTTCTCAGGCCAAAGGTTTCCAGAATCAAACCTCAGTCATATTCCCAGGACACATGGTTCCAGAATCAAACCTGAGTCATGTTCGCAGGCCACAGGTTTCAACAATCAAACATCACTCATGTTCCCAGGACACAGGTGTCCAGAATCAAACCTCAGTCATATACCCAGGGAACAGGCTTCCAGCAACAAACCTTTGTCATATTCCCAGGACACAGGGTTCCAGAATCAAACCTCAGTCTTGTTCCCAGGACAGAAGTTTCCAGAATCAACCCGATATCATGTTTCCTGGCCACAGTCTTCCAGTATCAAACCTCAGTCATGTTGCCAGGCCACAGGGTTCCACCATCAATCCTCACTCATGTTCCCAGGCCACAGGGTTCCAGAATCAAACCGTTCTCATGTTCCCAGGCCACAGGGTTCCAGAATCCACCGATGTCATGTTAAAGGCCACAGGGTTCCAGAATCAAACCGTTCTCATGTTCCCGGGCCACCGGGTTCCAGAATCAAGCCTCAGTCATTTTGCCAGGCCAGAGTGTTCCACCATCAAACCTCAGTCATGATCCCAGGCCACATGTTTCCACAATGAAACCTCAGTCATTTTCCCAGGCCAAAGGTTTCCAAAATCAAACCTCAGTCATGTTCCCAGGACACATGGTTCCAGAATCAAACCCGAGTCATGTTCGCGGGCCACAGGTTTCAACCATCAAACCTCAGTCATGTTCCCAGGACACAGGTGTCCAGAATCAAACCTCAGTCATGTTCCCAGGGCACAGGCTTCCAGAAACAAACCTCAGTCATGTTCCCAGGACACAAGTTTCCAGAATCAACCAGATATCATGCTTCCTGGCCACAGTCTTCCAGAATCAAACCTTAGTCATGTTGCCAAGCCACAGGTTTCCACCATCAAACCTCAGACATGTTCCCAGGCCACAGGGTTCTAGAATCCACCGATGTCATGTTCCCAGGCCACAGGGTTCGAGAATCAATCCTCAGTTATGTTTCCAGGCTACAGGGTTCTAGAATAAAACCTCAGTCATGTTCCCAATCCACAGGGTTCCAGAACCAAGGCTCAGTCAGGTTCCCGGGGCACAGTATTCCACAATCTAAACAGATGTCACATGCCCAGTCCCCAGGGTTCCAGAATCCACCGGTATCATGTTCCCAGGACACAGGGTTCCAGAATCAATCCTCAGTTATGTTCCCAGGCTACAGGGTTCCAGAATAAAACCTCAGTCATGTTCCCAGTCCACAGGGTTTCAGAACCAAGGCTCAGTCAGGTTCCCGGGGCACAGCATTCCACAATCTAAACAGATGTCATGTTCCCAGGCCACAGTTTTCCAGAATCACGCCTCAGTCATGTTCCCAGGCCACAGGGATCCAGAATCAAACGTCAGTCATGTTGCCAGGCCACAGGTTTCTGCCATCAAACCTCAGTCACGTTCCCGGGCCACAGGGTTCCAGAATCAAGCCTCAGTCATTTTGCCAGGCCAGAGTGTTCCACCATCAAACCTCAGTCATGATCCCAGGCCACATGTTTCCACAATGAAACCTCAGTCATTTTCTCAGGCCAAAGGTTTCCAGAATCAAACCTCAGTCATATTCCCAGGACACATGGTTCCAGAATCAAACCTGAGTCATGTTCGCAGGCCACAGGTTTCAACAATCAAACATCACTCATGTTCCTAGGACACAGGTGTCCAGAATCAAACCTCAGTCATGTACCCAGGGAACAGGCTTCCAGCAACAAACCTTTGTCATATTCCCAGGACACAGGGTTCCAGAATCAAACCGTTCTCATGTTCCCGGGCCACAGGGTTCCAGAAACAAACCTCAGTCATGTTCCCAGGACACAAGTTTCCAGAATCCACCAGATATCATGCTTCCTGGCCACAGTCTTCCAGAATCAAACCTTAGTCATGTTGCCAAGCCACAGGTTTCCACCATCAAACCTCAGACATGTTCCCAGGCCACAGGGTTCTAGAATCCACCGATGTCATGTTCCCAGGCCACAGGGTTCGAGAATCAATCCTCAGTTATGTTTCCAGGCTACAGGGTTCTAGAATAAAACCTCAGTAATGTTCCCAATCCACAGGGTTCCAGAACCAAGGCTCAGTCAGTTTCCCGGGGCACAGTATTCCACAATCTAAACAGATGTCACATGCCCAGTCCCCAGGGTTCCAGAATCCACCGGTATCATGTTCCCAGGCCACAGGGTTCCAGAATCAATCCTCAGTTATGTTCCCAGGCTACAGGGTTCCAGAATAAAACCTCAGTCATGTTCCCAGTCCACAGGGTTTCAGAACCAAGGCTCAGTCAGGTTCCCGGGGCACAGCATTCCACAATCTAAACAGATGTCATGTTCCCAGGCCACAGTTTTCCAAAATCACGCCTCAGTCATGTTCCCAGGCCACAGGGATCCAGAATCAAACGTCAGTCATGTTGCCAGGCCACAGGTTTCTGCCATCAAACCTCAGTCATGTTCCCGGGCCACAGGGTTCCAGAATCAAGCCTCAGTCATTTTGCCAGGCCAGAGTGTTCCACCATCAAACCTCAGTCATGATCCCAGGCCACATGTTTCCACAATGAAACCTCAGTCATTTTCTCAGGCCAAAGGTTTCCAGAATCAAACCTCAGTCATATTCCCAGGACACATGGTTCCAGAATCAAACCTGAGTCATGTTCGCAGGCCACAGGTTTCAACAATCAAACATCACTCATGTTCCCAGGACACAGGTGTCCAGAATCAAACCTCAGTCATGTACCCAGGGAACAGGCTTCCAGCAACAAACCTTTGTCATATTCCCAGGACACAGGGTTCTAGAATCAAACCGTTCTCATGTTCCCGGGCCACAGGGTTCCAGAAACAAACATCAGTCATGTTCCCAGGACACAAGTTTCCAGAATCAACCAGATATCATGCTTCCTGGCCACAGTCTTCCAGAATCAAACCTTAGTCATGTTGCCAAGCCACAGGTTTCCACCATCAAACCTCAGACATGTTCCCAGGCCACAGGGTTCTAGAATCCACCGATGTCATGTTCCCAGGCCACAGGGTTCGAGAATCAATCCTCAGTTATGTTTCCAGGCTACAGGGTTCTAGAATAAAACCTCAGTAATGTTCCCAATCCACAGGGTTCCAGAACCAAGGCTCAGTCAGGTTCCCGGGGCACAGTATTCCACAATCTAAACAGATGTCACATGCCCAGTCCCCAGGGTTCCAGAATCCACCGGTATCATGTTCCCAGGCCACAGGGTTCCAGAATCAATCCTCAGTTATGTTCCCAGGCTACAGGGTTCCAGAATAAAACCTCAGTCATGTTCCCAGTCCACAGGGTTTCAGAACCAAGGCTCAGTCAGGTTCCCGGGGCACAGCATTCCACAATCTAAACAGATATCATGTTCCCAGGCCACAGTTTTCCAAAATCACGCCTCAGTCATGTTCCCAGGCCACAGGGATCCAGAATCAAACGTCAGTCATGTTGCCAGGCCACAGGTTTCTGCCATCAAACCTCAGTCATGTTCCCGGGCCACAGGGTTCCAGAATCAAGCCTCAGTCATTTTGCCAGGCCAGAGTGTTCCACCATCAAACCTCAGTCATGATCCCAGGCCACATGTTTCCACAATGAAATCTCAGTCATTTTCTCAGGCCAAAGGTTTCCAGAATCAAACCTCAGTCATATTCCCAGGACACATGGTTCCAGAATCAAACCTGAGTCATGTTCGCAGGCCACAGGTTTCAACAATCAAACATCACTCATGTTCCCAGGACACAGGTGTCCAGAATCAAACCTCAGTCATGTACCCAGGGAACAGGCTTCCAGCAACAAACCTTTGTCATATTCCCAGGACACAGGGTTCCAGAATCAAACCGTTCTCATGTTCCCGGGCCACAGGGTTCCAGAAACAAACATCAGTCATGTTCCCAGGACACAAGTTTCCAGAATCAACCAGATATCATGCTTCCTGGCCACAGTCTTCCAGAATCAAACCTTAGTCATGTTGCCAAGCCACAGGTTTCCACCATCAAACCTCAGACATGTTCCCAGGCCACAGGGTTCTAGAATCCACCGATGTCATGTTCCCAGGCCACAGGGTTCGAGAATCAATCCTCAGTTATGTTTCCAGGCTACAGGGTTCTAGAATAAAACCTCAGTAATGTTCCCAATCCACAGGGTTCCAGAACCAAGGCTCAGTCAGGTTCCCGGGGCACAGTATTCCACAATCTAAACAGATGTCACATGCCCAGTCCCCAGGGTTCCAGAATCCACCGGTATCATGTTCCCAGGCCACAGGGTTCCAGAATCAATCCTCAGTTATGTTCCCAGGCTACAGGGTTCCAGAATAAAACCTCAGTCATGTTCCCAGTCCACAGGGTTTCAGAACCAAGGCTCAGTCAGGTTCCCGGGGCACAGCATTCCACAATCTAAACAGATATCATGTTCCCAGGCCACAGTTTTCCAAAATCACGCCTCAGTCATGTTCCCAGGCCACAGGGATCCAGAATCAAACGTCAGTCATGTTGCCAGGCCACAGGTTTCTGCCATCAAACCTCAGTCATGTTCCCGGGCCACAGGGTTCCAGAATCAAGCCTCAGTCATTTTGCCAGGCCAGAGTGTTCCACCATCAAACCTCAGTCATGATCCCAGGCCACATGTTTCCACAATGAAATCTCAGTCATTTTCTCAGGCCAAAGGTTTCCAGAATCAAACCTCAGTCATATTCCCAGGACACATGGTTCCAGAATCAAACCTGAGTCATGTTCGCAGGCCACAGGTTTCAACAATCAAACATCACTCATGTTCCCAGGACACAGGTGTCCAGAATCAAACCTCAGTCATGTACCCAGGGAACAGGCTTCCAGCAACAAACCTTTGTCATATTCCCAGGACACAGGGTTCCAGAATCAAACCTCAGTCTTGTTCCCAGGACAGAAGTTTCCAGAATCAACCCGATATCATGTTTCCTGGCCACAGTCTTCCAGTATCAAACCTCAGTCATGTTGCCAGGCCACAGTGTTCCACCATCAATCCTCACTCATGTTCCCAGGCCACAGGGTTCCAGAATCAAACCGTTCTCATGTTCCCAGGCCACAGGGTTCCAGAATCCACCGATGTCATGTTAAAGGCCACAGGGTTCCAGAATCAAACAGTTCTCATGTTCCCGGGCCACAGGGTTCCAGAATCAAGCCTCAGTCATTTTGCCAGGCCAGAGTGTTCCACCATCAAACCTCAGTCATGATCCCAGGCCACATGTTTCCACAATGAAACCTCAGTCATTTTCTCAGGCCAAAGGTTTCCAGAATCAAACCTCAGTCATATTCCCAGGACACATGGTTCCAAAATCAAACCTGAGTCATGTTCGCAGGCCACAGGTTTCAACAATCAAACCTCAGTCATGTTCCCAGGACACAGGTGTCCAGAATCAAACCTCAGTCATGTTCCCAGGGCACAGGCTTCCAGAAACAAACCTCAGTCATGTTCCCAGGACACAAGTTTCCAGAATCAACCAGATATCATGCTTCCTGGCCACAGTCTTCCAGAATCAAACCTTAGTCATGTTGCCAAGCCACAGGTTTCCACCATCAAACCTCAGACATGTTCCCAGGCCACAGGGTTCTAGAATCCACCGATGTCATGGTCCCAGGGCGCAGGGTTCGAGAATCAATCCTCAGTTATGTTTCCAGGCTACAGGGTTCTAGAATAAAACCTCAGTCATGTTCCCAATCCACAGGGTTCCAGAACCAAGGCTCAGTCAGGTTCCCGGGGCACAGTATTCCACACTCTAAACAGATGTCACATGCCCAGTCCCCAGGGTTCCAGAATCCACCGGTATCATGTTCCCAGGCCACAGGGTTCCAGAATCAATCCTCAGTTATGTTCCCAGGCTACAGGGTTCCAGAATAAAACCTCAGTCATGTTCCCAGTCCACAGGGTTTCAGAACCAAGGCTCAGTCAGGTTCCCGGGGCACAGCATTCCACAATCTAAACAGATGTCATGTTCCCAGGCCACAGTTTTCCAGAATCACGCCTCAGTCATGTTCCCAGGCCACAGGGATCCAGAATCAAACGTCAGTCATGTTGCCAGGCCACAGGTTTCTGCCATCAAACCTCAGTCACGTTCCCGGGCCACAGGGTTCCAGAATCAAGCCTCAGTCATTTTGCCAGGCCAGAGTGTTCCACCATCAAACCTCAGTCATGATCCCAGGTCACATGTTTCCACAATGAAACCTCAGTCATTTTCTCAGGCCAAAGGTTTCCAGAATCAAACCTCAGTCATATTCCCAGGACACATGGTTCCAGAATCAAACCTGAGTCATGTTCGCAGGCCACAGGTTTCAACAATCAAACATCACTCATGTTCCCAGGACACAGGTGTCCAGAATCAAACCTCAGTCATGTACCCAGGGAACAGGCTTCCAGCAACAAACCTTTGTCATATTCCCAGGACACAGGGTTCCAGAATCAAACCTCAGTCTTGTTCCCAGGACAGAAGTTTCCAGAATCAACCCGATATCATGTTTCCTGGCCACAGTCTTCCAGTATCAAACCTCAGTCATGTTGCCAGGCCACAGGGTTCCACCATCAATCCTCACTCATGTTCCCAGGCCACAGGGTTCCAGAATCAAACCGTTCTCATGTTCCCAGGCCACAGGGTTCCAGAATCCACCGATGTCATGTTAAAGGCCACAGGGTTCCAGAATCAAACCGTTCTCATGTTCCCGGGCCACAGGGTTCCAGAATCAAGCCTCAGTCATTTTGCCAGGCCAGAGTGTTCCACCATCAAACCTCAGTCATGATCCCAGGCCACATGTTTCCACAATGAAACCTCAGTCATTTTCCCAGGCCAAAGGTTTCCAAAATCAAACCTCAGTCATGTTCCCAGGACACATGGTTCCAGAATCAAACCCGAGTCATGTTCGCGGGCCACAGGTTTCAACCATCAAACCTCAGTCATGTTCCCAGGACACAGGTGTCCAGAATCAAACCTCAGTCATGTTCCCAGGGCACAGGCTTCCAGAAACAAACCTCAGTCATGTTCCCAGGACACAAGTTTCCAGAATCAACCAGATATCATGCTTCCTGGCCACAGTCTTCCAGAATCAAACCTTAGTCATGTTGCCAAGCCACAGGTTTCCACCATCAAACCTCAGACATGTTCCCAGGCCACAGGGTTCTAGAATCCACCGATGTCATGTTCCCAGGCCACAGGGTTCGAGAATCAATCCTCAGTTATGTTTCCAGGCTACAGGGTTCTAGAATAAAACCTCAGTCATGTTCCCAATCCACAGGGTTCCAGAACCAAGGCTCAGTCAGGTTCCCGGGCCACAGTATTCCACAATCTAAACAGATGTCACATGCCCAGTCCCCAGGGTTCCAGAATCCACCGGTATCATGTTCCCAGGCCACAGGGTTCCAGAATCAATCCTCAGTTATGTTCCCAGGCTACAGGGTTCCAGAATAAAACCTCAGTCATGTTCCCAGTCCACAGGGTTTCAGAACCAAGGCTCAGTCAGGTTCCCGGGGCACAGCATTCCACAATCTAAACAGATGTCATGTTCCCAGGCCACAGTTTTCCAAAATCACGCCTCAGTCATGTTCCCAGGCCACAGGGATCCAGAATCAAACGTCAGTCATGTTGCCAGGCCACAGGTTTCTGCCATCAAACCTCAGTCACGTTCCCGGGCCACAGGGTTCCAGAATCAAGCCTCAGTCTTTTTGCCAGGCCAGAGTGTTCCACCATCAAACCTCAGTCATGATCCCAGGCCACATGTTTCCACAATGAAACCTCAGTCATTTTCTCAGGCCAAAGGTTTCCAGAATCAAACCTCAGTCATATTCCCAGGACACATGGTTCCAGAATCAAACCTGAGTCATGTTCGCAGGCCACAGGTTTCAACAATCAAACATCACTCATGTTCCCAGGACACAGGTGTCCAGAATCAAACCTCAGTCATATACCCAGGGAACAGGCTTCCAGCAACAAACCTTTGTCATATTCCCAGGACACAGGGTTCCAGAATCAAACCTCAGTCTTGTTCCCAGGACAGAAGTTTCCAGAATCAACCCGATATCATGTTTCCTGGCCACAGTCTTCCAGTATCAAACCTCAGTCATGTTGCCAGGCCACAGGGTTCCACCATCAATACTCACTCATGTTCCCAGGCCACAGGGTTCCAGAATCAAACCGTTCTCATGTTCCCAGGCCACAGGGTTCCAGAATCCACCGATGTCATGTTAAAGGCCACAGGGTTCCAGAATCAAACCGTTCTCATGTTCCCGGGCCACAGGGTTCCAGAATCAAGCCTCAGTCATTTTGCCAGTCCAGAGTGTTCCACCATCAAACCTCAGTCATGATCCCAGGCCACATGTTTCCACAATGAAACCTCAGTCATTTTCCCAGGCCAAAGGTTTCCAAAATCAAACCTCAGTAATGTTCCCAGGACACATGGTTCCAGAATCAAACCTGAGTCATGTTCGCGGGCCACAGGTTTCAACCATCAAACCTCAGTCATGTTCCCAGGACACAGGTGTCCAGAATCAAACCTCAGTCATGTTCCCAGGG
Organism: Balaenoptera physalus; assembly: GCF_965194825.1. NCBI lineage: Eukaryota > Metazoa > Chordata > Mammalia > Artiodactyla > Balaenopteridae > Balaenoptera > Balaenoptera physalus. The sequence continues at coordinate 913,689 of NW_028126442.1, read as the reverse complement.
CACAGGCTTCCAGAAACAAACCTCAGTCATGTTCCCAGGACACAAGTTTCCAGAATCAACCAGATATCATGCTTCCTGGCCACAGTCTTCCAGAATCAAACCTTAGTCATGTTGCCAAGCCACAGGTTTCCACCATCAAACCTCAGACATGTTCCCAGGCCAAAGGGTTCTAGAATCCACCGATGTCATGTTCCCAGGCCACAGGGTTCGAGAATCAATCCTCAGTTATGTTTCCAGGCTACAGGGTTCTAGAATAAAACCTCAGTCATGTTCCCAATCCACAGGGTTCCAGAACCAAGGCTCAGTCAATTTCCCGGGGCACAGTATTCCACAATCTAAAGTGATGTCACATGCCCAGTACCCAGGGTTCCAGAATCCACCGGTATCATGTTCCCACGCCACAGGGTTCCAGAATCAATCCTCAGTTATGTTCCCAGGCTACAGGGTTCCAGAATAAAACCTCAGTCATGTTCCCAGTCCACAGGGTTTCAGAACCAAGGCTCAGTCAGGTTCCCGGGGCACAGCATTCCACAATCTAAACAGATGTCATGTTCCCAGGCCACAGTTTTCCAAAATCACGCCTCAGTCATGTTCCCAGGCCACAGGAATCCAGAATCAAACGTCAGTCATGTTGCCAGGCCACAGGTTTCTGCCATCAAACCTCAGTCACGTTCCCGGGCCACAGGGTTCCAGAATCAAGCCTCAGTCATTTTGCCAGGCCAGAGTGTTCCACCATCAAACCTCAGTCATGATCCCAGGCCACATGTTTCCACAATGAAACCTCAGTCATTTTCTCAGGCCAAAGGTTTCCAGAATCAAACCTCAGTCATATTCCCAGGACACATGGTTCCAGAATCAAACCTGAGTCATGTTCGCAGGCCACAGGTTTCAACAATCAAACATCACTCATGTTCCCAGGACACAGGTGTCCAGAATCAAACCTCAGTCATGTACCCAGGGAAGAGGCTTCCAGCAACAAACCTTTGTCATATTCCCAGGACACAGGGTTCCAGAATCAAACCTCAGTCTTGTTCCCAGGACAGAAGTTTCCAGAATCAACCCGATATCATGTTTCCTGGCCACAGTCTTCCAGTATCAAACCTCAGTCATGTTGCCAGGCCACAGGGTTCCACCATCAATCCTCACTCATGTTCCCAGGCCACAGGGTTCCAGAATCAAACCGTTCTCATGTTCCCAGGCCACAGGGTTCCAGAATCCACCGATGTCATGTTAAAGGCCACAGGGTTCCAGAATCAAACCGTTCTCATGTTCCCGGGCCACAGGGTTCCAGAATCAAGCCTCAGTCATTTTGCCAGGCCAGAGTGTTCCACCATCAAACCTCAGTCATGATCCCAGGCCACATGTTTCCAAAATGAAACCTCAGTCATGATCCCAGGCCACATGTTTCCACAATGAAACCTCATTCATTTTCCCAGGCCAAAGGTTTCCAAAATCAAACCTCAGTCATGTTCCCAGGACACATGGTTCCAGAATCAAACCCGAGTCATGTTCGCGGGCCACAGGTTTCAACCATCAAACCTCAGTCATGTTCCCAGGACACAGGTGTCCAGAATCAAACCTCAGTCATGTTCCCAGGGCACAGGCTTCCAGAAACAAACCTCAGTCATGTTCCCAGGACACAAGTTTCCAGAATCAACCAGATATCATGCTTCCTGGCCACAGTCTTCCAGAATCAAACCTTAGTCATGTTGCCAAGCCACAGGTTTCCACCATCAAACCTCAGACATGTTCCCAGGCCACAGGGTTCTAGAATCCACCGATGTCATGTTCCCAGGCCACAGGGTTCGAGAATCAATCCTCAGTTATGTTTCCAGGCTACAGGGTTCTAGAATAAAACCTCAGTCATGTTCCCAATCCACAGGGTTCCAGAACCAAGGCTCAGTCAGGTTCCCGGGCCACAGTATTCCACAATCTAAACAGATGTCACATGCCCAGTCCCCAGGGTTCCAGAATCCACCGGTATCATGTTCCCAGGCCACAGGGTTCCAGAATCAATCCTCAGTTATGTTCCCAGGCTACAGGGTTCCAGAATAAAACCTCAGTCATGTTCCCAGTCCACAGGGTTTCAGAACCAAGGCTCAGTCAGGTTCCCGGGGCACAGCATTCCACAATCTAAACAGATGTCATGTTCCTAGGCCACAGTTTTCCAAAATCACGCCTCAGTCATGTTCCCAGGCCACAGGGATCCAGAATCAAACGTCAGTCATGTTGCCAGGCCATACGTTTCTGCCATCAAACCTCAGTCACGTTCCCGGGCCACAGGGTTCCAGAATCAAGCCTCAGTCTTTTTGCCAGGCCAGAGTGTTCCACCATCAAACCTCAGTCATGATCCCAGGCCACATGTTTCCACAATGAAACCTCAGTCATTTTCTCAGGCCAAAGGTTTCCAGAATCAAACCTCAGTCATATTCCCAGGACACATGGTTCCAGAATCAAACCTGAGTCATGTTCGCAGGCCACAGGTTTCAACAATCAAACATCACTCATGTTCCCAGGACACAGGTGTCCAGAATCAAACCTCAGTCATATACCCAGGGAACAGGCTTCCAGCAACAAACCTTTGTCATATTCCCAGGACACAGGGTTCCAGAATCAAACCTCAGTCTTGTTCCCAGGACAGAAGTTTCCAGAATCAACCCGATATCATGTTTCCTGGCCACAGTCTTCCAGTATCAAACCTCAGTCATGTTGCCAGGCCACAGGGTTCCACCATCAATCCTCACTCATGTTCCCAGGCCACAGGGTTCCAGAATCAAACCGTTCTCATGTTCCCAGGCCACAGGGTTCCAGAATCCACCGATGTCATGTTAAAGGCCACAGGGTTCCAGAATCAAACCGTTCTCATGTTCCCGGGCCACCGGGTTCCAGAATCAAGCCTCAGTCATTTTGCCAGGCCAGAGTGTTCCACCATCAAACCTCAGTCATGATCCCAGGCCACATGTTTCCACAATGAAACCTCAGTCATTTTCCCAGGCCAAAGGTTTCCAAAATCAAACCTCAGTCATGTTCCCAGGACACATGGTTCCAGAATCAAACCCGAGTCATGTTCGCGGGCCACAGGTTTCAACCATCAAACCTCAGTCATGTTCCCAGGACACAGGTGTCCAGAATCAAACCTCAGTCATGTTCCCAGGGCACAGGCTTCCAGAAACAAACCTCAGTCATGTTCCCAGGACACAAGTTTCCAGAATCAACCAGATATCATGCTTCCTGGCCACAGTCTTCCAGAATCAAACCTTAGTCATGTTGCCAAGCCACAGGTTTCCACCATCAAACCTCAGACATGTTCCCAGGCCACAGGGTTCTAGAATCCACCGATGTCATGTTCCCAGGCCACAGGGTTCGAGAATCAATCCTCAGTTATGTTTCCAGGCTACAGGGTTCTAGAATAAAACCTCAGTCATGTTCCCAATCCACAGGGTTCCAGAACCAAGGCTCAGTCAGGTTCCCGGGGCACAGTATTCCACAATCTAAACAGATGTCACATGCCCAGTCCCCAGGGTTCCAGAATCCACCGGTATCATGTTCCCAGGACACAGGGTTCCAGAATCAATCCTCAGTTATGTTCCCAGGCTACAGGGTTCCAGAATAAAACCTCAGTCATGTTCCCAGTCCACAGGGTTTCAGAACCAAGGCTCAGTCAGGTTCCCGGGGCACAGCATTCCACAATCTAAACAGATGTCATGTTCCCAGGCCACAGTTTTCCAGAATCACGCCTCAGTCATGTTCCCAGGCCACAGGGATCCAGAATCAAACGTCAGTCATGTTGCCAGGCCACAGGTTTCTGCCATCAAACCTCAGTCACGTTCCCGGGCCACAGGGTTCCAGAATCAAGCCTCAGTCATTTTGCCAGGCCAGAGTGTTCCACCATCAAACCTCAGTCATGATCCCAGGCCACATGTTTCCACAATGAAACCTCAGTCATTTTCTCAGGCCAAAGGTTTCCAGAATCAAACCTCAGTCATATTCCCAGGACACATGGTTCCAGAATCAAACCTGAGTCATGTTCGCAGGCCACAGGTTTCAACAATCAAACATCACTCATGTTCCTAGGACACAGGTGTCCAGAATCAAACCTCAGTCATGTACCCAGGGAACAGGCTTCCAGCAACAAACCTTTGTCATATTCCCAGGACACAGGGTTCCAGAATCAAACCGTTCTCATGTTCCCGGGCCACAGGGTTCCAGAAACAAACCTCAGTCATGTTCCCAGGACACAAGTTTCCAGAATCCACCAGATATCATGCTTCCTGGCCACAGTCTTCCAGAATCAAACCTTAGTCATGTTGCCAAGCCACAGGTTTCCACCATCAAACCTCAGACATGTTCCCAGGCCACAGGGTTCTAGAATCCACCGATGTCATGTTCCCAGGCCACAGGGTTCGAGAATCAATCCTCAGTTATGTTTCCAGGCTACAGGGTTCTAGAATAAAACCTCAGTCATGTTCCCAATCCACAGGGTTCCAGAACCAAGGCTCAGTCAGGTTCCCGGGCCACAGTATTCCACAATCTAAACAGATGTCACATGCCCAGTCCCCAGGGTTCCAGAATCCACCGGTATCATGTTCCCAGGCCACAGGGTTCCAGAATCAATCCTCAGTTATGTTCCCAGGCTACAGGGTTCCAGAATAAAACCTCAGTCATGTTCCCAGTCCACAGGGTTTCAGAACCAAGGCTCAGTCAGGTTCCCGGGGCACAGCATTCCACAATCTAAACAGATGTCATGTTCCTAGGCCACAGTTTTCCAAAATCACGCCTCAGTCATGTTCCCAGGCCACAGGGATCCAGAATCAAACGTCAGTCATGTTGCCAGGCCATACGTTTCTGCCATCAAACCTCAGTCACGTTCCCGGGCCACAGGGTTCCAGAATCAAGCCTCAGTCTTTTTGCCAGGCCAGAGTGTTCCACCATCAAACCTCAGTCATGATCCCAGGCCACATGTTTCCACAATGAAACCTCAGTCATTTTCTCAGGCCAAAGGTTTCCAGAATCAAACCTCAGTCATATTCCCAGGACACATGGTTCCAGAATCAAACCTGAGTCATGTTCGCAGGCCACAGGTTTCAACAATCAAACATCACTCATGTTCCCAGGACACAGGTGTCCAGAATCAAACCTCAGTCATATACCCAGGGAACAGGCTTCCAGCAACAAACCTTTGTCATATTCCCAGGACACAGGGTTCCAGAATCAAACCTCAGTCTTGTTCCCAGGACAGAAGTTTCCAGAATCAACCCGATATCATGTTTCCTGGCCACAGTCTTCCAGTATCAAACCTCAGTCATGTTGCCAGGCCACAGGGTTCCACCATCAATCCTCACTCATGTTCCCAGGCCACAGGGTTCCAGAATCAAACCGTTCTCATGTTCCCAGGCCACAGGGTTCCAGAATCCACCGATGTCATGTTAAAGGCCACAGGGTTCCAGAATCAAACCGTTCTCATGTTCCCGGGCCACCGGGTTCCAGAATCAAGCCTCAGTCATTTTGCCAGGCCAGAGTGTTCCACCATCAAACCTCAGTCATGATCCCAGGCCACATGTTTCCACAATGAAACCTCAGTCATTTTCCCAGGCCAAAGGTTTCCAAAATCAAACCTCAGTCATGTTCCCAGGACACATGGTTCCAGAATCAAACCCGAGTCATGTTCGCGGGCCACAGGTTTCAACCATCAAACCTCAGTCATGTTCCCAGGACACAGGTGTCCAGAATCAAACCTCAGTCATGTTCCCAGGGCACAGGCTTCCAGAAACAAACCTCAGTCATGTTCCCAGGACACAAGTTTCCAGAATCAACCAGATATCATGCTTCCTGGCCACAGTCTTCCAGAATCAAACCTTAGTCATGTTGCCAAGCCACAGGTTTCCACCATCAAACCTCAGACATGTTCCCAGGCCACAGGGTTCTAGAATCCACCGATGTCATGTTCCCAGGCCACAGGGTTCGAGAATCAATCCTCAGTTATGTTTCCAGGCTACAGGGTTCTAGAATAAAACCTCAGTCATGTTCCCAATCCACAGGGTTCCAGAACCAAGGCTCAGTCAGGTTCCCGGGGCACAGTATTCCACAATCTAAACAGATGTCACATGCCCAGTCCCCAGGGTTCCAGAATCCACCGGTATCATGTTCCCAGGACACAGGGTTCCAGAATCAATCCTCAGTTATGTTCCCAGGCTACAGGGTTCCAGAATAAAACCTCAGTCATGTTCCCAGTCCACAGGGTTTCAGAACCAAGGCTCAGTCAGGTTCCCGGGGCACAGCATTCCACAATCTAAACAGATGTCATGTTCCCAGGCCACAGTTTTCCAGAATCACGCCTCAGTCATGTTCCCAGGCCACAGGGATCCAGAATCAAACGTCAGTCATGTTGCCAGGCCACAGGTTTCTGCCATCAAACCTCAGTCACGTTCCCGGGCCACAGGGTTCCAGAATCAAGCCTCAGTCATTTTGCCAGGCCAGAGTGTTCCACCATCAAACCTCAGTCATGATCCCAGGCCACATGTTTCCACAATGAAACCTCAGTCATTTTCTCAGGCCAAAGGTTTCCAGAATCAAACCTCAGTCATATTCCCAGGACACATGGTTCCAGAATCAAACCTGAGTCATGTTCGCAGGCCACAGGTTTCAACAATCAAACATCACTCATGTTCCTAGGACACAGGTGTCCAGAATCAAACCTCAGTCATGTACCCAGGGAACAGGCTTCCAGCAACAAACCTTTGTCATATTCCCAGGACACAGGGTTCCAGAATCAAACCGTTCTCATGTTCCCGGGCCACAGGGTTCCAGAAACAAACCTCAGTCATGTTCCCAGGACACAAGTTTCCAGAATCCACCAGATATCATGCTTCCTGGCCACAGTCTTCCAGAATCAAACCTTAGTCATGTTGCCAAGCCACAGGTTTCCACCATCAAACCTCAGACATGTTCCCAGGCCACAGGGTTCTAGAATCCACCGATGTCATGTTCCCAGGCCACAGGGTTCGAGAATCAATCCTCAGTTATGTTTCCAGGCTACAGGGTTCTAGAATAAAACCTCAGTAATGTTCCCAATCCACAGGGTTCCAGAACCAAGGCTCAGTCAGTTTCCCGGGGCACAGTATTCCACAATCTAAACAGATGTCACATGCCCAGTCCCCAGGGTTCCAGAATCCACCGGTATCATGTTCCCAGGCCACAGGGTTCCAGAATCAATCCTCAGTTATGTTCCCAGGCTACAGGGTTCCAGAATAAAACCTCAGTCATGTTCCCAGTCCACAGGGTTTCAGAACCAAGGCTCAGTCAGGTTCCCGGGGCACAGCATTCCACAATCTAAACAGATGTCATGTTCCCAGGCCACAGTTTTCCAAAATCACGCCTCAGTCATGTTCCCAGGCCACAGGGATCCAGAATCAAACGTCAGTCATGTTGCCAGGCCACAGGTTTCTGCCATCAAACCTCAGTCATGTTCCCGGGCCACAGGGTTCCAGAATCAAGCCTCAGTCATTTTGCCAGGCCAGAGTGTTCCACCATCAAACCTCAGTCATGATCCCAGGCCACATGTTTCCACAATGAAACCTCAGTCATTTTCTCAGGCCAAAGGTTTCCAGAATCAAACCTCAGTCATATTCCCAGGACACATGGTTCCAGAATCAAACCTGAGTCATGTTCGCAGGCCACAGGTTTCAACAATCAAACATCACTCATGTTCCCAGGACACAGGTGTCCAGAATCAAACCTCAGTCATGTACCCAGGGAACAGGCTTCCAGCAACAAACCTTTGTCATATTCCCAGGACACAGGGTTCCAGAATCAAACCGTTCTCATGTTCCCGGGCCACAGGGTTCCAGAAACAAACATCAGTCATGTTCCCAGGACACAAGTTTCCAGAATCAACCAGATATCATGCTTCCTGGCCACAGTCTTCCAGAATCAAACCTTAGTCATGTTGCCAAGCCACAGGTTTCCACCATCAAACCTCAGACATGTTCCCAGGCCACAGGGTTCTAGAATCCACCGATGTCATGTTCCCAGGCCACAGGGTTCGAGAATCAATCCTCAGTTATGTTTCCAGGCTACAGGGTTCTAGAATAAAACCTCAGTAATGTTCCCAATCCACAGGGTTCCAGAACCAAGGCTCAGTCAGGTTCCCGGGGCACAGTATTCCACAATCTAAACAGATGTCACATGCCCAGTCCCCAGGGTTCCAGAATCCACCGGTATCATGTTCCCAGGCCACAGGGTTCCAGAATCAATCCTCAGTTATGTTCCCAGGCTACAGGGTTCCAGAATAAAACCTCAGTCATGTTCCCAGTCCACAGGGTTTCAGAACCAAGGCTCAGTCAGGTTCCCGGGGCACAGCATTCCACAATCTAAACAGATATCATGTTCCCAGGCCACAGTTTTCCAAAATCACGCCTCAGTCATGTTCCCAGGCCACAGGGATCCAGAATCAAACGTCAGTCATGTTGCCAGGCCACAGGTTTCTGCCATCAAACCTCAGTCATGTTCCCGGGCCACAGGGTTCCAGAATCAAGCCTCAGTCATTTTGCCAGGCCAGAGTGTTCCACCATCAAACCTCAGTCATGATCCCAGGCCACATGTTTCCACAATGAAATCTCAGTCATTTTCTCAGGCCAAAGGTTTCCAGAATCAAACCTCAGTCATATTCCCAGGACACATGGTTCCAGAATCAAACCTGAGTCATGTTCGCAGGCCACAGGTTTCAACAATCAAACATCACTCATGTTCCCAGGACACAGGTGTCCAGAATCAAACCTCAGTCATGTACCCAGGGAACAGGCTTCCAGCAACAAACCTTTGTCATATTCCCAGGACACAGGGTTCCAGAATCAAACCTCAGTCTTGTTCCCAGGACAGAAGTTTCCAGAATCAACCCGATATCATGTTTCCTGGCCACAGTCTTCCAGTATCAAACCTCAGTCATGTTGCCAGGCCACAGTGTTCCACCATCAATCCTCACTCATGTTCCCAGGCCACAGGGTTCCAGAATCAAACCGTTCTCATGTTCCCAGGCCACAGGGTTCCAGAATCCACCGATGTCATGTTAAAGGCCACAGGGTTCCAGAATCAAACAGTTCTCATGTTCCCGGGCCACAGGGTTCCAGAATCAAGCCTCAGTCATTTTGCCAGGCCAGAGTGTTCCACCATCAAACCTCAGTCATGATCCCAGGCCACATGTTTCCACAATGAAACCTCAGTCATTTTCTCAGGCCAAAGGTTTCCAGAATCAAACCTCAGTCATATTCCCAGGACACATGGTTCCAAAATCAAACCTGAGTCATGTTCGCAGGCCACAGGTTTCAACAATCAAACCTCAGTCATGTTCCCAGGACACAGGTGTCCAGAATCAAACCTCAGTCATGTTCCCAGGGCACAGGCTTCCAGAAACAAACCTCAGTCATGTTCCCAGGACACAAGTTTCCAGAATCAACCAGATATCATGCTTCCTGGCCACAGTCTTCCAGAATCAAACCTTAGTCATGTTGCCAAGCCACAGGTTTCCACCATCAAACCTCAGACATGTTCCCAGGCCACAGGGTTCTAGAATCCACCGAAGTCATGGTCCCAGGGCGCAGGGTTCGAGAATCAATCCTCAGTTATGTTTCCAGGCTACAGGGTTCTAGAATAAAACCTCAGTCATGTTCCCAATCCACAGGGTTCCAGAACCAAGGCTCAGTCAGGTTCCCGGGGCACAGTATTCCACACTCTAAACAGATGTCACATGCCCAGTCCCCAGGGTTCCAGAATCCACCGGTATCATGTTCCCAGGCCACAGGGTTCCAGAATCAATCCTCAGTTATGTTCCCAGGCTACAGGGTTCCAGAATAAAACCTCAGTCATGTTCCCAGTCCACAGGGTTTCAGAACCAAGGCTCAGTCAGGTTCCCGGGGCACAGCATTCCACAATCTAAACAGATGTCATGTTCCCAGGCCACAGTTTTCCAGAATCACGCCTCAGTCATGTTCCCAGGCCACAGGGATCCAGAATCAAACGTCAGTCATGTTGCCAGGCCACAGGTTTCTGCCATCAAACCTCAGTCACGTTCCCGGGCCACAGGGTTCCAGAATCAAGCCTCAGTCATTTTGCCAGGCCAGAGTGTTCCACCATCAAACCTCAGTCATGATCCCAGGTCACATGTTTCCACAATGAAACCTCAGTCATTTTCTCAGGCCAAAGGTTTCCAGAATCAAACCTCAGTCATATTCCCAGGACACATGGTTCCAGAATCAAACCTGAGTCATGTTCGCAGGCCACAGGTTTCAACAATCAAACATCACTCATGTTCCCAGGACACAGGTGTCCAGAATCAAACCTCAGTCATGTACCCAGGGAACAGGCTTCCAGCAACAAACCTTTGTCATATTCCCAGGACACAGGGTTCCAGAATCAAACCTCAGTCTTGTTCCCAGGACAGAAGTTTCCAGAATCAACCCGATATCATGTTTCCTGGCCACAGTCTTCCAGTATCAAACCTCAGTCATGTTGCCAGGCCACAGGGTTCCACCATCAATCCTCACTCATGTTCCCAGGCCACAGGGTTCCAGAATCAAACCGTTCTCATGTTCCCAGGCCACAGGGTTCCAGAATCCACCGATGTCATGTTAAAGGCCACAGGGTTCCAGAATCAAACCGTTCTCATGTTCCCGGGCCACAGGGTTCCAGAATCAAGCCTCAGTCATTTTGCCAGGCCAGAGTGTTCCACCATCAAACCTCAGTCATGATCCCAGGCCACATGTTTCCACAATGAAACCTCAGTCATTTTCCCAGGCCAAAGGTTTCCAAAATCAAACCTCAGTCATGTTCCCAGGACACATGGTTCCAGAATCAAACCCGAGTCATGTTCGCGGGCCACAGGTTTCAACCATCAAACCTCAGTCATGTTCCCAGGACACAGGTGTCCAGAATCAAACCTCAGTCATGTTCCCAGGGCACAGGCTTCCAGAAACAAACCTCAGTCATGTTCCCAGGACACAAGTTTCCAGAATCAACCAGATATCATGCTTCCTGGCCACAGTCTTCCAGAATCAAACCTTAGTCATGTTGCCAAGCCACAGGTTTCCACCATCAAACCTCAGACATGTTCCCAGGCCACAGGGTTCTAGAATCCACCGATGTCATGTTCCCAGGCCACAGGGTTCGAGAATCAATCCTCAGTTATGTTTCCAGGCTACAGGGTTCTAGAATAAAACCTCAGTCATGTTCCCAATCCACAGGGTTCCAGAACCAAGGCTCAGTCAGGTTCCCGGGCCACAGTATTCCACAATCTAAACAGATGTCACATGCCCAGTCCCCAGGGTTCCAGAATCCACCGGTATCATGTTCCCAGGCCACAGGGTTCCAGAATCAATCCTCAGTTATGTTCCCAGGCTACAGGGTTCCAGAATAAAACCTCAGTCATGTTCCCAGTCCACAGGGTTTCAGAACCAAGGCTCAGTCAGGTTCCCGGGGCACAGCATTCCACAATCTAAACAGATGTCATGTTCCCAGGCCACAGTTTTCCAAAATCACGCCTCAGTCATGTTCCCAGGCCACAGGGATCCAGAATCAAACGTCAGTCATGTTGCCAGGCCACAGGTTTCTGCCATCAAACCTCAGTCACGTTCCCGGGCCACAGGGTTCCAGAATCAAGCCTCAGTCTTTTTGCCAGGCCAGAGTGTTCCACCATCAAACCTCAGTCATGATCCCAGGCCACATGTTTCCACAATGAAACCTCAGTCATTTTCTCAGGCCAAAGGTTTCCAGAATCAAACCTCAGTCATATTCCCAGGACACATGGTTCCAGAATCAAACCTGAGTCATGTTCGCAGGCCACAGGTTTCAACAATCAAACATCACTCATGTTCCCAGGACACAGGTGTCCAGAATCAAACCTCAGTCATATACCCAGGGAACAGGCTTCCAGCAACAAACCTTTGTCATATTCCCAGGACACAGGGTTCCAGAATCAAACCTCAGTCTTGTTCCCAGGACAGAAGTTTCCAGAATCAACCCGATATCATGTTTCCTGGCCACAGTCTTCCAGTATCAAACCTCAGTCATGTTGCCAGGCCACAGGGTTCCACCATCAATACTCACTCATGTTCCCAGGCCACAGGGTTCCAGAATCAAACCGTTCTCATGTTCCCAGGCCACAGGGTTCCAGAATCCACCGATGTCATGTTAAAGGCCACAGGGTTCCAGAATCAAACCGTTCTCATGTTCCCGGGCCACAGGGTTCCAGAATCAAGCCTCAGTCATTTTGCCAGTCCAGAGTGTTCCACCATCAAACCTCAGTCATGATCCCAGGCCACATGTTTCCACAATGAAACCTCAGTCATTTTCCCAGGCCAAAGGTTTCCAAAATCAAACCTCAGTAATGTTCCCAGGACACATGGTTCCAGAATCAAACCTGAGTCATGTTCGCGGGCCACAGGTTTCAACCATCAAACCTCAGTCATGTTCCCAGGACACAGGTGTCCAGAATCAAACCTCAGTCATGTTCCCAGGGCACAGGCTTCCAGAAACAAACCTCAGTCATGTTCCCAGGACACAAGTTTCCAGAATCAACCAGATATCATGCTTCCTGGCCACAGTCTTCCAGAATCAAACCTTAGTCATGTTGCCAAGCCACAGGTTTCCACCATCAAACCTCAGACATGTTCCCAGGCCAAAGGGTTCTAGAATCCACCGATGTCATGTTCCCAGGCCACAGGGTTCGAGAATCAATCCTCAGTTATGTTTCCAGGCTACAGGGTTCTAGAATAAAACCTCAGTCATGTTCCCAATCCACAGGGTTCCAGAACCAAGGCTCAGTCAATTTCCCGGGGCACAGTATTCCACAATCTAAAGTGATGTCACATGCCCAGTACCCAGGGTTCCAGAATCCACCGGTATCATGTTCCCACGCCACAGGGTTCCAGAATCAATCCTCAGTTATGTTCCCAGGCTACAGGGTTCCAGAATAAAACCTCAGTCATGTTCCCAGTCCACAGGGTTTCAGAACCAAGGCTCAGTCAGGTTCCCGGGGCACAGCATTCCACAATCTAAACAGATGTCATGTTCCCAGGCCACAGTTTTCCAAAATCACGCCTCAGTCATGTTCCCAGGCCACAGGAATCCAGAATCAAACGTCAGTCATGTTGCCAGGCCACAGGTTTCTGCCATCAAACCTCAGTCACGTTCCCGGGCCACAGGGTTCCAGAATCAAGCCTCAGTCATTTTGCCAGGCCAGAGTGTTCCACCATCAAACCTCAGTCATGATCCCAGGCCACATGTTTCCACAATGAAACCTCAGTCATTTTCTCAGGCCAAAGGTTTCCAGAATCAAACCTCAGTCATATTCCCAGGACACATGGTTCCAGAATCAAACCTGAGTCATGTTCGCAGGCCACAGGTTTCAACAATCAAACATCACTCATGTTCCCAGGACACAGGTGTCCAGAATCAAACCTCAGTCATGTACCCAGGGAAGAGGCTTCCAGCAACAAACCTTTGTCATATTCCCAGGACACAGGGTTCCAGAATCAAACCTCAGTCTTGTTCCCAGGACAGAAGTTTCCAGAATCAACCCGATATCATGTTTCCTGGCCACAGTCTTCCAGTATCAAACCTCAGTCATGTTGCCAGGCCACAGGGTTCCACCATCAATCCTCACTCATGTTCCCAGGCCACAGGGTTCCAGAATCAAACCGTTCTCATGTTCCCAGGCCACAGGGTTCCAGAATCCACCGATGTCATGTTAAAGGCCACAGGGTTCCAGAATCAAACCGTTCTCATGTTCCCGGGCCACAGGGTTCCAGAATCAAGCCTCAGTCATTTTGCCAGGCCAGAGTGTTCCACCATCAAACCTCAGTCATGATCCCAGGCCACATGTTTCCAAAATGAAACCTCAGTCATGATCCCAGGCCACATGTTTCCACAATGAAACCTCATTCATTTTCCCAGGCCAAAGGTTTCCAAAATCAAACCTCAGTCATGTTCCCAGGACACATGGTTCCAGAATCAAACCCGAGTCATGTTCGCGGGCCACAGGTTTCAACCATCAAACCTCAGTCATGTTCCCAGGACACAGGTGTCCAGAATCAAACCTCAGTCATGTTCCCAGGGCACAGGCTTCCAGAAACAAACCTCAGTCATGTTCCCAGGACACAAGTTTCCAGAATCAACCAGATATCATGCTTCCTGGCCACAGTCTTCCAGAATCAAACCTTAGTCATGTTGCCAAGCCACAGGTTTCCACCATCAAACCTCAGACATGTTCCCAGGCCACAGGGTTCTAGAATCCACCGATGTCATGTTCCCAGGCCACAGGGTTCGAGAATCAATCCTCAGTTATGTTTCCAGGCTACAGGGTTCTAGAATAAAACCTCAGTCATGTTCCCAATCCACAGGGTTCCAGAACCAAGGCTCAGTCAGGTTCCCGGGCCACAGTATTCCACAATCTAAACAGATGTCACATGCCCAGTCCCCAGGGTTCCAGAATCCACCGGTATCATGTTCCCAGGCCACAGGGTTCCAGAATCAATCCTCAGTTATGTTCCCAGGCTACAGGGTTCCAGAATAAAACCTCAGTCATGTTCCCAGTCCACAGGGTTTCAGAACCAAGGCTCAGTCAGGTTCCCGGGGCACAGCATTCCACAATCTAAACAGATGTCATGTTCCTAGGCCACAGTTTTCCAAAATCACGCCTCAGTCATGTTCCCAGGCCACAGGGATCCAGAATCAAACGTCAGTCATGTTGCCAGGCCATAGGTTTCTGCCATCAAACCTCAGTCACGTTCCCGGGCCACAGGGTTCCAGAATCAAGCCTCAGTCTTTTTGCCAGGCCAGAGTGTTCCACCATCAAACCTCAGTCATGATCCCAGGCCACATGTTTCCACAATGAAACCTCAGTCATTTTCTCAGGCCAAAGGTTTCCAGAATCAAACCTCAGTCATATTCCCAGGACACATGGTTCCAGAATCAAACCTGAGTCATGTTCGCAGGCCACAGGTTTCAACAATCAAACATCACTCATGTTCCCAGGACACAGGTGTCCAGAATCAAACCTCAGTCATATACCCAGGGAACAGGCTTCCAGCAACAAACCTTTGTCATATTCCCAGGACACAGGGTTCCAGAATCAAACCTCAGTCTTGTTCCCAGGACAGAAGTTTCCAGAATCAACCCGATATCATGTTTCCTGGCCACAGTCTTCCAGTATCAAACCTCAGTCATGTTGCCAGGCCACAGGGTTCCACCATCAATCCTCACTCATGTTCCCAGGCCACAGGGTTCCAGAATCAAACCGTTCTCATGTTCCCAGGCCACAGGGTTCCAGAATCCACCGATGTCATGTTAAAGGCCACAGGGTTCCAGAATCAAACCGTTCTCATGTTCCCGGGCCACCGGGTTCCAGAATCAAGCCTCAGTCATTTTGCCAGGCCAGAGTGTTCCACCATCAAACCTCAGTCATGATCCCAGGCCACATGTTTCCACAATGAAACCTCAGTCATTTTCCCAGGCCAAAGGTTTCCAAAATCAAACCTCAGTCATGTTCCCAGGACACATGGTTCCAGAATCAAACCCGAGTCATGTTCGCGGGCCACAGGTTTCAACCATCAAACCTCAGTCATGTTCCCAGGACACAGGTGTCCAGAATCAAACCTCAGTCATGTTCCCAGGGCACAGGCTTCCAGAAACAAACCTCAGTCATGTTCCCAGGACACAAGTTTCCAGAATCAACCAGATATCATGCTTCCTGGCCACAGTCTTCCAGAATCAAACCTTAGTCATGTTGCCAAGCCACAGGTTTCCACCATCAAACCTCAGACATGTTCCCAGGCCACAGGGTTCTAGAATCCACCGATGTCATGTTCCCAGGCCACAGGGTTCGAGAATCAATCCTCAGTTATGTTTCCAGGCTACAGGGTTCTAGAATAAAACCTCAGTCATGTTCCCAATCCACAGGGTTCCAGAACCAAGGCTCAGTCAGGTTCCCGGGGCACAGTATTCCACAATCTAAACAGATGTCACATGCCCAGTCCCCAGGGTTCCAGAATCCACCGGTATCATGTTCCCAGGACACAGGGTTCCAGAATCAATCCTCAGTTATGTTCCCAGGCTACAGGGTTCCAGAATAAAACCTCAGTCATGTTCCCAGTCCACAGGGTTTCAGAACCAAGGCTCAGTCAGGTTCCCGGGGCACAGCATTCCACAATCTAAACAGATGTCATGTTCCCAGGCCACAGTTTTCCAGAATCACGCCTCAGTCATGTTCCCAGGCCACAGGGATCCAGAATCAAACGTCAGTCATGTTGCCAGGCCACAGGTTTCTGCCATCAAACCTCAGTCACGTTCCCGGGCCACAGGGTTCCAGAATCAAGCCTCAGTCATTTTGCCAGGCCAGAGTGTTCCACCATCAAACCTCAGTCATGATCCCAGGCCACATGTTTCCACAATGAAACCTCAGTCATTTTCTCAGGCCAAAGGTTTCCAGAATCAAACCTCAGTCATATTCCCAGGACACATGGTTCCAGAATCAAACCTGAGTCATGTTCGCAGGCCACAGGTTTCAACAATCAAACATCACTCATGTTCCTAGGACACAGGTGTCCAGAATCAAACCTCAGTCATGTACCCAGGGAACAGGCTTCCAGCAACAAACCTTTGTCATATTCCCAGGACACAGGGTTCCAGAATCAAACCGTTCTCATGTTCCCGGGCCACAGGGTTCCAGAAACAAACCTCAGTCATGTTCCCAGGACACAAGTTTCCAGAATCCACCAGATATCATGCTTCCTGGCCACAGTCTTCCAGAATCAAACCTTAGTCATGTTGCCAAGCCACAGGTTTCCACCATCAAACCTCAGACATGTTCCCAGGCCACAGGGTTCTAGAATCCACCGATGTCATGTTCCCAGGCCACAGGGTTCGAGAATCAATCCTCAGTTATGTTTCCAGGCTACAGGGTTCTAGAATAAAACCTCAGTAATGTTCCCAATCCACAGGGTTCCAGAACCAAGGCTCAGTCAGTTTCCCGGGGCACAGTATTCCACAATCTAAACAGATGTCACATGCCCAGTCCCCAGGGTTCCAGAATCCACCGGTATCATGTTCCCAGGCCACAGGGTTCCAGAATCAATCCTCAGTTATGTTCCCAGGCTACAGGGTTCCAGAATAAAACCTCAGTCATGTTCCCAGTCCACAGGGTTTCAGAACCAAGGCTCAGTCAGGTTCCCGGGGCACAGCATTCCACAATCTAAACAGATGTCATGTTCCCAGGCCACAGTTTTCCAAAATCACGCCTCAGTCATGTTCCCAGGCCACAGGGATCCAGAATCAAACGTCAGTCATGTTGCCAGGCCACAGGTTTCTGCCATCAAACCTCAGTCATGTTCCCGGGCCACAGGGTTCCAGAATCAAGCCTCAGTCATTTTGCCAGGCCAGAGTGTTCCACCATCAAACCTCAGTCATGATCCCAGGCCACATGTTTCCACAATGAAACCTCAGTCATTTTCTCAGGCCAAAGGTTTCCAGAATCAAACCTCAGTCATATTCCCAGGACACATGGTTCCAGAATCAAACCTGAGTCATGTTCGCAGGCCACAGGTTTCAACAATCAAACATCACTCATGTTCCCAGGACACAGGTGTCCAGAATCAAACCTCAGTCATGTACCCAGGGAACAGGCTTCCAGCAACAAACCTTTGTCATATTCCCAGGACACAGGGTTCCAGAATCAAACCTCAGTCTTGTTCCCAGGACAGAAGTTTCCAGAATCAACCCGATATCATGTTTCCTGGCCACAGTCTTCCAGTATCAAACCTCAGTCATGTTGCCAGGCCACAGTGTTCCACCATCAATCCTCACTCATGTTCCCAGGCCACAGGGTTCCAGAATCAAACCGTTCTCATGTTCCCAGGCCACAGGGTTCCAGAATCCACCGATGTCATGTTAAAGGCCACAGGGTTCCAGAATCAAACAGTTCTCATGTTCCCGGGCCACAGGGTTCCAGAATCAAGCCTCAGTCATTTTGCCAGGCCAGAGTGTTCCACCATCAAACCTCAGTCATGATCCCAGGCCACATGTTTCCACAATGAAACCTCAGTCATTTTCTCAGGCCAAAGGTTTCCAGAATCAAACCTCAGTCATATTCCCAGGACACATGGTTCCAAAATCAAACCTGAGTCATGTTCGCAGGCCACAGGTTTCAACAATCAAACCTCAGTCATGTTCCCAGGACACAGGTGTCCAGAATCAAACCTCAGTCATGTTCCCAGGGCACAGGCTTCCAGAAACAAACCTCAGTCATGTTCCCAGGACACAAGTTTCCAGAATCAACCAGATATCATGCTTCCTGGCCACAGTCTTCCAGAATCAAACCTTAGTCATGTTGCCAAGCCACAGGTTTCCACCATCAAACCTCAGACATGTTCCCAGGCCACAGGGTTCTAGAATCCACCGATGTCATGGTCCCAGGGCGCAGGGTTCGAGAATCAATCCTCAGTTATGTTTCCAGGCTACAGGGTTCTAGAATAAAACCTCAGTCATGTTCCCAATCCACAGGGTTCCAGAACCAAGGCTCAGTCAGGTTCCCGGGGCACAGTATTCCACACTCTAAACAGATGTCACATGCCCAGTCCCCAGGGTTCCAGAATCCACCGGTATCATGTTCCCAGGCCACAGGGTTCCAGAATCAATCCTCAGTTATGTTCCCAGGCTACAGGGTTCCAGAATAAAACCTCAGTCATGTTCCCAGTCCACAGGGTTTCAGAACCAAGGCTCAGTCAGGTTCCCGGGGCACAGCATTCCACAATCTAAACAGATGTCATGTTCCCAGGCCACAGTTTTCCAGAATCACGCCTCAGTCATGTTCCCAGGCCACAGGGATCCAGAATCAAACGTCAGTCATGTTGCCAGGCCACAGGTTTCTGCCATCAAACCTCAGTCACGTTCCCGGGCCACAGGGTTCCAGAATCAAGCCTCAGTCATTTTGCCAGGCCAGAGTGTTCCACCATCAAACCTCAGTCATGATCCCAGGTCACATGTTTCCACAATGAAACCTCAGTCATTTTCTCAGGCCAAAGGTTTCCAGAATCAAACCTCAGTCATATTCCCAGGACACATGGTTCCAGAATCAAACCTGAGTCATGTTCGCAGGCCACAGGTTTCAACAATCAAACATCACTCATGTTCCCAGGACACAGGTGTCCAGAATCAAACCTCAGTCATGTACCCAGGGAACAGGCTTCCAGCAACAAACCTTTGTCATATTCCCAGGACACAGGGTTCCAGAATCAAACCTCAGTCTTGTTCCCAGGACAGAAGTTTCCAGAATCAACCCGATATCATGTTTCCTGGCCACAGTCTTCCAGTATCAAACCTCAGTCATGTTGCCAGGCCACAGGGTTCCACCATCAATCCTCACTCATGTTCCCAGGCCACAGGGTTCCAGAATCAAACCGTTCTCATGTTCCCAGGCCACAGGGTTCCAGAATCCACCGATGTCATGTTAAAGGCCACAGGGTTCCAGAATCAAACCGTTCTCATGTTCCCGGGCCACAGGGTTCCAGAATCAAGCCTCAGTCATTTTGCCAGGCCAGAGTGTTCCACCATCAAACCTCAGTCATGATCCCAGGCCACATGTTTCCACAATGAAACCTCATTCATTTTCCCAGGCCAAAGGTTTCCAAAATCAAACCTCAGTCATGTTCCCAGGACACATGGTTCCAGAATCAAACCCGAGTCATGTTCGCGGGCCACAGGTTTCAACCATCAAACCTCAGTCATGTTCCCAGGACACAGGTGTCCAGAATCAAACCTCAGTCATGTTCCCAGGGCACAGGCTTCCAGAAACAAACCTCAGTCATGTTCCCAGGACACAAGTTTCCAGAATCAACCAGATATCATGCTTCCTGGCCACAGTCTTCCAGAATCAAACCTTAGTCATGTTGCCAAGCCACAGGTTTCCACCATCAAACCTCAGACATGTTCCCAGGCCACAGGGTTCTAGAATCCACCGATGTCATGTTCCCAGGCCACAGGGTTCGAGAATCAATCCTCAGTTATGTTTCCAGGCTACAGGGTTCTAGAATAAAACCTCAGTCATGTTCCCAATCCACAGGGTTCCAGAACCAAGGCTCAGTCAGGTTCCCGGGCCACAGTATTCCACAATCTAAACAGATGTCACATGCCCAGTCCCCAGGGTTCCAGAATCCACCGGTATCATGTTCCCAGGCCACAGGGTTCCAGAATCAATCCTCAGTTATGTTCCCAGGCTACAGGGTTCCAGAATAAAACCTCAGTCATGTTCCCAGTCCACAGGGTTTCAGAACCAAGGCTCAGTCAGGTTCCCGGGGCACAGCATTCCACAATCTAAACAGATGTCATGTTCCTAGGCCACAGTTTTCCAAAATCACGCCTCAGTCATGTTCCCAGGCCACAGGGATCCAGAATCAAACGTCAGTCATGTTGCCAGGCCACAGGTTTCTGCCATCAAACCTCAGTCACGTTCCCGGGCCACAGGGTTCCAGAATCAAGCCTCAGTCTTTTTGCCAGGCCAGAGTGTTCCACCATCAAACCTCAGTCATGATCCCAGGCCACATGTTTCCACAATGAAACCTCAGTCATTTTCTCAGGCCAAAGGTTTCCAGAATCAAACCTCAGTCATATTCCCAGGACACATGGTTCCAGAATCAAACCTGAGTCATGTTCGCAGGCCACAGGTTTCAACAATCAAACATCACTCATGTTCCCAGGACACAGGTGTCCAGAATCAAACCTCAGTCATATACCCAGGGAACAGGCTTCCAGCAACAAACCTTTGTCATATTCCCAGGACACAGGGTTCCAGAATCAAACCTCAGTCTTGTTCCCAGGACAGAAGTTTCCAGAATCAACCCGATATCATGTTTCCTGGCCACAGTCTTCCAGTATCAAACCTCAGTCATGTTGCCAGGCCACAGGGTTCCACCATCAATCCTCACTCATGTTCCCAGGCCACAGGGTTCCAGAATCAAACCGTTCTCATGTTCCCAGGCCACAGGGTTCCAGAATCCACCGATGTCATGTTAAAGGCCACAGGGTTCCAGAATCAAACCGTTCTCATGTTCCCGGGCCACAGGGTTCCAGAATCAAGCCTCAGTCATTTTGCCAGTCCAGAGTGTTCCACCATCAAACCTCAGTCATGATCCCAGGCCACATGTTTCCACAATGAAACCTCAGTCATTTTCCCAGGCCAAAGGTTTCCAAAATCAAACCTCAGTAATGTTCCCAGGACACATGGTTCCAGAATCAAACCTGAGTCATGTTCGCGGGCCACAGGTTTCAACCATCAAACCTCAGTCATGTTCCCAGGACACAGGTGTCCAGAATCAAACCTCAGTCATGTTCCCAGGGCACAGGCTTCCAGAAACAAACCTCAGTCATGTTCCCAGGACACAAGTTTCCAGAATCAACCAGATATCATGCTTCCTGGCCACAGTCTTCCAGAATCAAACCTTAGTCATGTTGCCAAGCCACAGGTTTCCACCATCAAACCTCAGACATGTTCCCAGGCCACAGGGTTCTAGAATCCACCGATGTCATGTTCCCAGGCCACAGGGTTCGAGAATCAATCCTCAGTTATGTTTCCAGGCTACAGGGTTCTAGAATAAAACCTCAGTCATGTTCCCAATCCACAGGGTTCCAGAACCAAGGCTCAGTCAATTTCCCGAGGCACAGTATTCCACAATCTAAAGTGATGTCACATGCCCAGTACCCAGGGTTCCAGAATCCACCGGTATCATGTTCCCACGCCACAGGGTTCCAGAATCAATCCTCAGTTATGTTCCCAGGCTACAGGGTTCCAGAATAAAACCTCAGTCATGTTCCCAGTCCACAGGGTTTCAGAACCAAGGCTCAGTCAGGTTCCCGGGGCACAGCATTCCACAATCTAAACAGATGTCATGTTCCCAGGCCACAGTTTTCCAAAATCACGCCTCAGTCATGTTCCCAGGCCACAGGAATCCAGAATCAAACATCAGTCATGTTGCCAGGCCACAGGTTTCTGCCATCAAACCTCAGTCACGTTCCCGGGCCACAGGGTTCCAGAATCAAGCCTCAGTCATTTTGCCAGGCCAGAGTGTTCCACCATCAAACCTCAGTCATGATCCCAGGCCACATGTTTCCACAATGAAACCTCAGTCATTTTCTCAGGCCAAAGGTTTCCAGAATCAAACCTCAGTCATATTCCCAGGACACATGGTTCCAGAATCAAACCTGAGTCATGTTCGCAGGCCACAGGTTTCAACAATCAAACATCACTCATGTTCCCAGGACACAGGTGTCCAGAATCAAACCTCAGTCATGTACCCAGGGAAGAGGCTTCCAGCAACAAACCTTTGTCATATTCCCAGGACACAGGGTTCCAGAATCAAACCTCAGTCTTGTTCCCAGGACAGAAGTTTCCAGAATCAACCCGATATCATGTTTCCTGGCCACAGTCTTCCAGTATCAAACCTCAGTCATGTTGCCAGGCCACAGGGTTCCACCATCAATCCTCACTCATGTTCCCAGGCCACAGGGTTCCAGAATCAAACCGTTCTCATGTTCCCAGGCCACAGGGTTCCAGAATCCACCGATGTCATGTTAAAGGCCACAGGGTTCCAGAATCAAACCGTTCTCATGTTCCCGGGCCACAGGGTTCCAGAATCAAGCCTCAGTCATTTTGCCAGGCCAGAGTGTTCCACCATCAAACCTCAGTCATGATCCCAGGCCACATGTTTCCACAATGAAACCTCAGTCATTTTCCGAGGCCAATGGTTTCCAAAATCAAACCTCAGTCATGTTCCCAGGACACATGGTTCCAGAATCAAACCCGAGTCATGTGCGCGGGCCACAGGTTTCAACCATCAAACCTCAGTCATGTTCCCAGGACACAGGTGTCCAGAATCAAACCTCAGTCATGTTCCCAGGGCACAGGCTTCCAGAAACAAACCTCAGTCATGTTCCCAAGACACAAGTTTCCAGAATCAACCAGATATCATGCTTCCTGGCCACAGTCTTCCAGAATCAAACCTTAGTCATGTTGCCAAGCCACAGGTCTCCACCATCAAACCTCAGACATGTTCCCAGGCCACAGGGTTCTAGAATCCACCGATGTCATGTTCCCAGGCCACAGGGTTCGAGAATCAATCCTCAGTTATGTTTCCAGGCTACAGGGTTCTAGAATAAAACCTCAGTCATGTTCCCAATCCACAGGGTTCCAGAACCAAGGCTCAGTCAGGTTCCCGGGGCACAGTATTCCACAATCTAAACAGATGTCACATGCCCAGTCCCCAGGGTTCCAGAATCCACCGGTATCATGTTCCCAGGCCACAGGGTTCCAGAATCAATCCTCAGTTATGTTCCCAGGCTACAGGGTTCCAGAATAAAACCTCAGTCATGTTACCAGTCCACAGGGTTTCAGAACCAAGGCTCAGTCAGGTTCCCGGGGCACAGCATTCCACAATCTAAACAGATGTCATGTTCCCAGGCCACAGTTTTCCAGAATCACGCCTCAGTCATGTTCCCAGGCCACAGGGATCCAGAATCAAACGTCAGTCATGTTGCCAGGCCACAGGTTTCTGCCATCAAACCTCAGTCACGTTCCCGGGCCACAGGGTTCCAGAATCAAGCCTCAGTCATTTTGCCAGGCCAGAGTGTTCCACCATCAAACCTCAGTCATGATCCCAGGCCACATGTTTCCACAATGAAACCTCAGTCATTTTCTCAGGTCAAAGGTTTCCAGAATCAAACCTCAGTCATATTCCCAGGACACATGGTTCCAGAATCAAACCTGAGTCATGTTCGCAGGCCACAGGTTTCAACAATCAAACATCACTCATGTTCCCAGGACACAGGTGTTCAGAATCAAACCTCAGTCATGTACCCAGGGAACAGGCTTCCAGCAACAAACCTTTGTCATATTCCCAGGACACAGGGTTCCAGAATCAAACCTCAGTCTTGTTCCCAGGACAGAAGTTTCCAGAATCAACCAGATATCATGTTTCCTGGCCACAGTCTTCCAGTATCAAACCTCAGTCATGTTGCCAGGCCACAGGGTTCCACCATCAATCCTCACTCATGTTCCCAGGCCACAGGGTTCCAGAATCAAACCGTTCTCATGTTCCCAGGCCACAGGGTTCCAGAATCCACCGATGTCATGTTAAAGGCCACAGGGTTCCAGAATCAAACCGTTCTCATGTTCCCGGGCCACAGGGTTCCAGAATCAAGCCTCAGTCATTTTGCCAGGCCAGAGTGTTCCACCATCAAACCTCAGGCATGATCCCAGGCCACATGTTTCCACAATGAAACCTCAGTCATTTTCCCAGGCCAAAGGTTTCCAAAATCAAACCTCAGTCATGTTCCCAGGACACATGGTTCCAGAATCAAACCTGAGTCATGTTCGCGGGACACAGGTTTCAACCATCAAACCTCAGTCATGTTCCCAGGACACAGGTGTCCAGAATCAAACCTCAGTCATGTTCCCAGGGCACAGGCTTCCAGAAACAAACCTCAGTCATGTTCCCAGGACACAAGTTTCCAGAATCAACCAGATATCATGCTTCCTCGCCACAGTCTTCCAGAATTAAACCTTAGTCATGTTGCCAAGCCACAGGTTTCCACCATCAAACCTCAGACATGTTCCCGGGCCACAGGGTTCCAGAATCAAGCCTCAGTCATTTTGCCAGGCCAGAGTGTTCCACCATCAAACCTCAGTCATGATCCCAGGCCACATGTTTCCACAATGAAACCTCAGTCATTTTCCCAGGCCAAAGGTTTCCAAAATCAAACCTCAGTCATGTTCCCAGGACACATGGTTCCAGAATCAAACCCGAGTCATGTTCGCGGGCCACAGGTTTCAACCATCAAACCTCAGTCATGTTCCCAGGACACAGGTGTCCAGAATCAAACCTCAGTCATGTTCCCAGGGCACAGGCTTCCAGAAACAAACCTCAGTCATGTTCCCAGGACACAAGTTTCCAGAATCAACCAGATATCATGCTTCCTGGCCACAGTCTTCCAGAATCAAACCTTAGTCATGTTGCCAAGCCACAGGTTTCCACCATCAAACCTCAGACATGTTCCCAGGCCACAGGGTTCTAGAATCCACCGATGTCATGGTCCCAGGGCGCAGGGTTCGAGAATCAATCCTCAGTTATGTTTCCAGGCTACAGGGTTCTAGAATAAAACCTCAGTCATGTTCCCAATCCACAGGGTTCCAGAACCAAGGCTCAGTCAGGTTCCCGGGGCACAGTATTCCACAATCTAAACAGATGTCACATGCCCAGTCCCCAGGGTTCCAGAATCCACCGGTATCATATTCCCAGGCCACAGGGTTCCAGAATCAATCCTCAGTTATGTTCCCAGGCTACAGGGTTCCAGAATAAAACCTCAGTCATGTTCCCAGTCCACAGGGTTTCAGAACCAAGGCTCAGTCAGGTTCCCGGGGCACAGCATTCCACAATCTAAACAGATGTCATGTTCCCAGGCCACAGTTTTCCAGAATCACGCCTCAGTCATGTTCCCAGGCCACAGGGATCCAGAATCAAACGTCAGTCATGTTGCCAGGCCACAGGTTTCTGCCATCAAACCTCAGTCACGTTCCCGGGCCACAGGGTTCCAGAATCAAGCCTCAGTCATTTTGCCAGGCCAGAGTGTTCCACCATCAAACCTCAGTCATGATCCCAGGTCACATGTTTCCACAATGAAACCTCAGTCATTTTCTCAGGCCAAAGGTTTCCAGAATCAAACCTCAGTCATATTCCCAGGACACATGGTTCCAGAATCAAACCTGAGTCATGTTCGCAGGCCACAGGTTTCAACAATCAAACATCACTCATGTTCCCAGGACACAGGTGTCCAGAATCAAACCTCAGTCATGTACCCAGGGAACAGGCTTCCAGCAACAAACCTTTGTCATATTCCCAGGACACAGGGTTCCAAAATCAAACCTCAGTCTTGTTCCCAGGACAGAAGTTTCCAGAATCAACCCGATATCATGTTTCCTGGCCACAGTCTTCCAGTATCAAACCTCAGTCATGTTGCCAGGCCACAGGGTTCCACCATCAATCCTCACTCATGTTCCCAGGCCACAGGGTTCCAGAATCAAACCGTTCTCATGTTCCCAGGCCACAGGGTTCCAGAATCCACCGATGTCATGTTAAAGGCCACAGGGTTCCAGAATCAAACCGTTCTCATGTTCCCGGGCCACAGGGTTCCAGAATCAAGCCTCAGTCATTTTGCCAGGCCAGAGTGTTCCACCATCAAACCTCAGTCATGATCCCAGGCCACATGTTTCCACAATGAAACCTCAGTCATTTTCCCAGGCCAAAGGTTTCCAAAATCAAACCTCAGTCATGTTCCCAGGACACATGGTTCCAGAATCAAACCCGAGTCATGTTCGCGGGCCACAGGTTTCAACCATCAAACCTCAGTCATGTTCCCAGGACACAGGTGTCCAGAATCAAACCTCAGTCATGTTCCCAGGGCACAGGCTTCCAGAAACAAACCTCAGTCATGTTCCCAGGACACAAGTTTCCAGAATCAACCAGATATCATGCTTCCTGGCCACAGTCTTCCAGAATCAAACCTTAGTCATGTTGCCAAGCCACAGGTTTCCACCATCAAACCTCAGACATGTTCCCAGGCCACAGGGTTCTAGAATCCACCGATGTCATGTTCCCAGGCCACAGGGTTCGAGAATCAATCCTCAGTTATGTTTCCAGGCTACAGGGTTCTAGAATAAAACCTCAGTAATGTTCCCAATCCACAGGGTTTCAGAACCAATGCTCAGTCAGGTTCCCGGGGCACAGTATTCCACAATCTAAACAGATGTCACATGCCCAGTCCCCAGGGTTCCAGAATCCACCGGTATCATGTTCCCAGGCCACAGGGTTCCAGAATCAATCCTCATTTATGTTCCCAGGCTACAGGGTTCCAGAATAAAACCTCAGTCATGTTCCCAGTCCACAGGGTTTCAGAACCAAGGCTCAGTCAGGTTCCCGGGGCACAGCATTCCACAATCTAAACAGATGTCATGTTCCCAGGCCACAGTTTTCCAAAATCACGCCTCAGTCATGTTCCCAGGCCACAGGGATCCAGAATCAAACGTCAGTCATGTTGCCAGGCCACAGGTTTCTGCCATCAAACCTCAGTCACGTTCCCGGGCCACAGGGTTCCAGAATCAAGCCTCAGTCATTTTGCCAGGCCAGAGTGTTCCACCATCAAACCTCAGTCATGATCCCAGGCCACATGTTTCCACAATGAAACCTCAGTCATTTTCTCAGGCCAAAGGTTTCCAGAATCAAACCTCAGTCATATTCCCAGGACACATGGTTCCAGAATCAAACCTGAGTCATGTTCGCAGGCCACAGGTTTCAACAATCAAACATCACTCATGTTCCCAGGACACAGGTGTCCAGAATCAAACCTCAGTCATGTACCCAGGGAACAGGCTTCCAGCAACAAACCTTTGTCATATTCCCAGGACACAGGGTTCCAGAATCAAACCTCAGTCTTGTTCCCAGGACAGAAGTTTCCAGAATCAACCCGATATCATGTTTCCTGGCCACAGTCTTCCAGTATCAAACCTCAGTCATGTTGCCAGGCCACAGTGTTCCACCATCAATCCTCACTCATGTTCCCAGGCCACAGGGTTCCAGAATCAAACCGTTCTCATGTTCCCAGGCCACAGGGTTCCAGAATCCACCGATGTCATGTTAAAGGCCACAGGGTTCCAGAATCAAACCGTTCTCATGTTCCCGGGCCACAGGGTTGCAGAATCAAGCCTCAGTCATTTTGCCAGGCCAGAGTGTTCCACCATCAAACCTCAGTCATGATCCCAGGTCACATGTTTCCACAATGAAACCTCAGTCATTTTCTCAGGCCAAAGGTTTCCAGAATCAAACCTCAGTCATATTCCCAGGACACATGGTTCCAGAATCAAACCTGAGTCATGTTCGCAGGCCACAGGTTTCAACAATCAAACATCACTCATGTTCCCAGGACACAGGTGTCCAGAATCAAACCTCAGTCATGTACCCAGGGAACAGGCTTCCAGCAACAAACCTTTGTCATATTCCCAGGACACAGGGTTCCAAAATCAAACCTCAGTCTTGTTCCCAGGACAGAAGTTTCCAGAATCAACCCGATATCATGTTTCCTGGCCACAGTCTTCCAGTATCAAACCTCAGTCATGTTGCCAGGCCACAGGGTTCCACCATCAATCCTCACTCATGTTCCCAGGCCACAGGGTTCCAGAATCAAACCGTTCTCATGTTCCCAGGCCACAGGGTTCCAGAATCCACCGATGTCATGTTAAAGGCCACAGGGTTCCAGAATCAAACCGTTCTCATGTTCCCGGGCCACAGGGTTCCAGAATCAAGCCTCAGTCATTTTGCCAGGCCAGAGTGTTCCACCATCAAACCTCAGTCATGATCCCAGGCCACATGTTTCCACAATGAAACCTCAGTCATTTTCCCAGGCCAAAGGTTTCCAAAATCAAACCTCAGTCATGTTCCCAGGACACATGGTTCCAGAATCAAACCCGAGTCATGTTCGCGGGCCACAGGTTTCAACCATCAAACCTCAGTCATGTTCCCAGGACACAGGTGTCCAGAATCAAACCTCAGTCATGTTCCCAGGGCACAGGCTTCCAGAAACAAACCTCAGTCATGTTCCCAGGACACAAGTTTCCAGAATCAACCAGATATCATGCTTCCTGGCCACAGTCTTCCAGAATCAAACCTTAGTCATGTTGCCAAGCCACAGGTTTCCACCATCAAACCTCAGACATGTTCCCAGGCCACAGGGTTCTAGAATCCACCGATGTCATGTTCCCAGGCCACAGGGTTCGAGAATCAATCCTCAGTTATGTTTCCAGGCTACAGGGTTCTAGAATAAAACCTCAGTAATGTTCCCAATCCACAGGGTTTCAGAACCAATGCTCAGTCAGGTTCCCGGGGCACAGTATTCCACAATCTAAACAGATGTCACATGCCCAGTCCCCAGGGTTCCAGAATCCACCGGTATCATGTTCCCAGGCCACAGGGTTCCAGAATCAATCCTCATTTATGTTCCCAGGCTACAGGGTTCCAGAATAAAACCTCAGTCATGTTCCCAGTCCACAGGGTTTCAGAACCAAGGCTCAGTCAGGTTCCCGGGGCACAGCATTCCACAATCTAAACAGATGTCATGTTCCCAGGCCACAGTTTTCCAAAATCACGCCTCAGTCATGTTCCCAGGCCACAGGGATCCAGAATCAAACGTCAGTCATGTTGCCAGGCCACAGGTTTCTGCCATCAAACCTCAGTCACGTTCCCGGGCCACAGGGTTCCAGAATCAAGCCTCAGTCATTTTGCCAGGCCAGAGTGTTCCACCATCAAACCTCAGTCATGATCCCAGGCCACATGTTTCCACAATGAAACCTCAGTCATTTTCTCAGGCCAAAGGTTTCCAGAATCAAACCTCAGTCATATTCCCAGGACACATGGTTCCAGAATCAAACCTGAGTCATGTTCGCAGGCCACAGGTTTCAACAATCAAACATCACTCATGTTCCCAGGACACAGGTGTCCAGAATCAAACCTCAGTCATGTACCCAGGGAACAGGCTTCCAGCAACAAACCTTTGTCATATTCCCAGGACACAGGGTTCCAGAATCAAACCTCAGTCTTGTTCCCAGGACAGAAGTTTCCAGAATCAACCCGATATCATGTTTCCTGGCCACAGTCTTCCAGTATCAAACCTCAGTCATGTTGCCAGGCCACAGTGTTCCACCATCAATCCTCACTCATGTTCCCAGGCCACAGGGTTCCAGAATCAAACCGTTCTCATGTTCCCAGGCCACAGGGTTCCAGAATCCACCGATGTCATGTTAAAGGCCACAGGGTTCCAGAATCAAACCGTTCTCATGTTCCCGGGCCACAGGGTTGCAGAATCAAGCCTCAGTCATTTTGCCAGGCCAGAGTGTTCCACCATCAAACCTCAGTCATGATCCCAGGCCACATGTTTCCACAATGAAACCTCAGTCATTTTCTCAGGCCAAAGCTTTCCAGAATCAAACCTCAGTCATATTCCCAGGACACATGGTTCCAGAATCAAACCTGAGTCATGTTCGCAGGCCACAGGTTTCAACAATCAAACATCACTCATGTTCCCAGGACACAGGTGTCCAGAATCAAACCTCAGTCATGTACCCAGGGAACAGGCTTCCAGCAACAAACCTTTGTCATATTCCCAGGACACAGGGTTCCAGAATCAAACCTCAGTCTTGTTCCCAGGACAGAAGTTTCCAGAATCAACCCGATATCATGTTTCCTGGCCACAGTCTTCCAGTATCAAACCTCAGTCATATTGCCAGGCCACAGGGTTCCACCATCAATCCTCACTCATGTTCCCAGGCCACAGGGTTCCAGAATCAAACCGTTCTCATGTTCCCAGGCCACAGGGTTCCAGAATCCACCGATGTCATGTTAAAGGCCACAGGGTTCCAGAATCAAACCGTTCTCATGTTCCCGGGCCACAGGGTTCCAGAATCAAGCTTCAGTCATTTTTCCAGGCCAGAGTGTTCCACCATCAAACCTCAGTCATGATCCCAGGCCACATGTTTCCACAATGAAACCTCAGTCATTTTCCCAGGCCAAAGGTTTCCAAAATCAAACCTCAGTCATGTTCCCAGGACACATGGTTCCAGAATCAAACCCGAGTCATGTTCGCGGGCCACAGGTTTCAACCATCAAACCTCAGTCATGTTCCCAGGACACAGGTGTCCAGAATCAAACCTCAGTCATGTTCCCAGGGCACAGGCTTCCAGAAACAAACCTCAGTCATGTTCCCAGGACACAAGTTTCCAGAATCAACCAGATATCATGCTTCCTGGCCACAGTCTTCCAGAATCAAACCTTAGTCATGTTGCCAAGCCACAGGTTTCCACCATCAAACCTCAGACATGTTCCCAGGCCACAGGGTTCTAGAATCCACCGATGTCATGGTCCCAGGGCGCAGGGTTCGAGAATCAATCCTCAGTTATGTTTCCAGGCTACAGGGTTCTAGAATAAAACCTCAGTCATGTTCCCAATCCACAGGGTTCCAGAACCAAGGCTCAGTCAGGTTCCCGGGGCACAGTATTCCACAATCTAAACAGATGTCACATGCCCAGTCCCCAGGGTTCCAGAATCCACCGGTATCATATTCCCAGGCCACAGGGTTCCAGAATCAATCCTCAGTTATGTTCCCAGGCTACAGGGTTCCAGAATAAAACCTCAGTCATGTTCCCAGTCCACAGGGTTTCAGAACCAAGGCTCAGTCAGGTTCCCGGGGCACAGCATTCCACAATCTAAACAGATGTCATGTTCCCAGGCCACAGTTTTCCAGAATCACGCCTCAGTCATGTTCCCAGGCCACAGGGATCCAGAATCAAACGTCAGTCATGTTGCCAGGCCACAGGTTTCTGCCATCAAACCTCAGTCACGTTCCCGGGCCACAGGGTTCCAGAATCAAGCCTCAGTCATTTTGCCAGGCCAGAGTGTTCCACCATCAAACCTCAGTCATGATCCCAGGTCACATGTTTCCACAATGAAACCTCAGTCATTTTCTCAGGCCAAAGGTTTCCAGAATCAAACCTCAGTCATATTCCCAGGACACATGGTTCCAGAATCAAACCTGAGTCATGTTCGCAGGCCACAGGTTTCAACAATCAAACATCACTCATGTTCCCAGGACACAGGTGTCCAGAATCAAACCTCAGTCATGTACCCAGGGAACAGGCTTCCAGCAACAAACCTTTGTCATATTCCCAGGACACAGGGTTCCAAAATCAAACCTCAGTCTTGTTCCCAGGACAGAAGTTTCCAGAATCAACCCGATATCATGTTTCCTGGCCACAGTCTTCCAGTATCAAACCTCAGTCATGTTGCCAGGCCACAGGGTTCCACCATCAATCCTCACTCATGTTCCCAGGCCACAGGGTTCCAGAATCAAACCGTTCTCATGTTCCCAGGCCACAGGGTTCCAGAATCCACCGATGTCATGTTAAAGGCCACAGGGTTCCAGAATCAAACCGTTCTCATGTTCCCGGGCCACAGGGTTCCAGAATCAAGCCTCAGTCATTTTGCCAGGCCAGAGTGTTCCACCATCAAACCTCAGTCATGATCCCAGGCCACATGTTTCCACAATGAAACCTCAGTCATTTTCCCAGGCCAAAGGTTTCCAAAATCAAACCTCAGTCATGTTCCCAGGACACATGGTTCCAGAATCAAACCCGAGTCATGTTCGCGGGCCACAGGTTTCAACCATCAAACCTCAGTCATGTTCCCAGGACACAGGTGTCCAGAATCAAACCTCAGTCATGTTCCCAGGGCACAGGCTTCCAGAAACAAACCTCAGTCATGTTCCCAGGACACAAGTTTCCAGAATCAACCAGATATCATGCTTCCTGGCCACAGTCTTCCAGAATCAAACCTTAGTCATGTTGCCAAGCCACAGGTTTCCACCATCAAACCTCAGACATGTTCCCAGGCCACAGGGTTCTAGAATCCACCGATGTCATGTTCCCAGGCCACAGGGTTCGAGAATCAATCCTCAGTTATGTTTCCAGGCTACAGGGTTCTAGAATAAAACCTCAGTAATGTTCCCAATCCACAGGGTTTCAGAACCAATGCTCAGTCAGGTTCCCGGGGCACAGTATTCCACAATCTAAACAGATGTCACATGCCCAGTCCCCAGGGTTCCAGAATCCACCGGTATCATGTTCCCAGGCCACAGGGTTCCAGAATCAATCCTCATTTATGTTCCCAGGCTACAGGGTTCCAGAATAAAACCTCAGTCATGTTCCCAGTCCACAGGGTTTCAGAACCAAGGCTCAGTCAGGTTCCCGGGGCACAGCATTCCACAATCTAAACAGATGTCATGTTCCCAGGCCACAGTTTTCCAAAATCACGCCTCAGTCATGTTCCCAGGCCACAGGGATCCAGAATCAAACGTCAGTCATGTTGCCAGGCCACAGGTTTCTGCCATCAAACCTCAGTCACGTTCCCGGGCCACAGGGTTCCAGAATCAAGCCTCAGTCATTTTGCCAGGCCAGAGTGTTCCACCATCAAACCTCAGTCATGATCCCAGGCCACATGTTTCCACAATGAAACCTCAGTCATTTTCTCAGGCCAAAGGTTTCCAGAATCAAACCTCAGTCATATTCCCAGGACACATGGTTCCAGAATCAAACCTGAGTCATGTTCGCAGGCCACAGGTTTCAACAATCAAACATCACTCATGTTCCCAGGACACAGGTGTCCAGAATCAAACCTCAGTCATGTACCCAGGGAACAGGCTTCCAGCAACAAACCTTTGTCATATTCCCAGGACACAGGGTTCCAGAATCAAACCTCAGTCTTGTTCCCAGGACAGAAGTTTCCAGAATCAACCCGATATCATGTTTCCTGGCCACAGTCTTCCAGTATCAAACCTCAGTCATGTTGCCAGGCCACAGTGTTCCACCATCAATCCTCACTCATGTTCCCAGGCCACAGGGTTCCAGAATCAAACCGTTCTCATGTTCCCAGGCCACAGGGTTCCAGAATCCACCGATGTCATGTTAAAGGCCACAGGGTTCCAGAATCAAACCGTTCTCATGTTCCCGGGCCACAGGGTTGCAGAATCAAGCCTCAGTCATTTTGCCAGGCCAGAGTGTTCCACCATCAAACCTCAGTCATGATCCCAGGCCACATGTTTCCACAATGAAACCTCAGTCATTTTCTCAGGCCAAAGCTTTCCAGAATCAAACCTCAGTCATATTCCCAGGACACATGGTTCCAGAATCAAACCTGAGTCATGTTCGCAGGCCACAGGTTTCAACAATCAAACATCACTCATGTTCCCAGGACACAGGTGTCCAGAATCAAACCTCAGTCATGTACCCAGGGAACAGGCTTCCAGCAACAAACCTTTGTCATATTCCCAGGACACAGGGTTCCAGAATCAAACCTCAGTCTTGTTCCCAGGACAGAAGTTTCCAGAATCAACCCGATATCATGTTTCCTGGCCACAGTCTTCCAGTATCAAACCTCAGTCATGTTGCCAGGCCACAGGGTTCCACCATCAATCCTCACTCATGTTCCCAGGCCACAGGGTTCCAGAATCAAACCGTTCTCATGTTCCCAGGCCACAGGGTTCCAGAATCCACCGATGTCATGTTAAAGGCCACAGGGTTCCAGAATCAAACCGTTCTCATGTTCCCGGGCCACAGGGTTCCAGAATCAAGCTTCAGTCATTTTTCCAGGCCAGAGTGTTCCACCATCAAACCTCAGTCATGATCCCAGGCCACATGTTTCCACAATGAAACCTCAGTCATTTTCCCAGGCCAAAGGTTTCCAAAATCAAACCTCAGTCATGTTCCCAGGACACATGGTTCCAGAATCAAACCCGAGTCATGTTCGCGGGCCACAGGTTTCAACCATCAAACCTCAGTCATGTTCCCAGGACACAGGTGTCCAGAATCAAACCTCAGTCATGTTCCCAGGGCACAGGCTTCCAGAAACAAACCTCAGTCATGTTCCCAGGACACAAGTTTCCAGAATCAACCAGATATCATGCTTCCTGGCCACAGTCTTCCAGAATCAAACCTTAGTCATGTTGCCAAGCCACAGGTTTCCACCATCAAACCTCAGACATGTTCCCAGGCCACAGGGTTCTAGAATCCACCGATGTCATGTTCCCAGGCCACAGGGTTCGAGAATCAATCCTCAGTTATGTTTCCAGGCTACAGGGTTCTAGAATAAAACCTCAGTCATGTTCCCAATCCACAGGGTTCCAGAACCAAGGCTCAGTCAGGTTCCCGGGGCACAGTATTCCACAATCTAAACAGATGTCACATGCCCAGTCCCCAGGGTTCCAGAATCCACCGGTATCATGTTCCCAGGCCACAGGGTTCCAGAATCAATCCTCAGTTATGTTCCCAGGCTACAGGGTTCCAGAATAAAACCTCAGTCATGTTCCCAGTCCACAGGGTTTCAGAACCAAGGCTCAGTCAGGTTCCCGGGGCACAGCATTCCACAATCTAAACAGATGTCATGTTCCCAGGCCACAGTTTTCCAGAATCACGCCTCAGTCATGTTCCCAGGCCACAGGGATCCAGAATCAAACGTCAGTCATGTTGCCAGGCCACAGGTTTCTGCCATCAAACCTCAGTCACGTTCCCGGGCCACAGGGTTCCAGAATCAAGCCTCAGTCATTTTGCCAGGCCAGAGTGTTCCACCATCAAACCTCAGTCATGATCCCAGGCCACATGTTTCCACAATGAAACCTCAGTCATTTTCTCAGGCCAAAGCTTTCCAGAATCAAACCTCAGTCATATTCCCAGGACACATGGTTCCAGAATCAAACCTGAGTCATGTTCGCAGGCCACAGGTTTCAACAATCAAACATCACTCATGTTCCCAGGACACAGGTGTCCAGAATCAAACCTCAGTCATGTACCCAGGGAACAGGCTTCCAGCAACAAACCTTTGTCATATTCCCAGGACACAGGGTTCCAGAATCAAACCTCAGTCTTGTTCCCAGGACAGAAGTTTCCAGAATCAACCCGATATCATGTTTCCTGGCCACAGTCTTCCAGTATCAAACCTCAGTCATGTTGCCAGGCCACAGTGTTCCACCATCAATCCTCACTCATGGTCCCAGGCCACAGGGTTCCAGAATCAAACCGTTCTCATGTTCCCAGGCCACAGGGTTCCAGAATCCACCGATGTCATGTTAAAGGCCACAGGGTTCCAGAATCAAACCGTTCTCATGTTCCCGGGCCACAGGGTTCCAGAATCAAGCCTCAGTCATTTTGCCAGGCCAGAGTGTTCCACCATCAAACCTCAGTCATGATCCCAGGCCACATGTTTCCACAATGAAACCTCAGTCATTTTCCCAGGCCAAAGGTTTCCAAAATCAAACCTCAGTCATGTTCCCAGGACACATGGTTCCAGAATCAAACCCGAGTCATGTTCGCGGGCCACAGGTTTCAACCATCAAACCTCAGTCATGTTCCCAGGACACAGGTGTCCAGAATCAAACCTCAGTCATGTTCCCAGGGCACAGGCTTCCAGAAACAAACCTCAGTCATGTTCCCAGGACACAAGTTTCCAGAATCAACCAGATATCATGCTTCCTGGCCACAGTCTTCCAGAATCAAACCTTAGTCATGTTGCCAAGCCACAGGTTTCCACCATCAAACCTCAGACATGTTCCCAGGCCACAGGGTTCTAGAATCCACCGATGTCATGTTCCCAGGCCACAGGGTTCGAGAATCAATCCTCAGTTATGTTTCCAGGCTACAGGGTTCTAGAATAAAACCTCAGTCATGTTCCCAATCCACAGGGTTCCAGAACCAAGGCTCAGTCAGGTTCCCGGGGCACAGTATTCCACAATCTAAACAGATGTCACATGCCCAGTCCCCAGGGTTCCAGAATCCACCGGTATCATGTTCCCAGGCCACAGGGTTCCAGAATCAATCCTCAGTTATGTTCCCAGGCTACAGGGTTCCAGAATAAAACCTCAGTCATGTTCCCAGTCCACAGGGTTTCAGAACCAAGGCTCAGTCAGGTTCCCGGGGCACAGCATTCCACAATCTAAACAGATGTCATGTTCCCAGGCCACAGTTTTCCAGAATCACGCCTCAGTCATGTTCCCAGGCCACAGGGATCCAGAATCAAACGTCAGTCATGTTGCCAGGCCACAGGTTTCTGCCATCAAACCTCAGTCACGTTCCCGGGCCACAGGGTTCCAGAATCAAGCCTCAGTCATTTTGCCAGGCCAGAGTGTTCCACCATCAAACCTCAGTCATGATCCCAGGCCACATGTTTCCACAATGAAACCTCAGTCATTTTCTCAGGCCAAAGCTTTCCAGAATCAAACCTCAGTCATATTCCCAGGACACATGGTTCCAGAATCAAACCTGAGTCATGTTCGCAGGCCACAGGTTTCAACAATCAAACATCACTCATGTTCCCAGGACACAGGTGTCCAGAATCAAACCTCAGTCATGTACCCAGGGAACAGGCTTCCAGCAACAAACCTTTGTCATATTCCCAGGACACAGGGTTCCAGAATCAAACCTCAGTCTTGTTCCCAGGACAGAAGTTTCCAGAATCAACCCGATATCATGTTTCCTGGCCACAGTCTTCCAGTATCAAACCTCAGTCATGTTGCCAGGCCACAGTGTTCCACCATCAATCCTCACTCATGTTCCCAGGCCACAGGGTTCCAGAATCAAACCGTTCTCATGTTCCCAGGCCACAGGGTTCCAGAATCCACCGATGTCATGTTAAAGGCCACAGGGTTCCAGAATCAAACCGTTCTCATGTTCCCGGGCCACAGGGTTCCAGAATCAAGCCTCAGTCATTTTGCCAGGCCAGAGTGTTCCACCATCAAACCTCAGTCATGATCCCAGGCCACATGTTTCCACAATGAAACCTCAGTCATTTTCCCAGGCCAAAGGTTTCCAAAATCAAACCTCAGTCATGTTCCCAGGACACATGGTTCCAGAATCAAACCCGAGTCATGTTCGCGGGCCACAGGTTTCAACCATCAAACCTCAGTCATGTTCCCAGGACACAGGTGTCCAGAATCAAACCTCAGTCATGTTCCCAGGGCACAGGCTTCCAGAAACAAACCTCAGTCATGTTCCCAGGACACAAGTTTCCAGAATCAACCAGATATCATGCTTCCTGGCCACAGTCTTCCAGAATCAAACCTTAGTCATGTTGCCAAGCCACAGGTTTCCACCATCAAACCTCAGACATGTTCCCAGGCCACAGGGTTCTAGAATCCACCGATGTCATGTTCCCAGGCCACAGGGTTCGAGAATCAATCCTCAGTTATGTTTCCAGGCTACAGGGTTCTAGAATAAAACCTCAGTCATGTTCCCAATCCACAGGGTTCCAGAACCAAGGCTCAGTCAGGTTCCCGGGGCACAGTATTCCACAATCTAAACAGATGTCACATGCCCAGTCCCCAGGGTTCCAGAATCCACCGGTATCATGTTCCCAGGCCACAGGGTTCCAGAATCAATCCTCAGTTATGTTCCCAGGCTACAGGGTTCCAGAATAAAACCTCAGTCATGTTCCCAGTCCACAGGGTTTCAGAACCAAGGCTCAGTCAGGTTCCCGGGGCACAGCATTCCACAATCTAAACAGATGTCATGTTCCCAGGCCACAGTTTTCCAAAATCACGCCTCAGTCATGTTCCCAGGCCACAGGGATCCAGAATCAAACGTCAGTCATGTTGCCAGGCCACAGGTTTCTGCCATCAAACCTCAGTCACGTTCCCGGGCCACAGGGTTCCAGAATCAAGCCTCAGTCATTTTGCCAGGCCAGAGTGTTCCACCATCAAACCTCAGTCATGATCCCAGGCCACATGTTTCCACAATGAAACCTCAGTCATTTTCTCAGGCCAAAGGTTTCCAGAATCAAACCTCAGTCATATTCCCAGGACACATGGTTCCAGAATCAAACCTGAGTCATGTTCGCAGGCCACAGGTTTCAACAATCAAACATCACTCATGTTCCCAGGACACAGGTGTCCAGAATCAAACCTCAGTCATGTACCCAGGGAACAGGCTTCCAGCAACAAACCTTTGTCATATTCCCAGGACACAGGGTTCCAGAATCAAACCTCAGTCTTGTTCCCAGGACAGAAGTTTCCAGAATCAACCCGATATCATGTTTCCTGGCCACAGTCTTCCAGTATCAAACCTCAGTCATGTTGCCAGGCCACAGTGTTCCACCATCAATCCTCACTCATGTTCCCAGGCCACAGGGTTCCAGAATCAAACCGTTCTCATGTTCCCAGGCCACAGGGTTCCAGAATCCACCGATGTCATGTTAAAGGCCACAGGGTTCCAGAATCAAACCGTTCTCATGTTCCCGGGCCACAGGGTTGCAGAATCAAGCCTCAGTCATTTTGCCAGGCCAGAGTGTTCCACCATCAAACCTCAGTCATGATCCCAGGCCACATGTTTCCACAATGAAACCTCAGTCATTTTCTCAGGCCAAAGGTTTCCAGAATCAAACCTCAGTCATATTCCCAGGACACATGGTTCCAGAATCAAACCTGAGTCATGTTCGCAGGCCACAGGTTTCAACAATCAAACATCACTCATGTTCCCAGGACACAGGTGTCCAGAATCAAACCTCAGTCATGTACCCAGGGAACAGGCTTCCAGCAACAAACCTTTGTCATATTCCCAGGACACAGGGTTCCAGAATCAAACCTCAGTCTTGTTCCCAGGACAGAAGTTTCCAGAATCAACCCGATATCATGTTTCCTGGCCACAGTCTTCCAGTATCAAACCTCAGTCATGTTGCCAGGCCACAGGGTTCCACCATCAATCCTCACTCATGTTCCCAGGCCACAGGGTTCCAGAATCAAACCGTTCTCATGTTCCCAGGCCACAGGGTTCCAGAATCCACCGATGTCATGTTAAAGGCCACAGGTTTCCAGAATCAAACCGTTCTCATGTTCCCGGGCCACAGGGTTGCAGAATCAAGCTTCAGTCATTTTTCCAGGCCAGAGTGTTCCACCATCAAACCTCAGTCATGATCCCAGGCCACATGTTTCCACAATGAAACCTCAGTCATTTTCCCAGGCCAAAGGTTTCCAAAATCAAACCTCAGTCATGTTCCCAGGACACATGGTTCCAGAATCAAACCCGAGTCATGTTCGCGGGCCACAGGTTTCAACCATCAAACCTCAGTCATGTTCCCAGGACACAGGTGTCCAGAATCAAACCTCAGTCATGTTCCCAGGGCACAGGCTTCCAGAAACAAACCTCAGTCATGTTCCCAGGACACAAGTTTCCAGAATCAACCAGATATCATGCTTCCTGGCCACAGTCTTCCAGAATCAAACCTTAGTCATGTTGCCAAGCCACAGGTTTCCACCATCAAACCTCAGACATGTTCCCAGGCCACAGGGTTCTAGAATCCACCGATGTCATGTTCCCAGGCCACAGGGTTCGAGAATCAATCCTCAGTTATGTTTCCAGGCTACAGGGTTCTAGAATAAAACCTCAGTCATGTTCCCAATCCACAGGGTTCCAGAACCAAGGCTCAGTCAGGTTCCCGGGGCACAGTATTCCACAATCTAAACAGATGTCACATGCCCAGTCCCCAGGGTTCCAGAATCCACCGGTATCATGTTCCCAGGCCACAGGGTTCCAGAATCAATCCTCAGTTATGTTCCCAGGCTACAGGGTTCCAGAATAAAACCTCAGTCATGTTCCCAGTCCACAGGGTTTCAGAACCAAGGCTCAGTCAGGTTCCCGGGGCACAGCATTCCACAATCTAAACAGATGTCATGTTCCCAGGCCACAGTTTTCCAGAATCACGCCTCAGTCATGTTCCCAGGCCACAGGGATCCAGAATCAAACGTCAGTCATGTTGCCAGGCCACAGGTTTCTGCCATCAAACCTCAGTCACGTTCCCGGGCCACAGGGTTCCAGAATCAAGCCTCAGTCATTTTGCCAGGCCAGAGTGTTCCACCATCAAACCTCAGTCATGATCCCAGGCCACATGTTTCCACAATGAAACCTCAGTCATTTTCTCAGGCCAAAGGTTTCCAGAATCAAACCTCAGTCATATTCCCAGGACACATGGTTCCAGAATCAAACCTGAGTCATGTTCGCAGGCCACAGGTTTCAACAATCAAACATCACTCATGTTCCCAGGACACAGGTGTCCAGAATCAAACCTCAGTCATGTACCCAGGGAACAGGCTTCCAGCAACAAACCTTTGTCATATTCCCAGGACACAGGGTTCCAGAATCAAACCTCAGTCTTGTTCCCAGGACAGAAGTTTCCAGAATCAACCCGATATCATGTTTCCTGGCCACAGTCTTCCAGTATCAAACCTCAGTCATGTTGCCAGGCCACAGTGTTCCACCATCAATCCTCACTCATGTTCCCAGGCCACAGGGTTCCAGAATCAAACCGTTCTCATGTTCCCAGGCCACAGGGTTCCAGAATCCACCGATGTCATGTTAAAGGCCACAGGGTTCCAGAATCAAACCGTTCTCATGTTCCCGGGCCACAGGGTTCCAGAATCAAGCCTCAGTCATTTTGCCAGGCCAGAGTGTTCCACCATCAAACCTCAGTCATGATCCCAGGCCACATGTTTCCACAATGAAACCTCAGTCATTTTCCCAGGCCAAAGGTTTCCAAAATCAAACCTCAGTCATGTTCCCAGGACACATGGTTCCAGAATCAAACCCGAGTCATGTTCGCGGGCCACAGGTTTCAACCATCAAACCTCAGTCATGTTCCCAGGACACAGGTGTCCAGAATCAAACCTCAGTCATGTTCCCAGGGCACAGGCTTCCAGAAACAAACCTCAGTCATGTTCCCAGGACACAAGTTTCCAGAATCAACCAGATATCATGCTTCCTGGCCACAGTCTTCCAGAATCAAACCTTAGTCATGTTGCCAAGCCACAGGTTTCCACCATCAAACCTCAGACATGTTCCCAGGCCACAGGGTTCTAGAATCCACCGATGTCATGTTCCCAGGCCACAGGGTTCGAGAATCAATCCTCAGTTATGTTTCCAGGCTACAGGGTTCTAGAATAAAACCTCAGTAATGTTCCCAATCCACAGGGTTCCAGAACCAAGGCTCAGTCAGGTTCCCGGGGCACAGTATTCCACAATCTAAACAGATGTCACATGCCCAGTCCCCAGGGTTCCAGAATCCACCGGTATCATGTTCCCAGGCCACAGGGTTCCAGAATCAATCCTCAGTTATGTTCCCAGGCTACAGGGTTCCAGAATAAAACCTCAGTCATGTTCCCAGTCCACAGGGTTTCAGAACCAAGGCTCAGTCAGGTTCCCGGGGCACAGCATTCCACAATCTAAACAGATGTCATGTTCCCAGGCCACAGTTTTCCAAAATCACGCCTCAGTCATGTTCCCAGGCCACAGGGATCCAGAATCAAACGTCAGTCATGTTGCCAGGCCACAGGTTTCTGCCATCAAACCTCAGTCACGTTCCCGGGCCACAGGGTTCCAGAATCAAGCCTCAGTCATTTTGCCAGGCCAGAGTGTTCCACCATCAAACCTCAGTCATGATCCCAGGCCACATGTTTCCACAATGAAACCTCAGTCATTTTCTCAGGCCAAAGGTTTCCAGAATCAAACCTCAGTCATATTCCCAGGATACATGGTTCCAGAATCAAACCTGAGTCATGTTCGCAGGCCACAGGTTTCAACAATCAAACATCACTCATGTTCCCAGGACACAGGTGTCCAGAATCAAACCTCAGTCATGTACCCAGGGAACAGGCTTCCAGCAACAAACCTTTGTCATATTCCCAGGACACATGGTTCCAGAATCAAACCTCAGTCTGGTCCCCAGGACAGAAGTTTCCAGAATCAACCCGATATCATGTTTCCTGGCCACAGTCTTCCAGTATCAAACCTCAGTCATGTTGCCAGGCCACAGGGTTCCACCATCAATCCTCACTCATGTTCCCAGGCCACAGGGTTCCAGAATCAAACCGTTCTCATGTTCCCAGGCCACAGGGTTCCAGAATCCACCGATGTCATGTTAAAGGCCACAGGGTTCCAGAATCAAACCGTTCTCATGTTCCCGGGCCACAGGGTTCCAGAATCAAGCCTCAGTCATTTTGCCAGGCCAGAGTGTTCCACCATCAAACCTCAGTCATGATCCCAGGCCACATGTTTCCACAATGAAACCTCAGTCATTTTCCCAGGCCAAAGGTTTCCAAAATCAAACCTCAGTCATGTTCCCAGGACACATGGTTCCAGAATCAAACCCGAGTCATGTTCGCGGGCCACAGGTTTCAACCATCAAACCTCAGTCATGTTCCCAGGACACAGGTGTCCAGAATCAAACCTCAGTCATGTTCCCAGGGCACAGGCTTCCAGAAACAAACCTCAGTCATGTTCCCAGGACACAAGTTTCCAGAATCAACCAGATATCATGCTTCCTGGCCACAGTCTTCCAGAATCAAACCTTAGTCATGTTGCCAAGCCACAGGTTTCCACCATCAAACCTCAGACATGTTCCCAGGCCACAGGGTTCTAGAATCCACCGATGTCATGTTCCCAGGCCACAGGGTTCGAGAATCAATCCTCAGTTATGTTTCCAGGCTACAGGGTTCTAGAATAAAACCTCAGTCATGTTCCCAATCCACAGGGTTCCAGAACAAATGCTCAGTCAGGTTCCCGGGGCACAGTATTCCACAATCTAAACAGATGTCACATGCCCAGTCCCCAGGGTTCCAGAATCCACCGGTATCATGTTCCCAGGCCACAGGGTTCCAGAATCAATCCTCAGTTATGTTCCCAGGCTACAGGGTTCCAGAATAAAACCTCAGTCATGTTCCCAGTCCACAGGGTTTCAGAACCAAGGCTCAGTCAGGTTCCCGGGGCACAGCATTCCACAATCTAAACAGATGTCATGTTCCCAGGCCACAGTTTTCCAAAATCACGCCTCAGTCATGTTCCCAGGCCACAGGGATCCAGAATCAAACGTCAGTCATGTTGCCAGGCCACAGGTTTCTGCCATCAAACCTCAGTCACGTTCCCGGGCCACAGGGTTCCAGAATCAAGCCTCAGTCATTTTGCCAGGCCAGAGTGTTCCACCATCAAACCTCAGTCATGATCCCAGGCCACATGTTTCCACAATGAAACCTCAGTCATTTTCTCAGGCCAAAGGTTTCCAGAATCAAACCTCAGTCATATTCCCAGGACACATGGTTCCAGAATCAAACCTGAGTCATGTTCGCAGGCCACAGGTTTCAACAATCAAACATCACTCATGTTCCCAGGACACAGGTGTCCAGAATCAAACCTCAGTCATGTACCCAGGGAACAGGCTTCCAGCAACAAACCTTTGTCATATTCCCAGGACACAGGGTTCCAGAATCAAACCTCAGTCTTGTTCCCAGGACAGAAGTTTCCAGAATCAACCCGATATCATGTTTCCTGGCCACAGTCTTCCAGTATCAAACCTCAGTCATGTTGCCAGGCCACAGTGTTCCACCATCAATCCTCACTCATGTTCCCAGGCCACAGGGTTCCAGAATCAAACCGTTCTCATGTTCCCAGGCCACAGGGTTCCAGAATCCACCGATGTCATGTTAAAGGCCACAGGGTTCCAGAATCAAACCGTTCTCATGTTCCCGGGCCACAGGGTTGCAGAATCAAGCCTCAGTCATTTTGCCAGGCCAGAGTGTTCCACCATCAAACCTCAGTCATGATCCCAGGCCACATGTTTCCACAATGAAACCTCAGTCATTTTCTCAGGCCAAAGGTTTCCAGAATCAAACCTCAGTCATATTCCCAGGACACATGGTTCCAGAATCAAACCTGAGTCATGTTCGCAGGCCACAGGTTTCAACAATCAAACATCACTCATGTTCCCAGGACACAGGTGTCCAGAATCAAAC
Organism: Balaenoptera physalus; assembly: GCF_965194825.1. Lineage (NCBI taxonomy): Eukaryota > Metazoa > Chordata > Mammalia > Artiodactyla > Balaenopteridae > Balaenoptera > Balaenoptera physalus. The sequence goes on along the minus strand of NW_028126442.1, from coordinate 869,244 downwards.
CTCAGTCATGTACCCAGGGAACAGGCTTCCAGCAACAAACCTTTGTCATATTCCCAGGACACAGGGTTCCAGAATCAAACCTCAGTCTTGTTCCCAGGACAGAAGTTTCCAGAATCAACCCGATATCATGTTTCCTGGCCACAGTCTTCCAGTATCAAACCTCAGTCATGTTGCCAGGCCACAGGGTTCCACCATCAATCCTCACTCATGTTCCCAGGCCACAGGGTTCCAGAATCAAACCGTTCTCATGTTCCCAGGCCACAGGGTTCCAGAATCCACCGATGTCATGTTAAAGGCCACAGGGTTCCAGAATCAAACCGTTCTCATGTTCCCGGGCCACAGGGTTCCAGAATCAAGCTTCAGTCATTTTGCCAGGCCAGAGTGTTCCACCATCAAACCTCAGTCATGATCCCAGGCCACATGTTTCCACAATGAAACCTCAGTCATTTTCCCAGGCCAAAGGTTTCCAAAATCAAACCTCAGTCATGTTCCCAGGACACATGGTTCCAGAATCAAACCCGAGTCATGTTCGCGGGCCACAGGTTTCAACCATCAAACCTCAGTCATGTTCCCAGGACACAGGTGTCCAGAATCAAACCTCAGTCATGTTCCCAGGGCACAGGCTTCCAGAAACAAACCTCAGTCATGTTCCCAGGACACAAGTTTCCAGAATCAACCAGATATCATGCTTCCTGGCCACAGTCTTCCAGAATCAAACCTTAGTCATGTTGCCAAGCCACAGGTTTCCACCATCAAACCTCAGACATGTTCCCAGGCCACAGGGTTCTAGAATCCACCGATGTCATGTTCCCAGGCCACAGGGTTCGAGAATCAATCCTCAGTTATGTTTCCAGGCTACAGGGTTCTAGAATAAAACCTCAGTCATGTTCCCAATCCACAGGGTTCCAGAACCAAGGCTCAGTCAGGTTCCCGGGCCACAGTATTCCACAATCTAAACAGATGTCACATGCCCAGTCCCCAGGGTTCCAGAATCCACCGGTATCATGTTCCCAGGCCACAGGGTTCCAGAATCAATCCTCAGTTATGTTCCCAGGCTACAGGGTTCCAGAATAAAACCTCAGTCATGTTCCCAGTCCACAGGGTTTCAGAACCAAGGCTCAGTCAGGTTCCCGGGGCACAGCATTCCACAATCTAAACAGATGTCATGTTCCCAGGCCACAGTTTTCCAGAATCACGCCTCAGTCATGTTCCCAGGCCACAGGGATCCAGAATCAAACGTCAGTCATGTTGCCAGGCCACAGGTTTCTGCCATCAAACCTCAGTCACGTTCCCGGGCCACAGGGTTCCAGAATCAAGCCTCAGTCATTTTGCCAGGCCAGAGTGTTCCACCATCAAACCTCAGTCATGATCCCAGGCCACATGTTTCCACAATGAAACCTCAGTCATTTTCTCAGGCCAAAGGTTTCCAGAATCAAACCTCAGTCATATTCCCAGGACACATGGTTCCAGAATCAAACCTGAGTCATGTTCGCAGGCCACAGGTTTCAACAATCAAACATCACTCATGTTCCCAGGACACAGGTGTCCAGAATCAAACCTCAGTCATGTACCCAGGGAACAGGCTTCCAGCAACAAACCTTTGTCATATTCCCAGGACACAGGGTTCCAGAATCAAACCTCAGTCTTGTTCCCAGGACAGAAGTTTCCAGAATCAACCCGATATCATGTTTCCTGGCCACAGTCTTCCAGTATCAAACCTCAGTCATGTTGCCAGGCCACAGTGTTCCACCATCAATCCTCACTCATGTTCCCAGGCCACAGGGTTCCAGAATCAAACCGTTCTCATATTCCCAGGCCACAGGGTTCCAGAATCCACCGATGTCATGTTAAAGGCCACAGGGTTCCAGAATCAAACCGTTCTCATGTTCCCGGGCCACAGGGTTGCAGAATCAAGCCTCAGTCATTTTGCCAGGCCAGAGTGTTCCACCATCAAACCTCAGTCATGATCCCAGGCCACATGTTTCCACAATGAAACCTCAGTCATTTTCTCAGGCCAAAGGTTTCCAGAATCAAACCTCAGTCATATTCCCAGGACACATGGTTCCAGAATCAAACCTGAGTCATGTTCGCAGGCCACAGGTTTCAACAATCAAACATCACTCATGTTCCCAGGACACAGGTGTCCAGAATCAAACCTCAGTCATGTACCCAGGGAACAGGCTTCCAGCAACAAACCTTTGTCATATTCCCAGGACACAGGGTTCCAGAATCAAACCTCAGTCTTGTTCCCAGGACAGAAGTTTCCAGAATCAACCCGATATCATGTTTCCTGGCCACAGTCTTCCAGTATCAAACCTCAGTCATGTTGCCAGGCCACAGTGTTCCAACATCAATCCTCACTCATGTTCCCAGGCCACAGGGTTCCAGAATCAAACCGTTCTCATGTTCCCAGGCCACAGGGTTCCAGAATCCACCGATGTCATGTTAAAGGCCACAGGGTTCCAGAATCAAACCGTTCTCATGTTCCCGGGCCACAGGGTTCCAGAATCAAGCCTCAGTCATTTTGCCAGGCCAGAGTGTTCCACCATCAAACCTCAGTCATGATCCCAGGCCACATGTTTCCACAATGAAACCTCAGTCATTTTCCCAGGCCAAAGGTTTCCAAAATCAAACCTCAGTCATGTTCCCAGGACACATGGTTCCAGAATCAAACCCGAGTCATGTTCGCGGGCCACAGGTTTCAACCATCAAACCTCAGTCATGTTCCCAGGACACAGGTGTCCAGAATCAAACCTCAGTCATGTTCCCAGGGCACAGGCTTCCAGAAACAAACCTCAGTCATGTTCCCAGGACACAAGTTTCCAGAATCAACCAGATATCATGCTTCCTGGCCACAGTCTTCCAGAATCAAACCTTAGTCATGTTGCCAAGCCACAGGTTTCCACCATCAAACCTCAGACATGTTCCCAGGCCACAGGGTTCTAGAATCCACCGATGTCATGTTCCCAGGCCACAGGGTTCGAGAATCAATCCTCAGTTATGTTTCCAGGCTACAGGGTTCTAGAATAAAACCTCAGTCATGTTCCCAATCCACAGGGTTCCAGAACCAAGGCTCAGTCAGGTTCCCGGGGCACAGTATTCCACAATCTAAACAGAGGTCACATGCCCAGTCCCCAGGGTTCCAGAATCCACCGGTATCATGTTCCCAGGCCACAGGGTTCCAGAATCAATCCTCAGTTATGTTCCCAGGCTACAGGGTTCCAGAATAAAACCTCAGTCATGTTCCCTGTCCACAGGGTTTCAGAACCAAGGCTCAGTCAGGTTCCCGGGGCACAGCATTCCACAATCTAAACAGATGTCATGTTCCCAGGCCACAGTTTTCCAGAATCACGCCTCAGTCATGTTCCCAGTCCACAGGGATCCAGAATCAAACGTCAGTCATGTTGCCAGGCCACAGGTTTCTGCCATCAAACCTCAGACACGTTCCCGGGCCACAGGTTTCCAGAATCAAGCCTCAGTCATTTTGCCAGGCCAGAGTGTTCCACCATCAAACCTCAGTCATGATCCCAGGCCACATGTTTCCACAATGAAACCTCAGTCATTTTCTCAGGCCAAAGGTTTCCAGAATCAAACCTCAGTCATATTCCCAGGATACATGGTTCCAGAATCAAACCTGAGTCATGTTCGCAGGCCACAGGTTTCAACAATCAAACATCACTCATGTTCCCAGGACACAGGTGTCCAGAATCAAACCTCAGTCATGTACCCAGGGAAGAGGCTTCCAGCAACAAACCTTTGTCATATTCCCAGGACACATGGTTCCAGAATCAAACCTCAGTCTGGTCCCCAGGACAGAAGTTTCCAGAATCAACCCGATATCATGTTTCCTGGCCACAGTCTTCCAGTATCAAACCTCAGTCATGTTGCCAGGCCACAGGGTTCCACCATCAATCCTCACTCATGTTCCCAGGCCACAGGGTTCCAGAATCAAACCGTTCTCATGTTCCCAGGCCACAGGGTTCCAGAATCCACCGATGTCATGTTAAAGGCCACAGGGTTCCAGAATCAAACCGTTCTCATGTTCCCGGGCCACAGGGTTCCAGAATCAAGCCTCAGTCATTTTGCCAGGCCAGAGTGTTCCACCATCAAACCTCAGTCATGATCCCAGGCCACATGTTTCCACAATGAAACCTCAGTCATTTTCCCAGGCCAAAGGTTTCCAAAATCAAACCTCAGTCATGTTCCCAGGACACATGCTTCCAGAATCAAACCCGAGTCATGTTCGCGGGCCACAGGTTTCAACCATCAAACCTCAGTCATGTTCCCAGGACACAGGTGTCCAGAATCAAACCTCAGTCATGTTCCCAGGGCACAGGCTTCCAGAAACAAACCTCAGTCATGTTCCCAGGACACAAGTTTCCAGAATCAACCAGATATCATGCTTCCTGGCCACAGTCTTCCAGAATCAAACCTTAGTCATGTTGCCAAGCCACAGGTTTCCACCATCAAACCTCAGACATGTTCCCAGGCCACAGGGTTCTAGAATCCACCGATGTCATGTTCCCAGGCCACAGGGTTCGAGAATCAATCCTCAGTTATGTTTCCAGGCTACAGGGTTCTAGAATAAAACCTCAGTAATGTTCCCAATCCACAGGGTTCCAGAACCAAGGCTCAGTCAGGTTCCCGGGGCACAGTATTCCACAATCTAAACAGATGTCACATGCCCAGTCCCCAGGGTTCCAGAATCCACCGGTATCATGTTCCCAGGCCACAGGGTTCCAGAATCAATCCTCAGTTATGTTCCCAGGCTACAGGGTTCCAGAATAAAACCTCAGTCATGTTCCCAGTCCACAGGGTTTCAGAACCAAGGCTCAGTCAGGTTCCCGGGGCACAGCATTCCACAATCTAAACAGATGTCATGTTCCCAGGCCACAGTTTTCCAAAATCACGCCTCAGTCATGTTCCCAGGCCACAGGGATCCAGAATCAAACGTCAGTCATGTTGCCAGGCCACAGGTTTCTGCCATCAAACCTCAGTCACGTTCCCGGGCCACAGGGTTCCAGAATCAAGCCTCAGTCATTTTGCCAGGCCAGAGTGTTCCACCATCAAACCTCAGTCATGATCCCAGGCCACATGTTTCCACAATGAAACCTCAGTCATTTTCTCAGGCCAAAGGTTTCCAGAATCAAACCTCAGTCATATTCCCAGGACACATGGTTCCAGAATCAAACCTGAGTCATGTTCGCAGGCCACAGGTTTCAACAATCAAACATCACTCATGTTCCCAGGACACAGGTGTCCAGAATCAAACCTCAGTCATGTACCCAGGGAACAGGCTTTCAGCAACAAACCTTTGTCATATTCCCAGGACACAGGGTTCCAGAATCAAACCTCAGTCTTGTTCCCAGGACAGAAGTTTCCAGAATCAACCCGATATCATGTTTCCTGGCCACAGTCTTCCAGTATCAAACCTCAGTCATGTTGCCAGGCCACAGTGTTCCACCATCAATCCTCACTCATGTTCCCAGGCCACAGGGTTCCAGAATCAAACCGTTCTCATGTTCCCAGGCCACAGGGTTCCAGAATCCACCGATGTCATGTTAAAGGCCACAGGGTTCCAGAATCAAACCGTTCTCATGTTCCCGGGCCACAGGGTTGCAGAATCAAGCCTCAGTCATTTTGCCAGGCCAGAGTGTTCCACCATCAAACCTCAGTCATGATCCCAGGCCACATGTTTCCACAATGAAACCTCAGTCATTTTCTCAGGCCAAAGGTTTCCAGAATCAAACCTCAGTCATATTCCCAGGACACATGGTTCCAGAATCAAACCTGAGTCATGTTCGCAGGCCACAGGTTTCAACAATCAAACATCACTCATGTTCCCAGGACACAGGTGTCCAGAATCAAACCTCAGTCATGTACCCAGGGAACAGGCTTCCAGCAACAAACCTTTGTCATATTCCCAGGACACAGGGTTCCAGAATCAAACCTCAGTCTTGTTCCCAGGACAGAAGTTTCCAGAATCAACCCGATATCATGTTTCCTGGCCACAGTCTTCCAGTATCAAACCTCAGTCATGTTGCCAGGCCACAGGGTTCCACCATCAATCCTCACTCATGTTCCCAGGCCACAGGGTTCCAGAATCAAACCGTTCTCATGTTCCCAGGCCACAGGGTTCCAGAATCCACCGATGTCATGTTAAAGGCCACAGGGTTCCAGAATCAAACCGTTCTCATGTTCCCGGGCCACAGGGTTCCAGAATCAAGCTTCAGTCATTTTGCCAGGCCAGAGTGTTCCACCATCAAACCTCAGTCATGATCCCAGGCCACATGTTTCCACAATGAAACCTCAGTCATTTTCCCAGGCCAAAGGTTTCCAAAATCAAACCTCAGTCATGTTCCCAGGACACATGGTTCCAGAATCAAACCCGAGTCATGTTCGCGGGCCACAGGTTTCAACCATCAAACCTCAGTCATGTTCCCAGGACACAGGTGTCCAGAATCAAACCTCAGTCATGTTCCCAGGGCACAGGCTTCCAGAAACAAACCTCAGTCATGTTCCCAGGACACAAGTTTCCAGAATCAACCAGATATCATGCTTCCTGGCCACAGTCTTCCAGAATCAAACCTTAGTCATGTTGCCAAGCCACAGGTTTCCACCATCAAACCTCAGACATGTTCCCAGGCCACAGGGTTCTAGAATCCACCGATGTCATGTTCCCAGGCCACAGGGTTCGAGAATCAATCCTCAGTTATGTTTCCAGGCTACAGGGTTCTAGAATAAAACCTCAGTCATGTTCCCAATCCACAGGGTTCCAGAACCAAGGCTCAGTCAGGTTCCCGGGCCACAGTATTCCACAATCTAAACAGATGTCACATGCCCAGTCCCCAGGGTTCCAGAATCCACCGGTATCATGTTCCCAGGCCACAGGGTTCCAGAATCAATCCTCAGTTATGTTCCCAGGCTACAGGGTTCCAGAATAAAACCTCAGTCATGTTCCCAGTCCACAGGGTTTCAGAACCAAGGCTCAGTCAGGTTCCCGGGGCACAGCATTCCACAATCTAAACAGATGTCATGTTCCCAGGCCACAGTTTTCCAGAATCACGCCTCAGTCATGTTCCCAGGCCACAGGGATCCAGAATCAAACGTCAGTCATGTTGCCAGGCCACAGGTTTCTGCCATCAAACCTCAGTCACGTTCCCGGGCCACAGGGTTCCAGAATCAAGCCTCAGTCATTTTGCCAGGCCAGAGTGTTCCACCATCAAACCTCAGTCATGATCCCAGGCCACATGTTTCCACAATGAAACCTCAGTCATTTTCTCAGGCCAAAGGTTTCCAGAATCAAACCTCAGTCATATTCCCAGGACACATGGTTCCAGAATCAAACCTGAGTCATGTTCGCAGGCCACAGGTTTCAACAATCAAACATCACTCATGTTCCCAGGACACAGGTGTCCAGAATCAAACCTCAGTCATGTACCCAGGGAACAGGCTTCCAGCAACAAACCTTTGTCATATTCCCAGGACACAGGGTTCCAGAATCAAACCTCAGTCTTGTTCCCAGGACAGAAGTTTCCAGAATCAACCCGATATCATGTTTCCTGGCCACAGTCTTCCAGTATCAAACCTCAGTCATGTTGCCAGGCCACAGTGTTCCACCATCAATCCTCACTCATGTTCCCAGGCCACAGGGTTCCAGAATCAAACCGTTCTCATGTTCCCAGGCCACAGGGTTCCAGAATCCACCGATGTCATGTTAAAGGCCACAGGGTTCCAGAATCAAACCGTTCTCATGTTCCCGGGCCACAGGGTTGCAGAATCAAGCCTCAGCCATTTTGCCAGGCCAGAGTGTTCCACCATCAAACCTCAGTCATGATCCCAGGCCACATGTTTCCACAATGAAACCTCAGTCATTTTCTCAGGCCAAAGGTTTCCATAATCAAACTTCAGTCATATTCCCAGGACACATGGTTCCAGAATCAAACCTGAGTCATGTTCGCAGGCCACAGGTTTCAACAATCAAACATCACTCATGTTCCCAGGACACAGGTGTCCAGAATCAAACCTCAGTCATGTACCCAGGGAACAGGCTTCCAGCAACAAACCTTTGTCATATTCCCAGGCCACAGGGTTCCAGAATCAAACCTCAGTCTTGTTCCCAGGACAGAAGTTTCCAGAATCAACCCGATATCATGTTTCCTGGCCACAGTCTTCCAGTATCAAACCTCATTCATGTTGCCAGGCCACAGGGTTCCACCATCAATCCTCACTCATGTTCCCAGGCCACAGGGTTCCAGAATCAAACCGTTCTCATGTTCCCAGGCCACAGGGTTCCAGAATCCACCGATGTCATGTTAAAGGCCACAGGGTTCCAGAATCAAACCGTTCTCATGTTCCCGGGCCACAGGGTTCCAGAATCAAGCTTCAGTCATTTTGCCAGGCCAGAGTGTTCCACCATCAAACCTCAGTCATGATCCCAGGCCACATGTTTCTACAATGAAACCTCAGTCATTTTCCCAGGCCAAAGTTTTCCAAAATCAAACCTCAGTCATGTTCCCAGGACACATGGTTCCAGAATCAAACCCGAGTCATGTTCGCGGGCCACAGGTTTCAACCATCAAACCTCAGTCATGTTCCCAGGACACCGGTGTCCAGAATCAAACCTCAGTCATGTTCCCAGGGCACAGGCTTCCAGAAACAAACCTCAGTCATGTTCCCAGGACACAAGTTTCCAGAATCAACCAGATATCATGCTTCCTGGCCACAGTCTTCCAGAATCAAACCTTAGTCATGTTGCCAAGCCACAGGTTTCCACCATCAAACCTCAGACATGTTCCCAGGCCACAGGGTTCTAGAATCCACCGATGTCATGTTCCCAGGCCACAGGGTTCGAGAATCAATCCTCAGTTATGTTTCCAGGCTACAGGGTTCTAGAATAAAACCTCAGTCATGTTCCCAATCCACAGGGTTCCAGAACCAAGGCTCAGTCAGGTTCCCGGGCCACAGTATTCCACAATCTAAACAGATGTCACATGCCCAGTCCCCAGGGTTCCAGAATCCACCGGTATCATGTTCCCAGGCCACAGGGTTCCAGAATCAATCCTCAGTTATGTTCCCAGGCTACAGGGTTCCAGAATAAAACCTCAGTCATGTTCCCAGTCCACAGGGTTTCAGAACCAAGGCTCAGTCAAGTTCCCGGGGCACAGCATTCCACAATCTAAACAGATGTCATGTTCCCAGGCCACAGTTTTCCAGAATCACGCCTCAGTCATGTTCCCAGGCCACAGGGATCCAGAATCAAACGTCAGTCATGTTGCCAGGCCACAGGTTTCTGCCATCAAACCTCAGTCACGTTCCCGGGCCACAGGGTTCCAGAATCAAGCCTCAGTCATTTTGCCAGGCCAGAGTGTTCCACCATCAAACCTCAGTCATGATCCCAGGCCACATGTTTCCACAATGAAACCTCAGTCATTTTTTCAGGCCAAAGGTTTCCAGAATCAAACCTCAGTCATATTCCCAGGATACATGGTTCCAGAATCAAACCTGAGTCATGTTCGCAGGCCACAGGTTTCAACAATCAAACATCACTCATGTTCCCAGGACACAGGTGTCCAGAATCAAACCTCAGTCATATACCCAGGGAACAGGCTTCCAGCAACAAACCTTTGTCATATTCCCAGGACACAGGGTTCCAGAATCAAACCTCAGTCTTGTTCCCAGGACAGAAGTTTCCAGAATCAACCCGATATCATGTTTCCTGGCCACAGTCTTCCAGTATCAAACCTCAGTCATGTTGCCAGGCCACAGGGTTCCACCATCAATCCTCACTCATGTTCCCAGGCCACAGGGTTCCAGAATCAAACCGTTCTCATGTTCCCAGGCCACAGGGTTCCAGAATCCACCGATGTCATGTTAAAGGCCACAGGGTTCCAGAATCAAACCGTTCTCATGTTCCCGGGCCACAGGGTTCCAGAATCAAGCCTCAGTCATTTTGCCAGGCCAGAGTGTTCCACCATCAAACCTCAGTCATGATCCCAGGCCACATGTTTCCACAATGAAACCTCAGTCATTTTCCCAGGCCAAAGGTTTCCAAAATCAAACCTCAGTCATGTTCCCAGGACACATGGTTCCAGAATCAAACCCGAGTCATGTTCGCGGGCCACAGGTTTCAACCATCAAACCTCAGTCATGTTCCCAGGACACAGGTGTCCAGAATCAAACCTCAGTCATGTTCCCAGGGCACAGGCTTCCAGAAACAAACCTCAGTCATGTTCCCAGGACACAAGTTTCCAGAATCAACCAGATATCATGCTTCCTGGCCACAGTCTTCCAGAATCAAACCTTAGTCATGTTGCCAAGCCACAGGTTTCCACCATCAAACCTCAGACATGTTCCCAGGCCACAGGGTTCTAGAATCCACCGATGTCATGTTCCCAGGCCACAGGGTTCGAGAATCAATCCTCAGTTATGTTTCCAGGCTACAGGGTTCTAGAATAAAACCTCAGTCATGTTCCCAATCCACAGGGTTCCAGAACCAAGGCTCAGTCAGGTTCCCGGGGCACAGTATTCCACAATCTAAACAGATGTCACATGCCCAGTCCCCAGGGTTCCAGAATCCACCGGTATCATGTTCCCAGGCCACAGGGTTCCAGAATCAATCCTCAGTTATGTTTCCAGGCTACAGGGTTCCAGAATAAAACCTCAGTCATGTTCCCAGTCCACAGGGTTTCAGAACCAAGGCTCAGTCAGGTTCCCGGGGCACAGCATTCCACAATCTAAACAGATGTCATGTTCCCAGGCCACAGTTTTCCAAAATCACGCCTCAGTCATGTTCCCAGGCCACAGGGATCCAGAATCAAACGTCAGTCATGTTGCCAGGCCACAGGTTTCTGCCATCAAACCTCAGTCACGTTCCCGGGCCACAGGGTTCCAGAATCAAGCCTCAGTCATTTTGCCAGGCCACAGTGTTCCACCATCAAACCTCAGTCATGATCCCAGGCCACATGTTTCCACAATGAAACCTCAGTCATTTTCTCAGGCCAAAGGTTTCCAGAATCAAACCTCAGTCATATTCCCAGGACACATGGTTCCAGAATCAAACCTGAGTCATGTTCGCAGGCCACAGGTTTCAACAATCAAACATCACTCATGTTCCCAGGACACAGGTGTCCAGAATCAAACCTTAGTCATGTACCCAGGGAACAGGCTTCCAGCAACAAACCTTTGTCATATTCCCAGGACACAGGGTTCCAGAATCAAACCTCAGTCTTGTTCCCAGGACAGAAGTTTCCAGAATCAACCCGATATCATGTTTCCTGGCCACAGTCTTCCAGTATCAAACCTCAGTCATGTTGCCAGGCCACAGGGTTCCACCATCAATCCTCACTCATGTTCCCAGGCCACAGGGTTCCAGAATCAAACCGTTCTCATGTTCCCAGGCCACAGCGTTCCAGAATCCACCGATGTCATGTTAAAGGCCACAGGGTTCCAGAATCAAACCGTTCTCATGTTCCCGGGCCACAGGGTTCCAGAATCAAGCCTCAGTCATTTTGCCAGGCCAGAGTGTTCCACCATCAAACCTCAGTCATGATCCCAGGCCACATGTTTCCACAATGAAACCTCAGTCATTTTCTCAGGCCACATGTTTCCACAATGAAACCTCAGTCATTTTCCCAGGCCAAAGGTTTCCAAAATCAAACCTCAGTCATGTTCCCAGGACACATGGTTCCAGAATCAAACCTGAGTCATGTTCGCAGGCCACAGGTTTCAACAATCAAACATCACTCATGTTCCCAGGACACAGGTGTCCAGAATCAAACCTCAGTCATGTTCCCAGGGCACAGGCTTCCAGAAACAAACCTCAGTCATGTTCCCAGGACACAAGTTTCCAGAATCAACCAGATATCATGCTTCCTGGCCACAGTCTTCCAGAATCAAACCTTAGTCATGTTGCCAAGCCACAGGTTTCCACCATCAAACCTCAGACATGTTCCCAGGCCACAGGGTTCTAGAATCCACCGATGTCATGGTCCCAGGGCGCAGGGTTCGAGAATCAATCCTCAGTTATGTTTCCAGGCTACAGGGTTCTAGAATAAAACCTCAGTCATGTTCCCAATCCACAGGGTTCCAGAACCAAGGCTCAGTCAGGTTCCCGGGGCACAGTATTCCACAATCTAAACAGATGTCACATGCCCAGTCCCCAGGGTTCCAGAATCCACCGGTATCATGTTCCCAGGCCACAGGGTTCCAGAATCAATCCTCAGTTATGTTCCCCGGCTACAGGGTTCCAGAATAAAACCTCAGTCATGTTCCCAGTCCACAGGGTTTCAGAACCAAGGCTCAGTCAGGTTCCCGGGGCACAGCATTCCACAATCTAAACAGATGTCATGTTCCCAGGCCACAGTTTTCCAGAATCACGCCTCAGTCATGTTCCCAGGCCACAGGGATCCAGAATCAAACGTCAGTCATGTTGCCAGGCCACAGGTTTCTGCCATCAAACCTCAGTCACGTTCCCGGGCCACAGGGTTCCAGAATCAAGCCTCAGTCATTTTGCCAGGCCAGAGTGTTCCACCATCAAACCTCAGTCATGATCCCAGGTAACATGTTTCCACAATGAAACCTCAGTCATTTTCTCAGGCCAAAGGTTTCCAGAATCAAACCTCAGTCATATTCCCAGGACACATGGTTCCAGAATCAAACCTGAGTCATGTTCGCAGGCCACAGGTTTCAACAATCAAACATCACTCATGTTCCCAGGACACAGGTGTCCAGAATCAAACCTCAGTCATGTACCCAGGGAACAGGCTTCCAGCAACAAACCTTTGTCATATTCCCAGGACACAGGGTTCCAAAATCAAACCTCAGTCTTGTTCCCAGGACAGAAGTTTCCAGAATCAACCCGATATCATGTTTCCTGGCCACAGTCTTCCAGTATCAAACCTCAGTCATGTTGCCAGGCCACAGAGTTCCACCATCAATCCTCACTCATGTTCCCAGGCCACAGGGTTCCAGAATCAAACCGTTCTCATGTTCCCAGGCCACAGGGTTCCAGAATCCACCGATGTCATGTTAAAGGCCACAGGGTTCCAGAATCAAACCGTTCTCATGTTCCCGGGCCACCGGGTTCCAGAATCAAGCCTCAGTCATTTTGCCAGGCCAGAGTGTTCCACCATCAAACCTCAGTCATGATCCCAGGCCACATGTTTCCACAATGAAACCTCAGTCATTTTCCCAGGCCAAAGGTTTCCAAAATCAAACCTCAGTCATGTTCCCAGGACACATGGTTCCAGAATCAAACCCGAGTCATGTTCGCGGGCCACAGGTTTCAACCATCAAACCTCAGTCATGTTCCCAGGACACAGGTGTCCAGAATCAAACCTCAGTCATGTTCCCAGGGCACAGGCTTCCAGAAACAAACCTCAGTCATGTTCCCAGGACACAAGTTTCCAGAATCAACCAGATATCATGCTTCCTGGCCACAGTCTTCCAGAATCAAACCTTAGTCATGTTGCCAAGCCACAGGTTTCCACCATCAAACCTCAGACATGTTCCCAGGCCACAGGGTTCTAGAATCCACCGATGTCATGTTCCCAGGCCACAGGGTTCGAGAATCAATCCTCAGTTATGTTTCCAGGCTACAGGGTTCTAGAATAAAACCTCAGTCATGTTCCCAATCCACAGGGTTCCAGAACCAAGGCTCAGTCAGGTTCCCGGGGCACAGTATTCCACAATCTAAACAGATGTCACATGCCCAGTCCCCAGGGTTCCAGAATCCACCGGTATCATGTTCCCAGGCCACAGGGTTCCAGAATCAATCCTCAGTTATGTTCCCAGGCTACAGGGTTCCAGAATAAAACCTCAGTCATGTTCCCAGTCCACAGGGTTTCAGAACCAAGGCTCAGTCAGGTTCCCGGGGCACAGCATTCCACAATCTAAACAGATGTCATGTTCCCAGGCCACAGTTTTCCAGAATCACGCCTCAGTCATGTTCCCAGGCCACAGGGATCCAGAATCAAACGTCAGTCATGTTGCCAGGCCACAGGTTTCTGCCATCAAACCTCAGTCACGTTCCCGGGCCACAGGGTTCCAGAATCAAGCCTCAGTCATTTTGCCAGGCCAGAGTGTTCCACCATCAAACCTCAGTCATGATCCCAGGCCACATGTTTCCACAATGAAACCTCAGTCATTTTTTCAGGCCAAAGGTTTCCAGAATCAAACCTCAGTCATATTCCCAGGATACATGGTTCCAGAATCAAACCTGAGTCATGTTCGCAGGCCACAGGTTTCAACAATCAAACATCACTCATGTTCCCAGGACACAGGTGTCCAGAATCAAACCTCAGTCATATACCCAGGGAACAGGCTTCCAGCAACAAACCTTTGTCATATTCCCAGGACACAGGGTTCCAGAATCAAACCTCAGTCTTGTTCCCAGGACAGAAGTTTCCAGAATCAACCCGATATCATGTTTCCTGGCCACAGTCTTCCAGTATCAAACCTCAGTCATGTTGCCAGGCCACAGGGTTCCACCATCAATCCTCACTCATGTTCCCAGGCCACAGGGTTCCAGAATCAAACCGTTCTCATGTTCCCAGGCCACAGGGTTCCAGAATCCACCGATGTCATGTTAAAGGCCACAGGGTTCCAGAATCAAACCGTTCTCATGTTCCCGGGCCACAGGGTTCCAGAATCAAGCCTCAGTCATTTTGCCAGGCCAGAGTGTTCCACCATCAAACCTCAGTCATGATCCCAGGCCACATGTTTCCACAATGAAACCTCAGTCATTTTCCCAGGCCAAAGGTTTCCAAAATCAAACCTCAGTCATGTTCCCAGGACACATGGTTCCAGAATCAAACCCGAGTCATGTTCGCGGGCCACAGGTTTCAACCATCAAACCTCAGTCATGTTCCCAGGACACAGGTGTCCAGAATCAAACCTCAGTCATGTTCCCAGGGCACAGGCTTCCAGAAACAAACCTCAGTCATGTTCCCAGGACACAAGTTTCCAGAATCAACCAGATATCATGCTTCCTGGCCACAGTCTTCCAGAATCAAACCTTAGTCATGTTGCCAAGCCACAGGTTTCCACCATCAAACCTCAGACATGTTCCCAGGCCACAGGGTTCTAGAATCCACCGATGTCATGTTCCCAGGCCACAGGGTTCGAGAATCAATCCTCAGTTATGTTTCCAGGCTACAGGGTTCTAGAATAAAACCTCAGTCATGTTCCCAATCCACAGGGTTCCAGAACCAAGGCTCAGTCAGGTTCCCGGGGCACAGTATTCCACAATCTAAACAGATGTCACATGCCCAGTCCCCAGGGTTCCAGAATCCACCGGTATCATGTTCCCAGGCCACAGGGTTCCAGAATCAATCCTCAGTTATGTTTCCAGGCTACAGGGTTCCAGAATAAAACCTCAGTCATGTTCCCAGTCCACAGGGTTTCAGAACCAAGGCTCAGTCAGGTTCCCGGGGCACAGCATTCCACAATCTAAACAGATGTCATGTTCCCAGGCCACAGTTTTCCAAAATCACGCCTCAGTCATGTTCCCAGGCCACAGGGATCCAGAATCAAACGTCAGTCATGTTGCCAGGTCACAGGTTTCTGCCATCAAACCTCAGTCACGTTCCCGGGCCACAGGGTTCCAGAATCAAGCCTCAGTCATTTTGCCAGGCCACAGTGTTCCACCATCAAACCTCAGTCATGATCCCAGGCCACATGTTTCCACAATGAAACCTCAGTCATTTTCTCAGGCCAAAGGTTTCCAGAATCAAACCTCAGTCATATTCCCAGGACACATGGTTCCAGAATCAAACCTGAGTCATGTTCGCAGGCCACAGGTTTCAACAATCAAACATCACTCATGTTCCCAGGACACAGGTGTCCAGAATCAAACCTTAGTCATGTACCCAGGGAACAGGCTTCCAGCAACAAACCTTTGTCATATTCCCAGGACACAGGGTTCCAGAATCAAACCTCAGTCTTGTTCCCAGGACAGAAGTTTCCAGAATCAACCCGATATCATGTTTCCTGGCCACAGTCTTCCAGTATCAAACCTCAGTCATGTTGCCAGGCCACAGGGTTCCACCATCAATCCTCACTCATGTTCCCAGGCCACAGGGTTCCAGAATCAAACCGTTCTCATGTTCCCAGGCCACAGCGTTCCAGAATCCACCGATGTCATGTTAAAGGCCACAGGGTTCCAGAATCAAACCGTTCTCATGTTCCCGGGCCACAGGGTTCCAGAATCAAGCCTCAGTCATTTTGCCAGGCCAGAGTGTTCCACCATCAAACCTCAGTCATGATCCCAGGCCACATGTTTCCACAATGAAACCTCAGTCATTTTCTCAGGCCACATGTTTCCACAATGAAACCTCAGTCATTTTCCCAGGCCAAAGGTTTCCAAAATCAAACCTCAGTCATGTTCCCAGGACACATGGTTCCAGAATCAAACCTGAGTCATGTTCGCAGGCCACAGGTTTCAACAATCAAACATCACTCATGTTCCCAGGACACAGGTGTCCAGAATCAAACCTCAGTCATGTTCCCAGGGCACAGGCTTCCAGAAACAAACCTCAGTCATGTTCCCAGGACACAAGTTTCCAGAATCAACCAGATATCATGCTTCCTGGCCACAGTCTTCCAGAATCAAACCTTAGTCATGTTGCCAAGCCACAGGTTTCCACCATCAAACCTCAGACATGTTCCCAGGCCACAGGGTTCTAGAATCCACCGATGTCATGGTCCCAGGGCGCAGGGTTCGAGAATCAATCCTCAGTTATGTTTCCAGGCTACAGGGTTCTAGAATAAAACCTCAGTCATGTTCCCAATCCACAGGGTTCCAGAACCAAGGCTCAGTCAGGTTCCCGGGGCACAGTATTCCACAATCTAAACAGATGTCACATGCCCAGTCCCCAGGGTTCCAGAATCCACCGGTATCATATTCCCAGGCCACAGGGTTCCAGAATCAATCCTCAGTTATGTTCCCAGGCTACAGGGTTCCAGAATAAAACCTCAGTCATGTTCCCAGTCCACAGGGTTTCAGAACCAAGGCTCAGTCAGGTTCCCGGGGCACAGCATTCCACAATCTAAACAGATGTCATGTTCCCAGGCCACAGTTTTCCAGAATCACGCCTCAGTCATGTTCCCAGGCCACAGGGATCCAGAATCAAACGTCAGTCATGTTGCCAGGCCACAGGTTTCTGCCATCAAACCTCAGTCACGTTCCCGGGCCACAGGGTTCCAGAATCAAGCCTCAGTCATTTTGCCAGGCCAGAGTGTTCCACCATCAAACCTCAGTCATGATCCCAGGTCACATGTTTCCACAATGAAACCTCAGTCATTTTCTCAGGCCAAAGGTTTCCAGAATCAAACCTCAGTCATATTCCCAGGACACATGGTTCCAGAATCAAACCTGAGTCATGTTCGCAGGCCACAGGTTTCAACAATCAAACATCACTCATGTTCCCAGGACACAGGTGTCCAGAATCAAACCTCAGTCATGTACCCAGGGAACAGGCTTCCAGCAACAAACCTTTGTCATATTCCCAGGACACAGGGTTCCAAAATCAAACCTCAGTCTTGTTCCCAGGACAGAAGTTTCCAGAATCAACCCGATATCATGTTTCCTGGCCACAGTCTTCCAGTATCAAACCTCAGTCATGTTGCCAGGCCACAGGGTTCCACCATCAATCCTCACTCATGTTCCCAGGCCACAGGGTTCCAGAATCAAACCGTTCTCATGTTCCCAGGCCACAGGGTTCCAGAATCCACCGATGTCATGTTAAAGGCCACAGGGTTCCAGAATCAAACCGTTCTCATGTTCCCGGGCCACCGTTTTCCAGAATCAAGCCTCAGTCATTTTGCCAGGCCAGAGTGTTCCACCATCAAACCTCAGTCATGATCCCAGGCCACATGTTTCCACAATGAAACCTCAGTCATTTTCCCAGGCCAAAGGTTTCCAAAATCAAACCTCAGTCATGTTCCCAGGACACATGGTTCCAGAATCAAACCCGAGTCATGTTCGCGGGCCACAGGTTTCAACCATCAAACCTCAGTCATGTTCCCAGGACACAGGTGTCCAGAATCAAACCTCAGTCATGTTCCCAGGGCACAGGCTTCCAGAAACAAACCTCAGTCATGTTCCCAGGACACAAGTTTCCAGAATCAACCAGATATCATGCTTCCTGGCCACAGTCTTCCAGAATCAAACCTTAGTCATGTTGCCAAGCCACAGGTTTCCACCATCAAACCTCAGACGTGTTCCCAGGCCACAGGGTTCTAGAATCCACCGATGTCATGTTCCCAGGCCACAGGGTTCGAGAATCAATCCTCAGTTATGTTTCCAGGCTACAGGGTTCTAGAATAAAACCTCAGTCATGTTCCCAATCCACAGGGTTCCAGAACCAAGGCTCAGTCAGGTTCCCGGGGCACAGTATTCCACAATCTAAACAGATGTCACATGCCCAGTCCCCAGGGTTCCAGAATCCACCGGTATCATGTTCCCAGGACACAGGGTTCCAGAATCAATCCTCAGTTATGTTCCCAGGCTACAGGGTTCCAGAATAAAACCTCAGTCATGTTCCCAGTCCACAGGGTTTCAGAACCAAGGCTCAGTCAGGTTCCCGGGGCACAGCATTCCACAATCTAAACAGATGTCATGTTCCCAGGCCACAGTTTTCCAGAATCACGCCTCAGTCATGTTCCCAGGCCACAGGGATCCAGAATCAAACGTCAGTCATGTTGCCAGGCCACAGGTTTCTGCCATCAAACCTCAGTCACGTTCCCGGGCCACAGGGTTCCAGAATCAAGCCTCAGTCATTTTGCCAGGCCAGAGTGTTCCACCATCAAACCTCAGTCATGATCCCAGGCCACATGTTTCCACAATGAAACCTCAGTCATTTTCTCAGGCCAAAGGTTTCCAGAATCAAACCTCAGTCATATTCCCAGGACACATGGTTCCAGAATCAAACCTGAGTCATGTTCGCAGGCCACAGGTTTCAACAATCAAACATCACTCATGTTCCTAGGACACAGGTGTCCAGAATCAAACCTCAGTCATGTACCCAGGGAACAGGCTTCCAGCAACAAACCTTTGTCATATTCCCAGGACACAGGGTTCCAGAATCAAACCGTTCTCATGTTCCCGGGCCACAGGGTTCCAGAAACAAACCTCAGTCATGTTCCCAGGACACAAGTTTCCAGAATCAACCAGATATCATGCTTCCTGGCCACAGTCTTCCAGAATCAAACCTTAGTCATGTTGCCAAGCCACAGGTTTCCACCATCAAACCTCAGACATGTTCCCAGGCCACAGGGTTCTAGAATCCACCGATGTCATGTTCCCAGGCCACAGGGTTCGAGAATCAATCCTCAGTTATGTTTCCAGGCTACAGGGTTCTAGAATAAAACCTCAGTAATGTTCCCAATCCACAGGGTTCCAGAACCAAGGCTCAGTCAGGTTCCCGGGGCACAGTATTCCACAATCTAAACAGATGTCACATGCCCAGTCCCCAGGGTTCCAGAATCCACCGGTATCATGTTCCCAGGCCACAGGGTTCCAGAATCAATCCTCAGTTATGTTCCCAGGCTACAGGGTTCCAGAATAAAACCTCAGTCATGTTCCCAGTCCACAGGGTTTCAGAACCAAGGCTCAGTCAGGTTCCCGGGGCACAGCATTCCACAATCTAAACAGATGTCATGTTCCCAGGCCACAGTTTTCCAAAATCACGCCTCAGTCATGTTCCCAGGCCACAGGGATCCAGAATCAAACGTCAGTCATGTTGCCAGGCCACAGGTTTCTGCCATCAAACCTCAGTCATGTTCCCGGGCCACAGGGTTCCAGAATCAAGCCTCAGTCATTTTGCCAGGCCAGAGTGTTCCACCATCAAACCTCAGTCATGATCCCAGGCCACATGTTTCCACAATGAAACCTCAGTCATTTTCTCAGGCCAAAGGTTTCCAGAATCAAACCTCAGTCATATTCCCAGGACACATGGTTCCAGAATCAAACCTGAGTCATGTTCGCAGGCCACAGGTTTCAACAATCAAACATCACTCATGTTCCCAGGACACAGGTGTCCAGAATCAAACCTCAGTCATGTACCCAGGGAACAGGCTTCCAGCAACAAACCTTTGTCATATTCCCAGGACACAGGGTTCCAGAATCAAACCTCAGTCTTGTTCCCAGGACAGAAGTTTCCAGAATCAACCCGATATCATGTTTCCTGGCCACAGTCTTCCAGTATCAAACCTCAGTCATGTTGCCA
The DNA here is from genome assembly GCF_965194825.1 of Balaenoptera physalus. NCBI lineage: Eukaryota > Metazoa > Chordata > Mammalia > Artiodactyla > Balaenopteridae > Balaenoptera > Balaenoptera physalus. The sequence continues at coordinate 849,016 of NW_028126442.1, read as the reverse complement.
GGCCACAGTGTTCCACCATCAATCCTCACTCATGTTCCCAGGCCACAGGGTTCCAGAATCAAACCGTTCTCATGTTCCCAGGCCACAGGGTTCCAGAATCCACCGATGTCATGTTAAAGGCCACAGGGTTCCAGAATCAAACAGTTCTCATGTTCCCGGGCCACAGGGTTCCAGAATCAAGCCTCAGTCATTTTGCCAGGCCAGAGTGTTCCACCATCAAACCTCAGTCATGATCCCAGGCCACATGTTTCCACAATGAAACCTCAGTCATTTTCTCAGGCCAAAGGTTTCCAGAATCAAACCTCAGTCATATTCCCAGGACACATGGTTCCAAAATCAAACCTGAGTCATGTTCGCAGGCCACAGGTTTCAACAATCAAACCTCAGTCATGTTCCCAGGACACAGGTGTCCAGAATCAAACCTCAGTCATGTTCCCAGGGCACAGGCTTCCAGAAACAAACCTCAGTCATGTTCCCAGGACACAAGTTTCCAGAATCAACCAGATATCATGCTTCCTGGCCACAGTCTTCCAGAATCAAACCTTAGTCATGTTGCCAAGCCACAGGTTTCCACCATCAAACCTCAGACATGTTCCCAGGCCACAGGGTTCTAGAATCCACCGATGTCATGGTCCCAGGGCGCAGGGTTCGAGAATCAATCCTCAGTTATGTTTCCAGGCTACAGGGTTCTAGAATAAAACCTCAGTCATGTTCCCAATCCACAGGGTTCCAGAACCAAGGCTCAGTCAGGTTCCCGGGGCACAGTATTCCACACTCTAAACAGATGTCACATGCCCAGTCCCCAGGGTTCCAGAATCCACCGGTATCATGTTCCCAGGCCACAGGGTTCCAGAATCAATCCTCAGTTATGTTCCCAGGCTACAGGGTTCCAGAATAAAACCTCAGTCATGTTCCCAGTCCACAGGGTTTCAGAACCAAGGCTCAGTCAGGTTCCCGGGGCACAGCATTCCACAATCTAAACAGATGTCATGTTCCCAGGCCACAGTTTTCCAGAATCACGCCTCAGTCATGTTCCCAGGCCACAGGGATCCAGAATCAAACGTCAGTCATGTTGCCAGGCCACAGGTTTCTGCCATCAAACCTCAGTCACGTTCCCGGGCCACAGGGTTCCAGAATCAAGCCTCAGTCATTTTGCCAGGCCAGAGTGTTCCACCATCAAACCTCAGTCATGATCCCAGGTCACATGTTTCCACAATGAAACCTCAGTCATTTTCTCAGGCCAAAGGTTTCCAGAATCAAACCTCAGTCATATTCCCAGGACACATGGTTCCAGAATCAAACCTGAGTCATGTTCGCAGGCCACAGGTTTCAACAATCAAACATCACTCATGTTCCCAGGACACAGGTGTCCAGAATCAAACCTCAGTCATGTACCCAGGGAACAGGCTTCCAGCAACAAACCTTTGTCATATTCCCAGGACACAGGGTTCCAGAATCAAACCTCAGTCTTGTTCCCAGGACAGAAGTTTCCAGAATCAACCCGATATCATGTTTCCTGGCCACAGTCTTCCAGTATCAAACCTCAGTCATGTTGCCAGGCCACAGGGTTCCACCATCAATCCTCACTCATGTTCCCAGGCCACAGGGTTCCAGAATCAAACCGTTCTCATGTTCCCAGGCCACAGGGTTCCAGAATCCACCGATGTCATGTTAAAGGCCACAGGGTTCCAGAATCAAACCGTTCTCATGTTCCCGGGCCACAGGGTTCCAGAATCAAGCCTCAGTCATTTTGCCAGGCCAGAGTGTTCCACCATCAAACCTCAGTCATGATCCCAGGCCACATGTTTCCACAATGAAACCTCAGTCATTTTCCCAGGCCAAAGGTTTCCAAAATCAAACCTCAGTCATGTTCCCAGGACACATGGTTCCAGAATCAAACCCGAGTCATGTTCGCGGGCCACAGGTTTCAACCATCAAACCTCAGTCATGTTCCCAGGACACAGGTGTCCAGAATCAAACCTCAGTCATGTTCCCAGGGCACAGGCTTCCAGAAACAAACCTCAGTCATGTTCCCAGGACACAAGTTTCCAGAATCAACCAGATATCATGCTTCCTGGCCACAGTCTTCCAGAATCAAACCTTAGTCATGTTGCCAAGCCACAGGTTTCCACCATCAAACCTCAGACATGTTCCCAGGCCACAGGGTTCTAGAATCCACCGATGTCATGTTCCCAGGCCACAGGGTTCGAGAATCAATCCTCAGTTATGTTTCCAGGCTACAGGGTTCTAGAATAAAACCTCAGTCATGTTCCCAATCCACAGGGTTCCAGAACCAAGGCTCAGTCAGGTTCCCGGGGCACAGTATTCCACAATCTAAACAGATGTCACATGCCCAGTCCCCAGGGTTCCAGAATCCACCGGTATCATGTTCCCAGGCCACAGGGTTCCAGAATCAATCCTCAGTTATGTTCCCAGGCTACAGGGTTCCAGAATAAAACCTCAGTCATGTTCCCAGTCCACAGGGTTTCAGAACCAAGGCTCAGTCAGGTTCCCGGGGCACAGCATTCCACAATCTAAACAGATGTCATGTTCCCAGGCCACAGTTTTCCAAAATCACGCCTCAGTCATGTTCCCAGGCCACAGGGATCCAGAATCAAACGTCAGTCATGTTGCCAGGCCACAGGTTTCTGCCATCAAACCTCAGTCACGTTCCCGGGCCACAGGGTTCCAGAATCAAGCCTCAGTCTTTTTGCCAGGCCAGAGTGTTCCACCATCAAACCTCAGTCATGATCCCAGGCCACATGTTTCCACAATGAAACCTCAGTCATTTTCTCAGGCCAAAGGTTTCCAGAATCAAACCTCAGTCATATTCCCAGGACACATGGTTCCAGAATCAAACCTGAGTCATGTTCGCAGGCCACAGGTTTCAACAATCAAACATCACTCATGTTCCCAGGACACAGGTGTCCAGAATCAAACCTCAGTCATATACCCAGGGAACAGGCTTCCAGCAACAAACCTTTGTCATATTCCCAGGACACAGGGTTCCAGAATCAAACCTCAGTCTTGTTCCCAGGACAGAAGTTTCCAGAATCAACCCGATATCATGTTTCCTGGCCACAGTCTTCCAGTATCAAACCTCAGTCATGTTGCCAGGCCACAGGGTTCCACCATCAATACTCACTCATGTTCCCAGGCCACAGGGTTCCAGAATCAAACCGTTCTCATGTTCCCAGGCCACAGGGTTCCAGAATCCACCGATGTCATGTTAAAGGCCACAGGGTTCCAGAATCAAACCGTTCTCATGTTCCCGGGCCACAGGGTTCCAGAATCAAGCCTCAGTCATTTTGCCAGTCCAGAGTGTTCCACCATCAAACCTCAGTCATGATCCCAGGCCACATGTTTCCACAATGAAACCTCAGTCATTTTCCCAGGCCAAAGGTTTCCAAAATCAAACCTCAGTAATGTTCCCAGGACACATGGTTCCAGAATCAAACCTGAGTCATGTTCGCGGGCCACAGGTTTCAACCATCAAACCTCAGTCATGTTCCCAGGACACAGGTGTCCAGAATCAAACCTCAGTCATGTTCCCAGGGCACAGGCTTCCAGAAACAAACCTCAGTCATGTTCCCAGGACACAAGTTTCCAGAATCAACCAGATATCATGCTTCCTGGCCACAGTCTTCCAGAATCAAACCTTAGTCATGTTGCCAAGCCACAGGTTTCCACCATCAAACCTCAGACATGTTCCCAGGCCAAAGGGTTCTAGAATCCACCGATGTCATGTTCCCAGGCCACAGGGTTCGAGAATCAATCCTCAGTTATGTTTCCAGGCTACAGGGTTCTAGAATAAAACCTCAGTCATGTTCCCAATCCACAGGGTTCCAGAACCAAGGCTCAGTCAATTTCCCGGGGCACAGTATTCCACAATCTAAAGTGATGTCACATGCCCAGTACCCAGGGTTCCAGAATCCACCGGTATCATGTTCCCACGCCACAGGGTTCCAGAATCAATCCTCAGTTATGTTCCCAGGCTACAGGGTTCCAGAATAAAACCTCAGTCATGTTCCCAGTCCACAGGGTTTCAGAACCAAGGCTCAGTCAGGTTCCCGGGGCACAGCATTCCACAATCTAAACAGATGTCATGTTCCCAGGCCACAGTTTTCCAAAATCACGCCTCAGTCATGTTCCCAGGCCACAGGAATCCAGAATCAAACGTCAGTCATGTTGCCAGGCCACAGGTTTCTGCCATCAAACCTCAGTCACGTTCCCGGGCCACAGGGTTCCAGAATCAAGCCTCAGTCATTTTGCCAGGCCAGAGTGTTCCACCATCAAACCTCAGTCATGATCCCAGGCCACATGTTTCCACAATGAAACCTCAGTCATTTTCTCAGGCCAAAGGTTTCCAGAATCAAACCTCAGTCATATTCCCAGGACACATGGTTCCAGAATCAAACCTGAGTCATGTTCGCAGGCCACAGGTTTCAACAATCAAACATCACTCATGTTCCCAGGACACAGGTGTCCAGAATCAAACCTCAGTCATGTACCCAGGGAAGAGGCTTCCAGCAACAAACCTTTGTCATATTCCCAGGACACAGGGTTCCAGAATCAAACCTCAGTCTTGTTCCCAGGACAGAAGTTTCCAGAATCAACCCGATATCATGTTTCCTGGCCACAGTCTTCCAGTATCAAACCTCAGTCATGTTGCCAGGCCACAGGGTTCCACCATCAATCCTCACTCATGTTCCCAGGCCACAGGGTTCCAGAATCAAACCGTTCTCATGTTCCCAGGCCACAGGGTTCCAGAATCCACCGATGTCATGTTAAAGGCCACAGGGTTCCAGAATCAAACCGTTCTCATGTTCCCGGGCCACAGGGTTCCAGAATCAAGCCTCAGTCATTTTGCCAGTCCAGAGTGTTCCACCATCAAACCTCAGTCATGATCCCAGGCCACATGTTTCCACAATGAAACCTCAGTCATTTTCCCAGGCCAAAGGTTTCCAAAATCAAACCTCAGTAATGTTCCCAGGACACATGGTTCCAGAATCAAACCTGAGTCATGTTCGCGGGCCACAGGTTTCAACCATCAAACCTCAGTCATGTTCCCAGGACACAGGTGTCCAGAATCAAACCTCAGTCATGTTCCCAGGGCACAGGCTTCCAGAAACAAACCTCAGTCATGTTCCCAGGACACAAGTTTCCAGAATCAACCAGATATCATGCTTCCTGGCCACAGTCTTCCAGAATCAAACCTTAGTCATGTTGCCAAGCCACAGGTTTCCACCATCAAACCTCAGACATGTTCCCAGGCCAAAGGGTTCTAGAATCCACCGATGTCATGTTCCCAGGCCACAGGGTTCGAGAATCAATCCTCAGTTATGTTTCCAGGCTACAGGGTTCTAGAATAAAACCTCAGTCATGTTCCCAATCCACAGGGTTCCAGAACCAAGGCTCAGTCAATTTCCCGGGGCACAGTATTCCACAATCTAAAGTGATGTCACATGCCCAGTACCCAGGGTTCCAGAATCCACCGGTATCATGTTCCCACGCCACAGGGTTCCAGAATCAATCCTCAGTTATGTTCCCAGGCTACAGGGTTCCAGAATAAAACCTCAGTCATGTTCCCAGTCCACAGGGTTTCAGAACCAAGGCTCAGTCAGGTTCCCGGGGCACAGCATTCCACAATCTAAACAGATGTCATGTTCCCAGGCCACAGTTTTCCAAAATCACGCCTCAGTCATGTTCCCAGGCCACAGGAATCCAGAATCAAACGTCAGTCATGTTGCCAGGCCACAGGTTTCTGCCATCAAACCTCAGTCACGTTCCCGGGCCACAGGGTTCCAGAATCAAGCCTCAGTCATTTTGCCAGGCCAGAGTGTTCCACCATCAAACCTCAGTCATGATCCCAGGCCACATGTTTCCACAATGAAACCTCAGTCATTTTCTCAGGCCAAAGGTTTCCAGAATCAAACCTCAGTCATATTCCCAGGACACATGGTTCCAGAATCAAACCTGAGTCATGTTCGCAGGCCACAGGTTTCAACAATCAAACATCACTCATGTTCCCAGGACACAGGTGTCCAGAATCAAACCTCAGTCATGTACCCAGGGAAGAGGCTTCCAGCAACAAACCTTTGTCATATTCCCAGGACACAGGGTTCCAGAATCAAACCTCAGTCTTGTTCCCAGGACAGAAGTTTCCAGAATCAACCCGATATCATGTTTCCTGGCCACAGTCTTCCAGTATCAAACCTCAGTCATGTTGCCAGGCCACAGGGTTCCACCATCAATCCTCACTCATGTTCCCAGGCCACAGGGTTCCAGAATCAAACCGTTCTCATGTTCCCAGGCCACAGGGTTCCAGAATCCACCGATGTCATGTTAAAGGCCACAGGGTTCCAGAATCAAACCGTTCTCATGTTCCCGGGCCACAGGGTTCCAGAATCAAGCCTCAGTCATTTTGCCAGTCCAGAGTGTTCCACCATCAAACCTCAGTCATGATCCCAGGCCACATGTTTCCACAATGAAACCTCAGTCATTTTCCCAGGCCAAAGGTTTCCAAAATCAAACCTCAGTAATGTTCCCAGGACACATGGTTCCAGAATCAAACCTGAGTCATGTTCGCGGGCCACAGGTTTCAACCATCAAACCTCAGTCATGTTCCCAGGACACAGGTGTCCAGAATCAAACCTCAGTCATGTTCCCAGGGCACAGGCTTCCAGAAACAAACCTCAGTCATGTTCCCAGGACACAAGTTTCCAGAATCAACCAGATATCATGCTTCCTGGCCACAGTCTTCCAGAATCAAACCTTAGTCATGTTGCCAAGCCACAGGTTTCCACCATCAAACCTCAGACATGTTCCCAGGCCAAAGGGTTCTAGAATCCACCGATGTCATGTTCCCAGGCCACAGGGTTCGAGAATCAATCCTCAGTTATGTTTCCAGGCTACAGGGTTCTAGAATAAAACCTCAGTCATGTTCCCAATCCACAGGGTTCCAGAACCAAGGCTCAGTCAATTTCCCGGGGCACAGTATTCCACAATCTAAAGTGATGTCACATGCCCAGTACCCAGGGTTCCAGAATCCACCGGTATCATGTTCCCACGCCACAGGGTTCCAGAATCAATCCTCAGTTATGTTCCCAGGCTACAGGGTTCCAGAATAAAACCTCAGTCATGTTCCCAGTCCACAGGGTTTCAGAACCAAGGCTCAGTCAGGTTCCCGGGGCACAGCATTCCACAATCTAAACAGATGTCATGTTCCCAGGCCACAGTTTTCCAAAATCACGCCTCAGTCATGTTCCCAGGCCACAGGAATCCAGAATCAAACGTCAGTCATGTTGCCAGGCCACAGGTTTCTGCCATCAAACCTCAGTCACGTTCCCGGGCCACAGGGTTCCAGAATCAAGCCTCAGTCATTTTGCCAGGCCAGAGTGTTCCACCATCAAACCTCAGTCATGATCCCAGGCCACATGTTTCCACAATGAAACCTCAGTCATTTTCTCAGGCCAAAGGTTTCCAGAATCAAACCTCAGTCATATTCCCAGGACACATGGTTCCAGAATCAAACCTGAGTCATGTTCGCAGGCCACAGGTTTCAACAATCAAACATCACTCATGTTCCCAGGACACAGGTGTCCAGAATCAAACCTCAGTCATGTACCCAGGGAACAGGCTTCCAGCAACAAACCTTTGTCATATTCCCAGGACACAGGGTTCCAGAATCAAACCTCAGTCTTGTTCCCAGGACAGAAGTTTCCAGAATCAACCCGATATCATGTTTCCTGGCCACAGTCTTCCAGTATCAAACCTCAGTCATGTTGCCAGGCCACAGGGTTCCACCATCAATCCTCACTCATGTTCCCAGGCCACAGGGTTCCAGAATCAAACCGTTCTCATGTTCCCAGGCCACAGGGTTCCAGAATCCACCGATGTCATGTTAAAGGCCACAGGGTTCCAGAATCAAACCGTTCTCATGTTCCCGGGCCACAGGGTTCCAGAATCAAGCCTCAGTCATTTTGCCAGGCCAGAGTGTTCCACCATCAAACCTCAGTCATGATCCCAGGCCACATGTTTCCAAAATGAAACCTCAGTCATGATCCCAGGCCACATGTTTCCACAATGAAACCTCATTCATTTTCCCAGGCCAAAGGTTTCCAAAATCAAACCTCAGTCATGTTCCCAGGACACATGGTTCCAGAATCAAACCCGAGTCATGTTCGCGGGCCACAGGTTTCAACCATCAAACCTCAGTCATGTTCCCAGGACACAGGTGTCCAGAATCAAACCTCAGTCATGTTCCCAGGGCACAGGCTTCCAGAAACAAACCTCAGTCATGTTCCCAGGACACAAGTTTCCAGAATCAACCAGATATCATGCTTCCTGGCCACAGTCTTCCAGAATCAAACCTTAGTCATGTTGCCAAGCCACAGGTTTCCACCATCAAACCTCAGACATGTTCCCAGGCCACAGGGTTCTAGAATCCACCGATGTCATGTTCCCAGGCCACAGGGTTCGAGAATCAATCCTCAGTTATGTTTCCAGGCTACAGGGTTCTAGAATAAAACCTCAGTCATGTTCCCAATCCACAGGGTTCCAGAACCAAGGCTCAGTCAGGTTCCCGGGCCACAGTATTCCACAATCTAAACAGATGTCACATGCCCAGTCCCCAGGGTTCCAGAATCCACCGGTATCATGTTCCCAGGCCACAGGGTTCCAGAATCAATCCTCAGTTATGTTCCCAGGCTACAGGGTTCCAGAATAAAACCTCAGTCATGTTCCCAGTCCACAGGGTTTCAGAACCAAGGCTCAGTCAGGTTCCCGGGGCACAGCATTCCACAATCTAAACAGATGTCATGTTCCTAGGCCACAGTTTTCCAAAATCACGCCTCAGTCATGTTCCCAGGCCACAGGGATCCAGAATCAAACGTCAGTCATGTTGCCAGGCCACAGGTTTCTGCCATCAAACCTCAGTCACGTTCCCGGGCCACAGGGTTCCAGAATCAAGCCTCAGTCTTTTTGCCAGGCCAGAGTGTTCCACCATCAAACCTCAGTCATGATCCCAGGCCACATGTTTCCACAATGAAACCTCAGTCATTTTCTCAGGCCAAAGGTTTCCAGAATCAAACCTCAGTCATATTCCCAGGACACATGGTTCCAGAATCAAACCTGAGTCATGTTCGCAGGCCACAGGTTTCAACAATCAAACATCACTCATGTTCCCAGGACACAGGTGTCCAGAATCAAACCTCAGTCATATACCCAGGGAACAGGCTTCCAGCAACAAACCTTTGTCATATTCCCAGGACACAGGGTTCCAGAATCAAACCTCAGTCTTGTTCCCAGGACAGAAGTTTCCAGAATCAACCCGATATCATGTTTCCTGGCCACAGTCTTCCAGTATCAAACCTCAGTCATGTTGCCAGGCCACAGGGTTCCACCATCAATACTCACTCATGTTCCCAGGCCACAGGGTTCCAGAATCAAACCGTTCTCATGTTCCCAGGCCACAGGGTTCCAGAATCCACCGATGTCATGTTAAAGGCCACAGGGTTCCAGAATCAAACCGTTCTCATGTTCCCGGGCCACAGGGTTCCAGAATCAAGCCTCAGTCATTTTGCCAGTCCAGAGTGTTCCACCATCAAACCTCAGTCATGATCCCAGGCCACATGTTTCCACAATGAAACCTCAGTCATTTTCCCAGGCCAAAGGTTTCCAAAATCAAACCTCAGTAATGTTCCCAGGACACATGGTTCCAGAATCAAACCTGAGTCATGTTCGCGGGCCACAGGTTTCAACCATCAAACCTCAGTCATGTTCCCAGGACACAGGTGTCCAGAATCAAACCTCAGTCATGTTCCCAGGGCACAGGCTTCCAGAAACAAACCTCAGTCATGTTCCCAGGACACAAGTTTCCAGAATCAACCAGATATCATGCTTCCTGGCCACAGTCTTCCAGAATCAAACCTTAGTCATGTTGCCAAGCCACAGGTTTCCACCATCAAACCTCAGACATGTTCCCAGGCCACAGGGTTCTAGAATCCACCGATGTCATGTTCCCAGGCCACAGGGTTCGAGAATCAATCCTCAGTTATGTTTCCAGGCTACAGGGTTCTAGAATAAAACCTCAGTCATGTTCCCAATCCACAGGGTTCCAGAACCAAGGCTCAGTCAATTTCCCGGGGCACAGTATTCCACAATCTAAAGTGATGTCACATGCCCAGTACCCAGGGTTCCAGAATCCACCGGTATCATGTTCCCACGCCACAGGGTTCCAGAATCAATCCTCAGTTATGTTCCCAGGCTACAGGGTTCCAGAATAAAACCTCAGTCATGTTCCCAGTCCACAGGGTTTCAGAACCAAGGCTCAGTCAGGTTCCCGGGGCACAGCATTCCACAATCTAAACAGATGTCATGTTCCCAGGCCACAGTTTTCCAAAATCACGCCTCAGTCATGTTCCCAGGCCACAGGAATCCAGAATCAAACGTCAGTCATGTTGCCAGGCCACAGGTTTCTGCCATCAAACCTCAGTCACGTTCCCGGGCCACAGGGTTCCAGAATCAAGCCTCAGTCATTTTGCCAGGCCAGAGTGTTCCACCATCAAACCTCAGTCATGATCCCAGGCCACATGTTTCCACAATGAAACCTCAGTCATTTTCTCAGGCCAAAGGTTTCCAGAATCAAACCTCAGTCATATTCCCAGGACACATGGTTCCAGAATCAAACCTGAGTCATGTTCGCAGGCCACAGGTTTCAACAATCAAACATCACTCATGTTCCCAGGACACAGGTGTCCAGAATCAAACCTCAGTCATGTACCCAGGGAAGAGGCTTCCAGCAACAAACCTTTGTCATATTCCCAGGACACAGGGTTCCAGAATCAAACCTCAGTCTTGTTCCCAGGACAGAAGTTTCCAGAATCAACCCGATATCATGTTTCCTGGCCACAGTCTTCCAGTATCAAACCTCAGTCATGTTGCCAGGCCACAGGGTTCCACCATCAATCCTCACTCATGTTCCCAGGCCACAGGGTTCCAGAATCAAAACGTTCTCATGTTCCCAGGCCACAGGGTTCCAGAATCCACCGATGTCATGTTAAAGGCCACAGGGTTCCAGAATCAAACCGTTCTCATGTTCCCGGGCCACAGGGTTCCAGAATCAAGCCTCAGTCATTTTGCCAGGCCAGAGTGTTCCACCATCAAACCTCAGTCATGATCCCAGGCCACATGTTTCCACAATGAAACCTCAGTCATTTTCCGAGGCCAATGGTTTCCAAAATCAAACCTCAGTCATGTTCCCAGGACACATGGTTCCAGAATCAAACCCGAGTCATATGCGCGGGCCACAGGTTTCAACCATCAAACCTCAGTCATGTTCCCAGGACACAGGTGTCCAGAATCAAACCTCAGTCATGTTCCCAGGGCACAGGCTTCCAGAAACAAACCTCAGTCATGTTCCCAAGACACAAGTTTCCAGAATCAACCAGATATCATGCTTCCTGGCCACAGTCTTCCAGAATTAAACCTTAGTCATGTTGCCAAGCCACAGGTTTCCACCATCAAACCTCAGACATGTTCTCAGGCCACAGGGTTCTAGAATCCACCGATGTCATGTTCCCAGGCCACAGGGTTCGAGAATCAATCCTCAGTTATGTTTCCAGGCTACAGGGTTCTAGAATAAAACCTCAGTCATGTTCCCAATCCACAGGGTTCCAGAACCAAGGCTCAGTCAGGTTCCCGGGGCACAGTATTCCACAATCTAAACAGATGTCACATGCCCAGTCCCCAGGGTTCCAGAATCCACCGGTATCATGTTCCCAGGCCACAGGGTTCCAGAATCAATCCTCAGTTATGTTCCCAGGCTACAGGGTTCCAGAATAAAACCTCAGTCATGTTACCAGTCCACAGGGTTTCAGAACCAAGGCTCAGTCAGGTTCCCGGGGCACAGCATTCCACAATCTAAACAGATGTCATGTTCCCAGGCCACAGTTTTCCAGAATCACGCCTCAGTCATGTTCCCAGGCCACAGGGATCCAGAATCAAACGTCAGTCATGTTGCCAGGCCACAGGTTTCTGCCATCAAACCTCAGTCACGTTCCCGGGCCACAGGGTTCCAGAATCAAGCCTCAGTCATTTTGCCAGGCCAGAGTGTTCCACCATCAAACCTCAGTCATGATCCCAGGCCACATGTTTCCACAATGAAACCTCAGTCATTTTCTCAGGTCAAAGGTTTCCAGAATCAAACCTCAGTCATATTCCCAGGACACATGGTTCCAGAATCAAACCTGAGTCATGTTCGCAGGCCACAGGTTTCAACAATCAAACATCACTCATGTTCCCAGGACACAGGTGTTCAGAATCAAACCTCAGTCATGTACCCAGGGAACAGGCTTCCAGCAACAAACCTTTGTCATATTCCCAGGACACAGGGTTCCAGAATCAAACCTCAGTCTTGTTCCCAGGACAGAAGTTTCCAGAATCAACCAGATATCATGTTTCCTGGCCACAGTCTTCCAGTATCAAACCTCAGTCATGTTGCCAGGCCACAGGGTTCCACCATCAATCCTCACTCATGTTCCCAGGCCACAGGGTTCCAGAATCAAACCGTTCTCATGTTCCCAGGCCACAGGGTTCCAGAATCCACCGATGTCATGTTAAAGGCCACAGGGTTCCAGAATCAAACCGTTCTCATGTTCCCGGGCCACAGGGTTCCAGAATCAAGCCTCAGTCATTTTGCCAGGCCAGAGTGTTCCACCATCAAACCTCAGGCATGATCCCAGGCCACATGTTTCCACAATGAAACCTCAGTCATTTTCCCAGGCCAAAGGTTTCCAAAATCAAACCTCAGTCATGTTCCCAGGACACATGGTTCCAGAATCAAACCTGAGTCATGTTCGCGGGACACAGGTTTCAACCATCAAACCTCAGTCATGTTCCCAGGACACAGGTGTCCAGAATCAAACCTCAGTCATGTTCCCAGGGCACAGGCTTCCAGAAACAAACCTCAGTCATGTTCCCAGGACACAAGTTTCCAGAATCAACCAGATATCATGCTTCCTCGCCACAGTCTTCCAGAATTAAACCTTAGTCATGTTGCCAAGCCACAGGTTTCCACCATCAAACCTCAGACATGTTCCCGGGCCACAGGGTTCCAGAATCAAGCCTCAGTCATTTTGCCAGGCCAGAGTGTTCCACCATCAAACCTCAGTCATGATCCCAGGCCACATGTTTCCACAATGAAACCTCAGTCATTTTCCCAAGCCAAAGGTTTCCAAAATCAAACCTCAGTCATGTTCCCAGGACACATGGTTCCAGAATCAAACCCGAGTCATGTGCGCGGGCCACAGGTTTCAACCATCAAACCTCAGTCATGTTCCCAGGACACAGGTGTCCAGTATCAAACCTCAGTCATGTTCCCAGGGCACAGGCTTCCAGAAACAAACCTCAGTCATGTTCCCAGGACACAAGTTTCCAGAATCAACCAGATATCATGCTTCCTGGCCACAGTCTTCCAGAATTAAACCTTAGTCATGTTGCCAAGCCACAGGTTTCCACCATCAAACCTCAGACATGTTCTCAGGCCACAGGGTTCTAGAATCCACCGATGTCATGTGCCCAGGCCACAGGGTTCGAGAATCAATCCTCAGTTATGTTTCCAGGCTACAGGGTTCTAGAATAAAACCTCAGTCATGTTCCCAATCCACAGGGTTCCAGAACCAAGGCTCAGTCAGGTTCCCGGGGCACAGTATTCCACAATCTAAACAGATGTCACATGCCCAGTCCCCAGGGTTCCAGAATCCACCGGTATCATGTTCCCAGGCCACAGGGTTCCAGAATCAATCCTCAGTTATGTTCCCAGGCTACAGGGTTCCAGAATAAAACCTCAGTCATGTTCCCAGTCCACAGGGTTTCAGAACCAAGGCTCAGTCAGGTTCCCGGGGCACAGCATTCCACAATCTAAACAGATGTCATGTTCCCAGGCCACAGTTTTCCAGAATCACGCCTCAGTCATGTTCCCAGGCCACAGGGATCCAGAATCAAACGTCAGTCATGTTGCCAGGCCACAGGTTTCTGCCATCAAACCTCAGTCACGTTCCCGGGCCACAGGGTTCCAGAATCAAGCCTCAGTCATTTTGCCAGGCCAGAGTGTTCCACCATCAAACCTCAGTCATGATCCCAGGCCACATGTTTCCACAATGAAACCTCAGTCATTTTCTCAGGCCAAAGGTTTCCAGAATCAAACCTCAGTCATATTCCCAGGACACATGGTTCCAGAATCAAACCTGAGTCATGTTCGCAGGCCACAGGTTTCAACAATCAAACATCACTCATGTTCCCAGGACACAGGTGTTCAGAATCAAACCTCAGTCATGTACCCAGGGAACAGGCTTCCAGCAACAAACCTTTGTCATATTCCCAGGACACAGGGTTCCAGAATCAAACCTCAGTCTTGTTCCCAGGACAGAAGTTTCCAGAATCAACCCGATATCATGTTTCCTGGCCACAGTCTTCCAGTATCAAACCTCAGTCATGTTGCCAGGCCACAGGGTTCCACCATCAATCCTCACTCATGTTCCCAGGCCACAGGGTTCCAGAATCAAACCGTTCTCATGTTCCCAGGCCACAGGGTTCCAGAATCCACCGATGTCATGTTAAAGGCCACAGGGTTCCAGAATCAAACCGTTCTCATGTTCCCGGGCCACAGGGTTCCAGAATCAAGCCTCAGTCATATTGCCAGGCCAGAGTGTTCCACCATCAAACCTCAGTCATGATCCCAGGCCACATGTTTCCACAATGAAACCTCAGTCATTTTCCCAGGCCAAACGTTTCCAAAATCAAACCTCAGTCATGTTCCCAGGACACATGGTTCCAGAATCAAACCTGAGTCATGTTCGCGGGCCACAGGTTTCAACCATCAAACCTCAGTCATGTTCCCAGGACACAGGTGTCCAGAATCAAACCTCAGTCATGTTCCCAGGGCACAGGCTTCCAGAAACAAACCTCAGTCATGTTCCCAGGACACAAGTTTCCAGAATCAACCAGATATCATGCTTCCTGGCCACAGTCTTCCAGAATCAAACCTTAGTCATGTTGCCAAGCCACAGGTTTCCACCATCAAACCTCAGACATGTTCCCAGGCCACAGGGTTCTAGAATCCACCGATGTCATGTTCCCAGGCCACAGGGTTCGAGAATCAATCCTCAGTTATGTTTCCCGGCTACAGGGTTCTAGAATAAAACCTCAGTCATGTTCCCAATCCACAGGGTTCCAGAACCAAGGCTCAGTCAGGTTCCCGGGGCACAGTATTCCACAATCTAAACAGAGGTCACATGCCCAGTCCCCAGGGTTCCAGAATCCACCGGTATCATGTTCCCAGGCCACAGGGTTCCAGAATCAATCCTCAGTTATGTTCCCAGGCTACAGGGTTCCAGAATAAAACCTCAGTCATGTTCCCAGTCCACAGGGTTTCAGAACCAAGGCTCAGTCAGGTTCCCGGGGCACAGTATTCCACAATCTAAACAGATGTCATGTTCCCAGGCCACAGTTTTCCAGAATCACGCCTCAGTCATGTTCCCAGGCCACAGGGATCCAGAATCAAACGTCAGTCATGTTGCCAGGCCACAGGTTTCTGCCATCAAACCTCAGTCACGTTCCCGGGCCACAGGGTTCCAGAATCAAGCCTCAGTCATTTTGCCAGGCCAGAGTGTTCCACCATCAAACCTCAGTCATGATCCCAGGCCACATGTTTCCACAATGAAACCTCAGTCATTTTCTCAGGCCAAAGGTTTCCAGAATCAAACCTCAGTCATATTCCCAGGACACATGGTTCCAGAATCAAACCTGAGTCATGTTCGCAGGCCACAGGTTTCAACAATCAAACATCACTCATGTTCCCAGGACACAGGTGTCCAGAATAAAGCCTCAGTCATGTACCCAGGGAATAGGCTTCCAGCAACAAACCTTTGTCATATTCCCAGGACACAGGGTTCCAGAATCAAACCTCAGTCTTGTTCCCAGGACAGAAGTTTCCAGAATCAACCCGATATCATGTTTCCTGGCCACAGTCTTCCAGTATCAAACCTCAGTCATGTTGCCAGGCCACAGGGTTCCACCATCAATCCTCACTCATGTTCCCAGGCCACAGGGTTCCAGAATCAAACCGTTATCATGTTCCCAGGCCACAGCGTTCCAGAATCCACCGATGTCATGTTAAAGGCCACAGGGTTCCAGAATCAAACCGTTCTCATGTTCCCGGGCCACAGGGTTCCAGAATCAAGCCTCAGTCATTTTGCCAGGCCAGAGTGTTCCACCATCAAACCTCAGGCATGATCCCAGGCCACATGTTTCCACAATGAAACCTCAGTCATTTTCCCAGGCCAAAGGTTTCCAAAATCAAACCTCCGTCATGTTCCCAGGACACATGGTTCCAGAATCAAACCTGAGTCATGTTCGCGGGCCACAGGTTTCAACCATCAAACCTCAGTCATGTTCCCAGGACACAGGTGTCCAGAATCAAACCTCAGTCATGTTCCCAGGGCACAGGCTTCCAGAAACAAACCTCAGTCATGTTCCCAGGACACAAGTTTCCAGAATCAACCAGATATCATGCTTCCTCGCCACAGTCTTCCAGAATTAAACCTTAGTCATGTTGCCAAGCCACAGGTTTCCACCATCAAACCTCAGACATGTTCCCCGGCCACAGGGTTCTAGAATCCACCGATGTCATGTTCCCAGGCCACAGGGTTCGAGAATCAATCCTCAGTTATGTTTCCAGGCTACAGGGTTCTAGAATAAAACCTCAGTCATGTTCCCAATCCACAGGGTTCCAGAACCAAGGCTCAGTCAGTTTCCCGGGGCACAGTATTCCACAATCTAAACAGAGGTCACATGCCCAGTCCCCAGGGTTCCAGAATCCACCGGTATCATGTTCCCAGGCCACAGGGTTCCAGAATCAATCCTCAGTTATGTTCCCAGGCTACAGGGTTCCAGAATAAAACCTCAGTCATGTTCCCAGTCCAAAGGGTTTCAGAACCAAGGCTCAGTCAGGTTCCCGGGGCACAGTGTTCCACAATCTAAACAGATGTCATGTTCCGAGGCCACAGTTTTCCAGAATCACGCCTCAGTCACGTTCCCGGGTCACAGGGTTCCAGAATCAATCCTCAGTTATGTTCCCAGGCTACAGGGTTCCAGAATAAAACCTCAGTCATGTTCCCAGTCCACAGGGTTTCAGAACCAAGGCTCAGTCAGGTTCCCGGGGCACAGCATTCCACAATCTAAACAGAGGTCATGTTCCCAGGCCACAGGGTTCCAGAATAAAACCTCAGTCATGTTCCCAGTCCACAGGGTTTCAGAACCAAGGCTCAGTCAGGTTCCCGGGGCACAGCATTCCACAATCTAAACAGATGTCATGTTCCCAGGCCACAGTTTTCCAAAATCACGCCTCAGTCATGTTCCCAGGCCACAGGGATCCAGAATCAAACGTCAGTCATGTTGCCAGGCCACAGGTTTCTGCCATCAAACCTCAGTCACGTTCCCGGGCCACAGGGTTCCAGAATCAAGCCTCAGTCATTTTGCCAGGCCAGAGTGTTCCACCATCAAACCTCAGTCATGATCCCAGGCCACATGTTTCCACAATGAAACCTCAGTCATTTTCTCAGGCCAAAGGTTTCCAGAATCAAACCTCAGTCATATTCCCAGGACACATGGTTCCAGAATCAAACCTGAGTCATGTTCGCAGGCCACAGGTTTCAACAATCAAACATCACTCATGTTCCCAGGACACAGGTGTCCAGAATCAAACCTCAGTCATGTACCCAGGGAACAGGCTTCCAGCAACAAACCTTTGTCATATTCCCAGGACACAGGGTTCCAGAATCAAACCTCAGTCTTGTTCCCAGGACAGAAGTTTCCAGAATCAACCCGATATCATGATTCCTGGCCACAGTCTTCCAGTATCAAACCTCAGTCATGTTGCCAGGCCACAGGGTTCCACCATCAATCCTCACTCATGTTCCCAGGCCACAGGGTTCCAGAATCAAACCGTTCTCATGTTCCCAGGCTACAGGGTTCCAGAATCCACCGATGTCATGTTAAAGGCTACAGGGTTCCAGAATCAAACCGTTCTCATGTTCCCGGGCCACAGGGTTCCAGAATCAAGCCTCAGTCATTTTGCCAGGCCAGAGTGTTCCACCATCAAACCTCAGTCATGATCCCAGGCCACATGTTTCCACAATGAAACCTCAGTCATTTTCCCAGGCCAAAGGTTTCCAAAATCAAACCTCAGTCATGTTCCCAGGACACATGGTTCCAGAATCAAACCCGAGTCATGTTCGCGGGCCACAGGTTTCAACCATCAAAACTCAGTCATGTTCCCAGGACACAGGTGTCCAGAATCAAACCTCAGTCATGTTCCCAGGGCACAGGCTTCCAGAAACAAACCTCAGTCATGTTCCCAGGACACAAGTTTCCAGAATCAACCAGATATCATGCTTCCTGGCCACAGTCTTCCAGAATCAAACCTTAGTCATGTTGCCAAGCCACAGGTTTCCACCATCAAACCTCAGACATGTTCCCAGGCCACAGGGTTCTAGAATCCACCGATGTCATGTTCCCAGGCCACAGGGTTCGAGAATCAATCCTCAGTTATGTTTCCAGGCTACAGGGTTCTAGAATAAAACCTCAGTCATGTTCCCAATCCACAGGGTTCCAGAACCAAGGCTCAGTCAGGTTCCCGGGGCACAGTATTCCACAATCTAAACAGATGTCACATGCCCAGTCCCCAGGGTTCCAGAATCCACCGGTATCATGTTCCCAGGCCACAGGGTTCCAGAATCAATCCTCAGTTATGTTCCCAGGCTACAGGGTTCCAGAATAAAACCTCAGTCATGTTCCCAGTCCACAGGGTTTCAGAACCAAGGCTCAGTCAGGTTCCCGGGGCACAGCATTCCACAATCTAAACAGATGTCATGTTCCCAGGCCACAGTTTTCCAGAATCACGCCTCAGTCATGTTCCCAGGCCACAGGGATCCAGAATCAAACGTCAGTCATGTTGCCAGGCCACAGGTTTCTGCCATCAAACCTCAGTCACGTTCCCGGGCCACAGGGTTCCAGAATCAAGCCTCAGTCATTTTGGCAGGCCAGAGTGTTCCACCATCAAACCTCAGTCATGATCCCAGGCCACATGTTTCCACAATGAAACCTCAGTCATTTTCTCAGGCCAAAGGTTTCCAGAATCAAACCTCAGTCATATTCCCAGGACACATGGTTCCAGAATCAAACCTGAGTCATGTTCGCAGGCCACAGGTTTCAACAATCAAACATCACTCATGTTCCCAGGACACAGGTGTTCAGAATCAAACCTCAGTCATGTACCCAGGGAACAGGCTTCCAGCAACAAACCTTTGTCATATTCCCAGGACACAGGGTTCCAGAATCAAACCTCAGTCTTGTTCCCAGGACAGAAGTTTCCAGAATCAACCAGATATCATGTTTCCTGGCCACAGTCTTCCAGTATCAAACCTCAGTCATGTTGCCAGGCCACAGGGTTCCACCATCAATCCTCACTCATGTTCCCAGGCCACAGGGTTCCAGAATCAAACCGTTCTCATGTTCCCAGGCCACAGGGTTCCAGAATCCACCGATGTCATGTTAAAGGCCACAGGGTTCCAGAATCAAACCGTTCTCATGTTCCCGGGCCACAGGGTTCCAGAATCAAGCCTCAGTCATTTTGCCAGGCCAGAGTGTTCCACCATCAAACCTCAGGCATGATCCCAGGCCACATGTTTCCACAATGAAACCTCAGTCATTTTCCCAGGCCAAAGGTTTCCAAAATCAAACATCAGTCATGTTCCCAGGACACATGGTTCCAGAATCAAACCTGAGTCATGTTCGCGGGACACAGGTTTCAACCATCAAACCTCAGTCATGTTCCCAGGACACAGGTGTCCAGAATCAAACCTCAGTCATGTTCCCAGGGCACAGGCTTCCAGAAACAAACCTCAGTCATGTTCCCAGGACACAAGTTTCCAGAATCAACCAGATATCATGCTTCCTCGCCACAGTCTTCCAGAATTAAACCTTAGTCATGTTGCCAAGCCACAGGTTTCCACCATCAAACCTCAGACATGTTCCCGGGCCACAGGGTTCCAGAATCAAGCCTCAGTCATTTTGCCAGGCCAGAGTGTTCCACCATCAAACCTCAGTCATGATCCCAGGCCACATGTTTCCACAATGAAACCTCAGTCATTTTCCCAAGCCAAAGGTTTCCAAAATCAAACCTCAGTCATGTTCCCAGGACACATGGTTCCAGAATCAAACCCGAGTCATGTGCGCGGGCCACAGGTTTCAATCATCAAACCTCAGTCATGTTCCCAGGACACAGGTGTCCAGAATCAAACCTCAGTCATGTTCCCAGGGCACAGGCTTCCAGAAACAAACCTCAGTCATGTTCCCAGGACACAAGTTTCCAGAATCAACCAGATATCATGCTTCCTGGCCACAGTCTTCCAGAATTAAACCTTAGTCATGTTGCCAAGCCACAGGTTTCCACCATCAAACCTCAGACATGTTCTCAGGCCACAGGGTTCTAGAATCCACCGATGTCATGTTCCCAGGCCACAGGGTTCGAGAATCAATCCTCAGTTATGTTTCCAGGCTACAGGGTTCTAGAATAAAACCTCAGTCATGTTCCCAATCCACAGGGTTCCAGAACCAAGGCTCAGTCAGGTTCCCGGGGCACAGTATTCCACAATCTAAACAGATGTCACATGCCCAGTCCCCAGGGTTCCAGAATCCACCGGTATCATGTTCCCAGGCCACAGGGTTCCAGAATCAATCCTCAGTTATGTTCCCAGGCTACAGGGTTCCAGAATAAAACCTCAGTCATGTTCCCAGTCCACAGGGTTTCAGAACCAAGGCTCAGTCAGGTTCCCGGGGCACAGCATTCCACAATCTAAACAGATGTCATGTTCCCAGGCCACAGTTTTCCAGAATCACGCCTCAGTCATGTTCCCAGGCCACAGGGATCCAGAATCAAACGTCAGTCATGTTGCCAGGCCACAGGTTTCTGCCATCAAACCTCAGTCACGTTCCCGGGCCACAGGGTTCCAGAATCAAGCCTCAGTCATTTTGCCAGGCCAGAGTGTTCCACCATCAAACCTCAGTCATGATCCCAGGCCACATGTTTCCACAATGAAACCTCAGTCATTTTCTCAGGCCAAAGGTTTCCAGAATCAAACCTCAGTCATATTCCCAGGACACATGGTTCCAGAATCAAACCTGAGTCATGTTCGCAGGCCACAGGTTTCAACAATCAAACATCACTCATGTTCCCAGGACACAGGTGTTCAGAATCAAACCTCAGTCATGTACCCAGGGAACAGGCTTCCAGCAACAAACCTTTGTCATATTCCCAGGACACAGGGTTCCAGAATCAAACCTCAGTCTTGTTCCCAGGACAGAAGTTTCCAGAATCAACCCGATATCATGTTTCCTGGCCACAGTCTTCCAGTATCAAACCTCAGTCATGTTGCCAGGCCACAGGGTTCCACCATCAATCCTCACTCATGTTCCCAGGCCACAGGGTTCCAGAATCAAACCGTTCTCATGTTCCCAGGCCACAGGGTTCCAGAATCCACCGATGTCATGTTAAAGGCCACAGGGTTCCAGAATCAAACCGTTCTCATGTTCCCGGGCCACAGGGTTCCAGAATCAAGCCTCAGTCATATTGCCAGGCCAGAGTGTTCCACCATCAAACCTCAGTCATGATCCCAGGCCACATGTTTCCACAATGAAACCTCAGTCATTTTCCCAGGCCAAACGTTTCCAAAATCAAACCTCAGTCATGTTCCCAGGACACATGGTTCCAGAATCAAACCTGAGTCATGTTCGCGGGCCACAGGTTTCAACCATCAAACCTCAGTCATGTTCCCAGGACACAGGTGTCCAGAATCAAACCTCAGTCATGTTCCCAGGGCACAGGCTTCCAGAAACAAACCTCAGTCATGTTCCCAGGACACAAGTTTCCAGAATCAACCAGATATCATGCTTCCTGGCCACAGTCTTCCAGAATCAAACCTTAGTCATGTTGCCAAGCCACAGGTTTCCACCATCAAACCTCAGACATGTTCCCAGGCCACAGGGTTCTAGAATCCACCGATGTCATGTTCCCAGGCCACAGGGTTCGAGAATCAATCCTCAGTTATGTTTCCAGGCTACAGGGTTCTAGAATAAAACCTCAGTCATGTTCCCAATCCACAGGGTTCCAGAACCAAGGCTCAGTCAGGTTCCCGGGGCACAGTATTCCACAATCTAAACAGAGGTCACATGCCCAGTCCCCAGGGTTCCAGAATCCACCGGTATCATGTTCCCAGGCCACAGGGTTCCAGAATCAATCCTCAGTTATGTTCCCAGGCTACAGGGTTCCAGAATAAAACCTCAGTCATGTTCCCAGTCCACAGGGTTTCAGAACCAAGGCTCAGTCAGGTTCCCGGGGCACAGTATTCCACAATCTAAACAGATGTCATGTTCCCAGGCCACAGTTTTCCAGAATCACGCCTCAGTCATGTTCCCAGGCCACAGGGATCCAGAATCAAACGTCAGTCATGTTGCCAGGCCACAGGTTTCTGCCATCAAACCTCAGTCACGTTCCCGGGCCACAGGGTTCCAGAATCAAGCCTCAGTCATTTTGCCAGGCCAGAGTGTTCCACCATCAAACCTCAGTCATGATCCCAGGCCACATGTTTCCACAATGAAACCTCAGTCATTTTCTCAGGCCAAAGGTTTCCAGAATCAAACCTCAGTCATATTCCCAGGACACATGGTTCCAGAATCAAACCTGAGTCATGTTCGCAGGCCACAGGTTTCAATAATCAAACATCACTCATGTTCCCAGGACACAGGTGTCCAGAATAAAGCCTCAGTCATGTACCCAGGGAATAGGCTTCCAGCAACAAACCTTTGTCATATTCCCAGGACACAGGGTTCCAGAATCAAACCTCAGTCTTGTTCCCAGGACAGAAGTTTCCAGAATCAACCCGATATCATGTTTCCTGGCCACAGTCTTCCAGTATCAAACCTCAGTCATGTTGCCAGGCCACAGGGTTCCACCATCAATCCTCACTCATGTTCCCAGGCCACAGGGTTCCAGAATCAAACCGTTATCATGTTCCCAGGCCACAGCGTTCCAGAATCCACCGATGTCATGTTAAAGGCCACAGGGTTCCAGAATCAAACCGTTCTCATGTTCCCGGGCCACAGGGTTCCAGAATCAAGCCTCAGTCATTTTGCCAGGCCAGAGTGTTCCACCATCAAACCTCAGGCATGATCCCAGGCCACATGTTTCCACAATGAAACCTCAGTCATTTTCCCAGGCCAAAGGTTTCCAAAATCAAACCTCAGTCATGTTCCCAGGACACATGGTTCCAGAATCAAACCTGAGTCATGTTCGCGGGCCACAGGTTTCAACCATCAAACCTCAGTCATGTTCCCAGGACACAGGTGTCCAGAATCAAACCTCAGTCATGTTCCCAGGGCACAGGCTTCCAGAAACAAACCTCAGTCATGTTCCCAGGACACAAGTTTCCAGAATCAACCAGATATCATGCTTCCTCGCCACAGTCTTCCAGAATTAAACCTTAGTCATGTTGCCAAGCCACAGGTTTCCACCATCAAACCTCAGACATGTTCCCAGGCCACAGGGTTCTAGAATCCACCGATGTCATGTTCCCAGGCCACAGGGTTCGAGAATCAATCCTCAGTTATGTTTCCAGGCTACAGGGTTCTAGAATAAAACCTCAGTCATGTTCCCAATCCACAGGGTTCCAGAACCAAGGCTCAGTCAGTTTCCCGGGGCACAGTATTCCACAATCTAAACAGAGGTCACATGCCCAGTCCCCAGGGTTCCAGAATCCACCGGTATCATGTTCCCAGGCCACAGGGTTCCAGAATCAATCCTCAGTTATGTTCCCAGGCTACAGGGTTCCAGAATAAAACCTCAGTCATGTTCCCAGTCCAAAGGGTTTCAGAACCAAGGCTCAGTCAGGTTCCCGGGGCACAGTGTTCCACAATCTAAACAGATGTCATGTTCCGAGGCCACAGTTTTCCAGAATCACGCCTCAGTCACGTTCCCGGGCCACAGGGTTCCAGAATCAATCCTCAGTTATGTTCCCAGGCTACAGGGTTCCAGAATAAAACCTCAGTCATGTTCCCAGTCCACAGGGTTTCAGAACCAAGGCTCAGTCAGGTTCCCGGGGCACAGCATTCCACAATCTAAACAGAGGTCATGTTCCCAGGCCACAGGGTTCCAGAATAAAACCTCAGTCATGTTCCCAGTCCACAGGGTTTCAGAACCAAGGCTCAGTCAGGTTCTCGGGGCACAGCATTCCACAATCTAAACAGATGTCATGTTCCCAGGCCACAGTTTTCCAAAATCACGCCTCAGTCATGTTCCCAGGCCACAGGGATCCAGAATCAAACGTCAGTCATGTTGCCAGGCCACAGGTTTCTGCCATCAAACCTCAGTCACGTTCCCGGGCCACAGGGTTCCAGAATCAAGCCTCAGTCATTTTGCCAGGCCAGAGTGTTCCACCATCAAACCTCAGTCATGATCCCAGGCCACATGTTTCCACAATGAAACCTCAGTCATTTTCTCAGGCCAAAGGTTTCCAGAATCAAACCTCAGTCATATTCCCAGGACACATGGTTCCAGAATCAAACCTGAGTCATGTTCGCAAGCCACAGGTTTCAACAATCAAACATCACTCATGTTCCCAGGACACAGGTGTCCAGAATCAAACCTCAGTCATGTACCCAGGGAACAGGCTTCCAGCAACAAACCTTTGTCATATTCCCAGGACACAGGGTTCCAGAATCAAACCTCAGTCTTGTTCCCAGGACAGAAGTTTCCAGAATCAACCCGATATCATGATTCCTGGCCACAGTCTTCCAGTATCAAACCTCAGTCATGTTGCCAGGCCACAGGGTTCCACCATCAATCCTCACTCATGTTCCCAGGCCACAGGGTTCCAGAATCAAACCGTTCTCATGTTCCCAGGCTACAGGGTTCCAGAATCCACCGATGTCATGTTAAAGGCCACAGGGTTCCAGAATCAAACCGTTCTCATGTTCCCGGGCCACAGGGTTCCAGAATCAAGCCTCAGTCATTTTGCCAGGCCAGAGTGTTCCACCATCAAACCTCAGTCATGATCCCAGGCCACATGTTTCCACAATGAAACCTCAGTCATTTTCCCAGGCCAAAGGTTTCCAAAATCAAACCTCAGTCATGTTCCCAGGACACATGGTTCCAGAATCAAACCCGAGTCATGTTCGCGGGCCACAGGTTTCAACCATCAAAACTCAGTCATGTTCCCAGGACACAGGTGTCCAGAATCAAACCTCAGTCATGTTCCCAGGGCACAGGCTTCCAGAAACAAACCTCAGTCATGTTCCCAGGACACAAGTTTCCAGAATCAACCAGATATCATGCTTCCTGGCCACAGTCTTCCAGAATCAAACCTTAGTCATGTTGCCAAGCCACAGGTTTCCACCATCAAACCTCAGACATGTTCCCAGGCCACAGGGTTCTAGAATCCACCGATGTCATGTTCCCAGGCCACAGGGTTCGAGAATCAATCCTCAGTTATGTTTCCAGGCTACAGGGTTCTAGAATAAAACCTCAGTCATGTTCCCAATCCACAGGGTTCCAGAACCAAGGCTCAGTCAGGTTCCCGGGGCACAGTATTCCACAATCTAAACAGATGTCACATGCCCAGTCCCCAGGGTTCCAGAATCCACCGGTATCATGTTCCCAGGCCACAGGGTTCCAGAATCAATCCTCAGTTATGTTCCCAGGCTACAGGGTTCCAGAATAAAACCTCAGTCATGTTCCCAGTCCACAGGGTTTCAGAACCAAGGCTCAGTCAGGTTCCCGGGGCACAGCATTCCACAATCTAAACAGATGTCATGTTCCCAGGCCACAGTTTTCCAGAATCACGCCTCAGTCATGTTCCCAGGCCACAGGGATCCAGAATCAAACGTCAGTCATGTTGCCAGGCCACAGGTTTCTGCCATCAAACCTCAGTCACGTTCCCGGGCCACAGGGTTCCAGAATCAAGCCTCAGTCATTTTGCCAGGCCAGAGTGTTCCACCATCAAACCTCAGTCATGATCCCAGGCCACATGTTTCCACAATGAAACCTCAGTCATTTTCTCAGGCCAAAGGTTTCCAGAATCAAACCTCAGTCATATTCCCAGGACACATGGTTCCAGAATCAAACCTGAGTCATGTTCGCAGGCCACAGGTTTCAACAATCAAACATCACTCATGTTCCCAGGACACAGGTGTTCAGAATCAAACCTCAGTCATGTACCCAGGGAACAGGCTTCCAGCAACAAACCTTTGTCATATTCCCAGGACACAGGGTTCCAGAATCAAACCTCAGTCTTGTTCCCAGGACAGAAGTTTCCAGAATCAACCCGATATCATGTTTCCTGGCCACAGTCTTCCAGTATCAAACCTCAGTCATGTTGCCAGGCCACAGGGTTCCACCATCAATCCTCACTCATGTTCCCAGGCCACAGGGTTCCAGAATCAAACCGTTCTCATGTTCCCAGGCCACAGGGTTCCAGAATCCACCGATGTCATGTTAAAGGCCACAGGGTTCCAGAATCAAACCGTTCTCATGTTCCCGGGCCACAGGGTTCCAGAATCAAGCCTCAGTCATTTTGCCAGGCCAGAGTGTTCCACCATCAAACCTCAGTCATGATCCCAGGCCACATGTTTCCACAATGAAAGCTCAGTCATTTTCCCAGGCCAAACGTTTCCAAAATCAAACCTCAGTCATGTTCCCAGGACACATGGTTCCAGAATCAAACCTGAGTCATGTTCGCGGGCCACAGGTTTCAACCATCAAACCTCAGTCATGTTCCCAGGACACAGGTGTCCAGAATCAAACCTCAGTCATGTTCCCAGGGCACAGGCTTCCAGAAACAAACCTCAGTCATGTTCCCAGGACACAAGTTTCCAGAATCAACCAGATATCATGCTTCCTGGCCACAGTCTTCCAGAATCAAACCTTAGTCATGTTGCCAAGCCACAGGTTTCCACCATCAAACCTCAGACATGTTCCCAGGCCACAGGGTTCTAGAATCCACCGATGTCATGTTCCCAGGCCACAGGGTTCGAGAATCAATCCTCAGTTATGTTTCCAGGCTACAGGGTTCTAGAATAAAACCTCAGTCATGTTCCCAATCCACAGGGTTCCAGAACCAAGGCTCAGTAAGGTTCCCGGGGCACAGGATTCCACAATCTAAACAGATGTCACATGCCCAGTCCCCAGGGTTCCAGAATCCACCGGTATCATGTTCCCAGGCCACAGGGTTCCAGAATCAATCCTCAGTTATGTTCCCAGGCTACAGGGTTCCAGAATAAAACCTCAGTCATGTTCCCAGTCCACAGGGTTTCAGAACCAAGGCTCAGTCAGGTTCCCGGGGCACAGCATTCCACAATCTAAACAGATGTCATGTTCCCAGGCCACAGTTTTCCAGAATCACGCCTCAGTCATGTTCCCAGGCCACAGGGATCCAGAATCAAACGTCAGTCATGTTGCCAGGCCACAGGTTTCTGCCATCAAACCTCAGTCACGTTCCCGGGCCACAGGGTTCCAGAATCAAGCCTCAGTCATTTTGCCAGGCCAGAGTGTTCCACCATCAAACCTCAGTCATGATCCCAGGCCACATGTTTCCACAATGAAACCTCAGTCATTTTCTCAGGCCAAAGGTTTCCAGAATCAAACCTCAGTCATATTCCCAGGACACATGGTTCCAGAATCAAACCTGAGTCATGTTCGCAGGCCACAGGTTTCAACAATCAAACATCACTCATGTTCCCAGGACACAGGTGTTCAGAATCAAACCTCAGTCATGTACCCAGGGAACAGGCTTCCAGCAACAAACCTTTGTCATATTCCCAGGACACAGGGTTCCAGAATCAAACCTCAGTCTTGTTCCCAGGACAGAAGTTTCCAGAATCAACCCGATATCATGTTTCCTGGCCACAGTCTTCCAGTATCAAACCTCAGTCATGTTGCCAGGCCACAGGGTTCCACCATCAATCCTCACTCATGTTCCCAGGCCACAGGGTTCCAGAATCAAACCGTTCTCATGTTCCCAGGCCACAGGGTTCCAGAATCCACCGATGTCATGTTAAAGGCCACAGGGTTCCAGAATCAAACCGTTCTCATGTTCCCGGGCCACAGGGTTCCAGAATCAAGCCTCAGTCATTTTGCCAGGCCAGAGTGTTCCACCATCAAACCTCAGTCATGATCCCAGGCCACATGTTTCCACAATGAAAGCTCAGTCATTTTCCCAGGCCAAACGTTTCCAAAATCAAACCTCAGTCATGTTCCCAGGACACATGGTTCCAGAATCAAACCTGAGTCATGTTCGCGGGCCACAGGTTTCAACCATCAAACCTCAGTCATGTTCCCAGGACACAGGTGTCCAGAATCAAACCTCAGTCATGTTCCCAGGGCACAGGCTTCCAGAAACAAACCTCAGTCATGTTCCCAGGACACAAGTTTCCAGAATCAACCAGATATCATGCTTCCTGGCCACAGTCTTCCAGAATCAAACCTTAGTCATGTTGCCAAGCCACAGGTTTCCACCATCAAACCTCAGACATGTTCCCAGGCCACAGGGTTCTAGAATCCACCGATGTCATGTTCCCAGGACACAGGGTTCGAGAATCAATCCTCAGTTATGTTTCCAGGCTACAGGGTTCTAGAATAAAACCTCAGTCATGTTCCCAATCCACAGGGTTCCAGAACCAAGGCTCAGTCAGGTTCCCGGGGCACAGTATTCCACAATCTAAACAGAGGTCACATGCCCAGTCCCCAGGGTTCCAGAATCCACCGGTATCATGTTCCCAGGCCACAGGGTTCCAGAATCAATCCTCAGTTATGTTCCCAGGCTACAGGGTTCCAGAATAAAACCTCAGTCATGTTCCCAGTCCACAGGGTTTCAGAACCAAGGCTCAGTCAGGTTCCCGGGGCACAGTATTCCACAATCTAAACAGATGTCATGTTCCCAGGCCACAGTTTTCCAGAATCACGCCTCAGTCATGTTCCCAGGCCACAGGGATCCAGAATCAAACGTCAGTCATGTTGCCAGGCCACAGGTTTCTGCCATCAAACCTCAGTCACGTTCCCGGGCCACAGGGTTCCAGAATCAAGCCTCAGTCATTTTGCCAGGCCAGAGTGTTCCACCATCAAACCTCAGTCATGATCCCAGGCCACATGTTTCCACAATGAAACCTCAGTCATTTTCTCAGGCCAAAGGTTTCCAGAATCAAACCTCAGTCATATTCCCAGGACACATGGTTCCAGAATCAAACCTGAGTCATGTTCGCAGGCCACAGGTTTCAACAATCAAACATCACTCATGTTCCCAGGACACAGCTGTCCAGAATAAAGCCTCAGTCATGTACCCAGGGAACAGGCTTCCAGCAACAAACCTTTGTCATATTCCCAGGACACAGGGTTCCAGAATCAAACCTCAGTCTTGTTCCCAGGACAGAAGTTTCCAGAATCAACCCGATATCATGTTTCCTGGCCACAGTCTTCCAGTATCAAACCTCAGTCATGTTGCCAGGCCACAGGGTTCCACCATCAATCCTCACTCATGTTCCCAGGCCACAGGGTTCCAGAATCAAACCGTTCTCATGTTCCCAGGCCACAGCGTTCCAGAATCCACCGATGTCATGTTAAAGGCCACAGGGTTCCAGAATCAAACCGTTCTCATGTTCCCGGGCCACAGGGTTCCAGAATCAAGCCTCAGTCATTTTGCCAGGCCAGAGTGTTCCACCATCAAACCTCAGGCATGATCCCAGGCCACATGTTTCCACAATGAAACCTCAGTCATTTTCCCAGGCCAAAGGTTTCCAAAATCAAACCTCAGTCATGTTCCCAGGACACATGGTTCCAGAATCAAACCTGAGTCATGTTCGCGGGCCACAGGTTTCAACCATCAAACCTCAGTCATGTTCCCAGGACACAGGTGTCCAGAATCAAACCTCAGTCATGTTCCCAGGGCACAGGCTTCCAGAAACAAACCTCAGTCATGTTCCCAGGACACAAGTTTCCAGAATCAACCAGATATCATGCTTCCTCGCCACAGTCTTCCAGAATTAAATCTTAGTCATGTTGCCAAGCCACAGGTTTCCACCATCAAACCTCAGACATGTTCCCAGGCCACAGGGTTCTAGAATCCACCGATGTCATGTTCCCAGGCCACAGGGTTCGAGAATCAATCCTCAGTTATGTTTCCAGGCTACAGGGTTCTAGAATAAAACCTCAGTCATGTTCCCAATCCACAGGGTTCCAGAACCAAGGCTCAGTCAGTTTCCCGGGGCACAGTATTCCACAATCTAAACAGAGGTCACATGCCCAGTCCCCAGGGTTCCAGAATCCACCGGTATCATGTTCCCAGGCCACAGGGTTCCAGAATCAATCCTCAGTTATGTTCCCAGGCTACAGGGTTCCAGAATAAAACCTCAGTCATGTTCCCAGTCCACAGGGTTTCAGAACCAAGGCTCAGTCAGGTTCCCGGGGCACAGTATTCCACAATCTAAACAGAGGTCATGTTCCCAGGCCACAGGGTTCCAGAATAAAACCTCAGTCATGTTCCCAGTCCACAGGGTTTCAGAACCAAGGCTCAGTCAGGTTCCCGGGGCACAGCATTCCACAATCTAAACAGATGTCATGTTCCCAGGCCACAGTTTTCCAAAATCACGCCTCAGTCATGTTCCCAGGCCACAGGGATCCAGAATCAAACGTCAGTCATGTTGCCAGGCCACAGGTTTCTGCCATCAAACCTCAGTCACGTTCCCGGGCCACAGGGTTCCAGAATCAAGCCTCAGTCTTTTTGCCAGGCCAGAGTGTTCCACCATCAAACCTCAGTCATGATCCCAGGCCACATGTTTCCACAATGAAACCTCAGTCATTTTCTCAGGCCAAAGGTTTCCAGAATCAAACCTCAGTCATATTCCCAGGACACATGGTTCCAGAATCAAACCTGAGTCATGTTCGCAGGCCACAGGTTTCAACAATCAAACATCACTCATGTTCCCAGGACACAGGTGTCCAGAATCAAACCTCAGTCATATACCCAGGGAACAGGCTTCCAGCAACAAACCTTTGTCATATTCCCAGGACACAGGGTTCCAGAATCAAACCTCAGTCTTGTTCCCAGGACAGAAGTTTCCAGAATCAACCCGATATCATGTTTCCTGGCCACAGTCTTCCAGTATCAAACCTCAGTCATGTTGCCAGGCCACAGGGTTCCACCATCAATCCTCACTCATGTTCCCAGGCCACAGGGTTCCAGAATCAAACCGTTCTCATGTTCCCAGGCCACAGGGTTCCAGAATCCACCGATGTCATGTTAAAGGCCACAGGGTTCCAGAATCAAACCGTTCTCATGTTCCTGGGCCACAGGGTTCCAGAATCAAGCCTCAGTCATTTTGCCAGTCCAGAGTGTTCCACCATCAAACCTCAGTCATGATCCCAGGCCACATGTTTCCACAATGAAACCTCAGTCATTTTCCCAGGCCAAAGGTTTCCAAAATCAAACCTCAGTAATGTTCCCAGGACACATGGTTCCAGAATCAAACCTGAGTCATGTTCGCGGGCCACAGGTTTCAACCATCAAACCTCAGTCATGTTCCCAGGACACAGGTGTCCAGAATGAAACCTCAGTCATGTTCCCAGTCCACAGGGTTTCAGAACCAAGGCTCAGTCAGGTTCCCGGGGCACAGCATTCCACAATCTAAACAGATGTCATGTTCCCAGGCCACAGTTTTCCAGAATCACGCCTCAGTCATGTTCCCAGGCCACAGGGATCCAGAATCAAACGTCAGTCATGTTGCCAGGCCACAGGTTTCTGCCATCAAACCTCAGTCACGTTCCCGGGCCACAGGGTTCCAGAATCAAGCCTCAGTCATTTTGCCAGGCCAGAGTGTTCCACCATCAAACCTCAGTCATGATCCCAGGCCACATGTTTCCACAATGAAACCTCAGTCATTTTCTCAGGCCAAAGGTTTCCAGAATCAAACCTCAGTCATATTCCCAGGATACATGGTTCCAGAATCAAACCTGAGTCATGTTCGCAGGCCACAGGTTTAAACAATCAAACATCACTCATGTTCCCAGGACACAGGTGTCCAGAATCAAACCTCAGTCATGTACCCAGGGAACAGGCTTCCAGCAACAAACCTTTGTCATATTCCCAGGACACAGGGTTCCAGAATCAAACCTCAGTCTTGTTCCCAGGACAGAAGTTTCCAGAATCAACCCGATATCATGTTTCCTGGCCACAGTCTTCCAGTATCAAACCTCAGTCATGTTGCCAGGCCACAGGGTTCCACCATCAATCCTCACTCATGTTCCCAGGCCACAGGGTTCCAGAATCAAACCGTTCTCATGTTCCCAGGCCACAGGGTTCCAGAATCCACCGATGTCATGTTAAAGGCCACAGGGTTCCAGAATCAAACCGTTCTCATGTTCCCGGGCCACAGGGTTCCAGAATCAAGCCTCAGTCATTTTGCCAGGCCAGAGTGTTCCACCATCAAACCTCAGTCATGATCCCAGGCCACATGTTTCCACAATGAAACCTCAGTCATTTTCCCAGGCCAAAGGTTTCCAAAATCAAACCTCAGTCATGTTCCCAGGACACATGGTTCCAGAATCAAACCCGAGTCATGTTCGCGGGCCACAGGTTTCAACCATCAAACCTCAGTCATGTTCCCAGGACACAGGTGTCCAGAATCAAACCTCAGTCATGTTCCCAGGGCACAGGCTTCCAGAAACAAACCTCAGTCATGTTCCCAGGACACAAGTTTCCAGAATCAACCAGATATCATGCTTCCTGGCCACAGTCTTCCAGAATCAAACCTTAGTCATGTTGCCAAGCCACAGGTTTCCACCATCAAACCTCAGACATGTTCCCAGGCCACAGGGTTCTAGAATCCACCGATGTCATGTTCCCAGGCCACAGGGTTCGAGAATCAATCCTCAGTTATGTTTCCAGGCTACAGGGTTCTAGAATAAAACCTCAGTCATGTTCCCAATCCACAGGGTTCCAGAACCAAGGCTCAGTCAGGTTCCCGGGCCACAGTATTCCACAATCTAAACAGATGTCACATGCCCAGTCCCCAGGGTTCCAGAATCCACCGGTATCATGTTCCCAGGCCACAGGGTTCCAGAATCAATCCTCAGTTATGTTCCCAGGCTACAGGGTTCCAGAATAAAACCTCAGTCATGTTCCCAGTCCACAGGGTTTCAGAACCAAGGCTCAGTCAGGTTCCCGGGGCACAGCATTCCACAATCTAAACAGATGTCATGTTCACAGGCCACAGTTTTCCAGAATCACGCCTCAGTCATGTTCCCAGGCCACAGGGATCCAGAATCAAACGTCAGTCATGTTGCCAGGCCACAGGTTTCTGCCATCAAACCTCAGTCACGTTCCCGGGCCACAGGGTTCCAGAATCAAGCCTCAGTCATTTTGCCAGGCCAGAGTGTTCCACCATCAAACCTCAGTCATGATCCCAGGCCACATGTTTCCACAATGAAACCTCAGTCATTTTCTCAGGCCAAAGGTTTCCAGAATCAAACCTCAGTCATATTCCCAGGATACATGGTTCCAGAATCAAACCTGAGTCATGTTCGCAGGCCACAGGTTTCAACAATCAAACATCACTCATGTTCCCAGGACACAGGTGTCCAGAATCAAACCTCAGTCATGTACCCAGGGAACAGGCTTCCAGCAACAAACCTTTGTCATATTCCCAGGACACAGGGTTCCAGAATCAAACCTCAGTCTTGTTCCCAGGACAGAAGTTTCCAGAATCAACCCGATATCATGTTTCCTGGCCACAGTCTTCCAGTATCAAACCTCAGTCATGTTGCCAGGCCACAGGGTTCCACCATCAATCCTCACTCATGTTCCCAGGCCACAGGGTTCCAGAATCAAACCGTTCTCATGTTCCCAGGCCACAGGGTTCCAGAATCCACCGATGTCATGTTAAAGGCCACAGGGTTCCAGAATCAAACCGTTCTCATGTTCCCGGGCCACAGGGTTCCAGAATCAAGCCTCAGTCATTTTGCCAGGCCAGAGTGTTCCACCATCAAACCTCAGTCATGATCCCAGGCCACATGTTTCCACAATGAAACCTCAGTCATTTTCCCAGGCCAAAGGTTTCCAAAATCAAACCTCAGTCATGTTCCCAGGACACATGGTTCCAGAATCAAACCCGAGTCATGTTCGCGGGCCACAGGTTTCAACCATCAAACCTCAGTCATGTTCCCAGGACACAGGTGTCCAGAATCAAACCTCAGTCATGTTCCCAGGGCACAGGCTTCCAGAAACAAACCTCAGTCATGTTCCCAGGACACAAGTTTCCAGAATCAACCAGATATCATGCTTCCTGGCCACAGTCTTCCAGAATCAAACCTTAGTCATGTTGCCAAGCCACAGGTTTCCACCATCAAACCTCAGACATGTTCCCAGGCCACAGGGTTCTAGAATCCACCGATGTCATGTTCCCAGGCCACAGGGTTCGAGAATCAATCCTCAGTTATGTTTCCAGGCTACAGGGTTCTAGAATAAAACCTCAGTCATGTTCCCAATCCACAGGGTTCCAGAACCAAGGCTCAGTCAGGTTCCCGGGGCACAGTATTCCACAATCTAAACAGATGTCACATGCCCAGTCCCCAGGGTTCCAGAATCCACCGGTATCATGTTCCCAGGCCACAGGGTTCCAGAATCAATCCTCAGTTATGTTCCCAGGCTACAGGGTTCCAGAATAAAACCTCAGTCATGTTCCCAGTCCACAGGGTTTCAGAACCAAGGCTCAGTCAGGTTCCCGGGGCACAGCATTCCACAATCTAAACAGAGGTCATGTTCCCAGGCCACAGGGTTCCAGAATAAAACCTCAGTCATGTTCCCAGTCCACAGGGTTTCAGAACCAAGGCTCAGTCAGGTTCCCGGGGCACAGCATTCCACAATCTAAACAGATGTCATGTTCCCAGGCCACAGTTTTCCAGAATCACGCCTCAGTCATGTTCCCAGGCCACAGGGATCCAGAATCAAACGTCAGTCATGTTGCCAGGCCACAGGTTTCTGCCATCAAACCTCAGTCACGTTCCCGGGCCACAGGGTTCCAGAATCAATCCTCAGTTATGTTCCCAGGCTACAGGGTTCCAGAATAAAACCTCAGTCATGTTCCCAGTCCACAGGGTTTCAGAACCAAGGCTCAGTCAGGTTCCCGGGGCACAGCATTCCACAATCAAAACAGAGGTCATGTTCCCAGGCCACAGGGTTCCAGAATAAAACCTCAGTCATGTTCCCAGTCCACAGGGTTTCAGAACCAAGGCTCAGTCAGGTTCCCGGGGCACAGCATTCCACAATCTAAACAGATGTCATGTTCCCAGGCCACAGTTTTCCAAAATCACGCCTCAGTCATGTTCCCAGGCCACAGGGATCCAGAATCAAACGTCAGTCATGTTGCCAGGCCACAGGTTTCTGCCATCAAACCTCAGTCACGTTCCCGGGCCACAGGGTTCCAGAATCAAGCCTCAGTCATTTTGCCAGGCCAGAGTGTTCCACCATCAAACCTCAGTCATGATCCCAGGCCACATGTTTCCACAATGAAACCTCAGTCATTTTCTCAGGCCAAAGGTTTCCAGAATCAAACCTCAGTCATATTCCCAGGACACATGGTTCCAGAATCAAACCTGAGTCATGTTCGCAGGCCACAGGTTTCAACAATCAAACATCACTCATGTTCCCAGGACACAGGTGTCCAGAATCAAACCTCAGTCATGTACCCAGGGAACAGGCTTCCAGCAACAAACCTTTGTCATATTCCCAGGACACAGGGTTCCAGAATCAAACCTCAGTCTTGTTCCCAGGACAGAAGTTTCCAGAATCAACCCGATATCATGTTTCCTGGCCACAGTCTTCCAGTATCAAACATCAGTCATGTTGCCAGGCCACAGGGTTCCACCATCAATCCTCACTCATGTTCCCAGGCCACAGGGTTCCAGAATCAAACCGTTCTCATGTTCCCAGGCTACAGGGTTCCAGAATCCACCGATGTCATGTTAAAGGCCACAGGGTTCCAGAATCAAACCGTTCTCATGTTCCCGGGCCACAGGGTTCCAGAATCAAGCCTCAGTCATTTTGCCAGGCCAGAGTGTTCCACCATCAAACCTCAGTCATGATCCCAGGCCACATGTTTCCACAATGAAACCTCAGTCATTTTCCCAGGCCAAAGGTTTCCAAAATCAAACCTCAGTCATGTTCCCAGGACACATGGTTCCAGAATCAAACCCGAGTCATGTTCGCGGGCCACAGGTTTCAACCATCAAACCTCAGTCATGTTCCCAGGACACAGGTGTCCAGAATCAAACCTCAGTCATGTTCCCAGGGCACAGGCTTCCAGAAACAAACCTCAGTCATGTTCCCAGGACACAAGTTTCCAGAATCAACCAGATATCATGCTTCCTGGCCACAGTCTTCCAGAATCAAACCTTAGTCATGTTGCCAAGCCACAGGTTTCCACCATCAAACCTCAGACATGTTCCCAGGCCACAGGGTTCTAGAATCCACCGATGTCATGTTCCCAGGCCACAGGGTTCGAGAATCAATCCTCAGTTATGTTTCCAGGCTACAGGGTTCTAGAATAAAACCTCAGTCATGTTCCCAATCCACAGGGTTCCAGAACCAAGGCTCAGTCAGGTTCCCGGGCCACAGTATTCCACAATCTAAACAGATGTCACATGCCCAGTCCCCAGGGTTCCAGAATCCACCGGTATCATGTTCCCAGGCCACAGGGTTCCAGAATCAATCCTCAGTTATGTTCCCAGGCTACAGGGTTCCAGAATAAAACCTCAGTCATGTTCCCAGTCCACAGGGTTTCAGAACCAAGGCTCAGTCAGGTTCCCGGGGCACAGCATTCCACAATCTAAACAGATGTCATGTTCCCAGGCCACAGTTTTCCAGAATCACGCCTCAGTCATGTTCCCAGGCCACAGGGATCCAGAATCAAACGTCAGTCATGTTGTCAGGCCACAGGTTTCTGCCATCAAACCTCAGTCACGTTCCCGGGCCACAGGGTTCCAGAATCAAGCCTCAGTCATTTTGCCAGGCCAGAGTGTTCCACCATCAAACCTCAGTCATGATCCCAGGCCACATGTTTCCACAATGAAACCTCAGGCATTTTCTCAGGCCAAAGGTTTCCAGAATCAAACCTCAGTCATATTCCCAGGATACATGGTTCCAGAATCAAACCTGAGTCATGTTCGCAGGCCACAGGTTTCAACAATCAAACATCACTCATGTTCCCAGGACACAGGTGTCCAGAATCAAACCTCAGTCATGTACCCAGGGAACAGGCTTCCAGCAACAAACCTTTGTCATATTCCCAGGACACAGGGTTCCAGAATCAAACCTCAGTCTTGTTCCCAGGACAGAAGTTTCCAGAATCAACCCGATATCATGTTTCCTGGCCACAGTCTTCCAGTATCAAACCTCAGTCATGTTGCCAGGCCACAGGGTTCCACCATCAATCCTCACTCATGTTCCCAGGCCACAGGGTTCCAGAATCAAACCGTTCTCATGTTCCCAGGCCACAGGGTTCCAGAATCCACCGATGTCATGTTAAAGGCCACAGGGTTCCAGAATCAAACCGTTCTCATGTTCCCGGGCCACAGGGTTCCAGAATCAAGCCTCAGTCATTTTGCCAGGCCAGAGTGTTCCACCATCAAACCTCAGTCATGATCCCAGGCCACATGTTTCCACAATGAAACCTCAGTCATTTTCCCAGGCCAAAGGTTTCCAAAATCAAACCTCAGTCATGTTCCCAGGACACATGGTTCCAGAATCAAACCCGAGTCATGTTCGCGGGCCACAGGTTTCAACCATCAAACCTCAGTCATGTTCCCAGGACACAGGTGTCCAGAATCAAACCTCAGTCATGTTCCCAGGGCACAGGCTTCCAGAAACAAACCTCAGTCATGTTCCCAGGACACAAGTTTCCAGAATCAACCAGATATCATGCTTCCTGGCCACAGTCTTCCAGAATCAAACCTTAGTCATGTTGCCAAGCCACAGGTTTCCACCATCAAACCTCAGACATGTTCCCAGGCCACAGGGTTCTAGAATCCACCGATGTCATGTTCCCAGGCCACAGGGTTCGAGAATCAATCCTCAGTTATGTTTCCAGGCTACAGGGTTCTAGAATAAAACCTCAGTCATGTTCCCAATCCACAGGGTTCCAGAACCAAGGCTCAGTCAGGTTCCCGGGGCACAGTATTCCACAATCTAAACAGATGTCACATGCCCAGTCCCCAGGGTTCCAGAATCCACCGGTATCATGTTCCCAGGCCACAGGGTTCCAGAATCAATCCTCAGTTATGTTCCCAGGCTACAGGGTTCCAGAATAAAACCTCAGTCATGTTCCCAGTCCACAGGGTTTCAGAACCAAGGCTCAGTCAGGTTCCCGGGGCACAGCATTCCACAATCTAAACAGAGGTCATGTTCCCAGGCCACAGGGTTCCAGAATAAAACCTCAGTCATGTTCCCAGTCCACAGGGTTTCAGAACCAAGGCTCAGTCAGGTTCCCGGGGCACAGCATTCCACAATCTAAACAGATGTCATGTTCCCAGGCCACAGTTTTCCAGAATCACGCCTCAGTCATGTTCCCAGGCCACAGGGATCCAGAATCAAACGTCAGTCATGTTGCCAGGCCACAGGTTTCTGCCATCAAACCTCAGTCACGTTCCCGGGCCACAGGGTTCCAGAATCAAGCCTCAGTCATTTTGCCAGGCCAGAGTGTTCCACCATCAAACCTCAGTCATGATCCCAGGCCACATGTTTCCACAATGAAACCTCAGTCATTTTCTCAGGCCAAAGGTTTCCAGAATCAAACCTCAGTCATATTCCCAGGATACATGGTTCCAGAATCAAACCTGAGTCATGTTCGCAGGCCACAGGTTTCAACAATCAAACATCACTCATGTTCCCAGGACACAGGTGTCCAGAATCAAACCTCAGTCATGTACCCAGGGAACAGGCTTCCAGCAACAAACCTTTGTCATATTCCCAGGACAC
Organism: Balaenoptera physalus; assembly: GCF_965194825.1. Lineage (NCBI taxonomy): Eukaryota > Metazoa > Chordata > Mammalia > Artiodactyla > Balaenopteridae > Balaenoptera > Balaenoptera physalus. Next base: position 809,888 of record NW_028126442.1, on the reverse strand, counting down.
AGGGTTCCAGAATCAAACCTCAGTCTTGTTCCCAGGACAGAAGTTTCCAGAATCAACCCGATATCATGTTTCCTGGCCACAGTCTTCCAGTATCAAACCTCAGTCATGTTGCCAGGCCACAGGGTTCCACCATCAATCCTCACTCATGTTCCCAGGCCACAGGGTTCCAGAATCAAACCGTTCTCATGTTCCCAGGCCACAGGGTTCCAGAATCCACCGATGTCATGTTAAAGGCCACAGGGTTCCAGAATCAAACCGTTCTCATGTTCCCGGGCCACAGGGTTCCAGAATCAAGCCTCAGTCATTTTGCCAGGCCAGAGTGTTCCACCATCAAACCTCAGTCATGATCCCAGGCCACATGTTTCCACAATGAAACCTCAGTCATTTTCCCAGGCCAAAGGTTTCCAAAATCAAACCTCAGTCATGTTCCCAGGACACATGGTTCCAGAATCAAACCCGAGTCATGTTCGCGGGCCACAGGTTTCAACCATCAAACCTCAGTCATGTTCCCAGGACACAGGTGTCCAGAATCAAACCTCAGTCATGTTCCCAGGGCACAGGCTTCCAGAAACAAACCTCAGTCATGTTCCCAGGACACAAGTTTCCAGAATCAACCAGATATCATGCTTCCTGGCCACAGTCTTCCAGAATCAAACCTTAGTCATGTTGCCAAGCCACAGGTTTCCACCATCAAACCTCAGACATGTTCCCAGGCCACAGGGTTCTAGAATCCACCGATGTCATGTTCCCAGGCCACAGGGTTCGAGAATCAATCCTCAGTTATGTTTCCAGGCTACAGGGTTCTAGAATAAAACCTCAGTCATGTTCCCAATCCACAGGGTTCCAGAACCAAGGCTCAGTCAGGTTCCCGGGCCACAGTATTCCACAATCTAAACAGAGGTCACATGCCCAGTCCCCAGGGTTCCAGAATCCACCGGTATCATGTTCCCAGGCCACAGGGTTCCAGAATCAATCCTCAGTTATGTTCCCAGGCTACAGGGTTCCAGAATAAAACCTCAGTCATGTTCCCAGTCCACAGGGTTTCAGAACCAAGGCTCAGTCAGGTTCCCGGGGCACAGCATTCCACAATCTAAATAGATGTCATGTTCACAGGCCACAGTTTTCCAGAATCACGCCTCAGTCATGTTCCCAGGCCACAGGGATCCAGAATCAAACGTCAGTCATGTTGCCAGGCCACAGGTTTCTGCCATCAAACCTCAGTCACGTTCCCGGGCCACAGGGTTCCAGAATCAATCCTCAGTTATGTTCCCAGGCTACAGGGTTCCAGAATAAAACCTCAGTCATGTTCCCAGTCCACAGGGTTTCAGAACCAAGGCTCAGTCAGGTTCCCGGGGCACAGCATTCCACAATCAAAACAGAGGTCATGTTCCCAGGCCACAGGGTTCCAGAATAAAACCTCAGTCATGTTCCCAGTCCACAGGGTTTCAGAACCAAGGCTCAGTCAGGTTCCCGGGGCACAGCATTTCACAATCTAAACAGATGTCATGTTCCCAGGCCACAGTTTTCCAAAATCACGCCTCAGTCATGTTCCCAGGCCACAGGGATCCAGAATCAAACGTCAGTCATGTTGCCAGGCCACAGGTTTCTGCCATCAAACCTCAGTCACGTTCCCGGGCCACAGGGTTCCAGAATCAAGCCTCAGTCATTTTGCCAGGCCAGAGTGTTCCACCATCAAACCTCAGTCATGATCCCAGGCCACATGTTTCCACAATGAAACCTCAGTCATTTTCTCAGGCCAAAGGTTTCCAGAATCAAACCTCAGTCATATTCCCAGGACACATGGTTCCAGAATCAAACCTGAGTCATGTTCGCAGGCCACAGGTTTCAACAATCAAACATCACTCATGTTCCCAGGACACAGGTGTCCAGAATCAAACCTCAGTCATGTACCCAGGGAACAGGCTTCCAGCAACAAACCTTTGTCATATTCCCAGGACACAGGGTTCCAGAATCAAACCTCAGTCTTGTTCCCAGGACAGAAGTTTCCAGAATCAACCCGATATCATGTTTCCTGGCCACAGTCTTCCAGTATCAAACATCAGTCATGTTGCCAGGCCACAGGGTTCCACCATCAATCCTCACTCATGTTCCCAGGCCACAGGGTTCCAGAATCAAACCGTTCTCATGTTCCCAGGCTACAGGGTTCCAGAATCCACCGATGTCATGTTAAAGGCCACAGGGTTCCAGAATCAAACCGTTCTCATGTTCCCGGGCCACAGGGTTCCAGAATCAAGCCTCAGTCATTTTGCCAGGCCAGAGTGTTCCACCATCAAACCTCAGTCATGATCCCAGGCCACATGTTTCCACAATGAAACCTCAGTCATTTTCCCAGGCCAAAGGTTTCCAAAATCAAACCTCAGTCATGTTCCCAGGACACATGGTTCCAGAATCAAACCCGAGTCATGTTCGCGGGCCACAGGTTTCAACCATCAAACCTCAGTCATGTTCCCAGGACACAGGTGTCCGGAATCAAACCTCAGTCATGTTCCCAGGGCACAGGCTTCCAGAAACAAACCTCAGTCATGTTCCCAGGACACAAGTTTCCAGAATCAACCAGATATCATGCTTCCTGGCCACAGTCTTCCAGAATCAAACCTTAGTCATGTTGCCAAGCCACAGGTTTCCACCATCAAACCTCAGACATGTTCCCAGGCCACAGGGTTCTAGAATCCACCGATGTCATGTTCCCAGGCCACAGGGTTCGAGAATCAATCCTCAGTTATGTTTCCAGGCTACAGGGTTCTAGAATAAAACCTCAGTCATGTTCCCAATCCACAGGGTTCCAGAACCAAGGCTCAGTCAGGTTCCCGGGCCACAGTATTCCACAATCTAAACAGAGGTCACATGCCCAGTCCCCAGGGTTCCAGAATCCACCGGTATCATGTTCCCAGGCCACAGGGTTCCAGAATCAATCCTCAGTTATGTTCCCAGGCTACAGGGTTCCAGAATAAAACCTCAGTCATGTTCCCAGTCCACAGGGTTTCAGAACCAAGGCTCAGTCAGGTTCCCGGGGCACAGCATTCCACAATCTAAATAGATGTCATGTTCACAGGCCACAGTTTTCCAGAATCACGCCTCAGTCATGTTCCCAGGCCACAGGGATCCAGAATCAAACGTCAGTCATGTTGCCAGGCCACAGGTTTCTGCCATCAAACCTCAGTCACGTTCCCGGGCCACAGGGTTCCAGAATCAAGCCTCAGTCATTTTGCCAGGCCAGAGTGTTCCACCATCAAACCTCAGTCATGATCCCAGGCCACATGTTTCCACAATGAAACCTCAGTCATTTTCTCAGGCCAAAGGTTTCCAGAATCAAACCTCAGTCATATTCCCAGGATACATGGTTCCAGAATCAAACCTGAGTCATGTTCGCAGGCCACAGGTTTCAACAATCAAACATCACTCATGTTCCCAGGACACAGGTGTCCAGAATCAAACCTCAGTCATGTACCCAGGGAACAGGCTTCCAGCAACAAACCTTTGTCATATTCCCAGGACACAGGGTTCCAGAATCAAACCTCAGTCTTGTTCCCAGGACAGAAGTTTCCAGAATCAACCCGATATCATGTTTCCTGGCCACAGTCTTCCAGTATCAAACCTCAGTCATGTTGCCAGGCCACAGGGTTCCACCATCAATCCTCACTCATGTTCCCAGGCCACAGGGTTCCAGAATCAAACCGTTCTCATGTTCCCAGGCCACAGGGTTCCAGAATCCACCGATGTCATGTTAAAGGCCACAGGGTTCCAGAATCAAACCGTTCTCATGTTCCCGGGCCACAGGGTTCCAGAATCAAGCCTCAGTCATTTTGCCAGGCCAGAGTGTTCCACCATCAAACCTCAGTCATGATCCCAGGCCACATGTTTCCACAATGAATCCTCAGTCATTTTCCCAGGCCAAAGGTTTCCAAAATCAAACCTCAGTCATGTTCCCAGGACACATGCTTCCAGAATCAAACCCGAGTCATGTTCGCGGGCCACAGGTTTCAACCATCAAACCTCAGTCATGTTCCCAGGACACAGGTGTCCAGAATCAAACCTCAGTCATGTTCCCAGGGCACAGGCTTCCAGAAACAAACCTCAGTCATGTTCCCAGGACACAAGTTTCCAGAATCAACCAGATATCATGCTTCCTGGCCACAGTCTTCCAGAATCAAACCTTAGTCATGTTGCCAAGCCACAGGTTTCCACCATCAAACCTCAGACATGTTCCCAGGCCACAGGGTTCTAGAATCCACCGATGTCATGTTCCCAGGCCACAGGGTTCGAGAATCAATCCTCAGTTATGTTTCCAGGATACAGGGTTCTAGAATAAAACCTCAGTCATGTTCCCAATCCACAGGGTTCCAGAACCAAGGCTCAGTCAGGTTCCCGGGCCACAGTATTCCACAATCTAAACAGAGGTCACATGCCCAGTCCCCAGGGTTCCAGAATCCACCGGTATCATGTTCCCAGGCCACAGGGTTCCAGAATCAATCCTCAGTTATGTTCCCAGGCTACAGGGTTCCAGAATAAAACCTCAGTCATGTTCCCAGTCCACAGGGTTTCAGAACCAAGGCTCAGTCAGGTTCCCGGGGCACAGCATTCCACAATCTAAATAGATGTCATGTTCACAGGCCACAGTTTTCCAGAATCACGCCTCAGTCATGTTCCCAGGCCACAGGGATCCAGAATCAAACGTCAGTCATGTTGCCAGGCCACAGGTTTCTGCCATCAAACCTCAGTCACGTTCCCGGGCCACAGGGTTCCAGAATCAATCCTCAGTTATGTTCCCAGGCTACAGGGTTCCAGAATAAAACCTCAGTCATGTTCCCAGTCCACAGGGTTTCAGAACCAAGGCTCAGTCAGGTTCCCGGGGCACAGCATTCCACAATCAAAACAGAGGTCATGTTCCCAGGCCACAGGGTTCCAGAATAAAACCTCAGTCATGTTCCCAGTCCACAGGGTTTCAGAACCAAGGCTCAGTCAGGTTCCCGGGGCACAGCATTCCACAATCTAAACAGATGTCATGTTCCCAGGCCACAGTTTTCCAAAATCACGCCTCAGTCATGTTCCCAGGCCACAGGGATCCAGAATCAAACGTCAGTCATGTTGCCAGGCCACAGGTTTCTGCCATCAAACCTCAGTCACGTTCCCGGGCCACAGGGTTCCAGAATCAAGCCTCAGTCATTTTGCCAGGCCAGAGTGTTCCACCATCAAACCTCAGTCATGATCCCAGGCCACATGTTTCCACAATGAAACCTCAGTCATTTTCTCAGGCCAAAGGTTTCCAGAATCAAACCTCAGTCATATTCCCAGGACACATGGTTCCAGAATCAAACCTGAGTCATGTTCGCAGGCCACAGGTTTCAACAATCAAACATCACTCATGTTCCCAGGACACAGGTGTCCAGAATCAAACCTCAGTCATGTACCCAGGGAACAGGCTTCCAGCAACAAACCTTTGTCATATTCCCAGGACACAGGGTTCCAGAATCAAACCTCAGTCTTGTTCCCAGGACAGAAGTTTCCAGAATCAACCCGATATCATGTTTCCTGGCCACAGTCTTCCAGTATCAAACATCAGTCATGTTGCCAGGCCACAGGGTTCCACCATCAATCCTCACTCATGTTCCCAGGCCACAGGGTTCCAGAATCAAACCGTTCTCATGTTCCCAGGCTACAGGGTTCCAGAATCCACCGATGTCATGTTAAAGGCCACAGGGTTCCAGAATCAAACCGTTCTCATGTTCCCGGGCCACAGGGTTCCAGAATCAAGCCTCAGTCATTTTGCCAGGCCAGAGTGTTCCACCATCAAACCTCAGTCATGATCCCAGGCCACATGTTTCCACAATGAAACCTCAGTCATTTTCCCAGGCCAAAGGTTTCCAAAATCAAACCTCAGTCATGTTCCCAGGACACATGGTTCCAGAATCAAACCCGAGTCATGTTCGCGGGCCACAGGTTTCAACCATCAAACCTCAGTCATGTTCCCAGGACACAGGTGTCCGGAATCAAACCTCAGTCATGTTCCCAGGGCACAGGCTTCCAGAAACAAACCTCAGTCATGTTCCCAGGACACAAGTTTCCAGAATCAACCAGATATCATGCTTCCTGGCCACAGTCTTCCAGAATCAAACCTTAGTCATGTTGCCAAGCCACAGGTTTCCACCATCAAACCTCAGACATGTTCCCAGGCCACAGGGTTCTAGAATCCACCGATGTCATGTTCCCAGGCCACAGGGTTCGAGAATCAATCCTCAGTTATGTTTCCAGGCTACAGGGTTCTAGAATAAAACCTCAGTCATGTTCCCAATCCACAGGGTTCCAGAACCAAGGCTCAGTCAGGTTCCCGGGCCACAGTATTCCACAATCTAAACAGAGGTCACATGCCCAGTCCCCAGGGTTCCAGAATCCACCGGTATCATGTTCCCAGGCCACAGGGTTCCAGAATCAATCCTCAGTTATGTTCCCAGGCTACAGGGTTCCAGAATAAAACCTCAGTCATGTTCCCAGTCCACAGGGTTTCAGAACCAAGGCTCAGTCAGGTTCCCGGGGCACAGCATTCCACAATCTAAATAGATGTCATGTTCACAGGCCACAGTTTTCCAGAATCACGCCTCAGTCATGTTCCCAGGCCACAGGGATCCAGAATCAAACGTCAGTCATGTTGCCAGGCCACAGGTTTCTGCCATCAAACCTCAGTCACGTTCCCGGGCCACAGGGTTCCAGAATCAAGCCTCAGTCATTTTGCCAGGCCAGAGTGTTCCACCATCAAACCTCAGTCATGATCCCAGGCCACATGTTTCCACAATGAAACCTCAGTCATTTTCTCAGGCCAAAGGTTTCCAGAATCAAACCTCAGTCATATTCCCAGGATACATGGTTCCAGAATCAAACCTGAGTCATGTTCGCAGGCCACAGGTTTCAACAATCAAACATCACTCATGTTCCCAGGACACAGGTGTCCAGAATCAAACCTCAGTCATGTACCCAGGGAACAGGCTTCCAGCAACAAACCTTTGTCATATTCCCAGGACACAGGGTTCCAGAATCAAACCTCAGTCTTGTTCCCAGGACAGAAGTTTCCAGAATCAACCCGATATCATGTTTCCTGGCCACAGTCTTCCAGTATCAAACCTCAGTCATGTTGCCAGGCCACAGGGTTCCACCATCAATCCTCACTCATGTTCCCAGGCCACAGGGTTCCAGAATCAAACCGTTCTCATGTTCCCAGGCCACAGGGTTCCAGAATCCACCGATGTCATGTTAAAGGCCACAGGGTTCCAGAATCAAACCGTTCTCATGTTCCCGGGCCACAGGGTTCCAGAATCAAGCCTCAGTCATTTTGCCAGGCCAGAGTGTTCCACCATCAAACCTCAGTCATGATCCCAGGCCACATGTTTCCACAATGAATCCTCAGTCATTTTCCCAGGCCAAAGGTTTCCAAAATCAAACCTCAGTCATGTTCCCAGGACACATGCTTCCAGAATCAAACCCGAGTCATGTTCGCGGGCCACAGGTTTCAACCATCAAACCTCAGTCATGTTCCCAGGACACAGGTGTCCAGAATCAAACCTCAGTCATGTTCCCAGGGCACAGGCTTCCAGAAACAAACCTCAGTCATGTTCCCAGGACACAAGTTTCCAGAATCAACCAGATATCATGCTTCCTGGCCACAGTCTTCCAGAATCAAACCTTAGTCATGTTGCCAAGCCACAGGTTTCCACCATCAAACCTCAGACATGTTCCCAGGCCACAGGGTTCTAGAATCCACCGATGTCATGTTCCCAGGCCACAGGGTTCGAGAATCAATCCTCAGTTATGTTTCCAGGATACAGGGTTCTAGAATAAAACCTCAGTCATGTTCCCAATCCACAGGGTTCCAGAACCAAGGCTCAGTCAGGTTCCCGGGCCACAGTATTCCACAATCTAAACAGATGTCACATGCCCAGTCCCCAGGGTTCCAGAATCCACCGGTATCATGTTCCCAGGCCACAGGGTTCCAGAATCAATCCTCAGTTATGTTCCCAGGCTACAGGGTTCCAGAATAAAACCTCAGTCATGTTCCCAGTCCACAGGGTTTCAGAACCAAGGCTCAGTCAGGTTCCCGGGGCACAGCATTCCACAATCTAAACAGATGTCATGTTCACAGGCCACAGTTTTCCAGAATCACGCCTCAGTCATGTTCCCAGGCCACAAGGATCCAGAATCAAACGTCAGTCATGTTGCCAGGCCACAGGTTTCTGCCATCAAACCTCAGTCACGTTCCCAGGCCACAGGGTTCCAGAATCAAGCCTCAGTCATTTTGCCAGGCCAGAGTGTTCCACCATCAAACCTCAGTCATGATCCCAGGCCACATGTTTCCACAATGAAACCTCAGTCATTTTCTCAGGCCAAAGGTTTCCAGAATCAAACCTCAGTCATATTCCCAGGATACATGGTTCCAGAATCAAACCTGAGTCATGTTCGCAGGCCACAGGTTTCAACAATCAAACATCACTCATGTTCCCAGGACACAGGTGTCCAGAATCAAACCTCAGTCATGTACCCAGGGAACAGGCTTCCAGCAACAAACCTTTGTCATATTCCCAGGACACAGGGTTCCAGAATCAAACCTCAGTCTTGTTCCCAGGACAGAAGTTTCCAGAATCAACCCGATATCATGTTTCCTGGCCACAGTCTTCCAGTATCAAACCTCAGTCATGTTGCCAGGCCACAGGGTTCCACCATCAATCCTCACTCATGTTCCCAGGCCACAGGGTTCCAGAATCAAACCGTTCTCATGTTCCCAGGCCACAGGGTTCCAGAATCCACCGATGTCATGTTAAAGGCCACAGGGTTCCAGAATCAAACCGTTCTCATGTTCCCGGGCCACAGGGTTCCAGAATCAAGCCTCAGTCATTTTGCCAGGCCAGAGTGTTCCACCATCAAACCTCAGTCATGATCCCAGGCCACATGTTTCCACAATGAAACCTCAGTCATTTTCCCAGGCCAAAGGTTTCCAAAATCAAACCTCAGTCATGTTCCCAGGACACATGGTTCCAGAATCAAACCCGAGTCATGTTCGCGGGCCACAGGTTTCAACCATCAAACCTCAGTCATGTTCCCAGGACACAGGTGTCCAGAATCAAACCTCAGTCATGTTCCCAGGGCACAGGCTTCCAGAAACAAACCTCAGTCATGTTCCCAGGACACAAGTTTCCAGAATCAACCAGATATCATGCTTCCTGGCCACAGTCTTCCAGAATCAAACCTTAGTCATGTTGCCAAGCCACAGGTTTCCACCATCAAACCTCAGACATGTTCCCAGGCCACAGGGTTCTAGAATCCACCGATGTCATGTTCCCAGGCCACAGGGTTCGAGAATCAATCCTCAGTTATGTTTCCAGGCTACAGGGTTCTAGAATAAAACCTCAGTCATGTTCCCAATCCACAGGGTTCCAGAACCAAGGCTCAGTCAGGTTCCCGGGCCACAGTATTCCACAATCTAAACAGAGGTCACATGCCCAGTCCCCAGGGTTCCAGAATCCACCGGTATCATGTTCCCAGGCCACAGGGTTCCAGAATCAATCCTCAGTTATGTTCCCAGGCTACAGGGTTCCAGAATAAAACCTCAGTCATGTTCCCAGTCCACAGGGTTTCAGAACCAAGGCTCAGTCAGGTTCCCGGGGCACAGCATTCCACAATCTAAATAGATGTCATGTTCACAGGCCACAGTTTTCCAGAATCACGCCTCAGTCATGTTCCCAGGCCACAGGGATCCAGAATCAAACGTCAGTCATGTTGCCAGGCCACAGGTTTCTGCCATCAAACCTCAGTCACGTTCCCGGGCCACAGGGTTCCAGAATCAAGCCTCAGTCATTTTGCCAGGCCAGAGTGTTCCACCATCAAACCTCAATCATGATCCCAGGCCACATGTTTCCACAATGAAACCTCAGTCATTTTCTCAGGCCAAAGATTTCCAGAATCAAACCTCAGTCATATTCCCAGGATACATGGTTCCAGAATCAAACCTCAGTCATGTTCGCAGGCCACAGGTTTCAACAATCAAACATCACTCATGTTCCCAGGACACAGGTGTCCAGAATCAAACTCAGTCATGTACCCAGGGAACAGGCTTCCAGCAACAAACCTTTGTCATATTCCCAGGACACAGGGTTCCAGAATCAAACCTCAGTCTTGTTCCCAGGACAGAAGTTTCCAGAATCAACCCGATATCATGTTTCCTGGCCACAGTCTTCCAGTATCAAACCTCAGTCATGTTGCCAGGCCACAGGGTTCCACCATCAATCCTCACTCATGTTCCCAGGCCATAGGGTTCCAGAATCAAACCGTTCTCATGTTCCCAGGCCACAGGGTTCCAGAATCCACCGATGTCATGTTAAAGGCCACAGGGTTCCAGAATCAAACCGTTCTCATGTTCCCGGGCCACAGGGTTCCAGAATCAAGCCTCAGTCATTTTGCCAGGCCAGAGTGTTCCACCATCAAACCTCAGTCATGATCCCAGGCCACATGTTTCCACAATGAAACCTCAGTCATTTTCCCAGGCCAAAGGTTTCCAAAATCAAACCTCAGTCATGTTCCCAGGACACATGGCTCCAGAATCAAACCCGAGTCATGTTCGCGGGCCACAGGTTTCAACCATCAAACCTCAGTCATGTTCCCAGGACACAGGTGTCCAGAATCAAACCTCAGTCATGTTCCCAGGGCACAGGCTTCCAGAAACAAACCTCAGTCATGTTCCCAGGACACAAGTTTCCAGAATCAACCAGATATCATGCTTCCTGGCCACAGTCTTCCAGAATCAAACCTTAGTCATGTTGCCAAGCCACAGGTTTCCACCATCAAACCTCAGACATGTTCCCAGGCCACAGGGTTCTAGAATCCACCGATGTCATGTTCCCAGGCCACAGGGTTCGAGAATCAATCCTCAGTTATGTTTCCAGGCTACAGGGTTCTAGAATAAAACCTCAGTCATGTTCCCAATCCACAGGGTTCCAGAACCAAGGCTCAGTCAGGTTCCCGGGGCACAGTATTCCACAATCTAAACAGATGTCACATGCCCAGTCCCCAGGGTTCCAGAATCCACCGGTATCATGTTCCCAGGCCACAGGGTTCCAGAATCAATCCTCAGTTATGTTCCCAGGCTACAGGGTTCCAGAATAAAACCTCAGTCATGTTCCCAGTCCACAGGGTTTCAGAACCAAGGCTCAGTCAGGTTCCCGGGGCACAGCATTCCACAATCTAAACAGATGTCATGTTCCCAGGCCACAGTTTTCCAAAATCACGCCTCAGTCATGTTCCCAGGCCACAGGGATCCAGAATCAAACGTCAGTCATGTTGCCAGGCCACAGGTTTCTGCCATCAAACCTCAGTCACGTTCCCGGGCCACAGGGTTCCAGAATCAAGCCTCAGTCATTTTGCCAGGCCAGAGTGTTCCACCATCAAACCTCAGTCATGATCCCAGGCCACATGTTTCCACAATGAAACCTCAGTCATTTTCTCAGGCCAAAGGTTTCCAGAATCAAACCTCAGTCATATTCCCAGGACACATGGTTCCAGAATCAAACCTGAGTCATGTTCGCAGGCCACAGGTTTCAACAATCAAACATCACTCATGTTCCCAGGACACAGGTGTCCAGAATCAAACCTCAGTCATATACCCAGGGAACAGGCTTCCAGCAACAAACCTTTGTCATATTCCCAGGACACAGGGTTCCAGAATCAAACCTCAGTCTTGTTCCCAGGACAGAAGTTTCCAGAATCAACCCGATATCATGTTTCCTGGCCACAGTCTTCCAGTATCAAACCTCAGTCATGTTGCCAGGCCACAGGGTTCCACCATCAATCCTCACTCATGTTCCCAGGCCACAGGGTTCCAGAATCAAACCGTTCTCATGTTCCCAGGCCACAGGGTTCCAGAATCCACCGATGTCATGTTAAAGGCCACAGGGTTCCAGAATCAAACCGTTCTCATGTTCCCGGGCCACAGGGTTCCAGAATCAAGCCTCAGTCATTTTGCCAGGCCAGAGTGTTCCACCATCAAACCTCAGTCATGATCCCAGGCCACATGTTTCCACAATGAAACCTCAGTCATTTTCCCAGGCCAAAGGTTTCCAAAATCAAACCTCAGTCATGTTCCCAGGACACATGGTTCCAGAATCAAACCCGAGTCATGTTCGCGGGCCACAGGTTTCAACCATCAAACCTCAGTCATGTTCCCAGGACACAGGTGTCCAGAATCAAACCTCAGTCATGTTCCCAGGGCACAGGCTTCCAGAAACAAACCTCAGTCATGTTCCCAGGACACAAGTTTCCAGAATCAACCAGATATCATGCTTCCTGGCCACAGTCTTCCAGAATCAAACCTTAGTCATGTTGCCAAGCCACAGGTTTCCACCATCAAACCTCAGACATGTTCCCAGGCCACAGGTTTCTAGAATCCACCGATGTCATGTTCCCAGGCCACAGGGTTCGAGAATCAATCCTCAGTTATGTTTCCCGGCTACAGGGTTCTAGAATAAAACCTCAGTCATGTTCCCAATCCACAGGGTTCCAGAACCAAGGCTCAGTCAGGTTCCCGGGCCACAGTATTCCACAATCTAAACAGAGGTCACATGCCCAGTCCCCAGGGTTCCAGAATCCACCGGTATCATGTTCCCAGGCCACAGGGTTCCAGAATCAATCCTCAGTTATGTTCCCAGGCTACAGGGTTCCAGAATAAAACCTCAGTCATGTTCCCAGTCCACAGGGTTTCAGAACCAAGGCTCAGTCAGGTTCCCGGGACACAGCATTCCACAATCTAAACAGATGTCATGTTCCCAGGCCACAGTTTTCCAGAATCACGCCTCAGTCATGTTCCCAGGCCACAGGGATCCAGAATCAAACGTCAGTCATGTTGCCAGGCCACAGGTTTCTGCCATCAAACCTCAGTCACGTTCCCGGGCCACAGGGTTCCAGAATCAAGCCTCAGTCATTTTGCCAGGCCAGAGTGTTCCACCATCAAACCTCAGTCATGATCCCAGGCCACATGTTTCCACAATGAAACCTCAGTCATTTTCTCAGGCCAAAGGTTTCCAGAATCAAACCTCAGTCATATTCCCAGGACACATGGTTCCAGAATCAAACCTGAGTCATGTTCGCAGGCCACAGGTTTCAACAATCAAACATCACTCATGTTCCCAGGACACAGGTGTCCAGAATCAAACCTCAGTCATATACCCAGGGAACAGGCTTCCAGCAACAAACCTTTGTCATATTCCCAGGACACAGGGTTCCAGAATCAAACCTCAGTCTTGTTCCCAGGACAGAAGTTTCCAGAATCAACCCGATATCATGTTTCCTGGCCACAGTCTTCCAGTATCAAACCTCAGTCATGTTGCCAGGCCACAGGGTTCCACCATCAATCCTCACTCATGTTCCCAGGCCACAGGGTTCCAGAATCAAACCGTTCTCATGTTCCCAGGCCACAGGGTTCCAGAATCCACCGATGTCATGTTAAAGGCCACAGGGTTCCAGAATCAAACCGTTCTCATGTTCCCGGGCCACAGGGTTCCAGAATCAAGCCTCAGTCATTTTGCCAGGCCAGAGTGTTCCACCATCAAACCTCAGTCATGATCCCAGGCCACATGTTTCCACAATGAAACCTCAGTCATTTTCCCAGGCCAAAGGTTTCCAAAATCAAACCTCAGTCATGTTCCCAGGACACATGGTTCCAGAATCAAACCCGAGTCATGTTCACGGGCCACAGGTTTCAACCATCAAACCTCAGTCATGTTCCCAGGACACAGGTGTCCAGAATCAAACCTCAGTCATGTTCCCAGGGCACAGGCTTCCAGAAACAAACCTCAGTCATGTTCCCAGGACACAAGTTTCCAGAATCAACCAGATATCATGCTTCCTGGCCACAGTCTTCCAGAATCAAACCTTAGTCATGTTGCCAAGCCACAGGTTTCCACCATCAAACCTCAGACATGTTCCCAGGCCACAGGGTTCTAGAATCCACCGATGTCATGTTCCCAGGCCACAGGGTTCGAGAATCAATCCTCAGTTATGTTTCCAGGCTACAGGGTTCTAGAATAAAACCTCAGTCATGTTCCCAATCCACAGGGTTCCAGAACCAAGGCTCAGTCAGGTTCCCGGGCCACAGTATTCCACAATCTAAACAGAGGTCACATGCCCAGTCCCCAGGGTTCCAGAATCCACCGGTATCATGTTCCCAGGCCACAGGGTTCCAGAATCAATCCTCAGTTATGTTCCCAGGCTACAGGGTTCCAGAATAAAACCTCAGTCATGTTCCCAGTCCACAGGGTTTCAGAACCAAGGCTCAGTCAGGTTCCCGGGGCACAGCATTCCACAATCTAAATAGATGTCATGTTCACAGGCCACAGTTTTCCAGAATCACGCCTCAGTCATGTTCCCAGGCCACAGGGATCCAGAATCAAACGTCAGTCATGTTGCCAGGCCACAGGTTTCTGCCATCAAACCTCAGTCACGTTCCCGGGCCACAGGGTTCCAGAATCAAGCCTCAGTCATTTTGCCAGGCCAGAGTGTTCCACCATCAAACCTCAGTCATGATCCCAGGCCACATGTTTCCACAATGAAACCTCAGTCATTTTCTCAGGCCAAAGGTTTCCAGAATCAAACCTCAGTCATATTCCCAGGATACATGGTTCCAGAATCAAACCTGAGTCATGTTCGCAGGCCACAGGTTTCAACAATCAAACATCACTCATGTTCCCAGGACACAGGTGTCCAGAATCAAACCTCAGTCATGTACCCAGGGAACAGGCTTCCAGCAACAAACCTTTGTCATATTCCCAGGACACAGGGTTCCAGAATCAAACCTCAGTCTTGTTCCCAGGACAGAAGTTTCCAGAATCAACCCGATATCATGTTTCCTGGCCACAGTCTTCCAGTATCAAACCTCAGTCATGTTGCCAGGCCACAGGGTTACACCATCAATCCTCACTCATGTTCCCAGGCCACAGGGTTCCAGAATCAAACCGTTCTCATGTTCCCAGGCCACAGGGTTCCAGAATCCACCGATGTCATGTTAAAGGCCACAGGGTTCCAGAATCAAACCGTTCTCATGTTCCCGGGCCACAGGGTTCCAGAATCAAGCCTCAGTCATTTTGCCAGGCCAGAGTGTTCCACCATCAAACCTCAGTCATGATCCCAGGCCACATGTTTCCACAATGAAACCTCAGTCATTTTCCCAGGCCAAAGGTTTCCAAAATCAAACCTCAGTCATGTTCCCAGGACACATGCTTCCAGAATCAAACCCGAGTCATGTTCGCGGGCCACAGGTTTCAACCATCAAACCTCAGTCATGTTCCCAGGACACAGGTGTCCAGAATCAAACCTCAGTCATGTTCCCAGGGCACAGGCTTCCAGAAACAAACCTCAGTCATGTTCCCAGGACACAAGTTTCCAGAATCAACCAGATATCATGCTTCCTGGCCACAGTCTTCCAGAATCAAACCTTAGTCATGTTGCCAAGCCACAGGTTTCCACCATCAAACCTCAGACATGTTCCCAGGCCACAGGGTTCTAGAATCCACCGATGTCATGTTCCCAGGCCACAGGGTTCGAGAATCAATCCTCAGTTATGTTTCCAGGCTACAGGGTTCTAGAATAAAACCTCAGTCATGTTCCCAATCCACAGGGTTCCAGAACCAAGGCTCAGTCAGGTTCCCGGGGCACAGTATTCCACAATCTAAACAGATGTCACATGCCCAGTCCCCAGGGTTCCAGAATCCACCGGTATCATGTTCCCAGGCCACAGGGTTCCAGAATCAATCCTCAGTTATGTTCCCAGGCTACAGGGTTCCAGAATAAAACCTCAGTCATGTTCCCAGTCCACAGGGTTTCAGAACCAAGGCTCAGTCAGGTTCCCGGGGCACAGCATTCCACAATCTAAACAGATGTCATGTTCACAGGCCACAGTTTTCCAGAATCACGCCTCAGTCATGTTCCCAGGCCACAAGGATCCAGAATCAAACGTCAGTCATGTTGCCAGGCCACAGGTTTCTGCCATCAAACCTCAGTCACGTTCCCAGGCCACAGGGTTCCAGAATCAAGCCTCAGTCATTTTGCCAGGCCAGAGTGTTCCACCATCAAACCTCAGTCATGATCCCAGGCCACATGTTTCCACAATGAAACCTCAGTCATTTTCTCAGGCCAAAGGTTTCCAGAATCAAACCTCAGTCATATTCCCAGGATACATGGTTCCAGAATCAAACCTGAGTCATGTTCGCAGGCCACAGGTTTCAACAATCAAACATCACTCATGTTCCCAGGACACAGGTGTCCAGAATCAAACCTCAGTCATGTACCCAGGGAACAGGCTTCCAGCAACAAACCTTTGTCATATTCCCAGGACACAGGGTTCCAGAATCAAACCTCAGTCTTGTTCCCAGGACAGAAGTTTCCAGAATCAACCCGATATCATGTTTCCTGGCCACAGTCTTCCAGTATCAAACCTCAGTCATGTTGCCAGGCCACAGGGTTCCACCATCAATCCTCACTCATGTTCCCAGGCCACAGGGTTCCAGAATCAAACCGTTCTCATGTTCCCAGGCCACAGGGTTCCAGAATCCACCGATGTCATGTTAAAGGCCACAGGGTTCCAGAATCAAACCGTTCTCATGTTCCCGGGCCACAGGGTTCCAGAATCAAGCCTCAGTCATTTTGCCAGGCCAGAGTGTTCCACCATCAAACCTCAGTCATGATCCCAGGCCACATGTTTCCACAATGAAACCTCAGTCATTTTCCCAGGCCAAAGGTTTCCAAAATCAAACCTCAGTCATGTTCCCAGGACACATGGTTCCAGAATCAAACCCGAGTCATGTTCGCGGGCCACAGGTTTCAACCATCAAACCTCAGTCATGTTCCCAGGACACAGGTGTCCAGAATCAAACCTCAGTCATGTTCCCAGGGCACAGGCTTCCAGAAACAAACCTCAGTCATGTTCCCAGGACACAAGTTTCCAGAATCAACCAGATATCATGCTTCCTGGCCACAGTCTTCCAGAATCAAACCTTAGTCATGTTGCCAAGCCACAGGTTTCCACCATCAAACCTCAGACATGTTCCCAGGCCACAGGGTTCTAGAATCCACCGATGTCATGTTCCCAGGCCACAGGGTTCGAGAATCAATCCTCAGTTATGTTTCCAGGCTACAGGGTTCTAGAATAAAACCTCAGTCATGTTCCCAATCCACAGGGTTCCAGAACCAAGGCTCAGTCAGGTTCCCGGGGCACAGTATTCCACAATCTAAACAGATGTCACATGCCCAGTCCCCAGGGTTCCAGAATCCACCGGTATCATGTTCCCAGGCCACAGGGTTCCAGAATCAATCCTCAGTTATGTTCCCAGGCTACAGGGTTCCAGAATAAAACCTCAGTCATGTTCCCAGTCCACAGGGTTTCAGAACCAAGGCTCAGTCAGGTTCCCGGGGCACAGCATTCCACAATCTAAACAGATGTCATGTTCCCAGGCCACAGTTTTCCAGAATCACGCCTCAGTCATGTTCCCAGGGCACAAGGATCCAGAATCAAACGTCAGTCATGTTGCCAGGCCACAGGTTTCTGCCATCAAACCTCAGTCACGTTCCCAGGCCACAGGGTTCCAGAATCAAGCCTCAGTCATTTTGCCAGGCCAGAGTGTTCCACCATCAAACCTCAGTCATGATCCCAGGCCACATGTTTCCACAATGAAACCTCAGTCATTTTCTCAGGCCAAAGGTTTCCAGAATCAAACCTCAGTCATATTCCCAGGATACATGGTTCCAGAATCAAACCTGAGTCATGTTCGCAGGCCACAGGTTTCAACAATCAAACATCACTCATGTTCCCAGGACACAGGTGTCCAGAATCAAACCTCAGTCATGTACCCAGGGAACAGGCTTCCAGCAACAAACCTTTGTCATATTCCCAGGACACAGGGTTCCAGAATCAAACCTCAGTCTTGTTCCCAGGACAGAAGTTTCCAGAATCAACCCGATATCATGTTTCCTGGCCACAGTCTTCCAGTATCAAACCTCAGTCATGTTGCCAGGCCACAGGGTTCCACCATCAATCCTCACTCATGTTCCCAGGCCACAGGGTTCCAGAATCAAACCGTTCTCATGTTCCCAGGCCACAGGGTTCCAGAATCCACCGATGTCATGTTAAAGGCCACAGGGTTCCAGAATCAAACCGTTCTCATGTTCCCGGGCCACAGGGTTCCAGAATCAAGCCTCAGTCATTTTGCCAGGCCAGAGTGTTCCACCATCAAACCTCAGTCATGATCCCAGGCCACATGTTTCCACAATGAAACCTCAGTCATTTTCCCAGGCCAAAGGTTTCCAAAATCAAACCTCAGTCATGTTCCCAGGACACATGGTTCCAGAATCAAACCCGAGTCATGTTCGCGGGCCACAGGTTTCAACCATCAAACCTCAGTCATGTTCCCAGGACACAGGTGTCCAGAATCAAACCTCAGTCATGTTCCCAGGGCACAGGCTTCCAGAAACAAACCTCAGTCATGTTCCCAGGACACAAGTTTCCAGAATCAACCAGATATCATGCTTCCTGGCCACAGTCTTCCAGAATCAAACCTTAGTCATGTTGCCAAGCCACAGGTTTCCACCATCAAACCTCAGACATGTTCCCAGGCCACAGGGTTCTAGAATCCACCGATGTCATGTTCCCAGGCCACAGGGTTCGAGAATCAATCCTCAGTTATGTTTCCAGGATACAGGGTTCTAGAATAAAACCTCAGTCATGTTCCCAATCCACAGGGTTCCAGAACCAAGGCTCAGTCAGGTTCCCGGGCCACAGTATTCCACAATCTAAACAGATGTCACATGCCCAGTCCCCAGGGTTCCAGAATCCACCGGTATCATGTTCCCAGGCCACAGGGTTCCAGAATCAATCCTCAGTTATGTTCCCAGGCTACAGGGTTCCAGAATAAAACCTCAGTCATGTTCCCAGTCCACAGGGTTTCAGAACCAAGGCTCAGTCAGGTTCCCGGGGCACAGCATTCCACAATCTAAATAGATGTCATGTTCACAGGCCACAGTTTTCCAGAATCACGCCTCAGTCATGTTCCCAGGCCACAGGGATCCAGAATCAAACGTCAGTCATGTTGCCAGGCCACAGGTTTCTGCCATCAAACCTCAGTCACGTTCCCGGGCCACAGGGTTCCAGAATCAAGCCTCAGTCATTTTGCCAGGCCAGAGTGTTCCACCATCAAACCTCAATCATGATCCCAGGCCACATGTTTCCACAATGAAACCTCAGTCATTTTCTCAGGCCAAAGATTTCCAGAATCAAACCTCAGTCATATTCCCAGGATACATGGTTCCAGAATCAAACCTCAGTCATGTTCGCAGGCCACAGGTTTCAACAATCAAACATCACTCATGTTCCCAGGACACAGGTGTCCAGAATCAAACCTCAGTCATGTACCCAGGGAACAGGCTTCCAGCAACAAACCTTTGTCATATTCCCAGGACACAGGGTTCCAGAATCAAACCTCAGTCTTGTTCCCAGGACAGAAGTTTCCAGAATCAACCCGATATCATGTTTCCTGGCCACAGTCTTCCAGTATCAAACCTCAGTCATGTTGCCAGGCCACAGGGTTCCACCATCAATCCTCACTCATGTTCCCAGGCCACAGGGTTCCAGAATCAAACCGTTCTCATGTTCCCAGGCCACAGGGTTCCAGAATCCACCGATGTCATGTTAAAGGCCACAGGGTTCCAGAATCAAACCGTTCTCATGTTCCCGGGCCACAGGGTTCCAGAATCAAGCCTCAGTCATTTTGCCAGGCCAGAGTGTTCCACCATCAAACCTCAGTCATGATCCCAGGCCACATGTTTCCACAATGAAACCTCAGTCATTTTCCCAGGCCAAAGGTTTCCAAAATCAAACCTCAGTCATGTTCCCAGGACACATGGCTCCAGAATCAAACCCGAGTCATGTTCGCGGGCCACAGGTTTCAACCATCAAACCTCAGTCATGTTCCCAGGACACAGGTGTCCAGAATCAAACCTCAGTCATGTTCCCAGGGCACAGGCTTCCAGAAACAAACCTCAGTCATGTTCCCAGGACACAAGTTTCCAGAATCAACCAGATATCATGCTTCCTGGCCACAGTCTTCCAGAATCAAACCTTAGTCATGTTGCCAAGCCACAGGTTTCCACCATCAAACCTCAGACATGTTCCCAGGCCACAGGGTTCTAGAATCCACCGATGTCATGTTCCCAGGCCACAGGGTTCGAGAATCAATCCTCAGTTATGTTTCCAGGCTACAGGGTTCTAGAATAAAACCTCAGTCATGTTCCCAATCCACAGGGTTCCAGAACCAAGGCTCAGTCAGGTTCCCGGGCCACAGTATTCCACAATCTAAACAGATGTCACATGCCCAGTCCCCAGGGTTCCAGAATCCACCGGTATCATGTTCCCAGGCCACAGGGTTCCAGAATCAATCCTCAGTTATGTTCCCAGGCTACAGGGTTCCAGAATAAAACCTCAGTCATGTTCCCAGTCCACAGGGTTTCAGAACCAAGGCTCAGTCAGGTTCCCGGGGCACAGCATTCCACAATCTAAACAGATGTCATGTTCCCAGGCCACAGTTTTCCAAAATCACGCCTCAGTCATGTTCCCAGGCCACAGGGATCCAGAATCAAACGTCAGTCATGTTGCCAGGCCACAGGTTTCTGCCATCAAACCTCAGTCACGTTCCCGGGCCACAGGGTTCCAGAATCAAGCCTCAGTCATTTTGCCAGGCCAGAGTGTTCCACCATCAAACCTCAGTCATGATCCCAGGCCACATGTTTCCACAATGAAACCTCAGTCATTTTCTCAGGCCAAAGGTTTCCAGAATCAAACCTCAGTCATATTCCCAGGACACATGGTTCCAGAATCAAACCTGAGTCATGTTCGCAGGCCACAGGTTTCAACAATCAAACATCACTCATGTTCCCAGGACACAGGTGTCCAGAATCAAACCTCAGTCATATACCCAGGGAACAGGCTTCCAGCAACAAACCTTTGTCATATTCCCAGGACACAGGGTTCCAGAATCAAACCTCAGTCTTGTTCCCAGGACAGAAGTTTCCAGAATCAACCCGATATCATGTTTCCTGGCCACAGTCTTCCAGTATCAAACCTCAGTCATGTTGCCAGGCCACAGGGTTCCACCATCAATCCTCACTCATGTTCCCAGGCCACAGGGTTCCAGAATCAAACCGTTCTCATGTTCCCAGGCCACAGGGTTCCAGAATCCACCGATGTCATGTTAAAGGCCACAGGGTTCCAGAATCAAACCGTTCTCATGTTCCCGGGCCACAGGGTTCCAGAATCAAGCCTCAGTCATTTTGCCAGTCCAGAGTGTTCCACCATCAAACCTCAGTCATGATCCCAGGCCACATGTTTCCACAATGAAACCTCAGTCATTTTCCCAGGCCAAACGTTTCCAAAATCAAACCTCAGTCATGTTCCCAGGACACATGGTTCCAGAATCAAACCCGAGTCATGTTCGCGGGCCACAGGTTTCAACCATCAAACCTCAGTCATGTTCCCAGGACACAGGTGTCCAGAATCAAACCTCAGTCATGTTCCCAGGGCACAGGCTTCCAGAAACAAACCTCAGTCATGTTCCCAGGACACAAGTTTCCAGAATGAACCAGATATCATGCTTCCTGGCCACAGTCTTCCAGAATCAAACCTTAGTCATGTTGCCAAGCCACAGGTTTCCACCATCAAACCTCAGACATGTTCCCAGGCCACAGGGTTCTAGAATCCACCGATGTCATGTTCCCAGGCCACAGGGTTCGAGAATCAATCCTCAGTTATGTTTCCAGGCTACAGGGTTCTAGAATAAAACCTCAGTCATGTTCCCAATCCACAGGGTTCCAGAACCAAGGCTCAGTCAGTTTCCCGGGGCACAGTATTCCACAATCTAAAGTGATGTCACATGCCCAGTACCCAGGGTTCCAGAATCCACCGGTATCATGTTCCCACGCCACAGGGTTCCAGAATCAATCCTCAGTTATGTTCCCAGGCTACAGGGTTCCAGAATAAAACCTCAGTCATGTTCCCAGTCCACAGGGTTTCAGAACCAAGGCTCAGTCAGGTTCCCGGGGCACAGCATTCCACAATCTAAACAGATGTCATGTTCCCAGGCCACAGTTTTCCAAAATCACGCCTCAGTCATGTTCCCAGGCCACAGGGATCCAGAATCAAACGTCAGTCATGTTGCCAGGCCACAGGTTTCTGCCATCAAACCTCAGTCACGTTCCCGGGCCACAGGGTTCCAGAATCAAGCCTCAGTCATTTTGCCAGGCCAGAGTGTTCCACCATCAAACCTCAGTCATGATCCCAGGCCACATGTTTCCACAATGAAACCTCAGTCATTTTCTCAGGCCAAAGGTTTCCAGAATCAAACCTCAGTCATATTCCCAGGACACATGGTTCCAGAATCAAACCTGAGTCATGTTCGCAGGCCACAGGTTTCAACAATCAAACATCACTCATGTTCCCAGGACACAGGTGTCCAGAATCAAACCTCAGTCATGTACCCAGGGAAGAGGCTTCCAGCAACAAACCTTTGTCATATTCCCAGGACACAGGGTTCCAGAATCAAACCTCAGTCTTGTTCCCAGGACAGAAGTTTCCAGAATCAACCCGATATCATGTTTCCTGGCCACAGTCTTCCAGTATCAAACCTCAGTCATGTTGCCAGGCCACAGGGTTCCACCATCAATCCTCACTCATGTTCCCAGGCCACAGGGTTCCAGAATCAAACCGTTCTCATGTTCCCAGGCCACAGGGTTCCAGAATCCACCGATGTCATGTTAAAGGCCACAGGGTTCCAGAATCAAACCGTTCTCATGTTCCCGGGCCACAGGGTTCCAGAATCAAGCCTCAGTCATTTTGCCAGGCCAGAGTGTTCCACCATCAAACCTCAGTCATGATCCCAGGCCACATGTTTCCACAATGAAACCTCAGTCATTTTCCCAGGCCAAAGGTTTCCAAAATCAAACCTCAGTCATGTTCCCAGGACACATGGTTCCAGAATCAAACCTGAGTCATGTTCGCGAGCCACAGGTTTCAACCATCAAACCTCAGTCATGTTCCCAGGACACAGGTGTCCAGAATCAAACCTCAGTCATGTTCCCAGGGCACAGGCTTCCAGAAACAAACCTCAGTCATGTTCCCAGGACACAAGTTTCCAGAATCAACCAGATATCATGCTTCCTGGCCACAGTCTTCCAGAATCAAACCTTAGTCATGTTGCCAAGCCACAGGTTTCCACCATCAAACCTCAGACATGTTCCCAGGCCACAGGGTTCTAGAATCCACCGATGTCATGTTCCCAGGCCACAGGGTTCGAGAATCAATCCTCAGTTATGTTTCCAGGCTACAGGGTTCTAGAATAAAACCTCAGTCATGTTCCCAATCCACAGGGTTCCAGAACCAAGGCTCAGTCAGGTTCCCGGGGCACAGTATTCCACAATCTAAACAGAGGTCACATGCCCAGTCCCCAGGGTTCCAGAATCCACCGGTATCATGTTCCCAGGCCACAGGGTTCCAGAATCAATCCTCAGTTATGTTCCCAGGCTACAGGGTTCCAGAATAAAACCTCAGTCATGTTCCCAGTCCACAGGGTTTCAGAACCAAGGCTCAGTCAGGTTCCCGGGGCACAGCATTCCACAATCTAAACAGATGTCATGTTCCCAGGCCACAGTTTTCCAGAATCACGCCTCAGTCATGTTCCCAGGCCACAGGGATCCAGAATCAAACGTCAGTCATGTTGCCAGGCCACAGGTTTCTGCCATCAAACCTCAGTCACGTTCCCGGGCCACAGGGTTCCAGAATCAAGCCTCAGTCATTTTGCCAGGCCAGAGTGTTCCACCATCAAACCTCAGTCATGATCCCAGGCCACATGTTTCCACAATGAAACCTCAGTCATTTTCTCAGGCCAAAGGTTTCCAGAATCAAACCTCAGTCATATTCCCAGGACACATGGTTCCAGAATCAAACCTGAGTCATGTTCGCAGGCCACAGGTTTCAACAGTCAAACATCACTCATGTTCCCAGGACACAGGTGTCCAGAATAAAGCCTCAGTCATGTACCCAGGGAAGAGGCTTCCAGCAACAAACCTTTGTCATATTCCCAGGACACAGGGTTCCAGAATCAAACCTCAGTCTTGTTCCCAGGACAGAAGTTTCCAGAATCAACCCGATATCATGTTTCCTGGCCACAGTCTTCCAGTATCAAACCTCAGTCATGTTGCCAGGCCACAGGGTTCCACCATCAATCCTCACTCATGTTCCCAGGCCACAGGTTTCCAGAATCAAACCGTTCTCATGTTCCCAGGCCACAGGGTTCCAGAATCCACCGATGTCATGTTAAAGGCCACAGGGTTCCAGAATCAAACCGTTCTCATGTTCCCGGGCCACAGGGTTCCAGAATCAAGCCTCAGTCATTTTGCCAGTCCAGAGTGTTCCACCATCAAACCTCAGTCATGATCCCAGGCCACATGTTTCCACAATGAAACCTCAGTCATTTTCCCAGGCCAAACGTTTCCAAAATCAAACCTCAGTCATGTTCCCAGGACACATGGTTCCAGAATCAAACCCGAGTCATGTTCGCGGGCCACAGGTTTCAACCATCAAACCTCAGTCATGTTCCCAGGACACAGGTGTCCAGAATCAAACCTCAGTCATGTTCCCAGGGCACAGGCTTCCAGAAACAAACCTCAGTCATGTTCCCAGGACAGAAGTTTCCAGAATCAACCAGATATCATGCTTCCTGGCCACAGTCTTCCAGAATCAAACCTTAGTCATGTTGCCAAGCCACAGGTTTCCACCATCAAACCTCAGACATGTTCCCAGGCCACAGGGTTCTAGAATCCACCGATGTCATGTTCCCAGGCCACAGGGTTCGAGAATCAATCCTCAGTTATGTTTCCAGGCTACAGGGTTCTAGAATAAAACCTCAGTCATGTTCCCAATCCACAGGGTTCCAGAACCAAGGCTCAGTCAGTTTCCCGGGGCACAGTATTCCACAATCTAAAGTGATGTCACATGCCCAGTACCCAGGGTTCCAGAATCCACCGGTATCATGTTCCCACGCCACAGGGTTCCAGAATCAATCCTCAGTTATGTTCCCAGGCTACAGGGTTCCAGAATAAAACCTCAGTCATGTTCCCAGTCCACAGGGTTTCAGAACCAAGGCTCAGTCAGGTTCCCGGGGCACAGCATTCCACAATCTAAACAGATGTCATGTTCCCAGGCCACAGTTTTCCAAAATCACGCCTCAGTCATGTTCCCAGGCCACAGGGATCCAGAATCAAACGTCAGTCATGTTGCCAGGCCACAGGTTTCTGCCATCAAACCTCAGTCACGTTCCCGGGCCACAGGGTTCCAGAATCAAGCCTCAGTCATTTTGCCAGGCCAGAGTGTTCCACCATCAAACCTCAGTCATGATCCCAGGCCACATGTTTCCACAATGAAACCTCAGTCATTTTCTCAGGCCAAAGGTTTCCAGAATCAAACCTCAGTCATATTCCCAGGACACATGGTTCCAGAATCAAACCTGAGTCATGTTCGCAGGCCACAGGTTTCAACAATCAAACATCACTCATGTTCCCAGGACACAGGTGTCCAGAATCAAACCTCAGTCATGTACCCAGGGAAGAGGCTTCCAGCAACAAACCTTTGTCATATTCCCAGGACACAGGGTTCCAGAATCAAACCTCAGTCTTGTTCCCAGGACAGAAGTTTCCAGAATCAACCCGATATCATGTTTCCTGGCCACAGTCTTCCAGTATCAAACCTCAGTCATGTTGCCAGGCCACAGGGTTCCACCATCAATCCTCACTCATGTTCCCAGGCCACAGGGTTCCAGAATCAAACCGTTCTCATGTTCCCAGGCCACAGGGTTCCAGAATCCACCGATGTCATGTTAAAGGCCACAGGGTTCCAGAATCAAACCGTTCTCATGTTCCCGGGCCACAGGGTTCCAGAATCAAGCCTCAGTCATTTTGCCAGGCCAGAGTGTTCCACCATCAAACCTCAGTCATGATCCCAGGCCACATGTTTCCACAATGAAACCTCAGTCATTTTCCCAGGCCAAAGGTTTCCAAAATCAAACCTCAGTCATGTTCCCAGGACACATGGTTCCAGAATCAAACCCGAGTCATGTTCGCGGGCCACAGGTTTCAACCATCAAACCTCAGTCATGTTCCCAGGACACAGGTGTCCAGAATCAAACCTCAGTCATGTTCCCAGGGCACAGGCTTCCAGAAACAAACCTCAGTCATGTTCCCAGGACACAAGTTTCCAGAATCAACCAGATATCATGCTTCCTGGCCACAGTCTTCCAGAATCAAACCTTAGTCATGTTGCCAAGCCACAGGTTTCCACCATCAAACCTCAGACATGTTCCCAGGCCACAGGGTTCTAGAATCCACCGATGTCATGTTCCCAGGCCACAGGGTTCGAGAATCAATCCTCAGTTATGTTTCCAGGATACAGGGTTCTAGAATAAAACCTCAGTCATGTTCCCAATCCACAGGGTTCCAGAACCAAGGCTCAGTCAGGTTCCCGGGCCACAGTATTCCACAATCTAAACAGATGTCACATGCCCAGTCCCCAGGGTTCCAGAATCCACCGGTATCATGTTCCCAGGCCACAGGGTTCCAGAATCAATCCTCAGTTATGTTCCCAGGCTACAGGGTTCCAGAATAAAACCTCAGTCATGTTCCCAGTCCACAGGGTTTCAGAACCAAGGCTCAGTCAGGTTCCCGGGGCACAGCATTCCACAATCTAAATAGATGTCATGTTCACAGGCCACAGTTTTCCAGAATCACGCCTCAGTCATGTTCCCAGGCCACAGGGATCCAGAATCAAACGTCAGTCATGTTGCCAGGCCACAGGTTTCTGCCATCAAACCTCAGTCACGTTCCCGGGCCACAGGGTTCCAGAATCAAGCCTCAGTCATTTTGCCAGGCCAGAGTGTTCCACCATCAAACCTCAATCATGATCCCAGGCCACATGTTTCCACAATGAAACCTCAGTCATTTTCTCAGGCCAAAGATTTCCAGAATCAAACCTCAGTCATATTCCCAGGATACATGGTTCCAGAATCAAACCTCAGTCATGTTCGCAGGCCACAGGTTTCAACAATCAAACATCACTCATGTTCCCAGGACACAGGTGTCCAGAATCAAACCTCAGTCATGTACCCAGGGAACAGGCTTCCAGCAACAAACCTTTGTCATATTCCCAGGACACAGGGTTCCAGAATCAAACCTCAGTCTTGTTCCCAGGACAGAAGTTTCCAGAATCAACCCGATATCATGTTTCCTGGCCACAGTCTTCCAGTATCAAACCTCAGTCATGTTGCCAGGCCACAGGGTTCCACCATCAATCCTCACTCATGTTCCCAGGCCACAGGGTTCCAGAATCAAACCGTTCTCATGTTCCCAGGCCACAGGGTTCCAGAATCCACCGATGTCATGTTAAAGGCCACAGGGTTCCAGAATCAAACCGTTCTCATGTTCCCGGGCCACAGGGTTCCAGAATCAAGCCTCAGTCATTTTGCCAGGCCAGAGTGTTCCACCATCAAACCTCAGTCATGATCCCAGGCCACATGTTTCCACAATGAAACCTCAGTCATTTTCCCAGGCCAAAGGTTTCCAAAATCAAACCTCAGTCATGTTCCCAGGACACATGGCTCCAGAATCAAACCCGAGTCATGTTCGCGGGCCACAGGTTTCAACCATCAAACCTCAGTCATGTTCCCAGGACACAGGTGTCCAGAATCAAACCTCAGTCATGTTCCCAGGGCACAGGCTTCCAGAAACAAACCTCAGTCATGTTCCCAGGACACAAGTTTCCAGAATCAACCAGATATCATGCTTCCTGGCCACAGTCTTCCAGAATCAAACCTTAGTCATGTTGCCAAGCCACAGGTTTCCACCATCAAACCTCAGACATGTTCCCAGGCCACAGGGTTCTAGAATCCACCGATGTCATGTTCCCAGGCCACAGGGTTCGAGAATCAATCCTCAGTTATGTTTCCAGGCTACAGGGTTCTAGAATAAAACCTCAGTCATGTTCCCAATCCACAGGGTTCCAGAACCAAGGCTCAGTCAGGTTCCCGGGGCACAGTATTCCACAATCTAAACAGAGGTCACATGCCCAGTCCCCAGGGTTCCAGAATCCACCGGTATCATGTTCCCAGGCCACAGGGTTCCAGAATCAATCCTCAGTTATGTTCCCAGGCTACAGGGTTCCAGAATAAAACCTCAGTCATGTTCCCAGTCCACAGGGTTTCAGAACCAAGGCTCAGTCAGGTTCCCGGGGCACAGCATTCCACAATCTAAACAGATGTCATGTTCCCAGGCCACAGTTTTCCAGAATCACGCCTCAGTCATGTTCCCAGGCCACAGGGATCCAGAATCAAACGTCAGTCATGTTGCCAGGCCACAGGTTTCTGCCATCAAACCTCAGTCACGTTCCCGGGCCACAGGGTTCCAGAATCAAGCCTCAGTCATTTTGCCAGGCCAGAGTGTTCCACCATCAAACCTCAGTCATGATCCCAGGCCACATGTTTCCACAATGAAACCTCAGTCATTTTCTCAGGCCAAAGGTTTCCAGAATCAAACCTCAGTCATATTCCCAGGACACATGGTTCCAGAATCAAACCTGAGTCATGTTCGCAGGCCACAGGTTTCAACAGTCAAACATCACTCATGTTCCCAGGACACAGGTGTCCAGAATAAAGCCTCAGTCATGTACCCAGGGAAGAGGCTTCCAGCAACAAACCTTTGTCATATTCCCAGGACACAGGGTTCCAGAATCAAACCTCAGTCTTGTTCCCAGGACAGAAGTTTCCAGAATCAACCCGATATCATGTTTCCTGGCCACAGTCTTCCAGTATCAAACCTCAGTCATGTTGCCAGGCCACAGGGTTCCACCATCAATCCTCACTCATGTTCCCAGGCCACAGGTTTCCAGAATCAAACCGTTCTCATGTTCCCAGGCCACAGGGTTCCAGAATCCACCGATGTCATGTTAAAGGCCACAGGGTTCCAGAATCAAACCGTTCTCATGTTCCCGGTCCACAGGGTTCCAGAATCAAGCCTCAGTCATTTTGCCAGTCCAGAGTGTTCCACCATCAAACCTCAGTCATGATCCCAGGCCACATGTTTCCACAATGAAACCTCAGTCATTTTCCCAGGCCAAACGTTTCCAAAATCAAACCTCAGTCATGTTCCCAGGACACATGGTTCCAGAATCAAACCCGAGTCATGTTCGCGGGCCACAGGTTTCAACCATCAAACCTCAGTCATGTTCCCAGGACACAGGTGTCCAGAATCAAACCTCAGTCATGTTCCCAGGGCACAGGCTTCCAGAAACAAACCTCAGTCATGTTCCCAGGACAGAAGTTTCCAGAATCAACTAGATATCATGCTTCCTGGCCACAGTCTTCCAGAATCAAACCTTAGTCATGTTGCCAAGCCACAGGTTTCCACCATCAAACCTCAGACATGTTCCCAGGCCACAGGGTTCTAGAATCCACCGATGTCATGTTCCCAGGCCACAGGGTTCGAGAATCAATCCTCAGTTATGTTTCCAGGCTACAGGGTTCTAGAATAAAACCTCAGTCATGTTCCCAATCCACAGGGTTCCAGAACCAAGGCTCAGTCAGTTTCCCGGGGCACAGTATTCCACAATCTAAAGTGATGTCACATGCCCAGTACCCAGGGTTCCAGAATCCACCGGTATCATGTTCCCACGCCACAGGGTTCCAGAATCAATCCTCAGTTATGTTCCCAGGCTACAGGGTTCCAGAATAAAACCTCAGTCATGTTCCCAGTCCACAGGGTTTCAGAACCAAGGCTCAGTCAGGTTCCCGGGGCACAGCATTCCACAATCTAAACAGATGTCATGTTCCCAGGCCACAGTTTTCCAAAATCACGCCTCAGTCATGTTCCCAGGCCACAGGGATCCAGAATCAAACGTCAGTCATGTTGCCAGGCCACAGGTTTCTGCCATCAAACCTCAGTCACGTTCCCGGGCCACAGGGTTCCAGAATCAAGCCTCAGTCATTTTGCCAGGCCAGAGTGTTCCACCATCAAACCTCAGTCATGATCCCAGGCCACATGTTTCCACAATGAAACCTCAGTCATTTTCTCAGGCCAAAGGTTTCCAGAATCAAACCTCAGTCATATTCCCAGGACACATGGTTCCAGAATCAAACCTGAGTCATGTTCGCAGGCCACAGGTTTCAACAATCAAACATCACTCATGTTCCCAGGACACAGGTGTCCAGAATCAAACCTCAGTCATGTACCCAGGGAAGAGGCTTCCAGCAACAAACCTTTGTCATATTCCCAGGACACAGGGTTCCAGAATCAAACCTCAGTCTTGTTCCCAGGACAGAAGTTTCCAGAATCAACCCGATATCATGTTTCCTGGCCACAGTCTTCCAGTATCAAACCTCAGTCATGTTGCCAGGCCACAGGGTTCCACCATCAATCCTCACTCATGTTCCCAGGCCACAGGGTTCCAGAATCAAACCGTTCTCATGTTCCCAGGCCACAGGGTTCCAGAATCCACCGATGTCATGTTAAAGGCCACAGGGTTCCAGAATCAAACCGTTCTCATGTTCCCGGGCCACAGGGTTCCAGAATCAAGCCTCAGTCATTTTGCCAGGCCAGAGTGTTCCACCATCAAACCTCAGTCATGATCCCAGGCCACATGTTTCCACAATGAAACCTCAGTCATTTTCCCAGGCCAAAGGTTTCCAAAATCAAACCTCAGTCATGTTCCCAGGACACATGGTTCCAGAATCAAACCTGAGTCATGTTCGCGAGCCACAGGTTTCAACCATCAAACCTCAGTCATGTTCCCAGGACACAGGTGTCCAGAATCAAACCTCAGTCATGTTCCCAGGGCACAGGCTTCCAGAAACAAACCTCAGTCATGTTCCCAGGACACAAGTTTCCAGAATCAACCAGATATCATGCTTCCTGGCCACAGTCTTCCAGAATCAAACCTTAGTCATGTTGCCAAGCCACAGGTTTCCACCATCAAACCTCAGACATGTTCCCTGGCCACAGGGTTCTAGAATCCACCGATGTCATGTTCCCAGGCCACAGGGTTCGAGAATCAATCCTCAGTTATGTTTCCAGGCTACAGGGTTCTAGAATAAAACCTCAGTCATGTTCCCAATCCACAGGGTTCCAGAACCAAGGCTCAGTCAGGTTCCCGGGGCACAGTATTCCACAATCTAAACAGAGGTCACATGCCCAGTCCCCAGGGTTCCAGAATCCACCGGTATCATGTTCCCAGGCCACAGGGTTCCAGAATCAATCCTCAGTTATGTTCCCAGGCTACAGGGTTCCAGAATAAAACCTCAGTCATGTTCCCAGTCCACAGGGTTTCAGAACCAAGGCTCAGTCAGGTTCCCGGGGCACAGCATTCCACAATCTAAACAGATGTCATGTTCCCAGGCCACAGTTTTCCAGAATCACGCCTCAGTCATGTTCCCAGGCCACAGGGATCCAGAATCAAACGTCAGTCATGTTGCCAGGCCACAGGTTTCTGCCATCAAACCTCAGTCACGTTCCCGGGCCACAGGGTTCCAGAATCAAGCCTCAGTCATTTTGCCAGGCCAGAGTGTTCCACCATCAAACCTCAGTCATGATCCCAGGCCACATGTTTCCACAATGAAACCTCAGTCATTTTCTCAGGCCAAAGGTTTCCAGAATCAAACCTCAGTCATATTCCCAGGACACATGGTTCCAGAATCAAACCTGAGTCATGTTCGCAGGCCACAGGTTTCAACAGTCAAACATCACTCATGTTCCCAGGACACAGGTGTCCAGAATAAAGCCTCAGTCATGTACCCAGGGAAGAGGCTTCCAGCAACAAACCTTTGTCATATTCCCAGGACACAGGGTTCCAGAATCAAACCTCAGTCTTGTTCCCAGGACAGAAGTTTCCAGAATCAACCCGATATCATGTTTCCTGGCCACAGTCTTCCAGTATCAAACCTCAGTCATGTTGCCAGGCCACAGGGTTCCACCATCAATCCTCACTCATGTTCCCAGGCCACAGGTTTCCAGAATCAAACCGTTCTCATGTTCCCAGGCCACAGGGTTCCAGAATCCACCGATGTCATGTTAAAGGCCACAGGGTTCCAGAATCAAACCGTTCTCATGTTCCCGGGCCACAGGGTTCCAGAATCAAGCCTCAGTCATTTTGCCAGTCCAGAGTGTTCCACCATCAAACCTCAGTCATGATCCCAGGCCACATGTTTCCACAATGAAACCTCAGTCATTTTCCCAGGCCAAACGTTTCCAAAATCAAACCTCAGTCATGTTCCCAGGACACATGGTTCCAGAATCAAACCCGAGTCATGTTCGCGGGCCACAGGTTTCAACCATCAAACCTCAGTCATGTTCCCAGGACACAGGTGTCCAGAATCAAACCTCAGTCATGTTCCCAGGGCACAGGCTTCCAGAAACAAACCTCAGTCATGTTCCCAGGACAGAAGTTTCCAGAATCAACCAGATATCATGCTTCCTGGCCACAGTCTTCCAGAATCAAACCTTAGTCATGTTGCCAAGCCACAGGTTTCCACCATCAAACCTCAGACATATTCCCAGGCCACAGGGTTCTAGAATCCACCGATGTCATGTTCCCAGGCCACAGGGTTCGAGAATCAATCCTCAGTTATGTTTCCAGGCTACAGGGTTCTAGAATAAAACCTCAGTCATGTTCCCAATCCACAGGGTTCCAGAACCAAGGCTCAGTCAGTTTCCCGGGGCACAGTATTCCACAATCTAAAGTGATGTCACATGCCCAGTACCCAGGGTTCCAGAATCCACCGGTATCATGTTCCCACGCCACAGGGTTCCAGAATCAATCCTCAGTTATGTTCCCAGGCTACAGGGTTCCAGAATAAAACCTCAGTCATGTTCCCAGTCCACAGGGTTTCAGAACCAAGGCTCAGTCAGGTTCCCGGGGCACAGCATTCCACAATCTAAACAGATGTCATGTTCCCAGGCCACAGTTTTCCAAAATCACGCCTCAGTCATGTTCCCAGGCCACAGGGATCCAGAATCAAACGTCAGTCATGTTGCCAGGCCACAGGTTTCTGCCATCAAACCTCAGTCACGTTCCCGGGCCACAGGGTTCCAGAATCAAGCCTCAGTCATTTTGCCAGGCCAGTGTTCCACCATCAAACCTCAGTCATGATCCCAGGCCACATGTTTCCACAATGAAACCTCAGTCATTTTCTCAGGCCAAAGGTTTCCAGAATCAAACCTCAGTCATATTCCCAGGACACATGGTTCCAGAATCAAACCTGAGTCATGTTCGCAGGCCACAGGTTTCAACAATCAAACATCACTCATGTTCCCAGGACACAGGTGTCCAGAATCAAACCTCAGTCATGTACCCAGGGAAGAGGCTTCCAGCAACAAACCTTTGTCATATTCCCAGGACACAGGGTTCCAGAATCAAACCTCAGTCTTGTTCCCAGGACAGAAGTTTCCAGAATCAACCCGATATCATGTTTCCTGGCCACAGTCTTCCAGTATCAAACCTCAGTCATGTTGCCAGGCCACAGGGTTCCACCATCAATCCTCACTCATGTTCCCAGGCCACAGGGTTCCAGAATCAAACCGTTCTCATGTTCCCAGGCCACAGGGTTCCAGAATCCACCGATGTCATGTTAAAGGCCACAGGGTTCCAGAATCAAACCGTTCTCATGTTCCTGGGCCACAGGGTTCCAGAATCAAGCCTCAGTCATTTTGCCAGGCCAGAGTGTTCCACCATCAAACCTCAGTCATGATCCCAGGCCACATGTTTCCACAATGAAACCTCAGTCATTTTCCCAGGCCAAAGGTTTCCAAAATCAAACCTCAGTCATGTTCCCAGGACACATGGTTCCAGAATCAAACCTGAGTCAGGTTCGCGAGCCACAGGTTTCAACCATCAAACCTCAGTCATGTTCCCAGGACACAGGTGTCCAGAATCAAACCTCAGTCATGTTCCCAGGGCACAGGCTTCCAGAAACAAACCTCAGTCATGTTCCCAGGACACAAGTTTCCAGAATCAACCAGATATCATGCTTCCTGGCCACAGTCTTCCAGAATCAAACCTTAGTCATGTTGCCAAGCCACAGGTTTCCACCATCAAACCTCAGACATGTTCCCAGGCCACAGGGTTCTAGAATCCACCGATGTCATGTTCCCAGGCCACAGGGTTCGAGAATCAATCCTCAGTTATGTTTCCAGGCTACAGGGTTCTAGAATAAAACCTCAGTCATGTTCCCAATCCACAGGGTTCCAGAACCAAGGCTCAGTCAGGTTCCCGGGGCACAGTATTCCACAATCTAAACAGAGGTCACATGCCCAGTCCCCAGGGTTCCAGAATCCACCGGTATCATGTTCCCAGGCCACAGGGTTCCAGAATCAATCCTCAGTTATGTTCCCAGGCTACAGGGTTCCAGAATAAAACCTCAGTCATGTTCCCAGTCCACAGGGTTTCAGAACCAAGGCTCAGTCAGGTTCCCGGGGCACAGCATTCCACAATCTAAACAGATGTCATGTTCCCAGGCCACAGTTTTCCAGAATCACGCCTCAGTCATGTTCCCAGGCCACAGGGATCCAGAATCAAACGTCAGTCATGTTGCCAGGCCACAGGTTTCTGCCATCAAACCTCAGTCACGTTCCCGGGCCACAGGGTTCCAGAATCAAGCCTCAGTCATTTTGCCAGGCCAGAGTGTTCCACCATCAAACCTCAGTCATGATCCCAGGCCACATGTTTCCACAATGAAACCTCAGTCATTTTCTCAGGCCAAAGGTTTCCAGAATCAAACCTCAGTCATATTCCCAGGACACATGGTTCCAGAATCAAACCTGAGTCATGTTCGCAGGCCACAGGTTTCAACAGTCAAACATCACTCATGTTCCCAGGACACAGGTGTCCAGAATAAAGCCTCAGTCATGTACCCAGGGAAGAGGCTTCCAGCAACAAACCTTTGTCATATTCCCAGGACACAGGGTTCCAGAATCAAACCTCAGTCTTGTTCCCAGGACAGAAGTTTCCAGAATCAACCCGATATCATGTTTCCTGGCCACAGTCTTCCAGTATCAAACCTCAGTCATGTTGCCAGGCCACAGGGTTCCACCATCAATCCTCACTCATGTTCCCAGGCCACAGGTTTCCAGAATCAAACCGTTCTCATGTTCCCAGGCCACAGGGTTCCAGAATCCACCGATGTCATGTTAAAGGCCACAGGGTTCCAGAATCAAACCGTTCTCATGTTCCCGGGCCACAGGGTTCCAGAATCAAGCCTCAGTCATTTTGCCAGGCCAGAGTGTTCCACCATCAAACCTCAGTCATGATCCCAGGCCACATGTTTCCACAATGAAACCTCAGTCATTTTCCCAGGCCAAAGGTTTCCAAAATCAAACCTCAGTCATGTTCCCAGGACACATGGTTCCAGAATCAAACCTGAGTCATGTTCGCGAGCCACAGGTTTCAACCATCAAACCTCAGTCATGTTCCCAGGACACAGGTGTCCAGAATCAAACCTCAGTCATGTTCCCAGGGCACAGGCTTCCAGAAACAAACCTCAGTCATGTTCCCAGGACACAAGTTTCCAGAATCAACCAGATATCATGCTTCCTGGCCACAGTCTTCCAGAATCAAACCTTAGTCATGTTGCCAAGCCACAGGTTTCCACCATCAAACCTCAGACATGTTCCCAGGCCACAGGGTTCTAGAATCCACCGATGTCATGTTCCCAGGCCACAGGGTTCGAGAATCAATCCTCAGTTATGTTTCCAGGCTACAGGGTTCTAGAATAAAACCTCAGTCATGTTCCCAATCCACAGGGTTCCAGAACCAAGGCTCAGTCAGGTTCCCGGGGCACAGTATTCCACAATCTAAACAGAGGTCACATGCCCAGTCCCCAGGGTTCCAGAATCCACCGGTATCATGTTCCCAGGCCACAGGGTTCCAGAATCAATCCTCAGTTATGTTCCCAGGCTACAGGGTTCCAGAATAAAACCTCAGTCATGTTCCCAGTCCACAGGGTTTCAGAACCAAGGCTCAGTCAGGTTCCCGGGGCACAGCATTCCACAATCTAAACAGATGTCATGTTCCCAGGCCACAGTTTTCCAGAATCACGCCTCAGTCATGTTCCCAGGCCACAGGGATCCAGAATCAAACGTCAGTCATGTTGCCAGGCCACAGGTTTCTGCCATCAAACCTCAGTCACGTTCCCGGGCCACAGGGTTCCAGAATCAAGCCTCAGTCATTTTGCCAGGCCAGAGTGTTCCACCATCAAACCTCAGTCATGATCCCAGGCCACATGTTTCCACAATGAAACCTCAGTCATTTTCTCAGGCCAAAGGTTTCCAGAATCAAACCTCAGTCATATTCCCAGGACACATGGTTCCAGAATCAAACCTGAGTCATGTTCGCAGGCCACAGGTTTCAACAGTCAAACATCACTCATGTTCCCAGGACACAGGTGTCCAGAATAAAGCCTCAGTCATGTACCCAGGGAAGAGGCTTCCAGCAACAAACCTTTGTCATATTCCCAGGACACAGGGTTCCAGAATCAAACCTCAGTCTTGTTCCCAGGACAGAAGTTTCCAGAATCAACCCGATATCATGTTTCCTGGCCACAGTCTTCCAGTATCAAACCTCAGTCATGTTGCCAGGCCACAGGGTTCCACCATCAATCCTCACTCATGTTCCCAGGCCACAGGTTTCCAGAATCAAACCGTTCTCATGTTCCCAGGCCACAGGGTTCCAGAATCCACCGATGTCATGTTAAAGGCCACAGGGTTCCAGAATCAAACCGTTCTCATGTTCCCGGGCCACAGGGTTCCAGAATCAAGCCTCAGTCATTTTGCCAGTCCAGAGTGTTCCACCATCAAACCTCAGTCATGATCCCAGGCCACATGTTTCCACAATGAAACCTCAGTCATTTTCCCAGGCCAAACGTTTCCAAAATCAAACCTCAGTCATGTTCCCAGGACACATGGTTCCAGAATCAAACCCGAGTCATGTTCGCGGGCCACAGGTTTCAACCATCAAACCTCAGTCATGTTCCCAGGACACAGGTGTCCAGAATCAAACCTCAGTCATGTTCCCAGGGCACAGGCTTCCAGAAACAAACCTCAGTCATGTTCCCAGGACAGAAGTTTCCAGAATCAACTAGATATCATGCTTCCTGGCCACAGTCTTCCAGAATCAAACCTTAGTCATGTTGCCAAGCCACAGGTTTCCACCATCAAACCTCAGACATGTTCCCAGGCCACAGGGTTCTAGAATCCACCGATGTCATGTTCCCAGGCCACAGGGTTCGAGAATCAATCCTCAGTTATGTTTCCAGGCTACAGGGTTCTAGAATAAAACCTCAGTCATGTTCCCAATCCACAGGGTTCCAGAACCAAGGCTCAGTCAGTTTCCCGGGGCACAGTATTCCACAATCTAAAGTGATGTCACATGCCCAGTACCCAGGGTTCCAGAATCCACCGGTATCATGTTCCCACGCCACAGGGTTCCAGAATCAATCCTCAGTTATGTTCCCAGGCTACAGGGTTCCAGAATAAAACCTCAGTCATGTTCCCAGTCCACAGGGTTTCAGAACCAAGGCTCAGTCAGGTTCCCGGGGCACAGCATTCCACAATCTAAACAGATGTCATGTTCCCAGGCCACAGTTTTCCAAAATCACGCCTCAGTCATGTTCCCAGGCCACAGGGATCCAGAATCAAACGTCAGTCATGTTGCCAGGCCACAGGTTTCTGCCATCAAACCTCAGTCACGTTCCCGGGCCACAGGGTTCCAGAATCAAGCCTCAGTCATTTTGCCAGGCCAGAGTGTTCCACCATCAAACCTCAGTCATGATCCCAGGCCACATGTTTCCACAATGAAACCTCAGTCATTTTCTCAGGCCAAAGGTTTCCAGAATCAAACCTCAGTCATATTCCCAGGACACATGGTTCCAGAATCAAACCTGAGTCATGTTCGCAGGCCACAGGTTTCAACAATCAAACATCACTCATGTCCCCAGGACACAGGTGTCCAGAATCAAACCTCAGTCATGTACCCAGGGAAGAGGCTTCCAGCAACAAACCTTTGTCATATTCCCAGGACACAGGGTTCCAGAATCAAACCTCAGTCTTGTTCCCAGGACAGAAGTTTCCAGAATCAACCCGATATCATGTTTCCTGGCCACAGTCTTCCAGTATCAAACCTCAGTCATGTTGCCAGGCCACAGGGTTCCACCATCAATCCTCACTCATGTTCCCAGGCCACAGGGTTCCAGAATCAAACCGTTCTCATGTTCCCAGGCCACAGGGTTCCAGAATCCACCGATGTCATGTTAAAGGCCACAGGGTTCCAGAATCAAACCGTTCTCATGTTCCCGGGCCACAGGGTTCCAGAATCAAGCCTCAGTCATTTTGCCAGGCCAGAGTGTTCCACCATCAAACCTCAGTCATGATCCCAGGCCACATGTTTCCACAATGAAACCTCAGTCATTTTCCCAGGCCAAAGGTTTCCAAAATCAAACCTCAGTCATGTTCCCAGGACACATGGTTCCAGAATCAAACCTGAGTCATGTTCGCGAGCCACAGGTTTCAACCATCAAACCTCAGTCATGTTCCCAGGACACAGGTGTCCAGAATCAAACCTCAGTCATGTTCCCAGGGCACAGGCTTCCAGAAACAAACCTCAGTCATGTTCCCAGGACACAAGTTTCCAGAATCAACCAGATATCATGCTTCCTGGCCACAGTCTTCCAGAATCAAACCTTAGTCATGTTGCCAAGCCACAGGTTTCCACCATCAAACCTCAGACATGTTCCCTGGCCACAGGGTTCTAGAATCCACCGATGTCATGTTCCCAGGCCACAGGGTTCGAGAATCAATCCTCAGTTATGTTTCCAGGCTACAGGGTTCTAGAATAAAACCTCAGTCATGTTCCCAATCCACAGGGTTCCAGAACCAAGGCTCAGTCAGGTTCCCGGGGCACAGTATTCCACAATCTAAACAGAGGTCACATGCCCAGTCCCCAGGGTTCCAGAATCCACCGGTATCATGTTCCCAGGCCACAGGGTTCCAGAATCAATCCTCAGTTATGTTCCCAGGCTACAGGGTTCCAGAATAAAACCTCAGTCATGTTCCCAGTCCACAGGGTTTCAGAACCAAGGCTCAGTCAGGTTCCCGGGGCACAGCATTCCACAATCTAAACAGATGTCATGTTCCGAGGCCACAGTTTTCCAGAATCACGCCTCAGTCATGTTCCCAGGCCACAGGGATCCAGAATCAAACGTCAGTCATGTTGCCAGGCCACAGGTTTCTGCCATCAAACCTCAGTCACGTTCCCGGGCCACAGGGTTCCAGAATCAAGCCTCAGTCATTTTGCCAGGCCAGAGTGTTCCACCATCAAACCTCAGTCATGATCCCAGGCCACATGTTTCCACAATGAAACCTCAGTCATTTTCTCAGGCCAAAGGTTTCCAGAATCAAACCTCAGTCATATTCCCAGGACACATGGTTCCAGAATCAAACCTGAGTCATGTTCGCAGGCCACAGGTTTCAACAGTCAAACATCACTCATGTTCCCAGGACACAGGTGTCCAGAATAAAGCCTCAGTCATGTACCCAGGGAAGAGGCTTCCAGCAACAAACCTTTGTCATATTCCCAGGACACAGGGTTCCAGAATCAAACCTCAGTCTTGTTCCCAGGACAGAAGTTTCCAGAATCAACCCGATATCATGTTTCCTGGCCACAGTCTTCCAGTATCAAACCTCAGTCATGTTGCCAGGCCACAGGGTTCCACCATCAATCCTCACTCATGTTCCCAGGCCACAGGTTTCCAGAATCAAACCGTTCTCATGTTCCCAGGCCACAGGGTTCCAGAATCCACCGATGTCATGTTAAAGGCCACAGGGTTCCAGAATCAAACCGTTCTCATGTTCCCGGGCCACAGGGTTCCAGAATCAAGCCTCAGTCATTTTGCCAGTCCAGAGTGTTCCACCATCAAACCTCAGTCATGATCCCAGGCCACATGTTTCCACAATGAAACCTCAGTCATTTTCCCAGGCCAAACGTTTCCAAAATCAAACCTCAGTCATGTTCCCAGGACACATGGTTCCAGAATCAAACCCGAGTCATGTTCGCGGGCCACAGGTTTCAACCATCAAACCTCAGTCATGTTCCCAGGACACAGGTGTCCAGAATCAAACCTCAGTCATGTTCCCAGGGCACAGGCTTCCAGAAACAAACCTCAGTCATGTTCCCAGGACAGAAGTTTCCAGAATCAACCAGATATCATGCTTCCTGGCCACAGTCTTCCAGAATCAAACCTTAGTCATGTTGCCAAGCCACAGGTTTCCACCATCAAACCTCAGACATGTTCCCAGGCCACAGGGTTCTAGAATCCACCGATGTCATGTTCCCAGGCCACAGGGTTCGAGAATCAATCCTCAGTTATGTTTCCAGGCTACAGGGTTCTAGAAGAAAACCTCAGTCATGTTCCCAATCCACAGGGTTCCAGAACCAAGGCTCAGTCAGTTTCCCGGGGCACAGTATTCCACAATCTAAAGTGATGTCACATGCCCAGTACCCAGGGTTCCAGAATCCACCGGTATCATGTTCCCACGCCACAGGGTTCCAGAATCAATCCTCAGTTATGTTCCCAGGCTACAGGGTTCCAGAATAAAACCTCAGTCATGTTCCCAGTCCACAGGGTTTCAGAACCAAGGCTCAGTCAGGTTCCCGGGGCACAGCATTCCACAATCTAAACAGATGTCATGTTCCCAGGCCACAGTTTTCCAAAATCACGCCTCAGTCATGTTCCCAGGCCACAGGGATCCAGAATCAAACGTCAGTCATGTTGCCAGGCCACAGGTTTCTGCCATCAAACCTCAGTCACGTTCCCGGGCCACAGGGTTCCAGAATCAAGCCTCAGTCATTTTGCCAGGCCAGTGTTCCACCATCAAACCTCAGTCATGATCCCAGGCCACATGTTTCCACAATGAAACCTCAGTCATTTTCTCAGGCCAAAGGTTTCCAGAATCAAACCTCAGTCATATTCCCAGGACACATGGTTCCAGAATCAAACCTGAGTCATGTTCGCAGGCCACAGGTTTCAACAATCAAACATCACTCATGTTCCCAGGACACAGGTGTCCAGAATCAAACCTCAGTCATGTACCCAGGGAAGAGGCTTCCAGCAACAAACCTTTGTCATATTCCCAGGACACAGGGTTCCAGAATCAAACCTCAGTCTTGTTCCCAGGACAGAAGTTTCCAGAATCAACCCGATATCATGTTTCCTGGCCACAGTCTTCCAGTATCAAACCTCAGTCATGTTGCCAGGCCACAGGGTTCCACCATCAATCCTCACTCATGTTCCCAGGCCACAGGGTTCCAGAATCAAACCGTTCTCATGTTCCCAGGCCACAGGGTTCCAGAATCCACCGATGTCATGTTAAAGGCCACAGGGTTCCAGAATCAAACCGTTCTCATGTTCCCGGGCCACAGGGTTCCAGAATCAAGCCTCAGTCATTTTGCCAGGCCAGAGTGTTCCACCATCAAACCTCAGTCATGATCCCAGGCCACATGTTTCCACAATGAAACCTCAGTCATTTTCCCAGGCCAAAGGTTTCCAAAATCAAACCTCAGTCATGTTCCCAGGACACATGGTTCCAGAATCAAACCTGAGTCAGGTTCGCGAGCCACAGGTTTCAACCATCAAACCTCAGTCATGTTCCCAGGACACAGGTGTCCAGAATCAAACCTCAGTCATGTTCCCAGGGCACAGGCTTCCAGAAACAAACCTCAGTCATGTTCCCAGGACACAAGTTTCCAGAATCAACCAGATATCATGCTTCCTGGCCACAGTCTTCCAGAATCAAACCTTAGTCATGTTGCCAAGCCACAGGTTTCCACCATCAAACCTCAGACATGTTCCCAGGCCACAGGGTTCTAGAATCCACCGATGTCATGTTCCCAGGCCACAGGGTTCGAGAATCAATCCTCAGTTATGTTTCCAGGCTACAGGGTTCTAGAATAAAACCTCAGTCATGTTCCCAATCCACAGGGTTCCAGAACCAAGGCTCAGTCAGGTTCCCGGGGCACAGTATTCCACAATCTAAACAGAGGTCACATGCCCAGTCCCCAGGGTTCCAGAATCCACCGGTATCATGTTCCCAGGCCACAGGGTTCCAGAATCAATCCTCAGTTATGTTCCCAGGCTACAGGGTTCCAGAATAAAACCTCAGTCATGTTCCCAGTCCACAGGGTTTCAGAACCAAGGCTCAGTCAGGTTCCCGGGGCACAGCATTCCACAATCTAAACAGATGTCATGTTCCCAGGCCACAGTTTTCCAGAATCACGCCTCAGTCATGTTCCCAGGCCACAGGGATCCAGAATCAAACGTCAGTCATGTTGCCAGGCCACAGGTTTCTGCCATCAAACCTCAGTCACGTTCCCGGGCCACAGGGTTCCAGAATCAAGCCTCAGTCATTTTGCCAGGCCAGAGTGTTCCACCATCAAACCTCAGTCATGATCCCAGGCCACATGTTTCCACAATGAAACCTCAGTCATTTTCTCAGGCCAAAGGTTTCCAGAATCAAACCTCAGTCATATTCCCAGGACACATGGTTCCAGAATCAAACCTGAGTCATGTTCGCAGGCCACAGGTTTCAACAGTCAAACATCACTCATGTTCCCAGGACACAGGTGTCCAGAATAAAGCCTCAGTCATGTACCCAGG
Source organism: Balaenoptera physalus (assembly GCF_965194825.1). Lineage (NCBI taxonomy): Eukaryota > Metazoa > Chordata > Mammalia > Artiodactyla > Balaenopteridae > Balaenoptera > Balaenoptera physalus. The sequence goes on along the minus strand of NW_028126442.1, from coordinate 767,067 downwards.
GAAGAGGCTTCCAGCAACAAACCTTTGTCATATTCCCAGGACACAGGGTTCCAGAATCAAACCTCAGTCTTGTTCCCAGGACAGAAGTTTCCAGAATCAACCCGATATCATGTTTCCTGGCCACAGTCTTCCAGTATCAAACCTCAGTCATGTTGCCAGGCCACAGGGTTCCACCATCAATCCTCACTCATGTTCCCAGGCCACAGGTTTCCAGAATCAAACCGTTCTCATGTTCCCAGGCCACAGGGTTCCAGAATCCACCGATGTCATGTTAAAGGCCACAGGGTTCCAGAATCAAACCGTTCTCATGTTCCCGGGCCACAGGGTTCCAGAATCAAGCCTCAGTCATTTTGCCAGTCCAGAGTGTTCCACCATCAAACCTCAGTCATGATCCCAGGCCACATGTTTCCACAATGAAACCTCAGTCATTTTCCCAGGCCAAACGTTTCCAAAATCAAACCTCAGTCATGTTCCCAGGACACATGGTTCCAGAATCAAACCCGAGTCATGTTCGCGGGCCACAGGTTTCAACCATCAAACCTCAGTCATGTTCCCAGGACACAGGTGTCCAGAATCAAACCTCAGTCATGTTCCCAGGGCACAGGCTTCCAGAAACAAACCTCAGTCATGTTCCCAGGACAGAAGTTTCCAGAATCAACCAGATATCATGCTTCCTGGCCACAGTCTTCCAGAATCAAACCTTAGTCATGTTGCCAAGCCACAGGTTTCCACCATCAAACCTCAGACATGTTCCCAGGCCACAGGGTTCTAGAATCCACCGATGTCATGTTCCCAGGCCACAGGGTTCGAGAATCAATCCTCAGTTATGTTTCCAGGCTACAGGGTTCTAGAATAAAACCTCAGTCATGTTCCCAATCCACAGGGTTCCAGAACCAAGGCTCAGTCAGTTTCCCGGGGCACAGTATTCCACAATCTAAAGTGATGTCACATGCCCAGTACCCAGGGTTCCAGAATCCACCGGTATCATGTTCCCACGCCACAGGGTTCCAGAATCAATCCTCAGTTATGTTCCCAGGCTACAGGGTTCCAGAATAAAACCTCAGTCATGTTCCCAGTCCACAGGGTTTCAGAACCAAGGCTCAGTCAGGTTCCCGGGGCACAGCATTCCACAATCTAAACAGATGTCATGTTCCCAGGCCACAGTTTTCCAAAATCACGCCTCAGTCATGTTCCCAGGCCACAGGGATCCAGAATCAAACGTCAGTCATGTTGCCAGGCCACAGGTTTCTGCCATCAAACCTCAGTCACGTTCCCGGGCCACAGGGTTCCAGAATCAAGCCTCAGTCATTTTGCCAGGCCAGAGTGTTCCACCATCAAACCTCAGTCATGATCCCAGGCCACATGTTTCCACAATGAAACCTCAGTCATTTTCTCAGGCCAAAGGTTTCCAGAATCAAACCTCAGTCATATTCCCAGGACACATGGTTCCAGAATCAAACCTGAGTCATGTTCGCAGGCCACAGGTTTCAACCATCAAACATCACTCATGTTCCCAGGACACAGGTGTCCAGAATCAAACCTCAGTCATGTACCCAGGGAAGAGGCTTCCAGCAACAAACCTTTGTCATATTCCCAGGACACAGGGTTCCAGAATCAAACCTCAGTCTTGTTCCCAGGACAGAAGTTTCCAGAATCAACCCGATATCATGTTTCCTGGCCACAGTCTTCCAGTATCAAACCTCAGTCATGTTGCCAGGCCACAGGGTTCCACCATCAACCCTCACTCATGTTCCCAGGCCACAGGGTTCCAGAATCAAACCGTTCTCATGTTCCCAGGCCACAGGGTTCCAGAATCCACCGATGTCATGTTAAAGGCCACAGGGTTCCAGAATCAAACCGTTCTCATGTTCCCGGGCCACAGGGTTCCAGAATCAAGCCTCAGTCATTTTGCCAGGCCAGAGTGTTCCACCATCAAACCTCAGTCATGATCCCAGGCCACATGTTTCCACAATGAAACCTCAGTCATTTTCCCAGGCCAAAGGTTTCCAAAATCAAACCTCAGTCATGTTCCCAGGACACATGGTTCCAGAATCAAACCTGAGTCATGTTCGCGAGCCACAGGTTTCAACCATCAAACCTCAGTCATGTTCCCAGGACACAGGTGTCCAGAATCAAACCTCAGTCATGTTCCCAGGGCACAGGCTTCCAGAAACAAACCTCAGTCATGTTCCCAGGACACAAGTTTCCAGAATCAACCAGATATCATGCTTCCTGGCCACAGTCTTCCAGAATCAAACCTTAGTCATGTTGCCAAGCCACAGGTTTCCACCATCAAACCTCAGACATGTTCCCAGGCCACAGGGTTCTAGAATCCACCGATGTCATGTTCCCAGGCCACAGGGTTCGAGAATCAATCCTCAGTTATGTTTCCAGGCTACAGGGTTCTAGAATAAAACCTCAGTCATGTTCCCAATCCACAGGGTTCCAGAACCAAGGCTCAGTCAGGTTCCCGGGGCACAGTATTCCACAATCTAAACAGAGGTCACATGCCCAGTCCCCAGGGTTCCAGAATCCACCGGTATCATGTTCCCAGGCCACAGGGTTCCAGAATCAATCCTCAGTTATGTTCCCAGGCTACAGGGTTCCAGAATAAAACCTCAGTCATGTTCCCAGTCCACAGGGTTTCAGAACCAAGGCTCAGTCAGGTTCCCGGGGCACAGCATTCCACAATCTAAACAGATGTCATGTTCCCAGGCCACAGTTTTCCAGAATCACGCCTCAGTCATGTTCCCAGGCCACAGGGATCCAGAATCAAACGTCAGTCATGTTGCCAGGCCACAGGTTTCTGCCATCAAACCTCAGTCACGTTCCCGGGCCACAGGGTTCCAGAATCAAGCCTCAGTCATTTTGCCAGGCCAGAGTGTTCCACCATCAAACCTCAGTCATGATCCCAGGCCACATGTTTCCACAATGAAACCTCAGTCATTTTCTCAGGCCAAAGGTTTCCAGAATCAAACCTCAGTCATATTCCCAGGACACATGGTTCCAGAATCAAACCTGAGTCATGTTCGCAGGCCACAGGTTTCAACAGTCAAACATCACTCATGTTCCCAGGACACAGGTGTCCAGAATAAAGCCTCAGTCATGTACCCAGGGAAGAGGCTTCCAGCAACAAACCTTTGTCATATTCCCAGGACACAGGGTTCCAGAATCAAACCTCAGTCTTGTTCCCAGGACAGAAGTTTCCAGAATCAACCCGATATCATGTATCCTGGCCACAGTCTTCCAGTATCAAACCTCAGTCATGTTGCCAGGGCACAGGGTTCCACCATCAATCCTCACTCATCTTCCCAGGCCACAGGGTTCCAGAATCAAACCGTTCTCATGTTCCCAGGCCACAGGGTTCCAGAATCCACCGATGTCATGTTAAAGGCCACAGGGTTCCAGAATCAAACCGTTCTCATGTTCCCGGGCCACAGGGTTCCAGAATCAAGCCTCAGTCATTTTGCCAGGCCAGAGTGTTCCACCATCAAACCTCAGTCATGATCCCAGGCCACATGTTTCCACAATGAAACCTCAGTCATTTTCCCAGGCCAAAGGTTTCCAAAATCAAACCTCAGTCATGTTCCCAGGACACATGGTTCCAGAATCAAACCTGAGTCATGTTCGCGGGCCACAGGTTTCAACCATCAAACCTCAGTCATGTTCCCAGGACACAGGTGTCCAGAATCAAACCTCAGTCATGTTCCCAGGGCACAGGCTTCCAGAAACAAACCTCAGTCATGTTCCCAGGACACAAGTTTCCAGAATCAACCAGATATCATGCTTCCTGGCCACAGTCTTCCAGAATCAAACCTTAGTCATGTTGCCAAGCCACAGGTTTCCACCATCAAACCTCAGACATGTTCCCAGGCCACAGGGTTCTAGAATCCACCGATGTCATGTTCCCAGGCCACAGGGTTCGAGAATCAATCCTCAGTTATGTTTCCAGGCTACAGGGTTCTAGAATAAAACCTCAGCCATGTTCCCAATCCACAGGGTTCCAGAACCAAGGCTCAGTCAGGTTCCCGGGCCACAGTATTCCACAATCTAAACAGATGTCACATGCCCAGTCCCCAGGGTTCCAGAATCCACCGGTATCATGTTCCCAGGCCACAGGGTTCCAGAATCAATCCTCAGTTATGTTCCCAGGCTACAGGGTTCCAGAATAAATCCTCAGTCATGTTCCCAGTCCACAGGGTTTCAGAACCAAGGCTCAGTCAGGTTCCCGGGGCACAGCATTCCACAATCTAAACAGATGTCATGTTCCCAGGCCACAGTTTTCCAAAATCACGCCTCAGTCATGTTCCCAGGCCACAGGGATCCAGAATCAAACGTCAGTCATGTTGCCAGGCCACAGGTTTCTGCCATCAAACCTCAGTCACGTTCCCGGGCCACAGGGTTCCAGAATCAAGCCTCAGTCATTTTGCCAGGCCAGAGTGATCCACCATCAAACCTCAGTCATGATCCCAGGCCACATGTTTCCACAATGAAACCTCAGTCATTTTCTCAGGCCAAAGGTTTCCAGAATCAAACCTCAGTCATATTCCCAGGACACATGGTTCCAGAATCAAACATGAGTCATGTTCGCAGGCCACAGGTTTCAACAATCAAACATCACTCATGTTCCCAGGACACAGGTGTCCAGAATCAAACCTCAGTCATGTACCCAGGGAACAGGCTTCCAGCAACAAACCTTTGTCATATTCCCAGGACACAGGGTTCCAGAATCAAACCTCAGTCTTGTTCCCAGGACAGAAGTTTCCAGAATCAACCCGATATCATGTATCCTGGCCACAGTCTTCCAGTATAAAACCTCAGTCATGTTGCCAGGCCACAGGGTTCCACCATCAATCCTCACTCATGTTCCCAGGCCACAGGGTTCCAGAATCAAACCGTTCTCATGTTCCCAGGCCACAGGGTTCCAGAATCCACCGATGTCATGTTAAAGGCCACAGGGTTCCAGAATCAAACCGTTCTCATGTTCCCGGGCCACAGGGTTCCAGAATCAAGCCTCAGTCATTTTGCCAGGCCAGAGTGTTCCACCATCAAACCTCAGTCATGATCCCAGGCCACATGTTTCCACAATGAAACCTCAGTCATTTTCCCAGGCCAAACGTTTCCAAAATCAAACCTCAGTCATGTTCCCAGGACACATGGTTCCAGAATCAAACCTGAGTCATGTGCGCGGGCCACAGGTTTCAACCATCAAACCTCACTCATGTTCCCAGGACACAGGTGTCCAGAATCAAACCTCAGTCATGTTCCCAGGGCACAGGCTTCCAGAAACAAACCTCAGTCATGTTCCCAGGACACAAGTTTCCAGAATCAACCAGATATCATGCTTCCTGGCCACAGTCTTCCAGAATCAAACCTTAGTCATGTTGCCAAGCCACAGGTTTCCACCATCAAACCTCAGACATGTTCCCAGGCCACAGGGTTCTAGAATCCACTGATGTCATGTTCCCAGGCCACAGGGTTCGAGAATCAATCCTCAGTTATGTTTCCAGGCTACAGGGTTCTAGAATAAAACCTCAGCCATGTTCCCAATACACAGGGTTCCAGAACCAAGGCTCAGTCAGGTTCCCGGGCCACAGTATTCCACAATCTAAACAGATGTCACATGCCCAGTCCCCAGGGTTCCAGAATCCACCGGTATCATGTTCCCAGGCCACAGGGTTCCAGAATCAATCCTCAGTTATGTTCCCAGGCTACAGGGTTCCAGAATAAAACCTCAGTCATGTTCCCAGTCCACAGGGTTTCAGAACCAAGGCTCAGTCAGGTTCCCGGGGCACAGCATTCCACAATCTAAACAGATGTCATGTTCCCAGGCCACAGTTTTCCAAAATCACGCCTCAGTCATATTCCCAGGCCACAGGGATCCAGAATCAAACGTCAGTCATGTTGCCAGGCCACAGGTTTCTGCCATCAAACCTCAGTCACGTTCCCGGGCCACAGGGTTCCAGAATCAAGCCTCAGTCATTTTGCCAGGCCAGAGTGATCCACCATCAAACCTCAGTCATGATCCCAGGCCACATGTTTCCACAATGAAACCTCAGTCATTTTCTCAGGCCAAAGGTTTCCAGAATCAAACCTCAGTCATATTCCCAGGACACATGGTTCCAGAATCAAACCTGAGTCATGTTCGCAGCACACAGGTTTCAACAATCAAACATCACTCATGTTCCCAGGACACAGGTGTCCAGAATCAAACCTCAGTCATGTACCCAGGGAACAGGCTTCCAGCAACAAACCTTTGTCATATTCCCAGGACACAGGGTTCCAGAATCAAACCTCAGTCTTGTTCCCAGGACAGAAGTTTCCAGAATCAACCCGATATCATGTTTCCTGGCCACAGTCTTCCAGTATCAAACCTCAGTCATGTTGCCAGGCCACAGGGTTCCACCATCAATCCTCACTCATGTTCCCAGGCCACAGGGTTCCAGAATCAAACCGTTCTCATGTTCCCAGGCCACAGGGTTCCAGAATCCACCGATGTCATGTTAAAGGCCACAGGGTTCCAGAATCAAACCGTTCTCATGTTCCCGGGCCACAGGGTTCCAGAATCAAGCCTCAGTCATTTTGCCAGGCCAGAGTGTTCCACCATCAAACCTCAGTCATGATCCCAGGCCACATGTTTCCACAATGAAACCTCAGTCATTTTCCCAGGCCAAACGTTTCCAAAATCAAACCTCAGTCATGTTCCCAGGACACATGGTTCCAGAATCAAACCTGAGTCATGTTCGCGGGCCACAGGTTTCAACCATCAAACCTCAGTCATGTTCCCAGGACACAGGTGTCCAGAATCAAACCTCAGTCATGTTCCCAGGGCACAGGCTTCCAGAAACAAACCTCAGTCATGTTCCCAGGACACAAGTTTCCAGAATCAACCAGATATCATGCTTCCTGGCCACAGTCTTCCAGAATCAAACCTTAGTCATGTTGCCAAGCCACAGGTTTCCACCATCAAACCTCAGACATGTTCCCAGGCCACAGGGTTCTAGAATCCACCGATGTCATGTTCCCAGGCCACAGGGTTCGAGAATCAATCCTCAGTTATGTTTCCAGGCTACAGGGTTCTAGAATAAAACCTCAGTCATGTTCCCAATCCACAGGGTTCCAGAACCAAGGCTCAGTCAGGTTCCCGGGGCACAGTATTCCACAATCTAAACAGAGGTCACATGCCCAGTCCCCAGGGTTCCAGAATCCACCGGTATCATGTTCCCAGGCCACAGGGTTCCAGAATCAATCCTCAGTTATGTTCCCAGGCTACAGGGTTCCAGAATAAAACCTCAGTCATGTTCCCAGTCCACAGGGTTTCAGAACCAAGACTCAGTCAGGTTCCCGGGGCACAGTATTCCACAATCTAAACAGATGTCATGTTCCCAGGCCACAGTTTTCCAGAATCACGCCTCAGTCATGTTCCCAGGCCACAGGGATCCAGAATCAAACGTCAGTCATGTTGCCAGGCCACAGGTTTCTGCCATCAAACCTCAGTCACGTTCCCGGGCCACAGGGTTCCAGAATCAAGCCTCAGTCATTTTGCCAGGCCAGAGTGATCCACCATCAAACCTCAGTCATGATCCCAGGCCACATGTTTCCACAATGAAACCTCAGTCATTTTCTCAGGCCAAAGGTTTCCAGAATCAAACCTCAGTCATATTCCCAGGACACATGGTTCCAGAATCAAACCTGAGTCATGTTCGCAGGACACAGGTTTCAACAATCAAACATCACTCATGTTCCCAGGACACAGGTGTCCAGAATCAAACCTCAGTCATGTACCCAGGGAACAGGCTTCCAGCAACAAACCTTTGTCATATTCCCAGGACACAGGGTTCCAGAATCAAACCTCAGTCTTGTTCCCAGGACAGAAGTTTCCAGAATCAACCCGATATCATGTTTCCTGGCCACAGTCTTTCAGTATCAAACCTCAGTCATGTTGCCAGGCCACAGTGTTCCACCATCAATCCTCACTCATGTTCCCAGGCCACAGGGTTCCAGAATCAAACCGTTCTCATGTTCCCAGGCCACAGGGTTCCAGAATCCACCGATGTCATGTTAAAGGCCACAGGGTTCCAGAATCAAACCGTTCTCATGTTCCCGGGCCACAGGGTTCCAGAATCAAGCCTCAGTCATTTTGCCAGGCCAGAGTGTTCCACCATCAAACCTCAGTCATGATCCCAGGCCACATGTTTCCACAATGAAACCTCAGTCATTTTCCCAGGCCAAAGGTTTCCAAAATCAAACCTCAGTCATGTTCCCAGGACACATGGTTCCAGAATCAAACCCGAGTCATGTGCGCGGGCCACAGGTTTCAACCATCAAACCTCAGTCATGTTCCCAGGACACAGGTGTCCAGAATCAAACCTCAGTCATGTTCCCAGGGCACAGGCTTCCAGAAACAAACCTCAGTCATGTTCCCAGGACACAAGTTTCCAGAATCAACCAGATATCATGCTTCCTGGCCACAGTCTTCCAGAATCAAACCTTAGTCATGTTGCCAAGCCACAGGTTTCCACCATCAAACCTCAGACATGTTCCCAGGCCACAGGGTTCTAGAATCCACCGATGTCATGTTCCCAGGGCACAGGGTTCGAGAATCAATCCTCAGTTATGTTTCCAGGCTACAGGGTTCTAGAATAAAACCTCAGTCATGTTCCCAATCCACAGGGTTCCAGAACCAAGGCTCAGTCAGGTTCCCGGGGCACAGTATTCCACAATCTAAACAGATGTCACATGCCCAGTCCCCAGGGTTCCAGAATCCACCGGTATCATGTTCCCAGGCCACAGGGTTCCAGAATCAATCCTCAGTTATGTTCCCAGGCTACAGGGGTCCAGAATAAAACCTCAGTCATGTTCCCAGTCCACAGGGTTTCAGAACCAAGGCTCAGTCAGGTTCCCGGGGCACAGTATTCCACAATCTAAACAGATGTCATGTTCCCAGGCCACAGTTTTCCAGAATCACGCCTCAGTCATGTTCCCAGGCCACAGGGATCCAGAATCAAACGTCAGTCATGTTGCCAGGCCACAGGTTTCTGCCATCAAACCTCAGTCACGTTCCCGGGCCACAGGGTTCCAGAATCAAGCCTCAGTCATTTTGCCAGGCCAGAGTGATCCACCATCAAACCTCAGTCATGATCCCAGGCCACATGTTTCCACAATGAAACCTCAGTCATTTTCTCAGGCCAAAGGTTTCCAGAATCAAACCTCAGTCATATTCCCAGGACACATGGTTCCAGAATCAAACCTGAGTCATGTTCGCAGGACACAGGTTTCAACAATCAAACATCACTCATGTTCCCAGGACACAGGTGTCCAGAATCAAACCTCAGTCATGTACCCAGGGAACAGGCTTCCAGCAACAAACCTTTGTCATATTCCCAGGACACAGGGTTCCAGAATCAAACCTCAGTCTTGTTCCCAGGACAGAAGTTTCCAGAATCAACCCGATATCATGTTTCCTGGCCACAGTCTTCCAGTATCAAACCTCAGTCATGTTGCCAGGCCACAGGGTTCCACCATCAATCCTCACTCATGTTCCCAGGCCACAGGGTTCCAGAATCAAACCGTTCTCATGTTCCCAGGCCACAGGGTTCCAGAATCCACCGATGTCATGTTAAAGGCCACAGGGTTCCAGAATCAAACCGTTCTCATGTTCCCGGGCCACAGGGTTCCAGAATCAAGCCTCAGTCATTTTGCCAGGCCAGAGTGTTCCACCATCAAACCTCAGTCATGATCCCAGGCCACATGTTTCCACAATGAAACCTCAGTCATTTTCCCAGGCCAAACGTTTCCAAAATCAAACCTCAGTCATGTTCCCAGGACACATGGTTCCAGAATCAAACCTGAGTCATGTTCGCGGGCCACAGGTTTCAACCATCAAACCTCAGTCATGTTCCCAGGACACAGGTGTCCAGAATCAAACCTCAGTCATGTTCCCAGGGCACAGGCTTCCAGAAACAAACCTCAGTCATGTTCCCAGGACACAAGTTTCCAGAATCAACCAGATATCATGCTTCCTGGCCACAGTCTTCCAGAATCAAACCTTAGTCATGTTGCCAAGCCACAGGTTTCCACCATCAAACCTCAGACATGTTCCCAGGCCACAGGGTTCTAGAATCCACCGATGTCATGTTCCCAGGCCACAGGGTTCGAGAATCAATCCTCAGTTATGTTTCCAGGCTACAGGGTTCTAGAATAAAACCTCAGTCATGTTCCCAATCCACAGGGTTCCAGAACCAAGGCTCAGTCAGGTTCCCGGGGCACAGTATTCCACAATCTAAACAGAGGTCACATGCCCAGTCCCCAGGGTTCCAGAATCCACCGGTATCATGTTCCCAGGCCACAGGGTTCCAGAATCAATCCTCAGTTATGTTCCCAGGCTACAGGGTTCCAGAATAAAACCTCAGTCATGTTCCCAGTCCACAGGGTTTCAGAACCAAGACTCAGTCAGGTTCCCGGGGCACAGTATTCCACAATCTAAACAGATGTCATGTTCCCAGGCCACAGTTTTCCAGAATCACGCCTCAGTCATGTTCCCAGGCCACAGGGATCCAGAATCAAACGTCAGTCATGTTGCCAGGCCACAGGTTTCTGCCATCAAACCTCAGTCACGTTCCCGGGCCACAGGGTTCCAGAATCAAGCCTCAGTCATTTTGCCAGGCCAGAGTGATCCACCATCAAACCTCAGTCATGATCCCAGGCCACATGTTTCCACAATGAAACCTCAGTCATTTTCTCAGGCCAAAGGTTTCCAGAATCAAACCTCAGTCATATTCCCAGGACACATGGTTCCAGAATCAAACCTGAGTCATGTTCGCAGGACACAGGTTTCAACAATCAAACATCACTCATGTTCCCAGGACACAGGTGTCCAGAATCAAACCTCAGTCATGTACCCAGGGAACAGGCTTCCAGCAACAAACCTTTGTCATATTCCCAGGACACAGGGTTCCAGAATCAAACCTCAGTCTTGTTCCCAGGACAGAAGTTTCCAGAATCAACCCGATATCATGTTTCCTGGCCACAGTCTTTCAGTATCAAACCTCAGTCATGTTGCCAGGCCACAGTGTTCCACCATCAATCCTCACTCATGTTCCCAGGCCACAGGGTTCCAGAATCAAACCGTTCTCATGTTCCCAGGCCACAGGGTTCCAGAATCCACCGATGTCATGTTAAAGGCCACAGGGTTCCAGAATCAAACCGTTCTCATGTTCCCGGGCCACAGGGTTCCAGAATCAAGCCTCAGTCATTTTGCCAGGCCAGAGTGTTCCACCATCAAACCTCAGTCATGATCCCAGGCCACATGTTTCCACAATGAAACCTCAGTCATTTTCCCAGGCCAAAGGTTTCCAAAATCAAACCTCAGTCATGTTCCCAGGACACATGGTTCCAGAATCAAACCCGAGTCATGTGCGCGGGCCACAGGTTTCAACCATCAAACCTCAGTCATGTTCCCAGGACACAGGTGTCCAGAATCAAACCTCAGTCATGTTCCCAGGGCACAGGCTTCCAGAAACAAACCTCAGTCATGTTCCCAGGACACAAGTTTCCAGAATCAACCAGATATCATGCTTCCTGGCCACAGTCTTCCAGAATCAAACCTTAGTCATGTTGCCAAGCCACAGGTTTCCACCATCAAACCTCAGACATGTTCCCAGGCCACAGGGTTCTAGAATCCACCGATGTCATGTTCCCAGGGCACAGGGTTCGAGAATCAATCCTCAGTTATGTTTCCAGGCTACAGGGTTCTAGAATAAAACCTCAGTCATGTTCCCAATCCACAGGGTTCCAGAACCAAGGCTCAGTCAGGTTCCCGGGGCACAGTATTCCACAATCTAAACAGATGTCACATGCCCAGTCCCCAGGGTTCCAGAATCCACCGGTATCATGTTCCCAGGCCACAGGGTTCCAGAATCAATCCTCAGTTATGTTCCCAGGCTACAGGGGTCCAGAATAAAACCTCAGTCATGTTCCCAGTCCACAGGGTTTCAGAACCAAGGCTCAGTCAGGTTCCCGGGGCACAGTATTCCACAATCTAAACAGATGTCATGTTCCCAGGCCACAGTTTTCCAGAATCACGCCTCAGTCATGTTCCCAGGCCACAGGGATCCAGAATCAAACGTCAGTCATGTTGCCAGGCCACAGGTTTCTGCCATCAAACCTCAGTCACGTTCCCGGGCCACAGGGTTCCAGAATCAAGCCTCAGTCATTTTGCCAGGCCAGAGTGATCCACCATCAAACCTCAGTCATGATCCCAGGCCACATGTTTCCACAATGAAACCTCAGTCATTTTCTCAGGCCAAAGGTTTCCAGAATCAAACCTCAGTCATATTCCCAGGACACATGGTTCCAGAATCAAACCTGAGTCATGTTCGCAGGACACAGGTTTCAACAATCAAACATCACTCATGTTCCCAGGACACAGGTGTCCAGAATCAAACCTCAGTCATGTACCCAGGGAACAGGCTTCCAGCAACAAACCTTTGTCATATTCCCAGGACACAGGGTTCCAGAATCAAACCTCAGTCTTGTTCCCAGGACAGAAGTTTCCAGAATCAACCCGATATCATGTTTCCTGGCCACAGTCTTCCAGTATCAAACCTCAGTCATGTTGCCAGGCCACAGGGTTCCACCATCAATCCTCACTCATGTTCCCAGGCCACAGGGTTCCAGAATCAAACCGTTCTCATGTTCCCAGGCCACAGGGTTCCAGAATCCACCGATGTCATGTTAAAGGCCACAGGGTTCCAGAATCAAACCGTTCTCATGTTCCCGGGCCACAGGGTTCCAGAATCAAGCCTCAGTCATTTTGCCAGGCCAGAGTGTTCCACCATCAAACCTCAGTCATGATCCCAGGCCACATGTTTCCACAATGAAACCTCAGTCATTTTCCCAGGCCAAACGTTTCCAAAATCAAACCTCAGTCATGTTCCCAGGACACATGGTTCCAGAATCAAACCCGAGTCATGTTCGCGGGCCACAGGTTTCAACCATCAAACCTCAGTCATGTTCCCAGGACACAGGTGTCCAGAATCAAACCTCAGTCATGTTCCCAGGGCACAGGCTTCCAGAAACAAACCTCAGTCATGTTCCCAGGACACAAGTTTCCAGAATCAACCAGATATCATGCTTCCTGGCCACAGTCTTCCAGAATCAAACCTTAGTCATGTTGCCAAGCCACAGGTTTCCACCATCAAACCTCAGACATGTTCCCAGGCCACAGGGTTCTAGAATCCACCGATGTCATGTTCCCAGGCCACAGGGTTCGAGAATCAATCCTCAGTTATGTTTCCAGGCTACAGGGTTCTAGAATAAAACCTCAGTCATGTTCCCAATCCACAGGGTTCCAGAACCAAGGCTCAGTCAGTTTCCCGGGGCACAGTATTCCACAATCTAAAGTGATGTCACATGCCCAGTACCCAGGGTTCCAGAATCCACCGGTATCATGTTCCCACGCCACAGGGTTCCAGAATCAATCCTCAGTTATGTTCCCAGGCTACAGGGTTCCAGAATAAAACCTCAGTCATGTTCCCAGTCCACAGGGTTTCAGAACCAAGGCTCAGTCAGGTTCCCGGGGCACAGCATTCCACAATCTAAACAGATGTCATGTTCCCAGGCCACAGTTTTCCAAAATCACGCCTCAGTCATGTTCCCAGGCCACAGGGATCCAGAATCAAACGTCAGTCATGTTGCCAGGCCACAGGTTTCTGCCATCAAACCTCAGTCACGTTCCCGGGCCACAGGGTTCCAGAATCAAGCCTCAGTCATTTTGCCAGGCCAGAGTGTTCCACCATCAAACCTCAGTCATGATCCCAGGCCACATGTTTCCACAATGAAACCTCAGTCATTTTCTCAGGCCAAAGGTTTCCAGAATCAAACCTCAGTCATATTCCCAGGACACATGGTTCCAGAATCAAACCTGAGTCATGTTCGCAGGCCACAGGTTTCAACAGTCAAACATCACTCATGTTCCCAGGACACAGGTGTCCAGAATAAAGCCTCAGTCATGTACCCAGGGAAGAGGCTTCCAGCAACAAACCTTTGTCATATTCCCAGGACACAGGGTTCCAGAATCAAACCTCAGTCTTGTTCCCAGGACAGAAGTTTCCAGAATCAACCCGATATCATGTATCCTGGCCACAGTCTTCCAGTATCAAACCTCAGTCATGTTGCCAGGGCACAGGGTTCCACCATCAATCCTCACTCATCTTCCCAGGCCACAGGGTTCCAGAATCAAACCGTTCTCATGTTCCCAGGCCACAGGGTTCCAGAATCCACCGATGTCATGTTAAAGGCCACAGGGTTCCAGAATCAAACCGTTCTCATGTTCCCGGGCCACAGGGTTCCAGAATCAAGCCTCAGTCATTTTGCCAGGCCAGAGTGTTCCACCATCAAACCTCAGTCATGATCCCAGGCCACATGTTTCCACAATGAAACCTCAGTCATTTTCCCAGGCCAAAGGTTTCCAAAATCAAACCTCAGTCATGTTCCCAGGACACATGGTTCCAGAATCAAACCTGAGTCATGTTCGCGGGCCACAGGTTTCAACCATCAAACCTCAGTCATGTTCCCAGGACACAGGTGTCCAGAATCAAACCTCAGTCATGTTCCCAGGGCACAGGCTTCCAGAAACAAACCTCAGTCATGTTCCCAGGACACAAGTTTCCAGAATCAACCAGATATCATGCTTCCTGGCCACAGTCTTCCAGAATCAAACCTTAGTCATGTTGCCAAGCCACAGGTTTCCACCATCAAACCTCAGACATGTTCCCAGGCCACAGGGTTCTAGAATCCACCGATGTCATGTTCCCAGGCCACAGGGTTCGAGAATCAATCCTCAGTTATGTTTCCAGGCTACAGGGTTCTAGAATAAAACCTCAGCCATGTTCCCAATCCACAGGGTTCCAGAACCAAGGCTCAGTCAGGTTCCCGGGCCACAGTATTCCACAATCTAAACAGATGTCACATGCCCAGTCCCCAGGGTTCCAGAATCCACCGGTATCATGTTCCCAGGCCACAGGGTTCCAGAATCAATCCTCAGTTATGTTCCCAGGCTACAGGGTTCCAGAATAAAACCTCAGTCATGTTCCCAGTCCACAGGGTTTCAGAACCAAGGCTCAGTCAGGTTCCCGGGGCACAGCATTCCACAATCTAAACAGATGTCATGTTCCCAGGCCACAGTTTTCCAAAATCACGCCTCAGTCATGTTCCCAGGCCACAGGGATCCAGAATCAAACGTCAGTCATGTTGCCAGGCCACAGGTTTCTGCCATCAAACCTCAGTCACGTTCCCGGGCCACAGGGTTCCAGAATCAAGCCTCAGTCATTTTGCCAGGCCAGAGTGATCCACCATCAAACCTCAGTCATGATCCCAGGCCACATGTTTCCACAATGAAACCTCAGTCATTTTCTCAGGCCAAAGGTTTCCAGAATCAAACCTCAGTCATATTCCCAGGACACATGGTTCCAGAATCAAACATGAGTCATGTTCGCAGGCCACAGGTTTCAACAATCAAACATCACTCATGTTCCCAGGACACAGGTGTCCAGAATCAAACCTCAGTCATGTACCCAGGGAACAGGCTTCCAGCAACAAACCTTTGTCATATTCCCAGGACACAGGGTTCCAGAATCAAACCTCAGTCTTGTTCCCAGGACAGAAGTTTCCAGAATCAACCCGATATCATGTATCCTGGCCACAGTCTTCCAGTATCAAACCTCAGTCATGTTGCCAGGGCACAGGGTTCCACCATCAATCCTCACTCATGTTCCCAGGCCACAGGGTTCCAGAATCAAACCGTTCTCATGTTCCCAGGCCACAGGGTTCCAGAATCCACCGATGTCATGTTAAAGGCCACAGGGTTCCAGAATCAAACCGTTCTCATGTTCCCGGGCCACAGGGTTCCAGAATCAAGCCTCAGTCATTTTGCCAGGCCAGAGTGTTCCACCATCAAACCTCAGTCATGATCCCAGGCCACATGTTTCCACAATGAAACCTCAGTCATTTTCCCAGGCCAAACGTTTCCAAAATCAAACCTCAGTCATGTTCCCAGGACACATGGTTCCAGAATCAAACCTGAGTCATGTGCGCGGGCCACAGGTTTCAACCATCAAACCTCACTCATGTTCCCAGGACACAGGTGTCCAGAATCAAACCTCAGTCATGTTCCCAGGGCACAGGCTTCCAGAAACAAACCTCAGTCATGTTCCCAGGACACAAGTTTCCAGAATCAACCAGATATCATGCTTCCTGGCCACAGTCTTCCAGAATCAAACCTTAGTCATGTTGCCAAGCCACAGGTTTCCACCATCAAACCTCAGACATGTTCCCAGGCCACAGGGTTCTAGAATCCACTGATGTCATGTTCCCAGGCCACAGGGTTCGAGAATCAATCCTCAGTTATGTTTCCAGGCTACAGGGTTCTAGAATAAAACCTCAGCCATGTTCCCAATACACAGGGTTCCAGAACCAAGGCTCAGTCAGGTTCCCGGGCCACAGTATTCCACAATCTAAACAGATGTCACATGCCCAGTCCCCAGGGTTCCAGAATCCACCGGTATCATGTTCCCAGGCCACAGGGTTCCAGAATCAATCCTCAGTTATGTTCCCAGGCTACAGGGTTCCAGAATAAAACCTCAGTCATGTTCCCAGTCCACAGGGTTTCAGAACCAAGGCTCAGTCAGGTTCCCGGGGCACAGCATTCCACAATCTAAACAGATGTCATGTTCCCAGGCCACAGTTTTCCAAAATCACGCCTCAGTCATATTCCCAGGCCACAGGGATCCAGAATCAAACGTCAGTCATGTTGCCAGGCCACAGGTTTCTGCCATCAAACCTCAGTCACGTTCCCGGGCCACAGGGTTCCAGAATCAAGCCTCAGTCATTTTGCCAGGCCAGAGTGATCCACCATCAAACCTCAGTCATGATCCCAGGCCACATGTTTCCACAATGAAACCTCAGTCATTTTCTCAGGCCAAAGGTTTCCAGAATCAAACCTCAGTCATATTCCCAGGACACATGGTTCCAGAATCAAACCTGAGTCATGTTCGCAGCACACAGGTTTCAACAATCAAACATCACTCATGTTCCCAGGACACAGGTGTCCAGAATCAAACCTCAGTCATGTACCCAGGGAACAGGCTTCCAGCAACAAACCTTTGTCATATTCCCAGGACACAGGGTTCCAGAATCAAACCTCAGTCTTGTTCCCAGGACAGAAGTTTCCAGAATCAACCCGATATCATGTTTCCTGGCCACAGTCTTCCAGTATCAAACCTCAGTCATGTTGCCAGGCCACAGGGTTCCACCATCAATCCTCACTCATGTTCCCAGGCCACAGGGTTCCAGAATCAAACCGTTCTCATGTTCCCAGGCCACAGGGTTCCAGAATCCACCGATGTCATGTTAAAGGCCACAGGGTTCCAGAATCAAACCGTTCTCATGTTCCCGGGCCACAGGGTTCCAGAATCAAGCCTCAGTCATTTTGCCAGGCCAGAGTGTTCCACCATCAAACCTCAGTCATGATCCCAGGCCACATGTTTCCACAATGAAACCTCAGTCATTTTCCCAGGCCAAACGTTTCCAAAATCAAACCTCAGTCATGTTCCCAGGACACATGGTTCCAGAATCAAACCTGAGTCATGTTCGCGGGCCACAGGTTTCAACCATCAAACCTCAGTCATGTTCCCAGGACACAGGTGTCCAGAATCAAACCTCAGTCATGTTCCCAGGGCACAGGCTTCCAGAAACAAACCTCAGTCATGTTCCCAGGACACAAGTTTCCAGAATCAACCAGATATCATGCTTCCTGGCCACAGTCTTCCAGAATCAAACCTTAGTCATGTTGCCAAGCCACAGGTTTCCACCATCAAACCTCAGACATGTTCCCAGGCCACAGGGTTCTAGAATCCACCGATGTCATGTTCCCAGGCCACAGGGTTCGAGAATCAATCCTCAGTTATGTTTCCAGGCTACAGGGTTCTAGAATAAAACCTCAGTCATGTTCCCAATCCACAGGGTTCCAGAACCAAGGCTCAGTCAGGTTCCCGGGGCACAGTATTCCACAATCTAAACAGAGGTCACATGCCCAGTCCCCAGGGTTCCAGAATCCACCGGTATCATGTTCCCAGGCCACAGGGTTCCAGAATCAATCCTCAGTTATGTTCCCAGGCTACAGGGTTCCAGAATAAAACCTCAGTCATGTTCCCAGTCCACAGGGTTTCAGAACCAAGACTCAGTCAGGTTCCCGGGGCACAGTATTCCACAATCTAAACAGATGTCATGTTCCCAGGCCACAGTTTTCCAGAATCACGCCTCAGTCATGTTCCCAGGCCACAGGGATCCAGAATCAAACGTCAGTCATGTTGCCAGGCCACAGGTTTCTGCCATCAAACCTCAGTCACGTTCCCGGGCCACAGGGTTCCAGAATCAAGCCTCAGTCATTTTGCCAGGCCAGAGTGATCCACCATCAAACCTCAGTCATGATCCCAGGCCACATGTTTCCACAATGAAACCTCAGTCATTTTCTCAGGCCAAAGGTTTCCAGAATCAAACCTCAGTCATATTCCCAGGACACATGGTTCCAGAATCAAACCTGAGTCATGTTCGCAGGACACAGGTTTCAACAATCAAACATCACTCATGTTCCCAGGACACAGGTGTCCAGAATCAAACCTCAGTCATGTACCCAGGGAACAGGCTTCCAGCAACAAACCTTTGTCATATTCCCAGGACACAGGGTTCCAGAATCAAACCTCAGTCTTGTTCCCAGGACAGAAGTTTCCAGAATCAACCCGATATCATGTTTCCTGGCCACAGTCTTTCAGTATCAAACCTCAGTCATGTTGCCAGGCCACAGTGTTCCACCATCAATCCTCACTCATGTTCCCAGGCCACAGGGTTCCAGAATCAAACCGTTCTCATGTTCCCAGGCCACAGGGTTCCAGAATCCACCGATGTCATGTTAAAGGCCACAGGGTTCCAGAATCAAACCGTTCTCATGTTCCCGGGCCACAGGGTTCCAGAATCAAGCCTCAGTCATTTTGCCAGGCCAGAGTGTTCCACCATCAAACCTCAGTCATGATCCCAGGCCACATGTTTCCACAATGAAACCTCAGTCATTTTCCCAGGCCAAAGGTTTCCAAAATCAAACCTCAGTCATGTTCCCAGGACACATGGTTCCAGAATCAAACCCGAGTCATGTGCGCGGGCCACAGGTTTCAACCATCAAACCTCAGTCATGTTCCCAGGACACAGGTGTCCAGAATCAAACCTCAGTCATGTTCCCAGGGCACAGGCTTCCAGAAACAAACCTCAGTCATGTTCCCAGGACACAAGTTTCCAGAATCAACCAGATATCATGCTTCCTGGCCACAGTCTTCCAGAATCAAACCTTAGTCATGTTGCCAAGCCACAGGTTTCCACCATCAAACCTCAGACATGTTCCCAGGCCACAGGGTTCTAGAATCCACCGATGTCATGTTCCCAGGGCACAGGGTTCGAGAATCAATCCTCAGTTATGTTTCCAGGCTACAGGGTTCTAGAATAAAACCTCAGTCATGTTCCCAATCCACAGGGTTCCAGAACCAAGGCTCAGTCAGGTTCCCGGGGCACAGTATTCCACAATCTAAACAGATGTCACATGCCCAGTCCCCAGGGTTCCAGAATCCACCGGTATCATGTTCCCAGGCCACAGGGTTCCAGAATCAATCCTCAGTTATGTTCCCAGGCTACAGGGGTCCAGAATAAAACCTCAGTCATGTTCCCAGTCCACAGGGTTTCAGAACCAAGGCTCAGTCAGGTTCCCGGGGCACAGTATTCCACAATCTAAACAGATGTCATGTTCCTAGGCCACAGTTTTCCAGAATCACGCCTCAGTCATGTTCCCAGGCCACAGGGATCCAGAATCAAACGTCAGTCATGTTGCCAGGCCACAGGTTTCTGCCATCAAACCTCAGTCACGTTCCCGGGCCACAGGGTTCCAGAATCAAGCCTCAGTCATTTTGCCAGGCCAGAGTGATCCACCATCAAACCTCAGTCATGATCCCAGGCCACATGTTTCCACAATGAAACCTCAGTCATTTTCTCAGGCCAAAGGTTTCCAGAATCAAACCTCAGTCATATTCCCAGGACACATGGTTCCAGAATCAAACCTGAGTCATGTTCGCAGGACACAGGTTTCAACAATCAAACATCACTCATGTTCCCAGGACACAGGTGTCCAGAATCAAACCTCAGTCATGTACCCAGGGAACAGGCTTCCAGCAACAAACCTTTGTCATATTCCCAGGACACAGGGTTCCAGAATCAAACCTCAGTCTTGTTCCCAGGACAGAAGTTTCCAGAATCAACCCGATATCATGTTTCCTGGCCACAGTCTTCCAGTATCAAACCTCAGTCATGTTGCCAGGCCACAGGGTTCCACCATCAATCCTCACTCATGTTCCCAGGCCACAGGGTTCCAGAATCAAACCGTTCTCATGTTCCCAGGCCACAGGGTTCCAGAATCCACCGATGTCATGTTAAAGGCCACAGGGTTCCAGAATCAAACCGTTCTCATGTTCCCGGGCCACAGGGTTCCAGAATCAAGCCTCAGTCATTTTGCCAGTCCAGAGTGTTCCACCATCAAACCTCAGTCATGATCCCAGGCCACATGTTTCCACAATGAAACCTCAGTCATTTTCCCAGGCCAAACGTTTCCAAAATCAAACCTCAGTCATGTTCCCAGGACACATGGTTCCAGAATCAAACCCGAGTCATGTTCGCGGGCCACAGGTTTCAACCATCAAACCTCAGTCATGTTCCCAGGACACAGGTGTCCAGAATCAAACCTCAGTCATGTTCCCAGGGCACAGGCTTCCAGAAACAAACCTCAGTCATGTTCCCAGGACACAAGTTTCCAGAATCAACCAGATATCATGCTTCCTGGCCACAGTCTTCCAGAATCAAACCTTAGTCATGTTGCCAAGCCACAGGTTTCCACCATCAAACCTCAGACATGTTCCCAGGCCACAGGGTTCTAGAATCCACCGATGTCATGTTCCCAGGCCACAGGGTTCGAGAATCAATCCTCAGTTATGTTTCCAGGCTACAGGGTTCTAGAATAAAACCTCAGTCATGTTCCCAATCCACAGGGTTCCAGAACCAAGGCTCAGTCAGTTTCCCGGGGCACAGTATTCCACAATCTAAAGTGATGTCACATGCCCAGTACCCAGGGTTCCAGAATCCACCGGTATCATGTTCCCACGCCACAGGGTTCCAGAATCAATCCTCAGTTATGTTCCCAGGCTACAGGGTTCCAGAATAAAACCTCAGTCATGTTCCCAGTCCACAGGGTTTCAGAACCAAGGCTCAGTCAGGTTCCCGGGGCACAGCATTCCACAATCTAAACAGATGTCATGTTCCCAGGCCACAGTTTTCCAAAATCACGCCTCAGTCATGTTCCCAGGCCACAGGGATCCAGAATCAAACGTCAGTCATGTTGCCAGGCCACAGGTTTCTGCCATCAAACCTCAGTCATGTTCCCGGGCCACAGGGTTCCAGAATCAAGCCTCAGTCATTTTGCCAGGCCAGAGTGTTCCACCATCAAACCTCAGTCATGATCCCAGGCCACATGTTTCCACAATGAAACCTCAGTCATTTTCTCAGGCCAAAGGTTTCCAGAATCAAACCTCAGTCATATTCCCAGGACACATGGTTCCAGAATCAAACCTGAGTCATGTTCGCAGGCCACAGGTTTCAACAGTCAAACATCACTCATGTTCCCAGGACACAGGTGTCCAGAATAAAGCCTCAGTCATGTACCCAGGGAAGAGGCTTCCAGCAACAAACCTTTGTCATATTCCCAGGACACAGGGTTCCAGAATCAAACCTCAGTCTTGTTCCCAGGACAGAAGTTTCCAGAATCAACCCGATATCATGTATCCTGGCCACAGTCTTCCAGTATCAAACCTCAGTCATGTTGCCAGGGCACAGGGTTCCACCATCAATCCTCACTCATCTTCCCAGGCCACAGGGTTCCAGAATCAAACCGTTCTCATGTTCCCAGGCCACAGGGTTCCAGAATCCACCGATGTCATGTTAAAGGCCACAGGGTTCCAGAATCAAACCGTTCTCATGTTCCCGGGCCACAGGGTTCCAGAATCAAGCCTCAGTCATTTTGCCAGGCCAGAGTGTTCCACCATCAAACCTCAGTCATGATCCCAGGCCACATGTTTCCACAATGAAACCTCAGTCATTTTCCCAGGCCAAAGGTTTCCAAAATCAAACCTCAGTCATGTTCCCAGGACACATGGTTCCAGAATCAAACCTGAGTCATGTTCGCGGGCCACAGGTTTCAACCATCAAACCTCAGTCATGTTCCCAGGACACAGGTGTCCAGAATCAAACCTCAGTCATGTTCCCAGGGCACAGGCTTCCAGAAACAAACCTCAGTCATGTTCCCAGGACACAAGTTTCCAGAATCAACCAGATATCATGCTTCCTGGCCACAGTCTTCCAGAATCAAACCTTAGTCATGTTGCCAAGCCACAGGTTTCCACCATCAAACCTCAGACATGTTCCCAGGCCACAGGGTTCTAGAATCCACCGATGTCATGTTCCCAGGCCACAGGGTTCGAGAATCAATCCTCAGTTATGTTTCCAGGCTACAGGGTTCTAGAATAAAACCTCAGCCATGTTCCCAATCCACAGGGTTCCAGAACCAAGGCTCAGTCAGGTTCCCGGGCCACAGTATTCCACAATCTAAACAGATGTCACATGCCCAGTCCCCAGGGTTCCAGAATCCACCGGTATCATGTTCCCAGGCCACAGGGTTCCAGAATCAATCCTCAGTTATGTTCCCAGGCTACAGGGTTCCAGAATAAAACCTCAGTCATGTTCCCAGTCCACAGGGTTTCAGAACCAAGGCTCAGTCAGGTTCCCGGGGCACAGCATTCCACAATCTAAACAGATGTCATGTTCCCAGGCCACAGTTTTCCAAAATCACGCCTCAGTCATGTTCCCAGGCCACAGGGATCCAGAATCAAACGTCAGTCATGTTGCCAGGCCACAGGTTTCTGCCATCAAACCTCAGTCACGTTCCCGGGCCACAGGGTTCCAGAATCAAGCCTCAGTCATTTTGCCAGGCCAGAGTGATCCACCATCAAACCTCAGTCATGATCCCAGGCCACATGTTTCCACAATGAAACCTCAGTCATTTTCTCAGGCCAAAGGTTTCCAGAATCAAACCTCAGTCATATTCCCAGGACACATGGTTCCAGAATCAAACATGAGTCATGTTCGCAGGCCACAGGTTTCAACAATCAAACATCACTCATGTTCCCAGGACACAGGTGTTCAGAATCAAACCTCAGTCATGTACCCAGGGAACAGGCTTCCAGCAACAAACCTTTGTCATATTCCCAGGACACAGGGTTCCAGAATCAAACCTCAGTCTTGTTCCCAGGACAGAAGTTTCCAGAATCAACCCGATATCATGTATCCTGGCCACAGTCTTCCAGTATCAAACCTCAGTCATGTTGCCAGGGCACAGGGTTCCACCATCAATCCTCACTCATGTTCCCAGGCCACAGGGTTCCAGAATCAAACCGTTCTCATGTTCCCAGGCCACAGGGTTCCAGAATCCACCGATGTCATGTTAAAGGCCACAGGGTTCCAGAATCAAACCGTTCTCATGTTCCCGGGCCACAGGGTTCCAGAATCAAGCCTCAGTCATTTTGCCAGGCCAGAGTGTTCCACCATCAAACCTCAGTCATGATCCCAGGCCACATGTTTCCACAATGAAACCTCAGTCATTTTCCCAGGCCAAACGTTTCCAAAATCAAACCTCAGTCATGTTCCCAGGACACATGGTTCCAGAATCAAACCTGAGTCATGTGCGCGGGCCACAGGTTTCAACCATCAAACCTCACTCATGTTCCCAGGACACAGGTGTCCAGAATCAAACCTCAGTCATGTTCCCAGGGCACAGGCTTCCAGAAACAAACCTCAGTCATGTTCCCAGGACACAAGTTTCCAGAATCAACCAGATATCATGCTTCCTGGCCACAGTCTTCCAGAATCAAACCTTAGTCATGTTGCCAAGCCACAGGTTTCCACCATCAAACCTCAGACATGTTCCCAGGCCACAGGGTTCTAGAATCCACTGATGTCATGTTCCCAGGCCACAGGGTTCGAGAATCAATCCTCAGTTATGTTTCCAGGCTACAGGGTTCTAGAATAAAACCTCAGCCATGTTCCCAATACACAGGGTTCCAGAACCAAGGCTCAGTCAGGTTCCCGGGCCACAGTATTCCACAATCTAAACAGATGTCACATGCCCAGTCCCCAGGGTTCCAGAATCCACCGGTATCATGTTCCCAGGCCACAGGGTTCCAGAATCAATCCTCAGTTATGTTCCCAGGCTACAGGGTTCCAGAATAAAACCTCAGTCATGTTCCCAGTCCACAGGGTTTCAGAACCAAGGCTCAGTCAGGTTCCCGGGGCACAGCATTCCACAATCTAAACAGATGTCATGTTCCCAGGCCACAGTTTTCCAAAATCACGCCTCAGTCATATTCCCAGGCCACAGGGATCCAGAATCAAACGTCAGTCATGTTGCCAGGCCACAGGTTTCTGCCATCAAACCTCAGTCACGTTCCCGGGCCACAGGGTTCCAGAATCAAGCCTCAGTCATTTTGCCAGGCCAGAGTGATCCACCATCAAACCTCAGTCATGATCCCAGGCCACATGTTTCCACAATGAAACCTCAGTCATTTTCTCAGGCCAAAGGTTTCCAGAATCAAACCTCAGTCATATTCCCAGGACACATGGTTCCAGAATCAAACCTGAGTCATGTTCGCAGCACACAGGTTTCAACAATCAAACATCACTCATGTTCCCAGGACACAGGTGTCCAGAATCAAACCTCAGTCATGTACCCAGGGAACAGGCTTCCAGCAACAAACCTTTGTCATATTCCCAGGACACAGGGTTCCAGAATCAAACCTCAGTCTTGTTCCCAGGACAGAAGTTTCCAGAATCAACCCGATATCATGTTTCCTGGCCACAGTCTTCCAGTATCAAACCTCAGTCATGTTGCCAGGCCACAGGGTTCCACCATCAATCCTCACTCATGTTCCCAGGCCACAGGGTTCCAGAATCAAACCGTTCTCATGTTCCCAGGCCACAGGGTTCCAGAATCCACCGATGTCATGTTAAAGGCCACAGGGTTCCAGAATCAAACCGTTCTCATGTTCCCGGGCCACAGGGTTCCAGAATCAAGCCTCAGTCATTTTGCCAGGCCAGAGTGTTCCACCATCAAACCTCAGTCATGATCCCAGGCCACATGTTTCCACAATGAAACCTCAGTCATTTTCCCAGGCCAAACGTTTCCAAAATCAAACCTCAGTCATGTTCCCAGGACACATGGTTCCAGAATCAAACCTGAGTCATGTTCGCGGGCCACAGGTTTCAACCATCAAACCTCAGTCATGTTCCCAGGACACAGGTGTCCAGAATCAAACCTCAGTCATGTTCCCAGGGCACAGGCTTCCAGAAACAAACCTCAGTCATGTTCCCAGGACACAAGTTTCCAGAATCAACCAGATATCATGCTTCCTGGCCACAGTCTTCCAGAATCAAACCTTAGTCATGTTGCCAAGCCACAGGTTTCCACCATCAAACCTCAGACATGTTCCCAGGCCACAGGGTTCTAGAATCCACCGATGTCATGTTCCCAGGCCACAGGGTTCGAGAATCAATCCTCAGTTATGTTTCCAGGCTACAGGGTTCTAGAATAAAACCTCAGTCATGTTCCCAATCCACAGGGTTCCAGAACCAAGGCTCAGTCAGGTTCCCGGGGCACAGTATTCCACAATCTAAACAGAGGTCACATGCCCAGTCCCCAGGGTTCCAGAATCCACCGGTATCATGTTCCCAGGCCACAGGGTTCCAGAATCAATCCTCAGTTATGTTCCCAGGCTACAGGGTTCCAGAATAAAACCTCAGTCATGTTCCCAGTCCACAGGGTTTCAGAACCAAGACTCAGTCAGGTTCCCGGGGCACAGTATTCCACAATCTAAACAGATGTCATGTTCCCAGGCCACAGTTTTCCAGAATCACGCCTCAGTCATGTTCCCAGGCCACAGGGATCCAGAATCAAACGTCAGTCATGTTGCCAGGCCACAGGTTTCTGCCATCAAACCTCAGTCACGTTCCCGGGCCACAGGGTTCCAGAATCAAGCCTCAGTCATTTTGCCAGGCCAGAGTGATCCACCATCAAACCTCAGTCATGATCCCAGGCCACATGTTTCCACAATGAAACCTCAGTCATTTTCTCAGGCCAAAGGTTTCCAGAATCAAACCTCAGTCATATTCCCAGGACACATGGTTCCAGAATCAAACCTGAGTCATGTTCGCAGGACACAGGTTTCAACAATCAAACATCACTCATGTTCCCAGGACACAGGTGTCCAGAATCAAACCTCAGTCATGTACCCAGGGAACAGGCTTCCAGCAACAAACCTTTGTCATATTCCCAGGACACAGGGTTCCAGAATCAAACCTCAGTCTTGTTCCCAGGACAGAAGTTTCCAGAATCAACCCGATATCATGTTTCCTGGCCACAGTCTTTCAGTATCAAACCTCAGTCATGTTGCCAGGCCACAGTGTTCCACCATCAATCCTCACTCATGTTCCCAGGCCACAGGGTTCCAGAATCAAACCGTTCTCATGTTCCCAGGCCACAGGGTTCCAGAATCCACCGATGTCATGTTAAAGGCCACAGGGTTCCAGAATCAAACCGTTCTCATGTTCCCGGGCCACAGGGTTCCAGAATCAAGCCTCAGTCATTTTGCCAGGCCAGAGTGTTCCACCATCAAACCTCAGTCATGATCCCAGGCCACATGTTTCCACAATGAAACCTCAGTCATTTTCCCAGGCCAAAGGTTTCCAAAATCAAACCTCAGTCATGTTCCCAGGACACATGGTTCCAGAATCAAACCCGAGTCATGTGCGCGGGCCACAGGTTTCAACCATCAAACCTCAGTCATGTTCCCAGGACACAGGTGTCCAGAATCAAACCTCAGTCATGTTCCCAGGGCACAGGCTTCCAGAAACAAACCTCAGTCATGTTCCCAGGACACAAGTTTCCAGAATCAACCAGATATCATGCTTCCTGGCCACAGTCTTCCAGAATCAAACCTTAGTCATGTTGCCAAGCCACAGGTTTCCACCATCAAACCTCAGACATGTTCCCAGGCCACAGGGTTCTAGAATCCACCGATGTCATGTTCCCAGGGCACAGGGTTCGAGAATCAATCCTCAGTTATGTTTCCAGGCTACAGGGTTCTAGAATAAAACCTCAGTCATGTTCCCAATCCACAGGGTTCCAGAACCAAGGCTCAGTCAGGTTCCCGGGGCACAGTATTCCACAATCTAAACAGATGTCACATGCCCAGTCCCCAGGGTTCCAGAATCCACCGGTATCATGTTCCCAGGCCACAGGGTTCCAGAATCAATCCTCAGTTATGTTCCCAGGCTACAGGGGTCCAGAATAAAACCTCAGTCATGTTCCCAGTCCACAGGGTTTCAGAACCAAGGCTCAGTCAGGTTCCCGGGGCACAGTATTCCACAATCTAAACAGATGTCATGTTCCTAGGCCACAGTTTTCCAGAATCACGCCTCAGTCATGTTCCCAGGCCACAGGGATCCAGAATCAAACGTCAGTCATGTTGCCAGGCCACAGGTTTCTGCCATCAAACCTCAGTCACGTTCCCGGGCCACAGGGTTCCAGAATCAAGCCTCAGTCATTTTGCCAGGCCAGAGTGATCCACCATCAAACCTCAGTCATGATCCCAGGCCACATGTTTCCACAATGAAACCTCAGTCATTTTCTCAGGCCAAAGGTTTCCAGAATCAAACCTCAGTCATATTCCCAGGACACATGGTTCCAGAATCAAACCTGAGTCATGTTCGCAGGACACAGGTTTCAACAATCAAACATCACTCATGTTCCCAGGACACAGGTGTCCAGAATCAAACCTCAGTCATGTACCCAGGGAACAGGCTTCCAGCAACAAACCTTTGTCATATTCCCAGGACACAGGGTTCCAGAATCAAACCTCAGTCTTGTTCCCAGGACAGAAGTTTCCAGAATCAACCCGATATCATGTTTCCTGGCCACAGTCTTCCAGTATCAAACCTCAGTCATGTTGCCAGGCCACAGGGTTCCACCATCAATCCTCACTCATGTTCCCAGGCCACAGGGTTCCAGAATCAAACCGTTCTCATGTTCCCAGGCCACAGGGTTCCAGAATCCACCGATGTCATGTTAAAGGCCACAGGGTTCCAGAATCAAACCGTTCTCATGTTCCCGGGCCACAGGGTTCCAGAATCAAGCCTCAGTCATTTTGCCAGGCCAGAGTGTTCCACCATCAAACCTCAGTCATGATCCCAGGCCACATGTTTCCACAATGAAACCTCAGTCATTTTCCCAGGCCAAAGGTTTCCAAAATCAAACCTCAGTCATGTTCCCAGGACACATGGTTCCAGAATCAAACCCGAGTCATGTGCGCGGGCCACAGGTTTCAACCATCAAACCTCAGTCATGTTCCCAGGACACAGGTGTCCAGAATCAAACCTCAGTCATGTTCCCAGGGCACAGGCTTCCAGAAACAAACCTCAGTCATGTTCCCAGGACACAAGTTTCCAGAATCAACCAGATATCATGCTTCCTGGCCACAGTCTTCCAGAATCAAACCTTAGTCATGTTGCCAAGCCACAGGTTTCCACCATCAAACCTCAGACATGTTCCCAGGCCACAGGGTTCTAGAATCCACCGATGTCATGTTCCCAGGGCACAGGGTTCGAGAATCAATCCTCAGTTATGTTTCCAGGCTACAGGGTTCTAGAATAAAACCTCAGTCATGTTCCCAATCCACAGGGTTCCAGAACCAAGGCTCAGTCAGGTTCCCGGGGCACAGTATTCCACAATCTAAACAGATGTCACATGCCCAGTCCCCAGGGTTCCAGAATCCACCGGTATCATGTTCCCAGGCCACAGGGTTCCAGAATCAATCCTCAGTTATGTTCCCAAGCTACAGGGGTCCAGAATTAAACCTCAGTCATGTTCCCAGTCCACAGGGTTTCAGAACCAAGGCTCAGTCAGGTTCCCGGGGCACAGCATTCCACAATCTAAACAGATGTCATGTTCCCAGGCCACAGTTTTCCAGAATCACGCCTCAGTCATGTTCCCAGGCCACAGGGATCCAGAATCAAACGTCAGTCATGTTGCCAGGCCACAGGTTTCTGCCATCAAACCTCAGTCACGTTCCCGGGCCACAGGGTTCCAGAATCAAGCCTCAGTCATTTTGCCAGGCCAGAGTGTTCCACCATCAAACCTCAGTCATGATCCCAGGCCACATGTTTCCACAATGAAACCTCAGTCATTTTCTCAGGCCAAAGGTTTCCAGAATCAAACCTCAGTCATATTCCCAGGACACATGGTTCCAGAATCAAACCTGAGTCATGTTCGCAGGCCACAGGTTTCAACAATCAAACATCACTCATGTTCCCAGGACACAGGTGTCCAGAATCAAGCCTCAGTCATGTACCCAGGGAACAGGCTTCCAGCAACAAACCTTTGTCATATTCCCAGGACACAGGGTTCCAGAATCAAACCTCAGTCTTGTTCCCAGGACAGAAGTTTCCAGAATCAACCCGATATCATGTTTCCTGCCACAGTCTTCCAGTATCAAACCTCAGTCATGTTGCCAGGCCACAGGGTTCCACCATCAATCCTCACTCATGTTCCCAGGCCACAGGGTTCCAGAATCAAACCGTTCTCATGTTCCCAGGCCACAGGGTTCCAGAATCCACCGATGTCATGTTAAAGGCCACAGGGTTCCAGAATCAAACCGTTCTCATGTTCCCGGGCCACAGGGTTCCAGAATCAAGCCTCAGTCATTTTGCCAGGCCAGACTGTTCCACCATCAAACCTCAGTCATGATCCCAGGCCACATGTTTCCACAATGAAACCTCAGTCATTTTCCCAGGCCAAAGGTTTCCAAAATCAAACCTCAGTCATGTTCCCAGGACACATGGTTCCAGAATCAAACCTGAGTCATGTTCGCGGGCCACAGGTTTCAACCATCAAACCTCAGTCATGTTCCCAGGACACAGGTGTCCAGAATCAAACCTCAGTCATGTTCCCAGGGCACAGGCTTCCAGAAACAAACCTCAGTCATGTTCCCAGGACACAAGTTTCCAGAATCAACCAGATATCATGCTTCCTGGCCACAGTCTTCCAGAATCAAACCTTAGTCATGTTGCCAAGCCACAGGTTTCCACCATCAAACCTCAGACATGTTCCCAGGCCACAGGGTTCTAGAATCCACCGATGTCATGTTCCCAGGCCACAGGGTTCGAGAATCAATCCTCAGTTATGTTCCCAGGCTACAGGGTTCTAGAATAAAACCTCAGTCATGTTACCAATCCACAGGGTTCCAGAACCAAGGCTCAGTCAGGTTCCCGGGCCACAGTATTCCACAATCTAAACAGAGGTCACATGCCCTGTCCCCAGGGTTCCAGAATCCACCGGTATCATGTTCCCAGGCCACAGGTTTCCAGAATCAATCCTCAGTTATGTTCCCAAGCTACAGGGTTCCAGAATTAAACCTCAGTCATGTTCCCAGTCCACAGGGTTTCAGAACCAAGGCTCAGTCAGGTTCCCGGGGCACAGCATTCCACAATCTAAACAGATGTCATGTTCCCAGGCCACAGTTTTCCAGAATCACGCCTCAGTCATGTTCCCAGGCCACAGGGATGCAGAATCAAACGTCAGTCATGTTGCCAGGCCACAGGTTTCTGCCATCAAACCTCAGTCACGTTCCCGGGCCACAGGGTTCCAGAATCAAGCCTCAGTCATTTTGCCAGGCCAGAGTGTTCCACCATCAAACCTCAGTCATGATCCCAGGCCACATGTTTCCACAATGAAACCTCAGTCATTTTCTCAGGCCAAAGGTTTCCAGAATCAAACCTCAGTCATATTCCCAGGACACATGGTTCCAGAATCAAACCTGAGTCATGTTCGCAGTCCACAGGTTTCAACAATCAAACATCACTCATGTTCCCAGGACACATGTGTCCAGAATCAAACCTCAGTCATGTACCCAGGGAACAGGCTTCCAGCAACAAACCTTTGTCATATTCCCAGGACACAGGGTTCCAGAATCAAACCTCAGTCTTGTTCCCAGGACAGAAGTTTCCAGAATCAACCCGATATCATGTTTCCTGGCCACAGTCTTCCAGTATCAAACCTCAGTCATGTTGCCAGGCCACAGGGTTCCACCATCAATCCTCACTCATGTTCCCAGGCCACAGGGTTCCAGAATCAAACCGTTCTCATGTTCCCAGGCCACAGGGTTCCAGAATCCACCAATGTCATATTAAAGGCCACAGGGTTCCAGAATCAAACCGTTCTCATGTTCCCGGGCCACAGGGATCCAGAATCAAGCCTCAGTCATTTTGCCAGGCCAGAGTGTTCCACCATCAAACCTCAGTCATGATCCCAGGCCACATGTTTCCACAATGAAACCTCAGTCATTTTCCCAGGCCAAAGGTTTCCAAAATCAAACCTCAGTCATGTTCCCAGGACACATGGTTCCAGAATCAAACCTGAGTCATGTTCGCGGGCCACAGGTTTCAACCATCAAACCTCAGTCATGTTCCCAGGACACAGGTGTACAGAATCAAACCTCAGTCATGTTCCCAGGGCACAGGCTTCCAGAAACAAACCTCAGTCATGTTCCCAGGACACAAGTTTCCAGAATCAACCAGATATCATGCTTCCTGGCCACAGTCTTCCAGAATCAAACCTTAGTCATGTTGCCAAGCCACAGGTTTCCACCATCAAACCTCAGACATGTTCCCAGGCCACAGGGTTCTAGAATCCACCGATGTCATGTTCCCAGGCCACAGGGTTCGAGAATCAATCCTCAGTTATGTTTCCAGGCTACAGGGTTCTAGAATAAAACCTCAGTCATGTTCCCAATCCACAGGGTTCCAGAACCAAGGCTCAGTCAGGTTCCCGGCCCACAGTATTCCACAATCTAAACAGAGGTCACATGCCCAGTCCCCAGGGTTCCAGAATCCACCGGTATCATGTTCCCAGGCCACAGGGTTCCAGAATCAATCCTCAGTTATGTTACCAAGCTACAGGGTTCCAGAATTAAACCTCAGTCATGTTCCCAGTCCACAGGGTTTCAGAACCAAGGCTCAGTCAGGTTCCCGGGACACAGCATTCCACAATCTAAACAGATGTCATGTTCCCAGGCCACAGTTTTCCAGAATCACGCCTCAGTCATGTTCCCAGGCCACAGGGATCCAGAATCAAACGTCAGTCATGTTGCCAGGCCACAGGTTTCTGCCATCAAACCTCAGTCACGTTCCCGGGCCACAGGGTTCCAGAATCAAGCCTCAGTCATTTTGCCAGGCCAGAGTGTTCCACCATCAAACCTCAGTCATGATCCCAGGCCACATGTTTCCACAATGAAACCTCAGTCATTTTCTCAGGCCAAAGGTTTCCAGAATCAAACCTCAGTCATATTCCCAGGACACATGGTTCCAGAATCAAACCTGAGTCATGTTCGCAGGCCACAGGTTTCAACAATCAAACATCACTCATGTTCCCAGGACACAGGTGTCCAGAATCAAACCTCAGTCATGTACCCAGGGAACAGGCTTCCAGCAACAAACCTTTGTCATATTCCCAGGACACAGGGTTCCAGAATCAAACCTCAGTCTTGTTCCCAGGACAGAAGTTTCCAGAATCAACCCGATATCATGTTTCCTGGCCACAGTCTTCCAGTATCAAACCTCAGTCATGTTGCCAGGCCACAGGGTTCCACCATCAATCCTCACTCATGTTCCCAGGCCACAGGGTTCCAGAATCAAACCGTTCTCATGTTCCCAGGCCACAGGGTTCCAGAATCCACCGATGTCATGTTAAAGGCCACAGGGTTCCAGAATCAAACCGTTCTCATGTTCCCGGGCCACAGGGTTCCAGAATCAAGCCTCAGTCATTTTGCCAGGCCAGAGTGTTCCACCATCAAACCTCAGTCATGATCCCAGGCCACATGTTTCCACAATGAAACCTCAGTCATTTTCCCAGGCCAAACGTTTCCAAAATCAAACCTCAGTCATGTTCCCAGGACACATGGTTCCAGAATCAAACCTGAGTCATGTTCGCGGGCCACAGGTTTCAACCATCAAACCTCAGTCATGTTCCCAGGACACAGGTGTCCAGAATCAAACCTCAGTCATGTTCCCAGGGCACAGGCTTCCAGAAACAAACCTCAGTCATGTTCCCAGGACACAAGTTTCCAGAATCAACCAGATATCATGCTTCCTGGCCACAGTCTTCCAGAATCAAACCTTAGTCATGTTGCCAAGCCACAGGTTTCCACCATCAAACCTCAGACATGTTCCCAGGCCACAGGGTTCTAGAATCCACCGATGTCATGTTCCCAGGCCACAGGGTTCGAGAATCAATCCTCAGTTATGTTTCCAGGCTACAGGGTTCTAGAATAAAACCTCAGTCATGCTCCCAATCCACAGGGTTACAGAACCAAGGCTCAGTCAGGTTCCCGGGCCACAGTATTCCACAATCTAAACAGAGGTCATATGCCCAGTCCCCAGGGTTCCAGAATCCACCGGTATCATGTTCCCAGGCCACAGGGTTCCAGAATCAATCCTCAGTTATGTTCCCAGGCTACAGGGTTCCAGAATAAAACCTCAGTCATGTTCCCAGTCCACAGGGTTTCAGAACCAAGACTCAGTCAGGTTCCCGGGGCACAGTATTCCACAATCTAAACAGATGTCATGTTCCCAGGCCACAGTTTTCCAGAATCACGCCTCAGTCATGTTCCCAGGCCACAGGGATCCAGAATCAAACGTCAGTCATGTTGCCAGGCCACAGGTTTCTGCCATCAAACCTCAGTCACGTTCCCGGGCCACAGGGTTCCAGAATCAAGCCTCAGTCATTTTGCCAGGCCAGAGTGATCCACCATCAAACCTCAGTCATGATCCCAGGCCACATGTTTCCACAATGAAACCTCAGTCATTTTCTCAGGCCAAAGGTTTCCAGAATCAAACCTCAGTCATATTCCCAGGACACATGGTTCCAGAATCAAACCTGAGTCATGTTCGCAGGACACAGGTTTCAACAATCAAACATCACTCATGTTCCCAGGACACAGGTGTCCAGAATCAAACCTCAGTCATGTACCCAGGGAACAGGCTTCCAGCAACAAACCTTTGTCATATTCCCAGGACACAGGGTTCCAGAATCAAACCTCAGTCTTGTTCCCAGGACAGAAGTTTCCAGAATCAACCCGATATCATGTTTCCTGGCCACAGTCTTTCAGTATCAAACCTCAGTCATGTTGCCAGGCCACAGTGTTCCACCATCAATCCTCACTCATGTTCCCAGGCCACAGGGTTCCAGAATCAAACCGTTCTCATGTTCCCAGGCCACAGGGTTCCAGAATCCACCGATGTCATGTTAAAGGCCACAGGGTTCCAGAATCAAACCGTTCTCATGTTCCCGGGCCACAGGGTTCCAGAATCAAGCCTCAGTCATTTTGCCAGGCCAGAGTGTTCCACCATCAAACCTCAGTCATGATCCCAGGCCACATGTTTCCACAATGAAACCTCAGTCATTTTCCCAGGCCAAAGGTTTCCAAAATCAAACCTCAGTCATGTTCCCAGGACACATGGTTCCAGAATCAAACCCGAGTCATGTGCGCGGGCCACAGGTTTCAACCATCAAACCTCAGTCATGTTCCCAGGACACAGGTGTCCAGAATCAAACCTCAGTCATGTTCCCAGGGCACAGGCTTCCAGAAACAAACCTCAGTCATGTTCCCAGGACACAAGTTTCCAGAATCAACCAGATATCATGCTTCCTGGCCACAGTCTTCCAGAATCAAACCTTAGTCATGTTGCCAAGCCACAGGTTTCCACCATCAAACCTCAGACATGTTCCCAGGCCACAGGGTTCTAGAATCCACCGATGTCATGTTCCCAGGGCACAGGGTTCGAGAATCAATCCTCAGTTATGTTTCCAGGCTACAGGGTTCTAGAATAAAACCTCAGTCATGTTCCCAATCCACAGGGTTCCAGAACCAAGGCTCAGTCAGGTTCCCGGGGCACAGTATTCCACAATCTAAACAGATGTCACATGCCCAGTCCCCAGGGTTCCAGAATCCACCGGTATCATGTTCCCAGGCCACAGGGTTCCAGAATCAATCCTCAGTTATGTTCCCAGGCTACAGGGGTCCAGAATAAAACCTCAGTCATGTTCCCAGTCCACAGGGTTTCAGAACCAAGGCTCAGTCAGGTTCCCGGGGCACAGTATTCCACAATCTAAACAGATGTCATGTTCCCAGGCCACAGTTTTCCAGAATCACGCCTCAGTCATGTTCCCAGGCCACAGGGATCCAGAATCAAACGTCAGTCATGTTGCCAGGCCACAGGTTTCTGCCATCAAACCTCAGTCACGTTCCCGGGCCACAGGGTTCCAGAATCAAGCCTCAGTCATTTTGCCAGGCCAGAGTGATCCACCATCAAACCTCAGTCATGATCCCAGGCCACATGTTTCCACAATGAAACCTCAGTCATTTTCTCAGGCCAAAGGTTTCCAGAATCAAACCTCAGTCATATTCCCAGGACACATGGTTCCAGAATCAAACCTGAGTCATGTTCGCAGGACACAGGTTTCAACAATCAAACATCACTCATGTTCCCAGGACACAGGTGTCCAGAATCAAACCTCAGTCATGTACCCAGGGAACAGGCTTCCAGCAACAAACCTTTGTCATATTCCCAGGACACAGGGTTCCAGAATCAAACCTCAGTCTTGTTCCCAGGACAGAAGTTTCCAGAATCAACCCGATATCATGTTTCCTGGCCACAGTCTTCCAGTATCAAACCTCAGTCATGTTGCCAGGCCACAGGGTTCCACCATCAATCCTCACTCATGTTCCCAGGCCACAGGGTTCCAGAATCAAACCGTTCTCATGTTCCCAGGCCACAGGGTTCCAGAATCCACCGATGTCATGTTAAAGGCCACAGGGTTCCAGAATCAAACCGTTCTCATGTTCCCGGGCCACAGGGTTCCAGAATCAAGCCTCAGTCATTTTGCCAGGCCAGAGTGTTCCACCATCAAACCTCAGTCATGATCCCAGGCCACATGTTTCCACAATGAAACCTCAGTCATTTTCCCAGGCCAAAGGTTTCCAAAATCAAACCTCAGTCATGTTCCCAGGACACATGGTTCCAGAATCAAACCCGAGTCATGTGCGCGGGCCACAGGTTTCAACCATCAAACCTCAGTCATGTTCCCAGGACACAGGTGTCCAGAATCAAACCTCAGTCATGTTCCCAGGGCACAGGCTTCCAGAAACAAACCTCAGTCATGTTCCCAGGACACAAGTTTCCAGAATCAACCAGATATCATGCTTCCTGGCCACAGTCTTCCAGAATCAAACCTTAGTCATGTTGCCAAGCCACAGGTTTCCACCATCAAACCTCAGACATGTTCCCAGGCCACAGGGTTCTAGAATCCACCGATGTCATGTTCCCAGGGCACAGGGTTCGAGAATCAATCCTCAGTTATGTTTCCAGGCTACAGGGTTCTAGAATAAAACCTCAGTCATGTTCCCAATCCACAGGGTTCCAGAACCAAGGCTCAGTCAGGTTCCCGGGGCACAGTATTCCACAATCTAAACAGATGTCACATGCCCAGTCCCCAGGGTTCCAGAATCCACCGGTATCATGTTCCCAGGCCACAGGGTTCCAGAATCAATCCTCAGTTATGTTCCCAGGCTACAGGGGTCCAGAATAAAACCTCAGTCATGTTCCCAGTCCACAGGGTTTCAGAACCAAGGCTCAGTCAGGTTCCCGGGGCACAGTATTCCACAATCTAAACAGATGTCATGTTCCCAGGCCACAGTTTTCCAGAATCACGCCTCAGTCATGTTCCCAGGCCACAGGGATCCAGAATCAAACGTCAGTCATGTTGCCAGGCCACAGGTTTCTGCCATCAAACCTCAGTCACGTTCCCGGGCCACAGGGTTCCAGAATCAAGCCTCAGTCATTTTGCCAGGCCAGAGTGTTCCACCATCAAACCTCAGTCATGATCCCAGGCCACATGTTTCCACAATGAAACCTCAGTCATTTTCTCAGGCCAAAGGTTTCCAGAATCAAACCTCAGTCATATTCCCAGGACACATGGTTCCAGAATCAAACCTGAGTCATGTTCGCAGGCCACAGGTTTCAACAATCAAACATCACTCATGTTCCCAGGACACAGGTGTCCAGAATCAAGCCTCAGTCATGTACCCAGGGAACAGGCTTCCAGCAACAAACCTTTGTCATATTCCCAGGACACAGGGTTCCAGAATCAAACCTCAGTCTTGTTCCCAGGACAGAAGTTTCCAGAATCAACCCGATATCATGTTTCCTGCCACAGTCTTCCAGTATCAAACCTCAGTCATGTTGCCAGGCCACAGGGTTCCACCATCAATCCTCACTCATGTTCCCAGGCCACAGGGTTCCAGAATCAAACCGTTCTCATGTTCCCAGGCCACAGGGTTCCAGAATCCACCGATGTCATGTTAAAGGCCACAGGGTTCCAGAATCAAACCGTTCTCATGTTCCCGGGCCACAGGGTTCCAGAATCAAGCCTCAGTCATTTTGCCAGGCCAGACTGTTCCACCATCAAACCTCAGTCATGATCCCAGGCCACATGTTTCCACAATGAAACCTCAGTCATTTTCCCAGGCCAAAGGTTTCCAAAATCAAACCTCAGTCATGTTCCCAGGACACATGGTTCCAGAATCAAACCTGAGTCATGTTCGCGGGCCACAGGTTTCAACCATCAAACCTCAGTCATGTTCCCAGGACACAGGTGTCCAGAATCAAACCTCAGTCATGTTCCCAGGGCACAGGCTTCCAGAAACAAACCTCAGTCATGTTCCCAGGACACAAGTTTCCAGAATCAACCAGATATCATGCTTCCTGGCCACAGTCTTCCAGAATCAAACCTTAGTCATGTTGCCAAGCCACAGGTTTCCACCATCAAACCTCAGACATGTTCCCAGGCCACAGGGTTCTAGAATCCACCGATGTCATGTTCCCAGGCCACAGGGTTCGAGAATCAATCCTCAGTTATGTTCCCAGGCTACAGGGTTCTAGAATAAAACCTCAGTCATGTTACCAATCCACAGGGTTCCAGAACCAAGGCTCAGTCAGGTTCCCGGGCCACAGTATTCCACAATCTAAACAGATGTCACATGCCCAGTCCCCAGGGTTCCAGAATCCACCGGTATCATGTTCCCAGGCCACAGGTTTCCAGAATCAATCCTCAGTTATGTTCCCAAGCTACAGGGTTCCAGAATTAAACCTCAGTCATGTTCCCAGTCCACAGGGTTTCAGAACCAAGGCTCAGTCAGGTTCCCGGGGCACAGCATTCCACAATCTAAACAGATGTCATGTTCCCAGGCCACAGTTTTCCAGAATCACGCCTCAGTCATGTTCCCAGGCCAGAGGGATGCAGAATCAAACGTCAGTCATGTTGCCAGGCCACAGGTTTCTGCCATCAAACCTCAGTCACGTTCCCGGGCCACAGGGTTCCAGAATCAAGCCTCAGTCATTTTGCCAGGCCAGAGTGTTCCACCATCAAACCTCAGTCATGATCCCAGGCCACATGTTTCCACAATGAAACCTCAGTCATTTTCTCAGGCCAAAGGTTTCCAGAATCAAACCTCAGTCATATTCCCAGGACACATGGTTCCAGAATCAAACCTGAGTCATGTTCGCAGGCCACAGGTTTCAACAATCAAACATCACTCATGTTCCCAGGACACATGTGTCCAGAATCAAACCTCAGTCATGTACCCAGGGAACAGGCTTCCAGCAACAAACCTTTGTCATATTCCCAGGACACAGGGTTCCAGAATCAAACCTCAGTCTTGTTCCCAGGACAGAAGTTTCCAGAATCAACCCGATATCATGTTTCCTGGCCACAGTCTTCCAGTATCAAACCTCAGTCATGTTGCCAGGCCACAGGGTTCCACCATCAATCCTCACTCATGTTCCCAGGCCACAGGGTTCCAGAATCAAACCGTTCTCATGTTCCCAGGCCACAGGGTTCCAGAATCCACCAATGTCATATTAAAGGCCACAGGGTTCCAGAATCAAACCGTTCTCATGTTCCCGGGCCACAGGGATCCAGAATCAAGCCTCAGTCATTTTGCCAGGCCAGAGTGTTCCACCATCAAACCTCAGTCATGATCCCAGGCCACATGTTTCCACAATGAAACCTCAGTCATTTTCCCAGGCCAAAGGTTTCCAAAATCAAACCTCAGTCATGTTCCCAGGACACATGGTTCCAGAATCAAACCTGAGTCATGTTCGCGGGCCACAGGTTTCAACCATCAAACCTCAGTCATGTTCCCAGGACACAGGTGTACAGAATCAAACCTCAGTCATGTTCCCAGGGCACAGGCTTCCAGAAACAAACCTCAGTCATGTTCCCAGGACACAAGTTTCCAGAATCAACCAGATATCATGCTTCCTGGCCACAGTCTTCCAGAATCAAACCTTAGTCATGTTGCCAAGCCACAGGTTTCCACCATCAAACCTCAGACATGTTCCCAGGCCACAGGGTTCTAGAATCCACCGATGTCATGTTCCCAGGCCACAGGGTTCGAGAATCAATCCTCAGTTATGTTTCCAGGCTACAGGGTTCTAGAATAAAACCTCAGTCATGTTCCCAATCCACAGGGTTCCAGAACCAAGGCTCAGTCAGGTTCCCGGCCCACAGTATTCCACAATCTAAACAGAGGTCACATGCCCAGTCCCCAGGGTTCCAGAATCCACCGGTATCATGTTCCCAGGCCACAGGGTTCCAGAATCAATCCTCAGTTATGTTACCAAGCTACAGGGTTCCAGAATTAAACCTCAGTCATGTTCCCAGTCCACAGGGTTTCAGAACCAAGGCTCAGTCAGGTTCCCGGGACACAGCATTCCACAATCTAAACAGATGTCATGTTCCCAGGCCACAGTTTTCCAGAATCACGCCTCAGTCATGTTCCCAGGCCACAGGGATCCAGAATCAAACGTCAGTCATGTTGCCAGGCCACAGGTTTCTGCCATCAAACCTCAGTCACGTTCCCGGGCCACAGGGTTCCAGAATCAAGCCTCAGTCATTTTGCCAGGCCAGAGTGTTCCACCATCAAACCTCAGTCATGATCCCAGGCCACATGTTTCCACAAAGAAACCTCAGTCATTTTCTCAGGCCAAAGGTTTCCAGAATCAAACCTCAGTCATATTCCCAGGACACATGGTTCCAGAATCAAACCTGAGTCA
Organism: Balaenoptera physalus; assembly: GCF_965194825.1. Taxonomy (NCBI): domain Eukaryota; kingdom Metazoa; phylum Chordata; class Mammalia; order Artiodactyla; family Balaenopteridae; genus Balaenoptera; species Balaenoptera physalus. The sequence continues at coordinate 726,651 of NW_028126442.1, read as the reverse complement.
TGTTCGCAGGCCACAGGTTTCAACAATCAAACATCACTCATGTTCCCAGGACACAGGTGTCCAGAATCAAACCTCAGTCATGTACCCAGGGAACAGGCTTCCAGCAACAAACCTTTGTCATATTCCCAGGACACAGGGTTCCAGAATCAAACCTCAGTCTTGTTCCCAGGACAGAAGTTTCCAGAATCAACCCGATATCATGTTTCCTGGCCACAGTCTTCCAGTATCAAACCTCAGTCATGTTGCCAGGCCACAGGGTTCCACCATCAATCCTCACTCATGTTCCCAGGCCACAGGGTTCCAGAATCAAACCGTTCTCATGTTCCCAGGCCACAGGGTTCCAGAATCCACCGATGTCATGTTAAAGGCCACAGGGTTCCAGAATCAAACCGTTCTCATGTTCCCGGGCCACAGGGTTCCAGAATCAAGCCTCAGTCATTTTGCCAGGCCAGAGTGTTCCACCATCAAACCTCAGTCATGATCCCAGGCCACATGTTTCCACAATGAAACCTCAGTCATTTTCCCAGGCCAAACGTTTCCAAAATCAAACCTCAGTCATGTTCCCAGGACACATGGTTCCAGAATCAAACCTGAGTCATGTTCGCGGGCCACAGGTTTCAACCATCAAACCTCAGTCATGTTCCCAGGACACAGGTGTCCAGAATCAAACCTCAGTCATGTTCCCAGGGCACAGGCTTCCAGAAACAAACCTCAGTCATGTTCCCAGGACACAAGTTTCCAGAATCAACCAGATATCATGCTTCCTGGCCACAGTCTTCCAGAATCAAACCTTAGTCATGTTGCCAAGCCACAGGTTTCCACCATCAAACCTCAGACATGTTCCCAGGCCACAGGGTTCTAGAATCCACCGATGTCATGTTCCCAGGCCACAGGGTTCGAGAATCAATCCTCAGTTATGTTTCCAGGCTACAGGGTTCTAGAATAAAACCTCAGTCATGCTCCCAATCCACAGGGTTACAGAACCAAGGCTCAGTCAGGTTCCCGGGCCACAGTATTCCACAATCTAAACAGAGGTCATATGCCCAGTCCCCAGGGTTCCAGAATCCACCGGTATCATGTTCCCAGGCCACAGGGTTCCAGAATCAATCCTCAGTTATGTTCCCAGGCTACAGGGTTCCAGAATAAAACCTCAGTCATGTTCCCAGTCCACAGGGTTTCAGAACCAAGGCTCAGTCAGGTTCCCGGGGCACAGTATTCCACAATCTAAACAGATGTCATGTTCCCAGGCCACAGTTTTCCAGAATCACGCCTCAGTCATGTTCCCAGGCCACAGGGATCCAGAATCAAACGTCAGTCATGTTGCCAGGCCACAGGTTTCTGCCATCAAACCTCAGTCACGTTCCCGGGCCACAGGGTTCCAGAATCAAGCCTCAGTCATTTTGCCAGGCCAGAGTGTTCCACCATCAAACCTCAGTCATGATCCCAGGCCACATGTTTCCACAATGAAACCTCAGTCATTTTCTCAGGCCAAAGGTTTCCAGAATCAAACCTCAGTCATATTCCCAGGACACATGGTTCCAGAATCAAACCTGAGTCATGTTCGCAGGCCACAGGTTTCAACAATCAAACATCACTCATGTTCCCAGGACACAGGTGTCCAGAATCAAACCTCAGTCATGTACCCAGGGAACAGGCTTCCAGCAACAAACCTTTGTCATATTCCCAGGACACAGGGTTCCAGAATCAAACCTCAGTCTTGTGCCCAGGACAGAAGTTTCCAGAATCAACCCGATATCATGTTTCCTGGCCACAGTCTTCCAGTATCAAACCTCAGTCATGTTGCCAGGCCACAGGGTTCCACCATCAATCCTCACTCATGTTCCCAGGCCACAGGGTTCCAGAATCAAACCGTTCTCATGTTCCCAGGCCACAGGGTTCCAGAATCCACCGATGTCATGTTAAAGGCCACAGGGTTCCAGAATCAAACCGTTCTCATGTTCCCGGGCCACAGGGTTCCAGAATCAAGCCTCAGTCATTTTGCCAGGCCAGAGTGTTCCACCATCAAACCTCAGTCATGATCCCAGGCCACATGTTTCCACAATGAAACCTCAGTCATTTTCCCAGGCCAAAGGTTTCCAAAATCAAACCTCAGTCATGTTCCCAGGACACATGGTTCCAGAATCAAACCCGAGTCATGTTCGCGGGCCACAGGTTTCAACCATCAAACCTCAGTCATGTTCCCAGGACACAGGTGTCCAGAATCAAACCTCAGTCATGTTCCCAGGGCACAGGCTTCCAGAAACAAACCTCAGTCATGTTCCCAGGACACAAGTTTCCAGAATCAACCAGATATCATGCTTCCTGGCCACAGTCTTCCAGAATCAAACCTTAGTCATGTTGCCAAGCCACAGGTTTCCACCATCAAACCTCAGACATGTTCCCAGGCCACAGGGTTCTAGAATCCACCGATGTCATGTTCCCAGGCCACAGCGTTCGAGAATCAATCCTCAGTTATGTTTCCAGGCTACAGGGTTCTAGAATAAAACCTCAGTCATGTTCCCAATCCACAGGGTTCCAGAACCAAGGCTCAGTCAGGTTCTCGGGCCACAGTATTCCACAATCTAAACAGAGGTCACATGCCCAGTCCCCAGGGTTCCAGAATCCACCGGTATCATGTTCCCAGGCCACAGGGTTCCAGAATCAATCCTCAGTTATGTTCCCAGGCTACAGGGTTCCAGAATAAAACCTCAGTCATGTTCCCAGTCCACAGGGTTTCAGAACCAAGGCTCAGTCAGGTTCCCGGGGCACAGTATTCCACCATCTAAACAGATGTCATGTTCCCAGGCCACAGTTTTCCAGAATCACGCCTCAGTCATGTTCCCAGGCCACAGGGATCCAGAATCAAACGTCAGTCATGTTGCCAGGCCACAGGTTTCTGCCATCAAACCTCAGTCACGTTCCCGGGCCACAGGGTTCCAGAATCAAGCCTCAGTCATTTTGCCAGGAAAGAGTGTTCCACCATCAAACCTCAGTCATGATCCCAGGCCACATGTTTCCACAATGAAACCTCAGTCATTTTCTCAGGCCAAAGGTTTCCAGAATCAAACCTCAGTCATATTCCCAGGACACATGGTTCCAGAATCAAACCTGAGTCATGTTCGCAGGCCACAGGTTTCAACAATCAAACATCACTCATGTTCCCAGGACACAGGTGTCCAGAATCAAACCTCAGTCATGTACCCAGGGAATAGGCTTCCAGCAACAAACCTTTGTCATATTCCCAAGACACAGGGTTCCAGAATCAAACCTCAGTCTTGTTCCCAGGACAGAAGTTTCCAGAATCAACCCGATATCATGTTTCCTGGCCACAGTCTTCCAGTATCAAACCTCAGTCATGTTGCCAGGCCACAGGGTTCCACCATCAATCCTCACTCATGTTCCCAGGCCACAGGGTTCCAGAATCAAACCGTTCTCATGTTCCCAGGCCACAGGGTTCCAGAATCCACCGATGTCATATTAAAGGCCACAGGGTTCCAGAATCAAACCGTTCTCATGTTCCCGGGCCACAGGGATCCAGAATCAAGCCTCAGTCATTTTGCCAGGCCAGAGTGTTCCACCATCAAACCTCAGTCATGATCCCAGGCCACATGTTTCCACAATGAAACCTCAGTCATTTTCCCAGGCCAAAGGTTTCCAAAATCAAACCTCAGTCATGTTCCCAGGACACATGGTTCCAGAATCAAACCTGAGTCATGTTCGCGGGCCACAGGTTTCAACCATCAAACCTCAGTCATGTTTCCAGGACACAGGTGTCCAGAATCAAACCTCAGTCATGTTCCCAGGGCACAGGCTTCCAGAAACAAACCTCAGTCATGTTCCCAGGACACAAGTTTCCAGAATCAACCAGATATCATGCTTCCTGGCCACAGTCTTCCAGAATCAAACCTTAGTCATGTTGCCAAGCCACAGGTTTCCACCATCAAACCTCAGACATGTTCCCAGGCCACAGGGTTCTAGAATCCACCGATGTCATGTTCCCAGGCCACAGCATTCGAGAATCAATCCTCAGTTATGTTTCCAGGCTACAGGGTTCTAGAATAAAACCTCAGTCATGTTCCCAATCCACAGGGTTCCAGAACCAAGGCTCAGTAAGGTTCTCGGGCCACAGTATTCCACAATCTAAACAGAGGTCACATGCCCAGTCCCCAGGGTTCCAGAATCCACCGGTATCATGTTCCCAGGCCGCAGGGTTCCAGAATCAATCCTCAGTTATGTTCCCAGGCTACAGGGTTCCAGAATAAAACCTCAGTCATGTTCCCAGTCCACAGGGTTTCAGAACCAAGGCTCAGTCAGGTTCCCGGGGCACAGTATTCCACAATCTAAACAGATGTCATGTTCCCAGGCCACAGTTTTCAGGAATCACGCCTCAGTCATGTTCCCAGGCCACAGGGATCCAGAATCAAACGTCAGTCATGTTGCCAGGCCACAGGTTTCTGCCATCAAACCTCAGTCACGTTCCCGGGCCACAGGGTTCCAGAATCAAGCCTCAGTCATTTTGCCAGGCCAGAGTGTTCCACCATCAAACCTCAGTCATGATCCCAGGCCACATGTTTCCACAATGAAACCTCAGTCATTTTCTCAGGCCAAAGGTTTCCAGAATCAAACCTCAGTCATATTCCCAGGACACATGGTTCCAGAATCAAACCTGAGTCATGTTCGCAGGCCACAGGTTTCAACAATCAAACATCACTCATGTTCCCAGGACACAGGTGTCCAGAATCAAACCTCAGTCATGTACCCAGGGAACAGGCTTCCAGCAACAAACCTTTGTCATATTCCCAGGACACAGGGTTCCAGAATCAAACCTCAGTCTTGTTCCCAGGACAGAAGTTTCCAGAATCAACCCGATATCATGTATCCTGGCCACAGTCTTCCAGTATCAAACCTCAGTCATGTTGCCAGGCCACAGGGTTCCACCATCAATCCTCACTCATGTTCCCAGGCCACAGGGTTCCAGAATCAAACCGTTCTCATGTTCCCAGGCCACAGGGTTCCAGAATCCACCGATGTCATGTTAAAGGCCACAGGGTTCCAGAATCAAACCGTTCTCATGTTCCCGGGCCACAGGGTTCCAGAATCAAGCCTCAGTCATTTTGCCAGGCCAGAGTGTTCCACCATCAAACCTCAGTCATGATCCCAGGCCACATGTTTCCACAATGAAACCTCAGTCATTTTCCCAGGCCAAAGGTTTCCAAAATCAAACCTCAGTCATGTTCCCAGGACACATGGTTCCAGAATCAAACCTGAGTCATGTTCGCGGGCCACAGGTTTCAACCATCAAACCTCAGTCATGTTCCCAGGACACAGGTGTCCAGAATCAAACCTCAGTCATGTTCCCAGGGCACAGGCTTCCAGAAACAAACCTCAGTCATGTTCCCAGGTCACAAGTTTCCAGAATCAACCAGATATCATGCTTCCTGGCCACAGTCTTCCAGAATCAAACCTTAGTCATGTTGCCAAGCCACAGGTTTCCACCATCAAACCTCAGACATGTTCCCAGGCCACAGGGTTCTAGAATCCACCGATGTCATGTTCCCAGGCCACAGGGTTCGAGAATCAATCCTCAGTTATGTTTCCAGGCTACAGGGTTCTAGAATAAAACCTCAGTCATGTTCCCAATCCACAGGGTTCCAGAACCAAGGCTCAGTCAGGTTCCCGGGCCACAGTATTCCACAATCTAAACAGAGGTCACATGCCCAGTCCCCAGGGTTCCAGAATCCACCGGTATCATGTTCCCAGGCCACAGGGTTCCAGAATCAATCCTCAGTTATGTTCCCAGGCTACAGGGTTCCAGAATAAAACCTCAGTCATGTTCCCAGTCCACAGGGTTTCAGAACCAAGGCTCAGTCAGGTTCCCGGGGCACAGTATTCCACAATCTAAACAGATGTCATGTTCCCAGGACACAGTTTTCCAGAATCACGCCTCAGTCATGTTCCCAGGCCACAGGGATCCAGAATCAAACGTCAGTCATGTTGCCAGGCCACAGGTTTCTGCCATCAAACCTCAGTCACGTTCCCGGGCCACAGGGTTCCAGAATCAAGCCTCAGTCATTTTGCCAGGCCAGAGTGTTCCACCATCAAACCTCAGTCATGATCCCAGGCCACATGTTTCCACAATGAAACCTCAGTCATTTTCTCAGGCCAAAGGTTTCCAGAATCAAACCTCAGTCATATTCCGAGGCCACAGGGTTCCAGAATCAAACCGTTCTCATGTTCCCAGGCCACAGGGTTCCAGAATCCACCGATGTCATGTTAAAGGCCACAGGGTTCCAGAATCAAACCGTTCTCATGTTCCCGGGCCACAGGGTTCCAGAATCAAGCCTCAGTCATTTTGCCAGGCCAGACTGTTCCACCATCAAACCTCAGTCATGATGCCAGGCCACATGTTTCCACAATGAAACCTCAGTCATTTTCCCAGGCCAAAGGTTTCCAAAATCAAACCTCAGTCATGTTCCCAGGACACATGGTTCCAGAATCAAACCTGAGTCATGTTCGCGGGCCACAGGTTTCAACCATCAAACCTCAGTCATGTTCCCAGGACACAGGTGTCCAGAATCAAACCTCAGTCATGTACCCAGGGAACAGGCTTCCAGCAACAAACCTTTGTCATATTCCCAGGACACAGGGTTCCAGAATCAAACCTCAGTCTTGTGCCCAGGACAGAAGTTTCCAGAATCAACCCGATATCATGTTTCCTGGCCACAGTCTTCCAGTATCAAACCTCAGTCATGTTGCCAGGCCACAGGGTTCCACCATCAATCCTCACTCATTTTCCCAGGCCACAGGGTTCCAGAATCAAACCGTTCTCATGTTCCCAGGCCACAGGGTTCCAGAATCCACCGATGTCATGTTAAAGGCCACAGGGTTCCAGAATCAAACCGTTCTCATGTTCCCGGGCCACAGGGTTCCAGAATCAAGCCTCAGTCATTTTGCCAGGCCAGACTGTTCCACCATCAAACCTCAGTCATGATCCCAGGCCACATGTTTCCACAATGAAACCTCAGTCATTTTCCCAGGCCAAAGGTTTCCCAAATCAAACCTCAGTCATGTTCCCAGGACACATGGTTCCAGAATCAAACCTGAGTCATGTTCGCGGGCCACAGGTTTCAACCATCAAACCTCAGTCATGTTCCCAGGACACAGGTGTCCAGAATCAAACCTCAGTCATGTTCCCAGGGCACAGGCTTCCAGAAACAAACCTCAGTCATGTTCCCAGGACACAAGTTTCCAGAATCAACCAGATATCATGCTTCTTGGCCACAGTCTTCCAGAATCAAACCTTAGTCATGTTGCCAAGCCACAGGTTTCCACCATCAAACCTCAGACATGTTCCCAGGCCACAGGGTTCTAGAATCCACCGATGTCATGTTCCCAGGCCACAGGGTTCGAGAATCAATCCTCAGTTATGTTTCCAGGTTACAGGGTTCTAGAATAAAACCTCAGTCATGTTCCCAATCCACAGGGTTCCAGAACCAAGGCTCAGTCAGGTTCCCGGGGCACAGTATTCCACAATCTAAACAGAGGTCACATGCCCAGTCCCCAGGGTTCCAGAATCCACCGGTATCATGTTCCCAGGCCACAGGGTTCCAGAATCAATCCTCAGTTATGTTCCCAGGCTACAGGGTTCCAGAATAAAACCTCAGTCATGTTCCCAGTCCACAGGGTTTCAGAACCAAGGCTCAGTCAGGTTCCCGGGGCACAGCATTCCACAATCTAAACAGATGTCATGTTCCCAGGCCACAGTTTTCCAAAATCACGCCTCAGTCATGTTCCCAGGCCACAGGGATCCAGAATCAAACGTCAGTCATGTTGCCAGGCCACAGGTTTCTGCCATCAAACCTCAGTCACGTACCCGGGCCACAGGGTTCCAGAATCAAGCCTTAGTCATTTTGCCAGGCCAGAGTGTTCCACCATCAAACCTCAGTCATGATCCCAGGCCACATGTTTCCACAATGAAACCTCAGTCATTTTCTCAGGCCAAAGGTTTCCAGATTCAAACCTCAGTCATATTCCCAGGACACATGGTTCCAGTATCAAACCTGAGTCATGTTCGCAGGCCACAGGTTTCAACAATCAAACATCACTCATGTTCCCAGGACACAGGTGTCCAGAATCAAACCTCAGTCATGTACCCAGGGAACAGGCTTCCAGCAACAAACCTTTGTCATATTCCCAGGACACAGGGTTCCAGAATCAAACCTCAGTCTTGTTCCCAGTTCACAGGTTTCCAGAATCAACCCGATATCATGTTCCCTGGCCACAGTCTTCCAGTATAAAACCTCAGTCATGTTGCCAGGCCACAGGGTTCCACCATCAATCCTCACTCATGTTCCCAGGCCACAGGGTTCCAGAATCAAACCGTTCTCATGTTCCCAGGCCACAGGGTTCCAGAATCCACCGATGTCATGTTAAAGGCCACAGGGTTCCAGAATCAAACCGTTCTCATGTTCCCGGGCCACAGGGTTCCAGAATCAAGCCTCAGTCATTTTGCCAGGCCAGAGTGTTCCACCATCAAACCTCAGTCATGATCCCAGGCCACATGTTTCCACAATGAAACCTCAGTCATTTTCCCAGGCCAAAGGTTTCCAAAATCAAACCTCAGTCATGTTCCCAGGACACATGGTTCCAGAATCAAACCTGAGTCATGTTCGCGGGCCACAGGTTTCAACCATCAAACCTCAGTCATGTTCCCAGGACACAGGTGTCCAGAATCAAACCTCAGTCATGTTCCCAGGGCACAGGCTTCCAGAAACAAACCTCAGTCATGTTCCCAGGACACAAGTTTCCAGAATCAACCAGATATCATGCTTCCTGGCCACAGTCTTCCAGAATCAAACCTTAGTCATGTTGCCAAGCCACAGGTTTCCACCATCAAACCTCAGACATGTTCCCAGGCCACAGGGTTCTAGAATCCACCGATGTCATGTTCCCAGGCCACAGGGTTCGAGAATCAATCCTCAGTTATGTTTCCAGGCTACAGGGTTCTAGAATAAAACCTCAGTCATATTCCCAATCCACAGGGTTCCAGAACCAAGGCTCAGTCAGGTTCCCGGGCCACAGTATTCCACAATCTAAACAGAGGTCACATGCCCAGTCCCCAGGGTTCCAGAATCCACCGGTATCATGTTCCCAGGCCACAGGGTTCCAGAATCAATCCTCAGTTATGTTCCCAAGCTACAGGGTTCCAGAATTAAACCTCAGTCATGTTCCCAGTCCACAGGGTTTCATAACCAAGGCTCAGTCAGGTTCCCGGGACACAGCATTCCACAATCTAAACAGATGTCATGTTCCCAGGCCACAGTTTTCCAGAATCACGCCTCAGTCATGTTCCCAGGCCACAGGGATCCAGAATCAAACGTCAGTCATGTTGCCAGGCCACAGGTTTCTGCCATCAAACCTCAGTCACGTTCCCGGGCCACAGGGTTCCAGAATCAAGCCTCAGTCATTTTGCCAGGCCAGAGTGTTCCACCATCAAACCTCAGTCATGATCCCAGGCCACATGTTTCCACAATGAAACCTCAGTCATTTTCTCAGGCCAAAGGTTTCCAGAATCAAACCTCAGTCATATTCCCAGGACACATGGTTCCAGAATCAAACCTGAGTCATGTTCGCAGGCCACAGGTTTCAACAATCAAACATCACTCATGTTCCCAGGACACAGGTGTCCAGAATCAAACCTCAGTCATGTACCCAGGGAACAGGCTTCCAGCAACAAACCTTTGTCATATTCCCAGGACACAGGGTTCCAGAATCAAACCTCAGTCTTGTTCCCAGGACAGAAGTTTCCAGAATCAACCCGATATCATGTATCCTGGCCACAGTCTTCCAGTATCAAACCTCAGTCATGTTGCCAGGCCACAGGGTTCCACCATCAATCCTCACTCATGTTCCCAGGCCACAGGGTTCCAGAATCAAACCGTTCTCATGTTCCCAGGCCACAGGGTTCCAGAATCCACCGATGTCATGTTAAAGGCCACAGGGTTCCAGAATCAAACCGTTCTCATGTTCCCGGGCCACAGGGTTCCAGAATCAAGCCTCAGTCATTTTGCCAGGCCAGAGTGTTCCACCATCAAACCTCAGTCATGATCCCAGGCCACATGTTTCCACAATGAAACCTCAGTCATTTTCCCAGGCCAAAGGTTTCCAAAATCAAACCTCAGTCATGTTCCCAGGACACATGGTTCCAGAATCAAACCTGAGTCATGTTCGCGGGCCACAGGTTTCAACCATCAAACCTCAGTCATGTTCCCAGGACACAGGTGTCCAGAATCAAACCTCAGTCATGTTCCCAGGGCACAGGCTTCCAGAAACAAACCTCAGTCATGTTCCCAGGTCACAAGTTTCCAGAATCAACCAGATATCATGCTTCCTGGCCACAGTCTTCCAGAATCAAACCTTAGTCATGTTGCCAAGCCACAGGTTTCCACCATCAAACCTCAGACATGTTCCCAGGCCACAGGGTTCTAGAATCCACCGATGTCATGTTCCCAGGCCACAGGGTTCGAGAATCAATCCTCAGTTATGTTTCCAGGCTACAGGGTTCTAGAATAAAACCTCAGTCATGTTCCCAATCCACAGGGTTCCAGAACCAAGGCTCAGTCAGGTTCCCGGGCCACAGTATTCCACAATCTAAACAGAGGTCACATGCCCAGTCCCCAGGGTTCCAGAATCCACCGGTATCATGTTCCCAGGCCACAGGGTTCCAGAATCAATCCTCAGTTATGTTCCCAGGCTACAGGGTTCCAGAATAAAACCTCAGTCATGTTCCCAGTCCACAGGGTTTCAGAACCAAGGCTCAGTCAGGTTCCCGGGGCACAGTATTCCACAATCTAAACAGATGTCATGTTCCCAGGACACAGTTTTCCAGAATCACGCCTCAGTCATGTTCCCAGGCCACAGGGATCCAGAATCAAACGTCAGTCATGTTGCCAGGCCACAGGTTTCTGCCATCAAACCTCAGTCACGTTCCCGGGCCACAGGGTTCCAGAATCAAGCCTCAGTCATTTTGCCAGGCCAGAGTGTTCCACCATCAAACCTCAGTCATGATCCCAGGCCACATGTTTCCACAATGAAACCTCAGTCATTTTCTCAGGCCAAAGGTTTCCAGAATCAAACCTCAGTCATATTCCGAGGCCACAGGGTTCCAGAATCAAACCGTTCTCATGTTCCCAGGCCACAGGGTTCCAGAATCCACCGATGTCATGTTAAAGGCCACAGGGTTCCAGAATCAAACCGTTCTCATGTTCCCGGGCCACAGGGTTCCAGAATCAAGCCTCAGTCATTTTGCCAGGCCAGACTGTTCCACCATCAAACCTCAGTCATGATCCCAGGCCACATGTTTCCACAATGAAACCTCAGTCATTTTCCCAGGCCAAAGGTTTCCAAAATCAAACCTCAGTCATGTTCCCAGGACACATGGTTCCAGAATCAAACCTGAGTCATGTTCGCGGGCCACAGGTTTCAACCATCAAACCTCAGTCATGTTCCCAGGACACAGGTGTCCAGAATCAAACCTCAGTCATGTACCCAGGGAACAGTCTTCCAGCAACAAACCTTTGTCATATTCCCAGGACACAGGGTTCCAGAATCAAACCTCAGTCTTGTGCCCAGGACAGAAGTTTCCAGAATCAACCCGATATCATGTTTCCTGGCCACAGTCTTCCAGTATCAAACCTCAGTCATGTTGCCAGGCCACAGGGTTCCACCATCAATCCTCACTCATGTTCCCAGGCCACAGGGTTCCAGAATCAAACCGTTCTCATGTTCCCAGGCCACAGGGTTCCAGAATCCACCGATGTCATGTTAAAGGCCACAGGGTTCCAGAATCAAACCGTTCTCATGTTCCCGGGCCACAGGGTTCCAGAATCAAGCCTCAGTCATTTTGCCAGGCCAGAGTGTTCCACCATCAAACCTCAGTCATGATCCCAGGCCACATGTTTCCACAATGAAACCTCAGTCATTTTCCCAGGCCAAAGGTTTCCAAAATCAAACCTCAGTCATGTTCCCAGGACACATGGTTCCAGAATCAAACCTGAGTCATGTTCGCGGGCCACAGGTTTCAACCATCAAACCTCAGTCATGTTCCCAGGACACAGGTGTCCAGAATCAAACCTCAGTCATGTTCCCAGGGCACAGGCTTCCAGAAACAAACCTCAGTCATGTTCCCAGGACACAAGTTTCCAGAATCAACCAGATATCATGCTTCCTGGCCACAGTCTTCCAGAATCAAACCTTAGTCATGTTGCCAAGCCACAGGTTTCCACCATCAAACCTCAGACATGTTCCCAGGCCACAGGGTTCTAGAATCCACCGATGTCATGTTCCCAGGCCACAGGGTTCGAGAATCAATCCTCAGTTATGTTTCCAGGCTACAGGGTTCTAGAATAAAACCTCAGTCATGTTCCCAATCCACAGGGTTCCAGAACCAAGGCTCAGTCAGGTTCCCGGGCCACAGTATTCCACAATCTAAACAGAGGTCACATGCCCAGTCCCCAGGGTTCCAGAATCCACCGGTATCATGTTCCCAGGCCACAGGGTTCCAGAATCAATCCTCAGTTATGTTCCCAAGCTACAGGGTTCCAGAATTAAACCTCAGTCATGTTCCCAGTCCACAGGGTTTCATAACCAAGGCTCAGTCAGGTTCCCGGGACACAGCATTCCACAATCTAAACAGATGTCATGTTCCCAGGCCACAGTTTTCCAGAATCACGCCTCAGTCATGTTCCCAGGCCACAGGGATCCAGAATCAAACGTCAGTCATGTTGCCAGGCCACAGGTTTCTGCCATCAAACCTCAGTCACGTTCCCGGGCCACAGGGTTCCAGAATCAAGCCTCAGTCATTTTGCCAGGCCAGAGTGTTCCACCATCAAACCTCAGTCATGATCCCAGGCCACATGTTTCCACAATGAAACCTCAGTCATTTTCTCAGGCCAAAGGTTTCCAGAATCAAACCTCAGTCATATTCCCAGGACACATGGTTCCAGAATCAAACCTGAGTCATGTTCGCAGGCCACAGGTTTCAACAATCAAACATCACTCATGTTCCCAGGACACAGGTGTCCAGAATCAAACCTCAGTCATGTACCCAGGGAACAGGCTTCCAGCAACAAACCTTTGTCATATTCCCAGGACACAGGGTTCCAGAATCAAACCTCAGTCTTGTTCCCAGGACAGAAGTTTCCAGAATCAACCCGATATCATGTATCCTGGCCACAGTCTTCCAGTATCAAACCTCAGTCATGTTGCCAGGCCACAGGGTTCCACCATCAATCCTCACTCATGTTCCCAGGCCACAGGGTTCCAGAATCAAACCGTTCTCATGTTCCCAGGCCACAGGGTTCCAGAATCCACCGATGTCATGTTAAAGGCCACAGGGTTCCAGAATCAAACCGTTCTCATGTTCCCGGGCCACAGGGTTCCAGAATCAAGCCTCAGTCATTTTGCCAGGCCAGAGTGTTCCACCATCAAACCTCAGTCATGATCCCAGGCCACATGTTTCCACAATGAAACCTCAGTCATTTTCCCAGGCCAAAGGTTTCCAAAATCAAACCTCAGTCATGTTCCCAGGACACATGGTTCCAGAATCAAACCTGAGTCATGTTCGCGGGCCACAGGTTTCAACCATCAAACCTCAGTCATGTTCCCAGGACACAGGTGTCCAGAATCAAACCTCAGTCATGTTCCCAGGGCACAGGCTTCCAGAAACAAACCTCAGTCATGTTCCCAGGTCACAAGTTTCCAGAATCAACCAGATATCATGCTTCCTGGCCACAGTCTTCCAGAATCAAACCTTAGTCATGTTGCCAAGCCACAGGTTTCCACCATCAAACCTCAGACATGTTCCCAGGCCACAGGGTTCTAGAATCCACCGATGTCATGTTCCCAGGCCACAGGGTTCGAGAATCAATCCTCAGTTATGTTTCCAGGCTACAGGGTTCTAGAATAAAACCTCAGTCATGTTCCCAATCCACAGGGTTCCAGAACCAAGGCTCAGTCAGGTTCCCGGGCCACAGTATTCCACAATCTAAACAGAGGTCACATGCCCAGTCCCCAGGGTTCCAGAATCCACCGGTATCATGTTCCCAGGCCACAGGGTTCCAGAATCAATCCTCAGTTATGTTCCCAGGCTACAGGGTTCCAGAATAAAACCTCAGTCATGTTCCCAGTCCACAGGGTTTCAGAACCAAGGCTCAGTCAGGTTCCCGGGGCACAGTATTCCACAATCTAAACAGATGTCATGTTCCCAGGACACAGTTTTCCAGAATCACGCCTCAGTCATGTTCCCAGGCCACAGGGATCCAGAATCAAACGTCAGTCATGTTGCCAGGCCACAGGTTTCTGCCATCAAACCTCAGTCACGTTCCCGGGCCACAGGGTTCCAGAATCAAGCCTCAGTCATTTTGCCAGGCCAGAGTGTTCCACCATCAAACCTCAGTCATGATCCCAGGCCACATGTTTCCACAATGAAACCTCAGTCATTTTCTCAGGCCAAAGGTTTCCAGAATCAAACCTCAGTCATATTCCGAGGCCACAGGGTTCCAGAATCAAACCGTTCTCATGTTCCCAGGCCACAGGGTTCCAGAATCCACCGATGTCATGTTAAAGGCCACAGGGTTCCAGAATCAAACCGTTCTCATGTTCCCGGGCCACAGGGTTCCAGAATCAAGCCTCAGTCATTTTGCCAGGCCAGACTGTTCCACCATCAAACCTCAGTCATGATCCCAGGCCACATGTTTCCACAATGAAACCTCAGTCATTTTCCCAGGCCAAAGGTTTCCAAAATCAAACCTCAGTCATGTTCCCAGGACACATGGTTCCAGAATCAAACCTGAGTCATGTTCGCGGGCCACAGGTTTCAACCATCAAACCTCAGTCATGTTCCCAGGACACAGGTGTCCAGAATCAAACCTCAGTCATGTACCCAGGGAACAGTCTTCCAGCAACAAACCTTTGTCATATTCCCAGGACACAGGGTTCCAGAATCAAACCTCAGTCTTGTGCCCAGGACAGAAGTTTCCAGAATCAACCCGATATCATGTTTCCTGGCCACAGTCTTCCAGTATCAAACCTCAGTCATGTTGCCAGGCCACAGGGTTCCACCATCAATCCTCACTCATGTTCCCAGGCCACAGGGTTCCAGAATCAAACCGTTCTCATGTTCCCAGGCCACAGGGTTCCAGAATCCACCGATGTCATGTTAAAGGCCACAGGGTTCCAGAATCAAACCGTTCTCATGTTCCCGGGCCACAGGGTTCCAGAATCAAGCCTCAGTCATTTTGCCAGGCCAGACTGTTCCACCATCAAACCTCAGTCATGATCCCAGGCCACATGTTTCCACAATGAAACCTCAGTCATTTTCCCAGGCCAAAGGTTTCCCAAATCAAACCTCAGTCATGTTCCCAGGACACATGGTTCCAGAATCAAACCTGAGTCATGTTCGCGGGCCACAGGTTTCAACCATCAAACCTCAGTCATGTTCCCAGGACACAGGTGTCCAGAATCAAACCTCAGTCATGTTCCCAGGGCACAGGCTTCCAGAAACAAACCTCAGTCATGTTCCCAGGACACAAGTTTCCAGAATCAACCAGATATCATGCTTCTTGGCCACAGTCTTCCAGAATCAAACCTTAGTCATGTTGCCAAGCCACAGGTTTCCACCATCAAACCTCAGACATGTTCCCAGGCCACAGGGTTCTAGAATCCACCGATGTCATGTTCCCAGGCCACAGGGTTCGAGAATCAATCCTCAGTTATGTTTCCAGGTTACAGGGTTCTAGAATAAAACCTCAGTCATGTTCCCAATCCACAGGGTTCCAGAACCAAGGCTCAGTCAGGTTCCCGGGGCACAGTATTCCACAATCTAAACAGAGGTCACATGCCCAGTCCCCAGGGTTCCAGAATCCACCGGTATCATGTTCCCAGGCCACAGGGTTCCAGAATCAATCCTCAGTTATGTTCCCAGGCTACAGGGTTCCAGAATAAAACCTCAGTCATGTTCCCAGTCCACAGGGTTTCAGAACCAAGGCTCAGTCAGGTTCCCGGGGCACAGCATTCCACAATCTAAACAGATGTCATGTTCCCAGGCCACAGTTTTCCAAAATCACGCCTCAGTCATGTTCCCAGGCCACAGGGATCCAGAATCAAACGTCAGTCATGTTGCCAGGCCACAGGTTTCTGCCATCAAACCTCAGTCACGTACCCGGGCCACAGGGTTCCAGAATCAAGCCTTAGTCATTTTGCCAGGCCAGAGTGTTCCACTATCAAACCTCAGTCATGATCCCAGGCCACATGTTTCCACAATGAAACCTCAGTCATTTTCTCAGGCCAAAGGTTTCCAGATTCAAACCTCAGTCATATTCCCAGGACACATGGTTCCAGTATCAAACCTGAGTCATGTTCGCAGGCCACAGGTTTCAACAATCAAACATCACTCATGTTCCCAGGACACAGGTGTCCAGAATCAAACCTCAGTCATGTACCCAGGGAACAGGCTTCCAGCAACAAACCTTTGTCATATTCCCAGGACACAGGGTTCCAGAATCAAACCTCAGTCTTGTTCCCAGTTCACAGGTTTCCAGAATCAACCCGATATCATGTTCCCTGGCCACAGTCTTCCAGTATAAAACCTCAGTCATGTTGCCAGGCCACAGGGTTCCACCATCAATCCTCACTCATGTTCCCAGGCCACAGGGTTCCAGAATCAAACCGTTCTCATGTTCCCAGGCCACAGGGTTCCAGAATCCACCGATGTCATGTTAAAGGCCACAGGGTTCCAGAATCAAACCGTTCTCATGTTCCCGGGCCACAGGGTTCCAGAATCAAGCCTCAGTCATTTTGCCAGGCCAGAGTGTTCCACCATCAAACCTCAGTCATGATCCCAGGCCACATGTTTCCACAATGAAACCTCAGTCATTTTCCCAGGCCAAAGGTTTCCAAAATCAAACCTCAGTCATGTTCCCAGGACACATGGTTCCAGAATCAAACCTGAGTCATGTTCGCGGGCCACAGGTTTCAACCATCAAACCTCAGTCATGTTCCCAGGACACAGGTGTCCAGAATCAAACCTCAGTCATGTTCCCAGGGCACAGGCTTCCAGAAACAAACCTCAGTCATGTTCCCAGGACACAAGTTTCCAGAATCAACCAGATATCATGCTTCCTGGCCACAGTCTTCCAGAATCAAACCTTAGTCATGTTGCCAAGCCACAGGTTTCCACCATCAAACCTCAGACATGTTCCCAGGCCACAGGGTTCTAGAATCCACCGATGTCATGTTCCCAGGCCACAGGGTTCGAGAATCAATCCTCAGTTATGTTTCCAGGCTACAGGGTTCTAGAATAAAACCTCAGTCATGTTCCCAATCCACAGGGTTCCAGAACCAAGGCTCAGTCAGGTTCCCGGGCCACAGTATTCCACAATCTAAACAGAGGTCACATGCCCAGTCCCCAGGGTTCCAGAATCCACCGGTATCATGTTCCCAGGCCACAGGGTTCCAGAATCAATCCTCAGTTATGTTCCCAAGCTACAGGGTTCCAGAATAAAACCTCAGTCATGTTCCCAGTCCACAGGGTTTCAGAACCAAGGCTCAGTCAGGTTCCCGGGACACAGCATTCCACAATCTAAACAGATGTCATGTTCCCAGGCCACAGTTTTCCAGAATCACGCCTCAGTCATGTTCCCAGGCCACAGGGATCCAGAATCAAACGTCAGTCATGTTGCCAGGCCACAGGTTTCTGCCATCAAACCTCAGTCACGTTCCCGGGCCACAGGGTTCCAGAATCAAGCCTCAGTCATTTTGCCAGGCCAGAGTGTTCCACCATCAAACCTCAGTCATGATCCCAGGCCACATGTTTCCACAATGAAACCTCAGTCATTTTCTCAGGCCAAAGGTTTCCAGAATCAAACCTCAGTCATATTCCCAGGACACATGGTTCCAGAATCAAACCTGAGTCATGTTCGCAGGCCACAGGTTTCAACAATCAAACATCACTCATGTTCCCAGGACACAGGTGTCCAGAATCAAACCTCAGTCATGTACCCAGGGAACAGGCTTCCAGCAACAAACCTTTGTCATATTCCCAGGACACAGGGTTCCAGAATCAAACCTCAGTCTTGTTCCCAGGACAGAAGTTTCCAGAATCAACCCGATATCATGTTTCCTGGCCACAGTCTTCCAGTATCAAACCTCAGTCATGTTGCCAAGCCACAGGGTTCCACCATCAATCCTCACTCATGTTCCCAGGCCACAGGGTTCCAGAATCAAACCGTTCTCATGTTCCCAGGCCACAGGGTTCCAGAATCCACCGATGTCATGTTAAAGGCCACAGGGTTCCAGAATCAAACCGTTCTCATGTTCCCGGGCCACAGGGTTCCAGAATCAAGCCTCAGTCATTTTGCCAGGCCAGAGTGTTCCACCATCAAACCTCAGTCATGATCCCAGGCCACATGTTTCCACAATGAAACCTCAGTCATTTTCCCAGGCCAAAGGTTTCCAAAATCAAACCTCAGTCATGTTCCCAGGACACATGGTTCCAGAATCAAACCTGAGTCATGTTCGCGGGCCACAGGTTTCAACCATCAAACCTCAGTCATGTTCCCAGGACACAGGTGTCCAGAATCAAACCTCAGTCATGTTCCCAGGGCACAGGCTTCCAGAAACAAACCTCAGTCATGTTCCCAGGACACAAGTTTCCAGAATCAACCAGATATCATGCTTCCTGGCCACAGTCTTCCAGAATCAAACCTTAGTCATGTTGCCAAGACACAGGTTTCCACCATCAAACCTCAGACATGTTCCCAGGCCACAGGGTTCTAGAATCCACCGATGTCATGTTCCCAGGCCACAGGGTTCGAGAATCAATCCTCAGTTATGTTTCCAGGCTACAGGGTTCTAGAATAAAACCTCAGTCATGTTCCCAATCCACAGGGTTCCAGAACCAAGGCTCAGTCAGGTTCCCGGCCCACAGTATTCCACAATCTAAACAGAGGTCACATGCCCAGTCCCCAGGGTTCCAGAATCCACCGGTATCATGTTCCCAGGCCGCAGGGTTCCAGAATCAATCCTCAGTTATGTTCCCAGGCCACAGGGTTCCAGAATCCACCGATGTCATGTTAAAGGCCACAGGGTTCCAGAATCAAACCGTTCTCATGTTCCCGGGCCACAGGGTTCCAGAATCAAGCCTCAGTCATTTTGCCAGGCCAGAGTGTTCCACCATCAAACCTCAGTCATGATCCCAGGCCACATGTTTCCACAATGAAACCTCAGTCATTTTCCCAGGCCAAAGGTTTCCAAAATCAAACCTCAGTCATGTTCCCAGGACACATGGTTCCAGAATCAAACCCGAGTCATGTTCGCGGGCCACAGGTTTCAACCATCAAACCTCAGTCATGTTCCCAGGACACAGGTGTCCAGAATCAAACCTCAGTCATGTTCCCAGGGCACAGGCTTCCAGAAACAAACCTCAGTCATGTTCCCAGGACACAAGTTTCCAGAATCAACCAGATATCATGCTTCCTGGCCACAGTCTTCCAGAATCAAACCTTAGTCATGTTGCCAAGCCACAGGTTTCCACCATCAAACCTCAGACATGTTCCCAGGCCACAGGGTTCTAGAATCCACCGATGTCATGTTCCCAGGCCACAGCGTTCGAGAATCAATCCTCAGTTATGTTTCCCGGCTACAGGGTTCTAGAATAAAACCTCAGTCATGTTCCCAATCCACAGGGTTCCAGAACCAAGGCTCAGTCAGGTTCTCGGGCCACAGTATTCCACAATCTAAACAGAGGTCACATGCCCAGTCCCCAGGGTTCCAGAATCCACCGGTATCATGTTCCCAGGCCACAGGGTTCCAGAATCAATCCTCAGTTATGTTCCCAGGCTACAGGGTTCCAGAATAAAACCTCAGTCATGTTCCCAGTCCACAGGGTTTCAGAACCAAGGCTCAGTCAGGTTCCCGGGGCACAGTATTCCACAATCTAAACAGATGTCATGTTCCCAGGCCACAGTTTTCCAGAATCACGCCTCAGTCATGTTCCCAGGCCACAGGGATCCAGAATCAAACGTCAGTCATGTTGCCAGGCCACAGGTTTCTGCCATCAAACCTCAGTCACGTTCCCGGGCCACAGGGTTCCAGAATCAAGCCTCAGTCATTTTGCCAGGCCAGAGTGTTCCACCATCAAACCTCAGTCATGATCCCAGGCCACATGTTTCCACAATGAAACCTCAGTCATTTTCTCAGGCCAAAGGTTTCCAGAATCAAACCTCAGTCATATTCCCAGGACACATGGTTCCAGAATCAAACCTGAGTCATGTTCGCAGGCCACAGGTTTCAACAATCAAACATCACTCATGTTCCCAGGACACAGGTGTCCAGAATCAAACCTCAGTCATGTACCCAGGGAATAGGCTTCCAGCAACAAACCTTTGTCATATTCCCAGGACACAGGGTTCCAGAATCAAACCTCAGTCTTGTTCCCAGGACAGAAGTTTCCAGAATCAACCCGATATCATGCTTCCTGGCCACAGTCTTCCAGAATCAAACCTTAGTCATGTTGCCAAGCCACAGGTTTCCACCATCAAACCTGAGACATGTTCCCAGGCCACAGGGTTCTAGAATCCACCGATGTCATGTTCCCAGGCCACAGGGTTCGAGAATCAATCCTCAGTTATGTTTCCAGGCTACAGGGTTCTAGAATAAAACCTCAGTCATGTTCCCAATCCACAGGGTTCCAGAACCAAGGCTCAGTCAGGTTCCCGGCCCACAGTATTCCACAATCTAAACAGAGGTCACATGCCCAGTCCCCAGGGTTCCAGAATCCACCGGTATCATGTTCCCAGGCCGCAGGGTTCCAGAATCAATCCTCAGTTATGTTCCCAGGCTACAGGGTTCCAGAATAAAACCTCAGTCATGTTCCCAGTCCACAGGGTTTCAGAACCAAGGCTCAGTCAGGTTCCCGGGGCACAGTATTCCACAATCTAAACAGATGTCATGTTCCCAGGCCACAGTTTTCCAGAATCACGCCTCAGTCATGTTCCCAGGCCACAGGGATCCAGAATCAAACGTCAGTCATGTTGCCAGGCCACAGGTTTCTGCCATCAAACCTCAGTCACGTTCCCGGGCCACAGGGTTCCAGAATCAAGCCTCAGTCATTTTGCCAGGCCAGAGTGTTCCACCATCAAACCTCAGTCATGATCCCAGGCCACATGTTTCCACAATGAAACCTCAGTCATTTTCTCAGGCCAAAGGTTTCCAGAATCAAACCTCAGTCATATTCCCAGGACACATGGTTCCAGAATCAAACCTGAGTCATGTTCGCAGGCCACAGGTTTCAACAATCAAACATCACTCATGTTCCCAGGACACAGGTGTCCAGAATCAAACCTCAGTCATGTACCCAGGGAACAGGCTTCCAGCAACAAACCTTTGTCATATTCCCAGGACACAGGGTTCCAGAATCAAACCTCAGTCTTGTTCACAGGACAGAAGTTTCCAGAATCAACCCGATATCATGTTTCCTGGCCACAGTCTTCCAGTATCAAACCTCAGTCATGTTGCCAGGCCACAGGGTTCCACCATCAATCCTCACTCATGTTCCCAGGCCACAGGGTTCCAGAATCAAACCGTTCTCATGTTCCCAGGCCACAGGGTTCCAGAATCCACCGATGTCATGTTAAAGGCCACAGGGTTCCAGAATCAAACCGTTCTCATGTTCCCGGGCCACAGGGTTCCAGAATCAAGCCTCAGTCATTTTGCCAGGCCAGAGTGTTCCACCATCAAACCTCAGTCATGATCCCAGGCCACATGTTTCCACAATGAAACCTCAGTCATTTTCCCAGGCCAAAGGTTTCCAAAATCAAACCTCAGTCATGTTCCCAGGACACATGGTTCCAGAATCAAACCCGAGTCATGTTCGCGGGCCACAGGTTTCAACCATCAAACCTCAGTCATGTTCCCAGGACACAGGTGTCCAGAATCAAACCTCAGTCATGTTCCCAGGGCACAGGCTTCCAGAAACAAACCTCAGTCATGTTCCCAGGACACAAGTTTCCAGAATCAACCAGATATCATGCTTCCTGGCCACAGTCTTCCAGAATCAAACCTTAGTCATGTTGCCAAGCCACAGGTTTCCACCATCAAACCTCAGACATGTTCCCAGGCCACAGGGTTCTAGAATCCACCGATGTCATGTTCCCAGGCCACAGCGTTCGAGAATCAATCCTCAGTTATGTTTCCAGGCTACAGGGTTCTAGAATAAAACCTCAGTCATGTTCCCAATCCACAGGGTTCCAGAACCAAGGCTCAGTCAGGTTCTCGGGCCACAGTATTCCACAATCTAAACAGAGGTCACATGCCCAGTCCCCAGGGTTCCAGAATCCACCGGTATCATGTTCCCAGGCCACAGGGTTCCAGAATCAATCCTCAGTTATGTTCCCAGGCTACAGGGTTCCAGAATAAAACCTCAGTCATGTTCCCAGTCCACAGGGTTTCAGAACCAAGGCTCAGTCAGGTTCCCGGGGCACAGTATTCCACAATCTAAACAGATGTCATGTTCCCAGGCCACAGTTTTCAGGAATCACGCCTCAGTCATGTTCCCAGGCCACAGGGATCCAGAATCAAACGTCAGTCATGTTGCCAGGCCACAGGTTTCTGCCATCAAACCTCAGTCACGTTCCCGGGCCACAGGGTTCCAGAATCAAGCCTCAGTCATTTTGCCAGGCCAGAGTGTTCCACCATCAAACCTCAGTCATGATCCCAGGCCACATGTTTCCACAATGAAACCTCAGTCATTTTCTCAGGCCAAAGGTTTCCAGAATCAAACCTCAGTCATATTCCCAGGACACATGGTTCCAGAATCAAACCTGAGTCATGTTCGCAGGCCACAGGTTTCAACAATCAAACATCACTCATGTTCCCAGGACACAGGTGTCCAGAATCAAACCTCAGTCATGTACCCAGGGAACAGGCTTCCAGCAACAAACCTTTGTCATATTCCCAGGACACAGGGTTCCAGAATCAAACCTCAGTCTTGTTCCCAGGACAGAAGTTTCCAGAATCAACCCGATATCATGTATCCTGGCCACAGTCTTCCAGTATCAAACCTCAGTCATGTTGCCAGGCCACAGGGTTCCACCATCAATCCTCACTCATGTTCCCAGGCCACAGGGTTCCAGAATCAAACCGTTCTCATGTTCCCAGGCCACAGGGTTCCAGAATCCACCGATGTCATGTTAAAGGCCACAGGGTTCCAGAATCAAACCGTTCTCATGTTCCCGGGCCACAGGGTTCCAGAATCAAGCCTCAGTCATTTTGCCAGGCCAGAGTGTTCCACCATCAAACCTCAGTCATGATCCCAGGCCACATGTTTCCACAATGAAACCTCAGTCATTTTCCCAGGCCAAAGGTTTCCAAAATCAAACCTCAGTCATGTTCCCAGGACACATGGTTCCAGAATCAAACCTGAGTCATGTTCGCGGGCCACAGGTTTCAACCATCAAACCTCAGTCATGTTCCCAGGACACAGGTGTCCAGAATCAAACCTCAGTCATGTTCCCAGGGCACAGGCTTCCAGAAACAAACCTCAGTCATGTTCCCAGGTCACAAGTTTCCAGAATCAACCAGATATCATGCTTCCTGGCCACAGTCTTCCAGAATCAAACCTTAGTCATGTTGCCAAGCCACAGGTTTCCACCATCAAACCTCAGACATGTTCCCAGGCCACAGGGTTCTAGAATCCACCGATGTCATGTTCCCAGGCCACAGGGTTCGAGAATCAATCCTCAGTTATGTTTCCAGGCTACAGGGTTCTAGAATAAAACCTCAGTCATGTTCCCAATCCACAGGGTTCCAGAACCAAGGCTCAGTCAGGTTCCCGGGCCACAGTATTCCACAATCTAAACAGAGGTCACATGCCCAGTCCCCAGGGTTCCAGAATCCACCGGTATCATGTTCCCAGGCCACAGGGTTCCAGAATCAATCCTCAGTTATGTTCCCAGGCTACAGGGTTCCAGAATAAAACCTCAGTCATGTTCCCAGTCCACAGGGTTTCAGAACCAAGGCTCAGTCAGGTTCCCGGGGCACAGTATTCCACAATCTAAACAGATGTCATGTTCCCAGGCCACAGTTTTCCAGAATCACGCCTCAGTCATGTTCCCAGGCCACAGGGATCCAGAATCAAACGTCAGTCATGTTGCCAGGCCACAGGTTTCTGCCATCAAACCTCAGTCACGTTCCCGGGCCACAGGGTTCCAGAATCAAGCCTCAGTCATTTTGCCAGGCCAGAGTGTTCCACCATCAAACCTCAGTCATGATCCCAGGCCACATGTTTCCACAATGAAACCTCAGTCATTTTCTCAGGCCAAAGGTTTCCAGAATCAAACCTCAGTCATATTCCGAGGCCACAGGGTTCCAGAATCAAACCGTTCTCATGTTCCCAGGCCACAGGGTTCCAGAATCCACCAATGTCATGTTAAAGGCCACAGGGTTCCAGAATCAAGCCTCAGTCATTTTGCCAGGCCAGACTGTTCCACCATCAAACCTCAGTCATGATCCCAGGCCACATGTTTCCACAATGAAACCTCAGTCATTTTCCCAGGCCAAAGGTTTCCAAAATCAAACCTCAGTCATGTTCCCAGGACACATGGTTCCAGAATCAAACCTGAGTCATGTTCGCGGGCCACAGGTTTCAACCATCAAACCTCAGTCATGTTCCCAGGACACAGGTGTCCAGAATCAAACCTCAGTCATGTACCCAGGGAACAGGCTTCCAGCAACAAACCTTTGTCATATTCCCAGGACACAGGGTTCCAGAATCAAACCTCAGTCTTGTACCCAGGACAGAAGTTTCCAGAATCAACCCGATATCATGTTTCCTGGCCACAGTCTTCCAGTATCAAACCTCAGTCATGTTGCCAGGCCACAGGGTTCCACCATCAATCCTCACTCATGTTCCCAGGCCACAGGGTTCCAGAATCAAACCGTTCTCATGTTCCCAGGCCACAGGGTTCCAGAATCCACCGATGTCATGTTAAAGGCCACAGGGTTCCAGAATCAAACCGTTCTCATGTTCCCGGGCCACAGGGTTCCAGAATCAAGCCTCAGTCATTTTGCCAGGCCAGACTGTTCCACCATCAAACCTCAGTCATGATCCCAGGCCACATGTTTCCACAATGAAACCTCAGTCATTTTCCCAGGCCAAACGTTTCCCAAATCAAACCTCAGTCATGTTCCCAGGACACATGGTTCCAGAATCAAACCTGAGTCATGTTCGCGGGCCACAGGTTTCAACCATCAAACCTCAGTCATGTTCCCAGGACACAGGTGTCCAGAATCAAACCTCAGTCATGTTCCCAGGGCACAGGCTTCCAGAAACAAACCTCAGTCATGTTCCCAGGTCACAAGTTTCCAGAATCAACCAGATATCATGCTTCCTGGCCACAGTCTTCCAGAATCAAACCTTAGTCATGTTGCCAAGCCACAGGTTTCCACCATCAAACCTCAGACATGTTCCCAGGCCACAGGGTTCTAGAATCCACCGATGTCATGTTCCCAGGCCACAGGGTTCGAGAATCAATCCTCAGTTATGTTTCCAGGCTACAGGGTTCTAGAATAAAACCTCAGTCATGTTCCCAATCCACAGGGTTCCAGAACCAAGGCTCAGTCAGGTTCCCGGGCCACAGTATTCCACAATCTAAACAGAGGTCACATGCCCAGTCCCCAGGGTTCCAGAATCCACCGGTATCATGTTCCCAGGCCACAGGGTTCCAGAATCAATCCTCAGTTATGTTCCCAGGCTACAGGGTTCCAGAATAAAACCTCAGTCATGTTCCCAGTCCACAGGGTTTCAGAACCAAGGCTCAGTCAGGTTCCCGGGGCACAGTATTCCACAATCTAAACAGATGTCATGTTCCCAGGCCACAGTTTTCCAGAATCACGCCTCAGTCATGTTCCCAGGCCACAGGGATCCAGAATCAAACGTCAGTCATGTTGCCAGGCCACAGGTTTCTGCCATCAAACCTCAGTCACGTTCCCGGGCCACAGGGTTCCAGAATCAAGCCTCAGTC
Organism: Balaenoptera physalus; assembly: GCF_965194825.1. NCBI lineage: Eukaryota > Metazoa > Chordata > Mammalia > Artiodactyla > Balaenopteridae > Balaenoptera > Balaenoptera physalus. Next base: position 700,573 of record NW_028126442.1, on the reverse strand, counting down.
ATTTTGCCAGGCCAGAGTGTTCCACCATCAAACCTCAGTCATGATCCCAGGCCACATGTTTCCACAATGAAACCTCAGTCATTTTCTCAGGCCAAAGGTTTCCAGAATCAAACCTCAGTCATATTCCGAGGCCACAGGGTTCCAGAATCAAACCGTTCTCATGTTCCCAGGCCACAGGGTTCCAGAATCCACCAATGTCATGTTAAAGGCCACAGGGTTCCAGAATCAAGCCTCAGTCATTTTGCCAGGCCAGACTGTTCCACCATCAAACCTCAGTCATGATCCCAGGCCACATGTTTCCACAATGAAACCTCAGTCATTTTCCCAGGCCAAAGGTTTCCAAAATCAAACCTCAGTCATGTTCCCAGGACACATGGTTCCAGAATCAAACCTGAGTCATGTTCGCGGGCCACAGGTTTCAACCATCAAACCTCAGTCATGTTCCCAGGACACAGGTGTCCAGAATCAAACCTCAGTCATGTACCCAGGGAACAGGCTTCCAGCAACAAACCTTTGTCATATTCCCAGGACACAGGGTTCCAGAATCAAACCTCAGTCTTGTACCCAGGACAGAAGTTTCCAGAATCAACCCGATATCATGTTTCCTGGCCACAGTCTTCCAGTATCAAACCTCAGTCATGTTGCCAGGCCACAGGGTTCCACCATCAATCCTCACTCATGTTCCCAGGCCACAGGGTTCCAGAATCAAACCGTTCTCATGTTCCCAGGCCACAGGGTTCCAGAATCCACCGATGTCATGTTAAAGGCCACAGGGTTCCAGAATCAAACCGTTCTCATGTTCCCGGGCCACAGGGTTCCAGAATCAAGCCTCAGTCATTTTGCCAGGCCAGACTGTTCCACCATCAAACCTCAGTCATGATCCCAGGCCACATGTTTCCACAATGAAACCTCAGTCATTTTCCCAGGCCAAAGGTTTCCCAAATCAAACCTCAGTCATGTTCCCAGGACACATGGTTCCAGAATCAAACCTGAGTCATGTTCGCGGGCCACAGGTTTCAACCATCAAACCTCAGTCATGTTCCCAGGACACAGGTGTCCAGAATCAAACCTCAGTCATGTTCCCAGGGCACAGGCTTCCAGAAACAAACCTCAGTCATGTTCCCAGGACACAAGTTTCCAGAATCAACCAGATATCATGCTTCTTGGCCACAGTCTTCCAGAATCAAACCTTAGTCATGTTGCCAAGCCACAGGTTTCCACCATCAAACCTCAGACATGTTCCCAGGCCACAGGGTTCTAGAATCCACCGATGTCATGTTCCCAGGCCACAGGGTTCGAGAATCAATCCTCAGTTATGTTTCCAGGTTACAGGATTCTAGAATAAAACCTCAGTCATGTTCCCAATCCACAGGGTTCCAGAACCAAGGCTCAGTCAGGTTCCCGGGGCACAGTATTCCACAATCTAAACAGAGGTCACATGCCCAGTCCCCAGGGTTCCAGAATCCACCGGTATCATGTTCCCAGGCCACAGGGTTCCAGAATCAATCCTCAGTTATGTTCCCAGGCTACAGGGTTCCAGAATAAAACCTCAGTCATGTTCCCAGTCCACAGGGTTTCAGAACCAAGGCTCAGTCAGGTTCCCGGGGCACAGCATTCCACAATCTAAACACATGTCATGTTCCCAGGCCACAGTTTTCCAAAATCACGCCTCAGTCATGTTCCCAGGCCACAGGGATCCAGAATCAAACGTCAGTCATGTTGCCAGGCCACAGGTTTCTGCCATCAAACCTCAGTCACGTACCCGGGCCACAGGGTTCCAGAATCAAGCCTTAGTCATTTTGCCAGGCCAGAGTGTTCCACCATCAAACCTCAGTCATGATCCCAGGCCACATGTTTCCACAATGAAACCTCAGTCATTTTCTCAGGCCAAAGGTTTCCAGATTCAAACCTCAGTCATATTCCCAGGACACATGGTTCCAGTATCAAACCTGAGTCATGTTCGCAGGCCACAGGTTTCAACAATCAAACATCACTCATGTTCCCAGGACACAGGTGTCCAGAATCAAATCTCAGTCATGTACCCAGGGAACAGGCTTCCAGCAACAAACCTTTGTCATATTCCCAGGACACAGGGTTCCAGAATCAAACCTCAGTCTTGTTCCCAGTTCACAGGTTTCCAGAATCAACCCGATATCATGTTCCCTGGCCACAGTCTTCCAGTATAAAACCTCAGTCATGTTGCCAGGCCACAGGGTTCCACCATCAATCCTCACTCATGTTCCCAGGCCACAGGGTTCCAGAATCAAACCGTTCTCATGTTCCCAGGCCACAGGGTTCCAGAATCCACCGATGTCATGTTAAAGGCCACAGGGTTCCAGAATCAAACCGTTCTCATGTTCCCGGGCCACAGGGTTCCAGAATCAAGCCTCAGTCATTTTGCCAGGCCAGAGTGTTCCACCATCAAACCTCAGTCATGATCCCAGGCCACATGTTTCCACAATGAAACCTCAGTCATTTTCCCAGGCCAAAGGTTTCCAAAATCAAACCTCAGTCATGTTCCCAGGACACATGGTTCCAGAATCAAACCTGAGTCATGTTCGCGGGCCACAGGTTTCAACCATCAAACCTCAGTCATGTTCCCAGGACACAGGTGTCCAGAATCAAACCTCAGTCATGTTCCCAGGGCACAGGCTTCCAGAAACAAACCTCAGTCATGTTCCCAGGACACAAGTTTCCAGAATCAACCAGATATCATGCTTCCTGGCCACAGTCTTCCAGAATCAAACCTTAGTCATGTTGCCAAGCCACAGGTTTCCACCATCAAACCTCAGACATGTTCCCAGGCCACAGGGTTCTAGAATCCACCGATGTCATGTTCCCAGGCCACAGGGTTCGAGAATCAATCCTCAGTTATGTTTCCAGGCTACAGGGTTCTAGAATAAAACCTCAGTCATGTTCCCAATCCACAGGGTTCCAGAACCAAGGCTCAGTCAGGTTCCCGGGCCACAGTATTCCACAATCTAAACAGAGGTCACATGCCCAGTCCCCAGGGTTCCAGAATCCACCGGTATCATGTTCCCAAGCCACAGGGTTCCAGAATCAATCCTCAGTTATGTTCCCAAGCTACAGGGTTCCAGAATTAAACCTCAGTCATGTTCCCAGTCCACAGGGTTTCAGAACCAAGGCTCAGTCAGGTTCCCGGGACACAGTATTCCACAATCTAAACACATGTCATGTTCCCAGGACACAGTTTTCCAGAATCACGCCTCAGTCATGTTCCCAGGCCACAGGGATCCAGAATCAAACGTCAGTCATGTTGCCAGGCCACAGGTTTCTGCCATCAAACCTCAGTCACGTTCCCGGGCCACAGGGTTCCAGAATCAAGCCTCAGTCATTTTGCCAGGCCAGAGTGTTCCACCATCAAACCTCAGTCATGATCCCAGGCCACATGTTTCCACAATGAAACCTCAGTCATTTTCTCAGGCCAAAGGTTTCCAGAATCAAACCTCAGTCATATTCCGAGGCCACAGGGTTCCAGAATCAAACCGTTCTCATGTTCCCAGGCCACAGGGTTCCAGAATCCACCGATGTCATGTTAAAGGCCACAGGGTTCCAGAATCAAACCGTTCTCATGTTCCCGGGCCACAGGGTTCCAGAATCAAGCCTCAGTCATTTTGCCAGGCCAGACTGTTCCACCATCAAACCTCAGTCATGATCCCAGGCCACATGTTTCCACAATGAAACCTCAGTCATTTTCCCAGGCCAAAGGTTTCCAAAATCAAACCTCAGTCATTTTCCCAGGACACATGGTTCCAGAATCAAACCTGAGTCATGTTCGCGGGCCACAGGTTTCAACCATCAAACCTCAGTCATGTTCCCAGGACACAGGTGTCCAGAATCAAACCTCAGTCATGTACCCAGGGAACAGGCTTCCAGCAACAAACCTTTGTCATATTCCCAGGACACAGGGTTCCAGAATCAAACCTCAGTCTTGTGCCCAGGACAGAAGTTTCCAGAATCAACCCGATATCATGTTTCCTGGCCACAGTCTTCCAGTATCAAACCTCAGTCATGTTGCCAGGCCACAGGGTTCCACCATCAATCCTCACTCATGTTCCCAGGCCACAGGGTTCCAGAATCAAACCGTTCTCATGTTCCCAGGCCACAGGGTTCCAGAATCCACCGATGTCATGTTAAAGGCCACAGGGTTCCTGAATCAAACCGTTCTCATGTTCCCGGGCCACAGGGTTCCAGAATCAAGCCTCAGTCATTTTGCCAGGCCAGACTGTTCCACCATCAAACCTCAGTCATGATCCCAGGCCACATGTTTCCACAATGAAACCTCAGTCATTTTCCCAGGCCAAAGGTTTCCCAAATCAAACCTCAGTCATGTTCCCAGGACACATGGTTCCAGAATCAAACCTGAGTCATGTTCGCGGGCCACAGGTTTCAACCATCAAACCTCAGTCATGTTCCCAGGACACAGGTGTCCAGAATCAAACCTCAGTCATGTTCCCAGGGCACAGGCTTCCAGAAACAAACCTCAGTCATGTTCCCAGGACACAAGTTTCCAGAATCAACCAGATATCATGCTTCTTGGCCACAGTCTTCCAGAATCAAACCTTAGTCATGTTGCCAAGCCACAGGTTTCCACCATCAAACCTCAGACATGTTCCCAGGCCACAGGGTTCTAGAATCCACCGATGTCATGTTCCCAGGCCACAGGGTTCGAGAATCAATCCTCAGTTATGTTTCCAGGTTACAGGGTTCTAGAATAAAACCTCAGTCATGTTCCCAATCCACAGGGTTCCAGAACCAAGGCTCAGTCAGGTTCCCGGGGCACAGTATTCCACAATCTAAACAGAGGTCTTATGCCCAGTCCCCAGGGTTCCAGAATCCACCGGTATCATGTTCCCAGGCCACAGGGTTCCAGAATCAATCCTCAGTTATGTTCCCAGGCTACAGGGTTCCAGAATAAAACCTCAGTCATGTTCCCAGTCCACAGGGTTTCAGAACCAAGGCTCAGTCAGGTTCCCGGGGCACAGCATTCCACAATCTAAACAGATGTCATGTTCCCAGGCCACAGTTTTCCAAAATCACGCCTCAGTCATGTTCCCAGGCCACAGGGATCCAGAATCAAACGTCAGTCATGTTGCCAGGCCACAGGTTTCTGCCATCAAACCTCAGTCACGTACCCGGGCCACAGGGTTCCAGAATCAAGCCTTAGTCATTTTGCCAGGCCAGAGTGTTCCACCATCAAACCTCAGTCATGATCCCAGGCCACATGTTTCCACAATGAAACCTCAGTCATTTTCTCAGGCCAAAGGTTTCCAGATTCAAACCTCAGTCATATTCCCAGGACACATGGTTCCAGTATCAAACCTGAGTCATGTTCGCAGGCCACAGGTTTCAACAATCAAACATCACTCATGTTCCCAGGACACAGGTGTCCAGAATCAAACCTCAGTCATGTACCCAGGGAACAGGCTTCCAGCAACAAACCTTTGTCATATTCCCAGGACACAGGGTTCCAGAATCAAACCTCAGTCTTGTTCCCAGTTCACAGGTTTCCAGAATCAACCCGATATCATGTTCCCTGGCCACAGTCTTCCAGTATCAAACCTCAGTCATGTTGCCAGGCCACAGGGTTCCACCATCAATCCTCACTCATGTTCCCAGGCCACAGGGTTCCAGAATCAAACCGTTCTCATGTTCCCAGGCCACAGGGTTCCAGAATCCACCGATGTCATGTTAAAGGCCACAGGGTTCCAGAATCAAACCGTTCTCATGTTCCCGGGCCACAGGGTTCCAGAATCAAGCCTCAGTCATTTTGCCAGGCCAGAGTGTTCCACCATCAAACCTCAGTCATGATCCCAGGCCACATGTTTCCACAATGAAACCTCAGTCATTTTCCCAGGCCAAAGGTTTCCAAAATCAAACCTCAGTCATGTTCCCAGGACACATGGTTCCAGAATCAAACCTGAGTCATGTTCGCGGGCCACAGGTTTCAACCATCAAACCTCAGTCATGTTCCCAGGACACAGGTGTCCAGAATCAAACCTCAGTCATGTTCCCAGGGCACAGGCTTCCAGAAACAAACCTCAGTCATGTTCCCAGGACACAAGTTTCCAGAATCAACCAGATATCATGCTTCCTGGCCACAGTCTTCCAGAATCAAACCTTAGTCATGTTGCCAAGCCACAGGTTTCCACCATCAAACCTCAGACATGTTCCCAGGCCACAGGGTTCTAGAATCCACCGATGTCATGTTCCCAGGCCACAGGGTTCGAGAATCAATCCTCAGTTATGTTTCCAGGCTACAGGGTTCTAGAATAAAACCTCAGTCATGTTCCCAATCCACAGGGTTCCAGAACCAAGGCTCAGTCAGGTTCCCGGCCCACAGTATTCCACAATCTAAACAGAGGTCACATGCCCAGTCCCCAGGGTTCCAGAATCCACCGGTATCATGTTCCCAGGCCGCAGGGTTCCAGAATCAATCCTCAGTTATGTTCCCAGGCTACAGGGTTCCAGAATAAAACCTCAGTCATGTTCCCAGTCCACAGGGTTTCAGAACCAAGGCTCAGTCAGGTTCCCGGGGCACAGTATTCCACAATCTAAACAGATGTCATGTTCCCACGCCACAGTTTTCCAGAATCACGCCTCAGTCATGTTCCCAGGCCACAGGGATCCAGAATCAAACGTCAGTCATGTTGCCAGGCCACAGGTTTCTGCCATCAAACCTCAGTCACGTTCCCGGGCCACAGGATTCCAGAATCAAGCCTCAGTCATTTTGCCAGGCCAGAGTGTTCCACCATCAAACCTCAGTCATGATCCCAGGCCACATGTTTCCACAATGAAACCTCAGTCATTTTCTCAGGCCAAAGGTTTCCAGAATCAAACCTCAGTCATATTCCGAGGCCACAGGGTTCCAGAATCACACCGTTCTCATGTTCCCAGGCCACAGGGTTCCAGAATCTACCGATGTCATGTTAAAGGCCACAGGGTTCCAGAATCAAACCGTTCTCATGTTCCCGGGCCACAGGGTTCCAGAATCAAGCCTCAGTCATTTTGCCAGGCCAGACTGTTCCACCATCAAACCTCAGTCATAATCCCAGGCCACATGTTTCCACAATGAAACCTCAGTCATTTTCCCAGGCCAAAGGTTTCCAAAATCAAACCTCAGTCATTTTCCCAGGACACATGGTTCCAGAATCAAACCTGAGTCATGTTCGCGGGCCACAGGTTTCAACCATCAAACCTCAGTCATGTTCCCAGGACACAGGTGTCCAGAATCAAACCTCAGTCATGTACCCAGGGAACAGGCTTCCAGCAACAAACCTTTGTCATATTCCCAGGACACAGGGTTCCAGAATCAAACCTCAGTCTTGTGCCCAGGACAGAAGTTTCCAGAATCAACCCGATATCATATTTCCTGGCCACAGTCTTCCAGTATCAAACCTCAGTCATGTTGCCAGGCCACAGGGTTCCACCATCAATCCTCACTCATGTTCCCAGGCCACAGGGTTCCAGAATCAAACCGTTCTCATGTTCCCAGGCCACAGGGTTCCAGAATCCACCGATGTCATGTTAAAGGCCACAGGGTTCCTGAATCAAACCGTTCTCATGTTCCCGGGCCACAGGGTTCCAGAATCAAGCCTCAGTCATTTTGCCAGGCCAGACTGTTCCACCATCAAACCTCAGTCATGATCCCAGGCCACATGTTTCCACAATGAAACCTCAGTCATTTTCCCAGGCCAAAGGTTTCCCAAATCAAACCTCAGTCATGTTCCCAGGACACATGGTTCCAGAATCAAACCTGAGTCATGTTCGCGGGCCACAGGTTTCAACCATCAAACCTCAGTCATGTTCCCAGGACACAGGTGTCCAGAATCAAACCTCAGTCATGTTCCCAGGGCACAGGCTTCCAGAAACAAACCTCAGTCATGTTCCCAGGACACAAGTTTCCAGAATCAACCAGATATCATGCTTCTTGGCCACAGTCTTCCAGAATCAAACCTTAGTCATGTTGCCAAGCCACAGGTTTCCACCATCAAACCTCAGACATGTTCCCAGGCCACAGGGTTCTAGAATCCACCGATGTCATGTTCCCAGGCCACAGGGTTCGAGAATCAATCCTCAGTTATGTTTCCAGGTTACAGGGTTCTAGAATAAAACCTCAGTCATGTTCCCAATCCACAGGGTTCCAGAACCAAGGCTCAGTCAGGTTCCCGGGGCACAGTATTCCACAATCTAAACAGAGGTCACATGCCCAGTCCCCAGGGTTCCAGAATCCACCGGTATCATGTTCCCAGGCCACAGGGTTCCAGAATCAATCCTCAGTTATGTTCCCAAGCTACAGGGTTCCAGAATAAAACCTCAGTCATGTTCCCAGTCCACAGGGTTTCAGAACCAAGGCTCAGTCAGGTTCCCGGGGCACAGCATTCCACAATCTAAACAGATGTCATGTTCCCAGGCCACAGTTTTCCAAAATCACGCCTCAGTCATGTTCCCAGGCCACAGGGATCCAGAATCAAACGTCAGTCATGTTGCCAGGCCACAGGTTTCTGCCATCAAACCTCAGTCACGTACCCGGGCCACAGGGTTCCAGAATCAAGCCTTAGTCATTTTGCCAGGCCAGAGTGTTCCACCATCAAACCTCAGTCATGATCCCAGGCCACATGTTTCCACAATGAAACCTCAGTCATTTTCTCAGGCCAAAGGTTTCCAGATTCAAACCTCAGTCATATTCCCAGGACACATGGTTCCAGTATCAAACCTGAGTCATGTTCGCAGGCCACAGGTTTCAACAATCAAACATCACTCATGTTCCCAGGACACAGGTGTCCAGAATCAAACCTCAGTCATGTACCCAGGGAACAGGCTTCCAGCAACAAACCTTTGTCATATTCCCAGGACACAGGGTTCCAGAATCAAACCTCAGTCTTGTTCCCAGTTCACAGGTTTCCAGAATCAACCCGATATCATTTTCCCTGGCCACAGTCTTCCAGTATAAAACCTCAGTCATGTTGCCAGGCCACAGGGTTCCACCATCAATCCTCACTCATGTTCCCAGGCCACAGGGTTCCAGAATCAAACCGTTCTCATGTTCCCAGGCCACAGGGTTCCAGAATCCACCGATGTCATGTTAAAGGCCACAGGGTTCCAGAATCAAACCGTTCTCATGTTCCCGGGCCACAGGGTTCCAGAATCAAGCCTCAGTCATTTTGCCAGGCCAGAGTGTTCCACCATCAAACCTCAGTCATGATCCCAGGCCACATGTTTCCACAATGAAACCTCAGTCATTTTCCCAGGCCAAAGGTTTCCAAAATCAAACCTCAGTCATGTTCCCAGGACACATGGTTCCAGAATCAAACCTGAGTCATGTTCGCGGGCCACAGGTTTCAACCATCAAACCTCAGTCATGTTCCCAGGACACAGGTGTCCAGAATCAAACCTCAGTCATGTTCCCAGGGCACAGGCTTCCAGAAACAAACCTCAGTCATGTTCCCAGGACACAAGTTTCCAGAATCAACCAGATATCATGCTTCCTGGCCACAGTCTTCCAGAATCAAACCTTAGTCATGTTGCCAAGCCACAGGTTTCCACCATCAAACCTCAGACATGTTCCCAGGCCACAGGGTTCTAGAATCCACCGATGTCATGTTCCCAGGCCACAGGGTTCGAGAATCAATCCTCAGTTATGTTTCCAGGCTACAGGGTTCTAGAATAAAACCTCAGTCATGTTCCCAATCCACAGGGTTCCAGAACCAAGGCTCAGTCAGGTTCCCGGGCCACAGTATTCCACAATCTAAACAGAGGTCACATGCCCAGTCCCCAGGGTTCCAGAATCCACCGGTATCATGTTCCCAGGCCACAGGGTTCCAGAATCAATCCTCAGTTATGTTCCCAAGCTACAGGGTTCCAGAATTAAACCTCAGTCATGTTCCCAGTCCACAGGGTTTCAGAACCAAGGCTCAGTCAGGTTCCCGGGACACAGCATTCCACAATCTAAACAGATGTCATGTTCCCAGGCCACAGTTTTCCAGAATCACGCCTCAGTCATGTTCCCAGGCCACAGGGATCCAGAATCAAACGTCAGTCATGTTGCCAGGCCACAGGTTTCTGCCATCAAACCTCAGTCACGTTCCCGGGCCACAGGGTTCCAGAATCAAGCCTCAGTCATTTTGCCAGGCCAGAGTGTTCCACCATCAAACCTCAGTCATGATCCCAGGCCACATGTTTCCACAATGAAACCTCAGTCATTTTCTCAGGCCAAAGGTTTCCAGAATCAAACCTCAGTCATATTCCCAGGACACATGGTTCCAGAATCAAACCTGAGTCATGTTCGCAGGCCACAGGTTTCAACAATCAAACATCACTCATGTTCCCAGGACACAGGGTTCCAGAATCAAACCTCAGTCTTGTTCCCAGGACAGAAGTTTCCAGAATCAACCCGATATCATGTTTCCTGGCCACAGTCTTCCAGTATCAAACCTCAGTCATGTTGCCAGGCCACAGGGTTCCACCATCAATCCTCACTCATGTTCCCAGGCCACAGGGTTCCAGAATCAAACCGTTCTCATGTTCCCAGGCCACAGGGTTCCAGAATCCACTGATGTCATGTTAAAGGCCACAGGGTTCCAGAATCAAACCGTTCTCATGTTCCCGGGCCACAGTGTTCCAGAATCAAGCCTCAGTCATTTTGCCAGGCCAGAGTGTTCCACCATCAAACCTCAGTCATGATCCCAGGCCACATGTTTCCACAATGAAACCTCAGTCATTTTCCCAGGCCAAAGGTTTCCAAAATCAAACCTCAGTCATGTTCCCAGGACACATGGTTCCAGAATCAAACCTGAGTCATGTTCGCGGGCCACAGGTTTCAACCATCAAACCTCAGTCATGTTCCCAGGACACAGGTGTCCAGAATCAAACCTCAGTCATGTTCCCAGGGCACAGGCTTCCAGAAACAAACCTCAGTCATGTTCCCAGGACACAAGTTTCCAGAATCAACCAGATATCATGCTTCCTGGCCACAGTCTTCCAGAATCAAACCTTAGTCATGTTGCCAAGCCACAGGTTTCCACCATCAAACCTCAGACATGTTCCCAGGCCACAGGGTTCTAGAATCCACCGATGTCATGTTCCCAGGCCACAGGGTTCGAGAATCAATCCTCAGTTATGTTTCCCGGCTACAGGGTTCTAGAATAAAACCTCAGTCATGTTCCCAATCCACAGGGTTCCAGAACCAAGGCTCAGTCAGGTTCCCGGCCCACAGTATTCCACAATCTAAACAGAGGTCACATGCCCAGTCCCCAGGGTTCCAGAATCCACCGGTATCATGTTCCCAGGCCGCAGGGTTCCAGAATCAATCCTCAGTTATGTTCCCAGGCTACAGGGTTCCAGAATAAAACCTCAGTCATGTTCCCAGTCCACAGGGTTTCAGAACCAAGGCTCAGTCAGGTTCCCGGGGCACAGTATTCCACAATCTAAACAGATGTCATGTTCCCAGGCCACAGTTTTCCAGAATCACGCCTCAGTCATGTTCCCAGGCCACAGGGATCCAGAATCAAACGTCAGTCATGTTGCCAGGCCACAGGTTTCTGCCATCAAACCTCAGTCACGTTCCCGGGCCACAGGGTTCCAGAATCAAGCCTCAGTCATTTTGCCAGGCCAGAGTGTTCCACCATCAAACCTCAGTCATGATCCCAGGCCACATGTTTCCACAATGAAACCTCAGTCATTTTCTCAGGCCAAAGGTTTCCAGAATCAAACCTCAGTCATATTCCGAGGCCACAGGGTTCCAGAATCAAACCGTTCTCATGTTCCCAGGCCACAGGGTTCCAGAATCCACCGATGTCATGTTAAAGGCCACAGGGTTCCAGAATCAAACCGTTCTCATGTTCCCGGGCCACAGGGTTCCAGAATCAAGCCTCAGTCATTTTGCCAGGCCAGACTGTTCCACCATCAAACCTCAGTCATGATCCCAGGCCACATGTTTCCACAATGAAACCTCAGTCATTTTCCCAGACCAAAGGTTTCCAAAATCAAACCTCAGTCATGTTCCCAGGACACATGGTTCCAGAATCAAACCTGAGTCATGTTCACGGGCCACAGGTTTCAACCATCAAACCTCAGTCATGTTCCCAGGACACAGGTGTCCAGAATCAAACCTCAGTCATGTACCCAGGGAACAGGCTTCCAGCAACAAACCTTTGTCATATTCCCAGGACACAGGGTTCCAGAATCAAACCTCAGTCTTGTTCCCAGTTCACAGGTTTCCAGAATCAACCCGATATCATGTTCCCTGGCCACAGTCTTCCAGTATAAAACCTCAGTCATGTTGCCAGGCCACAGGGTTCCACCATCAATCCTCACTCATGTTCCCAGGCCACAGGGTTCCAGAATCAAACCGTTCTCATGTTCCCAGGCCACAGGGTTCCAGAATCCACCGATGTCATGTTAAAGGCCACAGGGTTCCAGAATCAAACCGTTCTCATGTTCCCGGGCCACAGGGTTCCAGAATCAAGCCTCAGTCATTTTGCCAGGCCAGACTGTTCCACCATCAAACCTCAGTCATGATCCCAGGCCACATGTTTCCACAATGAAACCTCAGTCATTTTCCCAGGCCAAAGGTTTCCAAAATCAAACCTCAGTCATGTTCCCAGGACACATGGTTCCAGAATCAAACCTGAGTCATGTTCGCGAGCCACAGGTTTCAACCATCAAACCTCAGTCATGTTCCCAGGACACAGGTGTCCAGAATCAAACCTCAGTCATGTTCCCAGGGCACAGGCTTCCAGAAACAAACCTCAGTCATGTTCCCAGGACACAAGTTTCCAGAATCAACCAGATATCATGCTTCCTGGCCACAGTCTTCCAGAATCAAACCTTAGTCATGTTGCCAAGCCACAGGTTTCCACCATCAAACCTCAGACATGTTCCCAGGCCACAGGGTTCTAGAATCCACCGATGTCATGTTCCCAGGCCACAGGGTTCGAGAATCAATCCTCAGTTATGTTTCCAGGCTACAGGGTTCTAGAATAAAACCTCAGTCATGTTCCCAATCCACAGGGTTCCAGAACCAAGGCTCAGTCAGGTTCCCGGGCCACAGTATTCCACAATCTAAACAGAGGTCACATGCCCAGTCCCCAGGGTTCCAGAATCCACCGGTATCATGTTCCCAGGCCACAGGGTTCCAGAATCAATCCTCAGTTATGTTCCCAAGCTACAGGGTTCCAGAATTAAACCTCAGTCATGTTCCCAGTCCACAGGGTTTCAGAACCAAGGCTCAGTCAGGTTCCCGGGACACAGCATTCCACAATCTAAACAGATGTCATATTCCCAGGCCACAGTTTTCCAGAATCACGCCTCAGTCATGTTCCCAGGCCACAGGGATCCAGAATCAAACGTCAGTCATGTTGCCAGGCCACAGGTTTCTGCCATCAAACCTCAGTCACGTTCCCGGGCCACAGGGTTCCAGAATCAAGCCTCAGTCATTTTGCCAGGCCAGAGTGTTCCACCATCAAACCTCAGTCATGATCCCAGGCCACATGTTTCCACAATGAAACCTCAGTCATTTTCTCAGGCCAAAGGTTTCCAGAATCAAACCTCAGGACACATGGTTCCAGAATCAAACCTGAGTCATGTTCGCAGGCCACAGGTTTCAACAATCAAACATCACTCATGTTCCCAGGACACAGGTGTCCAGAATCAAACCTCAGTCATGTACCCAGGGAACAGGCTTCCAGCAACAAACCTTTGTCATATTCCCAGGACACAGGGTTCCAGAATCAAACCTCAGTCTTGTTCCCAGGACAGAAGTTTCCAGAATCAACCCGATATCATGTATCCTGGCCACAGTCTTCCAGTATCAAACCTCAGTCATGTTGCCAGGCCACAGGGTTCCACCATCAATCCTCACTCATGTTCCCAGGCCACAGGGTTCCAGAATCAAACCGTTCTCATGTTCCCAGGCCACAGGGTTCCAGAATCCACCGATGTCATGTTAAAGGCCACAGGGTTCCAGAATCAAACCGTTCTCATGTTCCCGGGCCACAGGGTTCCAGAATCAAGCCTCAGTCATTTTGCCAGGCCAGAGTGTTCCACCATCAAACCTCAGTCATGATCCCAGGCCACATGTTTCCACAATGAAACCTCAGTCATTTTCCCAGGCCAAAGGTTTCCAAAATCAAACCTCAGTCATGTTCCCAGGACACATGGTTCCAGAATCAAACCTGAGTCATGTTCGCGGGCCACAGGTTTCAACCATCAAACCTCAGTCATGTTCCCAGGACACAGGTGTCCAGAATCAAACCTCAGTCATGTTCCCAGGGCACAGGCTTCCAGAAACAAACCTCAGTCATGTTCCCAGGACACAAGTTTCCAGAATCAACCAGATATCATGCTTCCTGGCCACAGTCTTCCAGAATCAAACCTTAGTCATGTTGCCAAGACACAGGTTTCCACCATCAAACCTCAGACATGTTCCCAGGCCACAGGGTTCTAGAATCCACCGATGTCATGTTCCCAGGCCACAGGGTTCGAGAATCAATCCTCAGTTATGTTTCCAGGCTACAGGGTTCTAGAATAAAACCTCAGTCATGTTCCCAATCCACAGGGTTCCAGAACCAAGGCTCAGTCAGGTTCCCGGCCCACAGTATTCCACAATCTAAACAGAGGTCACATGCCCAGTCCCCAGGGTTCCAGAATCCACCGGTATCATGTTCCCAGGCCGCAGGGTTCCAGAATCAATCCTCAGTTATGTTCCCAGGCTACAGGGTTCCAGAATAAAACCTCAGTCATGTTCCCAGTCCACAGGGTTTCAGAACCAAGGCTCAGTCAGGTTCCCGGGGCACAGTATTCCACAATCTAAACAGATGTCATGTTCCCAGGCCACAGTTTTCCAGAATCACGCCTCAGTCATGTTCCCAGGCCACAGGGATCCAGAATCAAACGTCAGTCATGTTGCCAGGCCACAGGTTTCTGCCATCAAACCTCAGTCACGTTCCCGGGCCACAGGGTTCCAGAATCAAGCCTCAGTCATTTTGCCAGGCCAGAGTGTTCCACCATCAAACCTCAGTCATGATCCCAGGCCACATGTTTCCACAATGAAACCTCAGTCATTTTCTCAGGCCAAAGGTTTCCAGAATCAAACCTCAGTCATATTCCCAGGACACATGGTTCCAGAATCAAACCTGAGTCATGTTCGCAGGCCACAGGTTACAACAATCAAACATCACTCATGTTCCCAGGACACAGGGTTCCAGAATCAAACCTCAGTCTTGTTCCCAGGACAGAAGTTTCCAGAATCAACCCGATATCATGTATCCTGGCCACAGTCTTCCAGTATCAAACCTCAGTCATGTTGCCAGGCCACAGGGTTCCACCATCAATCCTCACTCATGTTCCCAGGCCACAGGGTTCCAGAATCAAACCGCTCTCATGTTCCCAGGCCACAGGGTTCCAGAATCCACCGATGTCATGTTAAAGGCCACAGGGTTCCAGAATCAAACCGTTCTCATGTTCCCGGGCCACAGGGTTCCAGAATCAAGCCTCAGTCATTTTGCCAGGCCAGAGTGTTCCACCATCAAACCTCAGTCATGATCCCAGGCCACATGTTTCCACAATGAAACCTCAGTCATTTTCCCAGGCCAAAGGTTTCCAAAATCAAACCTCAGTCATGTTCCCAGGACACATGGTTCCAGAATCAAACCTGAGTCATGTTCGCGGGCCACAGGTTTCAACCATCAAACCTCAGTCATGTTCCCAGGACACAGGTGTCCAGAATCAAACCTCAGTCATGTTCCCAGGGCACAGGCTTCCAGAAACAAACCTCAGTCATGTTCCCAGGACACAAGTTTCCAGAATCAACCAGATATCATGCTTCCTGGCCACAGTCTTCCAGAATCAAACCTTAGTCATGTTGCCAAGCCACAGGTTTCCACCATCAAACCTCAGACATGTTCCCAGGCCACAGGGTTCTAGAATCCACCGATGTCATGTTCCCAGGCCACAGGGTTCGAGAATCAATCCTCAGTTATGTTTCCAGGCTACAGGGTTCTAGAATAAAACCTCAGTCATGTTCCCAATCCACAGGGTTCCAGAACCAAGGCTCAGTCAGGTTCCCGGGCCACAGTATTCCACAATCTAAACAGAGGTCACATGCCCAGTCCCCAGGGTTCCAGAATCCACCGGTATCATGTTCCCAGGCCACAGGGTTCCAGAATCAATCCTCAGTTATGTTCCCAAGCTACAGGGTTCCAGAATTAAACCTCAGTCATGTTCCCAGTCCACAGGGTTTCAGAACCAAGGCTCAGTCAGGTTCCCGGGACACAGCATTCCACAATCTAAACAGATGTCATGTTCCCAGGCCACAGTTTTCCAGAATCACGCCTCAGTCATGTTCCCAGGCCACAGGGATCCAGAATCAAACGTCAGTCATGTTGCCAGGCCACAGGTTTCTGCCATCAAACCTCAGTCACGTTCCCGGGCCACAGGGTTCCAGAATCAAGCCTCAGTCATTTTGCCAGGCCAGAGTGTTCCACCATCAAACCTCAGTCATGATCCCAGGCCACATGTTTCCACAATGAAACCTCAGTCATTTTCTCAGGCCAAAGGTTTCCAGAATCAAACCTCAGTCATATTCCCAGGACACATGGTTCCAGAATCAAACCTGAGTCATGTTCGCAGGCCACAGGTTTCAACAATCAAACATCACTCATGTTCCCAGGACACAGGTGTCCAGAATCAAACCTCAGTCATGTACCCAGGGAACAGGCTTCCAGCAACAAACCTTTGTCATATTCCCAGGACACAGGGTTCCAGAATCAAACCTCAGTCTTGTTCCCAGGACAGAAGTTTCCAGAGTCAAGCCGATATCATGTTTCCTGGCCACAGTCTTCCAGTATAAAACCTCAGTCATGTTGCCAGGCCACAGGGTTCCACCATCAATCCTCACTCATGTTCCCAGGCCACAGGGTTCCAGAATCAAACCGTTCTCATGTTCCCAGGCCACAGGGTTCCAGAATCCACCGATGTCATGTTAAAGGCCACAGGGTTCCAGAATCAAACCGTTCTCATGTTCCCGGGCCACAGGGTTCCAGAATCAAGCCTCAGTCATTTTGCCAGGCCAGAGTGTTCCACCATCAAACCTCAGTCATGATCCCAGGCCACATGTTTCCACAATGAAACCTCAGTCATTTTCCCAGGCCAAAGGTTTCCAAAATCAAACCTCAGTCATGTTCCCAGGACACATGGTTCCAGAATCAAACCTGAGTCATGTTCGCGGGCCACAGGTTTCAACCATCAAACCTCAGTCATGTTCCCAGGACACAGGTGTCCAGAATCAAACCTCAGTCATGTTCCCAGGGCACAGGCTTCCAGAAACAAACCTCAGTCATGTTCCCAGGACACAAGTTTCCAGAATCAACCAGATATCATGCTTCCTGGCCACAGTCTTCCAGAATCAAACCTTAGTCATGTTGCCAAGCCACAGGTTTCCACCATCAAACCTCAGACATGTTCCCAGGCCACAGGGTTCTAGAATCCACCGATGTCATGTTCCCAGGCCACAGGGTTCGAGAATCAATCCTCAGTTATGTTTCCAGGCTACAGGGTTCTAGAATAAAACCTCAGTCATGTTCCCAATCCACAGGGTTCCAGAACCAAGGCTCAGTCAGGTTCCCGGCCCACAGTATTCCACAATCTAAACAGAGGTCACATGCCCAGTCCCCAGGGTTCCAGAATCCACCGGTATCATGTTCCCAGGCCGCAGGGTTCCAGAATCAATCCTCAGTTATGTTCCCAGGCTACAGGGTTCCAGAATAAAACCTCAGTCATGTTCCCAGTCCACAGGGTTTCAGAACCAAGGCTCAGTCAGGTTCCCGGGGCACAGTATTCCACAATCTAAACAGATGTCATGTTCCCAGGCCACAGTTTTCCAGAATCACGCCTCAGTCATGTTCCCAGGCCACAGGGATCCAGAATCAAACGTCAGTCATGTTGCCAGGCCACAGGTTTCTGCCATCAAACATCAGTCATGTTCCCGGGCCACAGGGTTCCAGAATCAAGCCTCAGTCATTTTGCCAGGCCAGAGTGTTCCACCATCAAACCTCAGTCATGATCCCAGGCCACATGTTTCCACAATGAAACCTCAGTCATTTTCTCAGGCCAAAGGTTTCCAGAATCAAACCTCAGTCATATTCCCAGGACACATGGTTCCAGAATCAAACCTGAGTCATTTTCGCAGGCCACAGGTTACAACAATCAAACATCACTCATGTTCCCAGGACACAGGTGTCCAGAATCAAACCTCAGTCATGTACCCAGGGAACAGGCTTCCAGCAACAAACCTTTGTCATATTCCCAGGACACAGGGTTCCAGAATCAAACCTCAGTCTTGTTCCCAGGACAGAAGTTTCCAGAATCAACCCGATATCATGTATCCTGGCCACAGTCTTCCAGTATCAAACCTCAGTCATGTTGCCAGGCCACAGGGTTCCACCATCAATCCTCACTCATGTTCCCAGGCCACAGGGTTCCAGAATCAAACCGTTCTCATGTTCCCAGGCCACAGGGTTCCAGAATCCACCGATGTCATGTTAAAGGCCACAGGGTTCCAGAATCAAACCGTTCTCATGTTCCCGGGCCACAGGGTTCCAGAGTCAAGCCTCAGTCATTTTGCCAGGCCAGAGTGTTCCACCATCAAACCTCAGTCATGATCCCAGGCCACATGTTTCCACAATGAAACCTCAGTCATTTTCCCAGGCCAAAGGTTTCCAAAATCAAACCTCAGTCATGTTCCCAGGACACATGGTTCCAGAATCAAACCTGAGTCATGTGCGCGGGCCACAGGTTTCAACCATCAAACCTCAGTCATGTTCCCAGGACACAGGTGTCCAGAATCAAACCTCAGTCATGTTCCCAGGGCAGAGGCTTCCAGAAACAAACCTCAGTCATGTTCCCAGGACACAAGTTTCCAGAATCAACCAGATATCATGCTTCCTGGCCACAGTCTTCCAGAATCAAACCTTAGTCATGTTGCCAAGCCACAGGTTTCCACCATCAAACCTCAGACATGTTCCCAGGCCACAGGGTTCTAGAATCCACCGATGTCATGTTCCCAGGCCACAGGGTTCGAGAATCAATCTTCAGTTATGTTTCCAGGCTACAGGGTTCTAGAATAAAACCTCAGTCATGTTCCCAATCCACAGGGTTCCAGAACCAAGGCTCAGTCAGGTTCCCGGCCCACAGTATTCCACAATCTAAACAGAGGTCACATGCCCAGTCCCCAGGGTTCCAGAATCCACCGGTATCATGTTCCCAGGCCGCAGGGTTCCAGAATCAATCCTCAGTTATGTTCCCAGGCTACAGGGTTCCAGAATAAAACCTCAGTCATGTTCCCAGTCCACAGGGTTTCAGAACCAAGGCTCAGTCAGGTTCCCGGGGCACAGTATTCCACAATCTAAACAGATGTCATGTTCCCAGGCCACAGTTTTCCAGAATCACGCCTCAGTCATGTTCCCAGGCCACAGGGATCCAGAATCAAACGTCAGTCATGTTGCCAGGCCACAGGTTTCTGCCATCAAACCTCAGTCACGTTCCCGGGCCACAGGGTTCCAGAATCAAGCCTCAGTCATTTTGCCAGGCCAGAGTGTTCCACCATCAAACCTCAGTCATGATCCCAGGCCACATGTTTCCACAATGAAACCTCAGTCATTTTCTCAGGCCAAAGGTTTCCAGAATCAAACCTCAGTCATATTCCCAGGACACATGGTTCCAGAATCAAACCTGAGTCATGTTCGCAGGCCACAGGTTACAACAATCAAACATCACTCATGTTCCCAGGACACAGGTGTCCAGAATCAAACCTCAGTCATGTACCCAGGGAACAGGCTTCCAGCAACAAACCTTTGTCATATTCCCAGGACACAGGGTTCCAGAATCAAACCTCAGTCTTGTTCCCAGGACAGAAGTTTCCAGAGTCAACCCGATATCATGTTTCCTGGCCACAGTCTTCCAGTATCAAACCTCAGTCATGTTGCCAGGCCACAGGGTTCCACCATCAATCCTCACTCATGTTCCCAGGCCACAGGGTTCCAGAATCAAACCGTTCTCATGTTCCCAGGCCACAGGGTTCCAGAATCCACCGATGTCATGTTAAAGGCCACAGGGTTCCAGAATCAAACCGTTCTCATGTTCCCGGGCCACAGGGTTCCAGAATCAAGCCTCAGTCATTTTGCCAGGCCAGAGTGTTCCACCATCAAACCTCAGTCATGATCCCAGGCCACATGTTTCCACAATGAAACCTCAGTCATTTTCCCAGGCCAAAGGTTTCCAAAATCAAACCTCAGTCATGTTCCCAGGACACATGGTTCCAGAATCAAACCTGAGTCATGTTCGCGGGCCACAGGTTTCAACCATCAAACCTCAGTCATGTTCCCAGGACACAGGTGTCCAGAATCAAACCTCAGTCATGTTCCCAGGGCACAGGCTTCCAGAAACAAACCTCAGTCATGTTCCCAGGACACAAGTTTCCAGAATCAACCAGATATCATGCTTCCTGGCCACAGTCTTCCAGAATCAAACCTTAGTCATGTTGCCAAGCCACAGGTTTCCACCATCAAACCTCAGACATGTTCCCAGGCCACAGGGTTCTAGAATCCACCGATGTCATGTTCCCAGGCCACAGGGTTCGAGAATCAATCCTCAGTTATGTTTCCAGGCTACAGGGTTCTAGAATAAAACCTCAGTCATGTTCCCAATCCACAGGGTTCCAGAACCAAGGCTCAGTCAGGTTCCCGGCCCACAGTATTCCACAATCTAAACAGAGGTCACATGCCCAGTCCCCAGGGTTCCAGAATCCACCGGTATCATGTTCCCAGGCCGCAGGGTTCCAGAATCAATCCTCAGTTATGTTCCCAGGCTACAGGGTTCCAGAATAAAACCTCAGTCATGTTCCCAGTCCACAGGGTTTCAGAACCAAGGCTCAGTCAGGTTCCCGGGGCACAGTATTCCACAATCTAAACAGATGTCATGTTCCCAGGCCACAGTTTTCCAGAATCACGCCTCAGTCATGTTCCCAGGCCACAGGGATCCAGAATCAAACGTCAGTCATGTTGCCAGGCCACAGGTTTCTGCCATCAAACCTCAGTCATGTTCCGGGGCCACAGGGTTCCAGAATCAAGCCTCAGTCATTTTGCCAGGCCAGAGTGTTCCACCATCAAACCTCAGTCATGATCCCAGGCCACATGTTTCCACAATGAAACCTCAGTCATTTTCTCAGGCCAAAGGTTTCCAGAATCAAACCTCAGTCATATTCCCAGGACACATGGTTCCAGAATCAAACCTGAGTCATTTTCGCAGGCCACAGGTTACAACAATCAAACATCACTCATGTTCCCAGGACACAGGTGTCCAGAATCAAACCTCAGTCATGTACCCAGGGAACAGGCTTCCAGCAACAAACCTTTGTCATATTCCCAGGACACAGGGTTCCAGAATCAAACCTCAGTCTTGTTCCCAGGACAGAAGTTTCCAGAATCAACCCGATATCATGTATCCTGGCCACAGTCTTCCAGTATCAAACCTCAGTCATGTTGCCAGGCCACAGGGTTCCACCATCAATCCTCACTCATGTTCCCAGGCCACAGGGTTCCAGAATCAAACCGTTCTGATGTTCCCAGGCCACAGGGTTCCAGAATCCACCGATGTCATGTTAAAGGCCACAGGGTTCCAGAATCAAACCGTTCTCATGTTCCCGGGCCACAGGGTTCCAGAATCAAGCCTCAGTCATTTTGCCAGGCCAGAGTGTTCCACCATCAAACCTCAGTCATGATCCCAGGCCACATGTTTCCACAATGAAACCTCAGTCATTTTCCCAGGCCAAAGGTTTCCAAAATCAAACCTCAGTCATGTTCCCAGGACACATGGTTCCAGAATCAAACCTGAGTCATGTTCGCGGGCCACAGGTTTCAACCATCAAACCTCAGTCATGTTCCCAGGACACAGGTGTCCAGAATCAAACCTCAGTCATGTTCCCAGGGCACAGGCTTCCAGAAACAAACCTCAGTCATGTTCCCAGGACACAAGTTTCCAGAATCAACCAGATATCATGCTTCCTGGCCACAGTCTTCCAGAATCAAACCTTAGTCATGTTGCCAAGCCACAGGTTTCCACCATCAAACCTCAGACATGTTCCCAGGCCACAGGGTTCTAGAATCCACCGATGTCATGTTCCCAGGCCACAGGGTTCGAGAATCAATCCTCAGTTATGTTTCCAGGCTACAGGGTTCTAGAATAAAACCTCAGTCATGTTCCCAATCCACAGGGTTCCAGAACCAAGGCTCAGTCAGGTTCCCGGCCCACAGTATTCCACAATCTAAACAGAGGTCACATGCCCAGTCCCCAGGGTTCCAGAATCCACCGGTATCATGTTCCCAGGCCGCAGGGTTCCAGAATCAATCCTCAGTTATGTTCCCAGGCTACAGGGTTCCAGAATAAAACCTCAGTCATGTTCCCAGTCCACAGGGTTTCAGAACCAAGGCTCAGTCAGGTTCCCGGGGCACAGTATTCCACAATCTAAACAGATGTCATGTTCCCAGGCCACAGTTTTCCAGAATCACGCCTCAGTCATGTTCCCAGGCCACAGGGATCCAGAATCAAACGTCAGTCATGTTGCCAGGCCACAGGTTTCTGCCATCAAACCTCAGTCATGTTCCGGGGCCACAGGGTTCCAGAATCAAGCCTCAGTCATTTTGCCAGGCCAGAGTGTTCCACCATCAAACCTCAGTCATGATCCCAGGCCACATGTTTCCACAATGAAACCTCAGTCATTTTCTCAGGCCAAAGGTTTCCAGAATCAAACCTCAGTCATATTCCCAGGACACATGGTTCCAGAATCAAACCTGAGTCATTTTCGCAGGCCACAGGTTACAACAATCAAACATCACTCATGTTCCCAGGACACAGGTGTCCAGAATCAAACCTCAGTCATGTACCCAGGGAACAGGCTTCCAGCAACAAACCTTTGTCATATTCCCAGGACACAGGGTTCCAGAATCAAACCTCAGTCTTGTTCCCAGGACAGAAGTTTCCAGAATCAACCCGATATCATGTATCCTGGCCACAGTCTTCCAGTATCAAACCTCAGTCATGTTGCCAGGCCACAGGGTTCCACCATCAATCCTCACTCATGTTCCCAGGCCACAGGGTTCCAGAATCAAACCGTTCTGATGTTCCCAGGCCACAGGGTTCCAGAATCCACCGATGTCATGTTAAAGGCCACAGGGTTCCAGAATCAAACCGTTCTCATGTTCCCGGGCCACAGGGTTCCAGAATCAAGCCTCAGTCATTTTGCCAGGCCAGAGTGTTCCACCATCAAACCTCAGTCATGATCCCAGGCCACATGTTTCCACAATGAAACCTCAGTCATTTTCCCAGGCCAAAGGTTTCCAAAATCAAACCTCAGTCATGTTCCCAGGACACATGGTTCCAGAATCAAACCTGAGTCATGTTCGCGGGCCACAGGTTTCAACCATCAAACCTCAGTCATGTTCCCAGGACACAGGTGTCCAGAATCAAACCTCAGTCATGTTCCCAGGGCACAGGCTTCCAGAAACAAACCTCAGTCATGTTCCCAGGACACAAGTTTCCAGAATCAACCAGATATCATGCTTCCTGGCCACAGTCTTCCAGAATCAAACCTTAGTCATGTTGCCAAGCCACAGGTTTCCACCATCAAACCTCAGACATGTTCCCAGGCCACAGGGTTCTAGAATCCACCGATGTCATGTTCCCAGGCCACAGGGTTCGAGAATCAATCCTCAGTTATGTTTCCAGGCTACAGGGTTCTAGAATAAAACCTCAGTCATGTTCCCAATCCACAGGGTTCCAGAACCAAGGCTCAGTCAGGTTCCCGGCCCACAGTATTCCACAATCTAAACAGAGGTCACATGCCCAGTCCCCAGGGTTCCAGAATCCACCGGTATCATGTTCCCAGGCCGCAGGGTTCCAGAATCAATCCTCAGTTATGTTCCCAGGCTACAGGGTTCCAGAATAAAACCTCAGTCATGTTCCCAGTCCACAGGGTTTCAGAACCAAGGCTCAGTCAGGTTCCCGGGGCACAGTATTCCACAATCTAAACAGATGTCATGTTCCCAGGCCACAGTTTTCCAGAATCACGCCTCAGTCATGTTCCCAGGCCACAGGGATCCAGAATCAAACGTCAGTCATGTTGCCAGGCCACAGGTTTCTGCCATCAAACCTCAGTCATGTTCCGGGGCCACAGGGTTCCAGAATCAAGCCTCAGTCATTTTGCCAGGCCAGAGTGTTCCACCATCAAACCTCAGTCATGATCCCAGGCCACATGTTTCCACAATGAAACCTCAGTCATTTTCTCAGGCCAAAGGTTTCCAGAATCAAACCTCAGTCATATTCCCAGGACACATGGTTCCAGAATCAAACCTGAGTCATTTTCGCAGGCCACAGGTTACAACAATCAAACATCACTCATGTTCCCAGGACACAGGTGTCCAGAATCAAACCTCAGTCATGTACCCAGGGAACAGGCTTCCAGCAACAAACCTTTGTCATATTCCCAGGACACAGGGTTCCAGAATCAAACCTCAGTCTTGTTCCCAGGACAGAAGTTTCCAGAATCAACCCGATATCATGTATCCTGGCCACAGTCTTCCAGTATCAAACCTCAGTCATGTTGCCAGGCCACAGGGTTCCACCATCAATCCTCACTCATGTTCCCAGGCCACAGGGTTCCAGAATCAAACCGTTCTGATGTTCCCAGGCCACAGGGTTCCAGAATCCACCGATGTCATGTTAAAGGCCACAGGGTTCCAGAATCAAACCGTTCTCATGTTCCCGGGCCACAGGGTTCCAGAATCAAGCCTCAGTCATTTTGCCAGGCCAGAGTGTTCCACCATCAAACCTCAGTCATGATCCCAGGCCACATGTTTCCACAATGAAACCTCAGTCATTTTCCCAGGCCAAAGGTTTCCAAAATCAAACCTCAGTCATGTTCCCAGGACACATGGTTCCAGAATCAAACCTGAGTCATGTGCGCGGGCCACAGGTTTCAACCATCAAACCTCAGTCATGTTCCCAGGACACAGGTGTCCAGAATCAAACCTCAGTCATGTTCCCAGGGCAGAGGCTTCCAGAAACAAACCTCAGTCATGTTCCCAGGACACAAGTTTCCAGAATCAACCAGATATCATGCTTCCTGGCCACAGTCTTCCAGAATCAAACCTTAGTCATGTTGCCAAGCCACAGGTTTCCACCATCAAACCTCAGACATGTTCCCAGGCCACAGGGTTCTAGAATCCACCGATGTCATGTTCCCAGGCCACAGGGTTCGAGAATCAATCCTCAGTTATGTTTCCAGGCTACAGGGTTCTAGAATAAAACCTCAGTCATGTTCCCAATCCACAGGGTTCCAGAACCAAGGCTCAGTCAGGTTCCCGGCCCACAGTATTCCACAATCTAAACAGAGGTCACATGCCCAGTCCCCAGGGTTCCAGAATCCACCGGTATCATGTTCCCAGGCCGCAGGGTTCCAGAATCAATCCTCAGTTATGTTCCCAGGCTACAGGGTTCCAGAATAAAACCTCAGTCATGTTCCCAGTCCACAGGGTTTCAGAACCAAGGCTCAGTCAGGTTCCCGGGGCACAGTATTCCACAATCTAAACAGATGTCATGTTCCCAGGCCACAGTTTTCCAGAATCACGCCTCAGTCATGTTCCCAGGCCACAGGGATCCAGAATCAAACGTCAGTCATGTTGCCAGGCCACAGGTTTCTGCCATCAAACCTCAGTCACGTTCCCGGGCCACAGGGTTCCAGAATCAAGCCTCAGTCATTTTGCCAGGCCAGAGTGTTCCACCATCAAACCTCAGTCATGATCCCAGGCCACATGTTTCCACAATGAAACCTCAGTCATTTTCTCAGGCCAAAGGTTTCCAGAATCAAACCTCAGTCATATTCCCAGGACACATGGTTCCAGAATCAAACCTGAGTCATGTTCGCAGGCCACAGGTTACAACAATCAAACATCACTCATGTTCCCAGGACACAGGTGTCCAGAATCAAACCTCAGTCATGTACCCAGGGAACAGGCTTCCAGCAACAAACCTTTGTCATATTCCCAGGACACAGGGTTCCAGAATCAAACCTCAGTCTTGTTCCCAGGACAGAAGTTTCCAGAGTCAACCCGATATCATGTTTCCTGGCCACAGTCTTCCAGTATCAAACCTCAGTCATGTTGCCAGGCCACAGGGTTCCACCATCAATCCTCACTCATGTTCCCAGGCCACAGGGTTCCAGAATCAAACCGTTCTCATGTTCCCAGGCCACAGGGTTCCAGAATCCACCGATGTCATGTTAAAGGCCACAGGGTTCCAGAATCAAACCGTTCTCATGTTCCCGGGCCACAGGGTTCCAGAATCAAGCCTCAGTCATTTTGCCAGGCCAGAGTGTTCCACCATCAAACCTCAGTCATGATCCCAGGCCACATGTTTCCACAATGAAACCTCAGTCATTTTCCCAGGCCAAAGGTTTCCAAAATCAAACCTCAGTCATGTTCCCAGGACACATGGTTCCAGAATCAAACCTGAGTCATGTTCGCGGGCCACAGGTTTCAACCATCAAACCTCAGTCATGTTCCCAGGACACAGGTGTCCAGAATCAAACCTCAGTCATGTTCCCAGGGCACAGGCTTCCAGAAACAAACCTCAGTCAAGTTCCCAGGACACAAGTTTCCAGAATCAACCAGATATCATGCTTCCTGGCCACAGTCTTCCAGAATCAAACCTTAGTCATGTTGCCAAGCCACAGGTTTCCACCATCAAACCTCAGACATGTTCCCAGGCCACAGGGTTCTAGAATCCACCGATGTCATGTTCCCAGGCCACAGGGTTCGAGAATCAATCCTCAGTTATGTTTCCAGGCTACAGGGTTCTAGAATAAAACCTCAGTCATGTTCCCAATCCACAGGGTTCCAGAACCAAGGCTCAGTCAGGTTCCCGGCCCACAGTATTCCACAATCTAAACAGAGGTCACATGCCCAGTCCCCAGGGTTCCAGAATCCACCGGTATCATGTTCCCAGGCCGCAGGGTTCCAGAATCAATCCTCAGTTATGTTCCCAGGCTACAGGGTTCCAGAATAAAACCTCAGTCATGTTCCCAGTCCACAGGGTTTCAGAACCAAGGCTCAGTCAGGTTCCCGGGGCACAGTATTCCACAATCTAAACAGATGTCATGTTCCCAGGCCACAGTTTTCCAGAATCACGCCTCAGTCATGTTCCCAGGCCACAGGGATCCAGAATCAAACGTCAGTCATGTTGCCAGGCCACAGGTTTCTGCCATCAAACCTCAGTCATGTTCCCGGGCCACAGGGTTCCAGAATCAAGCCTCAGTCATTTTGCCAGGCCAGAGTGTTCCACCATCAAACCTCAGTCATGATCCCAGGCCACATGTTTCCACAATGAAACCTCAGTCATTTTCTCAGGCCAAAGGTTTCCAGAATCAAACCTCAGTCATATTCCCAGGACACATGGTTCCAGAATCAAACCTGAGTCATTTTCGCAGGCCACAGGTTACAACAATCAAACATCACTCATGTTCCCAGGACACAGGTGTCCAGAATCAAACCTCAGTCATGTACCCAGGGAACAGGCTTCCAGCAACAAACCTTTGTCATATTCCCAGGACACAGGGTTCCAGAATCAAACCTCAGTCTTGTTCCCAGGACAGAAGTTTCCAGAATCAACCCGATATCATGTATCCTGGCCACAGTCTTCCAGTATCAAACCTCAGTCATGTTGCCAGGCCACAGGGTTCCACCATCAATCCTCACTCATGTTCCCAGGCCACAGGGTTCCAGAATCAAACCGTTCTCATGTTCCCAGGCCACAGGGTTCCAGAATCCACCGATGTCATGTTAAAGGCCACAGGGTTCCAGAATCAAACCGTTCTCATGTTCCCGGGGCACAGGGATCCAGAATCAAGCCTCAGTCATTTTGCCAGGCCAGAGTGTTCCACCATCAAACCTCAGTCATGATCCCAGGCCACATGTTTCCACAATGAAACCTCAGTCATTTTCCCAGGCCAAAGGTTTCCAAAATCAAACCTCAGTCATGTTCCCAGGACACATGGTTCCAGAATCAAACCTGAGTCATGTTCGCGGGCCACAGGTTTCAACCATCAAACCTCAGTCATGTTCCCAGGACACAGGTGTCCAGAATCAAACCTCAGTCATGTTCCCAGGGCACAGGCTTCCAGAAACAAACCTCAGTCATGTTCCCAGGACACAAGTTTCCAGAATCAACCAGATATCATGCTTCCTGGCCACAGTCTTCCAGAATCAAACCTTAGTCATGTTGCCAAGCCACAGGTTTCCACCATCAAACCTCAGACATGTTCCCAGGCCACAGGGTTCTAGAATCCACCGATGTCATGTTCCCAGGCCACAGGGTTCGAGAATCAATCCTCAGTTATGTTTCCAGGCTACAGGGTTCTAGAATAAAACCTCAGTCATGGTCCCAATCCACAGGGTTCCAGAACCAAGGCTCAGTCAGGTTCCCGGGCCACAGTATTCCACAATCTAAACAGAGGTCACATGCCCAGTCCCCAGGGTTCCAGAATCCACCGGTATCATGTTCCCAGGCCACAGGGTTCCAGAATCAATCCTCAGTTATGTTCCCAAGCTACAGGGTTCCAGAATTAAACCTCAGTCATGTTCCCAGTCCACAGGGTTTCAGAACCAAGGCTCAGTCAGGTTCCCGGGACACAGCATTCCACAATCTAAACAGATGTCATGTTCCCAGGCCACAGTTTTCCAGAATCACGCCTCAGTCATGTTCCCAGGCCACAGGGATCCAGAATCAAACGTCAGTCATGTTGCCAGGCCACAGGTTTCTGCCATCAAACCTCAGTCACGTTCCCGGGCCACAGGGTTCCAGAATCAAGCCTCAGTCATTTTGCCAGGCCAGAGTGTTCCACCATCAAACCTCAGTCATGATCCCAGGCCACATGTTTCCACAATGAAACCTCAGTCATTTTCTCAGGCCAAAGGTTTCCAGAATCAAACCTCAGTCATATTCCCAGGACACATGGTTCCAGAATCAAACCTGAGTCATGTTCGCAGGCCACAGGTTTCAACAATCAAACATCACTCATGTTCCCAGGACACAGGTGTCCAGAATCAAACCTCAGTCATGTACCCAGGGAACAGGCTTCCAGCAACAAACCTTTGTCATATTCCCAGGACACAGGGTTCCAGAATCAAACCTCAGTCTTGTTCCCAGGACAGAAGTTTCCAGAGTCAACCCGATATCATGTTTCCTGGCCACAGTCTTCCAGTATCAAACCTCAGTCATGTTGCCAGGCCACAGGGTTCCACCATCAATCCTCACTCATGTTCCCAGGCCACAGGGTTCCAGAATCAAACCGTTCTCATGTTCCCAGGCCACAGGGTTCCAGAATCCACCGATGTCATGTTAAAGGCCACAGGGTTCCAGAATCAAACCGTTCTCATGTTCCCGGGCCACAGGGTTCCAGAATCAAGCCTCAGTCATTTTGCCAGGCCAGAGTGTTCCACCATCAAACCTCAGTCATGATCCCAGGCCACATGTTTCCACAATGAAACCTCAGTCATTTTCCCAGGCCAAAGGTTTCCAAAATCAAACCTCAGTCATGTTCCCAGGACACATGGTTCCAGAATCAAACCTGAGTCATGTTCGCGGGCCACAGGTTTCAACCATCAAACCTCAGTCATGTTCCCAGGACACAGGTGTCCAGAATCAAACCTCAGTCATGTTCCCAGGGCACAGGCTTCCAGAAACAAACCTCAGTCATGTTCCCAGGACACAAGTTTCCAGAATCAACCAGATATCATGCTTCCTGGCCACAGTCTTCCAGAATCAAACCTTAGTCATGTTGCCAAGCCACAGGTTTCCACCATCAAACCTCAGACATGTTCCCAGGCCACAGGGTTCTAGAATCCACCGATGTCATGTTCCCAGGCCACAGGGTTCGAGAATCAATCCTCAGTTATGTTTCCAGGCTACAGGGTTCTAGAATAAAACCTCAGTCATGTTCCCAATCCACAGGGTTCCAGAACCAAGGCTCAGTCAGGTTCCCGGCCCACAGTATTCCACAATCTAAACAGAGGTCACATGCCCAGTCCCCAGGGTTCCAGAATCCACCGGTATCATGTTCCCAGGCCGCAGGGTTCCAGAATCAATCCTCAGTTATGTTCCCAGGCTACAGGGTTCCAGAATAAAACCTCAGTCATGTTCCCAGTCCACAGGGTTTCAGAACCAAGGCTCAGTCAGGTTCCCGGGGCACAGTATTCCACAATCTAAACAGATGTCATGTTCCCAGGCCACAGTTTTCCAGAATCACGCCTCAGTCATGTTCCCAGGCCACAGGGATCCAGAATCAAACGTCAGTCATGTTGCCAGGCCACAGGTTTCTGCCATCAAACCTCAGTCATGTTCCCGGGCCACAGGGTTCCAGAATCAAGCCTCAGTCATTTTGCCAGGCCAGAGTGTTCCACCATCAAACCTCAGTCATGATCCCAGGCCACATGTTTCCACAATGAAACCTCAGTCATTTTCTCAGGCCAAAGGTTTCCAGAATCAAACCTCAGTCATATTCCCAGGACACATGGTTCCAGAATCAAACCTGAGTCATTTTCGCAGGCCACAGGTTACAACAATCAAACATCACTCATGTTCCCAGGACACAGGTGTCCAGAATCAAACCTCAGTCATGTACCCAGGGAACAGGCTTCCAGCAACAAACCTTTGTCATATTCCCAGGACACAGGGTTCCAGAATCAAACCTCAGTCTTGTTCCCAGGACAGAAGTTTCCAGAATCAACCCGATATCATGTTTCCTGGCCACAGTCTTCCAGTATCAAACCTCAGTCATGTTGCCAGGCCACAGGGTTCCACCATCAATCCTCACTCATGTTCCCAGGCCACAGGGTTCCAGAATCAAACCGTTCTCATGTTCCCAGGCCACAGGGTTCCAGAATCCACCGATGTCATGTTAAAGGCCACAGGGTTCCTGAATCAAACCGTTCTCATGTTCCCGGGCCACAGGGTTCCAGAATCAAGCCTCAGTCATTTTGCCAGGCCAGACTGTTCCACCATCAAACCTCAGTCATGATCCCAGGCCACATGTTTCCACAATGAAACCTCAGTCATTTTCCCAGGCCAAAGGTTTCCAAAATCAAACCTCAGTCATGTTCCCAGGACACATGGTTCCAGAATCAAACCTGAGTCATGTTCGCGGGCCACAGGTTTCAACCATCAAACCTCAGTCATGTTCCCAGGACACAGGTGTCCAGAATCAAACCTCAGTCATGTTCCCAGGGCAGAGGCTTCCAGAAACAAACCTCAGTCATGTTCCCAGGACACAAGTTTCCAGAATCAACCAGATATCATGCTTCCTGGCCACAGTCTTCCAGAATCAAACCTTAGTCATGTTGCCAAGCCACAGGTTTCCACCATCAAACCTCAGACATGTTCCCAGTCCACAGGGTTCTAGAATCCACCGATGTCATGTTCCCAGGCCACAGGGTTCGAGAATCAATCCTCAGTTATGTTTCCAGGCTACAGGGTTCTAGAATAAAACCTCAGTCATGTTCCCAATCCACAGGGTTCCAGAACCAAGGCTCAGTCAGGTTCCCGGCCCACAGTATTCCACAATCTAAACAGAGGTCACATGCCCAGTCCCCAGGGTTCCAGAATCCACCGGTATCATGTTCCCAGGCCGCAGGGTTCCAGAATCAATCCTCAGTTATGTTCCCAGGCTACAGGGTTCCAGAATAAAACCTCAGTCATGTTCCCAGTCCACAGGGTTTCAGAACCAAGGCTCAGTCAGGTTCCCGGGGCACAGTATTCCACAATCTAAACAGATGTCATGTTCCCAGGCCACAGTTTTCCAGAATCACGCCTCAGTCATGTTCCCAGGCCACAGGGATCCAGAATCAAACGTCAGTCATGTTGCCAGGCCACAGGTTTCTGCCATCAAACCTCAGTCACGTTCCCGGGCCACAGGGTTCCGGAATCAAGCCTCAGTCATTTTGCCAGGCCAGAGTGTTCCACCATCAAACCTCAGTCATGATCCCAGGCCACATGTTTCCACAATGAAACCTCAGTCATTTTCTCAGGCCAAAGGTTTCCAGAATCAAACCTCAGTCATATTCCCAGGACACATGGTTCCAGAATCAAACCTGAGTCATGTTCGCAGGCCACAGGTTTCAACAATCAAACATCACTCATGGTCCCAGGACACAGGTGTCCAGAATCAAACCTCAGTCATGTACCCAGGGAACAGGCTTCCAGCAACAAACCTTTGTCATATTCCCAAGACACAGGGTTCCAGAATCAAACCTCAGGCTTGTTCCCAGGACAGAAGTTTCCAGAATCAACCCGATATCATGTTTCCTGGCCACAGTCTTCCAGTATCAAACCTCAGTCATGTTGCCAGGCCACAGGGTTCCACCATCAATCCTCACTCATGTTCCCAGGCCACAGGGTTCCAGAATCAAACCGTTCCCATGTTCCCAGGCCACAGGGTTCCAGAATCCACCGATGTCATGTTAAAGGCCACAGGGTTCCAGAATCAAACCGTTCTCATGTTCCCGGGCCACAGGGTTCCAGAATCAAGCCTCAGTCATTTTGCCAGGCCAGAGTGTTCCACCATCAAACCTCAGTCATGATCCCAGGCCACATGTTTCCACAATGAAACCTCAGTCATTTTCCCAGGCCAAAGGTTTCCAAAATCAAACCTCAGTCATGTTCCCAGGACACATGGTTCCAGAATCAAACCTGAGTCATGTTCGCGGGCCACAGGTTTCAACCATCAAACCTCAGTCATGTTCCCAGGACACAGGTGTCCAGAATCAAACCTCAGTCATGTTCCCAGGGCACAGGCTTCCAGAAACAAACCTCAGTCATGTTCCCAGGACACAAGTTTCCAGAATCAACCAGATATCATGCTTCCTGGCCACAGTCTTCCAGAATCAAACCTTAGTCATGTTGCCAAGCCACAGGTCTCCACCATCAAACCTCAGACATGTTCCCAGGCCACAGGGTTCTAGAATCCACCGATGTCATGTTCCCAGGCCACAGGGTTCGAGAATCAATCCTCAGTTATGTTTCCAGGCTACAGGGTTCTAGAATAAAACCTCAGTCATGTTCCCAATCCACAGGGTTCCAGAACCAAGGCTCAGTCAGGTTCCCGGGGCACAGTATTCCACAATCTAAACAGATGTCACATGCCCAGTCCCCAGGGTTCCAGAATCCACCGGTATCATGTTCCCAGGCCACAGGGTTCCAGAATCAATCCTCAGTTATGTTCCCAGGCTACAGGGTTCCAGAATCAAACCTCAGTCATGTTCCCAGTCCACAGGGTTTCAGAACCAAGGCTCAGTCAGGTTCCCGGGGCACAGTATTCCACAATCTAAACAGATGTCATGTTCCCAGGCCACAGTTTTCCAGAATCACGCCTCAGTCATGTTCCCAGGCCACAGGGATCCAGAATCAAACGTCAGTCATGTTGCCAGGCCACAGGTTTCTGCCATCAAACCTCAGTCACGTTCCCGGGCCACAGGGTTCCTGAATCAAGCCACAGTCATTTTGCCAGGCCAGAGTGTTCCACCATCAAACCTCAGTCATGATCCCAGGCCACATGTTTCCACAATGAAACCTCAGTCATTTTCTCAGGCCAAAGGTTTCCAGAATCAAACCTCAGTCATATTCCCAGGACACATGGTTCCAGAATCAAACCTGAGTCATGTTCGCAGGCCACAGGTTTCAACAATCAAACATCACTCATGTTCCCAGGACACAGGTGTCCTGAATCAAACCTCAGTCATGTACCCAGGGAACAGGCTTCCAGCAACAAACCTTTGTCATATTCCCAGGACACAGGGTTCCAGAATCAAACCTCAGTCTTGTTCCCAGGACAGAAGTTTCCAGAATCAACCCGATATCATATTTCCTGGCCACAGTCTTCCAGTATCAAACCTCAGTCATGTTGCCAGGCCACAGGGTTCCACCATCAATCCTCACTCATGTTCCCAGGCCACAGGGTTCCAGAATCCACCGATGTCATGTTAAAGGCCACAGGGTTCCAGAATCAAACCGTTCTCA
This sequence comes from Balaenoptera physalus, assembly GCF_965194825.1. NCBI lineage: Eukaryota > Metazoa > Chordata > Mammalia > Artiodactyla > Balaenopteridae > Balaenoptera > Balaenoptera physalus. The sequence goes on along the minus strand of NW_028126442.1, from coordinate 666,436 downwards.
TGTTCCCAGGCCACAGCGTTCCAGAATCAAGCCTAAGTCATTTTGCCAGGACAGAGTGTTCCACCATCAAACCTCAGTCATGATCCCAGGCCACATGTTTCCACAATGGAACCTCAGTCATTTTCCCAGGCCAAAGGTTTCCAAAATCAAACCTCAGTCATGTTCCCAGGACACATGGTTCCAGAATCAAACCTGAGTCATGTTCGCGGGCCACAGGTTTCAACCATCAAACCTCAGTCATGTTCCCAGGACACAGGTGTCCAGAATCAAACCTCAATCATGTTCCCAAGGCACAGGCTTCCAGAAACAAACCTCAGTCATGTTCCCAGGACACAAGTTTCCAGAATCAACCAGATATCATGCTTCCTGGCCACAGTCTTCCAGAATCAAACCTTAGTCATGTTGCCAAGCCACAGGTCTCCACCATCAAACCTCAGACATGTTCCCAGGCCACAGGGTTCTAGAATCCACCGATGTCATGTTCCCAGGCCACAGGGTTCGAGAATCAATCCTCAGTTATGTTTCCAGGCTACAGGGTTCTAGAATAAAACCTCAGTCATGTTCCCAATCCACAGGGTTCCAGAACCAAGGCTCAGTCAGGTTCCCGGCCCACAGTATTCCACAATCTAAACAGATGTCACATGCCCAGTCCCCAGGGTTCCAGAATCCACCGGTATCATGTTCCCAGGCCACAGGGTTCCAGAATCAATCCTCAGTTATGTTCCCAGGCTACAGGGTTCCAGAATAAAACCTCAGTCATGTTCCCAGTCCACAGGGTTTCAGAACCAAGGCTCAGTCAGGTTCCCGGGGCACAGTATTCCACAATCTAAACAGATGTCATGTTCCCAGGCCACAGTTTTCCAGAATCACGCCTCAGTCATGTTCCCAGGCCACAGGGATCCAGAATCAAACGTCAGTCATGTTGCCAGGCCACAGGTTTCTGCCATCAAACCTCAGTCACGTTCCCTGGCCACAGGGTTCCTGAATCAAGCCTCAGTCATTTTGCCAGGCCAGAGTGTTCCACCATCAAACCTCAGTCATGATCCCAGGCCACATGTTTCCACAATGAAACCTCAGTCATTTTCTCAGGCCAAAGGTTTCCAGAATCAAACCTCAGTCATATTCCCAGGACACATGGTTCCAGAATCAAACCTGAGTCATGTTCGCAGGCCACAGGTTTCAACAATCAAACATCACTCATGTTACCAGGACACAGGTGTCCTGAATCAAACCTCAGTCATGTACCCAGGGAACAGGCTTCCAGCAACAAACCTTTGTCATATTCCCAGGACACAGGGTTCCAGAATCAAACCTCAGTCTTGTTCCCAGGACAGAAGTTTCCAGAATCAACCCGATATCATGTTTCCTGGCCACAGTCTTCCAGTATCAAACCTCAGTCATGTTGCCAGGCCACAGGGTTCCACCATCAATCCTCACTCATGTTCCCAGGCCACAGGGTTCCAGAATCCACCGATGTCATGTTAAAGGCCACAGGGTTCCAGAATCAAACCGTTCTCATGTTCCCGGGCCACAGCGTTCCAGAATCAAGCCTCAGTCATTTTGCCAGGCCAGAGTGTTCCACCATCAAACCTCAGTCATGATCCCAGGCCACATGTTTCCACAATGAAACCTCAGTCATTTTCCCAGGCCAAAGGTTTCCAAAATCAAACCTCAGTCATGTTCCCAGGACACATGGTTCCAGAATCAAACCTGAGTCATGTTCGCGGGCCACAGGTTTCAACCATCAAACCTCAGTCATGTTCCCAGGACACAGGTGTCCAGAATCAAACCTCAGTCATGTTACCAGGGCACAAGCTTCCAGAAACAAACCTCAGTCATGTTCCCAGGACACAGGTGTCCAGAATCAAACCTCAGTCATGTTCCCAGGGCACAGGCTTCCAGAAACAAACCTCAGTCATGTTCCCAGGACACAAGTTTCCAGAATCAACCAGATATCATGCTTCCTGGCCACAGTCTTCCAGAATCAAACCTTAGTCATGTTGCCAAGCCACAGGTCTCCACCATCAAACCTCAGACATGTTCCCAGGCCACAGGGTTCTAGAATCCACCGATGTCATGTTCCCAGGCCACAGGGTTCGAGAATCAATCCTCAGTTATGTTTCCAGGCTACAGGGTTCTAGAATAAAACCTCAGTCATGTTCCCAATCCACAGGGTTCCAGAACCAAGGCTCAGTCAGGTTCCCGGCCCACAGTATTCCACAATCTAAACAGAGGTCACATGCCCAGTCCCCAGGGTTCCAGAATCCACCGGTATCATGTTCCCAGGCCGCAGGGTTCCAGAATCAATCCTCAGTTATGTTCCCAGGCTACAGGGTTCCAGAATAAAACCTCAGTCATGTTCCCAGTCCACAGGGTTTCAGAACCAAGGCTCAGTCAGGTTCCCGGGGCACAGTATTCCACAATCTAAACAGATGTCATGTTCCCAGGCCACAGTTTTCCAGAATCACGCCTCAGTCATGTTCCCAGGCCACAGGGATCCAGAATCAAACGTCAGTCATGTTGCCAGGCCACAGGTTTCTGCCATCAAACCTCAGTCATGTTCCCGGGCCACAGGGTTCCAGAATCAAGCCTCAGTCATTTTGCCAGGCCAGAGTGTTCCACCATCAAACCTCAGTCATGATCCCAGGCCACATGTTTCCACAATGAAACCTCAGTCATTTTCTCAGGCCAAAGGTTTCCAGAATCAAACCTCAGTCATATTCCCAGGACACATGGTTCCAGAATCAAACCTGAGTCATTTTCGCAGGCCACAGGTTACAACAATCAAACATCACTCATGTTCCCAGGACACAGGTGTCCAGAATTAAACCTCAGTCATGTACCCAGGGAACAGGCTTCCAGCAACAAACCTTTGTCATATTCCCAGGACACAGGGTTCCAGAATCAAACCTCAGTCTTGTTCCCAGGACAGAAGTTTCCAGAATCAACCCGATATCATGTATCCTGGCCACAGTCTTCCAGTATCAAACCTCAGTCATGTTGCCAGGCCACAGGGTTCCACCATCAATCCTCACTCATGTTCCCAGGCCACAGGGTTCCAGAATCAAACCGTTCTCATGTTCCCAGGCCACAGGGTTCCAGAATCCACCGATGTCATGTTAAAGGCCACAGGGTTCCAGAATCAAACCGTTCTCATGTTCCCGGGGCACAGGGATCCAGAATCAAGCCTCAGTCATTTTGCCAGGCCAGAGTGTTCCACCATCAAACCTCAGTCATGATCCCAGGCCACATGTTTCCACAATGAAACCTCAGTCATTTTCCCAGGCCAAAGGTTTCCAAAATCAAACCTCAGTCATGTTCCCAGGACACATGGTTCCAGAATCAAACCTGAGTCATGTTCGCGGGCCACAGGTTTCAACCATCAAACCTCAGTCATGTTCCCAGGACACAGGTGTCCAGAATCAAACCTCAGTCATGTTCCCAGGGCACAGGCTTCCAGAAACAAACCTCAGTCATGTTCCCAGGACACAAGTTTCCAGAATCAACCAGATATCATGCTTCCTGGCCACAGTCTTCCAGAATCAAACCTTAGTCATGTTGCCAAGCCACAGGTTTCCACCATCAAACCTCAGACATGTTCCCAGGCCACAGGGTTCTAGAATCCACCGATGTCATGTTCCCAGGCCACAGGGTTCGAGAATCAATCCTCAGTTATGTTTCCAGGCTACAGGGTTCTAGAATAAAACCTCAGTCATGGTCCCAATCCACAGGGTTCCAGAACCAAGGCTCAGTCAGGTTCCCGGGCCACAGTATTCCACAATCTAAACAGAGGTCACATGCCCAGTCCCCAGGGTTCCAGAATCCACCGGTATCATGTTCCCAGGCCACAGGGTTCCAGAATCAATCCTCAGTTATGTTCCCAAGCTACAGGGTTCCAGAATTAAACCTCAGTCATGTTCCCAGTCCACAGGGTTTCAGAACCAAGGCTCAGTCAGGTTCCCGGGACACAGCATTCCACAATCTAAACAGATGTCATGTTCCCAGGCCACAGTTTTCCAGAATCACGCCTCAGTCATGTTCCCAGGCCACAGGGATCCAGAATCAAACGTCAGTCATGTTGCCAGGCCACAGGTTTCTGCCATCAAACCTCAGTCACGTTCCCGGGCCACAGGGTTCCAGAATCAAGCCTCAGTCATTTTGCCAGGCCAGAGTGTTCCACCATCAAACCTCAGTCATGATCCCAGGCCACATGTTTCCACAATGAAACCTCAGTCATTTTCTCAGGCCAAAGGTTTCCAGAATCAAACCTCAGTCATATTCCCAGGACACATGGTTCCAGAATCAAACCTGAGTCATGTTCGCAGGCCACAGGTTTCAACAATCAAACATCACTCATGTTCCCAGGACACAGGTGTCCAGAATCAAACCTCAGTCATGTACCCAGGGAACAGGCTTCCAGCAACAAACCTTTGTCATATTCCCAGGACACAGGGTTCCAGAATCAAACCTCAGTCTTGTTCCCAGGACAGAAGTTTCCAGAGTCAACCCGATATCATGTTTCCTGGCCACAGTCTTCCAGTATCAAACCTCAGTCATGTTGCCAGGCCACAGGGTTCCACCATCAATCCTCACTCATGTTCCCAGGCCACAGGGTTCCAGAATCAAACCGTTCTCATGTTCCCAGGCCACAGGGTTCCAGAATCCACCGATGTCATGTTAAAGGCCACAGGGTTCCAGAATCAAACCGTTCTCATGTTCCCGGGCCACAGGGTTCCAGAATCAAGCCTCAGTCATTTTGCCAGGCCAGAGTGTTCCACCATCAAACCTCAGTCATGATCCCAGGCCACATGTTTCCACAATGAAACCTCAGTCATTTTCCCAGGCCAAAGGTTTCCAAAATCAAACCTCAGTCATGTTCCCAGGACACATGGTTCCAGAATCAAACCTGAGTCATGTTCGCGGGCCACAGGTTTCAACCATCAAACCTCAGTCATGTTCCCAGGACACAGGTGTCCAGAATCAAACCTCAGTCATGTTCCCAGGGCACAGGCTTCCAGAAACAAACCTCAGTCATGTTCCCAGGACACAAGTTTCCAGAATCAACCAGATATCATGCTTCCTGGCCACAGTCTTCCAGAATCAAACCTTAGTCATGTTGCCAAGCCACAGGTTTCCACCATCAAACCTCAGACATGTTCCCAGGCCACAGGGTTCTAGAATCCACCGATGTCATGTTCCCAGGCCACAGGGTTCGAGAATCAATCCTCAGTTATGTTTCCAGGCTACAGGGTTCTAGAATAAAACCTCAGTCATGTTCCCAATCCACAGGGTTCCAGAACCAAGGCTCAGTCAGGTTCCCGGCCCACAGTATTCCACAATCTAAACAGAGGTCACATGCCCAGTCCCCAGGGTTCCAGAATCCACCGGTATCATGTTCCCAGGCCGCAGGGTTCCAGAATCAATCCTCAGTTATGTTCCCAGGCTACAGGGTTCCAGAATAAAACCTCAGTCATGTTCCCAGTCCACAGGGTTTCAGAACCAAGGCTCAGTCAGGTTCCCGGGGCACAGTATTCCACAATCTAAACAGATGTCATGTTCCCAGGCCACAGTTTTCCAGAATCACGCCTCAGTCATGTTCCCAGGCCACAGGGATCCAGAATCAAACGTCAGTCATGTTGCCAGGCCACAGGTTTCTGCCATCAAACCTCAGTCATGTTCCCGGGCCACAGGGTTCCAGAATCAAGCCTCAGTCATTTTGCCAGGCCAGAGTGTTCCACCATCAAACCTCAGTCATGATCCCAGGCCACATGTTTCCACAATGAAACCTCAGTCATTTTCTCAGGCCAAAGGTTTCCAGAATCAAACCTCAGTCATATTCCCAGGACACATGGTTCCAGAATCAAACCTGAGTCATTTTCGCAGGCCACAGGTTACAACAATCAAACATCACTCATGTTCCCAGGACACAGGTGTCCAGAATCAAACCTCAGTCATGTACCCAGGGAACAGGCTTCCAGCAACAAACCTTTGTCATATTCCCAGGACACAGGGTTCCAGAATCAAACCTCAGTCTTGTTCCCAGGACAGAAGTTTCCAGAATCAACCCGATATCATGTTTCCTGGCCACAGTCTTCCAGTATCAAACCTCAGTCATGTTGCCAGGCCACAGGGTTCCACCATCAATCCTCACTCATGTTCCCAGGCCACAGGGTTCCAGAATCAAACCGTTCTCATGTTCCCAGGCCACAGGGTTCCAGAATCCACCGATGTCATGTTAAAGGCCACAGGGTTCCTGAATCAAACCGTTCTCATGTTCCCGGGCCACAGGGTTCCAGAATCAAGCCTCAGTCATTTTGCCAGGCCAGACTGTTCCACCATCAAACCTCAGTCATGATCCCAGGCCACATGTTTCCACAATGAAACCTCAGTCATTTTCCCAGGCCAAAGGTTTCCAAAATCAAACCTCAGTCATGTTCCCAGGACACATGGTTCCAGAATCAAACCTGAGTCATGTTCGCGGGCCACAGGTTTCAACCATCAAACCTCAGTCATGTTCCCAGGACACAGGTGTCCAGAATCAAACCTCAGTCATGTTCCCAGGGCAGAGGCTTCCAGAAACAAACCTCAGTCATGTTCCCAGGACACAAGTTTCCAGAATCAACCAGATATCATGCTTCCTGGCCACAGTCTTCCAGAATCAAACCTTAGTCATGTTGCCAAGCCACAGGTTTCCACCATCAAACCTCAGACATGTTCCCAGGCCACAGGGTTCTAGAATACACCGATGTCATGTTCCCAGGCCACAGGGTTCGAGAATCAATCCTCAGTTATGTTTCCAGGCTACAGGGTTCTAGAATAAAACCTCAGTCATGTTCCCAATCCACAGGGTTCCAGAACCAAGGCTCAGTCAGGTTCCCGGCCCACAGTATTCCACAATCTAAACAGAGGTCACATGCCCAGTCCCCAGGGTTCCAGAATCCACCGGTATCATGTTCCCAGGCCGCAGGGTTCCAGAATCAATCCTCAGTTATGTTCCCAGGCTACAGGGTTCCAGAATAAAACCTCAGTCATGTTCCCAGTCCACAGGGTTTCAGAACCAAGGCTCAGTCAGGTTCCCGGGGCACAGTATTCCACAATCTAAACAGATGTCATGTTCCCAGGCCACAGTTTTCCAGAATCACGCCTCAGTCATGTTCCCAGGCCACAGGGATCCAGAATCAAACGTCAGTCATGTTGCCAGGCCACAGGTTTCTGCCATCAAACCTCAGTCACGTTCCCGGGCCACAGGGTTCCGGAATCAAGCCTCAGTCATTTTGCCAGGCCAGAGTGTTCCACCATCAAACCTCAGTCATGATCCCAGGCCACATGTTTCCACAATGAAACCTCAGTCATTTTCTCAGGCCAAAGGTTTCCAGAATCAAACCTCAGTCATATTCCCAGGACACATGGTTCCAGAATCAAACCTGAGTCATGTTCGCAGGCCACAGGTTTCAACAATCAAACATCACTCATGGTCCCAGGACACAGGTGTCCAGAATCAAACCTCAGTCATGTACCCAGGGAACAGGCTTCCAGCAACAAACCTTTGTCATATTCCCAAGACACAGGGTTCCAGAATCAAACCTCAGGCTTGTTCCCAGGACAGAAGTTTCCAGAATCAACCCGATATCATGTTTCCTGGCCACAGTCTTCCAGTATCAAACCTCAGTCATGTTGCCAGGCCACAGGGTTCCACCATCAATCCTCACTCATGTTCCCAGGCCACAGGGTTCCAGAATCAAACCGTTCCCATGTTCCCAGGCCACAGGGTTCCAGAATCCACCGATGTCATGTTAAAGGCCACAGGGTTCCAGAATCAAACCGTTCTCATGTTCCCGGGCCACAGGGTTCCAGAATCAAGCCTCAGTCATTTTGCCAGGCCAGAGTGTTCCACCATCAAACCTCAGTCATGATCCCAGGCCACATGTTTCCACAATGAAACCTCAGTCATTTTCCCAGGCCAAAGGTTTCCAAAATCAAACCTCAGTCATGTTCCCAGGACACATGGTTCCAGAATCAAACCTGAGTCATGTGCGCGGGCCACAGGTTTCAACCATCAAACCTCAGTCATGTTCCCAGGACACAGGTGTCCAGAATCAAACCTCAGTCATGTTCCCAGGGCACAGGCTTCCAGAAACAAACCTCAGTCATGTTCCCAGGACACAAGTTTCCAGAATCAACCAGATATCATGCTTCCTGGCCACAGTCTTCCAGAATCAAACCTTAGTCATGTTGCCAAGCCACAGGTCTCCACCATCAAACCTCAGACATGTTCCCAGGCCACAGGGTTCTAGAATCCACCGATGTCATGTTCCCAGGCCACAGGGTTCGAGAATCAATCCTCAGTTATGTTTCCAGGCTACAGGGTTCTAGAATAAAACCTCAGTCATGTTCCCAATCCACAGGGTTCCAGAACCAAGGCTCAGTCAGGTTCCCGGGGCACAGTATTCCACAATCTAAACAGATGTCACATGCCCAGTCCCCAGGGTTCCAGAATCCACCGGTATCATGTTCCCAGGCCACAGGGTTCCAGAATCAATCCTCAGTTATGTTCCCAGGCTACAGGGTTCCAGAATCAAACCTCAGTCATGTTCCCAGTCCACAGGGTTTCAGAACCAAGGCTCAGTCAGGTTCCCGGGGCACAGTATTCCACAATCTAAACAGATGTCATGTTCCCAGGCCACAGTTTTCCAGAATCACGCCTCAGTCATGTTCCCAGGCCACAGGGATCCAGAATCAAACGTCAGTCATGTTGCCAGGCCACAGGTTTCTGCCATCAAACCTCAGTCACGTTCCCGGGCCACAGGGTTCCTGAATCAAGCCACAGTCATTTTGCCAGGCCAGAGTGTTCCACCATCAAACCTCAGTCATGATCCCAGGCCACATGTTTCCACAATGAAACCTCAGTCATTTTCTCAGGCCAAAGGTTTCCAGAATCAAACCTCAGTCATATTCCCAGGACACATGGTTCCAGAATCAAACCTGAGTCATGTTCGCAGGCCACAGGTTTCAACAATCAAACATCACTCATGTTCCCAGGACACAGGTGTCCTGAATCAAACCTCAGTCATGTACCCAGGGAACAGGCTTCCAGCAACAAACCTTTGTCATATTCCCAGGACACAGGGTTCCAGAATCAAACCTCAGTCTTGTTCCCAGGACAGAAGTTTCCAGAATCAACCCGATATCATATTTCCTGGCCACAGTCTTCCAGTATCAAACCTCAGTCATGTTGCCAGGCCACAGGGTTCCACCATCAATCCTCACTCATGTTCCCAGGCCACAGGGTTCCAGAATCCACCGATGTCATGTTAAAGGCCACAGGGTTCCAGAATCAAACCGTTCTCATGTTCCCAGGCCACAGCGTTCCAGAATCAAGCCTAAGTCATTTTGCCAGGACAGAGTGTTCCACCATCAAACCTCAGTCATGATCCCAGGCCACATGTTTCCACAATGGAACCTCAGTCATTTTCCCAGGCCAAAGGTTTCCAAAATCAAACCTCAGTCATGTTCCCAGGACACATGGTTCCAGAATCAAACCTGAGTCATGTTCGCGGGCCACAGGTTTCAACCATCAAACCTCAGTCATGTTCCCAGGACACAGGTGTCCAGAATCAAACCTCAATCATGTTCCCAAGGCACAGGCTTCCAGAAACAAACCTCAGTCATGTTCCCAGGACACAAGTTTCCAGAATCAACCAGATATCATGCTTCCTGGCCACAGTCTTCCAGAATCAAACCTTAGTCATGTTGCCAAGCCACAGGTCTCCACCATCAAACCTCAGACATGTTCCCAGGCCACAGGGTTCTAGAATCCACCGATGTCATGTTCCCAGGCCACAGGGTTCGAGAATCAATCCTCAGTTATGTTTCCAGGCTACAGGGTTCTAGAATAAAACCTCAGTCATGTTCCCAATCCACAGGGTTCCAGAACCAAGGCTCAGTCAGGTTCCCGGGGCACAGTATTCCACAATCTAAACAGATGTCACATGCCCAGTCCCCAGGGTTCCAGAATCCACCGGTATCATGTTCCCAGGCCACAGGGTTCCAGAATCAATCCTCAGTTATGTTCCCAGGCTACAGGGTTCCAGAATAAAACCTCAGTCATGTTCCCAGTCCACAGGGTTTCAGAACCAAGGCTCAGTCAGGTTCCCGGGGCACAGTATTCCACAATCTAAACAGATGTCATGTTCCCAGGCCACAGTTTTCCAGAATCACGCCTCAGTCATGTTCCCAGGCCACAGGGATCCAGAATCAAACGTCAGTCATGTTGCCAGGCCACAGGTTTCTGCCATCAAACCTCAGTCACGTTCCCGGGCCACAGGGTTCCAGAATCAAGCCTCAGTCATTTTGCCAGGCCAGAGTGTTCCACCATCAAACCTCAGTCATGATCCCAGGCCACATGTTTCCACAATGAAACCTCAGTCATTTTCTCAGGCCAAAGGTTTCCAGAATCAAACCTCAGTCATATTCCCAGGACACATGGTTCCAGAATCAAACCTGAGTCATGTTCGCAGGCCACAGGTTACAACAATCAAACATCACTCATGTTCCCAGGACACAGGTGTCCAGAATCAAACCTCAGTCATGTACCCAGGGAACAGGCTTCCAGCAACAAACCTTTGTCATATTCCCAGGACACAGGGTTCCAGAATCAAACCTCAGTCTTGTTCCCAGGACAGAAGTTTCCAGAGTCAACCCGATATCATGTTTCCTGGCCACAGTCTTCCAGTATCAAACCTCAGTCATGTTGCCAGGCCACAGGGTTCCACCATCAATCCTCACTCATGTTCCCAGGCCACAGGGTTCCAGAATCAAACCGTTCTCATGTTCCCAGGCCACAGGGTTCCAGAATCCACCGATGTCATGTTAAAGGCCACAGGGTTCCAGAATCAAACCGTTCTCATGTTCCCGGGCCACAGGGTTCCAGAATCAAGCCTCAGTCATTTTGCCAGGCCAGAGTGTTCCACCATCAAACCTCAGTCATGATCCCAGGCCACATGTTTCCACAATGAAACCTCAGTCATTTTCCCAGGCCAAAGGTTTCCAAAATCAAACCTCAGTCATGTTCCCAGGACACATGGTTCCAGAATCAAACCTGAGTCATGTTCGCGGGCCACAGGTTTCAACCATCAAACCTCAGTCATGTTCCCAGGACACAGGTGTCCAGAATCAAACCTCAGTCATGTTCCCAGGGCACAGGCTTCCAGAAACAAACCTCAGTCATGTTCCCAGGACACAAGTTTCCAGAATCAACCAGATATCATGCTTCCTGGCCACAGTCTTCCAGAATCAAACCTTAGTCATGTTGCCAAGCCACAGGTTTCCACCATCAAACCTCAGACATGTTCCCAGGCCACAGGGTTCTAGAATCCACCGATGTCATGTTCCCAGGCCACAGGGTTCGAGAATCAATCCTCAGTTATGTTTCCAGGCTACAGGGTTCTAGAATAAAACCTCAGTCATGTTCCCAATCCACAGGGTTCCAGAACCAAGGCTCAGTCAGGTTCCCGGCCCACAGTATTCCACAATCTAAACAGAGGTCACATGCCCAGTCCCCAGGGTTCCAGAATCCACCGGTATCATGTTCCCAGGCCGCAGGGTTCCAGAATCAATCCTCAGTTATGTTCCCAGGCTACAGGGTTCCAGAATAAAACCTCAGTCATGTTCCCAGTCCACAGGGTTTCAGAACCAAGGCTCAGTCAGGTTCCCGGGGCACAGTATTCCACAATCTAAACAGATGTCATGTTCCCAGGCCACAGTTTTCCAGAATCACGCCTCAGTCATGTTCCCAGGCCACAGGGATCCAGAATCAAACGTCAGTCATGTTGCCAGGCCACAGGTTTCTGCCATCAAACCTCAGTCATGTTCCCGGGCCACAGGGTTCCAGAATCAAGCCTCAGTCATTTTGCCAGGCCAGAGTGTTCCACCATCAAACCTCAGTCATGATCCCAGGCCACATGTTTCCACAATGAAACCTCAGTCATTTTCTCAGGCCAAAGGTTTCCAGAATCAAACCTCAGTCATATTCCCAGGACACATGGTTCCAGAATCAAACCTGAGTCATTTTCGCAGGCCACAGGTTACAACAATCAAACATCACTCATGTTCCCAGGACACAGGTGTCCAGAATCAAACCTCAGTCATGTACCCAGGGAACAGGCTTCCAGCAACAAACCTTTGTCATATTCCCAGGACACAGGGTTCCAGAATCAAACCTCAGTCTTGTTCCCAGGACAGAAGTTTCCAGAATCAACCCGATATCATGTATCCTGGCCACAGTCTTCCAGTATCAAACCTCAGTCATGTTGCCAGGCCACAGGGTTCCACCATCAATCCTCACTCATGTTCCCAGGCCACAGGGTTCCAGAATCAAACCGTTCTCATGTTCCCAGGCCACAGGGTTCCAGAATCCACCGATGTCATGTTAAAGGCCACAGGGTTCCAGAATCAAACCGTTCTCATGTTCCCGGGCCACAGGGTTCCAGAATCAAGCCTCAGTCATTTTGCCAGGCCAGAGTGTTCCACCATCAAACCTCAGTCATGATCCCAGGCCACATGTTTCCACAATGAAACCTCAGTCATTTTCCCAGGCCAAAGGTTTCCAAAATCAAACCTCAGTCATGTTCCCAGGACACATGGTTCCAGAATCAAACCTGAGTCATGTTCGCGGGCCACAGGTTTCAACCATCAAACCTCAGTCATGTTCCCAGGACACAGGTGTCCAGAATCAAACCTCAGTCATGTTCCCAGGGCAGAGGCTTCCAGAAACAAACCTCAGTCATGTTCCCAGGACACAAGTTTCCAGAATCAACCAGATATCATGCTTCCTGGCCACAGTCTTCCAGAATCAAACCTTAGTCATGTTGCCAAGCCACAGGTTTCCACCATCAAACCTTAGACATGTTCCCAGGCCACAGGGTTCTAGAATCCACCGATGTCATGTTCCCAGGCCACAGGGTTCGAGAATCAATCCTCAGTTATGTTTCCAGGCTACAGGGTTCTAGAATAAAACCTCAGTCATGTTCCCAATCCACAGGGTTCCAGAACCAAGGCTCAGTCAGGTTCCCGGCCCACAGTATTCCACAATCTAAACAGAGGTCACATGCCCAGTCCCCAGGGTTCCAGAATCCACCGGTATCATGTTCCCAGGCCGCAGGGTTCCAGAATCAATCCTCAGTTATGTTCCCAGGCTACAGGGTTCCAGAATAAAACCTCAGTCATGTTCCCAGTCCACAGGGTTTCAGAACCAAGGCTCAGTCAGGTTCCCGGGGCACAGTATTCCACAATCTAAACAGATGTCATGTTCCCAGGCCACAGTTTTCCAGAATCACGCCTCAGTCATGTTCCCAGGCCACAGGGATCCAGAATCAAACGTCAGTCATGTTGCCAGGCCACAGGTTTCTGCCATCAAACCTCAGTCATGTTCCCAGGCCACAGGGTTCCAGAATCAAGCCTCAGTCATTTTGCCAGGCCAGAGTGTTCCACCATCAAACCTCAGTCATGATCCCAGGCCACATGTTTCCACAATGAAACCTCAGTCATTTTCTCAGGCCAAAGGTTTCCAGAATCAAACCTCAGTCATATTCCCAGGACACATGGTTCCAGAATCAAACCTGAGTCATTTTCGCAGGCCACAGGTTACAACAATCAAACATCACTCATGTTCCCAGGACACAGGTGTCCAGAATCAAACCTCAGTCATGTACCCAGGGAACAGGCTTCCAGAAACAAACCTTTGTCATATTCCCAGGACACAGGGTTCCAGAATCAAACCTCAGTCTTGTTCCCAGGACAGAAGTTTCCAGAATCAACCCGATATCATGTATCCTGGCCACAGTCTTCCAGTATCAAACCTCAGTCATGTTGCCAGGCCACAGGGTTCCACCATCAATCCTCACTCATGTTCCCAGGCCACAGGGTTCCAGAATCCACCGATGTCATGTTAAAGGCCACAGGGTTCCAGAATCAAACCGTTCTCATGTTCCCAGGCCACAGCGTTCCAGAATCAAGCCTAAGTCATTTTGCCAGGACAGAGTGTTCCACCATCAAACCTCAGTCATGATCCCAGGCCACATGTTTCCACAATGGAACCTCAGTCATTTTCCCAGGCCAAAGGTTTCCAAAATCAAACCTCAGTCATGTTCCCAGGACACATGGTTCCAGAATCAAACCTGAGTCATGTTCGCGGGCCACAGGTTTCAACCATCAAACCTCAGTCATGTTCCCAGGACACAGGTGTCCAGAATCAAACCTCAATCATGTTCCCAAGGCACAGGCTTCCAGAAACAAACCTCAGTCATGTTCCCAGGACACAAGTTTCCAGAATCAACCAGATATCATGCTTCCTGGCCACAGTCTTCCAGAATCAAACCTTAGTCATGTTGCCAAGCCACAGGTCTCCACCATCAAACCTCAGACATGTTCCCAGGCCACAGGGTTCTAGAATCCACCGATGTCATGTTCCCAGGCCACAGGGTTCGAGAATCAATCCTCAGTTATGTTTCCAGGCTACAGGGTTCTAGAATAAAACCTCAGTCATGTTCCCAATCCACAGGGTTCCAGAACCAAGGCTCAGTCAGGTTCCCGGGGCACAGTATTCCACAATCTAAACAGATGTCACATGCCCAGTCCCCAGGGTTCCAGAATCCACCGGTATCATGTTCCCAGGCCACAGGGTTCCAGAATCAATCCTCAGTTATGTTCCCAGGCTACAGGGTTCCAGAATAAAACCTCAGTCATGTTCCCAGTCCACAGGGTTTCAGAACCAAGGCTCAGTCAGGTTCCCGGGGCACAGTATTCCACAATCTAAACAGATGTCATGTTCCCAGGCCACAGTTTTCCAGAATCACGCCTCAGTCATGTTCCCAGGCCACAGGGATCCAGAATCAAACGTCAGTCATGTTGCCAGGCCACAGGTTTCTGCCATCAAACCTCAGTCACGTTCCCGGGCCACAGGGTTCCAGAATCAAGCCTCAGTCATTTTGCCAGGCCAGAGTGTTCCACCATCAAACCTCAGTCATGATCCCAGGCCACATGTTTCCACAATGAAACCTCAGTCATTTTCTCAGGCCAAAGGTTTCCAGAATCAAACCTCAGTCATATTCCCAGGACACATGGTTCCAGAATCAAACCTGAGTCATGTTCGCAGGCCACAGGTTACAACAATCAAACATCACTCATGTTCCCAGGACACAGGTGTCCAGAATCAAACCTCAGTCATGTACCCAGGGAACAGGCTTCCAGCAACAAACCTTTGTCATATTCCCAGGACACAGGGTTCCAGAATCAAACCTCAGTCTTGTTCCCAGGACAGAAGTTTCCAGAGTCAACCCGATATCATGTTTCCTGGCCACAGTCTTCCAGTATCAAACCTCAGTCATGTTGCCAGGCCACAGGGTTCCACCATCAATCCTCACTCATGTTCCCAGGCCACAGGGTTCCAGAATCAAACCGTTCTCATGTTCCCAGGCCACAGGGTTCCAGAATCCACCGATGTCATGTTAAAGGCCACAGGGTTCCAGAATCAAACCGTTCTCATGTTCCCGGGCCACAGGGTTCCAGAATCAAGCCTCAGTCATTTTGCCAGGCCAGAGTGTTCCACCATCAAACCTCAGTCATGATCCCAGGCCACATGTTTCCACAATGAAACCTCAGTCATTTTCCCAGGCCAAAGGTTTCCAAAATCAAACCTCAGTCATGTTCCCAGGACACATGGTTCCAGAATCAAACCTGAGTCATGTTCGCGGGCCACAGGTTTCAACCATCAAACCTCAGTCATGTTCCCAGGACACAGGTGTCCAGAATCAAACCTCAGTCATGTTCCCAGGGCACAGGCTTCCAGAAACAAACCTCAGTCATGTTCCCAGGACACAAGTTTCCAGAATCAACCAGATATCATGCTTCCTGGCCACAGTCTTCCAGAATCAAACCTTAGTCATGTTGCCAAGCCACAGGTTTCCACCATCAAACCTCAGACATGTTCCCAGGCCACAGGGTTCTAGAATCCACCGATGTCATGTTCCCAGGCCACAGGGTTCGAGAATCAATCCTCAGTTATGTTTCCAGGCTACAGGGTTCTAGAATAAAACCTCAGTCATGTTCCCAATCCACAGGGTTCCAGAACCAAGGCTCAGTCAGGTTCCCGGCCCACAGTATTCCACAATCTAAACAGAGGTCACATGCCCAGTCCCCAGGGTTCCAGAATCCACCGGTATCATGTTCCCAGGCCGCAGGGTTCCAGAATCAATCCTCAGTTATGTTCCCAGGCTACAGGGTTCCAGAATAAAACCTCAGTCATGTTCCCAGTCCACAGGGTTTCAGAACCAAGGCTCAGTCAGGTTCCCGGGGCACAGTATTCCACAATCTAAACAGATGTCATGTTCCCAGGCCACAGTTTTCCAGAATCACGCCTCAGTCATGTTCCCAGGCCACAGGGATCCAGAATCAAACGTCAGTCATGTTGCCAGGCCACAGGTTTCTGCCATCAAACCTCAGTCATGTTCCCGGGCCACAGGGTTCCAGAATCAAGCCTCAGTCATTTTGCCAGGCCAGAGTGTTCCACCATCAAACCTCAGTCATGATCCCAGGCCACATGTTTCCACAATGAAACCTCAGTCATTTTCTCAGGCCAAAGGTTTCCAGAATCAAACCTCAGTCATATTCCCAGGACACATGGTTCCAGAATCAAACCTGAGTCATTTTCGCAGGCCACAGGTTACAACAATCAAACATCACTCATGTTCCCAGGACACAGGTGTCCAGAATCAAACCTCAGTCATGTACCCAGGGAACAGGCTTCCAGCAACAAACCTTTGTCATATTCCCAGGACACAGGGTTCCAGAATCAAACCTCAGTCTTGTTCCCAGGACAGAAGTTTCCAGAATCAACCCGATATCATGTATCCTGGCCACAGTCTTCCAGTATCAAACCTCAGTCATGTTGCCAGGCCACAGGGTTCCACCATCAATCCTCACTCATGTTCCCAGGCCACAGGGTTCCAGAATCAAACCGTTCTGATGTTCCCAGGCCACAGGGTTCCAGAATCCACCGATGTCATGTTAAAGGCCACAGGGTTCCAGAATCAAACCGTTCTCATGTTCCCGGGCCACAGGGTTCCAGAATCAAGCCTCAGTCATTTTGCCAGGCCAGAGTGTTCCACCATCAAACCTCAGTCATGATCCCAGGCCACATGTTTCCACAATGAAACCTCAGTCATTTTCCCAGGCCAAAGGTTTCCAAAATCAAACCTCAGTCATGTTCCCAGGACACATGGTTCCAGAATCAAACCTGAGTCATGTTCGCGGGCCACAGGTTTCAACCATCAAACCTCAGTCATGTTCCCAGGACACAGGTGTCCAGAATCAAACCTCAGTCATGTTCCCAGGGCAGAGGCTTCCAGAAACAAACCTCAGTCATGTTCCCAGGACACAAGTTTCCAGAATCAACCAGATATCATGCTTCCTGGCCACAGTCTTCCAGAATCAAACCTTAGTCATGTTGCCAAGCCACAGGTTTCCACCATCAAACCTTAGACATGTTCCCAGGCCACAGGGTTCTAGAATCCACCGATGTCATGTTCCCAGGCCACAGGGTTCGAGAATCAATCCTCAGTTATGTTTCCAGGCTACAGGGTTCTAGAATAAAACCTCAGTCATGTTCCCAATCCACAGGGTTCCAGAACCAAGGCTCAGTCAGGTTCCCGGCCCACAGTATTCCACAATCTAAACAGAGGTCACATGCCCAGTCCCCAGGGTTCCAGAATCCACCGGTATCATGTTCCCAGGCCGCAGGGTTCCAGAATCAATCCTCAGTTATGTTCCCAGGCTACAGGGTTCCAGAATAAAACCTCAGTCATGTTCCCAGTCCACAGGGTTTCAGAACCAAGGCTCAGTCAGGTTCCCGGGGCACAGTATTCCACAATCTAAACAGATGTCATGTTCCCAGGCCACAGTTTTCCAGAATCACGCCTCAGTCATGTTCCCAGGCCACAGGGATCCAGAATCAAACGTCAGTCATGTTGCCAGGCCACAGGTTTCTGCCATCAAACCTCAGTCATGTTCCCAGGCCACAGGGTTCCAGAATCAAGCCTCAGTCATTTTGCCAGGCCAGAGTGTTCCACCATCAAACCTCAGTCATGATCCCAGGCCACATGTTTCCACAATGAAACCTCAGTCATTTTCTCAGGCCAAAGGTTTCCAGAATCAAACCTCAGTCATATTCCCAGGACACATGGTTCCAGAATCAAACCTGAGTCATTTTCGCAGGCCACAGGTTACAACAATCAAACATCACTCATGTTCCCAGGACACAGGTGTCCAGAATCAAACCTCAGTCATGTACCCAGGGAACAGGCTTCCAGAAACAAACCTTTGTCATATTCCCAGGACACAGGGTTCCAGAATCAAACCTCAGTCTTGTTCCCAGGACAGAAGTTTCCAGAATCAACCCGATATCATGTATCCTGGCCACAGTCTTCCAGTATCAAACCTCAGTCATGTTGCCAGGCCACAGGGTTCCACCATCAATCCTCACTCATGTTCCCAGGCCACAGGGTTCCAGAATCAAACCGTTCTCATGTTCCCAGGCCACAGGGTTCCAGAATCCACCGATGTCATGTTAAAGGCCACAGGGTTCCAGAATCAAACCGTTCTCATGTTCCCGGGCCACAGGGTTCCAGAATCAAGCCTCAGTCATTTTGCCAGGCCAGAGTGTTCCACCATCAAACCTCAGTCATGATCCCAGGCCACATGTTTCCACAATGAAACCTCAGTCATTTTCCCAGGCCAAAGGTTTCCAAAATCAAACCTCAGTCATGTTCCCAGGACACATGGTTCCAGAATCAAACCTGAGTCATGTGCGCGGGCCACAGGTTTCAACCATCAAACCTCAGTCATGTTCCCAGGACACAGGTGTCCAGAATCAAACCTCAGTCATGTTCCCAGGGCAGAGGCTTCCAGAAACAAACCTCAGTCATGTTCCCAGGACACAAGTTTCCAGAATCAACCAGATATCATGCTTCCTGGCCACAGTCTTCCAGAATCAAACCTTAGTCATGTTGCCAAGCCACAGGTTTCCACCATCAAACCTCAGACATGTTCCCAGGCCACAGGGTTCTAGAATCCACCGATGTCATGTTCCCAGGCCACAGGGTTCGAGAATCAATCCTCAGTTATGTTTCCAGGCTACAGGGTTCTAGAATAAAACCTCAGTCATGTTCCCAATCCACAGGGTTCCAGAACCAAGGCTCAGTCAGGTTCCCGGCCCACAGTATTCCACAATCTAAACAGAGGTCACATGCCCAGTCCCCAGGGTTCCAGAATCCACCGGTATCATGTTCCCAGGCCGCAGGGTTCCAGAATCAATCCTCAGTTATGTTCCCAGGCTACAGGGTTCCAGAATAAAACATCAGTCATGTTCCCAGTCCACAGGGTTTCAGAACCAAGGCTCAGTCAGGTTCCCGGGGCACAGTATTCCACAATATAAACAGATGTCATGTTCCCAGGCCACAGTTTTCCAGAATCACGCCTCAGTCATGTTCCCAGGCCACAGGGATCCAGAATCAAACGTCAGTCATGTTGCCAGGCCACAGGTTTCTGCCATCAAACCTCAGTCACGTTCCCGGGCCACAGGGTTCCAGAATCAAGCCTCAGTCTTTTTGCCAGGCCAGAGTGTTCCACCATCAAACCTCAGTCATGATCCCAGGCCACATGTTTCCACAATGAAACCTCAGTCATTTTCTCAGGCCAAAGGTTTCCAGAATCAAACCTCAGTCATATTCCCAGGACACATGGTTCCAGAATCAAACCTGAGTCATGTTCGCAGGCCACAGGTTACAACAATCAAACATCACTCATGTTCCCAGGACACAGGTGTCCAGAATCAAACCTCAGTCATGTACCCAGGGAACAGGCTTCCAGCAACAAACCTTTGTCATATTCCCAGGACACAGGGTTCCAGAATCAAACCTCAGTCTTGTTCCCAGGACAGAAGTTTCCAGAGTCAACCCGATATCATGTTTCCTGGCCACAGTCTTCCAGTATCAAACCTCAGTCATGTTGCCAGGCCACAGGGTTCCACCATCAATCCTCACTCATGTTCCCAGGCCACAGGGTTCCAGAATCAAACCGTTCTGATGTTCCCAGGCCACAGGGTTCCAGAATCCACCGATGTCATGTTAAAGGCCACAGGGTTCCAGAATCAAACCGTTCTCATGTTCCCGGGCCACAGGGTTCCAGAATCAAGCCTCAGTCATTTTGCCAGGCCAGAGTGTTCCACCATCAAACCTCAGTCATGATCCCAGGCCACATGTTTCCACAATGAAACCTCAGTCATTTTCCCAGGCCAAAGGTTTCCAAAATCAAACCTCAGTCATGTTCCCAGGACACATGGTTCCAGAATCAAACCTGAGTCATGTGCGCGGGCCACAGGTTTCAACCATCAAACCTCAGTCATGTTCCCAGGACACAGGTGTCCAGAATCAAACCTCAGTCATGTTCCCAGGGCAGAGGCTTCCAGAAACAAACCTCAGTCATGTTCCCAGGACACAAGTTTCCAGAATCAACCAGATATCATGCTTCCTGGCCACAGTCTTCCAGAATCAAACCTTAGTCATGTTGCCAAGCCACAGGTTTCCACCATCAAACCTCAGACATGTTCCCAGGCCACAGGGTTCTAGAATCCACCGATGTCATGTTCCCAGGCCACAGGGTTCGAGAATCAATCCTCAGTTATGTTTCCAGGCTACAGGGTTCTAGAATAAAACCTCAGTCATGTTCCCAATCCACAGGGTTCCAGAACCAAGGCTCAGTCAGGTTCCCGGCCCACAGTATTCCACAATCTAAACAGAGGTCACATGCCCAGTCCCCAGGGTTCCAGAATCCACCGGTATCATGTTCCCAGGCCGCAGGGTTCCAGAATCAATCCTCAGTTATGTTCCCAGGCTACAGGGTTCCAGAATAAAACCTCAGTCATGTTCCCAGTCCACAGGGTTTCAGAACCAAGGCTCAGTCAGGTTCCCGGGGCACAGTATTCCACAATCTAAACAGATGTCATGTTCCCAGGCCACAGTTTTCCAGAATCACGCCTCAGTCATGTTCCCAGGCCACAGGGATCCAGAATCAAACGTCAGTCATGTTGCCAGGCCACAGGTTTCTGCCATCAAACCTCAGTCATGTTCCCGGGCCACAGGGTTCCAGAATCAAGCCTCAGTCATTTTGCCAGGCCAGAGTGTTCCACCATCAAACCTCAGTCATGATCCCAGGCCACATGTTTCCACAATGAAACCTCAGTCATTTTCTCAGGCCAAAGGTTTCCAGAATCAAACCTCAGTCATATTCCCAGGACACATGGTTCCAGAATCAAACCTGAGTCATTTTCGCAGGCCACAGGTTACAACAATCAAACATCACTCATGTTCCCAGGACACAGGTGTCCAGAATCAAACCTCAGTCATGTACCCAGGGAACAGGCTTCCAGCAACAAACCTTTGTCATATTCCCAGGACACAGGGTTCCAGAATCAAACCTCAGTCTTGTTCCCAGGACAGAAGTTTCCAGAATCAACCCGATATCATGTATCCTGGCCACAGTCTTCCAGTATCAAACCTCAGTCATGTTGCCAGGCCACAGGTTTCCACCATCAATCCTCACTCATGTTCCCAGGCCACAGGGTTCCAGAATCAAACCGTTCTCATGTTCCCAGGCCACAGGGTTCCAGAATCCACCGATGTCATGTTAAAGGCCACAGGGTTCCAGAATCAAACCGTTCTCATGTTCCCGGGCCACAGGGTTCCAGAATCAAGCCTCAGTCATTTTGCCAGGCCAGAGTGTTCCACCATCAAACCTCAGTCATGATCCCAGGCCACATGTTTCCACAATGAAACCTCAGTCATTTTCCCAGGCCAAAGGTTTCCAAAATCAAACCTCAGTCATGTTCCCAGGACACATGGTTCCAGAATCAAACCTGAGTCATGTGCGCGGGCCACAGGTTTCAACCATCAAACCTCAGTCATGTTCCCAGGACACAGGTGTCCAGAATCAAACCTCAGTCATGTTCCCAGGGCAGAGGCTTCCAGAAACAAACCTCAGTCATGTTCCCAGGACACAAGTTTCCAGAATCAACCAGATATCATGCTTCCTGGCCACAGTCTTCCAGAATCAAACCTTAGTCATGTTGCCAAGCCACAGGTTTCCACCATCAAACCTCAGACATGTTCCCAACCACAGGGTTCTAGAATCCACCGATGTCATGTTCCCAGGCCACAGGGTTCGAGAATCAATCCTCAGTTATGTTTCCAGGCTACAGGGTTCTAGAATAAAACCTCAGTCATGTTCCCAATCCACAGGGTTCCAGAACCAAGGCTCAGTCAGGTTCCCGGCCCACAGTATTCCACAATCTAAACAGAGGTCACATGCCCAGTCCCCAGGGTTCCAGAATCCACCGGTATCATGTTCCCAGGCCGCAGGGTTCCAGAATCAATCCTCAGTTATGTTCCCAGGCTACAGGGTTCCAGAATAAAACCTCAGTCATGTTCCCAGTCCACAGGGTTTCAGAACCAAGGCTCAGTCAGGTTCCCGGGGCACAGTATTCCACAATCTAAACAGATGTCATGTTCCCAGGCCACAGTTTTCCAGAATCACGCCTCAGTCATGTTCCCAGGCCACAGGGATCCAGAATCAAACGTCAGTCATGTTGCCAGGCCACAGGTTTCTGCCATCAAACCTCAGTCACGTTCCCGGGCCACAGGGTTCCAGAATCAAGCCTCAGTCTTTTTGCCAGGCCAGAGTGTTCCACCATCAAACCTCAGTCATGATCCCAGGCCACATGTTTCCACAATGAAACCTCAGTCATTTTCTCAGGCCAAAGGTTTCCAGAATCAAACCTCAGTCATATTCCCAGGACACATGGTTCCAGAATCAAACCTGAGTCATGTTCGCAGGCCACAGGTTACAACAATCAAACATCACTCATGTTCCCAGGACACAGGTGTCCAGAATCAAACCTCAGTCATGTACCCAGGGAACAGGCTTCCAGCAACAAACCTTTGTCATATTCCCAGGACACAGGGTTCCAGAATCAAACCTCAGTCTTGTTCCCAGGACAGAAGTTTCCAGAGTCAACCCGATATCATGTTTCCTGGCCACAGTCTTCCAGTATCAAACCTCAGTCATGTTGCCAGGCCACAGGGTTCCACCATCAATCCTCACTCATGTTCCCAGGCCACAGGGTTCCAGAATCAAACCGTTCTGATGTTCCCAGGCCACAGGGTTCCAGAATCCACCGATGTCATGTTAAAGGCCACAGGGTTCCAGAATCAAACCGTTCTCATGTTCCCGGGCCACAGGGTTCCAGAATCAAGCCTCAGTCATTTTGCCAGGCCAGAGTGTTCCACCATCAAACCTCAGTCATGATCCCAGGCCACATGTTTCCACAATGAAACCTCAGTCATTTTCCCAGGCCAAAGGTTTCCAAAATCAAACCTCAGTCATGTTCCCAGGACACATGGTTCCAGAATCAAACCTGAGTCATGTGCGCGGGCCACAGGTTTCAACCATCAAACCTCAGTCATGTTCCCAGGACACAGGTGTCCAGAATCAAACCTCAGTCATGTTCCCAGGGCAGAGGCTTCCAGAAACAAACCTCAGTCATGTTCCCAGGACACAAGTTTCCAGAATCAACCAGATATCATGCTTCCTGGCCACAGTCTTCCAGAATCAAACCTTAGTCATGTTGCCAAGCCACAGGTTTCCACCATCAAACCTCAGACATGTTCCCAGGCCACAGGGTTCTAGAATCCACCGATGTCATGTTCCCAGGCCACAGGGTTCGAGAATCAATCCTCAGTTATGTTTCCAGGCTACAGGGTTCTAGAATAAAACCTCAGTCATGTTCCCAATCCACAGGGTTCCAGAACCAAGGCTCAGTCAGGTTCCCGGCCCACAGTATTCCACAATCTAAACAGAGGTCACATGCCCAGTCCCCAGGGTTCCAGAATCCACCGGTATCATGTTCCCAGGCCGCAGGGTTCCAGAATCAATCCTCAGTTATGTTCCCAGGCTACAGGGTTCCAGAATAAAACCTCAGTCATGTTCCCAGTCCACAGGGTTTCAGAACCAAGGCTCAGTCAGGTTCCCGGGGCACAGTATTCCACAATCTAAACAGATGTCATGTTCCCAGGCCACAGTTTTCCAGAATCACGCCTCAGTCATGTTCCCAGGCCACAGGGATCCAGAATCAAACGTCAGTCATGTTGCCAGGCCACAGGTTTCTGCCATCAAACCTCAGTCACGTTCCCGGGCCACAGGGTTCCAGAATCAAGCCTCAGTCATTTTGCCAGGCCAGAGTGTTCCACCATCAAACCTCAGTCATGATCCCAGGCCACATGTTTCCACAATGAAACCTCAGTCATTTTCTCAGGCCAAAGGTTTCCAGAATCAAACCTCAGTCATATTCCCAGGACACATGGTTCCAGAATCAAACCTGAGTCATGTTCGCAGGCCACAGGTTACAACAATCAAACATCACTCATGTTCCCAGGACACAGGTGTCCAGAATCAAACCTCAGTCATGTACCCAGGGAACAGGCTTCCAGCAACAAACCTTTGTCATATTCCCAGGACACAGGGTTCCAGAATCAAACCTCAGTCTTGTTCCCAGGACAGAAGTTTCCAGAGTCAACCCGATATCATGTTTCCTGGCCACAGTCTTCCAGTATCAAACCTCAGTCATGTTGCCAGGCCACAGGGTTCCACCATCAATCCTCACTCATGTTCCCAGGCCACAGGGTTCCAGAATCAAACCGTTCTGATGTTCCCAGGCCACAGGGTTCCAGAATCCACCGATGTCATGTTAAAGGCCACAGGGTTCCAGAATCAAACCGTTCTCATGTTCCCGGGCCACAGGGTTCCAGAATCAAGCCTCAGTCATTTTGCCAGGCCAGAGTGTTCCACCATCAAACCTCAGTCATGATCCCAGGCCACATGTTTCCACAATGAAACCTCAGTCATTTTCCCAGGCCAAAGGTTTCCAAAATCAAACCTCAGTCATGTTCCCAGGACACATGGTTCCAGAATCAAACCTGAGTCATGTTCGCGGGCCACAGGTTTCAACCATCAAACCTCAGTCATGTTCCCAGGACACAGGTGTCCAGAATCAAACCTCAGTCATGTTCCCAGGGCACAGGCTTCCAGAAACAAACCTCAGTCATGTTCCCAGGACACAAGTTTCCAGAATCAACCAGATATCATGCTTCCTGGCCACAGTCTTCCAGAATCAAACCTTAGTCATGTTGCCAAGCCACAGGTTTCCACCATCAAACCTCAGACATGTTCCCAGGCCACAGGGTTCTAGAATCCACCGATGTCATGTTCCCAGGCCACAGGGTTCGAGAATCAATCCTCAGTTATGTTTCCAGGCTACAGGGTTCTAGAATAAAACCTCAGTCATGTTCCCAATCCACAGGGTTCCAGAACCAAGGCTCAGTCAGGTTCCCGGCCCACAGTATTCCACAATCTAAACAGAGGTCACATGCCCAGTCCCCAGGGTTCCAGAATCCACCGGTATCATGTTCCCAGGCCGCAGGGTTCCAGAATCAATCCTCAGTTATGTTCCCAGGCTACAGGGTTCCAGAATAAAACCTCAGTCATGTTCCCAGTCCACAGGGTTTCAGAACCAAGGCTCAGTCAGGTTCCCGGGGCACAGTATTCCACAATCTAAACAGATGTCATGTTCCCAGGCCACAGTTTTCCAGAATCACGCCTCAGTCATGTTCCCAGGCCACAGGGATCCAGAATCAAACGTCAGTCATGTTGCCAGGCCACAGGTTTCTGCCATCAAACCTCAGTCATGTTCCCGGGCCACAGGGTTCCAGAATCAAGCCTCAGTCATTTTGCCAGGCCAGAGTGTTCCACCATCAAACCTCAGTCATGATCCCAGGCCACATGTTTCCACAATGAAACCTCAGTCATTTTCTCAGGCCAAAGGTTTCCAGAATCAAACCTCAGTCATATTCCCAGGACACATGGTTCCAGAATCAAACCTGAGTCATTTTCGCAGGCCACAGGTTACAACAATCAAACATCACTCATGTTCCCAGGACACAGGTGTCCAGAATCAAACCTCAGTCATGTACCCAGGGAACAGGCTTCCAGCAACAAACCTTTGTCATATTCCCAGGACACAGGGTTCCAGAATCAAACCTCAGTCTTGTTCCCAGGACAGAAGTTTCCAGAATCAACCCGATATCATGTATCCTGGCCACAGTCTTCCAGTATCAAACCTCAGTCATGTTGCCAGGCCACAGGGTTCCACCATCAATCCTCACTCATGTTCCCAGGCCACAGGGTTCCAGAATCAAACCGTTCTGATGTTCCCAGGCCACAGGGTTCCAGAATCCACCGATGTCATGTTAAAGGCCACAGGGTTCCAGAATCAAACCGTTCTCATGTTCCCGGGCCACAGGGTTCCAGAATCAAGCCTCAGTCATTTTGCCAGGCCAGAGTGTTCCACCATCAAACCTCAGTCATGATCCCAGGCCACATGTTTCCACAATGAAACCTCAGTCATTTTCCCAGGCCAAAGGTTTCTAAAATCAAACCTCAGTCATGTTCCCAGGACACATGGTTCCAGAATCAAACCTGAGTCATGTGCGCGGGCCACAGGTTTCAACCATCAAACCTCAGTCATGTTCCCAGGACACAGGTGTCCAGAATCAAACCTCAGTCATGTTCCCAGGGCAGAGGCTTCCAGAAACAAACCTCAGTCATGTTCCCAGGACACAAGTTTCCAGAATCAACCAGATATCATGCTTCCTGGCCACAGTCTTCCAGAATCAAACCTTAGTCATGTTGCCAAGCCACAGGTTTCCACCATCAAACCTCAGACATGTTCCCAGGCCACAGGGTTCTAGAATCCACCGATGTCATGTTCCCAGGCCACAGGGTTCGAGAATCAATCCTCAGTTATGTTTCCAGGCTACAGGGTTCTAGAATAAAACCTCAGTCATGTTCCCAATCCACAGGGTTCCAGAACCAAGGCTCAGTCAGGTTCCCGGCCCACAGTATTCCACAATCTAAACAGAGGTCACATGCCCAGTCCCCAGGGTTCCAGAATCCACCGGTATCATGTTCCCAGGCCGCAGGGTTCCAGAATCAATCCTCAGTTATGTTCCCAGGCTACAGGGTTCCAGAATAAAACCTCAGTCATGTTCCCAGTCCACAGGGTTTCAGAACCAAGGCTCAGTCAGGTTCCCGGGGCACAGTATTCCACAATCTAAACAGATGTCATGTTCCCAGGCCACAGTTTTCCAGAATCACGCCTCAGTCATGTTCCCAGGCCACAGGGATCCAGAATCAAACGTCAGTCATGTTGCCAGGCCACAGGTTTCTGCCATCAAACCTCAGTCACGTTCCCGGGCCACAGGGTTCCAGAATCAAGCCTCAGTCTTTTTGCCAGGCCAGAGTGTTCCACCATCAAACCTCAGTCATGATCCCAGGCCACATGTTTCCACAATGAAACCTCAGTCATTTTCTCAGGCCAAAGGTTTCCAGAATCAAACCTCAGTCATATTCCCAGGACACATGGTTCCAGAATCAAACCTGAGTCATGTTCGCAGGCCACAGGTTACAACAATCAAACATCACTCATGTTCCCAGGACACAGGTGTCCAGAATCAAACCTCAGTCATGTACCCAGGGAACAGGCTTCCAGCAACAAACCTTTGTCATATTCCCAGGACACAGGGTTCCAGAATCAAACCTCAGTCTTGTTCCCAGGACAGAAGTTTCCAGAGTCAACCCGATATCATGTTTCCTGGCCACAGTCTTCCAGTATCAAACCTCAGTCATGTTGCCAGGCCACAGGGTTCCACCATCAATCCTCACTCATGTTCCCAGGCCACAGGGTTCCAGAATCAAACCGTTCTGATGTTCCCAGGCCACAGGGTTCCAGAATCCACCGATGTCATGTTAAAGGCCACAGGGTTCCAGAATCAAACCGTTCTCATGTTCCCGGGCCACAGGGTTCCAGAATCAAGCCTCAGTCATTTTGCCAGGCCAGAGTGTTCCACCATCAAACCTCAGTCATGATCCCAGGCCACATGTTTCCACAATGAAACCTCAGTCATTTTCCCAGGCCAAAGGTTTCCAAAATCAAACCTCAGTCATGTTCCCAGGACACATGGTTCCAGAATCAAACCTGAGTCATGTGCGCGGGCCACAGGTTTCAACCATCAAACCTCAGTCATGTTCCCAGGACACAGGTGTCCAGAATCAAACCTCAGTCATGTTCCCAGGGCAGAGGCTTCCAGAAACAAACCTCAGTCATGTTCCCAGGACACAAGTTTCCAGAATCAACCAGATATCATGCTTCCTGGCCACAGTCTTCCAGAATCAAACCTTAGTCATGTTGCCAAGCCACAGGTTTCCACCATCAAACCTCAGACATGTTCCCAGGCCACAGGGTTCTAGAATCCACCGATGTCATGTTCCCAGGCCACAGGGTTCGAGAATCAATCCTCAGTTATGTTTCCAGGCTACAGGGTTCTAGAATAAAACCTCAGTCATGTTCCCAATCCACAGGGTTCCAGAACCAAGGCTCAGTCAGGTTCCCGGCCCACAGTATTCCACAATCTAAACAGAGGTCACATGCCCAGTCCCCAGGGTTCCAGAATCCACCGGTATCATGTTCCCAGGCCGCAGGGTTCCAGAATCAATCCTCAGTTATGTTCCCAGGCTACAGGGTTCCAGAATAAAACCTCAGTCATGTTCCCAGTCCACAGGGTTTCAGAACCAAGGCTCAGTCAGGTTCCCGGGGCACAGTATTCCACAATCTAAACAGATGTCATGTTCCCAGGCCACAGTTTTCCAGAATCACGCCTCAGTCATGTTCCCAGGCCACAGGGATCCAGAATCAAACGTCAGTCATGTTGCCAGGCCACAGGTTTCTGCCATCAAACCTCAGTCACGTTCCCGGGCCACAGGGTTCCAGAATCAAGCCTCAGTCATTTTGCCAGGCCAGAGTGTTCCACCATCAAACCTCAGTCATGATCCCAGGCCACATGTTTCCACAATGAAACCTCAGTCATTTTCTCAGGCCAAAGGTTTCCAGAATCAAACCTCAGTCATATTCCCAGGACACATGGTTCCAGAATCAAACCTGAGTCATGTTCGCAGGCCACAGGTTACAACAATCAAACATCACTCATGTTCCCAGGACACAGGTGTCCAGAATCAAACCTCAGTCATGTACCCAGGGAACAGGCTTCCAGCAACAAACCTTTGTCATATTCCCAGGACACAGGGTTCCAGAATCAAACCTCAGTCTTGTTCCCAGGACAGAAGTTTCCAGAGTCAACCCGATATCATGTTTCCTGGCCACAGTCTTCCAGTATCAAACCTCAGTCATGTTGCCAGGCCACAGGGTTCCACCATCAATCCTCACTCATGTTCCCAGGCCACAGGGTTCCAGAATCAAACCGTTCTCATGTTCCCAGGCCACAGGGTTCCAGAATCCACCGATGTCATGTTAAAGGCCACAGGGTTCCAGAATCAAACCGTTCTCATGTTCCCGGGCCACAGGGTTCCAGAATCAAGCCTCAGTCATTTTGCCAGGCCAGAGTGTTCCACCATCAAACCTCAGTCATGATCCCAGGCCACATGTTTCCACAATGAAACCTCAGTCATTTTCCCAGGCCAAAGGTTTCCAAAATCAAACCTCAGTCATGTTCCCAGGACACATGGTTCCAGAATCAAACCTGAGTCATGTTCGCGGGCCACAGGTTTCAACCATCAAACCTCAGTCATGTTCCCAGGACACAGGTGTCCAGAATCAAACCTCAGTCATGTTCCCAGGGCACAGGCTTCCAGAAACAAACCTCAGTCATGTTCCCAGGACACAAGTTTCCAGAATCAACCAGATATCATGCTTCCTGGCCACAGTCTTCCAGAATCAAACCTTAGTCATGTTGCCAAGCCACAGGTTTCCACCATCAAACCTCAGACATGTTCCCAGGCCACAGGGTTCTAGAATCCACCGATGTCATGTTCCCAGGCCACAGGGTTCGAGAATCAATCCTCAGTTATGTTTCCAGGCTACAGGGTTCTAGAATAAAACCTCAGTCATGTTCCCAATCCACAGGGTTCCAGAACCAAGGCTCAGTCAGGTTCCCGGCCCACAGTATTCCACAATCTAAACAGAGGTCACATGCCCAGTCCCCAGGGTTCCAGAATCCACCGGTATCATGTTCCCAGGCCGCAGGGTTCCAGAATCAATCCTCAGTTATGTTCCCAGGCTACAGGGTTCCAGAATAAAACCTCAGTCATGTTCCCAGTCCACAGGGTTTCAGAACCAAGGCTCAGTCAGGTTCCCGGGGCACAGTATTCCACAATCTAAACAGATGTCATGTTCCCAGGCCACAGTTTTCCAGAATCACGCCTCAGTCATGTTCCCAGGCCACAGGGATCCAGAATCAAACGTCAGTCATGTTGCCAGGCCACAGGTTTCTGCCATCAAACCTCAGTCATGTTCCCGGGCCACAGGGTTCCAGAATCAAGCCTCAGTCATTTTGCCAGGCCAGAGTGTTCCACCATCAAACCTCAGTCATGATCCCAGGCCACATGTTTCCACAATGAAACCTCAGTCATTTTCTCAGGCCAAAGGTTTCCAGAATCAAACCTCAGTCATATTCCCAGGACACATGGTTCCAGAATCAAACCTGAGTCATTTTCGCAGGCCACAGGTTACAACAATCAAACATCACTCATGTTCCCAGGACACAGGTGTCCAGAATCAAACCTCAGTCATGTACCCAGGGAACAGGCTTCCAGCAACAAACCTTTGTCATATTCCCAGGACACAGGGTTCCAGAATCAAACCTCAGTCTTGTTCCCAGGACAGAAGTTTCCAGAATCAACCCGATATCATGTATCCTGGCCACAGTCTTCCAGTATCAAACCTCAGTCATGTTGCCAGGCCACAGGGTTCCACCATCAATCCTCACTCATGTTCCCAGGCCACAGGGTTCCAGAATCAAACCGTTCTGATGTTCCCAGGCCACAGGGTTCCAGAATCCACCGATGTCATGTTAAAGGCCACAGGGTTCCAGAATCAAACCGTTCTCATGTTCCCGGGCCACAGGGTTCCAGAATCAAGCCTCAGTCATTTTGCCAGGCCAGAGTGTTCCACCATCAAACCTCAGTCATGATCCCAGGCCACATGTTTCCACAATGAAACCTCAGTCATTTTCCCAGGCCAAAGGTTTCTAAAATCAAACCTCAGTCATGTTCCCAGGACACATGGTTCCAGAATCAAACCTGAGTCATGTGCGCGGGCCACAGGTTTCAACCATCAAACCTCAGTCATGTTCCCAGGACACAGGTGTCCAGAATCAAACCTCAGTCATGTTCCCAGGGCAGAGGCTTCCAGAAACAAACCTCAGTCATGTTCCCAGGACACAAGTTTCCAGAATCAACCAGATATCATGCTTCCTGGCCACAGTCTTCCAGAATCAAACCTTAGTCATGTTGCCAAGCCACAGGTTTCCACCATCAAACCTCAGACATGTTCCCAGGCCACAGGGTTCTAGAATCCACCGATGTCATGTTCCCAGGCCACAGGGTTCGAGAATCAATCCTCAGTTATGTTTCCAGGCTACAGGGTTCTAGAATAAAACCTCAGTCATGTTCCCAATCCACAGGGTTCCAGAACCAAGGCTCAGTCAGGTTCCCGGCCCACAGTATTCCACAATCTAAACAGAGGTCACATGCCCAGTCCCCAGGGTTCCAGAATCCACCGGTATCATGTTCCCAGGCCGCAGGGTTCCAGAATCAATCCTCAGTTATGTTCCCAGGCTACAGGGTTCCAGAATAAAACCTCAGTCATGTTCCCAGTCCACAGGGTTTCAGAACCAAGGCTCAGTCAGGTTCCCGGGGCACAGTATTCCACAATCTAAACAGATGTCATGTTCCCAGGCCACAGTTTTCCAGAATCACGCCTCAGTCATGTTCCCAGGCCACAGGGATCCAGAATCAAACGTCAGTCATGTTGCCAGGCCACAGGTTTCTGCCATCAAACCTCAGTCACGTTCCCGGGCCACAGGGTTCCAGAATCAAGCCTCAGTCTTTTTGCCAGGCCAGAGTGTTCCACCATCAAACCTCAGTCATGATCCCAGGCCACATGTTTCCACAATGAAACCTCAGTCATTTTCTCAGGCCAAAGGTTTCCAGAATCAAACCTCAGTCATATTCCCAGGACACATGGTTCCAGAATCAAACCTGAGTCATGTTCGCAGGCCACAGGTTACAACAATCAAACATCACTCATGTTCCCAGGACACAGGTGTCCAGAATCAAACCTCAGTCATGTACCCAGGGAACAGGCTTCCAGCAACAAACCTTTGTCATATTCCCAGGACACAGGGTTCCAGAATCAAACCTCAGTCTTGTTCCCAGGACAGAAGTTTCCAGAGTCAACCCGATATCATGTTTCCTGGCCACAGTCTTCCAGTATCAAACCTCAGTCATGTTGCCAGGCCACAGGGTTCCACCATCAATCCTCACTCATGTTCCCAGGCCACAGGGTTCCAGAATCAAACCGTTCTCATGTTCCCAGGCCACAGGGTTCCAGAATCCACTGATGTCATGTTAAAGGCCACAGGGTTCCAGAATCAAACCGTTCTCATGTTCCCGGGCCACAGGGTTCCAGAATCAAGCCTCAGTCATTTTGCCAGGCCAGAGTGTTCCACCATCAAACCTCAGTCATGATCCCAGGCCACATGTTTCCACAATGAAACCTCAGTCATTTTCCCAGGCCAAAGGTTTCCAAAATCAAACCTCAGTCATGTTCCCAGGACACATGGTTCCAGAATCAAACCTGAGTCATGTTCGCGGGCCACAGGTTTCAACCATCAAACCTCAGTCATGTTCCCAGGACACAGGTGTCCAGAATCAAACCTCAGTCATGTTCCCAGGGCAGAGGCTTCCAGAAACAAACCTCAGTCATGTTCCCAGGACACAAGTTTCCAGAATCAACCAGATATCATGCTTCCTGGCCACAGTCTTCCAGAATCAAACCTTAGTCATGTTGCCAAGCCACAGGTTTCCACCATCAAACCTTAGACATGTTCCCAGGCCACAGGGTTCTAGAATCCACCGATGTCATGTTCCCAGGCCACAGGGTTCGAGAATCAATCCTCAGTTATGTTTCCAGGCTACAGGGTTCTAGAATAAAACCTCAGTCATGTTCCCAATCCACAGGGTTCCAGAACCAAGGCTCAGTCAGGTTCCCGGCCCACAGTATTCCACAATCTAAACAGAGGTCACATGCCCAGTCCCCAGGGTTCCAGAATCCACCGGTATCATGTTCCCAGGCCGCAGGGTTCCAGAATCAATCCTCAGTTATGTTCCCAGGCTACAGGGTTCCAGAATAAAACCTCAGTCATGTTCCCAGTCCACAGGGTTTCAGAACCAAGGCTCAGTCAGGTTCCCGGGGCACAGTATTCCACAATCTAAACAGATGTCATGTTCCCAGGCCACAGTTTTCCAGAATCACGCCTCAGTCATGTTCCCAGGCCACAGGGATCCAGAATCAAACGTCAGTCATGTTGCCAGGCCACAGGTTTCTGCCATCAAACCTCAGTCATGTTCCCGGGCCACAGGGTTCCAGAATCAAGCCTCAGTCATTTTGCCAGGCCAGAGTGTTCCACCATCAAACCTCAGTCATGATCCCAGGCCACATGTTTCCACAATGAAACCTCAGTCATTTTCTCAGGCCAAAGGTTTCCAGAATCAAACCTCAGTCATATTCCCAGGACACATGGTTCCAGAATCAAACCTGAGTCATTTTCGCAGGCCACAGGTTACAACAATCAAACATCACTCATGTTCCCAGGACACAGGTGTCCAGAATCAAACCTCAGTCATGTACCCAGGGAACAGGCTTCCAGCAACAAACCTTTGTCATATTCCCAGGACACAGGGTTCCAGAATCAAACCTCAGTCTTGTTCCCAGGACAGAAGTTTCCAGAATCAACCCGATATCATGTATCCTGGCCACAGTCTTCCAGTATCAAACCTCAGTCATGTTGCCAGGCCACAGGGTTCCACCATCAATCCTCACTCATGTTCCCAGGCCACAGGGTTCCAGAATCAAACCGTTCTCATGTTCCCAGGCCACAGGGTTCCAGAATCCACCGATGTCATGTTAAAGGCCACAGGGTTCCAGAATCAAACCGTTCTCATGTTCCCGGGCCACAGGGTTCCAGAATCAAGCCTCAGTCATTTTGCCAGGCCAGAGTGTTCCACCATCAAACCTCAGTCATGATCCCAGGCCACATGTTTCCACAATGAAACCTCAGTCATTTTCCCAGGCCAAAGGTTTCCAAAATCAAACCTCAGTCATGTTCCCAGGACACATGGTTCCAGAATCAAACCTGAGTCATGTGCGCGGGCCACAGGTTTCAACCATCAAACCTCAGTCATGTTCCCAGGACACAGGTGTCCAGAATCAAACCTCAGTCATGTTCCCAGGGCAGAGGCTTCCAGAAACAAACCTCAGTCATGTTCCCAGGACACAAGTTTCCAGAATCAACCAGATATCATGCTTCCTGGCCACAGTCTTCCAGAATCAAACCTTAGTCATGTTGCCAAGCCACAGGTTTCCACCATCAAACCTCAGACATGTTCCCAGGCCACAGGGTTCTAGAATCCACCGATGTCATGTTCCCAGGCCACAGGGTTCGAGAATCAATCCTCAGTTATGTTTCCCGGCTACAGGGTTCTAGAATAAAACCTCAGTCATGTTCCCAATCCACAGGGTTCCAGAACCAAGGCTCAGTCAGGTTCCCGGCCCACAGTATTCCACAATCTAAACAGAGGTCACATGCCCAGTCCCCAGGGTTCCAGAATCCACCGGTATCATGTTCCCAGGCCGCAGGGTTCCAGAATCAATCCTCAGTTATGTTCCCAGGCTACAGGGTTCCAGAATAAAACCTCAGTCATGTTCCCAGTCCACAGGGTTTCAGAACCAAGGCTCAGTCAGGTTCCCGGGGCACAGTATTCCACAATCTAAACAGATGTCATGTTCCCAGGCCACAGTTTTCCAGAATCACGCCTCAGTCATGTTCCCAGTCCACAGGGATCCAGAATCAAACGTCAGTCATGTTGCCAGGCCACAGGTTTTTGCCATCAAACCTCAGTCACGTTCCCGGGCCACAGGGTTCCAGAATCAAGCCTCAGTCTTTTTGCCAGGCCAGAGTGTTCCACCATCAAACCTCAGTCATGATCCCAGGCCACATGTTTCCACAATGAAACCTCAGTCATTTTCTCAGGCCAAAGGTTTCCAGAATCAAACCTCAGTCATATTCCCAGGACACATGGTTCCAGAATCAAACCTGAGTCATGTTCGCAGGCCACAGGTTACAACAATCAAACATCACTCATGTTCCCAGGACACAGGTGTCCAGAATCAAACCTCAGTCATGTACCCAGGGAACAGGCTTCCAGCAACAAACCTTTGTCATATTCCCAGGACACAGGGTTCCAGAATCAAACCTCAGTCTTGTTCCCAGGACAGAAGTTTCCAGAATCAACCCGATATCATGTATCCTGGCCACAGTCTTCCAGTATCAAACCTCAGTCATGTTGCCAGGCCACAGGGTTCCACCATCAATCCTCACTCATGTTCCCAGGCCACAGGGTTCCAGAATCAAACCGTTCTCATGTTCCCAGGCCACAGGGTTCCAGAATCCACCGATGTCATGTTAAAGGCCACAGGGTTCCAGAATCAAACCGTTCTCATGTTCCCGGGCCACAGGGTTCCAGAATCAAGCCTCAGTCATTTTGCCAGGCCAGAGTGTTCCACCATCAAACCTCAGTCATGATCCCAGGCCACATGTTTCCACAATGAAACCTCAGTCATTTTCCCAGGCCAAAGTTTTCCAGAATCAAACCTCAGTCATGTTCCCAGGACACATGGTTCCAGAATCAAACCTGAGTCATGTTCGCGGGCCACAGGTTTCAACCATCAAACCTCAGTCATGTTCCCAGGACACAGGTGTCCAGAATCAAACCTCAGTCATGTTCCCAGGGCACAGGCTTCCAGAAACAAACCTCAGTCATGTTCCCAGGACACAAGTTTCCAGAATCAACCAGATATCATGCTTCCTGGCCACAGTCTTCCAGAATCAAACCTTAGTCATGTTGCCAAGCCACAGGTTTCCACCATCAAACCTCAGACATGTTCCCAGGCCACAGGGTTCTAGAATCCACCGATGTCATGTTCCCAGGCCACAGGGTTCGAGAATCAATCCTCAGTTATGTTTCCAGGCTACAGGGTTCTAGAATAAAACCTCAGTCATGTTCCCAATCCACAGGGTTCCAGAACCAAGGCTCAGTCAGGTTCCCGGGCCACAGTATTCCACAATCTAAACAGAGGTCACATGCCCAGTCCCCAGGGTTCCAGAATCCACCGGTATCATGTTCCCAGGCCACAGGGTTCCAGAATCAATCCTCAGTTATGTTCCCAAGCTACAGGGTTCCAGAATTAAACCTCAGTCATGTTCCCAGTCCACAGGGTTTCAGAACCAAGGCTCAGTCAGGTTCCCGGGACACAGCATTCCACAATCTAAACAGATGTCATGTTCCCAGGCCACAGTTTTCCAGAATCACGCCTCAGTCATGTTCCCAGGCCACAGGGATCCAGAATCAAACGTCAGTCATGTTGCCAGGCCACAGGTTTCTGCCATCAAACCTCAGTCACGTTCCCGGGCCACAGGGTTCCAGAATCAAGCCTCAGTCATTTTGCCAGGCCAGAGTGTTCCACCATCAAACCTCAGTCATGATCCCAGGCCACATGTTTCCACAATGAAACCTCAGTCATTTTCTCAGGCCAAAGGTTTCCAGAATCAAACCTCAGTCATATTCCCAGGACACATGGTTCCAGAATCAAACCTGAGTCATGTTCGCAGGCCACAGGTTTCAACAATCAAACATCACTCATGTTCCCAGGACACAGGTGTCCAGAATCAAACCTCAGTCATGTACCCAGGGAACAGGCTTCCAGCAACAAACCTTTGTCATATTCCCAGGACACAGGGTTCCAGAATCAAACCTCAGTCTTGTTCCCAGGACAGAAGTTTCCAGAGTCAACCCGATATCATGTTTCCTGGCCACAGTCTTCCAGTATCAAACCTCAGTCATGTTGCCAGGCCACAGGGTTCCACCATCAATCCTCACTCATGTTCCCAGGCCACAGGGTTCCAGAATCAAACCGTTCTCATGTTCCCAGGCCACAGGGTTCCAGAATCCACCGATGTCATGTTAAAGGCCACAGGGTTCCAGAATCAAACCGTTCTCATGTTCCCGGGCCACAGGGTTCCAGAATCAAGCCTCAGTCATTTTGCCAGGCCAGAGTGTTCCACCATCAAACCTCAGTCATGATCCCAGGCCACATGTTTCCACAATGAAACCTCAGTCATTTTCCCAGGCCAAAGGTTTCCAAAATCAAACCTCAGTCATGTTCCCAGGACACATGGTTCCAGAATCAAACCTGAGTCATGTTCGCGGGCCACAGGTTTCAACCATCAAACCTCAGTCATGTTCCCAGGACACAGGTGTCCAGAATCAAACCTCAGTCATGTTCCCAGGGCACAGGCTTCCAGAAACAAACCTCAGTCATGTTCCCAGGACACAAGTTTCCAGAATCAACCAGATATCATGCTTCCTGGCCACAGTCTTCCAGAATCAAACCTTAGTCATGTTGCCAAGCCACAGGTTTCCACCATCAAACCTCAGACATGTTCCCAGGCCACAGGGTTCTAGAATCCACCGATGTCATGTTCCCAGGCCACAGGGTTCGAGAATCAATCCTCAGTTATGTTTCCAGGCTACAGGGTTCTAGAATAAAACCTCAGTCATGTTCCCAATCCACAGGGTTCCAGAACCAAGGCTCAGTCAGTTTCCCGGCCCACAGTATTCCACAATCTAAACAGAGGTCACATGCCCAGTCCCCAGGGTTCCAGAATCCACCGGTATCATGTTCCCAGGCCGCAGGGTTCCAGAATCAATCCTCAGTTATGTTCCCAGGCTACAGGGTTCCAGAATAAAACCTCAGTCATGTTCCCAGTCCACAGGGTTTCAGAACCAAGGCTCAGTCAGGTTCCCGGGGCACAGTATTCCACAATCTAAACAGATGTCATGTTCCCAGGCCACAGTTTTCCAGAATCACGCCTCAGTCATGTTCCCAGGCCACAGGGATCCAGAATCAAACGTCAGTCATGTTGCCAGGCCTCAGGTTTCTGCCATCAAACCTCAGTCATGTTCCCGGGCCACAGGGTTCCAGAATCAAGCCTCAGTCATTTTGCCAGGCCAGACTGTTCCACCATCAAACCTCAGTCATGATCCCAGGCCACATGTTTCCACAATGAAACCTCAGTCATTTTCTCAGGCCAAAGGTTTCCAGAATCAAACCTCAGTCATATTCCCAGGACACATGGTTCCAGAATCAAACCTGAGTCATGTTCGCAGGCCACAGGTTTCAACAATCAAACATCACTCATGTTCCCAGGACACAGGTGTCCAGAATCAAACCTCAGTCATGTACCCAGGGAACAGGCTTCCAGCAACAAACCTTTGTCATATTCCCAGGACACAGGGTTCCAGAATCAAACCTCAGTCTTGTTCCCAGGACAGAAGTTTCCAGAGTCAACCCGATATCATGTTTCCTGGCCACAGTCTTCCAGTATCAAACCTCAGTCATGTTGCCAGGCCACAGGGTTCCACCATCAATCCTCACTCATGTTCCCAGGCCACAGGGTTCCAGAATCAAACCGTTCTCATGTTCCCAGGCCACAGGGTTCCAGAATCCACCGATGTCATGTTAAAGGCCACAGGGTTCCAGAATCAAACCGTTCTCATGTTCCCGGGCCACAGGGTTCCAGAATCAAGCCTCAGTCATTTTGCCAGGCCAGAGTGTTCCACCATCAAACCTCAGTCATGATCCCAGGCCACATGTTTCCACAATGAAACCTCAGTCATTTTCCCAGGCCAAAGGTTTCCAAAATCAAACCTCAGTCATGTTCCCAGGACACATGGTTCCAGAATCAAACCTGAGTCATGTTCGCGGGCCACAGGTTTCAACCATCAAACCTCAGTCATGTTCCCAGGACACAGGTGTCCAGAATCAAACCTCAGTCATGTTCCCAGGGCACAGGCTTCCAGAAACAAACCTCAGTCATGTTCCCAGGACACAAGTTTCCAGAATCAACCAGATATCATGCTTCCTGGCCACAGTCTTCCAGAATCAAACCTTAGTCATGTTGCCAAGCCACAGGTTTCCACCATCAAACCTCAGACATGTTCCCAGGCCACAGGGTTCTAGAATCCACCGATGTCATGTTCCCAGGCCACAGGGTTCGAGAATCAATCCTCAGTTATGTTTCCAGGCTACAGGGTTCTAGAATAAAACCTCAGTCATGTTCCCAATCCACAGGGTTCCAGAACCAAGGCTCAGTCAGTTTCCCGGCCCACAGTATTCCACAATCTAAACAGAGGTCACATGCCCAGTCCCCAGGGTTCCAGAATCCACCGGTATCATGTTCCCAGGCCGCAGGGTTCCAGAATCAATCCTCAGTTATGTTCCCAGGCTACAGGGTTCCAGAATAAAACCTCAGTCATGTTCCCAGTCCACAGGGTTTCAGAACCAAGGCTCAGTCAGGTTCCCGGGGCACAGTATTCCACAATCTAAACAGATGTCATGTTCCCAGGCCACAGTTTTCCAGAATCACGCCTCAGTCATGTTCCCAGGCCACAGGGATCCAGAATCAAACGTCAGTCATGTTGCCAGGCCTCAGGTTTCTGCCATCAAACCTCAGTCATGTTCCCGGGCCACAGGGTTCCAGAATCAAGCCTCAGTCATTTTGCCAGGCCAGAGTGTTCCACCATCAAACCTCAGTCATGATCCCAGGCCACATGTTTCCACAATGAAACCTCAGTCATTTTCTCAGGCCAAAGGTTTCCAGAATCAAACCTCAGTCATATTCCCAGGACACATGGTTCCAGAATCAAACCTGAGTCATGTTCGCAGGCCACAGGTTTCAACAATCAAACATCACTCATGTTCCCAGGACACAGGTGTTCAGAATCAAACCTCAGTCATGTACCCAGGGAACAGGCTTCCAGCAACAAACCTTTGTCATATTCCCAGGACACAGGGTTCCAGAATCAAACCTCAGTCTTGTTCCCAGGACAGAAGTTTCCAGAATCAACCCGATATCATGTATCCTGGCCACAGTCTTCCAGTATCAAACCTCAGTCATGTTGCCAGGCCACAGGGTTCCACCATCAATCCTCACTCATGTTCCCAGGCCACAGGGTTCCAGAATCAAACCGTTCTCATGTTCCCAGGCCACAGGGTTCCAGAATCCACCGATGTCATGTTAAAGGCCACAGGGTTCCAGAATCAAACCGTTCTCATGTTCCCGGGCCACAGGGTTCCAGAATCAAGCCTCAGTCATTTTGCCAGGCCAGAGTGTTCCACCATCAAACCTCAGTCATGATCCCAGGCCACATGTTTCCACATTGAAACCTCAGTCATTTTCCCAGGCCAAAGGTTTCCAAAATCAAACCTCAGTCATGTTCCCAGGACACATGGTTCCAGAATCAAACCTGAGTCATGTTCGCGGGCCACAGGTTTCAACCATCAAACCTCAGTCATTTTCCCAGGACACAGGTGTCCAGAATCAAACCTCAGTCATGTTCCCAGGGCACAGGCTTCCAGAAACAAACCTCAGTCATGTTCCCAGGACACAAGTTTCCAGAATCAACCAGATATCATGCTTCCTGGCCACAGTCTTCCAGAATCAAACCTTAGTCATGTTGCCAAGCCACAGGTTTCCACCATCAAACCTCAGACATGTTCCCAGGCCACAGGGTTCTAGAATCCACCGATGTCATGTTCCCAGGCCACAGGGTTCGAGAATCAATCCTCAGTTATGTTTCCAGGCTACAGGGTTCTAGAATAAAACCTCAGTCATGTTCCCAATCCACAGGGTTCCAGAACCAAGGCTCAGTCAGGTTCCCGGGCCACAGTATTCCACAATCTAAACAGAGGTCACATGCCCAGTCCCCAGGGTTCCAGAATCCACCGGTATCATGTTCCCAGGCCACAGGGTTCCAGAATCAATCCTCGGTTATGTTCCCAAGCTACAGGGTTCCAGAATTAAACCTCAGTCATGTTCCCAGTCCACAGGATTTCAGAACCAAGGCTCAGTCAGGTTCCCGGGACACAGCATTCCACAATCTAAACAGATGTCATGTTCCCAGGCCACAGTTTTCCAGAATCACGCCTCAGTCATGTTCCCAGGCCACAGGGATCCAGAATCAAACGTCAGTCATGTTGCCAGGCCACAGGTTTCTGCCATCAAACCTCAGTCACGTTCCCGGGCCACAGGGTTCCAGAATCAAGCCTCAGTCATTTTGCCAAGCCAGAGTGTTCCACCATCAAACCTCAGTCATGATCCCAGGCCACATGTTTCCACAATGAAACCTCAGTCATTTTCTCAGGCCAAAGGTTTCCAGAATCAAACCTCAGTCATATTCCCAGGACACATGGTTCCAGAATCAAACCTGAGTCATGTTCGCAGGCCACAGGTTTCAACAATCAAACATCACTCATGTTCCCAGGACACAGGTGTCCAGAATCAAACCTCAGTCATGTTCCCAGGGAACAGGCTTCCAGCAACAAACCTTTGTCATATTCCCAGGACACAGGGTTCCAGAATCAAACCTCAGTCTTGTTCCCAGGACAGAAGTTTCCAGAATCAACCCGATATCATGTTTCCTGGCCACAGTCTTCCAGTATCAAACCTCAGTCATGTTGCCAGGCCACAGGGTTCCACCATCAATCCTCACTCATGTTCCCAGGCCACAGGGTTCCAGAATCAAACCGTTCTCATGTTCCCAGGCCACAGGGTTCCAGAATCCACCGATGTCATGTTAAAGGCCACAGGGTTCCAGAATCAAACCGTTCTCATGTTCCCGGGGCACAGGGATCCAGAATCAAGCCTCAGTCATTTTGCCAGGCCAGAGTGTTCCACCATCAAACCTCAGTCATGATCCCAGGCCACATGTTTCCACAATGAAACCTCAGTCATTTTCCCAGGCCAAAGGTTTCCAAAATCAAACCTCAGTCATGTTCCCAGGACACATGGTTCCAGAATCAAACCTGAGTCATGTTCGCGGGCCACAGGTTTCAACCATCAAACCTCAGTCATGTTCCCAGGACACAGGTGTCCAGAATCAAACCTCAGTCATGTTCCCAGGGCACAGGCTTCCAGAAACAAACCTCAGTCATGTTCCCAGGACACAAGTTTCCAGAATCAACCAGATATCATGCTTCCTGGCCACAGTCTTCCAGAATCAAACCTTAGTCATGTTGCCAAGCCACAGGTTTCCACGGTCAAACCTCAGACATGTTCCCAGGCCACAGGGTTCTAGAATCCACCGATGTCATGTTCCCAGGCCACAGGGTTCGAGAATCAATCCTCAGTTATGTTTCCAGGCTACAGGGTTCTAGAATAAAACCTCAGTCATGTTCCCAATCCACAGGGTTCCAGAACCAAGGCTCAGTCAGGTTCCCGGGCCACAGTATTCCACAATCTAAACAGAGGTCACATGCCCAGTCCCCAGGGTTCCAGAATCCACCGGTATCATGTTCCCAGGCCACAGGGTTCCAGAATCAATCCTCAGTTATGTTCCCAAGCTACAGGGTTCCAGAATTAAACCTCAGTCATGTTCCCAGTCCACAGGGTTTCAGAAC
Organism: Balaenoptera physalus; assembly: GCF_965194825.1. Classification (NCBI taxonomy): domain Eukaryota; kingdom Metazoa; phylum Chordata; class Mammalia; order Artiodactyla; family Balaenopteridae; genus Balaenoptera; species Balaenoptera physalus. The sequence goes on along the minus strand of NW_028126442.1, from coordinate 623,625 downwards.
CAAGGCTCAGTCAGGTTCCCGGGGCACAGCATTCCACAATCTAAACAGATGTCATGTTCCCAGGCCACAGTTTTCCAGAATCACGCCTCAGTCATGTTCCCAGGCCACAGGGATCCAGAATCAAACGTCAGTCATGTTGCCAGGCCACAGGTTTCTGCCATCAAACCTCAGTCACGTTCCCGGGCCACAGGGTTCCAGAATCAAGCCTCAGTCATTTTGCCAGGCCAGAGTGTTCCACCATCAAACCTCAGTCATGATCCCAGGCCACATGTTTCCACAATGAAACCTCAGTCACTTTCTCAGGCCAAAGGTTTCCAGAATCAAACCTCAGTCATATTCCCAGGACACATGGTTCCAGAATCAAACCTGAGTCATGTTCGCAGGCCACAGGTTTCAACAATCAAACATCACTCATGTTCCCAGGACACAGGTGTTCAGAATCAAACCTCAGTCATGTACCCAGGGAACATGCTTCAAGCAACAAACCTTTGTCATATTCCCAGGACACAGGGTTCCAGAATCAAACCTCAGTCTTGTTCCCAGGACAGAAGTTTCCAGAATCAACCCGATATCATGTTTCCTGGCCACAGTCTTCCAGTATCAAACCTCAGTCATGTTGCCAGGCCACAGGGTTCCACCATCAATCCTCACTCATGTTCCCAGGCCACAGGGTTCCAGAATCAAACCGTTCTCATGTTCCCAGGCCACAGGGTTCCAGAATCCACCGATGTCATGTTAAAGGCCACAGGGTTCCAGAATCAAACCGTTCTCATGTTCCCGGGGCACAGGGATCCAGAATCAAGCCTCAGTCATTTTGCCAGGCCAGAGTGTTCCACCATCAAACCTCAGTCATGATCCCAGGCCACATGTTTCCACAATGAAACCTCAGTCATTTTCCCAGGCCAAAGGTTTCCAAAATCAAACCTCAGTCATGTTCCCAGGACACATGGTTCCAGAATCAAACCTGAGTCATGTTCGCGGGCCACAGGTTTCAACCATCAAACCTCAGTCATGTTCCCAGGACACAGGTGTCCAGAATCAAACCTCAGTCATGTTCCCAGGGCACAGGCTTCCAGAAACAAACCTCAGTCATGTTCCCAGGACACAAGTTTCCAGAATCAACCAGATATCATGCTTCCTGGCCACAGTCTTCCAGAATCAAACCTTAGTCATGTTGCCAAGCCACAGGTTTCCACGGTCAAACCTCAGACATGTTCCCAGGCCACAGGGTTCTAGAATCCACCGATGTCATGTTCCCAGGCCACAGGGTTCGAGAATCAATCCTCAGTTATGTTTCCAGGCTACAGGGTTCTAGAATAAAACCTCAGTCATGTTCCCAATCCACAGGGTTCCAGAACCAAGGCTCAGTCAGGTTCCCGGCCCACAGTATTCCACAATCTAAACAGAGGTCACATGCCCAGTCCCCAGGGTTCCAGAATCCACCGGTATCATGTTCCCAGGCCGCAGGGTTCCAGAATCAATCCTCAGTTATGTTCCCAGGCTACAGGGTTCCAGAATAAAACCTCAGTCATGTTCCCAGTCCACAGGGTTTCAGAACCAAGGCTCAGTCAGGTTCCCGGGGCACAGTATTCCACAATCTAAACAGATGTCATGTTCCCAGGCCACAGTTTTCCAGAATCACGCCTCAGTCATGTTCCCAGGCCACAGGGATCCAGAATCAAACGTCAGTCATGTTGCCAGGCCTCAGGTTTCTGCCATCAAACCTCAGTCATGTTCCCGGGCCACAGGGTTCCAGAATCAAGCCTCAGTCATTTTGCCAGGCCAGAGTGTTCCACCATCAAACCTCAGTCATGATCCCAGGCCACATGTTTCCACAATGAAACCTCAGTCATTTTCTCAGGCCAAAGGTTTCCAGAATCAAACCTCAGTCATATTCCCAGGACACATGGTTCCAGAATCAAACCTGAGTCATGTTCGCAGGCCACAGGTTTCAACAATCAAACATCACTCATGTTCCCAGGACACAGGTGTTCAGAATCAAACCTCAGTCATGTACCCAGGGAACAGGCTTCCAGCAACAAACCTTTGTCATATTCCCAGGACACAGGGTTCCAGAATCAAACCTCAGTCTTGTTCCCAGGACAGAAGTTTCCAGAATCAACCCGATATCATGTATCCTGGCCACAGTCTTCCAGTATCAAACCTCAGTCATGTTGCCAGGCCACAGGGTTCCACCATCAATCCTCACTCATGTTCCCAGGCCACAGGGTTCCAGAATCAAACCGTTCTCATGTTCCCAGGCCACAGGGTTCCAGAATCCACCGATGTCATGTTAAAGGCCACAGGGTTCCAGAATCAAACCGTTCTCATGTTCCCGGGCCACAGGGTTCCAGAATCAAGCCTCAGTCATTTTGCCAGGCCAGAGTGTTCCACCATCAAACCTCAGTCATGATCCCAGGCCACATGTTTCCACATTGAAACCTCAGTCATTTTCCCAGGCCAAAGGTTTCCAAAATCAAACCTCAGTCATGTTCCCAGGACACATGGTTCCAGAATCAAACCTGAGTCATGTTCGCGGGCCACAGGTTTCAACCATCAAACCTCAGTCATTTTCCCAGGACACAGGTGTCCAGAATCAAACCTCAGTCATGTTCCCAGGGCACAGGCTTCCAGAAACAAACCTCAGTCATGTTCCCAGGACACAAGTTTCCAGAATCAACCAGATATCATGCTTCCTGGCCACAGTCTTCCAGAATCAAACCTTAGTCATGTTGCCAAGCCACAGGTTTCCACCATCAAACCTCAGACATGTTCCCAGGCCACAGGGTTCTAGAATCCACCGATGTCATGTTCCCAGGCCACAGGGTTCGAGAATCAATCCTCAGTTATGTTTCCAGGCTACAGGGTTCTAGAATAAAACCTCAGTCATGTTCCCAATCCACAGGGTTCCAGAACCAAGGCTCAGTCAGGTTCCCGGGCCACAGTATTCCACAATCTAAACAGAGGTCACATGCCCAGTCCCCAGGGTTCCAGAATCCACCGGTATCATGTTCCCAGGCCACAGGGTTCCAGAATCAATCCTCGGTTATGTTCCCAAGCTACAGGGTTCCAGAATTAAACCTCAGTCATGTTCCCAGTCCACAGGATTTCAGAACCAAGGCTCAGTCAGGTTCCCGGGACACAGCATTCCACAATCTAAACAGATGTCATGTTCCCAGGCCACAGTTTTCCAGAATCACGCCTCAGTCATGTTCCCAGGCCACAGGGATCCAGAATCAAACGTCAGTCATGTTGCCAGGCCACAGGTTTCTGCCATCAAACCTCAGTCACGTTCCCGGGCCACAGGGTTCCAGAATCAAGCCTCAGTCATTTTGCCAAGCCAGAGTGTTCCACCATCAAACCTCAGTCATGATCCCAGGCCACATGTTTCCACAATGAAACCTCAGTCATTTTCTCAGGCCAAAGGTTTCCAGAATCAAACCTCAGTCATATTCCCAGGACACATGGTTCCAGAATCAAACCTGAGTCATGTTCGCAGGCCACAGGTTTCAACAATCAAACATCACTCATGTTCCCAGGACACAGGTGTCCAGAATCAAACCTCAGTCATGTTCCCAGGGAACAGGCTTCCAGCAACAAACCTTTGTCATATTCCCAGGACACAGGGTTCCAGAATCAAACCTCAGTCTTGTTCCCAGGACAGAAGTTTCCAGAATCAACCCGATATCATGTTTCCTGGCCACAGTCTTCCAGTATCAAACCTCAGTCATGTTGCCAGGCCACAGGGTTCCACCATCAATCCTCACTCATGTTCCCAGGCCACAGGGTTCCAGAATCAAACCGTTCTCATGTTCCCAGGCCACAGGGTTCCAGAATCCACCGATGTCATGTTAAAGGCCACAGGGTTCCAGAATCAAACCGTTCTCATGTTCCCGGGGCACAGGGATCCAGAATCAAGCCTCAGTCATTTTGCCAGGCCAGAGTGTTCCACCATCAAACCTCAGTCATGATCCCAGGCCACATGTTTCCACAATGAAACCTCAGTCATTTTCCCAGGCCAAAGGTTTCCAAAATAAAACCTCAGTCATGTTCCCAGGACACATGGTTCCAGAATCAAACCTGAGTCATGTTCGCGGGCCACAGGTTTCAACCATCAAACCTCAGTCATGTTCCCAGGACACAGGTGTCCAGAATCAAACCTCAGTCATGTTCCCAGGGCACAGGCTTCCAGAAACAAACCTCAGTCATGTTCCCAGGACACAAGTTTCCAGAATCAACCAGATATCATGCTTCCTGGCCACAGTCTTCCAGAATCAAACCTTAGTCATGTTGCCAAGCCACAGGTTTCCACGGTCAAACCTCAGACATGTTCCCAGGCCACAGGGTTCTAGAATCCACCGATGTCATGTTCCCAGGCCACAGGGTTCGAGAATCAATCCTCAGTTATGTTTCCAGGCTACAGGGTTCTAGAATAAAACCTCAGTCATGTTCCCAATCCACAGGGTTCCAGAACCAAGGCTCAGTCAGGTTCCCGGGCCACAGTATTCCACAATCTAAACAGAGGTCACATGCCCAGTCCCCAGGGTTCCAGAATCCACCGGTATCATGTTCCCAGGCCACAGGGTTCCAGAATCAATCCTCAGTTATGTTCCCAAGCTACAGGGTTCCAGAATTAAACCTCAGTCATGTTCCCAGTCCACAGGGTTTCAGAACCAAGGCTCAGTCAGGTTCCCGGGGCACAGCATTCCACAATCTAAACAGATGTCATGTTCCCAGGCCACAGTTTTCCAGAATCACGCCTCAGTCATGTTCCCAGGCCACAGGGATCCAGAATCAAACGTCAGTCATGTTGCCAGGCCACAGGTTTCTGCCATCAAACCTCAGTCACGTTCCCGGGCCACAGGGTTCCAGAATCAAGCCTCAGTCATTTTGCCAGGCCAGAGTGTTCCACCATCAAACCTCAGTCATGATCCCAGGCCACATGTTTCCACAATGAAACCTCAGTCATTTTCTCAGGCCAAAGGTTTCCAGAATCAAACCTCAGTCATATTCAAAGGACACATGGTTCCAGAATCAAACCTGAGTCATGTTCGCAGGCCACAGGTTTCAACAATCAAACATCACTCATGTTCCCAGGACACAGGTGTTCAGAATCAAACCTCAGTCATGTACCCAGGGAACATGCTTCAAGCAACAAACCTTTGTCATATTCCCAGGACACAGGGTTCCAGAATCAAACCTCAGTCTTGTTCCCAGGACAGAAGTTTCCAGAATCAACCCGATATCATGTTTCCTGGCCACAGTCTTCCAGTATCAAACCTCAGTCATGTTGCCAGGCCACAGGGTTCCACCATCAATCCTCACTCATGTTCCCAGGCCACAGGGTTCCAGAATCAAACCGTTCTCATGTTCCCAGGCCACAGGGTTCCAGAATCCACCGATGTCATGTTAAAGGCCACAGGGTTCCAGAATCAAACCGTTCTCATGTTCCCGGGCCACAGGGATCCAGAATCAAGCCTCAGTCATTTTGCCAGGCCAGAGTGTTCCACCATCAAACCTCAGTCATGATCCCAGGCCACATGTTTCCACAATGAAACCTCAGTCATTTTCCCAGGCCAAAGGTTTCCAAAATCAAACCTCAGTCATGTTCCCAGGACACATGGTTCCAGAATCAAACCTGAGTCATGTTCGCGGGCCACAGGTTTCAACCATCAAACCTCAGTCATGTTCCCAGGACACAGGTGTCCAGAATCAAACCTCAGTCATGTTCCCAGGGCACAGGCTTCCAGAAACAAACCTCAGTCATGTTCCCAGGACACAAGTTTCCAGAATCAACCAGATATCATGCTTCCTGGCCACAGTCTTCCAGAATCAAACCTTAGTCATGTTGCCAAGCCACAGGTTTCCACGGTCAAACCTCAGACATGTTCCCAGGCCACAGGGTTCTAGAATCCACCGATGTCATGTTCCCAGGCCACAGGGTTCGAGAATCAATCCTCAGTTATGTTTCCAGGCTACAGGGTTCTAGAATAAAACCTCAGTCATGTTCCCAATCCACAGGGTTCCAGAACCAAGGCTCAGTCAGGTTCCCGGCCCACAGTATTCCACAATCTAAACAGAGGTCACATGCCCAGTCCCCAGGGTTCCAGAATCCACCGGTATCATGTTCCCAGGCCACAGGGTTCCAGAATCAATCCTCAGTTATGTTCCCAAGCTACAGGGTTCCAGAATTAAACCTCAGTCATGTTCCCAGTCCACAGGGTTTCAGAACCAAGGCTCAGTCAGGTTCCCGTGGCACAGCATTCCACAATCTAAACAGATGTCATGTTCCCAGGCCACAGTTTTCCAGAATCACGCCTCAGTCATGTTCCCAGGCCACAGGGATCCAGAATCAAACGTCAGTCATGTTGCCAGGCCACAGGTTTCTGCCATCAAACCTCAGTCACGTTCCCGGGCCACAGGGTTCCAGAATCAAGCCTCAGTCATTTTGCCAGGCCAGAGTGTTCCACCATCAAACCTCAGTCATGATCCCAGGCCACATGTTTCCACAATGAAACCTCAGTCATTTTCTCAGGCCAAAGGTTTCCAGAATCAAACCTCAGTCATATTCCCAGGACACATGGTTCCAGAATCAAACCTGAGTCATGTTCGCAGGCCACAGGTTTCAACAATCAAACATCACTCATGTTCCCAGGACACAGGTGTTCAGAATCAAACCTCAGTCATGTACCCAGGGAACAGGCTTCCAGCAACAAACCTTTGTCATATTCCCAGGACACAGGGTTCCAGAATCAAACCTCAGTCTTGTTCCCAGGAGAGAACTTTCCAGAATCAACCCGATATCATGTTTCCTGGCCACAGTCTTCCAGTATCAAACCTCAGTCATGTTGCCAGGCCACAGGGTTCCACCATCAATCCTCACTCATGTTCCCAGGCCACAGGGTTCCAGAATCAAACCGTTCTCATGTTCCCAGGCCACAGGGTTCCAGAATCCACCGATGTCATGTTAAAGGCCACAGGGTTCCAGAATCAAACCGTTCTCATGTTCCCGGGCCACAGGGTTCCAGAATCAAGCCTCAGTCATTTTGCCAGGCCAGAGTGTTCCACCATCAAACCTCAGTCATGATCCCAGGCCACATGTTTCCACAATGAAACCTCAGTCATTTTCCCAGGCCAAACGTTTCCAAAATCAAACCTCAGTCATGTTCCCAGGACACATGGTTCCAGAATCAAACCTGAGTCATGTTTGCGGGCCACAGGTTTCAACCATCAAACCTCAGTCATGTTCCCAGGACACAGGTGTCCAGAATCAAACCTCAGTCATGTTCCCAGGGCACAGGCTTCCAGAAACAAACCTCAGTCATGTTCCCAGGACACAAGTTTCCAGAATCAACCAGATATCATGCTTCCTGGCCACAGTCTTCCAGAATCAAACCTTAGTCATGTTGCCAAGCCACAGGTTTCCACCATCAAACCTCAGACATGTTCCCAGGCCACAGGGTTCTAGAATCCACCGATGTCATGTTCCCAGGCCACAGGGTTCGAGAATCAATCCTCAGTTATGTTTCCAGGCTACAGGGTTCTAGAATAAAACATCAGTCATGTTCCCAATCCACAGGGTTCCAGAACCAAGGCTCAGTCAGGTTCCCGGGCCACAGTATTCCACAATCTAAACAGAGGTCACATGCCCAGTCCCCAGGGTTCCAGAATCCACCGGTATCATGTTCCCAGGCCACAGGGTTCCAGAATCAATCCTCGGTTATGTTCCCAAGCTACAGGGTTCCAGAATTAAACCTCAGTCATGTTCCCAGTCCACAGGATTTCAGAACCAAGGCTCAGTCAGGTTCCCGGGACACAGCATTCCACAATCTAAACAGATGTCATGTTCAAAGGCCACAGTTTTCCAGAATCACGCCTCAGTCATGTTCCCAGGCCACAGGGATCCAGAATCAAACGTCAGTCATGTTGCCAGGCCACAGGTTTCTGCCATCAAACCTCAGTCACGTTCCCGGGCCACAGGGTTCCAGAATCAAGCCTCAGTCATTTTGCCAAGCCAGAGTGTTCCACCATCAAACCTCAGTCATGATCCCAGGCCACATGTTTCCACAATGAAACCTCAGTCATTTTCTCAGGCCAAAGGTTTCCAGAATCAAACCTCAGTCATATTCCCAGGACACATGGTTCCAGAATCAAACCTGAGTCATGTTCGCAGGCCACAGGTTTCAACAATCAAACATCACTCATGTTCCCAGGACACAGGTGTCCAGAATCAAACCTCAGTCATGTTCCCAGGGAACAGGCTTCCAGCAACAAACCTTTGTCATATTCCCAGGACACAGGGTTCCAGAATCAAACCTCAGTCTTGTTCCCAGGACAGAAGTTTCCAGAATCAACCCGATATCATGTTTCCTGGCCACAGTCTTCCAGTATCAAACCTCAGTCATGTTGCCAGGCCACAGGGTTCCACCATCAATCCTCACTCATGTTCCCAGGCCACAGGGTTCCAGAATCAAACCGTTCTCATGTTCCCAGGCCACAGGGTTCCAGAATCCACCGATGTCATGTTAAAGGCCACAGGGTTCCAGAATCAAACCGTTCTCATGTTCCCGGGCCACAGGGTTCCAGAATCAAGCCTCAGTCATTTTGCCAGGCCAGAGTGTTCCACCATCAAACCTCAGTCATTATCCCAGGCCACATGTTTCCACAATGAAACCTCAGTCATTTTCCCAGGCCAAAGGTTTCCAAAATCAAACCTCAGTCATGTTCCCAGGACACATGGTTCCAGAATCAAACCTGAGTCATGTGTGCGGGCCACAGGTTTCAACCATCAAACCTCAGTCATGTTCCCAGGACACAGGTGTCCAGAATCAAACCTCAGTCATGTTCCCAGGGCACAGGCTTCCAGAAACAAACCTCAGTCATGTTCCCAGGACACAAGTTTCCAGAATCAACCAGATATCATGCTTCCTGGCCACAGTCTTCCAGAATCAAACCTTAGTCATGTTGCCAAGCCACAGGTTTCCACGGTCAAACCTCAGACATGTTCCCAGGCCACAGGGTTCTAGAATCCACCGATGTCATGTTCCCAGGCCACAGGGTTCGAGAATCAATCCTCAGTTATGTTTCCAGGCTACAGGGTTCTAGAATAAAACCTCAGTCATGTTCCCAATCCACAGGGTTCCAGAACCAAGGCTCAGTCAGGTTCCCGGCCCACAGTATTCCACAATCTAAACAGAGGTCACATGCCCAGTCCCCAGGGTTCCAGAATCCACCGGTATCATGTTCCCAGGCCACAGGGTTCCAGAATCAATCCTCAGTTATGTTCCCAAGCTACAGGGTTCCAGAATTAAACCTCAGTCATGTTCCCAGTCCACAGGGTTTCAGAACCAAGGCTCAGTCAGGTTCCCGGGGCACAGCATTCCACAATCTAAACAGATGTCATGATCCCAGGCCACATGTTTCCACAATGAAACCTCAGTCATTTTCTCAGGCCAAAGGTTTCCAGAATCAAACCTCAGTCATATTCCCAGGACACATGGTTCCAGAATCAAACCTGAGTCATGTTCGCAGGCCACAGGTTTCAACAATCAAACATCACTCATGTTCCCAGGACACAGGTGTTCAGAATCAAACCTCAGTCATGTACCCAGGGAACAGGCTTCCAGCAACAAACCTTTGTCATATTCCCAGGACACAGGGTTCCAGAATCAAACCTCAGTCTTGTTCCCAGGACAGAAGTTTCCAGAATCAACCCGATATCATGTTTCCTGGCCACAGTCTTCCAGTATCAAACCTCAGTCATGTTGCCAGGCCACAGGGTTCCACCATCAATCCTCACTCATGTTCCCAGGCCACAGGGTTCCAGAATCAAACCGTTCTCATGTTCCCAGGCCACAGGGTTCCAGAATCCACCGATGTCATGTTAAAGGCCACAGGGTTCCAGAATCAAACCGTTCTCATGTTCCCGGGGCACAGGGATCCAGAATCAAGCCTCAGTCATTTTGCCAGGCCAGAGTGTTCCACCATCAAACCTCAGTCATGATCCCAGGCCACATGTTTCCACAATGAAACCTCAGTCATTTTCCCAGGCCAAAGGTTTCCAAAATCAAACCTCAGTCATGTTCCCAGGACACATGGTTCCAGAATCAAACCTGAGTCATGTTCGCGGGCCACAGGTTTCAACCATCAAACCTCAGTCATGTTCCCAGGACACAGGTGTCCAGAATCAAACCTCAGTCATGTTCCCAGGGCACAGGCTTCCAGAAACAAACCTCAGTCATGTTCCCAGGACACAAGTTTCCAGAATCAACCAGATATCATGCTTCCTGGCCACAGTCTTCCAGAATCAAACCTTAGTCATGTTGCCAAGCCACAGGTTTCCACGGTCAAACCTCAGACATGTTCCCAGGCCACAGGGTTCTAGAATCCACCGATGTCATGTTCCCAGGCCACAGGGTTCGAGAATCAATCCTCAGTTATGTTTCCAGGCTACAGGGTTCTAGAATAAAACCTCAGTCATGTTCCCAATCCACAGGGTTCCAGAACCAAGGCTCAGTCAGGTTCCCGGCCCACAGTATTCCACAATCTAAACAGAGGTCACATGCCCAGTCCCCAGGGTTCCTGAATCCACCGGTATCATGTTCCCAGGCCACAGGGTTCCAGAATCAATCCTCAGTTATGTTCCCAAGCTACAGGGTTCCAGAATTAAACCTCAGTCATGTTCCCAGTCCACAGGGTTTCAGAACCAAGGCTCAGTCAGGTTCCCGGGGCACAGTATTCCACAATCTAAACAGATGTCATGTTCCCAGGCCACAGTTTTCCAGAATCACGCCTCAGTCATGTTCCCAGGCCACAGGGATCCAGAATCAAACGTCAGTCATGTTGCCAGGCCACAGGTTTCTGCCATCAAACCTCAGTCACGTTCCCGGGCCACAGGGTTCCAGAATCAAGCCTCAGTCATTTTGCCAGGCCAGAGTGTTCCACCATCAAACCTCAGTCATGATCCCAGGCCACATGTTTCCACAATGAAACCTCAGTCATTTTCTCAGGCCAAAGGTTTCCAGAATCAAACCTCAGTCATATTCCCAGGACACATGGTTCCAGAATCAAACCTGAGTCATGTTCGCAGGCCACAGGTTTCAACAATCAAACATCACTCATGTTCCCAGGACACAGGTGTCCAGAATCAAACCTCAGTCATGTACCCAGGAAACAGGCTTCCAGCAACAAACCTTTGTCATATTCCCAGGACACAGGGTTCCAGAATCAAACCTCAGTCTTGTTCCCAGGACAGAAGTTTCCAGAATCAACCCGATATCATGTTTCCTGGCCACAGTCTTCCAGTATCAAACCTCAGTCATGTTGCCAGGCCACAGGGTTCCACCATCAATCCTCACTCATGTTCCCAGGCCACAGGGTTCCAGAATCAAACCGTTCTCATGTTCCCAGGCCACAGGGTTCCAGAATCCACCGATGTCATGTTAAAGGCCACAGGGTTCCAGAATCAAACCGTTCTCATGTTCCCGGGCCACAGGGTTCCAGAATCAAGCCTCAGTCATTTTGCCAGGCCAGAGTGTTCCACCATCAAACCTCAGTCATGATCCCAGGCCACATGTTTCCACAATGAAACCTCAGTCATTTTCCCAGGCCAAAGGTTTCCAAAATCAAACCTCAGTCATGTTCCCAGGACACAGGTGTCCAGAATCAAACCTCAGTCATGTTCCCAGGGCACAGGCTTCCAGAAACAAACCTCAGTCATGTTCCCAGGACACAAGTTTCCAGAATCAACCAGATATCATGCTTCCTGGCCACAGTCTTCCAGAATCAAACCTTAGTCATGTTGCCAAGCCACAGGTTTCCACCATCAAACCTCAGACATGTTCCCAGGCCACAGGGTTCTAGAATCCACTGATGTCATGTTCCTAGGCCACAGGGTTCGAGAATCAATCCTCAGTTATGTTTCCAGGCTACAGGGTTCTAGAATAAAACCTCAGTCATGTTCCCAATCCACAGGGTTCCAGAACCAAGGCTCAGTCAGGTTCCCGGGCCACAGTATTCCACAATCTAAACAGAGGTCACATGCCGAGTCCCCAGGGTTCCAGAATCCACCGGTATCATGTTCCCAGGCCACAGGGTTCCAGAATCAATCCTCGGTTATGTTCCCAAGCTACAGGGTTCCAGAATTAAACCTCAGTCATGTTCCCAGTCCACAGGATTTCAGAACCAAGGCTCAGTCAGGTTCCCGGGACACAGCATTCCACAATCTAAACAGATGTCATGTTCCCAGGCCACAGTTTTCCAGAATCACGCCTCAGTCATGTTCCCAGGCCACAGGGATCCAGAATCAAACGTCAGTCATGTTGCCAGGCCACAGGTTTCTGCCATCAAACCTCAGTCACGTTCCCGGGCCACAGGGTTCCAGAATCAAGCCTCAGTCATTTTGCCAGGCCAGAGTGTTCCACCATCAAACCTCAGTCATGATCCCAGGCCACATGTTTCCACAATGAAACCTCAGTCATTTTCTCAGGCCAAAGGTTTCCAGAATCAAACCTCAGTCATATTCCCAGGACACATGGTTCCAGAATCAAACCTGAGTCATGTTCGCAGGCCACAGGTTTCAACAATCAAACATCACTCATGTTCCCAGGACACAGGTGTCCAGAATCAAACCTCAGTCATGTACCCAGGAAACAGGCTTCCAGCAACAAACCTTTGTCATATTCCCAGGACACAGGGTTCCAGAATCAAACCTCAGTCTTGTTCCCAGGACAGAAGTTTCCAGAATCAACCCGATATCATGATTCCTGGCCACAGTCTTCCAGTATCAAACCTCAGTCATGTTGCCAGGCCACAGGGTTCCACCATCAATCCTCACTCATGTTCCCAGGCCACAGGGTTCCAGAATCAAACCGTTCTCATGTTCCCAGGCCACAGGGTTCCAGAATCCACCGATGTCATGTTAAAGGCCACAGGGTTCCAGAATCAAACCGTTCTCATGTTCCCGGGCCACAGGGTTCCAGAATCAAGCCTCAGTCATTTTGCCAGGCCAGAGTGTTCCACCATCAAACCTCAGTCATGATCCCAGGCCACATGTTTCCACAATGAAACCTCAGTCATTTTCCCAGGCCAAAGGTTTCCAAAATCAAACCTCAGTCATGTTCCCAGGACACAGGTGTCCAGAATCAAACCTCAGTCATGTTCCCAGGGCACAGGCTTCCAGAAACAAACCTCAGTCATGTTCCCAGGACACAAGTTTCCAGAATCAACCAGATATCATGCTTCCTGGCCACAGTCTTCCAGAATCAAACCTTAGTCATGTTGCCAAGCCACAGGTTTCCACCATCAAACCTCAGACATGTTCCCAGGCCACAGGGTTCTAGAATCCACTGATGTCATGTTCCCAGGCCACAGGGTTCGAGAATCAATCCTCAGTTATGTTTCCAGGCTACAGGGTTCTAGAATAAAACCTCAGTCATGTTCCCAATCCACAGGGTTCCAGAACCAAGGCTCAGTCAGGTTCCCGGGCCACAGTATTCCACAATCTAAACAGAGGTCACATGCCCAGTCCCCAGGGTTCCAGAATCCACCGGTATCATGTTCCCAGGCCACAGGGTTCCAGAATCAATCCTCGGTTATGTTCCCAAGCTACAGGGTTCCAGAATTAAACCTCAGTCATGTTCCCAGTCCACAGGATTTCAGAACCAAGGCTCAGTCAGGTTCCCGGGACACAGCATTCCACAATCTAAACAGATGTCATGTTCCCAGGCCACAGTTTTCCAGAATCACGCCTCAGTCATGTTCCCAGGCCACAGGGATCCAGAATCAAACGTCAGTCATGTTGCCAGGCCACAGGTTTCTGCCATCAAACCTCAGTCACGTTCCCGGGCCACAGGGTTCCAGAATCAAGCCTCAGTCATTTTGCCAGGCCAGAGTGTTCCACCATCAAACCTCAGTCATGATCCCAGGCCACATGTTTCCACAATGAAACCTCAGTCATTTTCTCAGGCCAAAGGTTTCCAGAATCAAACCTCAGTCATATTCCCAGGACACATGGTTCCAGAATGAAACCTGAGTCATGTTCGCAGGCCACAGGTTTCAACAATCAAACATCACTCATGTTCCCAGGACACAGGTGTCCAGAATCAAACCTCAGTCATGTACCCAGGGAACAGGCTTCCAGCAACAAACCTTTGTCATATTCCCAGGACACAGGGTTCCAGAATCAAACCTCAGTCTTGTTCCCAGGACAGAAGTTTCCAGAATCAACCCGATATCATGTTTCCTGGCCACAGTCTTCCAGTATCAAACCTCAGTCATGTTGCCAGGCCAGAGTGTTCCACCATCAAACCTCAGTCATGATCCCAGGCCACATGTTTCCACAATGAAACCTCAGTCATTTTCCCAGGCCAAAGGTTTCCAAAATCAAACCTCAGTCATGTTCCCAGGACACATGGTTCCAGAATCAAACCTGAGTCATGTTCGCGGGCCACAGGTTTCAACCATCAAACCTCAGTCATGTTCCCAGGACACAGGTGTCCAGAATCAAACCTCAGTCATGTTCCCAGGGCACAGGCTTCCAGAAACAAACCTCAGTCATGTTCCCAGGACACAAGTTTCCAGAATCAACCAGATATCATGCTTCCTGGCCACAGTCTTCCAGAATCAAACCTTAGTCATGTTGCCAAGCCACAGGTTTCCACGGTCAAACCTCAGACATGTTCCCAGGCCACAGGGTTCTAGAATCCACCGATGTCATGTTCCCAGGCCACAGCGTTCCAGAATCAATCCTCAGTTATGTTTCCAGGCTACAGGGTTCTAGAATAAAACCTCAGTCATGTTCCCAATCCACAGGGTTCCAGAACCAAGGCTCAGTCAGGTTCCCGGCCCACAGTATTCCACAATCTAAACAGAGGTCACATGCCCAGTCCCCAGGGTTCCAGAATCCACCGGTATCATGTTCCCAGGCCGCAGGGTTCCAGAATCAATCCTCAGTTATGTTCCCAGGCTACAGGGTTCCAGAATAAAACCTCAGTCATGTTCCCAGTCCACAGGGTTTCAGAACCAAGGCTCAGTCAGGTTCCCGGGGCACAGTATTCCACAATCTAAACAGATGTCATGTTCCCAGGCCACAGTTTTCCAGAATCACGCCTCAGTCATGTTCCCAGGCCACAGGGATCCAGAATCAAACGTCAGTCATGTTGCCAGGCCACAGGTTTCTGCCATCAAACCTCAGTCACGTTCCCGGGACACAGGGTTCCAGAATCAAGCCTCAGTCATTTTGCCAGGCCAGAGTGTTCCACCATCAAACCTCAGTCATGATCCCAGGCCACATGTTTCCACAATGAAACCTCAGTCATTTTCTCAGGCCAAAGGTTTCCAGAATCAAACCTCAGTCATATTCCCAGGACACATGGTTCCAGAATCAAACCTGAGTCATGTTCGCAGGCCACAGGTTACAACAATCAAACATCACTCATGTTCCCAGGACACAGGTGTCCAGAATCAAACCTCAGTCATGTACCCAGGGAACAGGCTTCCAGCAACAAACCTTTGTCATATTCCCAGGACACAGGGGTCCAGAATCAAACCTCAGTCTTGTTCCCAGTACAGAAGTTTCCAGAATCAACCCGATATCATGTATCCTGGCCACAGTCTTCCAGTATCAAACCTCAGTCATGTTGCCAGGCCACAGGGTTCCACCATCAATCCTCACTCATGTTCCCAGGCCACAGGGTTCCAGAATCAAACCGTTCTCATGTTCCCAGGCCACAGGGTTCCAGAATCCACCGATGTCATGTTAAAGGCCACAGGGTTCCAGAATCAAACCGTTCTCATGTTCCCGGGCCACAGGGTTCCAGAATCAAGCCTCAGTCATTTTGCCAGGCCAGAGTGTTCCACCATCAAACCTCAGTCATGATCCCAGGCCACATGTTTCCACAATGAAACCTCAGTCATTTTCCCAGGCCAAAGGTTTCCAAAATCAAACCTCAGTCATGTTCCCAAGACACATGGTTCCCGAATCAAACCTCAGTCATGTTCCCAGGACACAGGTGTCCAGAATCAAACCTCAGTCATGTTCCCAGAGCACAGGCTTCCAGAAACAAACCTCAGTCATGTTCCCAGGACACAAGTTTCCAGAATCAACCAGATATCATGCTTCCTGGCCACAGTCTTCCAGAATCAAACCTTAGTCATGTTGCCAAGCCACAGGTTTCCACCGTCAAACCTCAGACATGTTCCCAGGCCACAGGGTTCTAGAATCCACCGATGTCATGTTCCCAGGCCACAGGGTTTGAGAATCAATCCTCAGTTATGTTTCCCGGCTACAGGGTTCTAGAATAAAACCTCAGTCATGTTCCCAATCCACAGGGTTCCAGAACCAAGGCTCAGTCAGGTTCCCGGGCCACAGTATTCCACAATCTAAACAGAGGTCACATGCCCAGTCCCCAGGGTTCCAGAATCCACCGGTATCATGTTCCCAGGCCACAGGGTTCCAGAATCAATCCTCAGTTATGTTCCCAGGCTACAGGGTTCCAGAATTAAACCTCAGTCATGTTCCCAGTCCACAGGGTTTCAGAACCAAGGCTCAGTCAGGTTCCCGGGGCACAGCATTCCACAATCTAAACAGATGTCATGTTCCCAGGCCACAGTTTTCCAGAATCACGCCTCAGTCATGTTCCCAGGCCACAGGGATCCAGAATCAAACGTCAGTCATGTTGCCAGGCGACAGGTTTCTGCCATCAAACCTCAGTCACGTTCCCGGGCCACAGGGTTCCAGAATCAAGCCTCAGTCATTTTGCCAGGCCAGAGTGTTCCACCATCAAACCTCAGTCATGATCCCAGGCCACATGTTTCCACAATGAAACCTCAGTCATTTTCTCAGGCCAAAGGTTTCCAGAATCAAACCTCAGTCATATTCCCAGGACACATGGTTCCAGAATCAAACCTGAGTCATGTTTGCAGGCCACAGGTTTCAACAATCAAACATCACTCATGTTCCCAGGACACAGGTGTTCAGAATCAAACCTCAGTCATGTACCCAGGGAACAGGCTTCCAGCAACAAACCTTTGTCATATTCCCAGGACACAGGGTTCCAGAATCAAACCTCAGTCTTGTTCCCAGGACAGAAGTTTCCAGAATCAACCCGATATCATGTTTCCTGGCCACAGTCTTCCAGTATCAAACCTCAGTCATGTTGCCAGGCCACAGGGTTCCACCATCAATCCTCACTCATGTTCCCAGGCCACAGGGTTCCAGAATCAAACCGTTCTCATGTTCCCAGGCCACAGGGTTCCAGAATCCACCGATGTCATGTTAAAGGCCACAGGGTTCCAGAATCAAACCGTTCTCATGTTCCCGGGCCACAGGGTTCCAGAATCAAGCCTCAGTCATTTTGCCAGGCCAGAGTGTTCCACCATCAAACCTCAGTCATGATCCCAGGCCACATGTTTCCACAATGAAACCTCAGTCATTTTCCCAGGCCAAACGTTTCCAAAATCAAACCTCAGTCATGTTCCCAGGACACATGGTTCCAGAATCAAACCTGAGTCATGTTCGCGGGCCACAGGTTTCAACCATCAAACCTCAGTCATGTTCCCAGGACACAGGTGTCCAGAATCAAACCTCAGTCATGTTCCCAGGGCACAGGCTTCCAGAAACAAACCTCAGTCATGTTCCCAGGACACAAGTTTCCAGAATCAACCAGATATCATGCTTCCTGGCCACAGTCTTCCAGAATCAAACCTTAGTCATGTTGCCAAGCCACAGGTTTCCACCGTCAAACCTCAGACATGTTCCCAGGCCACAGGGTTCTAGAATCCACCGATGTCATGTTCCCAGGCCACAGGGTTCGAGAATCAATCCTCAGTTATGTTTCCAGGCTACAGGGTTCTAGAATAAAACCTCAGTCATGTTCCCAATCCACAGGGTTCCAGAACCAAGGCTCAGTCAGGTTCCCGGGCCACAGTATTCCACAATCTAAACAGAGGTCACATGCCCAGTCCCCAGGGTTCCAGAATCCACCGGTATCATGTTCCCAGGCCACAGGGTTCCAGAATCAATCCTCAGTTATGTTCCCAGGCTACAGGGTTCCAGAATAAAACCTCAGTCATGTTCCCAGTCCACAGGGTTTCAGAACCAAGGCTCAGTCAGGTTCCCGGGGCACAGTATTCCACAATCTAAACAGATGTCATGTTCCCAGGCCACAGTTTTCCAGAATCACGCCTCAGTCATGTTCCCAGGCCACAGGGATCCAGAATCAAACGTCAGTCATGTTGCCAGGCCACAGGTTTCTGCCATCAAACCTCAGTCACGTTCCCGGGCCACAGGGTTCCAGAATCAAGCCTCAGTCATATTGCCAGGACAGAGTGTTCCACCATCAAACCTCAGTCATGATCCCAGGCCACATGTTTCCACAATGAAACCTCAGTCATTTTCTCAGGCCAAAGGTTTCCAGAATCAAACCTCAGTCATATTCCCAGGACACATGGTTCCAGAATCAAACCTGAGTCATGTTCGCAGGCCACAGGTTTCAACAATCAAACATCACTCATGTTCCCAGGACACAGGTGTCCAGAATCAAGCCTCAGTCATGTACCCAGGGAACAGGCTTCCAGCAACAAACCTTTGTCATATTCCCAGGACACAGGGTTCCAGAATCACACCTCAGTCTTGTTCCCAGGACAGAAGTTTCCAGAATCAACCCGATATCATGTTTCCTGGCCACAGTCTTCCAGTATCAAACCTCAGTCATGTTGCCAGGCCACAGGGTTCCACCATCAATCCTCACTCATGTTCCCAGGCCACAGGGTTCCAGAATCAAACCGTTCTTATGTTCCCAGGCCACAGGGTTCCAGAATCCACCGATGTCATGTTAAAGGCCACAGGGTTCCAGAATCAAACCGTTCTCATGTTCCCGGGCCACAGGGTTCCAGAATCAAGCCTCAGTCATTTTGCCAGGCCAGAGTGTTCCACCATCAAACCTCAGTCATGATCCCAGGCCACATGTTTCCACAATGAAACCTCAGTCATTTTCCCAGGCCAAAGGTTTCCAAAATCAAACCTCAGTCATGTTCCCAGGACACATGGTTCCAGAAACAAACCTGAGTCATGTGTGCGGGCCACAGGTTTCAACCATCAAACCTCAGTCATGTTCCCAGGACACAGGTGTCCAGAATCAAACCTCAGTCATGTTCCCAGGGCACAGGTTTCCAGAAACAAACCTCAGTCATGTTCCCAGGACACAAGTTTCCAGAATCAACCAGATATCATGCTTCCTGGCCACAGTCTTCCAGAATCAAACCTTAGTCATGTTGCCAAGCCACTGGTTTCCACCATCAAACCTCAGACATGTTCCCATGCCACAGGGTTCTAGAATCCACCGATGTCATGTTCCCAGGCCACAGGGTTCGAGAATCAATCCTCAGTTATGTTTCCAGGCTACAGGGTTCTAGAATAAAACCTCAGTCATGTTCCCAATCCACAGGGTTCCAGAACCAAGGCTCAGTCAGGTTCCCGGGCCACAGTATTCCACAATCTAAACAGATGTCACATGCCCAGTCCCCACGGTTCCAGAATCCACCGGTATCATGTTCCCAGGCCACAGGGTTCCAGAATCAATCCTCAGTTATGTTCCCAGGCTACAGGGTTCCAGAATAAAACCTCAGTCATGTTCCCAGTCCACAGGTTTTCAGAACCAAGGCTCAGTCAGGTTCCCGGGGCACAGTATTCCACAATCTAAACAGATGTCATGTTCCCAGGCCACAGTCTTCCAGAATCACGCCTCAGTCATGTTCCCAGGCCACAGGGATCCAGAATCAAACGTCAGTCATGTTGCCAGGCCACAGGGTTCTGCCATCAAACCTCAGTCACGTTCCCGGGCCACAGGGTTCCAGAATCAAGCCTCAGTCATTTTGCCAGGCCAGAGTGTTCCACCATCAAACCTCAGTCATGATCCCAGGCCACATGTTTCCACAATGAAACCTCAGTCATTTTCTCAGGCCAAAGGTTTCCAGAATCAAACCTCAGTCATATTCCCAGGACACATGGTTCCAGAATCAAACCTGAGTCATGTTCGCAGGCCACAGGTTTCAACAATCAAACATCACTCATGTTCCCAGGACACAGGTGTCCAGAATCAAGCCTCAGTCATGTACCCAGGGAACAGGCTTCCAGCAACAAACCTTTGTCATATTCCCAGGACACAGGGTTCCAGAATCAAACCTCAGTCTTGTTCCCAGGACAGAAGTTTCCAGAATCAACCCGATATCATGTTTCCTGGCCACAGTCTTCCAGTATCAAACCTCAGTCATGTTGCCAGGCCACAGGGTTCCACCATCAATCCTCACTCATGTTCCCAGGCCACAGGGTTCCAGAATCAAACTGTTCTCATGTTCCCGGGCCACAGGGTTCCAGAATCAAGCCTCAGTCATTTTGCCAGGCCAGAGTGTTCCACCATCAAACCTCAGTCATGATCCCAGGCCACATGTTTCCACAATGAAACCTCAGTCATTTTCCCAGGCCAAAGGTTTCCAAAATCAAACCTCAGTCATGTTCCCAGGACACATGGTTCCCGAATCAAACCTCAGTCATATTCCCAGGACACAGGTGTCCAGAATCAAACCTCAGTCATGTTCCCAGGACACAAGTTTCCAGAATCAACCAGATATCATGCTTCCTGGCCACAGTCTTCCAGAATCAAACCTTAGTCATGTTGCCAAGCCACAGGTTTCCACCATCAAACCTCAGACATGTTCCCAGGCCACAGGGTTCTAGAATCCACCGATGTCATGTTCCCAGGCCACAGGGTTCGAGAATCAATCCTCAGTTATGTTTCCAGGCTACAGGGTTCTAGAATAAAACCTCAGTCATGTTCCCAATCCACAGGGTTCCAGAACCAAGGCTCAGTCAGGTTCCCGGGGCACAGTATTCCACAATCTAAACAGATGTCATGTTTCCAGGCCACAGTTTTCCAGAATCACGCCTCAGTCATGTTCCCAGGCCACAGGGATCCAGAATCAAACGTCAGTCATGTTGCCAGGCCACAGGTTTCTGCCATCAAACCTCAGTCACGTTCCCGGGACACAGGGTTCCAGAATCAAGCCTCAGTCATTTTGCCAGGCCAGAGTGTTCCACCATCAAACCTCAGTCATGATCCCAGGCCACATGTTTCCACAATGAAACCTCAGTCATTTTCTCAGGCCAAAGGTTTCCAGAATCAAACCTCAGTCATATTCCCAGGACACATGGTTCCAGAATCAAACCTGAGTCATGTTCGCAGGCCACAGGTTTCAACAATCAAACATCACTCATGTTCCCAGGACACAGGTGTCCAGAATCAAACCTCCGTCATATACCCAGGGAACAGGCTTCCAACAACAAACCTTTGTCATATTCCCAGGACACAGGGTTCCAGAATCAAACCTCAGTCTTGTTCCCAGGACAGAAGTTTCCAGAATCAACCCGATATCATGTTTCCTGGCCACAGTCTTCCAGTATCAAACCTCAGTCATGTTGCCAGGCCACAGGGTTCCACCATCTATCCTCACTCATGTTCCCAGGCCACAGGGTTCCAGAATCAAACCGTTCTCATGTTCCCAGGCCACAGGGTTCCAGAATCCACCGATGTCATGTTAAAGGCCACAGGGTTCCAGAATCAAACCGTTCTCATGTTCCCGGGCCACAGGGTTCCAGAATCAAGCCTCAGTCATTTTGCCAGGCCAGAGTGTTCCACCATCAAACCTCAGTCATGATCCCAGGCCACATGTTTCCACAATGAAACCTCAGTCATTTTCCCAGGCCAAAGGTTTCCAAAATCAAACCTCAGTCATGTTCCCAGGACACATGGTTCAAGAATCAAACCTGAGTCATGTTCGCGGGCCACAGGTTTCAACCATCAAACCTCAGTCATGTTCCCAGGACACAGGTGTCCAGAATCAAACCTAAGTCATGTTCCCAGGGCACAGGCTTCCAGAAACAAACCTCAGTCATGTTCCCAGGACACAAGTTTCCAGAATCAACCAGATATCATGCTTCCTGGCCACAGTCTTCCAGAATCAAACCTTAGTCATGTTGCCAAGCCACAGGTTTCCACCATCAAACCTCAGACATGTTCCCAGGCCACAGGGTTCTAGAATCCACCGATGTCATGTTCCCAGGCCACAGGGTTTGAGAATCAATCCTCAGTTATGTTTCCCGGCTACAGGGTTCTAGAATAAAACCTCAGTCATGTTCCCAATCCACAGGGTTCCAGAACCAAGGCTCAGTCAGGTTCCCGGGGCACAGTATTCCACAATCTAAACAGATGTCACATGCCCAGTCCCCAGGGTTCCAGAATCCACCGGTATCATGTTCCCAGGCCACAGGGTTCCAGAATCAATCCTCAGTTATGTTCCCAGGCTACAGGGTTCCAGAATAAAACATCAGTCATGTTCCCAGTCCACAGGGTTTCAGAACCAAGGCTCAGTCAGGTTCCCGGGGCACAGTATTCCACAATCTAAACAGATGTCATGTTCCCAGGCCACAGTTTTCCAGAATCACGCCTCAGTCATGTTGCCAGGCCACAGGTTTCTGCCATCCAACCTCAGTCACGTTCCAGGGCCACAGGGTTCCAGAATCAAGCCTCAGTCATTTTGCCAGGCCAGAGTGTTCCACCATCAAACCTCAGTCATGATCCCAGGCCACATGTTTCCACAATGAAACCTCAGTCATTTTCTCAGGCCAAAGGTTTCCAGAATCAAACCTCAGTCATGTTCCCAGGACACATGGTTCCAGAATCAAACCTGAGTCATGTTCGCAGGCCACAGGTTTCAACAATCAAACATCACTCATGTTCCCAGGACACAGGTGTCCAGAATCAAGCCTCAGTCATGTACCCAGGGAACAGGCTTCCAGCAACAAACCTTTGTCATATTCCCAGGACACAGGGTTCCAGAATCAAACCTCAGTCTTGTTCCCAGGACAGAAGTTTCCAGAATCAACCCGATATCATGTTTTCTGGCCACAGTCTTCCAGTATCAAACCTCAGTCATGTTGCCAGGCCACAGGGTTCCAGAATCAAACCGTTCTCATGTTCCCAGGCCACAGGGTTCCAGAATCCACCGATGTCATGTTAAAGGCCACAGGGTTCCAGAATCAAACCGTTCTCATGTTCCCGGGCCACAGGGTTCCAGAATCAAGCCTCAGTCATTTTGCCAGGCCAGAGTGTTCCACCATCAAACCTCAGTCATGATCCCAGGCCACATGTTTCCACAATGAAACCTCAGTCATTTTCCCAGGCCAAAGGTTTCCAGAATCAAACCTCAGTCATGTTCCCAGGACACATGGTTCCAGAATCAAACCTGAGTCATGTTCGCGGGCCACAGGTTTCAACCATCAAACCTCAGTCATGTTCCCAGGACACAGGTGTCCAGAATCAAACCTCAGTCATGTTCCCAGGGCACAGGCTTTCAGAAACAAACCTCAGTCATGTTCCCAGGACACAAGTTTCCAGAATCAACCAGATATCATGCTTCCTGGCCACAGTCTTCCAGAATCAAACCTTAGTCATGTTGCCAAGCCACAGGTTTCCACCATCAAACCTCAGACATGTTCCCAGGCCACAGGGTTCTAGAATCCACCGATGTCATGTTCCCAGGCCACAGCGTTCCAGAATCAATCCTCAGTTATGTTTCCCGGCTACAGGGTTCTAGAATAAAACCTCAGTCATGTTCCCAATCCACAGAGTCCCAGAACCAAGGCTCAGTCAGGTTCCCGGGGCACAGTATTCCACAATCTAAACAGATGTCATGTTCCCAGGCCACAGTTTTCCAGAATCACGCCTCAGTCATGTTCCCAGGCCACAGGGATCCAGAATCAAACGTCAGTCATGTTGCCAGGCCACAGGTTTCTGCCATCAAACCTCAGTCACGTTCCCGGGCCACAGGGTTCCAGAATCAAGCCTCAGTCATTTTGCCAGGCCAGAGTGTTCCACCGTCAAACCTCAGTCATGATCCCAGGCCACATGTTTCCACAATGAAACCTCAGTCATTTTCTCAGGCCAAAGGTTTCCAGAATCAAACCTCAGTCATATTCCCAGGACACATGGTTCCAGAATCAAACCTGAGTCATGTTCGCAGGCCACAGGTTTCAACAATCAAACATCACTCATGTTCCCAGGACACAGGTGTCCAGAATCAAGCCTCAGTCATGTACCCAGGGAACAGGCTTCCAGCAACAAACCTTTGTCATATTCCCAGGACACAGGGTTCCAGAATCAAACCTCAGTCTTGTTCCCAGGACAGAAGTTTCCAGAATCAACCCGATATCATGTTTCCTGGCCACAGTCTTCCAGTATCAAACCTCAGTCATATTGCCAGGCCACAGGGTTCCACCATCAATCCTCACTCATGTTCCCAGGCCACAGGGTTCCAGAATCAAACCGTTCTTATGTTCCCAGGCCACAGTGTTCCAGAATCCACCGATGTCATGTTAAAGGCCACAGGGTTCCAGAATCAAACCGTTCTCATGTTCCCGGGCCACAGGGTTCCAGAATCAAGCCTCAGTCATTTTGCCAGGCCAGAGTGTTCCACCATCAAACCTCAGTCATGATCCCAGGCCACATGTTTCCAC
Source organism: Balaenoptera physalus (assembly GCF_965194825.1). Classification (NCBI taxonomy): domain Eukaryota; kingdom Metazoa; phylum Chordata; class Mammalia; order Artiodactyla; family Balaenopteridae; genus Balaenoptera; species Balaenoptera physalus. The sequence goes on along the minus strand of NW_028126442.1, from coordinate 599,057 downwards.
AATGAAACCTCAGTCATTTTCCCAGGCCAAAGGTTTCCAAAATCAAACCTCAGTCATGTTCTCAGGACACATGGTTCCAGAAACAAACCTGAGTCATGGGTGCGGGCCACAGGTTTCAACCATCAAACCTCAGTCATGTTCCCAGGACACAGGTGTCCAGAATCAAACCTCAGTCATGTTCCCAGGGCACAGGCTTCCAGAAACAAACCTCAGTCATGTTCCCAGGACACAAGTTTCCAGAATCAACCAGATATCATGCTTCCTGGCCACAGTCTTCCAGAATCAAACCTTAGTCATGTTGCCAAGCCACAGGTTTCCACCGTCAAACCTCAGACATGTTCCCAGGCCACAGGGTTCTAGAATCCACTGATGTCATGTTCCCAGGCCACAGGGTTCGAGAATCAATCCTCAGTTATGTTTCCAGGCTACAGGGTTCTAGAATAAAACCTCAGTCATGTTCCCAATCCACAGGGTTCCAGAACCAAGGCTCAGTCAGGTTCCCGGGCCACAGTATTCCACAATCTAAACAGAGGTCACATGCCCAGTCCCCAGGGTTCCAGAATCCACCGGTATCATGTTCCCAGGCCACAGGGTTCCAGAATCAATCCTCAGTTATGTTCCCAGGCTACAGGGTTCCAGAATAAAACCTCAGTCATGTTCCCAGTCCACAGGGTTTCAGAACCAAGGCTCAGTCAGGTTCCCGGGGCACAGTATTCCACAATCTAAACAGATGTCATGTTCCCAGGCCACAGTTTTCCAGAATCACGCCTCAGTCATGTTCCCAGGCCACAGGGATCCAGAATCAAACGTCAGTCATGTTGCCAGGCCACAGGTTTCTGCCATCAAACCTCAGTCACGTTCCCGGGCCACAGGGTTCCAGAATCAAGCCTCAGTCATTTTGCCAGGCCAGAGTGTTCCACCATCAAACCTCAGTCATGATCCCAGGCCACATGTTTCCACAATGAAACCTCAGTCATTTTCTCAGGCCAAAGGTTTCCAGAATCAAACCTCAGTCATATTCCCAGGACACATGGTTCCAGAATCAAACCTGAGTCATGTTCGCAGGCCACAGGTTTCAACAATCAAACATCACTCATGTTCCCAGGACACAGGTGTCCAGAATCAAGCCTCAGTCATGTACCCAGGGAACAGGCTTCCAGCAACAAACCTTTGTCATATTCCCAGGACACAGGGTTCCAGAATCACACCTCAGTCTTGTTCCCAGGACAGAAGTTTCCAGAATCAACCCGATATCATGTTTCCTGGCCACAGTCTTCCAGTATCAAACCTCAGTCATGTTGCCAGGCCACAGGGTTCCACCATCAATCCTCACTCATGTTCCCAGGCCACAGGGTTCCAGAATCAAACCGTTCTTATGTTCCCAGGCCACAGGGTTCCAGAATCCACCGATGTCATGTTAAAGGCCACAGGGTTCCAGAATCAAACCGTTCTCATGTTCCCGGGCCACAGGGTTCCAGAATCAAGCCTCAGTCATTTTGCCAGGCCAGAGTGTTCCACCATCAAACCTCAGTCATGATCCCAGGCCACATGTTTCCACAATGAAACCTCAGTCATTTTCCCAGGCCAAAGGTTTCCAAAATCAAACCTCAGTCATGTTCCCAGGACACATGGTTCCAGAAACAAACCTGAGTCATGTGTGCGGGCCACAGGTTTCAACCATCAAACCTCAGTCATGTTCCCAGGACACAGGTGTCCAGAATCAAACCTCAGTCATGTTCCCAGGGCACAGGTTTCCAGAAACAAACCTCAGTCATGTTCCCAGGACACAAGTTTCCAGAATCAACCAGATATCATGCTTCCTGGCCACAGTCTTCCAGAATCAAACCTTAGTCATGTTGCCAAGCCAATGGTTTCCACCATCAAACCTCAGACATGTTCCCATGCCACAGGGTTCTAGAATCCACCGATGTCATGTTCCCAGGCCACAGGGTTCGAGAATCAATCCTCAGTTATGTTTCCAGGCTACAGGGTTCTAGAATAAAACCTCAGTCATGTTCCCAATCCACAGGGTTCCAGAACCAAGGCTCAGTCAGGTTCCCGGGCCACAGTATTCCACAATCTAAACAGATGTCACATGCCCAGTCCCCAGGGTTCCAGAATCCACCGGTATCATGTTCCCAGGCCACAGGGTTCCAGAATCAATCCTCAGTTATGTTCCCAGGCTACAGGGTTCCAGAATAAAACCTCAGTCATGTTCCCAGTCCACAGGTTTTCAGAACCAAGGCTCAGTCAGGTTCCCGGGGCACAGTATTCCACAATCTAAACAGATGTCATGTTCCCAGGCCACAGTCTTCCAGAATCACGCCTCAGTCATGTTCCCAGGCCACAGGGATCCAGAATCAAACGTCAGTCATGTTGCCAGGCCACAGGGTTCTGCCATCAAACCTCAGTCACGTTCCCGGGCCACAGGGTTCCAGAATCAAGCCTCAGTCATTTTGCCAGGCCAGAGTGTTCCACCATCAAACCTCAGTCATGATCCCAGGCCACATGTTTCCACAATGAAACCTCAGTCATTTTCTCAGGCCAAAGGTTTCCAGAATCAAACCTCAGTCATATTCCCAGGACACATGGTTCCAGAATCAAACCTGAGTCATGTTCGCAGGCCACAGGTTTCAACAATCAAACATCACTCATGTTCCCAGGACACAGGTGTCCAGAATCAAGCCTCAGTCATGTACCCAGGGAACAGGCTTCCAGCAACAAACCTTTGTCATATTCCCAGGACACAGGGTTCCAGAATCAAACCTCAGTCTTGTTCCCAGGACAGAAGTTTCCAGAATCAACCCGATATCATGTTTCCTGGCCACAGTCTTCCAGTATCAAACCTCAGTCATGTTGCCAGGCCACAGGGTTCCACCATCAATCCTCACTCATGTTCCCAGGCCACAGGGTTCCAGAATCAAACTGTTCTCATGTTCCCAGGCCACAGGGTTCCAGAATCCACCGATGTCATGTTAAAGGCCACAGGGTTCCAGAATCAAACTGTTCTCATGTTCCCGGGCCACAGGGTTCCAGAATCAAGCCTCAGTCATTTTGCCAGGCCAGAGTGTTCCACCATCAAACCTCAGTCATGATCCCAGGCCACATGTTTCCACAATGAAACCTCAGTCATTTTCCCAGGCCAAAGGTTTCCAAAATCAAACCTCAGTCATGTTCCCAGGACACATGGTTCCCGAATCAAACCTCAGTCATATTCCCAGGACACAGGTGTCCAGAATCAAACCTCAGTCATGTTCCCAGGACACAAGTTTCCAGAATCAACCAGATATCATGCTTCCTGGCCACAGTCTTCCAGAATCAAACCTTAGTCATGTTGCCAAGCCACAGGTTTCCACCATCAAACCTCAGACATGTTCCCAGGCCACAGGGTTCTAGAATCCACCGATGTCATGTTCCCAGGCCACAGGGTTCGAGAATCAATCCTCAGTTATGTTTCCAGGCTACAGGGTTCTAGAATAAAACCTCAGTCATGTTCCCAATCCACAGGGTTCCAGAACCAAGGCTCAGTCAGGTTCCCGGGGCACAGTATTCCACAATCTAAACAGATGTCATGTTTCCAGGCCACAGTTTTCCAGAATCACGCCTCAGTCATGTTCCCAGGCCACAGGGATCCAGAATCAAACGTCAGTCATGTTGCCAGGCCACAGGTTTCTGCCATCAAACCTCAGTCACGTTCCCGGGACACAGGGTTCCAGAATCAAGCCTCAGTCATTTTGCCAGGCCAGAGTGTTCCACCATCAAACCTCAGTCATGATCCCAGGCCACATGTTTCCACAATGAAACCTCAGTCATTTTCTCAGGCCAAAGGTTTCCAGAATCAAACCTCAGTCATATTCCCAGGACACATGGTTCCAGAATCAAACCTGAGTCATGTTCGCAGGCCACAGGTTTCAACAATCAAACATCACTCATGTTCCCAGGACACAGGTGTCCAGAATCAAACCTCCGTCATGTACCCAGGGAACAGGCTTCCAACAACAAACCTTTGTCATATTCCCAGGACACAGGGTTCCAGAATCAAACCTCAGTCTTGTTCCCAGGACAGAAGTTTCCAGAATCAACCCGATATCATGTTTCCTGGCCACAGTCTTCCAGTATCAAACCTCAGTCATGTTGCCAGGCCACAGGGTTCCACCATCTATCCTCACTCATATTCCCAGGCCACAGGGTTCCAGAATCAAACCGTTCTCATGTTCCCAGGCCACAGGGTTCCAGAATCCACCGATGTCATGTTAAAGGCCACAGGGTTCCAGAATCAAACCGTTCTCATGTTCCCGGGCCACAGGGTTCCAGAATCAAGCCTCAGTCATTTTGCCAGGCCAGAGTGTTCCACCATCAAACCTCAGTCATGATCCCAGGCCACATGTTTCCACAATGAAACCTCAGTCATTTTCCCAGGCCAAAGGTTTCCAAAATCAAACCTCAGTCATGTTCCCAGGACACATGGTTCAAGAATCAAACCTGAGTCATGTTCGCGGGCCACAGGTTTCAACCATCAAACCTCAGTCATGTTCCCAGGACACAGGTGTCCAGAATCAAACCTCAGTCATGTTCCCAGGGCACAGGCTTCCAGAAACAAACCTCAGTCATGTTCCCAGGACACAAGTTTCCAGAATCAACCAGATATCATGCTTCCTGGCCACAGTCTTCCAGAATCAAACCTTAGTCATGTTGCCAAGCCACAGGTTTCCACCATCAAACCTCAGACATGTTCCCAGGCCACAGGGTTCTAGAATCCACCGATGTCATGTTCCCAGGCCACAGGGTTTGAGAATCAATCCTCAGTTATGTTTCCCGGCTACAGGGTTCTAGAATAAAACCTCAGTCATGTTCCCAATCCACAGGGTTCCAGAACCAAGGCTCAGTCAGGTTCCCGGGCCACAGTATTCCACAATCTAAACAGATGTCACATGCCCAGTCCCCAGGGTTCCAGAATCCACCGGTATCATGTTCCCAGGCCACAGGGTTCCAGAATCAATCCTCAGTTATGTTCCCAGGCTACAGGGTTCCAGAATAAAACCTCAGTCATGTTCCCAGTCCACAGGGTTTCAGAACCAAGGCTCAGTCAGGTTCCCGGGGCACAGTATTCCACAATCTAAACAGATGTCATGTTCCCAGGCCACAGTTTTCCAGAATCACGCCTCAGTCATGTTGCCAGGCCACAGGTTTCTGCCATCCAACCTCAGTCACGTTCCAGGGCCACAGGGTTCCAGAATCAAGCCTCAGTCATTTTGCCAGGCCAGAGTGTTCCACCATCAAACCTCAGTCATGATCCCAGGCCACATGTTTCCACAATGAAACCTCAGTCATTTTCTCAGGCCAAAGGTTTCCAGAATCAAACCTCAGTCATATTCCCAGGACACATGGTTCCAGAATCAAACCTGAGTCATGTTCGCAGGCCACAGGTTTCAACAATCAAACATCACTCATGTTCCCAGGACACAGGTGTCCAGAATCAAGCCTCAGTCATGTACCCAGGGAACAGGCTTCCAGCAACAAACCTTTGTCATATTCCCAGGACACAGGGTTCCAGAATCAAACCTCAGTCTTGTTCCCAGGACAGAAGTTTCCAGAATCAACCCGATATCATGTTTCCTGGCCACAGTCTTCCAGTATCAAACCTCAGTCATGTTGCCAGGCCACAGGGTTCCACCATCAATCCTCACTCATGTTCCCAGGCCACAGGGTTCCAGAATCAAACCGTTCTCATGTTCCCAGGCCACAGGGTTCCAGAATCCACCGATGTCATGTTAAAGGCCACAGGGTTCCAGAATCAAACCGTTCTCATGTTCCCGGGCCACAGGGTTCCAGAATCAAGCCTCAGTCATTTTGCCAGGCCAGAGTGTTCCACCATCAAACCTCAGTCATGATCCCAGGCCACATGTTTCCATAATGAAACCTCAGTCATTTTCCCAGGCCAAAGGTTTCCAGAATCAAACCTCAGTCATGTTCCCAGGACACATGGTTCCAGAATCAAACCTGAGTCATGTTCGCGGGCCACAGGTTTCAACCATCAAACCTCAGTCATGTTCCCAGGACACAGGTGTCCAGAATCAAACCTCAGTCATGTTCCCAGGGCACAGGCTTTCAGAAACAAACCTCAGTCATGTTCCCAGGACACAAGTTTCCAGAATCAACCAGATATCATGCTTCCTGGCCACAGTCTTCCAGAATCAAACCTTAGTCATGTTGCCAAGCCACAGGTTTCCACCATCAAACCTCAGACATGTTCCCAGGCCACAGGGTTCTAGAATCCACCGATGTCATGTTCCCAGGCCACAGCGTTCCAGAATCAATCCTCAGTTATGTTTCCCGGCTACAGGGTTCTAGAATAAAACCTCAGTCATGTTCCCAATCCACAGAGTCCCAGAACCAAGGCTCAATCAGGTTCCCGGGGCACAGTATTCCACAATCTAAACAGATGTCACATGCCCAGTCCCCAGGGTTCCAGAATCCACCGGTATCATGTTCCCAGGCCACAGGGTTCCAGAATCAATCCTCATTTATGTTCCCAGGCTACAGGGTTCCAGAATAAAACCTCAGTCATGTTCCCAGTCCAGAGGGTTTCAGAACCAAGGCTCAGTCAGGTTCCCGGGGCACAGTATTCCACAATCTAAACAGATGTCATGTTCCCAGGCCACAGTTTTCCAGAATCACGCCTCAGTCATGTTCCCAGGCCACAGGGATCCAGAATCAAACGTCAGTCATGTTGCCAGGCCACAGGTTTCTGCCATCAAACCTCAGTCACGTTCCCGGGCCACAGGGTTCCAGAATCAAGCCTCAGTCATTTTGCCAGGCCAGAGTGTTCCACCGTCAAACCTCAGTCATGATCCCAGGCCACATGTTTCCACAATGAAACCTCAGTCATTTTCTCAGGCCAAAGGTTTCCAGAATCAAACCTCAGTCATATTCCCAGGACACATGGTTCCAGAATCAAACCTGAGTCATGTTCGCAGGCCACAGGTTTCAACAATCAAACATCACTCATGTTCCCAGGACACAGGTGTCCAGAATCAAGCCTCAGTCATGTACCCAGGGAACAGGCTTCCAGCAACAAACCTTTGTCATATTCCCAGGACACAGGGTTCCAGAATCAAACCTCAGTCTTGTTCCCAGGACAGAAGTTTCCAGAATCAACCCGATATCATGTTTCCTGGCCACAGTCTTCCAGTATCAAACCTCAGTCATATTGCCAGGCCACAGGGTTCCACCATCAATCCTCACTCATGTTCCCAGGCCACAGGGTTCCAGAATCAAACCGTTCTTATGTTCACAGGCCACAGTGTTCCAGAATCCACCGATGTCATGTTAAAGGCCACAGGGTTCCAGAATCAAACCGTTCTCATGTTCCCGGGCCACAGGGTTCCAGAATCAAGCCTCAGTCATTTTGCCAGGCCAGAGTGTTCCACCATCAAACCTCAGTCATGATCCCAGGCCACATGTTTCCACAATGAAACCTCAGTCATTTTCCCAGGCCAAAGGTTTCCAAAATCAAACCTCAGTCATGTTCTCAGGACACATGGTTCCAGAAACAAACCTGAGTCATGTGTGCGGGCCACAGGTTTCAACCATCAAACCTCAGTCATGTTCCCAGGACACAGGTGTCCAGAATCAAACCTCAGTCATGTTCCCAGGGCACAGGTTTCCAGAAACAAACCTCAGTCATGTTCCCAGGACACAAGTTTCCAGAATCAACCAGATATCATGCTTCCTGGCCACAGTCTTCCAGAATCAAACCTTAGTCATGTTGCCAAGCCACTGGTTTCCACCATCAAACCTCAGACATGTTCCCAGGCCACAGGGTTCTAGAATCCACCGATGTCATGTTCCCAGGCCACAGGGTTCGAGAATCAATCCTCAGTTATGTTTCCAGGCTACAGGGTTCTAGAATAAAACCTCAGTCATGTTCCCAATCCACAGGGTTCCAGAACCAAGGCTCAGTCAGGTTCCCGGGCCACAGTATTCCACAATCTAAACAGATGTCACATGCCCAGTCCCCAGGGTTCCAGAATCCACCGGTATCATGTTCCCAGGCCACAGGGTTCCAGAATCAATCCTCAGTTATGTTCCCAGGCTACAGGGTTCCAGAATAAAACCTCAGTCATGTTCCCAGTCCACAGGTTTTCAGAACCAAGGCTCAGTCAGGTTCCCGGGGCACAGTATTCCACAATCTAAACAGATGTCATGTTCCCAGGCCACAGTTTTCCAGAATCACGCCTCAGTCATGTTCCCAGGCCACAGGGATCCAGAATCAAACGTCAGTCATGTTGCCAGGCCACAGGGTTCTGCCATCAAACCTCAGTCACGTTCCCGGGCCACAGGGTTCCAGAATCAAGCCTCAGTCATTTTGCCAGGCCAGAGTGTTCCACCATCAAACCTCAGTCATGATCCCAGGCCACATGTTTCCACAATGAAACCTCAGTCATTTTCTCAGGCCAAAGGTTTCCAGAATCAAACCTCAGTCATATTCCCAGGACACATGGTTCCAGAATCAAACCTGAGTCATGTTCGCAGGCCACAGGTTTCAACAATCAAACATCACTCATGTTCCCAGGACACAGGTGTCCAGAATCAAGCCTCAGTCATGTACCCAGGGAACAGGCTTCCAGCAACAAACCTTGTCATATTCCCAGGACACAGGGTTCCAGAATCAAACCTCAGTCTTGTTCCCAGGACAGAAGTTTCCAGAATCAACCCGATATCATGTTTCCTGGCCACAGTCTTCCAGTATCAAACCTCAGTCATGTTGCCAGGCCACAGGGTTCCACCATCAATCCTCACTCATGTTCACAGGCCACAGGGTTCCAGAATCAAACTGTTCTCATGTTCCCAGGCCACAGGGTTCCAGAATCCACCGATGTCATGTTAAAGGCCACAGGGTTCCAGAATCAAACTGTTCTCATGTTCCCGGGCCACAGGGTTCCAGAATCAAGCCTCAGCCATTTTGCCAGGCCAGAGTGTTCCACCATCAAACCTCAGTCATGATCCCAGGCCACATGTTTCCACAATGAAACCTCAGTCATTTTCCCAGGCCAAAGGTTTCCAAAATCAAACCTCAGTCATGTTCCCAGGACACATGGTTCCCGATTCAAACCTCAGTCATGTTCCCAGGACACAGGTGTCCAGAATCAAACCTCAGTCATGTTCCCAGGGCACAGGTTTCCAGAAACAAACCTCAGTCATGTTCCCAGGACACAAGTTTCCAGAATCAACCAGATATCATGCTTCCTGGCCACAGTCTTCCAGAATCAAACCTTAGTCATGTTGCCAAGCCACTGGTTTCCACCATCAAACCTCAGACATGTTCCCAGGCCACAGGGTTGTAGAATCCACCGATGTCATGTTCCCAGGCCACAGGGTTCGAGAATCAATCCTCAGTTATGTTTCCAGGCTACAGGGTTCTAGAATAAAACCTCAGTCATGTTCCCAATCCACAGGGTTCCAGAACCAAGGCTCAGTCAGGTTCCCGGGCCACAGTATTCCACAATCTAAACAGATGTCACATGCCCAGTCCCCAGGGTTCCAGAATCCACCGGTATCATGTTCCCAGGCCACAGGGTTCCAGAATCAATCCTCAGTTATGTTCCCAGGCTACAGGGTTCCAGAATAAAACCTCAGTCATGTTCCCAGTCCACAGGGTTTCAGAACCAAGGCTCAGTCAGATTCCCGGGGCACAGTATTCCACAATCTAAACAGATGTCATGTTCCCAGGCCACAGTTTTCCAGAATCACGCCTCAGTCATGTTCCCAGGCCACAGGGATCCAGAATCAAACGTCAGTCATGTTGCCAGGCCACAGGTTTCTGCCATCAAACCTCAGTCACGTTCCCGGGCCACAGGGTTCCAGAATCAAGCCTCAGTCATTTTGCCAGGCCAGAGTGTTCCACCATCAAACCTCAGTCATGATCCCAGGCCACATGTTTCCACAATGAAACCTCAGTCATTTTCCCAGGCCAAAGGTTTCCAGAATCAAACCTCAGTCATATTCCCAGGACACATGGTTCCCGAATCAAACCTCAGTCATATTCCCAGGACACAGGTGTCCAGAATCAAACCTCAGTCATGTTCCCAGGACACAAGTTTCCAGAATCAACCAGATATCATGCTTCCTGGCCACAGTCTTCCAGAATCAAACCTTAGTCATGTTGCCAAGCCACAGGTTTCCACCATCAAACCTCAGACATGTTCCCAGGCCACAGGGTTCTAGAATCCACCGATGTCATGTTCCCAGGCCACAGGGTTCGAGAATCAATCCTCAGTTATGTTTCCAGGCTACAGGGTTCTAGAATAAAACCTCAGTCATGTTCCCAATCCACAGGGTTCCAGAACCAAGGCTCAGTCAGGTTCCCGGGGCACAGTATTCCACAATCTAAACAGATGTCATGTTTCCAGGCCACAGTTTTCCAGAATCACGCCTCAGTCATGTTCCCAGGCCACAGGGATCCAGAATCAAACGTCAGTCATGTTGCCAGGCCACAGGTTTCTGCCATCAAACCTCAGTCACGTTCCCGGGACACAGGGTTCCAGAATCAAGCCTCAGTCATTTTGCCAGGCCAGAGTGTTCCACCATCAAACCTCAGTCATGATCCCAGGCCACATGTTTCCACAATGAAACCTCAGTCATTTTCTCAGGCCAAAGGTTTCCAGAATCAAACCTCAGTCATATTCCCAGGACACATGGTTCCAGAATCAAACCTGAGTCATGTTCGCAGGCCACAGGTTTCAACAATCAAACATCACTCATGTTCCCAGGACACAGGTGTCCAGAATCAAACCTCCGTCATGTACCCAGGGAACAGGCTTCCAACAACAAACCTTTGTCATATTCCCAGGACACAGGGTTCCAGAATCAAACCTCAGTCTTGTTCCCAGGACAGAAGTTTCCAGAATCAACCCGATATCATGTTTCCTGGCCACAGTCTTCCAGTATCAAACCTCAGTCATGTTGCCAGGCCACAGGGTTCCACCATCTATCCTCACTCATGTTCCCAGGCCACAGGGTTCCAGAATCAAACCGTTCTCATGTTCCCAGGCCACAGGGTTCCAGAATCCACCGATGTCATGTTAAAGGCCACAGGGTTCCAGAATCAAACCGTTCTCATGTTCCCGGGCCACAGGGTTCCAGAATCAAGCCTCAGTCATTTTGCCAGGCCAGAGTGTTCCACCATCAAACCTCAGTCATGATCCCAGGCCACATGTTTCCACAATGAAACCTCAGTCATTTTCCCAGGCCAAAGGTTTCCAAAATCAAACCTCAGTCATGTTCCCAGGACACATGGTTCAAGAATCAAACCTGAGTCATGTTCGCGGGCCACAGGTTTCAACCATCAAACCTCAGTCATGTTCCCAGGACACAGGTGTCCAGAATCAAACCTCAGTCATGTTCCCAGGGCACAGGCTTCCAGAAACAAACCTCAGTCATGTTCCCAGGACACAAGTTTCCAGAATCAACCAGATATCATGCTTCCTGGCCACAGTCTTCCAGAATCAAACCTTAGTCATGTTGCCAAGCCACAGGTTTCCACCATCAAACCTCAGACATGTTCCCAGGCCACAGGGTTCTAGAATCCACCGATGTCATGTTCCCAGGCCACAGGGTTTGAGAATCAATCCTCAGTTATGTTTCCCGGCTACAGGGTTCTAGAATAAAACCTCAGTCATGTTCCCAATCCACAGGGTTCCAGAACCAAGGCTCAGTCAGGTTCCCGGGGCACAGTATTCCACAATCTAAACAGATGTCACATGCCCAGTCCCCAGGGTTCCAGAATCCACCGGTATCATGTTCCCAGGCCACAGGGTTCCAGAATCAATCCTCAGTTATGTTCCCAGGCTACAGGGTTCCAGAATAAAACCTCAGTCATGTTCCCAGTCCACAGGGTTTCAGAACCAAGGCTCAGTCAGGTTCCCGGGGCACAGTATTCCACAATCTAAACAGATGTCATGTTCCCAGGCCACAGTTTTCCAGAATCACGCCTCAGTCATGTTGCCAGGCCACAGGTTTCTGCCATCCAACCTCAGTCACGTTCCAGGGCCACAGGGTTCCAGAATCAAGCCTCAGTCATTTTGCCAGGCCAGAGTGTTCCACCATCAAACCTCAGTCATGATCCCAGGCCACATGTTTCCACAATGAAACCTCAGTCATTTTCTCAGGCCAAAGGTTTCCAGAATCAAACCTCAGTCATATTCCCAGGACACATGGTTCCAGAATCAAACCTGAGTCATGTTCGCAGGCCACAGGTTTCAACAATCAAACATCACTCATGTTCCCAGGACACAGGTGTCCAGAATCAAGCCTCAGTCATGTACCCAGGGAACAGGCTTCCAGCAACAAACCTTTGTCATATTCCCAGGACACAGGGTTCCAGAATCAAACCTCAGTCTTGTTCCCAGGACAGAAGTTTCCAGAATCAACCCGATATCATGTTTCCTGGCCACAGTCTTCCAGTATCAAACCTCAGTCATGTTGCCAGGCCACAGGGTTCCACCATCAATCCTCACTCATGTTCCCAGGCCACAGGGTTCCAGAATCAAACCGTTCTCATGTTCCCAGGCCACAGGGTTCCAGAATCCACCGATGTCATGTTAAAGGCCACAGGGTTCCAGAATCAAACCGTTCTCATGTTCCCGGGCCACAGGGTTCCAGAATCAAGCCTCAGTCATTTTGCCAGGCCAGAGTGTTCCACCATCAAACCTCAGTCATGATCCCAGGCCACATGTTTCCACAATGAAACCTCAGTCATTTTCCCAGGCCAAAGGTTTCCAGAATCAAACCTCAGTCATGCTCCCAGGACACATGGTTCCAGAATCAAACCTGAGTCATGTTCGCGGGCCACAGGTTTCAACCATCAAACCTCAGTCATGTTCCCAGGACACAGGTGTCCAGAATCAAACCTCAGTCATGTTCCCAGGGCACAGGCTTTCAGAAACAAACCTCAGTCATGTTCCCAGGACACAAGTTTCCAGAATCAACCAGATATCATGCTTCCTGGCCACAGTCTTCCAGAATCAAACCTTAGTCATGTTGCCAAGCCACAGGTTTCCACCATCAAACCTCAGACATGTTCCCAGGCCACAGGGTTCTAGAATCCACCGATGTCATGTTCCCAGGCCACAGCGTTCCAGAATCAATCCTCAGTTATGTTTCCCGGCTACAGGGTTCTAGAATAAAACCTCAGTCATGTTCCCAATCCACAGAGTCCCAGAACCAAGGCTCAATCAGGTTCCCGGGGCACAGTATTCCACAATCTAAACAGATGTCACATGCCCAGTCCCCAGGGTTCCAGAATCCACCGGTATCATGTTCCCAGGCCACAGGGTTCCAGAATCAATCCTCATTTATGTTCCCAGGCTACAGGGTTCCAGAATAAAACCTCAGTCATGTTCCCAGTCCAGAGGGTTTCAGAACCAAGGCTCAGTCAGGTTCCCGGGGCACAGTATTCCACAATCTAAACAGATGTCATGTTCCCAGGCCACAGTTTTCCAGAATCACGCCTCAGTCATGTTCCCAGGCCACAGGGATCCAGAATCAAACGTCAGTCATGTTGCCAGGCCACAGGTTTCTGCCATCAAACCTCAGTCACGTTCCCGGGCCACAGGGTTCCAGAATCAAGCCTCAGTCATTTTGCCAGGCCAGAGTGTTCCACCGTCAAACCTCAGTCATGATCCCAGGCCACATGTTTCCACAATGAAACCTCAGTCATTTTCTCAGGCCAAAGGTTTCCAGAATCAAACCTCAGTCATATTCCCAGGACACATGGTTCCAGAATCAAACCTGAGTCATGTTCGCAGGCCACAGGTTTCAACAATCAAACATCACTCATGTTCCCAGGACACAGGTGTCCAGAATCAAGCCTCAGTCATGTACCCAGGGAACAGGCTTCCAGCAACAAACCTTTGTCATATTCCCAGGACACAGGGTTCCAGAATCAAACCTCAGTCTTGTTCCCAGGACAGAAGTTTCCAGAATCAACCCGATATCATGTTTCCTGGCCACAGTCTTCCAGTATCAAACCTCAGTCATATTGCCAGGCCACAGGGTTCCACCATCAATCCTCACTCATGTTCCCAGGCCACAGGGTTCCAGAATCAAACCGTTCTTATGTTCCCAGGCCACAGTGTTCCAGAATCCACCGATGTCATGTTAAAGGCCACAGGGTTCCAGAATCAAACCGTTCTCATGTTCCCGGGCCACAGGGTTCCAGAATCAAGCCTCAGTCATTTTGCCAGGCCAGAGTGTTCCACCATCAAACCTCAGTCATGATCCCAGGCCACATGTTTCCACAATGAAACCTCAGTCATTTTCCCAGGCCAAAGGTTTCCAAAATCAAACCTCAGTCATGTTCTCAGGACACATGGTTCCAGAAACAAACCTGAGTCATGTGTGCGGGCCACAGGTTTCAACCATCAAACCTCAGTCATGTTCCCAGGACACAGGTGTCCAGAATCAAACCTCAGTCATGTTCCCAGGGCACAGGCTTCCAGAAACAAACCTCAGTCATGTTCCCAGGACACAAGTTTCCAGAATCAACCAGATATCATGCTTCCTGGCCACAGTCTTCCAGAATCAAACCTTAGTCATGTTGCCAAGCCACAGGTTTCCACCGTCAAACCTCAGACATGTTCCCAGGCCACAGGGTTCTAGAATCCACCGATGTCATGTTCCCAGGCCACAGGGTTCGAGAATCAATCCTCAGTTATGTTTCCAGGCTACAGGGTTCTAGAATAAAACCTCAGTCATGTTCCCAATCCACAGGGTTCCAGAACCAAGGCTCAGTCAGGTTCCCGGGCCACAGTATTCCACAATCTAAACAGAGGTCACATGCCCAGTCCCCAGGGTTCCAGAATCCACCGGTATCATGTTCCCAGGCCACAGGGTTCCAGAATCAATCCTCAGTTATGTTCCCAGGCTACAGGGTTCCAGAATAAAACCTCAGTCATGTTCCCAGTCCACAGGGTTTCAGAACCAAGGCTCAGTCAGGTTCCCGGGGCACAGTATTCCACAATCTAAACAGATGTCATGTTCCCAGGCCACAGTTTTCCAGAATCACGCCTCAGTCATGTTCCCAGGCCACAGGGATCCAGAATCAAACGTCAGTCATGTTGCCAGGCCACAGGTTTCTGCCATCAAACCTCAGTCACGTTCCCGGGCCACAGGGTTCCAGAATCAAGCCTCAGTCATTTTGCCAGGCCAGAGTGTTCCACCATCAAACCTCAGTCATGATCCCAGGCCACATGTTTCCACAATGAAACCTCAGTCATTTTCTCAGGCCAAAGGTTTCCAGAATCAAACCTCAGTCATATTCCCAGGACACATGGTTCCAGAATCAAACCTGAGTCATGTTCGCAGGCCACAGGTTTCAACAATCAAACATCACTCATGTTCCCAGGACACAGGTGTCCAGAATCAAGCCTCAGTCATGTACCCAGGGAACAGGCTTCCAGCAACAAACCTTTGTCATATTCCCAGGACACAGGGTTCCAGAATCACACCTCAGTCTTGTTCCCAGGACAGAAGTTTCCAGAATCAACCCGATATCATGTTTCCTGGCCACAGTCTTCCAGTATCAAACCTCAGTCATGTTGCCAGGCCACAGGGTTCCACCATCAATCCTCACTCATGTTCCCAGGCCACAGGGTTCCAGAATCAAACCGTTCTTATGTTCCCAGGCCACAGGGTTCCAGAATCCACCGATGTCATGTTAAAGGCCACAGGGTTCCAGAATCAAACCGTTCTCATGTTCCCGGGCCACAGGGTTCCAGAATCAAGCCTCAGTCATTTTGCCAGGCCAGAGTGTTCCACCATCAAACCTCAGTCATGATCCCAGGCCACATGTTTCCACAATGAAACCTCAGTCATTTTCCCAGGCCAAAGGTTTCCAAAATCAAACCTCAGTCATGTTCCCAGGACACATGGTTCCAGAAACAAACCTGAGTCATGTGTGCGGGCCACAGGTTTCAACCATCAAACCTCAGTCATGTTCCCAGGACACAGGTGTCCAGAATCAAACCTCAGTCATGTTCCCAGGGCACAGGTTTCCAGAAACAAACCTCAGTCATGTTCCCAGGACACAAGTTTCCAGAATCAACCAGATATCATGCTTCCTGGCCACAGTCTTCCAGAATCAAACCTTAGTCATGTTGCCAAGCCACTGGTTTCCACCATCAAACCTCAGACATGTTCCCATGCCACAGGGTTCTAGAATCCACCGATGTCATGTTCCCAGGCCACAGGGTTCGAGAATCAATCCTCAGTTATGTTTCCAGGCTACAGGGTTCTAGAATAAAAGCTCAGTCATGTTCCCAATCCACAGGGTTCCAGAACCAAGGCTCAGTCAGGTTCCCGGGCCACAGTATTCCACAATCTAAACAGATGTCACATGCCCAGTCCCCAGGGTTCCAGAATCCACCGGTATCATGTTCCCAGGCCACAGGGTTCCAGAATCAATCCTCAGTTATGTTCCCAGGCTACAGGGTTCCAGAATAAAACCTCAGTCATGTTCCCAGTCCACAGGTTTTCAGAACCAAGGCTCAGTCAGGTTCCCGGGGCACAGTATTCCACAATCTAAACAGATGTCATGTTCCCAGGCAACAGTCTTCCAGAATCACGCCTCAGTCATGTTCCCAGGCCACAGGGATCCAGAATCAAACGTCAGTCATGTTGCCAGGCCACAGGGTTCTGCCATCAAACCTCAGTCACGTTCCCGGGCCACAGGGTTCCAGAATCAAGCCTCAGTCATTTTGCCAGGCCAGAGTGTTCCACCATCAAACCTCAGTCATGATCCCAGGCCACATGTTTCCACAATGAAACCTCAGTCATTTTCTCAGGCCAAAGGTTTCCAGAATCAAACCTCAGTCATATTCCCAGGACACATGGTTCCAGAATCAAACCTGAGTCATGTTCGCAGGCCACAGGTTTCAACAATCAAACATCACTCATGTTCCCAGGACACAGGTGTCCAGAATCAAGCCTCAGTCATGTACCCAGGGAACAGGCTTCCAGCAACAAACCTTTGTCATATTCCCAGGACACAGGGTTCCAGAATCAAACCTCAGTCTTGTTCCCAGGACAGAAGTTTCCAGAATCAACCCGATATCATGTTTCCTGGCCACAGTCTTCCAGTATCAAACCTCAGTCATGTTGCCAGGCCACAGGGTTCCACCATCAATCCTCACTCATGTTCCCAGGCCACAGGGTTCCAGAATCAAACTGTTCTCATGTTCCCAGGCCACAGGGTTCCAGAATCCACCGATGTCATGTTAAAGGCCACAGGGTTCCAGAATCAAACTGTTCTCATGTTCCCGGGCCACAGGGTTCCAGAATCAAGCCTCAGTCATTTTGCCAGGCCAGAGTGTTCCACCATCAAACCTCAGTCATGATCCCAGGCCACATGTTTCCACAATGAAACCTCAGTCATTTTCCCAGGCCAAAGGTTTCCAAAATCAAACCTCAGTCATGTTCCCAGGACACATGGTTCCCGAATCAAACCTCAGTCATATTCCCAGGACACAGGTGTCCAGAATCAAACCTCAGTCATGTTCCCAGGACACAAGTTTCCAGAATCAACCAGATATCATGCTTCCTGGCCACAGTCTTCCAGAATCAAACCTTAGTCATGTTGCCAAGCCACAGGTTTCCACCATCAAACCTCAGACATGTTCCCAGGCCACAGGGTTCTAGAATCCACCGATGTCATGTTCCCAGGCCACAGGGTTCGAGAATCAATCCTCAGTTATGTTTCCAGGCTACAGGGTTCTAGAATAAAACCTCAGTCATGTTCCCAATCCACAGGGTTCCAGAACCAAGGCTCAGTCAGGTTCCCGGGGCACAGTATTCCACAATCTAAACAGATGTCATGTTTCCAGGCCACAGTTTTCCAGAATCACGCCTCAGTCATGTTCCCAGGCCACAGGGATCCAGAATCAAACGTCAGTCATGTTGCCAGGCCACAGGTTTCTGCCATCAAACCTCAGTCACGTTCCCGGGACACAGGGTTCCAGAATCAAGCCTCAGTCATTTTGCCAGGCCAGAGTGTTCCACCATCAAACCTCAGTCATGATCCCAGGCCACATGTTTCCACAATGAAACCTCAGTCATTTTCTCAGGCCAAAGGTTTCCAGAATCAAACCTCAGTCATATTCCCAGGACACATGGTTCCAGAATCAAACCTGAGTCATGTTCGCAGGCCACAGGTTTCAACAATCAAACATCACTCATGTTCCCAGGACACAGGTGTCCAGAATCAAACCTCCGTCATGTACCCAGGGAACAGGCTTCCAACAACAAACCTTTGTCATATTCCCAGGACACAGGGTTCCAGAATCAAACCTCAGTCTTGTTCCCAGGACAGAAGTTTCCAGAATCAACCCGATATCATGTTTCCTGGCCACAGTCTTCCAGTATCAAACCTCAGTCATGTTGCCAGGCCACAGGGTTCCACCATCTATCCTCACTCATGTTCCCAGGCCACAGGGTTCCAGAATCAAACCGTTCTCATGTTCCCAGGCCACAGGGTTCCAGAATCCACCGATGTCATGTTAAAGGCCACAGGGTTCCAGAATCAAACCGTTCTCATGTTCCCGGGCCACAGGGTTCCAGAATCAAGCCTCAGTCATTTTGCCAGGCCAGAGTGTTCCACCATCAAACCTCAGTCATGATCCCAGGCCACATGTTTCCACAATGAAACCTCAGTCATTTTCCCAGGCCAAAGGTTTCCAAAATCAAACCTCAGTCATGTTCCCAGGACACATGGTTCAAGAATCAAACCTGAGTCATGTTCGCGGGCCACAGGTTTCAACCATCAAACCTCAGTCATGTTCCCAGGACACAGGTGTCCAGAATCAAACCTCAGTCATGTTCCCAGGGCACAGGCTTCCAGAAACAAACCTCAGTCATGTTCCCAGGACACAAGTTTCCAGAATCAACCAGATATCATGCTTCCTGGCCACAGTCTTCCAGAATCAAACCTTAGTCATGTTGCCAAGCCACAGGTTTCCACCATCAAACCTCAGACATGTTCCCAGGCCACAGGGTTCTAGAATCCACCGATGTCATGTTCCCAGGCCACAGGGTTTGAGAATCAATCCTCAGTTATGTTTCCCGGCTACAGGGTTCTAGAATAAAACCTCAGTCATGTTCCCAATCCACAGGGTTCCAGAACCAAGGCTCAGTCAGGTTCCCGGGGCACAGTATTCCACAATCTAAACAGATATCACATGCCCAGTCCCCAGGGTTCCAGAATCCACCGGTATCATGTTCCCAGGCCACAGGGTTCCAGAATCAATCCTCAGTTATGTTCCCAGGCTACAGGGTTCCAGAATAAAACCTCAGTCATGTTCCCAGTCCACAGGGTTTCAGAACCAAGGCTCAGTCAGGTTCCCGGGGCACAGTATTCCACAATCTAAACAGATGTCATGTTCCCAGGCCACAGTTTTCCAGAATCACGCCTCAGTCATGTTGCCAGGCCACAGGTTTCTGCCATCCAACCTCAGTCACGTTCCAGGGCCACAGGGTTCCAGAATCAAGCCTCAGTCATTTTGCCAGGCCAGAGTGTTCCACCATCAAACCTCAGTCATGATCCCAGGCCACATGTTTCCACAATGAAACCTCAGTCATTTTCTCAGGCCAAAGGTTTCCAGAATCAAACCTCAGTCATATTCCCAGGACACATGGTTCCAGAATCAAACCTGAGTCATGTTCGCAGGCCACAGGTTTCAACAATCAAACATCACTCATGTTCCCAGGACACAGGTGTCCAGAATCAAACCTCAGTCATGTACCCAGGGAACAGGCTTCCAGCAACAAACCTTTGTCATATTCCCAGGACACAGGGTTCCAGAATCAAACCTCAGTCTTGTTCCCAGGACAGAAGTTTCCAGAATCAACCCGATATCATGTTTCCTGGCCACAGTCTTCCAGTATCAAACCTCAGTCATGTTGCCAGGCCACAGGGTTCCACCATCAATCCTCACTCATGTTCCCAGGCCACAGGGTTCCAGAATCAAACCGTTCTCATGTTCCCAGGCCACAGGGTTCCAGAATCCACCGATGTCATGTTAAAGGCCACAGGGTTCCAGAATCAAACCGTTCTCATGTTCCCGGGCCACAGGGTTCCAGAATCAAGCCTCAGTCATTTTGCCAGGCCAGAGTGTTCCACCATCAAACCTCAGTCATGATCCCAGGCCACATGTTTCCACAATGAAACCTCAGTCATTTTCCCAGGCCAAAGGTTTCCAGAATCAAACCTCAGTCATGTTCCCAGGACACATGGTTCCAGAATCAAACCTGAGTCATGTTCGCGGGCCACAGGTTTCAACCATCAAACCTCAGTCATGTTCCCAGGACACAGGTGTCCAGAATCAAACCTCAGTCATGTTCCCAGGGCACAGGCTTTCAGAAACAAACCTCAGTCATGTTCCCAGGACACAAGTTTCCAGAATCAACCAGATATCATGCTTCCTGGCCACAGTCTTCCAGAATCAAACCTTAGTCATGTTGCCAAGCCACAGGTTTCCACCATCAAACCTCAGACATGTTCCCAGGCCACAGGGTTCTAGAATCCACCGATGTCATGTTCCCAGGCCACAGCGTTCCAGAATCAATCCTCAGTTATGTTTCCCGGCTACAGGGTTCTAGAATAAAACCTCAGTCATGTTCCCAATCCACAGAGTCCCAGAACCAAGGCTCAATCAGGTTCCCGGGGCACAGTATTCCACAATCTAAACAGATGTCACATGCCCAGTCCCCAGGGTTCCAGAATCCACCGGTATCATGTTCCCAGGCCACAGGGTTCCAGAATCAATCCTCATTTATGTTCCCAGGCTACAGGGTTCCAGAATAAAACCTCAGTCATGTTCCCAGTCCAGAGGGTTTCAGAACCAAGGCTCAGTCAGGTTCCCGGGGCACAGTATTCCACAATCTAAACAGATGTCATGTTCCCAGGCCACAGTTTTCCAGAATCACGCCTCAGTCATGTTCCCAGGCCACAGGGATCCAGAATCAAACGTCAGTCATGTTGCCAGGCCACAGGTTTCTGCCATCAAACCTCAGTCACGTTCCCGGGCCACAGGGTTCCAGAATCAAGCCTCAGTCATTTTGCCAGGCCAGAGTGTTCCACCGTCAAACCTCAGTCATGATCCCAGGCCACATGTTTCCACAATGAAACCTCAGTCATTTTCTCAGGCCAAAGGTTTCCAGAATCAAACCTCAGTCATATTCCCAGGACACATGGTTCCAGAATCAAACCTGAGTCATGTTCGCAGGCCACAGGTTTCAACAATCAAACATCACTCATGTTCCCAGGACACAGGTGTCCAGAATCAAGCCTCAGTCATGTACCCAGGGAACAGGCTTCCAGCAACAAACCTTTGTCATATTCCCAGGACACAGGGTTCCAGAATCAAACCTCAGTCTTGTTCCCAGGACAGAAGTTTCCAGAATCAACCCGATATCATGTTTCCTGGCCACAGTCTTCCAGTATCAAACCTCAGTCATATTGCCAGGCCACAGGGTTCCACCATCAATCCTCACTCATGTTCCCAGGCCACAGGGTTCCAGAATCAAACCGTTCTTATGTTCCCAGGCCACAGTGTTCCAGAATCCACCGATGTCATGTTAAAGGCCACAGGGTTCCAGAATCAAACCGTTCTCATGTTCCCGGGCCACAGGGTTCCAGAATCAAGCCTCAGTCATTTTGCCAGGCCAGAGTGTTCCACCATCAAACCTCAGTCATGATCCCAGGCCACATGTTTCCACAATGAAACCTCAGTCATTTTCCCAGGCCAAAGGTTTCCAAAATCAAACCTCAGTCATGTTCTCAGGACACATGGTTCCAGAAACAAACCTGAGTCATGTGTGCGGGCCACAGGTTTCAACCATCAAACCTCAGTCATGTTCCCAGGACACAGGTGTCCAGAATCAAACCTCAGTCATGTTCCCAGGGCACAGGTTTCCAGAAACAAACCTCAGTCATGTTCCCAGGACACAAGTTTCCAGAATCAACCAGATATCATGCTTCCTGGCCACAGTCTTCCAGAATCAAACCTTAGTCATGTTGCCAAGCCACTGGTTTCCACCATCAAACCTCAGACATGTTCCCAGGCCACAGGGTTCTAGAATCCACCGATGTCATGTTCCCAGGCCACAGGGTTCGAGAATCAATCCTCAGTTATGTTTCCAGGCTACAGGGTTCTAGAATAAAACCTCAGTCATGTTCCCAATCCACAGGGTTCCAGAACCAAGGCTCAGTCAGGTTCCCGGGCCACAGTATTCCACAATCTAAACAGATGTCACATGCCCAGTCCCCAGGGTTCCAGAATCCACCGGTATCATGTTCCCAGGCCACAGGGTTCCAGAATCTATCCTCAGTTATGTTCCCAGGCTACAGGGTTCCAGAATAAAACCTCAGTCATGTTCCCAGTCCACAGGTTTTCAGAACCAAGGCTCAGTCAGGTTCCCGGGGCACAGTATTCCACAATCTAAACAGATGTCATGTTCCCAGGCCACAGTTTTCCAGAATCACGCCTCAGTCATGTTCCCAGGCCACAGGGATCCAGAATCAAACGTCAGTCATGTTGCCAGGCCACAGGGTTCTGCCATCAAACCTCAGTCACGTTCCCGGGCCACAGGGTTCCAGAATCAAGCCTCAGTCATTTTGCCAGGCCAGAGTGTTCCACCATCAAACCTCAGTCATGATCCCAGGCCACATGTTTCCACAATGAAACCTCAGTCATTTTCTCAGGCCAAAGGTTTCCAGAATCAAACCTCAGTCATATTCCCAGGACACATGGTTCCAGAATCAAACCTGAGTCATGTTCGCAGGCCACAGGTTTCAACAATCAAACATCACTCATGTTCCCAGGACACAGGTGTCCAGAATCAAGCCTCAGTCATGTACCCAGGGAACAGGCTTCCAGCAACAAACCTTGTCATATTCCCAGGACACAGGGTTCCAGAATCAAACCTCAGTCTTGTTCCCAGGACAGAAGTTTCCAGAATCAACCCGATATCATGTTTCCTGGCCACAGTCTTCCAGTATCAAACCTCAGTCATGTTGCCAGGCCACAGGGTTCCACCATCAATCCTCACTCATGTTCACAGGCCACAGGGTTCCAGAATCAAACTGTTCTCATGTTCCCAGGCCACAGGGTTCCAGAATCCACCGATGTCATGTTAAAGGCCACAGGGTTCCAGAATCAAACTGTTCTCATGTTCCCGGGCCACAGGGTTCCAGAATCAAGCCTCAGCCATTTTGCCAGGCCAGAATGTTCCACCATCAAACCTCAGTCATGATCCCAGGCCACATGTTTCCACAATGAAACCTCAGTCATTTTCCCAGGCCAAAGGTTTCCAAAATCAAACCTCAGTCATGTTCCCAGGACACATGGTTCCCGATTCAAACCTCAGTCATGTTCCCAGGACACAGGTGTCCAGAATCAAACCTCAGTCATGTTCCCAGGGCACAGGTTTCCAGAAACAAACCTCAGTCATGTTCCCAGGACACAAGTTTCCAGAATCAACCAGATATCATGCTTCCTGGCCACAGTCTTCCAGAATCAAACCTTAGTCATGTTGCCAAGCCACTGGTTTCCACCATCAAACCTCAGACATGTTCCCAGGCCACAGGGTTCTAGAATCCACCGATGTCATGTTCCCAGGCCACAGGGTTCGAGAATCAATCCTCAGTTATGTTTCCAGGCTACAGGGTTCTAGAATAAAACCTCAGTCATGTTCCCAATCCACAGGGTTCCAGAACCAAGGCTCAGTCAGGTTCCCGGGGCACAGTATTCCACAATCTAAACAGATGTCACATGCCCAGTCCCCAGGGTTCCAGAATCCACCGGTATCATGTTCCCAGGCCACAGGGTTCCAGAATCAATCCTCAGTTATGTTCCCAGGCTACAGGGTTCCAGAATAAAACCTCAGTCATGTTCCCAGTCCACAGGTTTTCAGAACCAAGGCTCAGTCAGGTTCCCGGGGCACAGTATTCCACAATCTAAACAGATGTCATGTTCCCAGGCCACAGTTTTCCAGAATCACGCCTCAGTCATGTTCCCAGGCCACAGGGATCCAGAATCAAACGTCAGTCATGTTGCCAGGCCACAGGGTTCTGCCATCAAACCTCAGTCACGTTCCCGGGCCACAGGGTTCCAGAATCAAGCCTCAGTCATTTTGCCAGGCCAGAGTGTTCCACCATCAAACCTCAGTCATGATCTCAGGCCACATGTTTCCACAATGAAACCTCAGTCATTTTCTCAGGCCAAAGGTTTCCAGAATCAAACCTCAGTCATATTCCCAGGACACATGGTTCCAGAATCAAACCTGAGTCATGTTCGCAGGCCACAGGTTTCAACAATCAAACATCACTCATGTTCCCAGGACACAGGTGTCCAGAATCAAGCCTCAGTCATGTACCCAGGGAACAGGCTTCCAGCAACAAACCTTTGTCATATTCCCAGGACACAGGGTTCCAGAATCAAACCTCAGTCTTGTTCCCAGGACAGAAGTTTCCAGAATCAACCCGATATCATGTTTCCTGGCCACAGTCTTCCAGTATCAAACCTCAGTCATGTTGCCAGGCCACAGGGTTCCACCATCAATCCTCACTCATGTTCCCAGGCCAAAGGGTTCCAGAATCAAACTGTTCTCATGTTCCCAGGCCACAGGGTTCCAGAATCCACCGATGTCATGTTAAAGGCCACAGGGTTCCAGAATCAAACTGTTCTCATGTTCCCGGGCCACAGGGTTCCAGAATCAAGCCTCAGTCATTTTGCCAGGCCAGAGTGTTCCATCATCAAACCTCAGTCATGATCCCAGGCCACATGTTTCCACAATGAAACCTCAGTCATTTTCCCAGGCCAAAGGTTTCCAAAATCAAACCTCAGTCATGTTCCCAGGACACATGGTTCCCGATTCAAACCTCAGTCATGTTCCCAGGACACAGGTGTCCAGAATCAAACCTCAGTCATGTTCCCAGGGCACAGGCTTCCAGAAACAAACCTCAGTCATGTTCCCAGGACACAAGTCTCCAGAATCAACCAGATATCATGCTTCCTGGCCACAGTCTTCCAGAATCAAACCTTAGTCATGTTGCCAAGCCACAGGTTTCCACCATCAAACCTCAGACATGTTCCCAGGCCACAGGGTTCTAGAATCCACCGATGTCATGTTCCCAGGCCACAGGGTTCGAGAATCAATCCTCAGTTATGTTTCCAGGCTACAGGGTTCTAGAATAAAACCTCAGTCATGTTCCCAATCCACAGGGTTCCAGAACCAAGGCTCAGTCAGGTTCCCGGGGCACAGTATTCCACAATCTAAACAGATGTCATGTTTCCAGGCCACAGTTTTCCAGAATCACGCCTCAGTCATGTTCCCAGGCCACAGGGATCCAGAAGCAAACGTCAGTCATGTTGCCAGGCCACAGGTTTCTGCCATCAAACCTCAGTAACGTTCCCGGGCCACAGGGTTCCAGAATCAAGCCTCCGTCATTTTGCCAGGCCAGAGTGTTCCACCATCAAACCTCAGTCATGATCCCAGGCCACATGTTTCCACAATGAAACCTCAGTCATTTTCTCAGGCCAAAGGTTTCCAGAATCAAACCTCAGTCATATTCCCAGGACACATGGTTCCAGAATCAAACCTGAGTCATGTTCGCAGGCCACAGGTTTCAACAATCAAACATCACTCATGTTCCCAGGACACAGGTGTCCAGAATCAAACCTCAGTCATGTACCCAGGGAACAGGCTTCCAACAACAAACCTTTGTCATATTCCCAGGACACAGGGTTCCAGAATCAAACCTCAGTCTTGTTCCCAGGACAGAAGTTTCCAGAATCAACCCGATATCATGTTTCCTGGCCACAGTCTTCCAGTATCAAACCTCAGTCATGTTGCCAGGCCACAGGGTTCCACCATCAATCCTCACTCATGTTCCCAGGCCACAGGGTTCCAGAATCAAACCGTTCTCATGTTTCCAGGCCACAGGGTTCCAGAATCCACCGATGTCATGTTAAAGGCCACAGGGTTCCAGAATCAAACCGTTCTCATGTTCCCGGGCCACAGGGTTCCAGAATCAAGCCTCAGTCATTTTGCCAGGCCAGAGTGTTCCACCATCAAACCTCAGTCATGATCCCAGGCCACATGTTTCCACAATGAAACCTCAGTCATTTTCCCAGGCCAAAGGTTTCCAAAATCAAACCTCAGTCATGTTCCCAGGACACATGGTTCAAGAATCAAACCTGAGTCATGTTCGCGGGCCACAGGTTTCAACCATCAAACCTCAGTCATGTTCCCAGGACACAGGTGTCCAGAATCAAACCTCAGTCATGTTCCCAGGGCACAGGCTTCCAGAAACAAACCTCAGTCATGTTCCCAGGACACAAGTCTCCAGAATCAACCAGATATCATGCTTCCTGGCCACAGTCTTCCAGAATCAAACCTTAGTCATGTTGCCAAGCCACAGGTTTCCACCATCAAACCTCAGACATGTTCCCAGGCCACAGGGTTCTAGAATCCACCGATGTCATGTTCCCAGGCCACAGGGTTCGAGAATCAATCCTCAGTTATGTTTCCAGGCTACAGGGTTCTAGAATAAAACCTCAGTCATGTTCCCAATCCACAGGGTTCCAGAACCAAGGCTCAGTCAGATTCCCGGGGCACAGTATTCCACAATCTAAACAGATGTCATGTTTCCAGGCCACAGTTTTCCAGAATCACGCCTCAGTCATGTTCCCAGGCCACAGGGATCCAGAAGCAAACGTCAGTCATGTTGCCAGGCCACAGGTTTCTGCCATCAAACCTCAGTCACGTTCCCGGGCCACAGGGTTCCAGAATCAAGCCTCCGTCATTTTGCCAGGCCAGAGTGTTCCACCATCAAACCTCAGTCATGATCCCAGGCCACATGTTTCCACAATGAAACCTCAGTCATTTTCTCAGGCCAAAGGTTTCCAGAATCAAACCTCAGTCATATTCCCAGGACACATGGTTCCAGAATCAAACCTGAGTCATGTTCGCAGGCCACAGGTTTCAACAATCAAACATCACTCATGTTCCCAGGACACAGGTGTCCAGAATCAAACCTCAGTCATGTACCCAGGGAACAGGCTTCCAACAACAAACCTTTGTCATATTCCCAGGACACAGAGTTCCAGAATCAAACCTCAGTATTGTTCCCAGGACAGAACTTTCCAGAATCAACCCGATATCATGTTTCCTGGCCACAGTCTTCCAGTATCAAACCTCAGTCATGTTGCCAGGCCACAGGGTTCCACCATCAATCCTCACTCATGTTCCCAGGCCACAGGGTTCCAGAATCAAACCGTTCTCATGTTTCCAGGCCACAGGGTTCCAGAATCCACCGATGTCATGTTAAAGGCCACAGGGTTCCAGAATCAAACCGTTCTCATGTTCCCGGGCCACAGGGTTCCAGAATCAAGCCTCAGTCATTTTGCCATGCCAGAGTGTTCCACCATCAAACCTCAGTCATGATCCCAGGCCACATGTTTCCACAATGAAACCTCAGTCATTTTCCCAGGCCAAAGGTTTCCAAAATCAAACCTCAGTCATGTTCCCAGGACACATGGTTCAAGAATCAAACCTGAGTCATGTTCGCGGGCCACAGGTTTCAACCATCAAACCTCAGTCATGTTCCCAGGACACAGGTGTCCAGAATCAAACCTCAGTCATGTTCCCAGGGCACAGGCTTCCAGAAACAAACCTCAGTCATGTTCCCAGGACACAAGTTTCCAGAATCAACCAGATATCATGCTTCCTGGCCACAGTCTTCCAGAATCAAACCTTAGTCATGTTGCCAAGCCACAGGTTCCCACCATCAAACCTCAGACATGTTCCCAGGCCACAGGGTTCTAGAATCCACCGATGTCATGTTCCCAGGCCACAGCGTTCCAGAATCAATCCTCAGTTATGTTTCCCGGCTACAGGGTTCTAGAATAAAACCTCAGTCATGTTCCCAATCCACAGGGTTCCAGAACCAAGGCTCAGTCAGGTTCCCGGGGCACAGTATTCCACAATCTAAACAGATGTCACATGCCCAGTCCCCAGGGTTCCAGAATCCACCGGTATCATGTTCCCAGGCCACAGGGTTCCAGAATCAATCCTCAGTTATGTTCCCAGGCTACAGGGTTCCAGAATAAAACCTCAGTCATGTTCCCAGTCCACAGGGTTTCAGAACCAAGGCTCAGTCAGGTTCCCGGGGCACAGTATTCCACAATCTAAACAGATGTCATGTTCCCAGGCCACAGTTTTCCAGAATCACGCCTCAGTCATGTTCCCAGGCCACAGGGATCCAGAATCAAACGTCAGTCATGTTGCCAGGCCACAGGTTTCTGCCATCCAACCTCAGTCACGTTCCAGGGCCACAGGGTTCCAGAATCAAGCCTCAGTCATTTTGCCAGGCCAGAGTGTTCCACCATCAAACCTCAGTCATGATCCCAGGCCACATGTTTCCACAATGAAACCTCAGTCATTTTCTCAGGCCAAAGGTTTCCAGAATCAAACCTCAGTCATATTCCCAGGACACATGGTTCCAGAATCAAACCTGAGTCATGTTCGCAGGCCACAGGTTTCAACAATCAAACATCACTCATGTTCCCAGGACACAGGTGTCCAGAATCAAACCTCAGGCATGTACCCAGGGAACAGGCTTCCAACAACAAACCTTTGTCATATTCCCAGGACACAGGGTTCCAGAATCAAACCTCAGTCTTGTTCCCAGGACAGAAGTTTCCAGAATCAACCCGATATCATGTTTCCTGGCCACAGTCTTCCAGTATCAAACCTCAGTCATGTTGCCAGGCCACAGGGTTCCACCATCAATCCTCACTCATGTTCCCAGGCCACAGGGTTCCAGAATCAAACCGTTCTCATATTCCCAGGCCACAGGGTTCCAGAATCCACCGATGTCATGTTAAAGGCCACAGGGTTCCAGAATCAAACCGTTCTCATGTTCCCGGGCCACAGGGTTCCAGAATCAAGCCTCAGTCATTTTGTCAGGCCAGAGTGTTCCACCATCAAACCTCAGTCATGATCCCAGGCCACATGTTTCCACAATGAAACCTCAGTCATTTTCCCAGGCCAAAGGTTTCCAAAATCAAACCTCAGTCATGTTCCCAGGACACATGGTTCCAGAATCAAACCTGAGTCATGTTCGCGGGCCACAGGTTTCAACCATCAAACCTCAGTCATGTTCCCAGGACACAGGTGTCCAGAATCAAACCTCAGTCATGTTCCCAGGGCACAGGCTTCCAGAAACAAACCTCAGTCATGTTCCCAGGACACAAGTTTCCAGAATCAACCAGATATCATGCTTCCTGGCCACAGTCTTCCAGAATCAAACCTTAGTCATGTTGCCAAGCCACAGGTTTCCACCATCAAACCTCAGACATGTTCCCAGGCCACAGGGTTCTAGAATCCACCGATGTCATGTTCCCAGGCCACAGGGTTTGAGAATCAATCCTCAGTTATGTTTCCCGGCTACAGGGTTCTAGAATAAAACCTCAGTCATGTTCCCAATCCACAGGGTTCCAGAACCAAGGCTCAGTCAGGTTCCCGGGGCACAGTATTCCACAATCTAAACAGATGTCACATGCCCAGTCCCCAGGGTTCCAGAATCCACCGGTATCATGTTCCCAGGCCACAGGGTTCCAGAATCAATCCTCAGTTATGTTCCCAGGCTACAGGGTTCCAGAATAAAACCTCAGTCATGTTCCCAGTCCACTGGGTTTCAGAACCAAGGCTCAGTCAGGTTCCCGGGGCACAGTATTCCACAATCTAAACAGATGTCATGTTCCCAGGCCACAGTTTTCCAGAATCACGCCTCAGTCATGTTCCCAGGCCACAGGGATCCAGAATCAAACGTCAGTCATGTTGCCAGGCCACAGGTTTCTGCCATCAAACCTCAGTCACGTTCCCGGGCCACAGGG
Organism: Balaenoptera physalus; assembly: GCF_965194825.1. NCBI lineage: Eukaryota > Metazoa > Chordata > Mammalia > Artiodactyla > Balaenopteridae > Balaenoptera > Balaenoptera physalus. Next base: position 569,103 of record NW_028126442.1, on the reverse strand, counting down.
TTCCAGAATCAAGCCTCAGTCATTTTGCCAGGCCAGAGTGTTCCACCGTCAAACCTCAGTCATGATCCCAGGCCACATGTTTCCACAATGAAACCTCAGTCATTTTCTCAGGCGAAAGTTTTCCAGAATCAAACCTCAGTCATATTCCCAGGACACATGGTTCCAGAATCAAACCTGAGTCATGTTCGCAGGCCACAGGTTTCAACAATCAAACATCACTCATGTTCCCAGGACACAGGTGTCCAGAATCAAGCCTCAGTCATGTACCCAGGGAACAGGCTTCCAGCAACAAACCTTTGTCATATTCCCAGGACACAGGGTTCCAGAATCACACCTCAGTCTTGTTCCCAAGACAGAAGTTTCCAGAATCAACCCGATATCATGTTTCCTGGCCACAGTCTTCCAGTATCAAACCTCAGTCATGTTGCCAGGCCACAGGGTTCCACCATCAATCCTCACTCATGTTCCCAGGCCACAGGGTTCCAGAATCCACCGATGTCATGTTAAAGGCCACAGGGTTCCAGACTCAAACCGTTCTCATGTTCCCGGGCCACAGGGTTCCAGAATCAAGCCTCAGTCATTTTGCCAGGCCAGAGTGTTCCACCATCAAACCTCAGTCATGATCCCAGGCCACATGTTTCCACAATGAAACCTCAGTCATTTTCCCAGGCCAAAGGTTTCCAGAATCAAACCTCAGTCATGTTCCCAGGACACATGGTTCCAGAATCAAACCTGAGTCATGTTCGCGGGCCACAGGTTTCAACCATCAAACCTCAGTCATGTTCCCAGGACACAGGTGTCCAGAATCAAACCTCAGTCATGTTCCCAGGGCACAGGCTTCCAGAAACAAACCTCAGTCATGTTCCCAGGACACAAGTTTCCAGAATCAACCAGATATCATGCTTCCTGGCCACAGTCTTCCAGAATCAAACCTTAGTCATGTTGCCAAGCCACAGGTTTCCACCATCAAACCTCAGACATGTTCCCAGGCCACAGGGTTCTAGAATCCACCGATGTCATGTTCCCAGGCCACAGGGTTTGAGAATCAATCCTCAGTTATGTTTCCCGGCTACAGGGTTCTAGAATAAAACCTCAGTCATGTTCCCAATCCACAGGGTTCCAGAACCAAGGCTCAGTCAGGTTCCCGGGGCACAGTATTCCACAATCTAAACAGATGTCACATGCCCAGTCCCCAGGGTTCCAGAATCCACCGGTATCATGTTCCCAGGCCACAGGGTTCCAGAATCAATCCTCAGTTATGTTCCCAGGCTACAGGGTTCCAGAATAAAACCTCAGTCATGTTCCCAGTCCACTGGGTTTCAGAACCAAGGCTCAGTCAGGTTCCCGGGGCACAGTATTCCACAATCTAAACAGATGTCATGTTCCCAGGCCACAGTTTTCCAGAATCACGCCTCAGTCATGTTCCCAGGCCACAGGGATCCAGAATCAAACGTCAGTCATGTTGCCAGGCCACAGGTTTCTGCCATCAAACCTCAGTCACGTTCCCGGGCCACAGGGTTCCAGAATCAAGCCTCAGTCATTTTGCCAGGCCAGAGTGTTCCACCGTCAAACCTCAGTCATGATCCCAGGCCACATGTTTCCACAATGAAACCTCAGTCATTTTCTCAGGCGAAAGGTTTCCAGAATCAAACCTCAGTCATATTCCCAGGACACATGGTTCCAGAATCAAACCTGAGTCATGTTCGCAGGCCACAGGTTTCAACAATCAAACATCACTCATGTTCCCAGGACACAGGTGTCCAGAATCAAGCCTCAGTCATGTACCCAGGGAACAGGCTTCCAGCAACAAACCTTTGTCATATTCCCAGGACACAGGGTTCCAGAATCACACCTCAGTCTTGTTCCCAAGACAGAAGTTTCCAGAATCAACCCGATATCATGTTTCCTGGCCACAGTCTTCCAGTATCAAACCTCAGTCATGTTGCCAGGCCACAGGGTTCCACCATCAATCCTCACTCATGTTCCCAGGCCACAGGGTTCCAGAATCAAACCGTTCTCATGTTCCCAGGCCACAGGGTTCCAGAATCCACCGATGTCATGTTAAAGGCCACAGGGTTCCAGACTCAAACCGTTCTCATGTTCCCGGGCCACAGGGTTCCAGAATCAAGCCTCAGTCATTTTGCCAGGCCAGAGTGTTCCACCATCAAACCTCAGTCATGATCCCAGGCCACATGTTTCCACAATGAAACCTCAGTCATTTTCCCAGGCCAAAGGTTTCCAGAATCAAACCTCAGTCATGTTCCCAGGACACATGGTTCCAGAATCAAACCTGAGTCATGTTCGCGGGCCACAGGTTTCAACCATCAAACCTCAGTCATGTTCCCAGGACACAGGTGTCCAGAATCAAACCTCAGTCATGTTCCCAGGGCACAGGCTTCCAGAAACAAACCTCAGTCATGTTCCCAGGACACAAGTTTCCAGAATCAACCAGATATCATGCTTCCTGGCCACAGTCTTCCAGAATCAAACCTTAGTCATGTTGCCAAGCCACAGGTTTCCACCATCAAACCTCAGACATGTTCCCAGGCCACAGGGTTCTAGAATCCACCGATGTCATGTTCCCAGGCCACAGCGTTCCAGAATCAATCCTCAGTTATGTTTCCCGGCTACAGGGTTCTAGAATAAAACCTCAGTCATGTTCCCAATCCACAGGGTTCCAGAACCAAGGCTCAGTCAGGTTCCCGGGGCACAGTATTCCACAATCTAAACAGATGTCACATGCCCAGTCCCCAGGGTTCCAGAATCCACCGGTATCATGTTCCCAGGCCACAGGGTTCCAGAATCAATCCTCAGTTATGTTCCCAGGCTACAGGGTTCCAGAATAAAACCTCAGTCATGTTCCCAGTCCACAGGGTTTCAGAACCAAGGCTCAGTCAGGTTCCCGGGGCACAGTATTCCACAATCTAAACAGATGTCATGTTCCCAGGCCACAGTTTTCCAGAATCACGCCTCAGTCATGTTCCCAGGCCACAGGGATCCAGAATCAAACGTCAGTCATGTTGACAGGCCACAGGTTTCTGCCATCAACCCTCAGTCACGTTCCCGGTCCACAGGGTTCCAGAATCAAGCCTCAGTCATTTTGCCAGGCCAGAGTGTTCCACCATCAAACCTCAGTCATGATCCCAGGCCACATGTTTCCACAATGAAACCTCAGTCATTTTCTCAGGCCAAAGGTTTCCAGAATCAAACCTCAGTCATATTCCCAGGACACATGGTTCCAGAATCAAACCTGAGTCATGTTCGCAGGCCACAGGTTTCAACAATCAAACATCACTCATGTTCCCAGGACACAGGTGTCCAGAATCAAGCCTCAGTCATGTACCCAGGGAACAGGCTTCCAGCAACAAACCTTTGTCATATTCCCAGGACACAGGGTTCCAGAATCAAACCTCAGTCTTGTTCCCAGGACAGAAGTTTCCAGAATCAACCCGATATCATGTTTCCTGGCCACAGTCTTCCAGTATCAAACCTCAGTCATGTTGCCAGGCCACAAGGTTCCACCATCAATCCTCACTCATGTTCCCAGGCCACAGGGTTCCAGAATCAAACCGTTCTCATGTTCCCAGGCCACAGGGTTCCAGAATCCACCGATGTCATGTTAAAGGCCACAGGGTTCCAGAATCAAACCGTTCTCATGTTCCCGGGCCACAGGGTTCCAGAATCAAGCCTCAGTCATTTTGCCAGGCCAGAGTGTTCCACCATCAAACCTCAGTCATGATCCCAGGCCACATGTTTCCACAATGAAACCTCAGTCATTTTCCCAGGCCAAAGTTTTCCAGAATCAAACCTCAGTCATGTTCCCAGGACACATGGTTCCAGAATCAAACCTGAGTCATGTTCGCGGGCCACAGGTTTCAACCATCAAACCTCAGTCATGTTCCCAGGACACAGGTGTCCAGAATCAAACCTCAGTCATGTTCCCAGGGCACAGGCTTCCAGAAACAAACCTCAGTCATGTTCCCAGGACACAAGTTTCCAGAATCAACCAGATATCATGCTTCCTGGCCACAGTCTTCCAGAATCAAACCTTAGTCATGTTGCCAAGCCACAGGTTTCCACCATCAAACCTCAGACATGTTCCCAGGCCACAGGGTTCTAGAATCCACCGATGTCATGTTCCCAGGCCACAGCGTTCCAGAATCAATCCTCAGTTATGTTTCCCGGCTACAGGGTTCTAGAATAAAACCTCAGTCATGTTCCCAATCCACAGGGTTCCAGAACCAAGGCTCAGTCAGGTTCCCGGGGCACAGTATTCCACAATCTAAACAGATGTCACATGCCCAGTCCCCAGGGTTCCAGAATCCACCGGTATCATGTTCCCAGGCCACAGGGTTCCAGAATCAATCCTCAGTTATGTTCCCAGGCTACAGGGTTCCAGAATAAAACCTCAGTCATGTTCCCAGTCCACAGGGTTTCAGAACCAAGGCTCAGTCAGGTTCCCGGGGCACAGTATTCCACAATCTAAACAGATGTCATGTTCCCAGGCCACAGTTTTCCAGAATCACGCCTCAGTCATGTTCCCAGGCCACAGGGATCCAGAATCAAACGTCAGTCATGTTGACAGGCCACAGGTTTCTGCCATCAAACCTCAGTCACGTTCCCGGGCCACAGGGTTCCAGAATCAAGCCTCAGTCATTTTGCCAGGCCAGAGTGTTCCACCATCAAACCTCAGTCATGATCCCAGGCCACATGTTTCCACAATGAAACCTCAGTCATTTTCTCAGGCCAAAGGTTTCCAGAATCAAACCTCAGTCATATTCCCAGGACACATGGTTCCAGAATCAAACCTGAGTCATGTTCGCAGGCCACAGGTTTCAACAATCAAACATCACTCATGTTCCCAGGACACAGGTGTCCAGAATCAAGCCTCAGTCATGTACCCAGGGAACAGGCTTCCAGCAACAAACCTTTGTCATATTCCCAGGACACAGGGTTCCAGAATCAAACCTCAGTCTTGTTCCCAGGACAGAAGTTTCCAGAATCAACCCGATATCATGTTTCCTGGCCACAGTCTTCCAGTATCAAACCTCAGTCATGTTGCCAGGCCACAGGGTTCCACCGTCAATCCTCACTCATGTTCCCAGGCCACAGGGTTCCAGAATCAAACCGTTCTCATGTTCCCAGGCCACAGGGTTCCAGAATCCACCGATGTCATGTTAAAGGCCACAGGTTTCCAGAATCAAACCGTTCTCATGTTCCCGGGCCACAGGGTTCCAGAATCAAGCCTCAGTCATTTTGCCAGGCCAGAGTGTTCCACCATCAAACCTCAGTCATGATCCCAGGCCACATGTTTCCACAATGAAACCTCAGTAATTTTCCCAGGCCAAAGGTTTCCAAAATCAAACCTCAGTCATGTTCCCAGGACACATGGTTCCAGAAACAAACCTGAGTCATGTGTGCGGGCCACAGGTTTCAACCATCAAACCTCAGTCATGTTCCCAGGACACAGGTGTCCAGAATCAAACCTCAGTCATGTTCCCAGGGCACAGGCTTCCAGAAACAAACCTCAGTCATGTTCCCAGCACACAAGTTTCCAGAATCAACCAGATATCATGCTTCCTGGCCACAGTCTTCCAGAATCAAACCTTAGTCATGTTGCCAAGCCACAGGTTTCCACCATCAAACCTCAGACATGTTCCCAGGCCACAGGGTTCTAGAATCCACCGATGTCATGTTCCCAGGCCACAGGGTTCGAGAATCAATCCTCAGTTATGTTTCCCGGCTACAGGGTTCTAGAATAAAACCTCAGTCATGTTCCCAATCCACAGGGTTCCAGAACCAAGGCTCAGTCAGGTTCCCGGGGCACAGTATTCCACAATCTAAACAGATGTCACATGCCCAGTCCCCAGGGTTCCAGAATCCACCGGTATCATGTTCCCAGGCCACAGTTTTCCAGAATCACGCCTCAGTCATGTTCCCAGGCCACAGGGATCCAGAATCAAACGTCAGTCATGTTGCCAGGCCACAGGTTTCTGCCATCAAACCTCAGTCACGTTCCCGGGCCACAGGGTTCCAGAATCAAGCCTCAGTCATTTTGCCAGGCCAGAGTGTTCCACCATCAAACCTCAGTCATGATCCCAGGCCACATGTTTCCACAATGAAACCTCAGTCATTTTCTCAGGCCAAAGGTTTCCAGAATCAAACCTCAGTCATATTCCCAGGACACATGGTTCCAGAATCAAACCTGAGTCATGTTCGCAGGCCACAGGTTTCAACAATCAAACATCACTCATGTTCCCAGGACACAGGTGTCCAGAATCAAGCCTCAGTCATGTACCCAGGGAACAGGCTTCCAGCAACAAACCTTTGTCATATTCTCAGGACACAGGGTTCCAGAATCAAACCTCAGTCTTGTTCCCAGGACAGAAGTTTCCAGAATCAACCCGATATCATGTTTCCTGGCCACAGTCTTCCAGTATCAAACCTCAGTCATGTTGCCAGGCCACAGCGTTCCACCATCAATCCTCACTCATGTTCCCAGGCCACAGGGTTCCAGAATCAAACTGTTCTCATGTTCCCAGGCCACAGGGTTCCAGAATCCACCGATGTCATGTTAAAGGCCACAGGGTTCCAAAATCAAACCGCTCTCATGTTCCCGGGCCACAGGGTTCCATAATCAAGCCTCAGTCATTTTGCCAGGCCAGAGTGTTCCACCATCAAACCTCAGTCATGATCCCAGGCCACATGTTTCCACAATGAAACCTCAGTCATTTTCCCAGGCCAAACGTTTCCAAAATCAAACCTCAGTCATGTTCCCAGGACACATGGTTCCAGAATCAAACCTGAGTCATGTTCGCGGGCCACAGGTTTCAACCATCAAACCTCAGTCATGTTCCCAGGACACAGGTGTCCAGAATCAAACCTCAGTCATGTTCCCAGGGCACAGGCTTCCAGAAACAAACCTCAGTCATGTTCCCAGGACACAAGTTTCCAGAATCAACCAGATATCATGCTTCCTGGCCACAGTCTTCCAGAATCAAACCTTAGTCATGTTGCCAAGCCACAGGTTTCCACCATCAAACCTCAGACATGTTCCCAGGCCACAGGGTTCTAGAATCCACCGATGTCATGTTCCCAGGCCACAGGGTTTGAGAATCAATCCTCAGTTATGTTTCTAGGCTACAGGGTTCTAGAATAAAACCTCAGTCATGCTCCCAATCCACAGGGTTACAGAACCAAGGCTCAGTCAGGTTCCCGGGCCACAGTATTCCACAATCTAAACAGAGGTCACATGCCCAGTCCCCAGGGTTCCAGAATCCACCGGTATCATGTTCCCAGGCCACAGGGTTCCAGAATCAATCCTCAGTTATGTTCCCAGGCTACAGGGTTCCAGAATAAAACCTCAGTCATGTTCCCAGTCCACAGGGTTTCAGAACCAAGGCTCAGTCAGGTTCCCGGGGCACAGTATTCCACAATCTAAACAGATGTCATGTTCCCAGGCCACAGTTTTCCAGAATCACGCCTCAGTCATGTTCCCAGGCCACAGGGATCCAGAATCAAACGTCAGTCATGTTGCCAGGCCACAGGTTTCTGCCATCCAACCTCAGTCACGTTCCCGGGCCACAGGGTTCCAGAATCAAGCCTCAGTCATTTTGCCAGGCCAGAGTGTTCCACCATCAAACCTCAGTCATGATCCCAGGCCACATGTTTCCACAATGAAACCTCAGTCATTTTCCCAGGCCAAAGGTTTCCAGAATCAAACCTCAGTCATGTTCCCAGGACACATGGTTCCAGAATCAAACCTGAGTCATGTTCGCGGGCCACAGGTTTCAACCATCAAACCTCAGTCATGTTCCCAGGACACAGGTGTCCAGAATCAAACCTCAGTCATGTTCCCAGGGCACAGGCTTCCAGAAACAAACCTCAGTCATGTTCCCAGGACACAAGTTTCCAGAATCAACCAGATATCATGCTTCCTGGCCACAGTCTTCCAGAATCAAACCTTAGTCATGTTGCCAAGCCACAGGTTTCCACCATCAAACCTCAGACATGTTCCCAGGCCACAGGGTTCTAGAATCCACCGATGTCATGTTCCCAGGCCACAGCGTTCCAGAATCAATCCTCAGTTATGTTTCCCGGCTACAGGGTTCTAGAATAAAACCTCAGTCATGTTCCCAATCCACAGGGTTCCAGAACCAAGGCTCAGTCAGGTTCCCGGGGCACAGTATTCCACAATCTAAACAGATGTCACATGCCCAGTCCCCAGGGTTCCAGAATCCACCGGTATCATGTTCCCAGGCCACAGGGTTCCAGAATCAATCCTCATTTATGTTCCCAGGCTACAGGGTTCCAGAATAAAACCTCAGTCATGTTCCCAGTCCAGAGGGTTTCAGAACCAAGGCTCAGTCAGGTTCCCGGGGCACAGTATTCCACAATCTAAACAGATGTCATGTTCCCAGGCCACAGTTTTCCAGAATCACGCCTCAGTCATGTTCCCAGGCCACAGGGATCCAGAATCAAACGTCAGTCATGTTGCCAGGCCACAGGTTTCTGCCATCAAACCTCTGTCACGTTCCCGGGCCACAGGGTTCCTGAATCAAGCCTCAGTCATTTTGCCAGGCCAGAGTGTTCCACCGTCAAACCTCAGTCATGATCCCAAGCCACATGTTTCCACAATGAAACCTCAGTCATTTTCTCAGGCCAAAGGTTTCCAGAATCAAACCTCAGTCATATTCCCAGGACACATGGTTCCAGAATCAAACCTGAGTCATGTTCGCAGGCCACAGGTTTCAACAATCAAACATCACTCATGTTCCCAGGACACAGGTGTCCAGAATCAAGCCTCAGTCATGTACCCAGGGAACAGGCTTCCAGCAACAAACCTTTGTCATATTCCCAGGACACAGGGTTCCAGAATCAAACCTCAGTCTTGTTCCCAGGACAGAAGTTTCCAGAATCAACCCGATATCATGTTTCCTGGCCACAGTCTTCCAGTATCAAACCTCAGTCATGTTGCCAGGCCACAGGGTTCCACCATCAATCCTCACTCATGTTCCCAGGCCACAGGGTTCCAGAATCAAACCGTTCTCATGTTCCCAGGCCACAGGGTTCCAGAATCCACCGATGTCATGTTAAAGGCCACAGGGTTCCAGACTCAAACCGTTCTCATGTTCCCGGGCCACAGGGTTCCAGAATCAAGCCTCAGTCATTTTGCCAGGCCAGAGTGCTCCACCATCAAACCTCAGTCATGATCCCAGGCCACATGTTTCCACAATGAAACCTCAGTCATTTTCCCAGGCCAAACGTTTCCAAAATCAAACCTCAGTCATGTTCCCAGGACACATGGTTCCAGAATCAAACCTGAGTCATGTTCGCGGGCCACAGGTTTCAACCATCAAACCTCAGTCATGTTCCCAGGACACAGGTGTCCAGAATCAAACCTCAGTCATGTTCCCAGGGCACAGGCTTCCAGAAACAAACCTCAGTCATGTTCCCAGGACACAAGTTTCCAGAATCAACCAGATATCATGCTTCCTGGCCACAGTCTTCCAGAATCAAACCTTAGTCATGTTGCCAAGCCACAGGTTTCCACCATCAAACCTCAGACATGTTCCCAGGCCACAGGGTTCTAGAATCCACCGATGTCATGTTCCCAGGCCACAGGGTTTGAGAATCAATCCTCAGTTATGTTTCCCGGCTACAGGGTTCTAGAATAAAACCTCAGTCATGTTCCCAATCCACAGGGTTCCAGAACCAAGGCTCAGTCAGGTTCCCGGGGCACAGTATTCCACAATCTAAACAGATGTCACATGCCCAGTCCCCAGGGTTCCAGAATCCACCGGTATCATGTTCCCAGGCCACAGGGTTCCAGAATCAATCCTCAGTTATGTTCCCAGGCTACAGGGTTCCAGAATAAAACCTCAGTCATGTTCCCAGTCCACAGGGTTTCAGAACCAAGGCTCAGTCATGTTCCCGGGGCACAGTATTCCACAATCTAAACAGATGTCATGTTCCCAGGCCACAGTTTTCCAGAATCACGCCTCAGTCATGTTCCCAGGCCACAGGGATCCAGAATCAAACGTCAGTCATGTTGCCAGGCCACAGGTTTCTGCCATCAAACCTCAGTCACGTTCCCGGGCCACTGGGTTCCAGAATCAAGCCTCAGTCATTTTGCCAGGCCAGAGTGTTCCACCGTCAAACCTCAGTCATGATCCCAAGCCACATGTTTCCACAATGAAACCTCAGTCATTTTCTCAGGCCAAAGGTTTCCAGAATCAAACCTCAGTCATATTCCCAGGACACATGGTTCCAGAATCAAACCTGAGTCATGTTCGCAGGCCACAGGTTTCAACAATCAAACATCACTCATGTTCCCAGGACACAGGTGTCCAGAATCAAACCTCAGTCATGTACCCAGGGAACAGGCTTCCAACAACAAACCTTTGTCATATTCCCAGGACACAGGGTTCCAGAATCAAACCTCAGTCTTGTTCCCAGGACAGAAGTTTCCAGAATCAACCCGATATCATGTTTCCTGGCCACAGTCTTCCAGTATCAAACCTCAGTCATGTTGCCAGGCCACAGGGTTCCACCATCAATCCTCACTCATGTTCCCAGGCCACAGGGTTCCAGAATCAAACCGTTCTCATGTTCCCAGGCCACAGGGTTCCAGAATCCACCGATGTCATGTTAAAGGCCACAGGGTTCCAGACTCAAACCGTTCTCATGTTCCCGGGCCACAGGGTTCCAGAATCAAGCCTCAGTCATTTTGCCAGGCCAGAGTGTTCCACCATCAAACCTCAGTCATGATCCCAGGCCACATGTTTCCACAATGAAACCTCAGTCATTTTCCCAGGCCAAAGGTTTCCAGAATCAAACCTCAGTCATGTTCCCAGGACACATGGTTCCAGAATCAAACCTGAGTCATGTTCGCGGGCCACAGGTTTCAACCATCAAACCTCAGTCATGTTCCCAGGACACAGGTGTCCAGAATCAAACCTCAGTCATGTTCCCAGGGCACAGGCTTCCAGAAACAAACCTCAGTCATGTTCCCAGGACACAAGTTTCCAGAATCAACCAGATATCATGCTTCCTGGCCACAGTCTTCCAGAATCAAACCTTAGTCATGTTGCCAAGCCACAGGTTTCCACCATCAAACCTCAGACATGTTCCCAGGCCATAGGGTTCTAGAATCCACCGATGTCATGTTCCCAGGCCACAGCGTTCCAGAATCAATCCTCAGTTATGTTTCCCGGCTACAGGGTTCTAGAATAAAACCTCAGTCATGTTCCCAATCCACAGGGTTCCAGAACCAAGGCTCAGTCAGGTTCCCGGGGCACATTATTCCACAATCTAACCAGATGTCACATGCCCAGTCCCCAGGGTTCCAGAATCCACCGGTATCATGTTCCCAGGCCACAGGGTTCCAGAATCAATCCTCAGTTATGTTCCCAGGCTACAGGGTTCCAGAATAAAACCTCAGTCATGTTCCCAGTCCACAGGGTTTCAGAACCAAGGCTCAGTCAGGTTCCCGGGGCACAGTATTCCACAATCTAAACAGATGTCATGTTCCCAGGCCACAGTTTTCCAGAATCACGCCTCAGTCATGTTCCCAGGCCACAGGGATCCAGAATCAAACGTCAGTCATGTTGACAGGCCACAGGTTTCTGCCATCAAACCTCAGTCACGTTCCCGGGCCACAGGGTTCCAGAATCAAGCCTCAGTCATTTTGCCAGGCCAGAGTGTTCCACCATCAAACCTCAGTCATGATCCCAGGCCACATGTTTCCACAATGAAACCTCAGTCATTTTCTCAGGCCAAAGGTTTCCAGAATCAAACCTCAGTCATATTCCCAGGACACATGGTTCCAGAATCAAACCTGAGTCATGTTCGCAGGCCACAGGTTTCAACAATCAAACATCACTCATGTTCCCAGGACACAGGTGTCCAGAATCAAGCCTCAGTCATGTACCCAGGGAACAGGCTTCCAGCAACAAACCTTTGTCATATTCCCAGGACACAGGGTTCCAGAATCAAACCTCAGTCTTGTTCCCAGGACAGAAGTTTCCAGAATCAACCCGATATCATGTTTCCTGGCCACAGTCTTCCAGTATCAAACCTCAGTCATGTTGCCAGGCCACAGCGTTCCACCATCAATCCTCACTCATGTTCCCAGGCCACAGGGTTCCAGAATCAAACTGTTCTCATGTTCCCAGGCCACAGGGTTCCAGAATCCACCGATGTCATGTTAAAGGCCACAGGGTTCCAAAATCAAACCGCTCTCATGTTCCCAGGCCACAGGGTTCCATAATCAAGCCTCAGTCATTTTGCCAGGCCAGAGTGTTCCACCATCAAACCTCAGTCATGATCCCAGGCCACATGTTTCCACAATGAAACCTCAGTCATTTTCCCAGGCCAAAGGTTTCCAAAATCAAACCTCAGTCATGTTCCCAGGACACATGGTTCCAGAATCAAACCTGAGTCATGTTCGCGGGCCACAGGTTTCAACCATCAAACCTCAGTCATGTTCCCAGGACACAGGTGTCCAGAATCAAACCTCAGTCATGTTCCCAGGGCACAGGATTCCAGAAACAAACCTCAGTCATGTTCCCAGGACACAAGTTTCCAGAATCAACCAGATATCATGCTTCCTGGCCACAGTCTTCCAGAATCAAACCTTAGTCATGTTGCCAAGCCACAGGTTTCCACCATCAAACCTCAGACATGTTCCCAGGCCACAGGGTTCTAGAATCCACCGATGTCATGTTCCCAGGCCACAGGGTTCGAGAATCAATCCTCAGTTATGTTTCTAGGCTACAGGGTTCTAGAATAAAACCTCAGTCATGCTCCCAATCCACAGGGTTACAGAACCAAGGCTCAGTCAGGTTCCCGGGCCACAGTATTCCACAATCTAAACAGAGGTCACATGCCCAGTCCCCAGGGTTCCAGAATCCACCGGTATCATGTTCCCAGGCCACAGGGTTCCAGAATCAATCCTCAGTTATGTTCCCAGGCTACAGGGTTCCAGAATAAAACCTCAGTCATGTTCCCAGTCCACAGGGTTTCAGAACCAAGGCTCAGTCAGGTTCCCGGGGCACAGTATTCCACAATCTAAACAGATGTCATGTTCCCAGGCCACAGTTTTCCAGAATCACGCCTCAGTCATGTTCCCAGGCCACAGGGATCCAGAATCAAACGTCAGTCATGTTGCCAGGCCACAGGTTTCTGCCATCAAACCTCAGTCACGTTCCCGGGCCACAGGGTTCCAGAATCAAGCCTCAGTCATTTTGCCAGGCCAGAGTGTTCCACCATCAAACCTCAGTCATGATCCCAGGCCACATGTTTCCACAATGAAACCTCAGTCATTTTCCCAGGCCAAAGGTTTCCAAAATCAAACCTCAGTCATGTTCCCAGGACACATGTTTCCAGAATCAAACCTGAGTCATGTTCGCGGGCCACAGGTTTCAACCATCAAACCTCAGTCATGTTCCCAGGACACAGGTGTCCAGAATCAAACCTCAGTCATGTTCCCAGGGCACAGGCTTCCAGAAACAAACCTCAGTCATGTTCCCAGGACACAAGTTTCCAGAATCAACCAGATATCATGCTTCCTGGCCACAGTCTTCCAGAATCAAACCTTAGTCATGTTGCCAAGCCACAGGTTTCCACCATCAAACCTCAGACATGTTCCCAGGCCACAGGGTTCTAGAATCCACCGATGTCATGTTCCCAGGCCACAGGGTTCGAGAATCAATCCTCAGTTATGTTTCCCGGCTACAGGGTTCTAGAATAAAACCTCAGTCATGTTCCCAATCCACAGGGCTCCAGAACCAAGGCTCAGTCAGGTTCCCGGGGCACAGTATTCCACAATCTAAACAGATGTCACATGCCCAGTCCCCAGGGTTCCAGAATCCACCGGTATCATGTTCCCAGGCCACAGGGTTCCAGAATCAATCCTCAGTTATGTTCCCAGGCTACAGGGTTCCAGAATAAAACCTCAGTCATGTTCCCAGTCCAGAGGGTTTCAGAACCAAGGCTCAGTCAGGTTCCCGGGGCACAGTATTCCACAATCTAAACAGATGTCATGTTCCCAGGCCACAGTTTTCCAGAATCACGCCTCAGTCATGTTCCCAGGCCACAGGGATCCAGAATCAAACGTCAGTCATGTTGCCAGGCCACAGGTTTCTGCCATCAAACCTCAGTCACGTTCCCGGGCCACAGGGTTCCAGAATCAAGCCTCAGTCATTTTGCCAGGCCAGAGTGTTCCACCGTCAAACCTCAGTCATGATCCCAAGCCACATGTTTCCACAATGAAACCTCAGTCATTTTCTCAGGCCAAAGGTTTCCAGAATCAATCCTCAGTCATATTCCCAGGACACATGGTTCCAGAATCAAACCTGAGTCATGTTCGCAGGCCACAGGTTTCAACAATCAAACATCACTCATGTTCCCAGGACACAGGTGTCCAGAATCAAACCTCAGTCATGTACCCAGGGAACAGGCTTCCAACAACAAACCTTTGTCATATTCCCAGGACACAGGGTTCCAGAATCAAACCTCAGTCTTGTTCCCAGGACAGAAGTTTCCAGAATCAACCCGATATCATGTTTCCTGGCCACAGTCTTCCAGTATCAAACCTCAGTCATGTTGCCAGGCCACAGGGTTCCACCATCAATCCTCACTCATGTTCCCAGGCCACAGGGTTCCAGAATCAAACCGTTCTCATGTTCCCAGGCCACAGGGTTCCAGAATCCACCGATGTCATGTTAAAGGCCACAGGGTTCCAGAATCAAACCGTTCTCATGTTCCCGGGCCACAGGGTTCCAGAATCAAGCCTCAGTCATTTTGCCAGGCCAGAGTGTTCCACCATCAAACCTCAGTCATGATCCCAGGCCACATGTTTCCACAATGAAACCTCAGTCATTTTCCCAGGCCAAAGGTTTCCAAAATCAAACCTCAGTCATGTTCCCAGGACACATGGTTCCAGAATCAAACCTGAGTCATGTTCGCGGGCCACAGGTTTCAACCATCAAACCTCAGTCATGTTCCCAGGACACAGGTGTCCAGAATCAAACCTCAGTCATGTTCCCAGGGCACAGGCTTCCAGAAACAAACCTCAGTCATGTTCCCAGGACACAAGTTTCCAGAATCAACCAGATATCATGCTTCCTGGCCACAGTCTTCCAGAATCAAACCTTAGTCATGTTGCCAAGCCACAGGTTTCCACCATCAAACCTCAGACATGTTCCCAGGCCACAGGGTTCTAGAATCCACCGATGTCATGTTCCCAGGCCACAGGGTTCGAGAATCAATCCTCAGTTATGTTTCCCGGCTACAGGGTTCTAGAATAAAACCTCAGTCATGTTCCCAATCCACAGGGTTCCAGAACCAAGGCTCAGTCAGGTTCCCGGGGCACAGTATTCCACAATCTAAACAGATGTCACATGCCCAGTCCCCAGGGTTCCAGAATCCACCGGTATCATGTTCCCAGGCCACAGGGTTCCAGAATCAATCCTCAGTTATGTTCCCAGGCTACAGGGTTCCAGAATAAAACCTCAGTCATGTTCCCAGTCCACAGGGTTTCAGAACCAAGGCTCAGTCAGGTTCCCGGGGCACAGTATTCCACAATCTAAACAGATGTCATGTTCCCAGGCCACAGTTTTCCAGAATCACGCCTCAGTCATGTTCCCAGGCCACAGGGATCCAGAATCAAACGTCAGTCATGTTGCCAGGCCACAGGTTTCTGCCATCAAACCTCAGTCACGTTCCCGGGCCACAGGGTTCCAGAATCAAGCCTCAGTCATTTTGCCAGGCCAGAGTGTTCCACCGTCAAACCTCAGTCATGATCCCAAGCCACATGTTTCCACAATGAAACCTCAGTCATTTTCTCAGGCCAAAGGTTTCCAGAATCAAACCTCAGTCATATTCCCAGGACACATGGTTCCAGAAACAAACCTGAGTCATGTTCGCAGCCCACAGGTTTCAACAATCAAACATCACTCATGTTCCCAGGACACAGGTGTCCAGAATCAAGCCTCAGTCATGTACCCAGGGAACAGGCTTCCAGCAACAAACCTTGGTCATATTCCCAGGACACAGGGTTCCAGAATCAAACCTCAGTCTTGTTCCCAGGACAGAAGTTTCCAGAATCAACCCGATATCATGTTTCCTGGCCACAGTCTTCCAGTATCAAACCTCAGTCATGTTGCCAGGCCACAGGGTTCCACCATCAATCCTCACTCATGTTCCCAGGCCACAGGGTTCCAGAATCAAACCGTTCTCATGTTCCCAGGCCACAGGGTTCCAGAATCCACCGATGTCATGTTAAAGGCCACAGGGTTCCAGACTCAAACCGTTCTCATGTTCCCGGGCCACAGGGTTCCAGAATCAAGCCTCAGTCATTTTGCCAGGCCAGAGTGTTCCACCATCAAACCTCAGTCATGATCCCAGGCCACATGTTTCCACAATGAAACCTCAGTCATTTTCCCAGGCCAAAGTTTTCCAGAATCAAACCTCAGTCATGTTCCCAGGACACATGGTTCCAGAATCAAACCTGAGTCATGTTCGCGGGCCACAGGTTTCAACCATCAAACCTCAGTCATGTTCCCAGGACACAGGTGTCCAGAATCAAACCTCAGTCATGTTCCCAGGGCACAGGCTTCCAGAAACAAACCTCAGTCATGTTCCCAGGACACAAGTTTCCAGAATCAACCAGATATCATGCTTCCTGGCCACAGTCTTCCAGAATCAAACCTTAGTCATGTTGCCAAGCCACAGGTTTCCACCATCAAACCTCAGACATGTTCCCAGGCCATAGGGTTCTAGAATCCACCGATGTCATGTTCCCAGGCCACAGCGTTCCAGAATCAATCCTCAGTTATGTTTCCCGGCTACAGGGTTCTAGAATAAAACCTCAGTCATGTTCCCAATCCACAGGGTTCCAGAACCAAGGCTCAGTCAGGTTCCCGGGGCACATTATTCCACAATCTAACCAGATGTCACATGCCCAGTCCCCAGGGTTCCAGAATCCACCGGTATCATGTTCCCAGGCCACAGGGTTCCAGAATCAATCCTCAGTTATGTTCCCAGGCTACAGGGTTCCAGAATAAAACCTCAGTCATGTTCCCAGTCCACAGGGTTTCAGAACCAAGGCTCAGTCAGGTTCCCGGGGCACAGTATTCCACAATCTAAACAGATGTCATGTTCCCAGGCCACAGTTTTCCAGAATCACGCCTCAGTCATGTTCCCAGGCCACAGGGATCCAGAATCAAACGTCAGTCATGTTGACAGGCCACAGGTTTCTGCCATCAAACCTCAGTCACGTTCCCGGGCCACAGGGTTCCAGAATCAAGCCTCAGTCATTTTGCCAGGCCAGAGTGTTCCACCATCAAACCTCAGTCATGATCCCAGGCCACATGTTTCCACAATGAAACCTCAGTCATTTTCTCAGGCCAAAGGTTTCCAGAATCAAACCTCAGTCATATTCCCAGGACACATGGTTCCAGAATCAAACCTGAGTCATGTTCGCAGGCCACAGGTTTCAACAATCAAACATCACTCATGTTCCCAGGACACAGGTGTCCAGAATCAAGCCTCAGTCATGTACCCAGGGAACAGGCTTCCAGCAACAAACCTTTGTCATATTCCCAGGACACAGGGTTCCAGAATCAAACCTCAGTCTTGTTCCCAGGACAGAAGTTTCCAGAATCAACCCGATATCATGTTTCCTGGCCACAGTCTTCCAGTATCAAACCTCAGTCATGTTGCCAGGCCACAGCGTTCCACCATCAATCCTCACTCATGTTCCCAGGCCACAGGGTTCCAGAATCAAACTGTTCTCATGTTCCCAGGCCACAGGGTTCCAGAATCCACCGATGTCATGTTAAAGGCCACAGGGTTCCAAAATCAAACGGCTCTCATGTTCCCAGGCCACAGGGTTCCATAATCAAGCCTCAGTCATTTTGCCAGGCCAGAGTGTTCCACCATCAAACCTCAGTCATGATCCCAGGCCACATGTTTCCACAATGAAACCTCAGTCATTTTCCCAGGCCAAACGTTTCCAAAATCAAACCTCAGTCATGTTCCCAGGACACATGGTTCCAGAATCAAACCTGAGTCATGTTCGCGGGCCACAGGTTTCAACCATCAAACCTCAGTCATGTTCCCAGGACACAGGTGTCCAGAATCAAACCTCAGTCATGTTCCCAGGGCACAGGATTCCAGAAACAAACCTCAGTCATGTTCCCAGGACACAAGTTTCCAGAATCAACCAGATATCATGCTTCCTGGCCACAGTCTTCCAGAATCAAACCTTAGTCATGTTGCCAAGCCACAGGTTTCCACCATCAAACCTCAGACATGTTCCCAGGCCACAGGGTTCTAGAATCCACCGATGTCATGTTCCCAGGCCACAGGGTTCGAGAATCAATCCTCAGTTATGTTTCTAGGCTACAGGGTTCTAGAATAAAACCTCAGTCATGCTCCCAATCCACAGGGTTACAGAACCAAGGCTCAGTCAGGTTCCCGGGCCACAGTATTCCACAATCTAAACAGAGGTCACATGCCCAGTCCCCAGGGTTCCAGAATCCACCGGTATCATGTTCCCAGGCCACAGGGTTCCAGAATCAATCCTCAGTTATGTTCCCAGGCTACAGGGTTCCAGAATAAAACCTCAGTCATGTTCCCAGTCCACAGGGTTTCAGAACCAAGGCTCAGTCAGGTTCCCGGGGCACAGTATTCCACAATCTAAACAGATGTCATGTTCCCAGGCCACAGTTTTCCAGAATCACGCCTCAGTCATGTTCCCAGGCCACAGGGATCCAGAATCAAACGTCAGTCATGTTGCCAGGCCACAGGTTTCTGCCATCAAACCTCAGTCACGTTCCCGGGCCACAGGGTTCCAGAATCAAGCCTCAGTCATTTTGCCAGGCCAGAGTGTTCCACCATCAAACCTCAGTCATGATCCCAGGCCACATGTTTCCACAATGAAACCTCAGTCATTTTCCCAGGCCAAAGGTTTCCAAAATCAAACCTCAGTCATGTTCCCAGGACACATGGTTCCAGAATCAAACCTGAGTCATGTTCGCGGGCCACAGGTTTCAACCATCAAACCTCAGTCATGTTCCCAGGACACAGGTGTCCAGAATCAAACCTCAGTCATGTTCCCAGGGCACAGGCTTCCAGAAACAAACCTCAGTCATGTTCCCAGGACACAAGTTTCCAGAATCAACCAGATATCATGCTTCCTGGCCACAGTCTTCCAGAATCAAACCTTAGTCATGTTGCCAAGCCACAGGTTTCCACCATCAAACCTCAGACATGTTCCCAGGCCACAGGGTTCTAGAATCCACCGATGTCATGTTCCCAGGCCACAGGGTTCGAGAATCAATCCTCAGTTATGTTTCCCGGCTACAGGGTTCTAGAATAAAACCTCAGTCATGTTCCCAATCCACAGGGCTCCAGAACCAAGGCTCAGTCAGGTTCCCGGGGCACAGTATTCCACAATCTAAACAGATGTCACATGCCCAGTCCCCAGGGTTCCAGAATCCACCGGTATCATGTTCCCAGGCCACAGGGTTCCAGAATCAATCCTCAGTTATGTTCCCAGGCTACAGGGTTCCAGAATAAAACCTCAGTCATGTTCCCAGTCCAGAGGGTTTCAGAACCAAGGCTCAGTCAGGTTCCCGGGGCACAGTATTCCACAATCTAAACAGATGTCATGTTCCCAGGCCACAGTTTTCCAGAATCACGCCTCAGTCATGTTCCCAGGCCACAGGGATCCAGAATCAAACGTCAGTCATGTTGCCAGGCCACAGGTTTCTGCCATCAAACCTCAGTCACGTTCCCGGGCCACAGGGTTCCAGAATCAAGCCTCAGTCATTTTGCCAGGCCAGAGTGTTCCACCGTCAAACCTCAGTCATGATCCCAAGCCACATGTTTCCACAATGAAACCTCAGTCATTTTCTCAGGCCAAAGGTTTCCAGAATCAATCCTCAGTCATATTCCCAGGACACATGGTTCCAGAATCAAACCTGAGTCATGTTCGCAGGCCACAGGTTTCAACAATCAAACATCACTCATGTTCCCAGGACACAGGTGTCCAGAATCAAGCCTCAGTCATGTACCCAGGGAACAGGCTTCCAGCAACAAACCTTTGTCATATTCCCAGGACACAGGGTTCCAGAATCAAACCTCAGTCTTGTTCCCAGGACAGAAGTTTCCAGAATCAACCCGATATCATGTTTCCTGGCCACAGTCTTCCAGTATCAAACCTCAGTCATGTTGCCAGGCCACAGGGTTCCACCATCAATCCTCACTCATGTTCCCAGGCCACAGGGTTCCAGAATCAAACCGTTCTCATGTTCCCAGGCCACAGGGTTCCAGAATCCACCGATGTCATGTTAAAGGCCACAGGGTTCCAGAATCAAACCGTTCTCATGTTCCCGGGCCACAGGGTTCCAGAATCAAGCCTCAGTCATTTTGCCAGGCCAGAGTGTTCCACCATCAAACCTCAGTCATGATCCCAGGCCACATGTTTCCACAATGAAACCTCAGTCATTTTCCCAGGCCAAAGGTTTCCAAAATCAAACCTCAGTCATGTTCCCAGGACACATGGTTCCAGAATCAAACCTGAGTCATGTTCGCGGGCCACAGGTTTCAACCATCAAACCTCAGTCATGTTCCCAGGACACAGGTGTCCAGAATCAAACCTCAGTCATGTTCCCAGGGCACAGGCTTCCAGAAACAAACCTCAGTCATGTTCCCAGGACACAAGTTTCCAGAATCAACCAGATATCATGCTTCCTGGCCACAGTCTTCCAGAATCAAACCTTAGTCATGTTGCCAAGCCACAGGTTTCCACCATCAAACCTCAGACATGTTCCCAGGCCACAGGGTTCTAGAATCCACCGATGTCATGTTCCCAGGCCACAGGGTTCGAGAATCAATCCTCAGTTATGTTTCCCGGCTACAGGGTTCTAGAATAAAACCTCAGTCATGTTCCCAATCCACAGGGTTCCAGAACCAAGGCTCAGTCAGGTTCCCGGGGCACAGTATTCCACAATCTAAACAGATGTCACATGCCCAGTCCCCAGGGTTCCAGAATCCACCGGTATCATGTTCCCAGGCCACAGGGTTCCAGAATCAATCCTCAGTTATGTTCCCAGGCTACAGGGTTCCAGAATAAAACCTCAGTCATGTTCCCAGTCCACAGGGTTTCAGAACCAAGGCTCAGTCAGGTTCCCGGGGCACAGTATTCCACAATCTAAACAGATGTCATGTTCCCAGGCCACAGTTTTCCAGAATCACGCCTCAGTCATGTTCCCAGGCCACAGGGATCCAGAATCAAACGTCAGTCATGTTGCCAGGCCACAGGTTTCTGCCATCAAACCTCAGTCACGTTCCCGGGCCACAGGGTTCTAGAATCAAGCCTCAGTCATTTTGCCAGGCCAGAGTGTTCCACCGTCAAACCTCAGTCATGATCCCAAGCCACATGTTTCCACAATGAAACCTCAGTCATTTTCTCAGGCCAAAGGTTTCCAGAATCAAACCTCAGTCATATTCCCAGGACACATGGTTCCAGAATCAAACCTGAGTCATGTTCGCAGGCCACAGGTTTCAACAATCAAACATCACTCATGTTCCCAGGACACAGGTGTCCAGAATCAAGCCTCAGTCATATACCCAGGGAACAGGCTTCCAGCAACAAACCTTTGTCATATTCCCAGGACACAGGGTTCCAGAATCAAACCTCAGTCTTGTTCCCAGGACAGAAGTTTCCAGAATCAACCCGATATCATGTTTCCTGGCCACAGTCTTCCAGTATCAAACCTCAGTCATGTTGCCAGGCCACAGGGTTCCACCATCAATCCTCACTCATGTTCCCAGGCCACAGGGTTCCAGAATCAAACCGTTCTCATGTTCCCAGGCCACAGCGTTCCAGAATCCACCGATGTCATGTTAAAGGCCACAGGGTTCCAGAATCAAACCGTTCTCATGTTCCCGGGCCACAGGGTTCCAGAATCAAGCCTCAGTCATTTTGCCAGGCCAGAGTGTTCCACCATCAAACCTCAGTCAAGATCCCAGGCCACATGTTTCCACAATGAAACCTCAGTCATTTTCCCAGGCCAAAGTTTTCCAGAATCAAACCTCAGTCATGTTCCCAGGACACATGGTTCCAGAATCAAACCTGAGTCATGTTCGCGGGCCACAGGTTTCAACCATCAAACCTCAGTCATGTTCCCAGGACACAGGTGTCCAGAATCAAACCTCAGTCATGTTCCCAGGGCACAGGCTTCCAGAAACAAACCTCAGTCATGTTCCCAGGACACAAGTTTCCAGAATCAACCAGATATCATGCTTCCTGGCCACAGTCTTCCAGAATCAAACCTTAGTCATGTTGCCAAGCCACAGGTTTCCACCATCAAACCTCAGACATGTTCCCAGGCCATAGGGTTCTAGAATCCACCGATGTCATGTTCCCAGGCCACAGCGTTCCAGAATCAATCCTCAGTTATGTTTCCCGGCTACAGGGTTCTAGAATAAAACCTCAGTCATGTTCCCAATCCACAGGGTTCCAGAACCAAGGCTCAGTCAGGTTCCCGGGGCACATTATTCCACAATCTAACCAGATGTCACATGCCCAGTCCCCAGGGTTCCAGAATCCACCGGTATCATGTTCCCAGGCCACAGGGTTCCAGAATCAATCCTCAGTTATGTTCCCAGGCTACAGGGTTCCAGAATAAAACCTCAGTCATGTTCCCAGTCCACAGGGTTTCAGAACCAAGGCTCAGTCAGGTTCCCGGGGCACAGTATTCCACAATCTAAACAGATGTCATGTTCCCAGGCCACAGTTTTCCAGAATCACGCCTCAGTCATGTTCCCAGGCCACAGGGATCCAGAATCAAACGTCAGTCATGTTGACAGGCCACAGGTTTCTGCCATCAAACCTCAGTCACGTTCCCGGGCCACAGGGTTCCAGAATCAAGCCTCAGTCATTTTGCCAGGCCAGAGTGTTCCACCATCAAACCTCAGTCATGATCCCAGGCCACATGTTTCCACAATGAAACCTCAGTCATTTTCTCAGGCCAAAGGTTTCCAGAATCAAACCTCAGTCATATTCCCAGGACACATGGTTCCAGAATCAAACCTGAGTCATGTTCGCAGGCCACAGGTTTCAACAATCAAACATCACTCATGTTCCCAGGACACAGGTGTCCAGAATCAAGCCTCAGTCATGTACCCAGGGAACAGGCTTCCAGCAACAAACCTTTGTCATATTCCCAGGACACAGGGTTCCAGAATCAAACCTCAGTCTTGTTCCCAGGACAGAAGTTTCCAGAATCAACCCGATATCATGTTTCCTGGCCACAGTCTTCCAGTATCAAACCTCAGTCATGTTGCCAGGCCACAAGGTTCCACCATCAATCCTCACTCATGTTCCCAGGCCACAGGGTTCCAGAATCAAACCGTTCTCATGTTCCCAGGCAACAGGGTTCCAGAATCCACCGATGTCATGTTAAAGGCCACAGGGTTCCAGAATCAAACCGTTCTCATGTTCCCGGGCCACAGGGTTCCAGAATCAAGCCTCAGTCATTTTGCCAGGCCAGAGTGTTCCACCATCAAACCTCAGTCATGATCCCAGGCCACATGTTTCCACAATGAAACCTCAGTCATTTTCCCAGGCCAAAGTTTTCCAGAATCAAACCTCAGTCATGTTCCCAGGACACATGGTTCCAGAATCAAACCTGAGTCATGTTCGCGGGCCACAGGTTTCAACCATCAAACCTCAGTCATGTTCCCAGGACACAGGTGTCCAGAATCAAACCTCAGTCATGTTCCCAGGGCACAGGCTTCCAGAAACAAACCTCAGTCATGTTCCCAGGACACAAGTTTCCAGAATCAACCAGATATCATGCTTCCTGGCCACAGTCTTCCAGAATCAAACCTTAGTCATGTTGCCAAGCCACAGGTTTCCACCATCAAACCTCAGACATGTTCCCAGGCCACAGGGTTCTAGAATCCACCGATGTCATGTTCCCAGGCCACAGCGTTCCAGAATCAATCCTCAGTTATGTTTCCCGGCTACAGGGTTCTAGAATAAAACCTCAGTCATGTTCCCAATCCACAGGGTTCCAGAACCAAGGCTCAGTCAGGTTCCCGGGGCACAGTATTCCACAATCTAAACAGATGTCACATGCCCAGTCCCCAGGGTTCCAGAATCCACCGGTATCATGTTCCCAGGCCACAGGGTTCCAGAATCAATCCTCAGTTATGTTCCCAGGCTACAGGGTTCCAGAATAAAACCTCAGTCATGTTCCCAGTCCACAGGGTTTCAGAACCAAGGCTCAGTCAGGTTCCCGGGGCACAGTATTCCACAATCTAAACAGATGTCATGTTCCCAGGCCACAGTTTTCCAGAATCACGCCTCAGTCATGTTCCCAGGCCACAGGGATCCAGAATCAAACGTCAGTCATGTTGCCAGGCCACAGGTTTCTGCCATCAAACCTCAGTCACGTTCCCGGGCCACAGGGTTCCAGAATCAAGCCTCAGTCATTTTGCCAGGCCAGAGTGTTCCACCATCAAACCTCAGTCATGATCCCAGGCCACATGTTTCCACAATGAAACCTCAGTCATTTTCTCAGGCCAAAGGTTTCCAGAATCAAACCTCAGTCATATTCCCAGGACACATGGTTCCAGAATCAAACCTGAGTCATGTTCGCAGGCCACAGGTTTCAACAATCAAACATCACTCATGTTCCCAGGACACAGGTGTCCAGAATCAAGCCTCAGTCATGTACCCAGGGAACAGGCTTCCAGCAACAAACCTTTGTCATATTCCCAGGACACAGGGTTCCAGAATCAAACCTCAGTCTTGTTCCCAGGACAGAAGTTTCCAGAATCAACCCGATATCATGTTTCCTGGCCACAGTCTTCCAGTATCAAACCTCAGTCATGTTGCCAGGCCACAGGGTTCCACCGTCAATCCTCACTCATGTTCCCAGGCCACAGGGTTCCAGAATCAAACCGTTCTCATGTTCCCAGGCCACAGGGTTCCAGAATCCACCGATGTCATGTTAAAGGCCACAGGGTTCCAGAATCAAGCCTCAGTCATTTTGCCAGGCCAGAGTGTTCCACCATCAAACCTCAGTCATGATCCCAGGCCACATGTTTCCACAATGAAACCTCAGTCATTTTCCCAGGCCAAAGGTTTCCAAAATCAAACCTCAGTCATGTTCCCAGGACACATGGTTCCAGAAACAAACCTGAGTCATGTGTGCGGGCCACAGGTTTCAACCATCAAACCTCAGTCATGTTCCCAGGACACAGGTGTCCAGAATCAAACCTCAGTCATGTTCCCAGGGCACAGGCTTCCAGAAACAAACCTCAGTCATGTTCCCAGCACACAAGTTTCCAGAATCAACCAGATATCATGCTTCCTGGCCACAGTCTTCCAGAATCAAACCTTAGTCATGTTGCCAAGCCACAGGTTTCCACCATCAAACCTCAGACATGTTCCCAGGCCACAGGGTTCTAGAATCCACCGATGTCATGTTCCCAGGCCACAGGGTTCGAGAATCAATCCTCAGTTATGTTTCCCGGCTACAGGGTTCTAGAATAAAACCTCAGTCATGTTCCCAATCCACAGGGTTCCAGAACCAAGGCTCAGTCAGGTTCCCGGGGCACAGTATTCCACAATCTAAACAGATGTCACATGCCCAGTCCCCAGGGTTCCAGAATCCACCGGTATCATGTTCCCAGGCCACAGTTTTCCAGAATCACGCCTCAGTCATGTTCCCAGGCCACAGGGATCCAGAATCAAACGTCAGTCATGTTGCCAGGCCACAGGTTTCTGCCATCAAACCTCAGTCACGTTCCCGGGCCACAGGGTTCCAGAATCAAGCCTCAGTCATTTTGCCAGGCCAGAGTGTTCCACCATCAAACCTCAGTCATGATCCCAGGCCACATGTTTCCACAATGAAACCTCAGTCATTTTCTCAGGCCAAAGGTTTCCAGAATCAAACCTCAGTCATATTCCCAGGACACATGGTTCCAGAATCAAACCTGAGTCATGTTCGCAGGCCACAGGTTTCAACAATCAAACATCACTCATGTTCCCAGGACACAGGTGTCCAGAATCAAGCCTCAGTCATGTACCCAGGGAACAGGCTTCCAACAACAAACCTTTGTCATATTCCCAGGACACAGGGTTCCAGAATCAAACCTCAGTCTTGTTCCCAGGACAGAAGTTTCCAGAATCAACCCGATATCATGTTTCCTGGCCACAGTCTTCCAGTATCAAACCTCAGTCATGTTGCCAGGCCACAGCGTTCCACCATCAATCCTCACTCATGTTCCCAGGCCACAGGGTTCCAGAATCAAACTGTTCTCATGTTCCCAGGCCACAGAGTTCCAGAATCCACCGATGTCATGTTAAAGGCCACAGGGTTCCAAAATCAAACCGCTCTCATGTTCCCGGGCCACAGGGTTCCATAATCAAGCCTCAGTCATTTTGCCAGGCCAGAGTGTTCCACCATCAAACCTCAGTCATGATCCCAGGCCACATGTTTCCACAATGAAACCTCAGTCATTTTCCCAGGCCAAACGTTTCCAAAATCAAACCTCAGTCATATTCCCAGGACACATGGTTCCAGAATCAAACCTGAGTCATGTTCGCGGGCCACAGGTTTCAACCATCAAACCTCAGTCATGTTCCCAGGACACAGGTGTCCAGAA
This sequence comes from Balaenoptera physalus, assembly GCF_965194825.1. Lineage (NCBI taxonomy): Eukaryota > Metazoa > Chordata > Mammalia > Artiodactyla > Balaenopteridae > Balaenoptera > Balaenoptera physalus. Next base: position 542,409 of record NW_028126442.1, on the reverse strand, counting down.
TCAAACCTCAGTCATGTTCCCAGGGCACAGGCTTCCAGAAACAAACCTCAGTCATGTTCCCAGGACACAAGTTTCCAGAATCAACCAGATATCATGCTTCCTGGCCACAGTCTTCCAGAATCAAACCTTAGTCATGTTGCCAAGCCACAGGTTTCCACCATCAAACCTCAGACATGTTCCCAGGCCACAGGGTTCTAGAATCCACCGATGTCATGTTCCCAGGCCACAGGGTTCGAGAATCAATCCTCAGTTATGTTTCCAGGCTACAGGGTTCTAGAATAAAACCTCAGTCATGTTCCCAATCCACAGGGTTCCAGAACCAAGGCTCAGTCAGGTTCCCGGGCCACAGTATCCCACAATCTAAACAGATGTCACATGCCCAGTCCCCAGGGTTCCAGAATCCACCGGTATCATGTTCCCAGGCCACAGGGTTCCAGAATCAATCCTCAGTTATGTTCCCAGGCTACAGGGTTCCAGAATAAAACCTCAGTCATGTTCCCAGTCCACAGGGTTTCAGAACCAAGGCTCAGTCAGGTTCCCGGGGCACAGTATTCCACAATGTAAACAGATGTCATGTTCCCAGGCCACAGTTTTCCAGAATCACGCCTCAGTCATGTTCCCAGGCCACAGGGATCCAGAATCAAACGTCAGTCATGTTGCCAGGCCACAGGTTTCTGCCATCAAACCTCAGTCACGTTCCCGGGCCACAGGGTTCCAGAATCAAGCCTCAGTCATTTTGCCAGGCCAGAGTGTTCCACCATCAAACCTCAGTCATGATCCCAGGCCACATGTTTCCACAATGAAACCTCAGTCATTTTCTCAGGCCAAAGGTTTCCAGAATCAAACCTCAGTCATATTCCCAGGACACATGGTTCCAGAATCAAACCTGAGTCATGTTCGCAGGCCACAGGTTTCAACAATCAAACATCACTCATGTTCCCAGGATACAGGTGTCCAGAATCAAGCCTCAGTCATGTACCCAGGGAACAGGCTTCCAGCAACAAACCTTTGTCATATTCCCAGGACACAGGGTTCCAGAATCAAACCTCAGTCTTGTTCCCAGGACAGAAGTTTCCAGAATCAACCCGATATCATGTTTCCTGGCCACAGTCTTCCAGTATCAAACCTCAGTCATGTTGCCAGGCCACAAGTTTCCACCATCAATCCTCACTCATGTTCCCAGGCCACAGGGTTCCAGAATCAAACCGTTCTCATGTTCCCAGGCCACAGGGTTCCAGAATCCACCGATGTCATGTTAAAGGCCACAGGGTTCCAGAATCAAACCGTTCTCATGTTCCCGGGCCACAGGGTTCCAGAATCAAGCCTCAGTCATTTTGCCAGGCCAGAGTGTTCCACCATCAAACCTCAGTCATGATCCCAGGCCACATGTTTCCACAATGAAACCTCAGTCATTTTCCCAGGCCAAAGTTTTCCAGAATCAAACCTCAGTCATGTTCCCAGGACACATGGTTCCAGAATCAAACCTGAGTCATGTTCGCGGGCCACAGGTTTCAACCATCAAACCTCAGTCATGTTCCCAGGACACAGGTGTCCAGAATCAAACCTCAGTCATGTTCCCAGGGCACAGGCTTCCAGAAACAAACCTCAGTCATGTTCCCAGGACACAAGTTTCCAGAATCAACCAGATATCATGCTTCCTGGCCACAGTCTTCCAGAATCAAACCTTAGTCATGTTGCCAAGCCACAGGTTTCCACCATCAAACCTCAGACATGTTCCCAGGCCACAGGGTTCTAGAATCCACCGATGTCATGTTCCCAGGCCACAGCGTTCCAGAATCAATCCTCAGTTATGTTTCCCGGCTACAGGGTTCTAGAATAAAACCTCAGTCATGTTCCCAATCCACAGGGTTCCAGAACCAAGGCTCAGTCAGGTTCCCGGGGCACAGTATTCCACAATCTAAACAGATGTCACATGCCCAGTCCCCAGGGTTCCAGAATCCACCGGTATCATGTTCCCAGGCCACAGGGTTCCAGAATCAATCCTCAGTTATGTTCCCAGGCTACAGGGTTCCAGAATAAAACCTCAGTCATGTTCCCAGTCCACAGGGTTTCAGAACCAAGGCTCAGTCAGGTTCCCGGGGCACAGTATTCCACAATCTAAACAGATGTCATGTTCCCAGGCCACAGTTTTCCAGAATCACGCCTCAGTCATATTCCCAGGCCACAGGGATCCAGAATCAAACGTCAGTCATGTTGCCAGGCCACAGGTTTCTGCCATCAAACCTCAGTCACGTTCCCGGGCCACAGGGTTCCAGAATCAAGCCTCAGTCATTTTGCCAGGCCAGAGTGTTCCACCATCAAACCTCAGTCATGATCCCAGGCCACATGTTTCCACAATGAAACCTCAGTCATTTTCTCAGGCCAAAGGTTTCCAGAATCAAACCTCAGTCATATTCCCAGGACACATGGTTCCAGAATCAAACCTGAGTCATGTTCGCAGGCCACAGGTTTCAACAATCAAACATCACTCATGTTCCCAGGACACAGGTGTCCAGAATCAAGCCTCAGTCATGTACCCAGGGAACAGGCTTCCAGCAACAAACCTTTGTCATATTCCCAGGACACAGGGTTCCAGAATCAAACCTCAGTCTTGTTCCCAGGACAGAAGTTTCCAGAATCAACCCGATATCATGTTTCCTGGCCACAGTCTTCCAGTATCAAACCTCAGTCATGTTGCCAGGCCACAGGGTTCCACCATCAATCCTCACTCATGTTCCCAGGCCACAGGGTTCCAGAATCAAACCGTTCTCATGTTCCCAGGTCACAGGGTTCCAGAATCCACCGATGTCATGTTAAAGGCCACAGGGTTCCAGAATCAAACCGTTCTCATGTTCCCGGGCCACAGGGTTCCAGAATCAAGCCTCAGTCATTTTGCCAGGCCAGAGTGTTCCACCATCAAACCTCAGTCATGATCCCAGGCCACATGTTTCCACAATGAAACCTCAGTCATTTTCCCAGGCCAAAGGTTTCCAAAATCAAACCTCAGTCATGTTCCCAGGACACATGGTTCCAGAAACAAACCTGAGTCATGTGTGCGGGCCACAGGTTTCAACCATCAAACCTCAGTCATGTTCCCAGGACACAGGTGTCCAGAATCAAACCTCAGTCATGTTCCCAGCACACAAGTTTCCAGAATCAACCAGATATCATGCTTCCTGGCCACAGTCTTCCAGAATCAAACCTTAGTCATGTTGCCAAGCCACAGGTTTCCACCATCAAACCTCAGACATGTTCCCAGGCCACAGGGTTCTAGAATCCACCGATGTCATGTTCCCAGGCCACAGGGTTCGAGAATCAATCCTCAGTTATGTTTCCCGGCTACAGGGTTCTAGAATAAAACCTCAGTCATGTTCCCAATCCACAGGGTTCCAGAACCAAGGCTCAGTCAGGTTCCCGGGGCACAGTATTCCACAATCTAAACAGATGTCACATGCCCAGTCCCCAGGGTTCCAGAATCCACCGGTATCATGTTCCCAGGCCACAGGGTTCCAGAATCAATCCTCAGTTATGTTCCCAGGCTACAGGGTTCCAGAATAAAACCTCAGTCATGTTCCCAGTCCACAGGGTTTCAGAACCAAGGCTCAGTCAGGTTCCCGGGGCACATTATTCCACATTCTAAACAGATGTCATGTTCCCAGGCCACAGTTTTCCAGAATCACGCCTCAGTCATGTTCCCAGGCCACAGGGATCCAGAATCAAACGTCAGTCATGTTGCCAGGCCACAGGTTTCTGCCATCAAACCTCAGTCACGTTCCCGGGCCACAGGGTTCCAGAATCAAGCCTCAGTCATTTTGCCAGGCCAGAGTGTTCCACCATCAAACCTCAGTCATGATCCCAGGCCACATGTTTCCACAATGAAACCTCAGTCATTTTCTCAGGCCAAAGGTTTCCAGAATCAAACCTCAGTCATATTCCCCGGACACATGGTTCCAGAATCAAACCTGAGTCATGTTCGCAGGCCACAGGTTTCAACAATCAAACATCACTCATGTTCCCAGGACACAGGTGTCCAGAATCAAGCCTCAGTCATGTACCCAGGGAACAGGCTTCCAGCAACAAACCTTTGTCATATTCCCAGGACACAGGGTTCCAGAATCAAACCTCAGTCTTGTTCCCAGGACAGAAGTTTCCAGAATCAACCCGATATCATGTTTCCTGGCCACAGTCTTCCAGTATCAAACCTCAGTCATGTTGCCAGGCCACAGCGTTCCACCATCAATCCTCACTCATGTTCCCAGGCCACAGGGTTCCAGAATCAAACTGTTCTCATGTTCCCAGGCCACAGGGTTCCAGAATCCACCGATGTCATGTTAAAGGCCACAGGGTTCCAAAATCAAACCGCTCTCATGTTCCCGGGCCACAGGGTTCCAGAATCAAGCCTCAGTCATTTTGCCAGGCCAGAGTGTTCCACCATCAAACCTCAGTCATGATCCCAGGCCACATGTTTCCACAATGAAACCTCAGTCATTTTCCCAGGCCAAACGTTTCCAAAATCAAACCTCAGTCATGTTCCCAGGACACATGGTTCTAGAATCAAACCTGAGTCATGTTCGCGGGCCACAGGTTTCAACCATCAAACCTCAGTCATGTTCCCAGGACACAGGTGTCCAGAATCAAACCTCAGTCATGTTCCCAGGGCACAGGCTTCCAGAAACAAACCTCAGTCATGTTCCCAGGACACAAGTTTCCAGAATCAACCAGATATCATGCTTCCTGGCCACAGTCTTCCAGAATCAAACCTTAGTCATGTTGCCAAGCCACAGGTTTCCACCATCAAACCTCAGATATGTTCCCAGGCCACAGGGTTCTAGAATCCACCGATGTCATGTTCCCAGGCCACAGGGTTCGAGAATCAATCCTCAGTTATGTTTCCAGGCTACAGGGTTCTAGAATAAAACCTCAGTCATGTTCCCAATCCACAGGGTTCCAGAACCAAGGCTCAGTCAGGTTCCCGGGCCACAGTATCCCACAATCTAAACAGATGTCACATGCCCAGTCCCCAGGGTTCCAGAATCCACCGGTATCATGTTCCCAGGCCACAGGGTTCCAGAATCAATCCTCAGTTATGTTCCCAGGCTACAGGGTTCCAGAATAAAACCTCAGTCATGTTCCCAGTCCACAGGGTTTCAGAACCAAGGCTCAGTCAGGTTCCCGGGGCACAGTATTCCACAATCTAAACAGATGTCATGTTCCCAGGCCACAGTTTTCCAGAATCACGCCTCAGTCATGTTCCCAGGCCACAGGGATCCAGAATCAAACGTCAGTCATGTTGCCAGGCCACAGGTTTCTGCCATCAAACCTCAGTCACGTTCCCGGGCCACAGGGTTCCAGAATCAAGCCTCAGTCATTTTGCCAGGCCAGAGTGTTCCACCATCAAACCTCAGTCATGATCCCAGGCCACATGTTTCCACAATGAAACCTCAGTCATTTTCTCAGGCCAAAGGTTTCCAGAATCAAACCTCAGTCATATTCCCAGGACACATGGTTCCAGAATCAAACCTGAGTCATGTTCGCAGGCCACAGGTTTCAACAATCAAACATCACTCATGTTCCCGGACACAGGTGTCCAGAATCAAGCCTCAGTCATGTACCCAGGGAACAGGCTTCCAGCAACAAACCTTTGTCATATTCCCAGGACACAGGGTTCCAGAATCAAACCTCAGTCTTGTTCCCAGGACAGAAGTTTCCAGAATCAACCCGATATCATGTTTCCTGGCCACAGTCTTCCAGTATCAAACCTCAGTCATGTTGCCAGGCCACAGGGTTCCACCATCAATCCTCACTCATGTTCCCAGGCCACAGGGTTCCAGAATCAAACCGTTCTCATGTTCCCAGGCCACAGGGTTCCAGAATCCACCGATGTCATGTTAAAGGCCACAGGGTTCCAGAATCAAACCGTTCTCATGTTCCCGGGCCACAGGGTTCCAGAATCAAGCCTCAGTCATTTTGCCAGGACAGAGTGTTCCACCATCAAACCTCAGTCATGATCCCAGGCCACATGTTTCCACAATGAAACCTCAGTCATTTTCCCAGGCCAAAGGTTTCCAAAATCAAACCTCAGTCATGTTCCCAGGACACATGGTTCCAGAATCAAACCTGAGTCATGTTCGCGGGCCACAGGTTTCAACCATCAAACACAGTCATGTTCCCAGGACACAGGTGTCCAGAATCAAACCTCAGTCATGTTCCCAGGGCACAGGCTTCCAGAAACAAACCTCAGTCATGTTCCCAGGACACAAGTTTCCAGAATCAACCAGATATCATGCTTCCTGGCCACAGTCTTCCAGAATCAAACCTTAGTCATGTTGCCAAGCCACAGGTTTCCACCATCAAACCTCAGACATGTTCCCAGGCCACAGGGTTCTAGAATCCACCGATGTCATGTTCCCAGGCCACAGGGTTCGAGAATCAATCCTCAGTTATGTTTCCAGGCTACAGGGTTCTAGAATAAAACCTCAGTCATGTTCCCAATCCACAGGGTTCCAGAACCAAGGCTCAGTCAGATTCCCGGGCCACAGTATCCCACAATCTAAACAGATGTCACATGCCCAATCCCCAGTGTTCCAGAATCCACCGGTATCATGTTCCCAGGCCACAGGGTTCCAGAATCAATCCTCAGTTATGTTCCCAGGCTACAGGGTTCCAGAATAAAACCTCAGTCATGTTCCCAGTCCACAGGGTTTCAGAACCAAGGCTCAGTCAGGTTCCCGGGGCACAGTATTCCACAATCTAAACAGATGTCATGTTCCCAGGCCACAGTTTTCCAGAATCACGCCTCAGTCATGTTCCCAGGCCACAGGGATCCAGAATCAAACGTCAGTCATGTTGCCAGGCCACAGGTTTCTGCCATCAAACCTCAGTCACGTTCCCGGGCCACAGGGTTCCAGAATCAAGCCTCAGTCATTTTGCCAGGCCAGAGTGTTCCACCATCAAACCTCAGTCATGATCCCAGGCCACATGTTTCCACAATGAAACCTCAGTCATTTTCTCAGGCCAAAGGTTTCCAGAATCAAACCTCAGTCATATTCCCAGGACACATGGTTCCAGAATCAAACCTGAGTCATGTTCGCAGGCCACAGGTTTCAACAATCAAACATCACTCATGTTCCCAGGACACAGGTGTCCAGAATCAAGCCTCAGTCATATACCCAGGGAACAGGCTTCCAGCAACAAACCTTTGTCATATTCCCAGGACACAGGGTTCCAGAATCAAACCTCAGTCTTGTTCCCAGGACAGAAGTTTCCAGAATCAACCCAATATCATGTTTCCTGGCCACAGTCTTCCAGTATCAAACCTCAGTCATGTTGCCAGGCCACAGGGTTCCACCATCAATCCTCACTCATGTTCCCAGGCCACAGGGTTCCAGAATCAAACCGTTCTCATGTTCCCAGGCCACAGCGTTCCAGAATCCACCGATGTCATGTTAAAGGCCACAGGGTTCCAGAATCAAACCGTTCTCATGTTCCCGGGCCACAGGGTTCCAGAATCAAGCCTCAGTCATTTTGCCAGGCCAGAGTGTTCCACCATCAAACCTCAGTCAAGATCCCAGGCCACATGTTTCCACAATGAAACCTCAGTCATTTTCCCAGGCCAAAGTTTTCCAGAATCAAACCTCAGTCATGTTCCCAGGACACATGGTTCCAGAATCAAACCTGAGTCATGTTCGCGGGCCACAGGTTTCAACCATCAAACCTCAGTCATGTTCCCAGGACACAGGTGTCCAGAATCAAACCTCAGTCATGTTCCCAGGGCACAGGCTTCCAGAAACAAACCTCAGTCATGTTCCCAGGACACAAGTTTCCAGAATCAACCAGATATCATGCTTCCTGGCCACAGTCTTCCAGAATCAAACCTTAGTCATGTTGCCAAGCCACAGGTTTCCACCATCAAACCTCAGACATGTTCCCAGGCCATAGGGTTCTAGAATCCACCGATGTCATGTTCCCAGGCCACAGCGTTCCAGAATCAATCCTCAGTTATGTTTCCCGGCTACAGGGTTCTAGAATAAAACCTCAGTCATGTTCCCAATCCACAGGGTTCCAGAACCAAGGCTCAGTCAGGTTCCCGGGGCACATTATTCCACAATCTAACCAGATGTCACATGCCCAGTCCCCAGGGTTCCAGAATCCACCGGTATCATGTTCCCAGGCCACAGGGTTCCAGAATCAATCCTCAGTTATGTTCCCAGGCTACAGGGTTCCAGAATAAAACCTCAGTCATGTTCCCAGTCCACAGGGTTTCAGAACCAAGGCTCAGTCAGGTTCCCGGGGCACAGTATTCCACAATCTAAACAGATGTCATGTTCCCAGGCCACAGTTTTCCAGAATCACGCCTCAGTCATGTTCCCAGGCCACAGGGATCCAGAATCAAACGTCAGTCATGTTGACAGGCCACAGGTTTCTGCCATCAAACCTCAGTCACGTTCCCGGGCCACAGGGTTCCAGAATCAAGCCTCAGTCATTTTGCCAGGCCAGAGTGTTCCACCATCAAACCTCAGTCATGATCCCAGGCCACATGTTTCCACAATGAAACCTCAGTCATTTTCTCAGGCCAAAGGTTTCCAGAATCAAACCTCAGTCATATTCCCAGGACACATGGTTCCAGAATCAAACCTGAGTCATGTTCGCAGGCCACAGGTTTCAACAATCAAACATCACTCATGTTCCCAGGACACAGGTGTCCAGAATCAAGCCTCAGTCATGTACCCAGGGAACAGGCTTCCAGCAACAAACCTTTGTCATATTCCCAGGACACAGGGTTCCAGAATCAAACCTCAGTCTTGTTCCCAGGACAGAAGTTTCCAGAATCAACCCGATATCATGTTTCCTGGCCACAGTCTTCCAGTATCAAACCTCAGTCATGTTGCCAGGCCACAGCGTTCCACCATCAATCCTCACTCATGTTCCCAGGCCACAGGGTTCCAGAATCAAACTGTTCTCATGTTCCCAGGCCACAGAGTTCCAGAATCCACCGATGTCATGTTAAAGGCCACAGGGTTCCAAAATCAAACCGCTCTCATGTTCCCGGGCCACAGGGTTCCATAATCAAGCCTCAGTCATTTTGCCAGGCCAGAGTGTTCCACCATCAAACCTCAGTCATGATCCCAGGCCACATGTTTCCACAATGAAACCTCAGTCATTTTCCCAGGCCAAAGTTTTCCAGAATCAAACCTCAGTCATGTTCCCAGGCCACAGGGATCCAGAATCAAACGTCAGTCATGTTGCCAGGCCACAGGTTTCTGCCATCAAACCTCAGTCACGTTCCCGGGCCACAGGGTTCCAGAATCAAGCCTCAGTCATTTTGCCAGGCCAGAGTGTTCCACCATCAAACCTCAGTCATGATCCCAGGCCACATGTTTCCACAATGAAACCTCAGTCATTTTCTCAGGCCAAAGGTTTCCAGAATCAAACCTCAGTCATATTCCCAGGACACATGGTTCCAGAATCAAACCTGAGTCATGTTCGCAGGCCACAGGTTTCAACAATCAAACATCACTCATGTTCCCAGGACACAGGTGTCCAGAATCAAGCCTCAGTCATGTACCCAGGGAACAGGCTTCCAACAACAAACCTTTGTCATATTCCCAGGACACAGGGTTCCAGAATCAAACCTCAGTCTTGTTCCCAGGACAGAAGTTTCCAGAATCAACCCGATATCATGTTTCCTGGCCACAGTCTTCCAGTATCAAACCTCAGTCATGTTGCCAGGCCACAGCGTTCCACCATCAATCCTCACTCATGTTCCCAGGCCACAGGGTTCCAGAATCAAACTGTTCTCATGTTCCCAGGCCACAGAGTTCCAGAATCCACCGATGTCATGTTAAAGGCCACAGGGTTCCAAAATCAAACCGCTCTCATGTTCCCGGGCCACAGGGTTCCATAATCAAGCCTCAGTCATTTTGCCAGGCCAGAGTGTTCCACCATCAAACCTCAGTCATGATCCCAGGCCACATGTTTCCACAATGAAACCTCAGTCATTTTCCCAGGCCAAACGTTTCCAAAATCAAACCTCAGTCATGTTCCCAGGACACATGGTTCCAGAATCAAACCTGAGTCATGTTCGCGGGCCACAGGTTTCAACCATCAAACCTCAGTCATGTTCCCAGGACACAGGTGTCCAGAATCAAACCTCAGTCATGTTCCCAGGGCACAGGCTTCCAGAAACAAACCTCAGTCATGTTCCCAGGACACAAGTTTCCAGAATCAACCAGATATCATGCTTCCTGGCCACAGTCTTCCAGAATCAAACCTTAGTCATGTTGCCAAGCCACAGGTTTCCACCATCAAACCTCAGACATGTTCCCAGGCCACAGGGTTCTAGAATCCACCGATGTCATGTTCCCAGGCCACAGGGTTCGAGAATCAATCCTCAGTTATGTTTCCAGGCTACAGGGTTCTAGAATAAAACCTCAGTCATGTTCCCAATCCACAGGGTTCCAGAACCAAGGCTCAGTCAGGTTCCCGGGCCACAGTATCCCACAATCTAAACAGATGTCACATGCCCAGTCCCCAGGGTTCCAGAATCCACCGGTATCATGTTCCCAGGCCACAGGGTTCCAGAATCAATCCTCAGTTATGTTCCCAGGCTACAGGGTTCCAGAATAAAACCTCAGTCATGTTCCCAGTCCACAGGGTTTCAGAACCAAGGCTCAGTCAGGTTCCCGGGGCACAGTATTCCACAATGTAAACAGATGTCATGTTCCCAGGCCACAGTTTTCCAGAATCACGCCTCAGTCATGTTCCCAGGCCACAGGGATCCAGAATCAAACGTCAGTCATGTTGCCAGGCCACAGGTTTCTGCCATCAAACCTCAGTCACGTTCCCGGGCCACAGGGTTCCAGAATCAAGCCTCAGTCATTTTGCCAGGCCAGAGTGTTCCACCATCAAACCTCAGTCATGATCCCAGGCCACATGTTTCCACAATGAAACCTCAGTCATTTTCTCAGGCCAAAGGTTTCCAGAATCAAACCTCAGTCATATTCCCAGGACACATGGTTCCAGAATCAAACCTGAGTCATGTTCGCAGGCCACAGGTTTCAACAATCAAACATCACTCATGTTCCCAGGATACAGGTGTCCAGAATCAAGCCTCAGTCATGTACCCAGGGAACAGGCTTCCAGCAACAAACCTTTGTCATATTCCCAGGACACAGGGTTCCAGAATCAAACCTCAGTCTTGTTCCCAGGACAGAAGTTTCCAGAATCAACCCGATATCATGTTTCCTGGCCACAGTCTTCCAGTATCAAACCTCAGTCATGTTGCCAGGCCACAAGTTTCCACCATCAATCCTCACTCATGTTCCCAGGCCACAGGGTTCCAGAATCAAACCGTTCTCATGTTCCCAGGCCACAGGGTTCCAGAATCCACCGATGTCATGTTAAAGGCCACAGGGTTCCAGAATCAAACCGTTCTCATGTTCCCGGGCCACAGGGTTCCAGAATCAAGCCTCAGTCATTTTGCCAGGCCAGAGTGTTCCACCATCAAACCTCAGTCATGATCCCAGGCCACATGTTTCCACAATGAAACCTCAGTCATTTTCCCAGGCCAAAGTTTTCCAGAATCAAACCTCAGTCATGTTCCCAGGACACATGGTTCCAGAATCAAACCTGAGTCATGTTCGCGGGCCACAGGTTTCAACCATCAAACCTCAGTCATGTTCCCAGGACACAGGTGTCCAGAATCAAACCTCAGTCATGTTCCCAGGGCACAGGCTTCCAGAAACAAACCTCAGTCATGTTCCCAGGACACAAGTTTCCAGAATCAACCAGATATCATGCTTCCTGGCCACAGTCTTCCAGAATCAAACCTTAGTCATGTTGCCAAGCCACAGGTTTCCACCATCAAACCTCAGACATGTTCCCAGGCCACAGGGTTCTAGAATCCACCGATGTCATGTTCCCAGGCCACAGCGTTCCAGAATCAATCCTCAGTTATGTTTCCCGGCTACAGGGTTCTAGAATAAAACCTCAGTCATGTTCCCAATCTACAGGGTTCCAGAACCAAGGCTCAGTCAGGTTCCCGGGGCACAGTATTCCACAATCTAAACAGATGTCACATGCCCAGTCCCCAGGGTTCCAGAATCCACCGGTATCATGTTCCCAGGCCACAGGGTTCCAGAATCAATCCTCAGTTATGTTCCCAGGCTACAGGGTTCCAGAATAAAACCTCAGTCATGTTCCCAGTCCACAGGGTTTCAGAACCAAGGCTCAGTCAGGTTCCCGGGGCACAGTATTCCACAATCTAAACAGATGTCATGTTCCCAGGCCACAGTTTTCCAGAATCACGCCTCAGTCATATTCCCAGGCCACAGGGATCCAGAATCAAACGTCAGTCATGTTGCCAGGCCACAGGTTTCTGCCATCAAACCTCAGTCACGTTCCCGGGCCACAGGGTTCCAGAATCAAGCCTCAGTCATTTTGCCAGGCCAGAGTGTTCCACCATCAAACCTCAGTCATGATCCCAGGCCACATGTTTCCACAATGAAACCTCAGTCATTTTCTCAGGCCAAAGGTTTCCAGAATCAAACCTCAGTCATATTCCCAGGACACATGGTTCCAGAATCAAACCTGAGTCATGTTCGCAGGCCACAGGTTTCAACAATCAAACATCACTCATGTTCCCAGGACACAGGTGTCCAGAATCAAGCCTCAGTCATGTACCCAGGGAACAGGCTTCCAGCAACAAACCTTTGTCATATTCCCAGGACACAGGGTTCCAGAATCAAACCTCAGTCTTGTTCCCAGGACAGAAGTTTCCAGAATCAACCCGATATCATGTTTCCTGGCCACAGTCTTCCAGTATCAAACCTCAGTCATGTTGCCAGGCCACAGGGTTCCACCATCAATCCTCACTCATGTTCCCAGGCCACAGGGTTCCAGAATCAAACCGTTCTCATGTTCCCAGGTCACAGGGTTCCAGAATCCACCGATGTCATGTTAAAGGCCACAGGGTTCCAGAATCAAACCGTTCTCATGTTCCCGGGCCACAGGGTTCCAGAATCAAGCCTCAGTCATTTTGCCAGGCCAGAGTGTTCCACCATCAAACCTCAGTCATGATCCCAGGCCACATGTTTCCACAATGAAACCTCAGTCATTTTCCCAGGCCAAAGGTTTCCAAAATCAAACCTCAGTCATGTTCCCAGGACACATGGTTCCAGAAACAAACCTGAGTCATGTGTGCGGGCCAAAGGTTTCAACCATCAAACCTCAGTCATGTTCCCAGGACACAGGTGTCCAGAATCAAACCTCAGTCATGTTCCCAGCACACAAGTTTCCAGAATCAACCAGATATCATGCTTCCTGGCCACAGTCTTCCAGAATCAAACCTTAGTCATGTTGCCAAGCCACAGGTTTCCACCATCAAACCTCAGACATGTTCCCAGGCCACAGGGTTCTAGAATCCACCGATGTCATGTTCCCAGGCCACAGGGTTCGAGAATCAATCCTCAGTTATGTTTCCCGGCTACAGGGTTCTAGAATAAAACCTCAGTCATGTTCCCAATCCACAGGGTTCCAGAACCAAGGCTCAGTCAGGTTCCCGGGGCACAGTATTCCACAATCTAAACAGATGTCACATGCCCAGTCCCCAGGGTTCCAGAATCCACCGGTATCATGTTCCCAGGCCACAGGGTTCCAGAATCAATCCTCAGTTATGTTCCCAGGCTACAGGGTTCCAGAATAAAACCTCAGTCATGTTCCCAGTCCACAGGGTTTCAGAACCAAGGCTCAGTCAGGTTCCCGGGGCACATTATTCCACATTCTAAACAGATGTCATGTTCCCAGGCCACAGTTTTCCAGAATCACGCCTCAGTCATGTTCCCAGGCCACAGGGATCCAGAATCAAACGTCAGTCATGTTGCCAGGCCACAGGTTTCTGCCATCAAACCTCAGTCACGTTCCCGGGCCACAGGGTTCCAGAATCAAGCCTCAGTCATTTTGCCAGGCCAGAGTGTTCCACCATCAAACCTCAGTCATGATCCCAGGCCACATGTTTCCACAATGAAACCTCAGTCATTTTCTCAGGCCAAAGGTTTCCAGAATCAAACCTCAGTCATATTCCCCGGACACATGGTTCCAGAATCAAACCTGAGTCATGTTCGCAGGCCACAGGTTTCAACAATCAAACATGACTCATGTTCCCAGGACACAGGTGTCCAGAATCAAGCCTCAGTCATGTACCCAGGGAACAGGCTTCCAGCAACAAACCTTTGTCATATTCCCAGGACACAGGGTTCCAGAATCAAACCTCAGTCTTGTTCCCAGGACAGAAGTTTCCAGAATCAACCCGATATCATGTTTCCTGGCCACAGTCTTCCAGTATCAAACCTCAGTCATGTTGCCAGGCCACAGCGTTCCACCATCAATCCTCACTCATGTTCCCAGGCCACAGGGTTCCAGAATCAAACTGTTCTCATGTTCCCAGGCCACAGGGTTCCAGAATCCACCGATGTCATGTTAAAGGCCACAGGGTTCCAAAATCAAACCGCTCTCATGTTCCCGGGCCACAGGGTTCCAGAATCAAGCCTCAGTCATTTTGCCAGGCCAGAGTGTTCCACCATCAAACCTCAGTCATGATCCCAGGCCACATGTTTCCACAATGAAACCTCAGTCATTTTCCCAGGCCAAACGTTTCCAAAATCAAACCTCAGTCATGTTCCCAGGACACATGGTTCTAGAATCAAACCTGAGTCATGTTCGCGGGCCACAGGTTTCAACCATCAAACCTCAGTCATGTTCCCAGGACACAGGTGTCCAGAATCAAACCTCAGTCATGTTCCCAGGGCACAGGCTTCCAGAAACAAACCTCAGTCATGTTCCCAGGACACAAGTTTCCAGAATCAACCAGATATCATGCTTCCTGGCCACAGTCTTCCAGAATCAAACCTTAGTCATGTTGCCAAGCCACAGGTTTCCACCATCAAACCTCAGATATGTTCCCAGGCCACAGGGTTCTAGAATCCACCGATGTCATGTTCCCAGGCCACAGGGTTCGAGAATCAATCCTCAGTTATGTTTCCAGGCTACAGGGTTCTAGAATAAAACCTCAGTCATGTTCCCAATCCACAGGGTTCCAGAACCAAGGCTCAGTCAGGTTCCCGGGCCACAGTATCCCACAATCTAAACAGATGTCACATGCCCAGTCCCCAGGGTTCCAGAATCCACCGGTATCATGTTCCCAGGCCACAGGGTTCCAGAATCAATCCTCAGTTATGTTCCCAGGCTACAGGGTTCCAGAATAAAACCTCAGTCATGTTCCCAGTCCACAGGGTTTCAGAACCAAGGCTCAGTCAGGTTCCCGGGGCACAGTATTCCACAATCTAAACAGATGTCATGTTCCCAGGCCACAGTTTTCCAGAATCACGCCTCAGTCATGTTCCCAGGCCACAGGGATCCAGAATCAAACGTCAGTCATGTTGCCAGGCCACAGGTTTCTGCCATCAAACCTCAGTCACGTTCCCGGGCCACAGGGTTCCAGAATCAAGCCTCAGTCATTTTGCCAGGCCAGAGTGTTCCACCATCAAACCTCAGTCATGATCCCAGGCCACATGTTTCCACAATGAAACCTCAGTCATTTTCTCAGGCCAAAGGTTTCCAGAATCAAACCTCAGTCATATTCCCAGGACACATGGTTCCAGAATCAAACCTGAGTCATGTTCGCAGGCCACAGGTTTCAACAATCAAACATCACTCATGTTCCCGGACACAGGTGTCCAGAATCAAGCCTCAGTCATGTACCCAGGGAACAGGCTTCCAGCAACAAACCTTTGTCATATTCCCAGGACACAGGGTTCCAGAATCAAACCTCAGTCTTGTTCCCAGGACAGAAGTTTCCAGAATCAACCCGATATCATGTTTCCTGGCCACAGTCTTCCAGTATCAAACCTCAGTCATGTTGCCAGGCCACAGGGTTCCACCATCAATCCTCACTCATGTTCCCAGGCCACAGGGTTCCAGAATCAAACCGTTCTCATGTTCCCAGGCCACAGGGTTCCAGAATCCACCGATGTCATGTTAAAGGCCACAGGGTTCCAGAATCAAACCGTTCTCATGTTCCCGGGCCACAGGGTTCCAGAATCAAGCCTCAGTCATTTTGCCAGGACAGAGTGTTCCACCATCAAACCTCAGTCATGATCCCAGGCCACATGTTTCCACAATGAAACCTCAGTCATTTTCCCAGGCCAAAGGTTTCCAAAATCAAACCTCAGTCATGTTCCCAGGACACATGGTTCCAGAATCAAACCTGAGTCATGTTCGCGGGCCACAGGTTTCAACCATCAAACACAGTCATGTTCCCAGGACACAGGTGTCCAGAATCAAACCTCAGTCATGTTCCCAGGGCACAGGCTTCCAGAAACAAACCTCAGTCATGTTCCCAGGACACAAGTTTCCAGAATCAACCAGATATCATGCTTCCTGGCCACAGTCTTCCAGAATCAAACCTTAGTCATGTTGCCAAGCCACAGGTTTCCACCATCAAACCTCAGACATGTTCCCAGGCCACAGGTTTCTAGAATCCACCGATGTCATGTTCCCAGGCCACAGGGTTCGAGAATCAATCCTCAGTTATGTTTCCAGGCTACAGGGTTCTAGAATAAAACCTCAGTCATGTTCCCAATCCAAAGGGTTCCAGAACCAAGGCTCAGTCAGGTTCCCGGGGCACAGTATTCCACAATCTAAACAGATGTCACATGCCCAGTCCCCAGGGTTCCAGAATCCACCGGTATCATGTTCCCAGGCCACAGGGTTCCAGAATCAATCCTCAGTTATGTTCCCAGGCTACAGGGTTCCAGAATAAAACCTCAGTCATGTTCCCAGTCCACAGGGTTTCAGAACCAAGGCTCAGTCAGGTTCCCGGGGCACAGTATTCCACAATCTAAACAGATGTCATGTTCCCAGGCCACAGTTTTCCAGAATCACGCCTCAGTCATGTTCCCAGGCCACAGGGATCCAGAATCAAACGTCAGTCATGTTGCCAGGCCACAGATTTCTGCCATCAAACCTCAGTCACGTTCCCGGGCCACAGGGTTCCAGAATCAAGCCTCAGTCATTTTGCCAGGCCAGAGTGTTCCACCATCAAACCTCAGTCATGATCCCAGACCACATGTTTCCACAATGAAACCTCAGTCATTTTCCCAGGCCAAAGGTTTCCAAAATCAAACCTCAGTCATGTTCCCAGGACACATGGTTCCAGAATCAAACCTGAGTCATGTTCGCGGGCCACAGGTTTCAACCATCAAACCTCAGTCATGTTCCCAGGACACAGGCGTCCAGAATCAAACCTCAGTCATGTTCCCAGGGCACAGGCTTCCAGAAACAAACCTCAGTCATGTTCCCAGGACACAAGTTTCCAGAATCAACCAGATATCATGCTTCCTGGCCACAGTCTTCCAGAATCAAACCTTAGTCATGTTGCCAAGCCACAGGTTTCCACCATCAAACCTCAGACATGTTCCCAGGCCACAGGGTTCCAGAATCCACCGGTATCATGTTCCCAGGCCACAGGGTTCCAGAATCAATCCTCAGTTATGTTCCCAGGCTACAGGGTTCCAGAATAAAACCTCAGTCATGTTCCCAGTCCACAGGGTTTCAGAACCAAGGCTCAGTCAGGTTCCCGGGGCACAGTATTCCACAATCTAAACAGATGTCATGTTCCCAGGCCACAGTTTTCCAGAATCACGCCTCAGTCATGTTCCCAGGCCACAGGGATCCAGAATCAAACGTCAGTCATGTTGCCAGGCCACAGGTTTCTGCCATCAAACCTCAGTCACGTTCCCGGGCCACAGGGTTCCAGAATCAAGCCTCAGTCATTTTGCCAGGCCAGAGTGTTCCACCATCAAACCTCAGTCATGATCCCAGGCCACATGTTTCCACAATGAAACCTCAGTCATTTTCTCAGGCCAAAGGTTTCCAGAATCAAACCTCAGTCATATTCCCAGGACACATGGTTCCAGAATCAAACCTGAGTCATGTTCGCAGGCCACAGGTTTCAACAATCAAACATCACTCATGTTCCCAGGACACAGGTGTCCAGAATCAAGCCTCAGTCATGTACCCAGGGAACAGGCTTCCAGCAACAAACCTTTGTCATATTCCCAGGACACAGGGTTCCAGAATCAAACCTCAGTCTTGTTCCCAGGACAGAAGTTTCCAGAATCAACCCGATATCATGTTTCCTGGCCACAGTCTTCCAGTATCAAACCTCAGTTATGTTGCCAGGCCACAGGGTTCCACCATCAATCCTCACTCATGTTCCCAGGCCACAGGGTTCCAGAATCAAACCGTTCTCATGTTCCCAGGCCACAGGGTTCCAGAATCCACCGATGTCATGTTAAAGGCCACAGGGTTCCAGAATCAAACCGTTCTCATGTTCCCGGGCCACAGGGTTCCAGAATCAAGCCTCAGTCATTTTGTCAGACCAGAGTGTTCCACCATCAAACCTCAGTCATGATCCCAGGCCACATGTTTCCACAATGAAACCTCAGTCATTTTCCCAGGCCAAAGGTTTCCAAAATCAAACCTCAGTCATGTTCCCAGGACACATGGTTCCAGAATCAAACCTGAGTCATGTTCGCGGGCCACAGGTTTCAACCATCAAACCTCAGTCATGTTCCCAGGACACAGGTGTCCAGAATCAAACCTCAGTCATGTTCCCAGGGCACAGGCTTCCAGAAACAAACCTCAGTCATGTTCCCAGGACACAAGTTTCCAGAATCAACCAGATATCATGCTTCCTGGCCACAGTCTTCCAGAATCAAACCTTAGTCATGTTGCCAAGCCACAGGTTTCCACCATCAAACCTCAGACATGTTCCCAGGCCACAGGGTTCTAGAATCCACCGATGTCATGTTCCCAGGCCACAGCGTTCCAGAATCAATCCTCAGTTATGTTTCCCGGCTACAGGGTTCTAGAATAAAACCTCAGTCATGTTCCCAATCCACAGGGTTCCAGAACCAAGGCTCAGTCAGGTTCCCGGGGCACAGTATTCCACAATCTAAACAGATGTCACATGCCCAGTCCCCAGGGTTCCAGAATCCACCGGTATCATGTTGCCAGGCCACAGGGTTCCAGAATCAATCCTCAGTTATGTTCCCAGGCTACAGGGTTCCAGAATAAAACCTCAGTCATGTTCCCAGTCCACAGGGTTTCAGAACCAAGGCTCAGTCAGGTTCCCGGGGCACAGTATTCCACAATCTAAACAGATGTCATGTTCCCAGGCCACAGTTTTCCAGAATCACGCCTCAGTCATGTTCCCAGGCCACAGGGATCCAGAATCAAACGTCAGTCATGTTGCCAGGCCACAGGTTTCTGCCATCAAACCTCAGTCACGTTCCCGGGCCACAGGGTTCCAGAATCAAGCCTCAGTCATTTTGCCAGGCCAGAGTGTTCCACCATCAAACCTCAGTCATGATCCCAGGCCACATGTTTCCACAATGAAACCTCAGTCATTTTCTCAGGCCAAAGGTTTCCAGAATCAAACCTCAGTCATATTCCCAGGACACATGGTTCCAGAATCAAACCTGAGTCATGTTCGCAGGCCACAGGTTTCAACAATCAAACATCACTCATGTTCCCAGGACACAGGTGTCCAGAATCAAGCCTCAGTCATGTACCCAGGGAACAGGCTTCCAGCAACAAACCTTTGTCATATTCCCAGGACACAGGGTTCCAGAATCAAACCTCAGTCTTGTTCCCAGGACAGAAGTTTCCAGAATCAACCCGATATCATGTTTCCTGGCCACAGTCTTCCAGTATCAAACCTCAGTCATGTTGCCAGGCCACAGGGTTCCACCGTCAATCCTCACTCATGTTCCCAGGCCACAGGGTTCCAGAATCAAACCGTTCTCATGTTCCCAGGCCACAGGGTTCCAGAATCCACCGATGTCATGTTAAAGGCCACAGGGTTTCAGAATCAAACCGTTCTCATGTTCCCGGGCCACAGGGTTCCAGAATCAAGCCTCAGTCATTTTGCCAGGCCAGAGTGTTCCACCATCAAACCTCAGTCATGATCCCAGGCCACATGTTTCCACAATGAAACCTCAGTCATTTTCCCAGGCCAAAGGTTTCCAAAATCAAACCTCAGTCATGTTCCCAGGACACATGGTTCCAGAAACAAACCTGAGTCATGTGTGCGGGCCACAGGTTTCAACCATCAAACCTCAGTCATGTTCCCAGGACACAGGTGTCCAGAATCAAACCTCAGTCATGTTCCCAGGGCACAGGCTTCCAGAAACAAACCTCAGTCATGTTCCCAGCACACAAGTTTCCAGAATCAACCAGATATCATGCTTCCTGGCCACAGTCTTCCAGAATCAAACCTTAGTCATGTTGCCAAGCCACAGGTTTCCACCATCAAACCTCAGACATGTTCCCAGGCCACAGGGTTCTAGAATCCACCGATGTCATGTTCCCAGGCCACAGGGTTCGAGAATCAATCCTCAGTTATGTTTCCCGGCTACAGGGTTCTAGAATAAAACCTCAGTCATGTTCCCAATCCACAGGGTTCCAGAACCAAGGCTCAGTCAGGTTCCCGGGGCACAGTATTCCACAATCTAAACAGATGTCACATGCCCAGTCCCCAGGGTTCCAGAATCCACCGGTATCATGTTCCCAGGCCACAGTTTTCCAGAATCACGCCTCAGTCATGTTCCCAGGCCACAGGGATCCAGAATCAAACGTCAGTCATGTTGCCAGGCCACAGGTTTCTGCCATCAAACCTCAGTCACGTTCCCGGGCCACAGGGTTCCAGAATCAAGCCTCAGTCATTTTGCCAGGCCAGAGTGTTCCACCATCAAACCTCAGTCATGATCCCAGGCCACATGTTTCCACAATGAAACCTCAGTCATTTTCTCAGGCCAAAGGTTTCCAGAATCAAACCTCAGTCATATTCCCAGGACACATGGTTCCAGAATCAAACCTGAGTCATGTTCGCAGGCCACAGGTTTCAACAATCAAACATCACTCATGTTCCCAGGACACAGGTGTCCAGAATCAAGCCTCAGTTATGTACCCAGGGAACAGGCTTCCAACAACAAACCTTTGTCATATTCCCAGGACACAGGGTTCCAGAATCAAACCTCAGTCTTGTTCCCAGGACAGAAGTTTCCAGAATCAACCCGATATCATGTTTCCTGGCCACAGTCTTCCAGTATCAAACCTCAGTCATGTTGCCAGGCCACAGCGTTCCACCATCAATCCTCACTCATGTTCCCAGGCCACAGGGTTCCAGAATCAAACTGTTCTCATGTTCCCAGGCCACAGAGTTCCAGAATCCACCGATGTCATGTTAAAGGCCACAGGGTTCCAAAATCAAACCGCTCTCATGTTCCCGGGCCACAGGGTTCCATAATCAAGCCTCAGTCATTTTGCCAGGCCAGAGTGTTCCACCATCAAACCTCAGTCATGATCCCAGGCCACATGTTTCCACAATGAAACCGCAGTCATTTTCCCAGGCCAAACGTTTCCAAAATCAAACCTCAGTCATGTTCCCAGGACACATGGTTCCAGAATCAAACCTGAGTCATGTTCGCGGGCCACAGGTTTCAACCATCAAACCTCAGTCATGTTCCCAGGACACAGGTGTCCAGAATCAAACCTCAGTCATGTTCCCAGGGCACAGGCTTCCAGAAACAAACCTCAGTCATGTTCCCAGGACACAAGTTTCCAGAATCAACCAGATATCATGCTTCCTGGCCACAGTCTTCCAGAATCAAACCTTAGTCATGTTGCCAAGCCACAGGTTTCCACCATCAAACCTCAGACATGTTCCCAGGCCACAGGGTTCTAGAATCCACCGATGTCATGTTCCCAGGCCACAGGGTTCGAGAATCAATCCTCAGTTATGTTTCCAGGCTACAGGGTTCTAGAATAAAACCTCAGTCATGTTCCCAATCCACAGGGTTCCAGAACCAAGGCTCAGTCAGGTTCCCGGGCCACAGTATCCCACAATCTAAACAGATGTCACATGCCCAGTCCCCAGGGTTCCAGAATCCACCGGTATCATGTTCCCAGGCCACAGGGTTCCAGAATCAATCCTCAGTTATGTTCCCAGGCTACAGGGTTCCAGAATAAAACCTCAGTCATGTTCCCAGTCCACAGGGTTTCAGAACCAAGGCTCAGTCAGGTTCCCGGGGCACAGTATTCCACAATGTAAACAGATGTCATGTTCCCAGGCCACAGTTTTCCAGAATCACGCCTCAGTCATGTTCCCAGGCCACAGGGATCCAGAATCAAACGTCAGTCATATTGCCAGGCCACAGGTTTCTGCCATCAAACCTCAGTCACGTTCCCGGGCCACAGGGTTCCAGAATCAAGCCTCAGTCATTTTGCCAGGCCAGAGTGTTCCACCATCAAACCTCAGTCATGATCCCAGGCCACATGTTTCCACAATGAAACCTCAGTCATTTTCTCAGGCCAAAGGTTTCCAGAATCAAACCTCAGTCATATTCCCAGGACACATGGTTCCAGAATCAAACCTGAGTCATGTTCGCAGGCCACAGGTTTCAACAATCAAACATCACTCATGTTCCCAGGATACAGGTGTCCAGAATCAAGCCTCAGTCATGTACCCAGGGAACAGGCTTCCAGCAACAAACCTTTGTCATATTCCCAGGACACAGGGTTCCAGAATCAAACCTCAGTCTTGTTCCCAGGACAGAAGTTTCCAGAATCAACCCGATATCATGTTTCCTGGCCACAGTCTTCCAGTATCAAACCTCAGTCATGTTGCCAGGCCACAAGTTTCCACCATCAATCCTCACTCATGTTCCCAGGCCACAGGGTTCCAGAATCAAACCGTTCTCATGTTCCCAGGCCACAGGGTTCCAGAATCCACCGATGTCATGTTAAAGGCCACAGGGTTCCAGAATCAAACCGTTCTCATGTTCCCGGGCCACAGGGTTCCAGAATCAAGCCTCAGTCATTTTGCCAGGCCAGAGTGTTCCACCATCAAACCTCAGTCATGATCCCAGGCCACATGTTTCCACAATGAAACCTCAGTCATTTTCCCAGGCCAAAGTTTTCCAGAATCAAACCTCAGTCATGTTCCCAGGACACATGGTTCCAGAATCAAACCTGAGTCATGTTCGCGGGCCACAGGTTTCAACCATCAAACCTCAGTCATGTTCCCAGGACACAGGTGTCCAGAATCAAACCTCAGTCATGTTCCCAGGGCACAGGCTTCCAGAAACAAACCTCAGTCATGTTCCCAGGACACAAGTTTCCAGAATCAACCAGATATCATGCTTCCTGGCCACAGTCTTCCAGAATCAAACCTTAGTCATGTTGCCAAGCCACAGGTTTCCACCATCAAACCTCAGACATGTTCCCAGGCCACAGGGTTCTAGAATCCACCGATGTCATGTTCCCAGGCCACAGCGTTCCAGAATCAATCCTCAGTTATGTTTCCCGGCTACAGGGTTCTAGAATAAAACCTCAGTCATGTTCCCAATCCACAGGGTTCCAGAACCAAGGCTCAGTCAGGTTCCCGGGGCACAGTATTCCACAATCTAAACAGATGTCACATGCCCAGTCCCCAGGGTTCCAGAATCCACCGGTATCATGTTCCCAGGCCACAGGGTTCCAGAATCAATCCTCAGTTATGTTCCCAGGCTACAGGGTTCCAGAATAAAACCTCAGTCATGTTCCCAGTCCACAGGGTTTCAGAACCAAGGCTCAGTCAGGTTCCCGGGGCACAGTATTCCACAATCTAAACAGATGTCATGTTCCCAGGCCACAGTTTTCCAGAATCACGCCTCAGTCATATTCCCAGGCCACAGGGATCCAGAATCAAACGTCAGTCATGTTGCCAGGCCACAGGTTTCTGCCATCAAACCTCAGTCACGTTCCCGGGCCACAGGGTTCCAGAATCAAGCCTCAGTCATTTTGCCAGGCCAGAGTGTTCCACCATCAAACCTCAGTCATGATCCCAGGCCACATGTTTCCACAATGAAACCTCAGTCATTTTCTCAGGCCAAAGGTTTCCAGAATCAAACCTCAGTCATATTCCCAGGACACATGGTTCCAGAATCAAACCTGAGTCATGTTCGCAGGCCACAGGTTTCAACAATCAAACATCACTCATGTTCCCAGGACACAGGTGTCCAGAATCAAGCCTCAGTCATGTACCCAGGGAACAGGCTTCCAGCAACAAACCTTTGTCATATTCCCAGGACACAGGGTTCCAGAATCAAACCTCAGTCTTGTTCCCAGGACAGAAGTTTCCAGAATCAACCCGATATCATGTTTCCTGGCCACAGTCTTCCAGTATCAAACCTCAGTCATGTTGCCAGGCCACAGGGTTCCACCATCAATCCTCACTCATGTTCCCAGGCCACAGGGTTCCAGAATCAAACCGTTCTCATGTTCCCAGGTCACAGGGTTCCAGAATCCACCGATGTCATGTTAAAGGCCACAGGGTTCCAGAATCAAACCGTTCTCATGTTCCCGGGCCACAGGGTTCCAGAATCAAGCCTCAGTCATTTTGCCAGGCCAGAGTGTTCCACCATCAAACCTCAGTCATGATCCCAGGCCACATGTTTCCACAATGAAACCTCAGTCATTTTCCCAGGCCAAAGGTTTCCAAAATCAAACCTCAGTCATGTTCCCAGGACACATGGTTCCAGAAACAAACCTGAGTCATGTGTGCGGGCCACAGGTTTCAACCATCAAACCTCAGTCATGTTCCCAGGACACAGGTGTCCAGAATCAAACCTCAGTCATGTTCCCAGGGCACAGGCTTCCAGAAACAAACCTCAGTCATGTTCCCAGCACACAAGTTTCCAGAATCAACCAGATATCATGCTTCCTGGCCACAGTCTTCCAGAATCAAACCTTAGTCATGTTGCCAAGCCACAGGTTTCCACCATCAAACCTCAGACATGTTCCCAGGCCACAGGGTTCTAGAATCCACCGATGTCATGTTCCCAGGCCACAGGGTTCGAGAATCAATCCTCAGTTATGTTTCCCGGCTACAGGGTTCTAGAATAAAACCTCAGTCATGTTCCCAATCCACAGGGTTCCAGAACCAAGGCTCAGTCAGGTTCCCGGGGCACAGTATTCCACAATCTAAACAGATGTCACATGCCCAGTCCCCAGGGTTCCAGAATCCACCGGTATCATGTTCCCAGGCCACAGGGTTCCAGAATCAATCCTCAGTTATGTTCCCAGGCTACAGGGTTCCAGAATAAAACCTCAGTCATGTTCCCAGTCCACAGGGTTTCAGAACCAAGGCTCAGTCAGGTTCCCGGGGCACATTATTCCACATTCTAAACAGATGTCATGTTCCCAGGCCACAGTTTTCCAGAATCACGCCTCAGTCATGTTCCCAGGCCACAGGGATCCAGAATCAAACGTCAGTCATGTTGCCAGGCCACAGGTTTCTGCCATCAAACCTCAGTCACGTTCCCGGGCCACAGGGTTCCAGAATCAAGCCTCAGTCATTTTGCCAGGCCAGAGTGTTCCACCATCAAACCTCAGTCATGATCCCAGGCCACATGTTTCCACAATGAAACCTCAGTCATTTTCTCAGGCCAAAGGTTTCCAGAATCAAACCTCAGTCATATTCCCAGGACACATGGTTCCAGAATCAAACCTGAGTCATGTTCGCAGGCCACAGGTTTCAACAATCAAACATCACTCATGTTCCCAGGACACAGGTGTCCAGAATCAAGCCTCAGTCATGTACCCAGGGAACAGGCTTCCAGCAACAAACCTTTGTCATATTCCCAGGACACAGGGTTCCAGAATCAAACCTCAGTCTTGTTCCCAGGACAGAAGTTTCCAGAATCAACCCGATATCATGTTTCCTGGCCACAGTCTTCCAGTATCAAACCTCAGTCATGTTGCCAGGCCACAGCGTTCCACCATCAATCCTCACTCATGTTCCCAGGCCACAGGGTTCCAGAATCAAACTGTTCTCATGTTCCCAGGCCACAGGGTTCCAGAATCCACCGATGTCATGTTAAAGGCCACAGGGTTCCAAAATCAAACCGCTCTCATGTTCCCGGGCCACAGGGTTCCAGAATCAAGCCTCAGTCATTTTGCCAGGCCAGAGTGTTCCACCATCAAACCTCAGTCATGATCCCAGGCCACATGTTTCCACAATGAAACCTCAGTCATTTTCCCAGGCCAAACGTTTCCAAAATCAAACCTCAGTCATGTTCCCAGGACACATGGTTCTAGAATCAAACCTGAGTCATGTTCGCGGGCCACAGGTTTCAACCATCAAACCTCAGTCATGTTCCCAGGACACAGGTGTCCAGAATCAAACCTCAGTCATGTTCCCAGGGCACAGGCTTCCAGAAACAAACCTCAGTCATGTTCCCAGGACACAAGTTTCCAGAATCAACCAGATATCATGCTTCCTGGCCACAGTCTTCCAGAATCAAACCTTAGTCATGTTGCCAAGCCACAGGTTTCCACCATCAAACCTCAGATATGTTCCCAGGCCACAGGGTTCTAGAATCCACCGATGTCATGTTCCCAGGCCACAGGGTTCGAGAATCAATCCTCAGTTATGTTTCCAGGCTACAGGGTTCTAGAATAAAACCTCAGTCATGTTCCCAATCCACAGGGTTCCAGAACCAAGGCTCAGTCAGGTTCCCGGGCCACAGTATCCCACAATCTAAACAGATGTCACATGCCCAGTCCCCAGGGTTCCAGAATCCACCGGTATCATGTTCCCAGGCCACAGGGTTCCAGAATCAATCCTCAGTTATGTTCCCAGGCTACAGGGTTCCAGAATAAAACCTCAGTCATGTTCCCAGTCCACAGGGTTTCAGAACCAAGGCTCAGTCAGGTTCCCGGGGCACAGTATTCCACAATCTAAACAGATGTCATGTTCCCAGGCCACAGGTTTCCAGAATCATGCCTCAGTCATGTTCCCAGGCCACAGGCATCCAGAATCAAACGTCAGTCATGTTGCCAGGCCACAGGTTTCTGCCATCAAACCTCAGTCACGTTCCCGGGCCACAGGGTTCCAGAATCAAGCCTCAGTCATTTTGCCAGGCCAGAGTGTTCCACCATCAAACCTCAGTCATGATCCCAGGCCACATGTTTCCACAATGAAACCTCAGTCATTTTCTCAGGCCAAAGGTTTCCAGAATCAAACCTCAGTCATATTCCCAGGACACATGGTTCCAGAATCAAACCTGAGTCATGTTCGCAGGCCACAGGTTTCAACAATCAAACATCACTCATGTTCCCGGACACAGGTGTCCAGAATCAAGCCTCAGTCATGTACCCAGGGAACAGGCTTCCAGCAACAAACCTTTGTCATATTCCCAGGACACAGGGTTCCAGAATCAAACCTCAGTCTTGTTCCCAGGACAGAAGTTTCCAGAATCAACCCGATATCATGTTTCCTGGCCACAGTCTTCCAGTATCAAACCTCAGTCATGTTGCCAGGCCACAGGGTTCCACCATCAATCCTCACTCATGTTCCCAGGCCACAGGGTTCCAGAATCAAACCGTTCTCATGTTCCCAGGCCACAGGGTTCCAGAATCCACCGATGTCATGTTAAAGGCCACAGGGTTCCAGAATCAAACCGTTCTCATGTTCCCGGGCCACAGGGTTCCAGAATCAAGCCTCAGTCATTTTGCCAGGACAGAGTGTTCCACCATCAAACCTCAGTCATGATCCCAGGCCACATGTTTCCACAATGAAACCTCAGTCATTTTCCCAGGCCAAAGGTTTCCAAAATCAAACCTCAGTCATGTTCCCAGGACACATGGTTCCAGAATCAAACCTGAGTCATGTTCGCGGGCCACAGGTTTCAACCATCAAACACAGTCATGTTCCCAGGACACAGGTGTCCAGAATCAAACCTCAGTCATGTTCCCAGGGCACAGGCTTCCAGAACCAAACCTCAGTCATGTTCCCAGGACACAAGTTCCCAGAATCAACCAGATATCATGCTTCCTGGCCACAGTCTTCCAGAATCAAACCTTAGTCATGTTGCCAAGCCACAGGTTTCCACCATCAAACCTCAGACATGTTCCCAGGCCACAGGGTTCTAGAATCCACCGATGTCATGTTCCCAGGCCACAGGGTTCGAGAATCAATCCTCAGTTATGTTTCCAGGCTACAGGGTTCTAGAATAAAACCTCAGTCATGTTCCCAATCCACAGGGTTCCAGAACCAAGGCTCAGTCAGATTCCCGGGCCACAGTATCCCACAATCTAAACAGATGTCACATGCCCAATCCCCAGGGTTCCAGAATCCACCGGTATCATGTTCCCAGGCCACAGGGTTCCAGAATCAATCCTCAGTTATGTTCCCAGGCTACAGGGTTCCAGAATAAAACCTCAGTCATGTTCCCAGTCCACAGGGTTTCAGAACCAAGGCTCAGTCAGGTTCCCGGGGCACAGTATTCCACAATCTAAACAGATGTCATGTTCCCAGGCCACAGTTTTCCAGAATCACGCCTCAGTCATGTTCCCAGGCCACAGGGATCCAGAATCAAACGTCAGTCATGTTGCCAGGCCACAGGTTTCTGCCATCAAACCTCAGTCACGTTCCCGGGCCACAGGGTTCCAGAATCAAGCCTCAGTCATTTTGCCAGGCCAGAGTGTTCCACCATCAAACCTCAGTCATGATCCCAGGCCACATGTTTCCACAATGAAACCTCAGTCATTTTCTCAGGCCAAAGGTTTCCAGAATCAAACCTCAGTCATATTCCCAGGACACATGGTTCCAGAATCAAACCTGAGTCATGTTCGCAGGCCACAGGTTTCAACAATCAAACATCACTCATGTTCCCGGACACAGGTGTCCAGAATCAAGCCTCAGTCATGTACCCAGGGAACAGGCTTCCAGCAACAAACCTTTGTCATATTCCCAGGACACAGGGTTCCAGAATCAAACCTCAGTCTTGTTCCCAGGACAGAAGTTTCCAGAATCAACCCGATATCATGTTTCCTGGCCACAGTCTTCCAGTATCAAACCTCAGTCATGTTGCCAGGCCACAGGGTTCCACCATCAATCCTCACTCATGTTCCCAGGCCACAGGGTTCCAGAATCAAACCGTTCTCATGTTCCCAGGCCACAGGGTTCCAGAATCCACAGATGTCATGTTAAAGGCCACAGGGTTCCAGAATCAAACCGTTCTCATGTTCCCGGGCCACAGGGTTCCAGAATCAAGCCTCAGTCATTTTGCCAGGACAGAGTGTTCCACCATCAAACCTCAGTCATGATCCCAGGCCACATGTTTCCACAATGAAACCTCAGTCATTTTCCCAGGCCAAAGGTTTCCAAAATCAAACCTCAGTCATGTTCCCAGGACACATGGTTCCAGAATCAAACCTGAGTCATGTTCGCGGGCCACAGGTTTCAACCATCAAACACAGTCATGTTCCCAGGACACAGGTGTCCAGAATCAAACCTCAGTCATGTTCCCAGGGCACAGGCTTCCAGAAACAAACCTCAGTCATGTTCCCAGGACACAAGTTTCCAGAATCAACCAGATATCATGCTTCCTGGCCACAGTCTTCCAGAATCAAACCTTAGTCATGTTGCCAAGCCACAGGTTTCCACCATCAAACCTCAGACATGTTCCCAGGCCACAGGGTTCTAGAATCCACCGATGTCATGTTCCCAGGCCACAGGGTTCGAGAATCAATCCTCAGTTATGTTTCCAGGCTACAGGGTTCTAGAATAAAACCTCAGTCATGTTCCCAATCCAAAGGGTTCCAGAACCAAGGCTCAGTCAGGTTCCCGGGGCACAGTATTCCACAATCTAAACAGATGTCACATGCCCAGTCCCCAGGGTTCCAGAATCCACCGGTATCATGTTCCCAGGCCACAGGGTTCCAGAATCAATCCTCAGTTATGTTCCCAGGCTACAGGGTTCCAGAATAAAACCTCAGTCATGTTCCCAGTCCACAGGGTTTCAGAACCAAGGCTCAGTCAGGTTCCCGGGGCACAGTATTCCACAATCTAAACAGATGTCATGTTCCCAGGCCACAGTTTTCCAGAATCACGCCTCAGTCATGTTCCCAGGCCACAGGGATCCAGAATCAAACGTCAGTCATGTTGCCAGGCCACAGATTTCTGCCATCAAACCTCAGTCACGTTCCCGGGCCACAGGGTTCCAGAATCAAGCCTCAGTCATTTTGCCAGGCCAGAGTGTTCCACCATCAAACCTCAGTCATGATCCCAGACCACATGTTTCCACAATGAAACCTCAGTCATTTTCCCAGGCCAAAGGTTTCCAAAATCAAACCTCAGTCATGTTCCCAGGACACATGGTTCCAGAATCAAACCTGAGTCATGTTCGCGGGCCACAGGTTTCAACCATCAAACCTCAGTCATGTTCCCAGGACACAGGCGTCCAGAATCAAACCTCAGTCATGTTCCCAGGGCACAGGCTTCCAGAAACAAACCTCAGTCATGTTCCCAGGACACAAGTTTCCAGAATCAACCAGATATCATGCTTCCTGGCCACAGTCTTCCAGAATCAAACCTTAGTCATGTTGCCAAGCCACAGGTTTCCACCATCAAACCTCAGACATGTTCCCAGGCCACAGGGTTCCAGAATCCACCGGTATCATGTTCCCAGGCCACAGGGTTCCAGAATCAATCCTCAGTTATGTTCCCAGGCTACAGGGTTCCAGAATAAAACCTCAGTCATGTTCCCAGTCCACAGGGTTTCAGAACCAAGGCTCAGTCAGGTTCCCGGGGCACAGTATTCCACAATCTAAACAGATGTCATGTTCCCAGGCCACAGTTTTCCAGAATCACGCCTCAGTCATGTTCCCAGGCCACAGGGATCCAGAATCAAACGTCAGTCATGTTGCCAGGCCACAGGTTTCTGCCATCAAACCTCAGTAACGTTCCCGGGCCACAGGGTTCCAGAATCAAGCCTCAGTCATTTTGCCAGGCCAGAGTGTTCCACCATCAAACCTCAGTCATGATCCCAGGCCACATGTTTCCACAATGAAACCTCAGTCATTTTCTCAGGCCAAAGGTTTCCAGAATCAAACCTCAGTCATATTCCCAGGACACATGGTTCCAGAATCAAACCTGAGTCATGTTCGCAGGCCACAGGTTTCAACAATCAAACATCACTCATGTTCCCAGGACACAGGTGTCCAGAATCAAGCCTCAGTCATGTACCCAGGGAACAGGCTTCCAGCAACAAACCTTTGTCATATTCCCAGGACACAGGGTTCCAGAATCAAACCTCAGTCTTGTTCCCAGGACAGAAGTTTCCAGAATCAACCCGATATCATGTTTCCTGGCCACAGTCTTCCAGTATCAAACCTCAGTTATGTTGCCAGGCCACAGGGTTCCACCATCAATCCTCACTCATGTTCCCAGGCCACAGGGTTCCAGAATCAAACCGTTCTCATGTTCCCAGGCCACAGGGTTCCAGAATCCACCGATGTCATGTTAAAGGCCACAGGGTTCCAGAATCAAACCGTTCTCATGTTCCCGGGCCACAGGGTTCCAGAATCAAGCCTCAGTCATTTTGTCAGACCAGAGTGTTCCACCATCAAACCTCAGTCATGATCCCAGGCCACATGTTTCCACAATGAAACCTCAGTCATTTTCCCAGGCCAAAGGTTTCCAAAATCAAACCTCAGTCATGTTCCCAGGACACATGGTTCCAGAATCAAACCTGAGTCATGTTCGCGGGCCACAGGTTTCAACCATCAAACCTCAGTCATGTTCCCAGGACACAGGTGTCCAGAATCAAACCTCAGTCATGTTCCCAGGGCACAGGCTTCCAGAAACAAACCTCAGTCATGTTCCCAGGACACAAGTTTCCAGAATCAACCAGATATCATGCTTCCTGGCCACAGTCTTCCAGAATCAAACCTTAGTCATGTTGCCAAGCCACAGGTTTCCACCATCAAACCTCAGACATGTTCCCAGGCCACAGGGTTCTAGAATCCACCGATGTCATGTTCCCAGGCCACACGGTTCGAGAATCAATCCTCAGTTATGTTTCCAGGCTACAGGGTTCTAGAATAAAACCTCAGTCATGTTCCCAATCCACAGGGTTCCAGAACCAAGGCTCAGTCAGGTTCCCGGGGCACAGTATTCCACAATCTAAACAGATGTCACATGCCCAGTCCCCAGGGTTCCAGAATCCACCGGTATCATGTTCCCAGGCCACAGGGTCCCAGAATCAATCCTCAGTTATGTTCCCAGGCTACAGGGTTCCAGAATAAAACCTCAGTCATGTTCCCAGTCCACAGGGTTTCAGAACCAAGGCTCAGTCAGGTTCCCGGGGCACAGTATTCCACAATCTAAACAGATGTCACATGCCCAGTCCCCAGGGTTCCAGAATCCACCGGTATCATGTTCCCAGGCCACAGGGTTCCAGAATCAATCCTCAGTTATGTTCCCAGGCTACAGGGTTCCAGAATAAAACCTCAGTCATGTTCCCAGTCCACAGGGTTTCAGAACCAAGGCTCAGTCAGGTTCCCGGGGCACAGTATTCCACAATCTAAACAGATGTCATGTTCCCAGGCCACAGTTTTCCAGAATCACGCCTCAGTCATGTTCCCAGGCCACAGGGATCCAGAATCAAACGTCAGTCATGTTGCCAGGCCACAGATTTCTGCCATCAAACCTCAGTCACGTTCCCGGGCCACAGGGTTCCAGAATCAAGCCTCAGTCATTTTGCCAGGCCAGAGTGTTCCACCATCAAACCTCAGTCATGATCCCAGACCACATGTTTCCACAATGAAACCTCAGTCATTTTCCCAGGCCAAAGGTTTCCAAAATCAAACCTCAGTCATGTTCCCAGGACACATGGTTCCAGAATCAAACCTGAGTCATGTTCGCGGGCCACAGGTTTCAACCATCAAACCTCAGTCATGTTCCCAGGACACAGGCGTCCAGAATCAAACCTCAGTCATGTTCCCAGGGCACAGGCTTCCAGAAACAAACCTCAGTCATGTTCCCAGGACACAAGTTTCCAGAATCAACCAGATATCATGCTTCCTGGCCACAGTCTTCCAGAATCAAACCTTAGTCATGTTGCCAAGCCACAGGTTTCCACCATCAAACCTCAGACATGTTCCCAGGCCACAGGGTTCCAGAATCCACCGGTATCATGTTCCCAGGCCACAGGGTTCCAGAATCAATCCTCAGTTATGTTCCCAGGCTACAGGGTTCCAGAATAAAACCTCAGTCATGTTCCCAGTCCACAGGGTTTCAGAACCAAGGCTCAGTCAGGTTCCCGGGGCACAGTATTCCACAATCTAAACAGATGTCATGTTCCCAGGCCACAGTTTTCCAGAATCACGCCTCAGTCATGTTCCCAGGCCACAGGGATCCAGAATCAAACGTCAGTCATGTTGCCAGGCCACAGGTTTCTGCCATCAAACCTCAGTCACGTTCCCGGGCCACAGGGTTCCAGAATCAAGCCTCAGTCATTTTGCCAGGCCAGAGTGTTCCACCATCAAACCTCAGTCATGATCCCAGGCCACATGTTTCCACAATGAAACCTCAGTCATTTTCTCAGGCCATAGGTTTCCAGAATCAAACCTCAGTCATATTCCCAGGACACATGGTTCCAGAATCAAACCTGAGTCATGTTCGCAGGCCACAGGTTTCAACAATCAAACATCACTCATGTTCCCGGACACAGGTGTCCAGAATCAAGCCTCAGTCATGTACCCAGGGAACAGGCTTCCAGCAACAAACCTTTGTCATATTCCCAGGACACAGGGTTCCAGAATCAAACCTCAGTCTTGTTCCCAGGACAGAAGTTTCCAGAATCAACCCGATATCATGTTTCCTGGCCACAGTCTTCCAGTATCAAACCTCAGTCATGTTGCCAGGCCACAGGGTTCCACCATCAATCCTCACTCATGTTCCCAGGCCACAGGGTTCCAGAATCAAACCGTTCTCATGTTCCCAGGCCACAGGGTTCCAGAATCCACCGATGTCATGTTAAAGGCCACAGGGTTCCAGAATCAAACCGTTCTCATGTTCCCGGGCCACAGGGTTCCAGAATCAAGCCTCAGTCATTTTGCCAGGACAGAGTGTTCCACCATCAAACCTCAGTCATGATCCCAGGCCACATGTTTCCACAATGAAACCTCAGTCATTTTCCCAGGCCAAAGGTTTCCAAAATCAAACCTCAGTCATGTTCCCAGGACACATGGTTCCAGAATCAAACCTGAGTCATGTTCGCGGGCCACAGGTTTCAACCATCAAACACAGTCATGTTCCCAGGACACAGGTGTCCAGAATCAAACCTCAGTCATGTTCCCAGGGCACAGGCTTCCAGAAACAAACCTCAGTCATGTTCCCAGGACACAAGTTTCCAGAATCAACCAGATATCATGCTTCCTGGCCACAGTCTTCCAGAATCAAACCTTAGTCATGTTGCCAAGCCACAGGTTTCCACCATCAAACCTCAGACATGTTCCCAGGCCACAGGGTTCTAGAATCCACCGATGTCATGTTCCCAGGCCACAGGGTTCGAGAATCAATCCTCAGTTATGTTTCCAGGCTACAGGGTTCTAGAATAAAACCTCAGTCATGTTCCCAATCCACAGGGTTCCAGAACCAAGGCTCAGTCAGATTCCCGGGCCACAGTATCCCACAATCTAAACAGATGTCACATGCCCAATCCCCAGGGTTCCAGAATCCACCGGTATCATGTTCCCAGGCCACAGGGTTCCAGAATCAATCCTCAGTTATGTTCCCAGGCTACAGGGTTCCAGAATAAAACCTCAGTCATGTTCCCAGTCCACAGGGTTTCAGAACCAAGGCTCAGTCAGGTTCCCGGGGCACAGTATTCCACAATCTAAACAGATGTCATGTTCCCAGGCCACAGTTTTCCAGAATCACGCCTCAGTCATGTTCCCAGGCCACAGGGATCCAGAATCAAACGTCAGTCATGTTGCCAGGCCACAGGTTTCTGCCATCAAACCTCAGTCACGTTCCCGGGCCACAGGGTTCCAGAATCAAGCCTCAGTCATTTTGCCAGGCCAGAGTGTTCCACCATCAAACCTCAGTCATGATCCCAGGCCACATGTTTCCACAATGAAACCTCAGTCATTTTCTCAGGCCAAAGGTTTCCAGAATCAAACCTCAGTCATATTCCCAGGACACATGGTTCCAGAATCAAACCTGAGTCATGTTCGCAGGCCACAGGTTTCAACAATCAAACATCACTCATGTTCCCGGACACAGGTGTCCAGAATCAAGCCTCAGTCATGTACCCAGGGAACAGGCTTCCAGCAACAAACCTTTGTCATATTCCCAGGACACAGGGTTCCAGAATCAAACCTCAGTCTTGTTCCCAGGACAGAAGTTTCCAGAATCAACCCGATATCATGTTTCCTGGCCACAGTCTTCCAGTATCAAACCTCACTCATGTTGCCAGGCCACAGGGTTCCACCATCAATCCTCACTCATGTTCCCAGGCCACAGGGTTCCAGAATCAAACCGTTCTCATGTTCCCAGGCCACAGGGTTCCAGAATCCACCGATGTCATGTTAAAGGCCACAGGGTTCCAGAATCAAACCGTTCTCATGTTCCCGGGCCACAGGGTTCCAGAATCAAGCCTCAGTCATTTTGCCAGGCCAGAGTGTTCCACCATCAAACCTCAGTCATGATCCCAGGCCACATGTTTCCACAATGAAACCTCAGTCATTTTCCCAGGCCAAAGGTTTCCAAAATCAAACCTCAGTCATGTTCCCAGGACACATGGTTCCAGAATCAAACCTGAGTCATGTTCGCGGGCCACAGGTTTCAACCATCAAACACAGTCATGTTCCCAGGACACAGGTGTCCAGAATCAAACCTCAGTCATGTTCCCAGGGCACAGGCTTCCAGAAACAAACCTCAGTCATGTTCCCAGGACACAAGTTTCCAGAATCAACCAGATATCATGCTTCCTGGCCACAGTCTTCCAGAATCAAACCTTAGTCATGTTGCCAAGCCACAGGTTTCCACCATCAAACCTCAGACATGTTCCCAGGCCACAGGGTTCTAGAATCCACCGATGTCATGTTCCCAGGCCACAGGGTTCGAGAATCAATCCTCAGTTATGTTTCCAGGCTACAGGGTTCTAGAATAAAACCTCAGTCATGTTCCCAATCCAAAGGGTTCCAGAACCAAGGCTCAGTCAGGTTCCCGGGGCACAGTATTCCACAATCTAAACAGATGTCACATGCCCAGTCCCCAGGGTTCCAGAATCCACCGGTATCATGTTCCCAGGCCACAGGGTTCCAGAATCAATCCTCAGTTATGTTCCCAGGCTACAGGGTTCCAGAATAAAACCTCAGTCATGTTCCCAGTCCACAGGGTTTCAGAACCAAGGCTCAGTCAGGTTCCCGGGGCACAGTATTCCACAATCTAAACAGATGTCATGTTCCCAGGCCACAGTTTTCCAGAATCACGCCTCAGTCATGTTCCCAGGCCACAGGGATCCAGAATCAAACGTCAGTCATGTTGCCAGGCCACAGATTTCTGCCATCAAACCTCAGTCACGTTCCCGGGCCACAGGGTTCCAGAATCAAGCCTCAGTCATTTTGCCAGGCCAGAGTGTTCCACCATCAAACCTCAGTCATGATCCCAGACCACATGTTTCCACAATGAAACCTCAGTCATTTTCCCAGGCCAAAGGTTTCCAAAATCAAACCTCAGTCATGTTCCCAGGACACATGGTTCCAGAATCAAACCTGAGTCATGTTCGCGGGCCACAGGTTTCAACCATCAAACCTCAGTCATGTTCCCAGGACACAGGCGTCCAGAATCAAACCTCAGTCATGTTCCCAGGGCACAGGCTTCCAGAAACAAACCTCAGTCATGTTCCCAGGACACAAGTTTCCAGAATCAACCAGATATCATGCTTCCTGGCCACAGTCTTCCAGAATCAAACCTTAGTCATGTTGCCAAGCCACAGGTTTCCACCATCAAACCTCAGACATGTTCCCAGGCCACAGGGTTCCAGAATCCACCGGTATCATGTTCCCAGGCCACAGGGTTCCAGAATCAATCCTCAGTTATGTTCCCAGGCTACAGGGTTCCAGAATAAAACCTCAGTCATGTTGCCAGTCCACAGGGTTTCAGAACCAAGGCTCAGTCAGGTTCCCGGGGCACAGTATTCCACAATCTAAACAGATGTCATGTTCCCAGGCCACAGTTTTCCAGAATCACGCCTCAGTCATGTTCCCAGGCCACAGGGATCCAGAATCAAACGTCAGTCATGTTGCCAGGCCACAGGTTTCTGCCATCAAACCTCAGTCACGTTCCCGGGCCACAGGGTTCCAGAATCAAGCCTCAGTCATTTTGCCAGGCCAGAGTGTTCCACCATCAAACCTCAGTCATGATCCCAGGCCACATGTTTCCACAATGAAACCTCAGTCATTTTCTCAGGCCAAAGGTTTCCAGAATCAAACCTCAGTCATATTCCCAGGACACATGGTTCCAGAATCAAACCTGAGTCATGTTCGCAGGCCACAGGTTTCAACAATCAAACATCACTCATGTTCCCAGGACACAGGTGTCCAGAATCAAGCCTCAGTCATGTACCCAGGGAACAGGCTTCCAGCAACAAACCTTTGTCATATTCCCAGGACACAGGGTTCCAGAATCAAACCTCAGTCTTGTTCCCAGGACAGAAGTTTCCAGAATCAACCCGATATCATGTTTCCTGGCCACAGTCTTCCAGTATCAAACCTCAGTTATGTTGCCAGGCCACAGGGTTCCACCATCAATCCTCACTCATGTTCCCAGGCCACAGGGTTCCAGAATCAAACCGTTCTCATGTTCCCAGGCCACAGGGTTCCAGAATCCACCGATGTCATGTTAAAGGCCACAGGGTTCCAGAATCAAACCGTTCTCATGTTCCCGGGCCACAGGGTTCCAGAATCAAGCCTCAGTCATTTTGTCAGGCCAGAGTGTTCCACCATCAAACCTCAGTCATGATCCCAGGCCACATGTTTCCACAATGAAACCTCAGTCATTTTCCCAGGCCAAAGGTTTCCAAAATCAAACCTCAGTCATGTTCCCAGGACACATGGTTCCAGAATCAAACCTGAGTCATGTTCGCGGGCCACAGGTTTCAACCATCAAACCTCAGTCATGTTCCCAGGACACAGGTGTCCAGAATCAAACCTCAGTCATGTTCCCAGGGCACAGGCTTCCAGAAACAAACCTCAGTCATGTTCCCAGGACACAAGTTTCCAGAATCAACCAGATATCATGCTTCCTGGCCACAGTCTTCCAGAATCAAACCTTAGTCATGTTGCCAAGCCACAGGTTTCCACCATCAAACCTCAGACATGTTCCCAGGCCACAGGGTTCTAGAATCCACCGATGTCATGTTCCCAGGCCACACGGTTCGAGAATCAATCCTCAGTTATGTTTCCAGGCTACAGGGTTCTAGAATAAAACCTCAGTCATGTTCCCAATCCACAGGGTTCCAGAACCAAGGCTCAGTCAGGTTCCCGGGGCACAGTATTCCACAATCTAAACAGATGTCACATGCCCAGTCCCCAGGGTTCCAGAATCCACCGGTATCATGTTCCCAGGCCACAGGGTTCCAGAATCAATCCTCAGTTATGTTCCCAGGCTACAGGGTTCCAGAATAAAACCTCAGTCATGTTCCCAGTCCACAGGGTTTCAGAACCAAGGCTCAGTCAGGTTCCCGGGGCACAGTATTCCACAATCTAAACAGATGTCATGTTCCCAGGCCACAGTTTTCCAGAATCACGCCTCAGTCATGTTCCCAGGCCACAGGGATCCAGAATCAAACGTCAGTCATGTTGCCAGGCCACAGGTTACTGCCATCAAACCTCAGTCACGTTCCCGGGCCACAGGGTTCCAGAATCAAGCCTCAGTCATTTTGCCAGGCCAGAGTGTTCCACCATCAAACCTCAGTCATGATCCCAGGGCACATGTTTCCACAATGAAACCTCAGTCATTTTCTCAGGCCAAAGGTTTCCAGAATCAAACCTCAGTCATATTCCCAGGACACATGGTTCCAGAATCAAACCTGAGTCATGTTCGCAGGACAGAAGTTTCCAGAATCAACCCAATATCATGTTTCCTGGCCACAGTCTTCCAGTATCAAACCTCAGTCATGTTGCCAGGCCACAGGTTTCCACCATCAATCCTCACTCATGTTCCCAGGCCACAGGGTCTCAGAATCAAACCGTTCTCATGTTCCCAGGCCACAGGGTTCCAGAATCCACCGATGTCATGTTAAAGGCCACAGGGTTCCAGAATCAAACCGTTCTCATGTTCCCGGGCCACAGGGTTCCAGAATCAAACCTCAGTCATTTTGCCAGGCCAGAGTGTTCCACCATCAAACCTCAGTCATGATCCCAGGCCACATGTTTCCACAATGAAACCTCAGTCATTTTCCCAGGCCAAAGGTTTCCAAAATCAAACCTCAGTCATGTTCCCAGGACACATGGTTCCAGAATCAAACCTCAGTCATGTTTGCGGGCCACAGGTTTCAACCATCAAACCTCAGTCATGTTCCCAGGACACAGGTGTCCAGAATCAAACCTCAGTCATGTTCCCAGGGCACAGGCTTCCAGAAACAAACCTCAGTCATGTTCCCAGGACACAAGTTTCCAGAATCAACCAGATATCATGCTTCCTGGCCACAGTCTTCCAGAATCAAACCTTAGTCATGTTGCCAAGCCACAGGTTTCCACCATCAAACCTCAGACATGTTCCCAGGCCACAGGGTTCTAGAATCCACCGATGTCATGTTCCCAGGCCACAGGTTTCGAGAATCAATCCTCAGTTATGTTTCCAGGCTACAGGGTTCTAGAATAAAACCTCAGTCATGTTCCCAATCCACAGGGTTCCAGAACCAAGGCTCAGTCAGGTTCCCGGGGCACAGTATTCCACAATCTAAACAGATGTCACATGCCCAGTCCCCAGGGTTCCAGAATCCACCGGTATCATGTTCCCAGGCCACAGGGTTCCAGAATCAATCCTCAGTTATGTTCCCAGGCTACAGGGTTCCAGAATAAAACCTCAGTCATGTTCCCAGTCCACAGGGTTTCAGAACCAAGGCTCAGTCAGGTTCCCGGGGCACAGTATTCCACAATCTAAACAGATGTCATGTTCCCAGGCCACAGTTTTCCAGAATCACGCCTCAGTCATGTTCCCAGGCCACAGGGATCCAGAATCAAACGTCAGTCATGTTGCCAGGCCACAGGTTTCTGCCATCAAACCTCAGTCACGTTCCCGGGCCACAGGGTTCCAGAATCAAGCCTCAGTCATTTTGCCAGGCCAGAGTGTTCCACCATCAAACCTCAGTCATGATCCCAGGCCACATGTTTCCACAATGAAACCTCAGTCATTTTCTCAGGCCAAAGGTTTCCAGAATCAAACCTCAGTCATATTCCCAGGACACATGGTTCCAGAATCAAACCTGAGTCATGTTCGCAGGCCACAGGTTTCAACAATCAAACATCACTCATGTTCCCAGGACACAGGTGTCCAGAATCAAGCCTCAGTCATGTACCCAGGGAACAGGCTTCCAGCAACAAACCTTTGTCATATTCCCAGGACACAGGGTTCCAGAATCAAACCTCAGTCTTGTTCCCAGGACAGAAGTTTCCAGAATCAACCCGATATCATGTTTCCTGGCCACAGTCTTCCAGTATCAAACCTCAGTTATGTTGCCAGGCCACAGGGTTCCACCATCAATCCTCACTCATGTTCCCAGGCCACAGGGTTCCAGAATCAAACCGTTCTCATGTTCCCAGGCCACAGGGTTCCAGAATCCACCGATGTCATGTTAAAGGCCACAGGGTTCCAGAATCAAACCGTTCTCATGTTCCCGGGCCACAGGGTTCCAGAATCAAGCCTCAGTCATTTTGTCAGGCCAGAGTGTTCCACCATCAAACCTCAGTCATGATCCCAGGCCACATGTTTCCACAATGAAACCTCAGTCATTTTCCCAGGCCAAAGGTTTCCAAAATCAAACCTCAGTCATGTTACCAGGACACATGGTTCCAGAATCAAACCTGAGTCATGTTCGCGGGCCACAGGTTTCAACCATCAAACCTCAGTCATGTTCCCAGGACACAGGTGTCCAGAATCAAACCTCAGTCATGTTCCCAGGGCACAGGCTTCCAGAAACAAACCTCAGTCATGTTCCCAGGACACAAGTTTCCAGAATCAACCAGATATCATGCTTCCTGGCCACAGTCTTCCAGAATCAAACCTTAGTCATGTTGCCAAGCCACAGGTTTCCACCATCAAACCTCAGACATGTTCCCAGGCCACAGGGTTCTAGAATCCACCGATGTCATGTTCCCAGGCCACACGGTTCGAGAATCAATCCTCAGTTATGTTTCCAGGCTACAGGGTTCTAGAATAAAACCTCAGTCATGTTCCCAATCCACAGGGTTCCAGAACCAAGGCTCAGTCAGGTTCCCGGGGCACAGTATTCCACAATCTAAACAGATGTCACATGCCCAGTCCCCAGGGTTCCAGAATCCACCGGTATCATGTTCCCAGGCCACAGGGTTCCAGAATCAATCCTCAGTTATGTTCCCAGGCTACAGGGTTCCAGAATAAAACCTCAGTCATGTTCCCAGTCCACAGGGTTTCAGAACCAAGGCTCAGTCAGGTTCCCGGGGCACAGTATTCCACAATCTAAACAGATGTCATGTTCCCAGGCCACAGTTTTCCAGAATCACGCCTCAGTCATGTTCCCAGGCCACAGGGATCCAGAATCAAACGTCAGTCATGTTGCCAGGCCACAGGTTACTGCCATCAAACCTCAGTCACGTTCCCGGGCCACAGGGTTCCAGAATCAAG
Organism: Balaenoptera physalus; assembly: GCF_965194825.1. Taxonomy (NCBI): domain Eukaryota; kingdom Metazoa; phylum Chordata; class Mammalia; order Artiodactyla; family Balaenopteridae; genus Balaenoptera; species Balaenoptera physalus. The sequence continues at coordinate 500,627 of NW_028126442.1, read as the reverse complement.
CCTCAGTCATTTTGCCAGGCCAGAGTGTTCCACCATCAAACCTCAGTCATGATCCCAGGGCACATGTTTCCACAATGAAACCTCAGTCATTTTCTCAGGCCAAAGGTTTCCAGAATCAAACCTCAGTCATATTCCCAGGACACATGGTTCCAGAATCAAACCTGAGTCATGTTCGCAGGACAGAAGTTTCCAGAATCAACCCAATATCATGTTTCCTGGCCACAGTCTTCCAGTATCAAACCTCAGTCATGTTGCCAGGCCACAGGTTTCCACCATCAATCCTCACTCATGTTCCCAGGCCACAGGGTCCCAGAATCAAACCGTTCTCATGTTCCCAGGCCACAGGGTTCCAGAATCCACCGATGTCATGTTAAAGGCCACAGGGTTCCAGAATCAAACCGTTCTCATGTTCCCGGGCCACAGGGTTCCAGAATCAAGCCTCAGTCATTTTGCCAGGCCAGAGTGTTCCACCATCAAACCTCAGTCATGATCCCAGGCCACATGTTTCCACAATGAAACCTCAGTCATTTTCCCAGGACACATGGTTCCAGAATCAACCTGAGTCATGTTCGAAGGCCACAGGTTTCAACAATCAAACCTCAGTCATGTTCCCAGGACACAGGTGTCCAGAATCAAACCTCAGTCATGTTTGCGGGCCACAGGTTTCAACCATCAAACCTCAGTCATGTTCCCAGGACACAGGTGTCCAGAATCAAACCTCAGTCATGTTCCCAGGGCACAGGCTTCCAGAAACAAACCTCAGTCATGTTCCCAGGACACAAGTTTCCAGAATCAACCAGATATCATGCTTCCTGGCCACAGTCTTCCAGAATCAAACCTTAGTCATGTTGCCAAGCCACAGGTTTCCACCATCAAACCTCAGACATGTTCCCAGGCCACAGGGTTCTAGAATCCACCGATGTCATGTTCCCAGGCCACAGGTTTCGAGAATCAATCCTCAGTTATGTTTCCAGGCTACAGGGTTCTAGAATAAAACCTCAGTCATGTTCCCAATCCACAGGGTTCCAGAACCAAGGCTCAGTCAGGTTCCCGGGGCACAGTATTCCACAATCTAAACAGATGTCACATGCCCAGTCCCCAGGGTTCCAGAATCCACCGGTATCATGTTCCCAGGCCACAGGGTTCCAGAATCAATCCTCAGTTATGTTCCCAGGCTACAGGGTTCCAGAATAAAACCTCAGTCATGTTCCCAGTCCACAGGGTTTCAGAACCAAGGCTCAGTCAGGTTCCCGGGGCACAGTATTCCACAATCTAAACAGATGTCATGTTCCCAGGCCACAGTTTTCCAGAATCACGCCTCAGTCATGTTCCCAGGCCACAGGGATCCAGAATCAAACGTCAGTCATGTTGCCAGGCCACAGGTTTCTGCCATCAAACCTCAGTCACGTTCCCGGGCCACAGGGTTCCAGAATCAAGCCTCAGTCATTTTGCCAGGCCAGAGTGTTCCACCATCAAACCTCAGTCATGATCCCAGGCCACATGTTTCCACAATGAAACCTCAGTCATTTTCTCAGGCCAAAGGTTTCCAGAATCAAACCTCAGTCATATTCCCCGGACACATGGTTCCAGAATCAAACCTGAGTCATGTTCGCAGGCCACAGGTTTCAACAATCAAACATCACTCATGTTCCCAGGACACAGGTGTCCAGAATCAAGCCTCAGTCATGTACCCAGGGAACAGGCTTCCAGCAACAAACCTTTGTCATATTCCCAGGACACAGGGTTCCAGAATCAAACCTCAGTCTTGTTCCCAGGACAGAAGTTTCCAGAATCAACCCGATATCATGTTTCCTGGCCACAGTCTTCCAGTATCAAACCTCAGTTATGTTGCCAGGCCACAGGGTTCCACCATCAATCCTCACTCATGTTCCCAGGCCACAGGGTTCCAGAATCAAACCGTTCTCATGTTCCCAGGCCACAGGGTTCCAGAATCCACCGATGTCATGTTAAAGGCCACAGGGTTCCAGAATCAAACCGTTCTCATGTTCCCGGGCCACAGGGTTCCAGAATCAAGCCTCAGTCATTTTGCCAGGCCAGAGTGTTCCACCATCAAACCTCAGTCATGATCCCAGACCACATGTTTCCACAATGAAACCTCAGTCATTTTCCCAGGCCAAAGGTTTCCAAAATCAAACCTCAGTCATGTTCCCAGGACACATGGTTCCAGAATCAAACCTGAGTCATGTTCGCGGGCCACAGGTTTCAACCATCAAACCTCAGTCATGTTCCCAGGACACAGGCGTCCAGAATCAAACCTCAGTCATGTTCCCAGGGCACAGGCTTCCAGAAACAAACCTCAGTCATGTTCCCAGGACACAAGTTTCCAGAATCAACCAGATATCATGCTTCCTGGCCACAGTCTTCCAGAATCAAACCTTAGTCATGTTGCCAAGCCACAGGTTTCCACCATCAAACCTCAGACATGTTCCCAGGCCACAGGGTTCCAGAATCCACCGGTATCATGTTCCCAGGCCACAGGGTTCCAGAATCAATCCTCAGTTATGTTCCCAGGCTACAGGGTTCCAGAATAAAACCTCAGTCATGTTCCCAGTCCACAGGGTTTCAGAACCAAGGCTCAGTCAGGTTCCCGGGGCACAGTATTCCACAATCTAAACAGATGTCATGTTCCCAGGCCACAGTTTTCCAGAATCACGCCTCAGTCATGTTCCCAGGCCACAGGGATCCAGAATCAAACGTCAGTCATGTTGCCAGGCCACAGGTTTCTGCCATCAAACCTCAGTCACGTTCCCGGGCCACAGGGTTCCAGAATCAAGCCTCAGTCATTTTGCCAGGCCAGAGTGTTCCACCATCAAACCTCAGTCATGATCCCAGGCCACATGTTTCCACAATGAAACCTCAGTCATTTTCTCAGGCCAAAGGTTTCCAGAATCAAACCTCAGTCATATTCCCAGGACACATGGTTCCAGAATCAAACCTGAGTCATGTTCGCAGGCCACAGGTTTCAACAATCAAACATCACTCATGTTCCCAGGACACAGGTGTCCAGAATCAAGCCTCAGTCATGTACCCAGGGAACAGGCTTCCAGCAACAAACCTTTGTCATATTCCCAGGACACAGGGTTCCAGAATCAAACCTCAGTCTTGTTCCCAGGACAGAAGTTTCCAGAATCAACCCGATATCATGTTTCCTGGCCACAGTCTTCCAGTATCAAACCTCAGTTATGTTGCCAGGCCACAGGGTTCCACCATCAATCCTCACTCATGTTCCCAGGCCACAGGGTTCCAGAATCAAACCGTTCTCATGTTCCCAGGCCACAGGGTTCCAGAATCCACCGATGTCATGTTAAAGGCCACAGGGTTCCAGAATCAAACCGTTCTCATGTTCCCGGGCCACAGGGTTCCAGAATCAAGCCTCAGTCATTTTGTCAGGCCAGAGTGTTCCACCATCAAACCTCAGTCATGATCCCAGGCCACATGTTTCCACAATGAAACCTCAGTCATTTTCCCAGGCCAAAGGTTTCCAAAATCAAACCTCAGTCATGTTCCCAGGACACATGGTTCCAGAATCAAACCTGAGTCATGTTCGCGGGCCACAGGTTTCAACCATCAAACCTCAGTCATGTTCCCAGGACACAGGTGTCCAGAATCAAACCTCAGTCATGTTCCCAGGGCACAGGCTTCCAGAAACAAACCTCAGTCATGTTCCCAGGACACAAGTTTCCAGAATCAACCAGATATCATGCTTCCTGGCCACAGTCTTCCAGAATCAAACCTTAGTCATGTTGCCAAGCCACAGGTTTCCACCATCAAACCTCAGACATGTTCCCAGGCCACAGGGTTCTAGAATCCACCGATGTCATGTTCCCAGGCCACACGGTTCGAGAATCAATCCTCAGTTATGTTTCCAGGCTACAGGGTTCTAGAATAAAACCTCAGTCATGTTCCCAATCCACAGGGTTCCAGAACCAAGGCTCAGTCAGGTTCCCGGGCCACAGTATCCCACAATCTAAACAGATGTCACATGCCCAGTCCCCAGGGTTCCAGAATCCACCGGTATCATGTTCCCAGGCCACAGGGTTCCAGAATCAATCCTCAGTTATGTTCCCAGGCTACAGGGTTCCAGAATAAAACCTCAGTCATGTTCCCAGTCCACAGGGTTTCAGAACCAAGGCTCAGTCAGGTTCCCGGGGCACAGTATTCCACAATCTAAACAGATGTCATGTACCCAGGCCACAGTTTTCCAGAATCACGCCTCAGTCATGTTCCCAGGCCACAGGGATCCAGAATCAAACGTCAGTCATGTTGCCAGGCCACAGGTTTCTGCCATCAAACCTCAGTCACGTTCCCGGGCCACAGGGTTCCAGAATCAAGCCTCAGTCATTTTGCCAGGCCAGAGTGTTCCACCATCAAACCTCAGTCATGATCCCAGGCCACATGTTTCCACAATGAAACCTCAGTCATTTTCTCAGGCCAAAGGTTTCCAGAATCAAACCTCAGTCATATTCCCAGGACACATGGTTCCAGAATCAAACCTGAGTCATGTTCGCAGGCCACAGGTTTCAACAATCAAACATCACTCATGTTCCCGGACACAGGTGTCCAGAATCAAGCCTCAGTCATGTACCCAGGGAACAGGCTTCCAGCAACAAACCTTTGTCATATTCCCAGGACACAGGGTTCCAGAATCAAACCTCAGTCTTGTTCCCAGGACAGAAGTTTCCAGAATCAACCCGATATCATGTTTCCTGGCCACAGTCTTCCAGTATCAAACCTCAGTCATGTTGCCAGGCCACAGGGTTCCACCATCAATCCTCACTCATGTTCCCAGGCCACAGGGTTCCAGAATCAAACCGTTCTCATGTTCCCAGGCCACAGGGTTCCAGAATCCACCGATGTCATGTTAAAGGCCACAGGGTTCCAGAATCAAACCGTTCTCATGTTCCCGGGCCACAGGGTTCCAGAATCAAGCCTCAGTCATTTTGCCAGGACAGAGTGTTCCACCATCAAACCTCAGTCATGATCCCAGGCCACATGTTTCCACAATGAAACCTCAGTCATTTTCCCAGGCCAAAGGTTTCCAAAATCAAAACTCAGTCATGTTCCCAGGACACATGGTTCCAGAATCAAACCTGAGTCATGTTCGCGGGCCACAGGTTTCAACCATCAAACACAGTCATGTTCCCAGGACACAGGTGTCCAGAATCAAACCTCAGTCATGTTCCCAGGGCACAGGCTTCCAGAAACAAACCTCAGTCATGTTCCCAGGACACAAGTTTCCAGAATCAACCAGATATCATGCTTCCTGGCCACAGTCTTCCAGAATCAAACCTTAGTCATGTTGCCAAGCCACAGGTTTCCACCATCAAACCTCAGACATGTTCCCAGGCCACAGGGTTGTAGAATCCACCGATGTCATGTTCCCAGGCCACAGGGTTCGAGAATCAATCCTCAGTTATGTTTCCAGGCTACAGGGTTCTAGAATAAAACCTCAGTCATGTTCCCAATCCACAGGGTTCCAGAACCAAGGCTCAGTCAGGTTCCCGGGGCACAGTATTCCACAATCTAAACAGATGTCACATGCCCAGTCCCCAGGGTTCCAGAATCCACCGGTATCATGTTCCCAGGCCACAGGGTTCCAGAATCAATCCTCAGTTATGTTCCCAGGCTACAGGGTTCCAGAATAAAACCTCAGTCATGTTCCCAGTCCACAGGGTTTCAGAACCAAGGCTCAGTCAGGTTCCCGGGGCACAGTATTCCACAATCTAAACAGATGTCATGTTCCCAGGCCACAGTTTTCCAGAATCACGCCTCAGTCATGTTCCCAGGCCACAGGGATCCAGAATCAAACGTCAGTCATGTTGCCAGGCCACAGATTTCTGCCATCAAACCTCAGTCACGTTCCCGGGCCACAGGGTTCCAGAATCAAGCCTCAGTCATTTTGCCAGGCCAGAGTGTTCCACCATCAAACCTCAGTCATGATCCCAGACCACATGTTTCCACAATGAAACCTCAGTCATTTTCCCAGGCCAAAGGTTTCCAAAATCAAACCTCAGTCATGTTCCCAGGACACATGGTTCCAGAATCAAACCTGAGTCATGTTCGCGGGCCACAGGTTTCAACCATCAAACCTCAGTCATGTTCCCAGGACACAGGCGTCCAGAATCAAACCTCAGTCATGTTCCCAGGGCACAGGCTTCCAGAAACAAACCTCAGTCATGTTCCCAGGACACAAGTTTCCAGAATCAACCAGATATCATGCTTCCTGGCCACAGTCTTCCAGAATCAAACCTTAGTCATGTTGCCAAGCCACAGGTTTCCACCATCAAACCTCAGACATGTTCCCAGGCCACAGGGTTCCAGAATCCACCGGTATCATGTTCCCAGGCCACAGGGTTCCAGAATCAATCCTCAGTTATGTTCCCAGGCTACAGGGTTCCAGAATAAAACCTCAGTCATGTTCCCAGTCCACAGGGTTTCAGAACCAAGGCTCAGTCAGGTTCCCGGGGCACAGTATTCCACAATCTAAACAGATGTCATGTTCCCAGGCCACAGTTTTCCAGAATCACGCCTCAGTCATGTTCCCAGGCCACAGGGATCCAGAATCAAACGTCAGTCATGTTGCCAGGCCACAGGTTTCTGCCATCAAACCTCAGTCACGTTCCCGGGCCACAGGGTTCCAGAATCAAGCCTCAGTCATTTTGCCAGGCCAGAGTGTTCCACCATCAAACCTCAGTCATGATCCCAGGCCACATGTTTCCACAATGAAACCTCAGTCATTTTCTCAGGCCAAAGGTTTCCAGAATCAAACCTCAGTCATATTCCCAGGACACATGGTTCCAGAATCAAACCTGAGTCATGTTCGCAGGCCACAGGTTTCAACAATCAAACATCACTCATGTTCCCAGGACACAGGTGTCCAGAATCAAGCCTCAGTCATGTACCCAGGGAACAGGCTTCCAGCAACAAACCTTTGTCATATTCCCAGGACACAGGGTTCCAGAATCAAACCTCAGTCTTGTTCCCAGGACAGAAGTTTCCAGAATCAACCCGAGATCATGTTTCCTGGCCACAGTCTTCCAGTATCAAACCTCAGTTATGTTGCCAGGCCACAGGGTTCCACCATCAATCCTCACTCATGTTCCCAGGCCACAGGGTTCCAGAATCAAACCGTTCTCATGTTCCCAGGCCACAGGGTTCCAGAATCCACCGATGTCATGTTAAAGGCCACAGGGTTCCAGAATCAAACCGTTCTCATGTTCCCGGGCCACAGGGTTCCAGAATCAAGCCTCAGTCATTTTGTCAGGCCAGAGTGTTCCACCATCAAACCTCAGTCATGATCCCAGGCCACATGTTTCCACAATGAAACCTCAGTCATTTTCCCAGGCCAAAGTTTTCCAGAATCAAACCTCAGTCATGTTCCCAGGACACATGGTTCCAGAATCAAACCTGAGTCATGTTCGCGGGCCACAGGTTTCAACCATCAAACCTCAGTCATGTTCCCAGGACACAGGTGTCCAGAATCAAACCTCAGTCATGTTCCCAGGGCACAGGCTTCCAGAAACAAACCTCAGTCATGTTCCCAGGACACAAGTTTCCAGAATCAACCAGATATGCTTCCTGGCCACAGTCTTCCAGAATCAAACCTTAGTCATGTTGCCAAGCCACAGGTTTCCACCATCAAACCTCAGACATGTTCCCAGGCCACAGGGTTCTAGAATCCACCGATGTCATGTTCCCAGGCCACACGGTTCGAGAATCAATCCTCAGTTATGTTTCCAGGCTACAGGGTTCTAGAATAAAACCTCAGTCATGTTCCCAATCCACAGGGTTCCAGAACCAAGGCTCAGTCAGGTTCCCGGGGCACAGTATTCCACAATCTAAACAGATGTCACATGCCCAGTCCCCAGGGTTCCAGAATCCACCGGTATCATGTTCCCAGGCCACAGGGTTCCAGAATCAATCCTCAGTTATGTTCCCAGGCTACAGGGTTCCAGAATAAAACCTCAGTCATGTTCCCAGTCCACAGGGTTTCAGAACCAAGGCTCAGTCAGGTTCCCGGGGCACAGTATTCCACAATCTAAACAGATGTCATGTTCCCAGGCCACAGTTTTCCAGAATCACGCCTCAGTCATGTTCCCAGGCCACAGGGATCCAGAATCAAACGTCAGTCATGTTGCCAGGCCACAGGTTTCTGCCATCAAACCTCAGTCACGTTCCCGGGCCACAGGGTTCCAGAATCAAGCCTCAGTCATTTTGCCAGGCCAGAGTGTTCCACCATCAAACCTCAGTCATGATCCCAGGACACATGTTTCCACAATGAAACCTCAGTCATTTTCCCAGGCCAAAGGTTTCCAAAATCAAACCTCAGTCATGTTCCCAGGACACATGGTTCCAGAATCAAACCTGAGTCATGTTCGCGGGCCACAGGTTTCAACCATCAAACCTCAGTCATGTTCCCAGGACACAGGTGTCCAGAATCAAACCTCAGTCATGTTCCCAGGGCACAGGCTTCCAGAAACAAACCTCAGTCATGTTCCCAGGACACAAGTTTCCAGAATCAACCAGATATGCTTCCTGGCCACAGTCTTCCAGAATCAAACCTTAGTCATGTTGCCAAGCCACAGGTTTCCACCATCAAACCTCAGACATGTTCCCAGGCCACAGGGTTCTAGAATCCACCGATGTCATGTTCCCAGGCCACAGGGTTCGAGAATCAATCCTCAGTTATGTTTCCAGGCTACAGGGTTCTAGAATAAAACCTCAGTCATGTTCCCAATCCACAGGGTTCCAGAACCAAGGCTCAGTCAGGTTCCCGGGCCACAGTATTCCACAATCTAAACAGATGTCACATGCCCAGTCCCCAGGGTTCCAGAATCCACCGGTATCATGTTCCCAGGCCACAGGGTTCCAGAATCAATCCTCAGTTATGTTCCCAGGCTACAGGGTTCCAGAATAAAACCTCAGACATATTCCCAGTCCACAGGGTTTCAGAACCAAGGCTCAGTCAGGTTCCCGGGGCACAGTATTCCACAATCTAAACAGATGTCATGTTCCCAGGCCACAGTTTTCCAGAATCACGACTCAGTCATGTTCCCAGGCCACAGGGATCCAGAATCAAACGTCAGTCATGTTGCCAGGCCACAGGTTACTGCCATCAAACCTCAGTCATGTTCCCGGGCCACAGGGTTCCAGAATCAAGCCTCAGTCATTTTGCCAGGCCAGAGTGTTCCACCATCAAACCTCAGTCATGATCCCAGGGCACATGTTTCCACAATGAAACCTCAGTCATTTTCTCAGGCCAAAGGTTTCCAGAATCAAACCTCAGTCATATTCCCAGGACACATGGTTCCAGAATCAAACCTGAGTCATGTTCGCAGGACAGAAGTTTCCAGAATCAACCCAATATCATGTTTCCTGGCCACAGTCTTCCAGTATCAAACCTCAGTCATGTTGCCAGGCCACAGGTTTCCACCATCAATCCTCACTCATGTTCCCAGGCCACAGGGTCCCAGAATCAAACCGTTCTCATGTTCCCAGGCCACAGGGTTCCAGAATCCACCGATGTCATGTTAAAGGCCACAGGGTTCCAGAATCAAACCGTTCTCATGTTCCCGGGCCACAGGGTTCCAGAATCAAGCCTCAGTCATTTTGCCAGGCCAGAGTGTTCCACCATCAAACCTCAGTCATGATCCCAGGCCACATGTTTCCACAATGAAACCTCAGTCATTTTCCCAGGCCAAAGGTTTCCAAAATCAAACCTCAGTCATGTTCCCAGGACACATGGTTCCAGAATCAAACCTGAGTCATGTTCGCGGGCCACAGGTTTCAACCATCAAACCTCAGTCATGTTCCCAGGACACAGGTGTCCAGAATCAAACCTCAGTCATGTTCCCAGGGCACAGGCTTCCAGAAACTAACCTCAGTCATGTTCCCAGGACACAAGTTTCCAGAATCAACCAGATATCATGCTTCCTGGCCACAGTCTTCCAGAATCAAACCTTAGTCATGTTGCCAAGCCACAGGTTTCCACCATCAAACCTCAGACATGTTCCCAGGCCACAGGGTTCTAGAATCCACCGATGTCATGTTCCCAGGCCACACGGTTCGAGAATCAATCCTCAGTTATGTTTCCAGGCTACAGGGTTCTAGAATAAAACCTCAGTCATGTTCCCAATCCACAGGGTTCCAGAACCAAGGCTCAGTCAGGTTCCCGGGCCACAGTATTCCACAATCTAAACAGATGTCACATGCCCAGTCCCCAGGGTTCCAGAATCCACCGGTATCATGTTCCCAGGCCACAGGGTTCCAGAATCAATCCTCAGTTATGTTCCCAGGCTACAGGGTTCCAGAATAAAACCTCAGTCATGTTCCCAGTCCACAGGGTTTCAGAACCAAGGCTCAGTCAGGTTCCCGGGGCACAGTATTCCACAATCTAAACAGATGTCATGTTCCCAGGCCACAGTTTTCCAGAATCACGCCTCAGTCATGTTCCCAGGCCACAGGGATCCAGAATCAAACGTCAGTCATGTTGCCAGGCCACAGGTTTCTGCCATCAAACCTCAGTCACGTTCCCGGGCCACAGGGTTCCAGAATCAAGCCTCCGTCATTTTGCCAGGCCAGAGTGTTCCACCATCAAACCTCAGTCATGATCCCAGGCCACATGTTTCCACAATGAAACCTCAGTCATTTTCTCAGGCCAAAGGTTTCCAGAATCAAACCTCAGTCATATTCCCAGGACACATGGTTCCAGAATCAAACCTGAGTCATGTTCGCAGGCCACAGGTTTCAACAATCAAACATCACTCATGTTCCCAGGACACAGGTGTCCAGAATCAAACCTCAGTCATGTACCCAGGGAACAGGCTTCCAACAACAAACCTTTGTCATATTCCCAGGACACAGGGTTCCAGAATCAAACCTCAGTCTTGTTCCCAGGACAGAAGTTTCCAGAATCAACCCGATATCATGTTTCCTGGCCACAGTCTTCCAGTATCAAACCTCAGTCATGTTGCCAGGCCACAGGGTTCCACCATCAATCCTCACTCATGTTCCCAGGCCACAGGGTTCCAGAATCAAACCGTTCTCATGTTTCCAGGCCACAGGGTTCCAGAATCCACCGATGTCATGTTAAAGGCCACAGGGTTCCAGAATCAAACCGTTCTCATGTTCCCGGGCCACAGGGTTCCAGAATCAAGCCTCAGTCATTTTGCCAGGCCAGAGTGTTCCACCATCAAACCTCAGTCATGATCCCAGGCCACATGTTTCCACAATGAAACCTCAGTCATTTTCCCAGGCCAAAGGTTTCCAAAATCAAACCTCAGTCATGTTCCCAGGACACATGGTTCAAGAATCAAACCTGAGTCATGTTCGCGGGCCACAGGTTTCAACCATCAAACCTCAGTCATGTTCCCAGGACACAGGTGTCCAGAATCAAACCTCAGTCATGTTCCCAGGGCACAGGCTTCCAGAAACAAACCTCAGTCATGTTCCCAGGACACAAGTTTCCAGAATCAACCAGATATCATGCTTCCTGGCCACAGTCTTCCAGAATCAAACCTTAGTCATGTTGCCAAGCCACAGGTTTCCACCATCAAACCTCAGACATGTTCCCAGGCCACAGGGTTCTAGAATCCACCGATGTCATGTTCCCAGGCCACAGCGTTCCAGAATCAATCCTCAGTTATGTTTCCCGGCTACAGGGTTCTAGAATAAAACCTCAGTCATGTTCCCAATCCACAGGGTTCCAGAACCAAGGCTCAGTCAGGTTCCCGGGGCACAGTATTCCACAATCTAAACAGATGTCACATGCCCAGTCCCCAGGGTTCCAGAATCCACCGGTATCATGTTCCCAGGCCACAGGGTTCCAGAATCAATCCTCAGTTATGTTCCCAGGCTACAGGGTTCCAGAATAAAACCTCAGTCATGTTCCCAGTCCACAGGGTTTCAGAACCAAGGCTCAGTCAGGTTCCCGGGGCACAGTATTCCACAATCTAAACAGATGTCATGTTCCCAGGCCACAGTTTTCCAGAATCACGCCTCAGTCATGTTCCCAGGCCACAGGGATCCAGAATCAAACGTCAGTCATGTTGCCAGGCCACAGGTTTCTGCCATCCAACCTCAGTCACGTTCCCGGGCCACAGGGTTCCAGAATCAAGCCTCAGTCATTTTGCCAGGCCAGAGTGTTCCACCATCAAACCTCAGTCATGATCCCAGGCCACATGTTTCCACAATGAAACCTCAGTCATTTTCTCAGGCCAAAGGTTTCCAGAATCAAACCTCAGTCATATTCCCAGGACACATGGTTCCAGAATCAAACCTGAGTCATGTTCGCAGGCCACAGGTTTCAACAATCAAACATCACTCATGTTCCCAGGACACAGGTGTCCAGAATCAAGCCTCAGTCATGTACCCAGGGAACAGGCTTCCAGCAACAAACCTTTGTCATATTCCCAGGACACAGGGTTCCAGAATCAAACCTCAGTCTTGTTCCCAGGACAGAAGTTTCCAGAATCAACCCGATATCATGTTTCCTGGCCACAGTCTTCCAGTATCAAACCTCAGTCATGTTGCCAGGCCACAGGGTTCCACCATCAATCCTCACTCATGTTCCCAGGCCACAGGGTTCCAGAATCAAACCGTTCTCATGTTCCCAGGCCACAGGGTTCCAGAATCCACTGATGTCATGTTAAAGGCCACAGGGTTCCAGAATCAAACCGTTCTCATGTTCCCGGGCCACAGGGTTCCAGAATCAAGCCTCAGTCATTTTGCCAGGCCAGAGTGTTCCACCATCAAACCTCAGTCATGATCCCAGGCCACATGTTTCCACAATGAAACCTCAGTCATTTTCCCAGGCCAAAGGTTTCCAGAATCAAACCTCAGTCATGTTCCCAGGACACATGGTTCCAGAATCAAACCTGAGTCATGTTCGCGGGCCACAGGTTTCAACCATCAAACCTCAGTCATGTTCCCAGGACACAGGTGTCCAGAATCAAACCTCAGTCATGTTCCCAGGGCACAGGCTTCCAGAAACAAACCTCAGTCATGTTCCCAGGACACAAGTTTCCAGAATCAACCAGATATCATGCTTCCTGGCCACAGTCTTCCAGAATCAAACCTTAGTCATGTTGCCAAGCCACAGGTTTCCACCATCAAACCTCAGACATGTTCCCAGGCCACAGGGTTCTAGAATCCACCGATGTCATGTTCCCAGGCCACAGGGTTCGAGAATCAATCCTCAGTTATGTTTCCAGGCTACAGGGTTCTAGAATAAAACCTCAGTCATGTTCCCAATCCACAGGGTTCCAGAACCAAGGCTCAGTCAGGTTCCCGGGGCACAGTATTCCACAATCTAAACAGATGTCACATGCCCAGTCCCCAGGGTTCCAGAATCCACCGGTATCATGTTCCCAGGCCACAGGGTTCCAGAATCAATCCTCAGTTATGTTCCCAGGCTACAGGGTTCCAGAATAAAACCTCAGTCATGTTCCCAGTCCACAGGGTTTCAGAACCAAGGCTCAGTCAGGTTCCCGGGGCACAGTATTCCACAATCTAAACAGATGTCATGTTCCCAGGCCACAGTTTTCCAGAATCACGCCTCAGTCATGTTCCCAGGCCACAGGGATCCAGAATCAAACGTCAGTCATGTTGCCAGGCCACAGGTTTCTGCCATCAAACCTCAGTCACGTTCCTGGGCCACAGGGTTCCTGAATCAAGCCTCAGTCATTTTGCCAGGCCAGAGTGTTCCACCATCAAACCTCAGTCATGATCCCAGGCCACATGTTTCCACAATGAAACCTCAGTCATTTTCTCAGGCCAAAGGTTTCCAGAATCAAACCTCAGTCATATTCCCAGGACACATGGTTCCAGAATCAAACCTGAGTCATGTTCGCAGGCCACAGGTTTCAACAATCAAACATCACTCATGTTCCCAGGACACAGGTGTCCAGAATCAAGCCTCAGTCATGTACCCAGGGAACAGGCTTCCAGCAACAAACCTTTGTCATATTCCCAGGACACAGGGTTCCAGAATCACACCTCAGTCAGGTTCCCAGGACAGAAGTTTCCAGAATCAACCCGATATCATGTTTCCTGGCCACCGTCTTCCAGTATCAAACCTCAGTCATGTTGCCAGGCCACAGCGTTCCACCATCAATCCTCACTCATGTTCCCAGGCCACAGGGTTCCAGAATCAAACTGTTCTCATGTTCCCAGGCCACAGGGTTCCAGAATCCACCGATGTCATGTTAAAGGCCACAGGGTTCCAAAATCAAACCGCTCTCATGTTCCCGGGCCACAGGAATCCAGAATCAAGCCTCAGTCATTTTGCCAGGACAGAGTGTTCCACCATCAAACCTCAGTCATGATCCCAGGCCACATGTTTCCACAATGAAACCTCAGTCATTTTCCCAGGCCAAAGGTTTCCAAAATCAAACCTCAGTCATGTTCCCAGGACACATGGTTCCAGAATCAAACCTGAGTCATGTTCGCGGGCCACAGGTTTCAACCATCAAACACAGTCATGTTCCCAGGACACAGGTGTCCAGAATCAAACCTCAGTCATGTTCCCAGGGCACAGGCTTCCAGAAACAAACCTCAGTCATGTTCCCAGGACACAAGTTTCCAGAATCAACCAGATATCATGCTTCCTGGCCACAGTCTTCCAGAATCAAACCTTAGTCATGTTGCCAAGCCACAGGTTTCCACCATCAAACCTCAGACATGTTCCCAGGCCACAGGGTTCTAGAATCTACCGATGTCATGTTCCCAGGCCACAGGGTTCGAGAATCAATCCTCAGTTATGTTTCCAGGCTACAGGGTTCTAGAATAAAACCTCAGTCATGTTCCCAATCCACAGGGTTCCAGAACGAAGGCTCAGTCAGGTTCCCGGGGCACAGTATTCCACAATCTAAACAGATGTCACATGCCCAGTCCCCAGGGTTCCAGAATCCACCGGTATCATGTTCCCAGGCCACAGGGTTCCAGAATCAATCCTCAGTTATGTTCCCAGGCTACAGGGTTCCAGAATAAAACCTCAGTCATGTTCCCAGTCCACAGGGTTTCAGAACCAAGGCTCAGTCAGTTTCCCGGGGCACAGTATTCCACAATCTAAACAGATGTCATGTTCCCAGGCCACAGTTTTCCAGAATCACGCCTCAGTCATGTTCCCAGGCCACAGGGATCCAGAATCAAACGTCAGTCATGTTGCCAGGCCACAGGTTTCTGCCATCAAACCTCAGTCACGTTCCCGGGCCACAGGGTTCCAGAATCAAGCCTCAGTCATTTTGCCAGGCCAGAGTGTTCCACCATCAAACCTCAGTCATGATCCCAGGCCACATGTTTCCACAATGAAACCTCAGTCATTTTCCCAGGCCAAAGGTTTCCAAAATCAAACCTCAGTCATGTTCCCAGGACACATGGTTCTAGAATCAAACCTGAGTCATGTTCGCGGGCCACAGGTTTCAACCATCAAACCTCAGTCATGTTCCCAGGACACAGGTGTCCAGAATCAAACCTCAGTCATGTTCCCAGGGCACAGGCTTCCAGAAACAAACCTCAGTCATGTTCCCAGGACACAAGTTTCCAGAATGAACCAGATATCATGCTTCCTGGCCACAGTCTTCCAGAATCAAACCTTAGTCATGTTGCCAAGCCACAGGTTTCCACCATCAAACCTCAGACATGTTCCCAGGCGACAGGGTTCCAGAATCCACCGGTATCATGTTCCCAGGCCACAGGGTTCCAGAATCAATCCTCAGTTATGTTCCCAGGCTACAGGGTTCCAGAATAAAACCTCAGTCATGTTCCCAGTCCACAGGGTTTCAGAACCAAGGCTCAGTCAGGTTCCCGGGGCACAGTATTCCACAATCTAAACAGATGTCATGTTCCCAGGCCACAGTTTTCCAGAATCACGCCTCAGTCATGTTCCCAGGCCACAGGGATCCAGAATCAAACGTCAGTCATGTTGCCAGGCCACAGGTTTCTGCCATCAAACCTCAGTCACGTTCCCGGGCCACAGGGTTCCAGAATCAAGCCTCAGTCATTTTGCCAGGCCAGAGTGTTCCACCATCAAACCTCAGTCATGATCCCAGGCCACATGTTTCCACAATGAAACCTCAGTCATTTTCTCAGGCCAAAGGTTTCCAGAATCAAACCTCAGTCATATTCCCAGGACACATGGTTCCAGAATCAAACCTGAGTCATGTTCGCAGGCCACAGGTTTCAACAATCAAACATCACTCATGTTCCCAGGACACAGGTGTCCAGAATCAAGCCTAAGTCATGTACCCAGGGAACAGGCTTCCAGCAACAAACCTTTGTCATATTCCCAGGACACAGGGTTCCAGAATCAAACCTCAGTCTTGTTCCCAGGACAGAAGTTTCCAGAATCAACCCGATATCATGTTTCCTGGCCACAGTCTTCCAGTATCAAACCTCAGTTATGTTGCCAGGCCACAGGGTTCCACCATCAATCCTCACTCATGTTCCCAGGCCACAGGGTTCCAGAATCAAACCGTTCTCATGTTCCCAGGCCACAGGGTTCCAGAATCCACCGATGTCATGTTAAAGGCCACAGGGTTCCAGAATCAAACCGTTCTCATGTTCCCGGGCCACAGGGTTCCAGAATCAAGCCTCAGTCATTTTGCCAGGCCAGAGTGTTCCACCATCAAACCTCAGTCATGATCCCAGGCCACATGTTTCCACAATGAAACCTCAGTCATTTTCCCAGGCCAAACGTTTCCAAAATCAAACCTCAGTCATGTTCCCAGGACACATGGTTCCAGAATCAAACCTGAGTCATGTTTGCGGGCCACAGGTTTCAACCATCAAACCTCAGTCATGTTCCCAGGACACAGGTGTCCAGAATCAAACCTCAGTCATGTTCCCAGGGCACAGGCTTCCAGAAACAAACCTCAGTCATGTTCCCAGGACACAAGTTTCCAGAATCAACCAGATATCATGCTTCCTGGCCACAGTCTTCCAGAATCAAACCTTAGTCATGTTGCCAAGCCACAGGTTTCCACCATCAAACCTCAGACATGTTCCCAGGCCACAGGGTTCTAGAATCCACCGATGTCATGTTCCCAGGCCACAGGGTTCGAGAATCAATCCTCAGTTATGTTTCCAGGCTACAGGGTTCTAGAATAAAACCTCAGTCATGTTCCCAATCCACAGGGTTCCAGAACCAAGGCTCAGTCAGGTTCCCGGGCCACAGTATCCCACAATCTAAACAGATGTCACATGCCCAGTCCCCAGGGTTCCAGAATCCACCGGTATCATGTTCCCAGGCCACAGGGTTCCAGTATCAATCCTCAGTTATGTTCCCAGGCTACAGGGTTCCAGAATAAAACCTCAGTCATGTTCCCAGTCCACAGGGTTTCAGAACCAAGGCTCAGTCAGGTTCCCGGGGCACAGTATTCCACAATCTAAACAGATGTCATGTTCCCAGGCCACAGTTTTCCAGAATCAGGCCTCAGTCATGTTCCCAGGCCACAGGGATCCAGAATCAAACGTCAGTCATGTTGCCAGGCCACAGGTTTCTGCCATCAAACCTCAGTCACGTTCCCGGGCCACAGGGTTCCAGAATCAAGCCTCAGTCATTTTGCCAGGCCAGAGTGTTCCACCATCAAACCTCAGTCATGATCCCAGGCCACATGTTTCCACAATGAAACCTCAGTCATTTTCTCAGGCCAAAGGTTTCCAGAATCAAACCTCAGTCATATTCCCAGGACACATGGTTCCAGAATCAAACCTGAGTCATGTTCGCAGGCCACAGGTTTCAACAATCAAACATCACTCATGTTCCCGGACACAGGTGTCCAGAATCAAGCCTCAGTCATGTACCCAGGGAACAGGCTTCCAGCAACAAACCTTTGTCATATTCCCAGGATACAGGGTTCCAGAATCAAACCTCAGTCTTGTTCCCAGGACAGAAGTTTCCAGAATCAACCCGATATCATGTTTCCTGGCCACAGTCTTCCAGTATCAAACCTCAGTCATGTTGCCAGGCCACAGGGTTCCACCATCAATCCTCACTCATGTTCCCAGGCCACAGGGTTCCAGAATCAAACCGTTCTCATGTTCCCAGGCCACAGGGTTCCAGAATCCACCGATGTCATGTTAAAGGCCACAGGGTTCCAGAATCAAACCGTTCTCATGTTCCCGGGCCACAGGAATCCAGAATCAAGCCTCAGTCATTTTGCCAGGACAGAGTGTTCCACCATCAAACCTCAGTCATGATCCCAGGCCACATGTTTCCACAATGAAACCTCAGTCATTTTCCCAGGCCAAAGGTTTCCAAAATCAAACCTCAGTCATGTTCCCAGGACACATGGTTCCAGAATCAAACCTGAGTCATGTTCGCGGGCCACAGGTTTCAACCATCAAACACAGTCATGTTCCCAGGACACAGGTGTCCAGAATCAAACCTCAGTCATGTTCCCAGGGCACAGGCTTCCAGAAACAAACCTCAGTCATGTTCCCAGGACACAAGTTTCCAGAATCAACCAGATATCATGCTTCCTGGCCACAGTCTTCCAGAATCAAACCTTAGTCATGTTGCCAAGCCACAGGTTTCCACCATCAAACCTCAGACATGTTCCCAGGCCACAGGGTTCTAGAATCTACCGATGTCATGTTCCCAGGCCACAGGGTTCGAGAATCAATCCTCAGTTATGTTTCCAGGCTACAGGGTTCTAGAATAAAACCTCAGTCATGTTCCCAATCCACAGGGTTCCAGAACGAAGGCTCAGTCAGGTTCCCGGGGCACAGTATTCCACAATCTAAACAGATGTCACATGCCCAGTCCCCAGGGTTCCAGAATCCACCGGTATCATGTTCCCAGGCCACAGGGTTCCAGAATCAATCCTCAGTTATGTTCCCAGGCTACAGGGTTCCAGAATAAAACCTCAGTCATGTTCCCAGTCCACAGGGTTTCAGAACCAAGGCTCAGTCAGGTTCCCGGGGCACAGTATTCCACAATCTAAACAGATGTCATGTTCCCAGGCCACAGTTTTCCAGAATCACGCCTCAGTCATGTTCCCAGGCCACAGGGATCCAGAATCAAACGTCAGTCATGTTGCCAGGCCACAGGTTTCTGCCATCAAACCTCAGTCACGTTCCCGGGCCACAGGGTTCCAGAATCAAGCCTCAGTCATTTTGCCAGGCCAGAGTGTTCCACCATCAAACCTCAGTCATGATCCCAGGCCACATGTTTCCACAATGAAACCTCAGTCATTTTCCCAGGCCAAAGGTTTCCAAAATCAAACCTCAGTCATGTTCCCAGGAAACATGGTTCTAGAATCAAACCTGAGTCATGTTCGCGGGCCACAGGTTTCAACCATCAAACCTCAGTCATGTTCCCAGGACACAGGTGTCCAGAATCAAACCTCAGTCATGTTCCCAGGGCACAGGCTTCCAGAAACAAACCTCAGTCATGTTCCCAGGACACAAGTTTCCAGAATCAACCAGATATCATGCTTCCTGGCCACAGTCTTCCAGAATCAAACCTTAGTCATGTTGCCAAGCCACAGGTTTCCACCTTCAAACCTCAGACATGTTCCCAGGCGACAGGGTTCCAGAATCCACCGGTATCATGTTCCCAGGCCACAGGGTTCCAGAATCAATCCTCAGTTATGTTCCCAGGCTACAGGGTTCCAGAATAAAACCTCAGTCATGTTCCCAGTCCACAGGGTTTCAGAACCAAGGCTCAGTCAGGTTCCCGGGGCACAGTATTCCACAATCTAAACAGATGTCATGTTCCCAGGCCACAGTTTTCCAGAATCACGCCTCAGTCATGTTCCCAGGCCACAGGGATCCAGAATCAAACGTCAGTCATGTTGCCAGGCCACAGGTTTCTGCCATCAAACCTCAGTCACGTTCCCGGGCCACAGGGTTCCAGAATCAAGCCTCAGTCATTTTGCCAGGCCAGAGTGTTCCACCATCAAACCTCAGTCATGATGCCAGGCCACATGTTTCCACAATGAAACCTCAGTCATTTTCTCAGGCCAAAGGTTTCCAGAATCAAACCTCAGTCATATTCCCAGGACACATGGTTCCAGAATCAAACCTGAGTCATGTTCGAAGGCCACAGGTTTCAACAATCAAACATCACTCATGTTCCCAGGACACAGGTGTCCAGAATCAAGCCTAAGTCATGTACCCAGGGAACAGGCTTCCAGCAACAAACCTTTGTCATATTCCCAGGACACAGGGTTCCAGAATCAAACCTCAGTCTTGTTCCCAGGACAGAAGTTTCCAGAATCAACCCGATATCATGTTTCCTGGCCACAGTCTTCCAGTATCAAACCTCAGTTATATTGCCAGGCCACAGGGTTCCACCATCAATCCTCACTCATGTTCCCAGGCCACAGGGTTCCAGAATCAAACCGTTCTCATGTTCCCAGGACACAGGGTTCCAGAATCCACCGATGTCATGTTAAAGGCCACAGGGTTCCAGAATCAAACCGTTCTCATGTTCCCGGGCCACAGGGTTCCAGAATCAAGCCTCAGTCATTTTGCCAGGCCAGAGTGTTCCACCATCAAACCTCAGTCATGATCCCAGGCCACATGTTTCCACAATGAAACCTCAGTCATTTTCCCAGGCCAAACGTTTCCAAAATCAAACCTCAGTCATGTTCCCAGGACACATGGTTCCAGAATCAAACCTGAGTCATGTTTGCGGGCCACAGGTTTCAACCATCAAACCTCAGTCATGTTCCCAGGACACAGGTGTCCAGAATCAAACCTCAGTCATGTTCCCAGGGCACAGGCTTCCAGAAACAAACCTCAGTCATGTTCCCAGGACACAAGTTTCCAGAATCAACCAGATATCATGCTTCCTGGCCACAGTCTTCCAGAATCAAACCTTAGTCATGTTGCCAAGCCACAGGTTTCCACCATCAAACCTCAGACATGTTCTCAGGCCACAGGGTTCTAGAATCCACCGATGTCATGTTCCCAGGCCACAGGGTTCGAGAATCAATCCTCAGTTATGTTTCCAGGCTACAGGGTTCTAGAATAAAACCTCAGTCATGTTCCCAATCCACAGGGTTCCAGAACCAAGGCTCAGTCAGGTTCCCGGGCCACAGTATTCCACAATCTAAACAGATGTCACATGCCCAGTCCCCAGGGTTCCAGAATCCACCGGTATCATGTTCCCAGGCCACAGGGTTCCAGAATCAATCCTCAGTTATGTTCCCAGGCTACAGGGTTCCAGAATAAAACCTCAGTCATGTTCCCAGTCCACAGGGTTTCAGAACCAAGGCTCAGTCAGTTTCCCGGGGCACAGTATTCCACAATCTAAACAGATGTCATGTTCCCAGGCCACAGTTTTCCAGAATCACGCCTCAGTCATGTTCCCAGGCCACAGGGATCCAGAATCAAACGTCAGTCATGTTGCCAGGCCACAGGTTTCTGCCATCAAACCTCAGTCACGTTCCCGGGCCACAGGGTTCCAGAATCAAGCCTCAGTCATTTTGCCAGGCCAGAGTGTTCCACCATCAAACCTCAGTCATGATCCCAGGCCACATGTTTCCACAATGAAACCTCAGTCATTTTCCCAGGCCAAAGGTTTCCAAAATCAAACCTCAGTCATGTTCCCAGGACACATGGTTCCAGAATCAAACCTGAGTCATGTTCGCGGGCCACAGGTTTCAACCATCAAACCTCAGTCATGTTCCCAGGACACAGGTGTCCAGAATCAAACCTCAGTCATGTTCCCAGGGCACAGGCTTCCAGAAACAAACCTCAGTCATGTTCCCAGGACACAAGTTTCCAGAATCAACCAGATATCATGCTTCCTGGCCACAGTCTTCCAGAATCAAACCTTAGTCATGTTGCCAAGCCACAGGTTTCCACCATCAAACCTCAGACATGTTCCCAGGCGACAGGGTTCCAGAATCCACCGGTATCATGTTCCCAGGCCACAGGGTTCCAGAATCAATCCTCAGTTATGTTCCCAGGCTACAGGGTTCCAGAATAAAACCTCAGTCATGTTCCCAGTCCACAGGGTTTCAGAACCAAGGCTCAGTCAGGTTCCCGGGGCACAGTATTCCACAATCTAAACAGATGTCATGTTCCCAGGCCACAGTTTTCCAGAATCACGCCTCAGTCATGTTCCCAGGCCACAGGGATCCAGAATCAAACGTCAGTCATGTTGCCAGGCCACAGGTTTCTGCCATCAAACCTCAGTCACGTTCCCGGGCCACAGGGTTCCAGAATCAAGCCTCAGTCATTTTGCCAGGCCAGAGTGTTCCACCATCAAACCTCAGTCATGATCCCAGGCCACATGTTTCCACAATGAAACCTCAGTCATTTTCTCAGGCCAAAGGTTTCCAGAATCAAACCTCAGTCATATTCCCAGGACACATGGTTCCAGAATCAAACCTGAGTCATGTTCGCAGGCCACAGGTTTCAACAGTCAAACATCACTCATGTTCCCAGGACACAGGTGTCCAGAATCAAGCCTAAGTCATGTACCCAGGGAACAGGCTTCCAGCAACAAACCTTTGTCATATTCCCAGGACACAGGGTTCCAGAATCAAACCTCAGTCTTGTTCCCAGGACAGAAGTTTCCAGAATCAACCCGATATCATGTTTCCTGGCCACAGTCTTCCAGTATCAAACCTCAGTCATGTTGCCAGGCCACAGGGTTCCACCATCAATCCTCACTCATGTTCCCAGGCCACAGGGTTCCAGAATCAAACCGTTCTCATGTTCCCAGGCCACAGGGTTCCAGAATCCACCGATGTCATGTTAAAGGCCACAGGGTTCCAGAATCAAACCGTTCTCATGTTCCCGGGCCACAGGGTTCCAGAATCAAGCCTCAGTCATTTTGCCAGGCCAGAGTGTTCCACCATCAAACCTCAGTCATGATCCCAGGCCACATGTTTCCACAATGAAACCTCAGTCATTTTCCCAGGCCAAACGTTTCCAAAATCAAACCTCAGTCATGTTCCCAGGACACATGGTTCCAGAATCAAACCTGAGTCATGTTTGCGGGCCACAGGTTTCAACCATCAAACCTCAGTCATGTTCCCAGGACACAGGTGTCCAGAATCAAACCTCAGTCATGTTCCCAGGGCACAGGCTTCCAGAAACAAACCTCAGTCATGTTCCCAGGACACAAGTTTCCAGAATCAACCAGATATCATGCTTCCTGGCCACAGTCTTCCAGAATCAAACCTTAGTCATGTTGCCAAGCCACAGGTTTCCACCATCAAACCTCAGACATGTTCCCAGGCCACAGGGTTCTAGAATCCACCGATGTCATGTTCCCAGGCCACAGGGTTCGAGAATCAATCCTCAGTTATGTTTCCAGGCTACAGGGTTCTAGAATAAAACCTCAGTCATGTTCCCAATCCACAGGGTTCCAGAACCAAGGCTCAGTCAGGTTCCCGGGCCACAGTATCCCACAATCTAAACAGATGTCACATGCCCAGTCCCCAGGGTTCCAGAATCCACCGGTATCATGTTCCCAGGCCACAGGGTTCCAGTATCAATCCTCAGTTATGTTCCCAGGCTACAGGGTTCCAGAATAAAACCTCAGTCATGTTCCCAGTCCACAGGGTTTCAGAACCAAGGCTCAGTCAGGTTCCCGGGGCACAGTATTCCACAATCTAAACAGATGTCATGTTCCCAGGCCACAGTTTTCCAGAATCACGCCTCAGTCATGTTCCCAGGCCACAGGGATCCAGAATCAAACGTCAGTCATGTTGCCAGGCCACAGGTTTCTGCCATCAAACCTCAGTCACGTTCCCGGGCCACAGGGTTCCAGAATCAAGCCTCAGTCATTTTGCCAGGCCAGAGTGTTCCACCATCAAACCTCAGTCATGATCCCAGGCCACATGTTTCCACAATGAAACCTCAGTCATTTTCTCAGGCCAAAGGTTTCCAGAATCAAACCTCAGTCATATTCCCAGGACACATGGTTCCAGAATCAAACCTGAGTCATGTTCGCAGGCCACAGGTTTCAACAATCAAACATCACTCATGTTCCCGGACACAGGTGTCCAGAATCAAGCCTCAGTCATGTACCCAGGGAACAGGCTTCCAGCAACAAACCTTTGTCATATTCCCAGGATACAGGGTTCCAGAATCAAACCTCAGTCTTGTTCCCAGGACAGAAGTTTCCAGAATCAACCCGATATCATGTTTCCTGGCCACAGTCTTCCAGTATCAAACCTCAGTCATGTTGCCAGGCCACAGGGTTCCACCATCAATCCTCACTCATGTTCCCAGGCCACAGGGTTCCAGAATCAAACCGTTCTCATGTTCCCAGGCCACAGGGTTCCAGAATCCACCGATGTCATGTTAAAGGCCACAGGGTTCCAGAATCAAACCGTTCTCATGTTCCCGGGCCACAGGAATCCAGAATC
Organism: Balaenoptera physalus; assembly: GCF_965194825.1. Taxonomy (NCBI): domain Eukaryota; kingdom Metazoa; phylum Chordata; class Mammalia; order Artiodactyla; family Balaenopteridae; genus Balaenoptera; species Balaenoptera physalus. Next base: position 476,271 of record NW_028126442.1, on the reverse strand, counting down.
AAGCCTCAGTCATTTTGGCAGGACAGAGTGTTCCACCATCAAACCTCAGTCATGATCCCAGGCCACATGTTTCCACAATGAAACCTCAGTCATTTTCCCAGGCCAAAGGTTTCCAAAATCAAACCTCAGTCATGTTCCCAGGACACATGGTTCCAGAATCAAACCTGAGTCATGTTCGCGGGCCACAGGTTTCAACCATCAAACACAGTCATGTTCCCAGGACACAGGTGTCCAGAATCAAACCTCAGTCATGTTCCCAGGGCACAGGCTTCCAGAAACAAACCTCAGTCATGTTCCCAGGACACAAGTTTCCAGAATCAACCAGATATCATGCTTCCTGGCCACAGTCTTCCAGAATCAAACCTTAGTCATGTTGCCAAGCCACAGGTTTCCACCATCAAACCTCAGACATGTTCCCAGGCCACAGGGTTCTAGAATCTACCGATGTCATGTTCCCAGGCCACAGGGTTCGAGAATCAATCCTCAGTTATGTTTCCAGGCTACAGGGTTCTAGAATAAAACCTCAGTCATGTTCCCAATCCACAGGGTTCCAGAACGAAGGCTCAGTCAGGTTCCCGGGGCACAGTATTCCACAATCTAAACAGATGTCACATGCCCAGTCCTCAGGGTTCCAGAATCCACCGGTATCATGTTCCCAGGCCACAGGGTTCCAGAATCAATCCTCAGTTATGTTCCCAGGCTACAGGGTTCCAGAATAAAACCTCAGTCATGTTCCCAGTCCACAGGGTTTCAGAACCAAGGCTCAGTCAGGTTCCCGGGGCACAGTATTCCACAATCTAAACAGATGTCATGTTCCCAGGCCACAGTTTTCCAGAATCACGCCTCAGTCATGTTCCCAGGCCACAGGGATCCAGAATCAAACGTCAGTCATGTTGCCAGGCCACAGGTTTCTGCCATCAAACCTCAGTCACGTTCCCGGGCCACAGGGTTCCAGAATCAAGCCTCAGTCATTTTGCCAGGCCAGAGTGTTCCACCATCAAACCTCAGTCATGATCCCAGGCCACATGTTTCCACAATGAAACCTCAGTCATTTTCCCAGGCCAAAGGTTTCCAAAATCAAACCTCAGTCATGTTCCCAGGACACATGGTTCTAGAATCAAACCTGAGTCATGTTCGCGGGCCACAGGTTTCAACCATCAAACCTCAGTCATGTTCCCAGGACACAGGTGTCCAGAATCAAACCTCAGTCATGTTCCCAGGGCACAGGCTTCCAGAAACAAACCTCAGTCATGTTCCCAGGACACAAGTTTCCAGAATCAACCAGATATCATGCTTCCTGGCCACAGTCTTCCAGAATCAAACCTTAGTCATGTTGCCAAGCCACAGGTTTCCACCATCAAACCTCAGACATGTTCCCAGGCGACAGGGTTCCAGAATCCACCGGTATCATGTTCCCAGGCCACAGGGTTCCAGAATCAATCCTCAGTTATGTTCCCAGGCTACAGGGTTCCAGAATAAAACCTCAGTCATGTTCCCAGTCCACAGGGTTTCAGAACCAAGGCTCAGTCAGGTTCCCGGGGCACAGTATTCCACAATCTAAACAGATGTCATGTTCCCAGGCCACAGTTTTCCAGAATCACGCCTCAGTCATGTTCCCAGGCCACAGGGATCCAGAATCAAACGTCAGTCATGTTGCCAGGCCACAGGTTTCTGCCATCAAACCTCAGTCACGTTCCCGGGCCACAGGGTTCCAGAATCAAGCCTCAGTCATTTTGCCAGGCCAGAGTGTTCCACCATCAAACCTCAGTCATGATGCCAGGCCACATGTTTCCACAATGAAACCTCAGTCATTTTCTCAGGCCAAAGGTTTCCAGAATCAAACCTCAGTCATATTCCCAGGACACATGGTTCCAGAATCAAACCTGAGTCATGTTCGAAGGCCACAGGTTTCAACAATCAAACATCACTCATGTTCCCAGGACACAGGTGTCCAGAATCAAGCCTAAGTCATGTACCCAGGGAACAGGCTTCCAGCAACAAACCTTTGTCATATTCCCAGGACACAGGGTTCCAGAATCAAACCTCAGTCTTGTTCCCAGGACAGAAGTTTCCAGAATCAACCCGATATCATGTTTCCTGGCCACAGTCTTCCAGTATCAAACCTCAGTTATGTTGCCAGGCCACAGGGTTCCACCATCAATCCTCACTCATGTTCCCAGGCCACAGGGTTCCAGAATCAAACCGTTCTCATGTTCCCAGGCCACAGGGTTCCAGAATCCACCGATGTCATGTTAAAGGCCACAGGGTTCCAGAATCAAACCGTTCTCATGTTCCCGGGCCACAGGGTTCCAGAATCAAGCCTCAGTCATTTTGCCAGGCCAGAGTGTTCCACCATCAAACCTCAGTCATGATCCCAGGCCACATGTTTCCACAATGAAACCTCAGTCATTTTCCCAGGCCAAACGTTTCCAAAATCAAACCTCAGTCATGTTCCCAGGACACATGGTTCCAGAATCAAACCTGAGTCATGTTTGCGGGCCACAGGTTTCAACCATCAAACCTCAGTCATGTTCCCAGGACACAGGTGTCCAGAATCAAACCTCAGTCATGTTCCCAGGGCACAGGCTTCCAGAAACAAACCTCAGTCATGTTCCCAGGACACAAGTTTCCAGAATCAACCAGATATCATGCTTCCTGGCCACAGTCTTCCAGAATCAAACCTTAGTCATGTTGCCAAGCCACAGGTTTCCACCATCAAACCTCAGACATGTTCCCAGGCCACAGGGTTCTAGAATCCACCGATGTCATGTTCCCAGGCCACAGGGTTCGAGAATCAATCCTCAGTTATGTTTCCAGGCTACAGGGTTCTAGAATAAAACCTCAGTCATGTTCCCAATCCACAGGGTTCCAGAACCAAGGCTCAGTCAGGTTCCCGGGCCACAGTATTCCACAATCTAAACAGATGTCACATGCCCAGTCCCCAGGGTTCCAGAATCCACCGGTATCATGTTCCCAGGCCACAGGGTTCCAGAATCAATCCTCAGTTATGTTCCCAGGCTACAGGGTTCCAGAATAAAACCTCAGTCATGTTCCCAGTCCACAGGGTTTCAGAACCAAGGCTCAGTCAGTTTCCCGGGGCACAGTATTCCACAATCTAAACAGATGTCATGTTCCCAGGCCACAGTTTTCCAGAATCACGCCTCAGTCATGTTCCCAGGCCACAGGGATCCAGAATCAAACGTCAGTCATGTTGCCAGGCCACAGGTTTCTGCCATCAAACCTCAGTCACGTTCCCGGGCCACAGGGTTCCAGAATCAAGCCTCAGTCATTTTGCCAGGCCAGAGTGTTCCACCATCAAACCTCAGTCATGATCCCAGGCCACATGTTTCCACAATGAAACCTCAGTCATTTTCTCAGGCCAAAGGTTTCCAGAATCAAACCTCAGTCATATTCCCAGGACACATGGTTCCAGAATCAAACCTGAGTCATGTTCGCAGGCCACAGGTTTCAACAATCAAACATCACTCATGTTCCCAGGACACAGGTGTCCAGAATCAAGCCTCAGTCATGTACCCAGGGAACAGGCTTCCAGCAACAAACCTTTGTCATATTCCCAGGACACAGGGTTCCAGAATCAAACCTCAGTCTTGTTCCCAGGACAGAAGTTTCCAGAATCAACCCGATATCATGTTTCCTGGCCACAGTCTTCCAGTATCAAACCTCAGTTATGTTGCCAGGCCACAGGGTTCCACCATCAATCCTCACTCATGTTCCCAGGCCACAGGGTTCCAGAATCAAACCGTTCTCATGTTCCCAGGCCACAGGGTTCCAGAATCCACCGATGTCATGTTAAAGGCCACAGGGTTCCAGAATCAAACCGTTCTCATGTTCCCGGGCCACAGGGTTCCAGAATCAAGCCTCAGTCATTTTACCAGGCCAGAGTGTTCCACCATCAAACCTCAGTCATGATCCCAGACCACATGTTTCCACAATGAAACCTCAGTCATTTTCCCAGGCCAAAGGTTTCCAAAATCAAACCTCAGTCATGTTCCCAGGACACATGGTTCCAGAATCAAACCTGAGTCATGTTCGCGGGCCACAGGTTTCAACCATCAAACCTCAGTCATGTTCCCAGGACACAGGCGTCCAGAATCAAACCTCAGTCATGTTCCCAGGGCACAGGCTTCCAGAAACAAACCTCAGTCATGTTCCCAGGACACAAGTTTCCAGAATCAACCAGATATCATGCTTCCTGGCCACAGTCTTCCAGAATCAAACCTTAGTCATGTTGCCAAGCCACAGGTTTCCACCATCAAACCTCAGACATGTTCCCAGGCCACAGGGCTCTAGAATCCACCGATGTCATGTTCCCAGGCCACAGGGTTCGAGAATCAATCCTCAGTTATGTTTCCAGGCTACAGGGTTCTAGAATAAAACCTCAGTCATATTCCCAATCCACAGGGTTCCAGAACCAAGGCTCAGTCAGGTTCCCGGGCCACAGTATTCCACAATCTAAACAGATGTCACATGCCCAGTCCCCAGGGTTCCAGAATCCACCGGTATCATGTTCCCAGGCCACAGGGTTCCAGAATCAATCCTCAGTTATGTTCCCAGGCTACAGGGTTCCAGAATAAAACCTCAGTCATGTTCCCAGTCCACAGGGTTTCAGAACCAAGGCTCAGTCAGTTTCCCGGGGCACAGTATTCCACAATCTAAACAGATGTCATGTTCCCAGGCCACAGTTTTCCAGAATCACGCCTCAGTCATGTTCCCAGGCCACAGGGATCCAGAATCAAACGTCAGTCATGTTGCCAGGCCACAGGTTTCTGCCATCAAACCTCAGTCACGTTCCCGGGCCACAGGGTTCCAGAATCAAGCCTCAGTCATTTTGCCAGGCCAGAGTGTTCCACCATCAAACCTCAGTCATGATCCCAGGCCACATGTTTCCACAATGAAACCTCAGTCATTTTCTCAGGCCAAAGGTTTCCAGAATCAAACCTCAGTCATATTCCCAGGACACATGGTTCCAGAATCAAACCTGAGTCATGTTCGCAGGCCACAGGTTTCAACAATCAAACATCACTCATGTTCCCAGGACACAGGTGTCCAGAATCAAGCCTCAGTCATGTACCCAGGGAACAGGCTTCCAGCAACAAACCTTTGTCATATTCCCAGGACACAGGGTTCCAGAATCAAACCTCAGTCTTGTTCCCAGGACAGAAGTTTCCAGAATCAACCCGATATCATGTTTCCTGGCCACAGTCTTCCAGTATCAAACCTCAGTTATGTTGCCAGGCCACAGGGTTCCACCATCAATCCTCACTCATGTTCCCAGGCCACAGGGTTCCAGAATCAAACCGTTCTCATGTTCCCAGGCCACAGGGTTCCAGAATCCACCGATGTCATGTTAAAGGCCACAGGGTTCCAGAATCAAACCGTTCTCATGTTCCCGGGCCACAGGGTTCCAGAATCAAGCCTCAGTCATTTTACCAGGCCAGAGTGTTCCACCATCAAACCTCAGTCATGATCCCAGACCACATGTTTCCACAATGAAACCTCAGTCATTTTCCCAGGCCAAAGGTTTCCAAAATCAAACCTCAGTCATGTTCCCAGGACACATGGTTCCAGAATCAAACCTGAGTCATGTTCGCGGGCCACAGGTTTCAACCATCAAACCTCAGTCATGTTCCCAGGACACAGGCGTCCAGAATCAAACCTCAGTCATGTTCCCAGGGCACAGGCTTCCAGAAACAAACCTCAGTCATGTTCCCAGGACACAAGTTTCCAGAATCAACCAGATATCATGCTTCCTGGCCACAGTCTTCCAGAATCAAACCTTAGTCATGTTGCCAAGCCACAGGTTTCCACCATCAAACCTCAGACATGTTCCCAGGCCACAGGGCTCTAGAATCCACCGATGTCATGTTCCCAGGCCACAGGGTTCGAGAATCAATCCTCAGTTATGTTTCCAGGCTACAGGGTTCTAGAATAAAACCTCAGTCATGTTCCCAATCCACAGGGTTCCAGAACCAAGGCTCAGTCAGGTTCCCGGGGCACAGTATTCCACAATCTAAACAGATGTCACATGCCCAGTCCCCAGGGTTCCAGAATCCACCGGTATCATGTTCCCAGGCCACAGGGTTCCAGAATCAATCCTCAGTTATGTTCCCAGGCTACAGGGTTCCAGAATAAAACCTCAGTCATGTTCCCAGTCCACAGGGTTTCAGAACCAAGGCTCAGTCAGGTTCCCGGGGCACAGTATTCCACAATCTAAACAGATGTCATGTTCCCAGGCCACAGTTTTCCAGAATCACGCCTCAGTCATGTTCCCAGGCCACAGGGATCCAGAATCAAACGTCAGTTATGTTGCCAGGCCACAGGTTTCTGCCATCAAACCTCAGTCACGTTCCCGGGCCACAGGGTTCCAGAATCAAGCCTCAGTCATTTTGCCAGGCCAGAGTGTTCCACCATCAAACCTCAGTCATGATCCCAGGCCACATGTTTCCACAATGAAACCTCAGTCATTTTCCCAGGCCAAAGGTTTCCAAAATCAAACCTCAGTCATGTTCCCAGGACACATGGTTCCAGAATCAAACCTGAGTCATGTTCGCGGGCCACAGGTTTCAACCATCAAACCTCAGTCATGTTCCCAGGACACAGGTGTCCAGAATCAAACCTCAGTCATGTTCCCAGGGCACAGGCTTCCAGAAACAAACCTCAGTCATGTTCCCAGGACACAAGTTTCCAGAATCAACCAGATATCATGCTTCCTGGCCACAGTCTTCCAGAATCAAACCTTAGTCATGTTGCCAAGCCACAGGTTTCCACCATCAAACCTCAGACATGTTCCCAGGCGACAGGGTTCCAGAATCCACCGGTATCATGTTCCCAGGCCACAGGGTTCCAGAATCAATCCTCAGTTATGTTCCCAGGCTACAGGGTTCCAGAATAAAACCTCAGTCATGTTCCCAGTCCACAGGGTTTCAGAACCAAGGCTCAGTCAGGTTCCCGGGGCACAGTATTCCACAATCTAAACAGATGTCATGTTCCCAGGCCACAGTTTTCCAGAATCACGCCTCAGTCATGTTCCCAGGCCACAGGGATCCAGAATCAAACGTCAGTCATGTTGCCAGGCCACAGGTTTCTGCCATCAAACCTCAGTCACGTTCCCGGGCCACAGGGTTCCAGAATCAAGCCTCAGTCATTTTGCCAGGCCAGAGTGTTCCACCATCAAACCTCAGTCATGATCCCAGGCCACATGTTTCCACAATGAAACCTCAGTCATTTTCTCAGGCCAAAGGTTTCCAGAATCAAACCTCAGTCATATTCCCAGGACACATGGTTCCAGAATCAAACCTGAGTCATGTTCGCAGGCCACAGGTTTCAACAGTCAAACATCACTCATGTTCCCAGGACACAGGTGTCCAGAATCAAGCCTAAGTCATGTACCCAGGGAACAGGCTTCCAGCAACAAACCTTTGTCATATTCCCAGGACACAGGGTTCCAGAATCAAACCTCAGTCTTGTTCCCAGGACAGAAGTTTCCAGAATCAACCCGATATCATGTTTCCTGGCCACAGTCTTCCAGTATCAAACCTCAGTCATGTTGCCAGGCCACAGGGTTCCAGCATCAATCCTCACTCATGTTCCCAGGCCACAGGGTTCCAGAATCAAACCGTTCTCATGTTCCCAGGCCACAGGGTTCCAGAATCCACCGATGTCATGTTAAAGGCCACAGGGTTCCAGAATCAAACCGTTCTCATGTTCCCGGGCCACAGGGTTCCAGAATCAAGCCTCAGTCATTTTGCCAGGCCAGAGTGTTCCACCATCAAACCTCAGTCATGATCCCAGGCCACATGTTTCCACAATGAAACCTCAGTCATTTTCCCAGGCCAAACGTTTCCAAAATCAAACCTCAGTCATGTTCCCAGGACACATGGTTCCAGAATCAAACCTGAGTCATGTTTGCGGGCCACAGGTTTCAACCATCAAACCTCAGTCATGTTCCCAGGACACAGGTGTCCAGAATCAAACCTCAGTCATGTTCCCAGGGCACAGGCTTCCAGAAACAAACCTCAGTCATGTTCCCAGGACACAAGTTTCCAGAATCAACCAGATATCATGCTTCCTGGCCACAGTCTTCCAGAATCAAACCTTAGTCATGTTGCCAAGCCACAGGTTTCCACCATCAAACCTCAGACATGTTCCCAGGCCACAGGGTTCTAGAATCCACCGATGTCATGTTCCCAGGCCACAGGGTTCGAGAATCAATCCTCAGTTATGTTTCCAGGCTACAGGGTTCTAGAATAAAACCTCAGTCATGTTCCCAATCCACAGGGTTCCAGAACCAAGGCTCAGTCAGGTTCCCGGGCCACAGTATTCCACAATCTAAACAGATGTCACATGCCCAGTCCCCAGGGTTCCAGAATCCACCGGTATCATGTTCCCAGGGCACAGGGTTCCAGAATCAATCCTCAGTTATGTTCCCAGGCTACAGGGTTCCAGAATAAAACCTCAGTCATGTTCCCAGTCCACAGGGTTTCAGAACCAAGGCTCAGTCAGGTTCCCGGGGCACAGTATTCCACAATCTAAACAGATGTCATGTTCCCAGGCCACAGTTTTCCAGAATCACGCCTCAGTCATGTTCCCAGGCCACAGGGATCCAGAATCAAACGTCAGTCATGTTGCCAGGCCACAGGTTTCTGCCATCAAACCTTAGTCACGTTCCCGGGCCACAGGGTTCCAGAATCAAGCCTCAGTCATTTTGCCAGGCCAGAGTGTTCCACCATCAAACCTCAGTCATGATCCCAGGCCACATGTTTCCACAATGAAACCTCAGTCATTTTCTCAGGCCAAAGGTTTCCAGAATCAAACCTCAGTCATATTCCCAGGACACATGGTTCCAGAATCAAACCTGAGTCATGTTCGCAGGCCACAGGTTTCAACAATCAAACATCACTCATGTTCCCAGGACACAGGTGTCCAGAATCAAACCTCAGTCATGTACCCAGGGAACAGGCTTCCAGCAACAAACCTTTGTCATATTCCTAGGACAAAGGGTTCCAGAATCAAACCTCAGTCTTGTTCCCAGGACAGAAGTTTCCAGAATCAACCCGATATCATGTTTCCTGGCAACAGTCTTCCAGTATCAAACCTCAGTCATGTTGCCAGGCCACAGGGTCCCACCATCAATCCTCACTCACAACCGTTCTCATGTTCCCAGGCCACAGGGTTCCAGAATCCACCGATGTCATGTTAACGGCCACAGGGTTCCAGAATCAAACCGTTCTCATGTTCCCGGGCCACAGGGTTCCAGAATCAAGCCTCAGTCATTTTGTCAGGCCAGAGTGTTCCACCATCAAACCTCAGTCATGATCCCAGGCCACATGTTTCCACAATGAAACCTCAGTCATTTTCCCAGGCCAAAGGTTTCCAAAATCAAACCTCAGTCATGTTCCCAGGACACATGGTTCCAGAATCAAACCTGAGTCATGTGTGCGGGCCACAGGTTTCAACCATCAAACCTCAGTCATGTTCCCAGGACACAGGTGTCCAGAATCAAACCTCAGTCATGTTCCCAGGGCACAGGCTTCCAGAAACAAACCTCAGTCATGTTCCCAGGACACAAGTTTCCAGAATCAACCAGATATCATGCTTCCTGGCCACAGTCTTCCAGAATCAAACCTTAGTCATGTTGCCAAGCCACAGGTTTCCACCATCAAACCTCAGACATGTTCCCAGGCCACAGGGTTCTAGAATCCACCGATGTCATGTTCCCAGGCCACAGGGTTCGAGAATCAATCCTCAGTTATGTTTCCAGGCTACAGGGTTCTAGAATAAAACCTCAGTCATGTTCCCAATCCACAGGGTTCCAGAACCAAGGCTCAGTCAGGTTCCCGGGCCACAGTATTCCACAATCTAAACAGATGTCACATGCCCAGTCCCCAGGGTTCCAGAATCCACCGGTATCATGTTCCCAGTCCACAGGGTGCCAGAATCAATCCTCAGTTATGTTCCCAGGCTACAGGGTTCCAGAATAAAACCTCAGTCATGTTCCCAGTACACAGGGTTTCAGAACCAAGGCTCAGTCAGGTTCCCGGGGCACAGTATTCCACAATCTAAACAGATGTCATGTTCCCAGGCCACAGTTTTCCAGAATCACGCCTCAGTCATGTTCCCAGGCCACAGGGATCCAGAATCAAACGTCAGTCATGTTGCCAGGCCACAGGTTTCTGCCATCAAACCTCAGTCACGTTCCCGGGCCACAGGGTTCCAGAATCAAGCCTCAGTCATTTTGCCAGGCCAGAGTGTTCCACCATCAAACCTCAGTCATGATCCCAGGCCACATGTTTCCACAATGAAACCTCAGTCATTTTCTCAGGCCAAAGGTTTCCAGAATCAAACCTCAGTCATATTCCCAGGACACATGGTTCCAGAATCAAACCTGAGTCATGTTCGCAGGCCACAGGTTTCAACAATCAAACATCACTCATGTTCCCAGGACACAGGTGTCCAGAATCAAACCTCAGTCATGTACCCAGGGAACAGGCTTCCAACAACAAACCTTTGTCATATTCCCAGGACACAGGGTTCCAGAATCAAACCTCAGTTTTGTTCCCAGGACAGAAGTTTCCAGAATCAACCCGATATCATGTTTCCTGGCCACAGTCTTCCAGTATCAAACCTCAGTTATGTTGCCAGGCCACAGGGTTCCACCATCAATCCTCACTCATGTTCCCAGGCCACAGGGTTCCAGAATCAAACCGTTCTCATGTTCCCAGGCCACAGGGTTCCAGAATCCACCGATGTCATGTTAAAGGCCACAGGGTTCCAGAATCAAACCGTTCTCATGTTCCCGGGCCACAGGGTTCCAGAATCAAGCCTCAGTCATTTGGCCAGGCTAGAGTGTTCCACCATCAAACCTCAGTCATGATCCCAGGCCACATGTTTCCACAATGAAACCTCAGTCATTTTCCCAGGCCAAAGGTTTCCAAAATCAAACCTCAGTCATGTTCCCAGGACACATGGTTCCAGAATCAAACCTGAGTCATGTTTGCGGGCCACAGGTTTCAACCATCAAACCTCAGTCATGTTCCCAGGACACAGGTGTCCAGAATCAAACCTCAGTCATGTTCCCAGGGCACAGGCTTCCAGAAACAAACCTCAGTCATGTTCCCAGGACACAAGTTTCCAGAATCAACCAGATATCATGCTTCCTGGCCACAGTCTTCCAGAATCAAACCTTAGTCATGTTGCCAAGCCACAGGTTTCCACCATCAAACCTCAGACATGTTCCCAGGCCACAGGGTTCTAGAATCCACCGATGTCATGTTCCCAGGACACAGGGTTCGAGAATCAATCCTCAGTTATGTTTCCAGGCTACAGGGTTCTAGAATAAAACCTCAGTCATGTTCCCAATCCACAGGGTTCCAGAACCAAGGCTCAGTCAGGTTCCTGGCCCACAGTATTCCACAATCTAAACAGAGGTCACATGCCCAGTCCCCAGGGTTCCAGAATCCACCGGTATCATGTTCCCAGGCCACAGGGTTCCAGAATCAATCCTCAGTTATGTTCCCAGGCTACAGGGTTCCAGAATAAAACCTCAGTCATGTTCCCAGTACACAGGGTTTCAGAACCAAGGCTCAGTCAGGTTCCCGGGGCACAGTATTCCACAATCTAAACAGATGTCATGTTCCCAGGCCACAGTTTTCCAGAATCACGCCTCAGTCATGTTCCCAGGCCACAGGGATCCAGAATCAAACGTCAGTCATGTTGCCAGGCCACAGGTTTCTGCCATCAAACCTCAGTCACGTTCCCGGGCCACAGGGTTCCAGAATCAAGCCTCAGTCATTTTGCCAGGCCAGAGTGTTCCACCATCAAACCTCAGTCATGATCCCAGGCCACATGTTTCCACAATGAAACCTCAGTCATTTTCTCAGGCCAAAGGTTTCCAGAATCAAACCTCAGTCATATTCCCAGGACACATGGTTCCAGAATCAAACCTGAGTCATGTTCGCAGGCCACAGGTTTCAACAATCAAACATCACTCATGTTCCCAGGACACAGGTGTCCAGAATCAAACCTCAGTCATGTACCCAGGGAACAGGCTTCCAACAACAAACCTTTGTCATATTCCCAGGACACAGGGTTCCAGAATCAAACCTCAGTTTTGTTCCCAGGACAGAAGTTTCCAGAATCAACCCGATATCATGTTTCCTGGCCACAGTCTTCCAGTATCAAACCTCAGTTATGTTGCCAGGCCACAGGGTTCCACCATCAATCCTCACTCATGTTCCCAGGCCACAGGGTTCCAGAATCAAACCGTTCTCATGTTCCCGGGCCACAGGGTTCCAGAATCAAGCCTCAGTCATTTGGCCAGGCTAGAGTGTTCCACCATCAAACCTCAGTCATGATCCCAGGCCACATGTTTCCACAATGAAACCTCAGTCATTTTCCCAGGCCAAACGTTTCCAAAATCAAACCTCAGTCATGTTCCCAGGACACATGGTTCCAGAATCAAACCTGAGTCATGTTTGCGGGCCACAGGTTTCAACCATCAAACCTCAGTCATGTTCCCAGGACACAGGTGTCCAGAATCAAACCTCAGTCATGTTCCCAGGGCACAGGCGTCCAGAAACAAACCTCAGTCATGTTCCCAGGACACAAGTTTCCAGAATCAACCAGATATCATGCTTCCTGGCCACAGTCTTCCAGAATCAAACCTTAGTCATGTTGCCAAGCCACAGGTTTCCACCATCAAACCTCAGACATGTTCCCAGGCCACAGGGTTCTAGAATCCACCGATGTCATGTTCCCAGGCCACAGGGTTCGAGAATCAATCCTCAGTTATGTTTCCAGGCTACAGGGTTCTAGAATAAAACCTCAGTCATGTTCCCAATCCACAGGGTTCCAGAACCAAGGCTCAGTCAGTTTCCCGGGGCACAGTATTCCACAATCTAAACAGATGTCACATGCCCAGTCCCCAGGGTTCCAGAATCCACCGGTATCATGTTCCCAGGCCACAGGGTTCCAGAATCAATCCTCAGTTATGTTCCCAGGCTACAGGGTTCCAGAATAAAACCTCAGTCATGTTCCCAGTCCACAGGGTTTCAGAACCAAGGCTCAGTCAGGTTCCCGGGGCACAGTATTCCACAATCTAAACAGATGTCATGTTCCCAGGCCACAGTTTTCCAGAATCACGCCTCAGTCATGTTCCCAGGCCACAGGGATCCAGAATCAAACGTCAGTCATGTTGCCAGGCCACAGGTTTCTGCCATCAAACCTCAGTCACGTTCCCGGGCCACAGGGTTCCAGAATCAAGCCTCAGTCATTTTGCCAGGCCAGAGTGTTCCACCATCAAACCTCAGTCATGATCCCAGGCCACATGTTTCCACAATGAAACCTCAGTCATTTTCTCAGGCCAAAGGTTTCCAGAATCAAACCTCAGTCATATTCCCAGGACACATGGTTCCAGAATCAAACCTGAGTCATGTTCGCAGGCCACAGGTTTCAACCATCAAACATCACTCATGTTCCCAGGACACAGGTGTCCAGAATCAAACCTCAGTCATGTACCCAGGGCACAGGCTTCCAGCAACAAACCTTTGTCATATTCCCAGGACACAGGGTTCCAGAATCAAACCTCAGTCTTGTTCCCAGGACAGAAGTTTCCAGAATCAACCCGATATCATGTTTCCTGGCCACAGTCTTCCAGTATCAAACCTCAGTCATTTTGCCAGGCCAGAGTGTTCCACCATCAAACCTCAGTCATGATCCCAGGCCACATGTTTCCACAATGAAACCTCAGTCATTTTCTCAGGCCAAAGGTTTCCAGAATCAAACCTCAGTCATGTTCCCAGGACACATGGTTCCAGAATCAAACCTGAGTCATGTTCGCGGGCCACAGGTTTCAACCATCAAACCTCAGTCATGTTCCCAGGACACAGGTGTCCAGAATCAAACCTCAGTCATGTTCCCAGGGCACAGGCTTCCAGAAACAAACCTCAGTCATGTTCCCAGGACACAAGTTTCCAGAATCAACCAGATATCATGCTTCCTGGCCACAGTCTTCCAGAATCAAACCTTAGTCATGTTGCCAAGCCACAGGTTTCCACCATCAAACCTCAGACATGTTCCCAGGCCACAGGGTTCTAGAATCCACCGATGTCATGTTCCCAGGCCACAGGGTTCGAGAATCAATCCTCAGTTATGTTTCCAGGCTACAGGGTTCTAGAATAAAACCTCAGTCATGTTCCCAATCCACAGGGTTCCAGAACCAAGGCTCAGTCAGGTTCCCGGCCCACAGTATTCCACAATCTAAACAGAGGTCACATGCCCAGTCCCCAGGGTTCCAGAATCCACCGGTATCATGTTCCCGGGCCACAGGGTTCCAGAATCAATCCTCAGTTATGTTCCCAAGCTACAGGGTTCCAGAATTAAACCTCAGTCATGTTCCCAGTCCACAGGGTTTCAGAACCAAGGCTCAGTCAGGTTCCCGGGGCACAGTATTCCACAATCTAAACAGATGTCATGTTCCGAGGCCACAGTTTTCCAGAATCACGCCTCAGTCATGTTCCCAGGCCACAGGGATCCAGAATCAAACGTCAGTCATGTTGCCAGGCCACAGGTTTCTGCCATCAAACCTCAGTCACGTTCCCGGGCCACAGGGTTCCAGAATCAAGCCTCAGTCATTTTGCCAGGCCAGAGTGTTCCACCATCAAACCTCAGTCATGATCCCAGGCCACATGTTTCCACAATGAAACCTCAGTCATTTTCTCAGGCCAAAGGTTTCCAGAATCAAACCTCAGTCATATTCCCAGGACACATGGTTCCAGAATCAAACCTGAGTCATGTTCGCAGGCCACAGGTTTCAACAATCAAACATCACTCATGGTCCCAGGACACAGGTGTCCAGAATCAAGCCTCAGTCATGTACCCAGGGAGCAGGCTTCCAACAACAAACCTTTGTCATATTCCCAGGACACAGGGTTCCAGAATCAAACCTCAGTCTTGTTCCCAGGACAGAAGTTTCCAGAATCAACCCGATATCATGTTTCCTGGCCACAGTCTTCCAGTATCAAACCTCAGTTATGTTGCCAGGCCACAGGGTTCCACCATCAATCCTCACTCATGTTCCCAGGCCACAGGGTTCCAGAATCAAACCGTTGTCATGTTCCCAGGCCACAGGGTTCCAGAATCCACCGATGTCATGTAAAGGCCACAGGGTTCCAGAATCAAACCGTTCTCATGTTCCCGGGCCACATGGTTCCAAAATCAAGCCTCAGTCATTTTGCCAGACCAGAGTGTTCCACCATCAAACCTCAGTCATGATCCCAGGCCACATGTTTCCACAATGAAACCTCAGTCATTTTCCCAGGCCAAAGGTTTCCAAAATCAAACCTCAGTCATGTTCCCAGGACACATGGTTCCAGAATCAAACCTGAGTCATGTTCGCGGGCCACAGGTTTCAACCATCAAACCTCAGTCATGTTCCCAGGACACAGGTGTCCAGAATCAAACCTCAGTCATGTTCCCAGGGCACAGGCTTCCAGAAACAAACCTCAGTCATGTTCCCAGGACACAAGTTTCCAGAATCAACCAGATATCATGCTTCCTGGCCACAGTCTTCCAGAATCAAACCTTAGTCATGTTGCCAAGCCACAGGTTTCCACCATCAAACCTCAGACATGTTCCCAGGCCACAGGGTTCTAGAATACACTGATGTCATGTTCCCAGGCCACAGGGTTCGAGAATCAATCCTCAGTTATGTTTCCCGGCTACAGGGTTCTAGAATAAAACCTCAGTCATGTTCCCAATCCACAGGGTTCCAGAACCAAGGCTCAGTCAGGTTCCCGGGGCACAGTATTCCGCAATCTAAACAGATGTCATGTTCCCAGGCCACAGTTTTCCAGAATCACGCCTCAGTCATGTTCCCAGGCCACAGGGATCCAGAATCAAACGTCAGTCATGTTGCCAGGCCACAGGTTTCTGCCATCAAACCTCAGTCACGTTCCCGGGCCACAGGGTTCCAGAATCAAGCCTCAGTCATTTTGCCAGGCCAGAGTGTTCCACCATCAAACCTCAGTCATGATCCCAGGCCACATGTTTCCACAATGAAACCTCAGTCATTTTCTCAGGCCAAAGGTTTCCAGAATCAAACCTCAGTCATATTCCCAGGACACATGGTTCCAGAATCAAACCTGAGTCATGTTCGCAGGCCACAGGTTTCAACAATCAAACATCACTCATGTTCCCAGGACACAGGTGTCCAGAATCAAGCCTCAGTCATGTACCCAGGGAACAGGCTTCCAGCAACAAACCTTTGTCATATTCCCAGGACACAGGGTTCCAGAATCAAACCTCAGTCTTGTTCCCAGGACAGAAGTTTCCAGAATCAACCCGATATCATGTTTCCTGGCCACAGTCTTCCAGTAACAAACTCAGTCATGTTGCCAGGCCACAGGTTTCCACCATCAATCCTCACTCATGTTCCCAGGCCACAGCGTTCCAGAATCAAACCGTTCTCATGTTCCCAGGCCACAGGGTTCCAGAATCCACCGATGTCATGTTAAAGGCCACAGGGTTCCAGACTCAAACCGTTCTCATGTTCCCGGGCCACAGGGTTCTAGAATCAAGCCTCAGTCATTTTGCCAGGCCAGAGTGTTCCACCATCAAACCTCAGTCATGATCTCAGGCCACATGTTTCCACAATGAAACCTCAGTCATTTTCCCAGGCCAAAGGTTTCCAAAATCAAACCTCAGTCATGTTCCCAGGACACATGGTTCCAGAATCAAACCTGAGTCATGTGCGCGGGCCACAGGTTTCAACCATCAAACCTCAGTCATGTTCCCAGGACACAGGTGTCCAGAATCAAACCTCAGTCATGTTCCCAGGGCACAGGCTTCCAGAAACAAACCTCCGTCATGTTCCCAGGACACAAGTTTCCAGAATCAACCAGATATCATGCTTCCTGGCCACAGTCTTCTAGAATCAAACCTTAGTCATGTTGCCAAGCCACAGGTTTCCACCATCAAACCTCAGACATGTTCCCAGGCCACAGGGTTCTAGAATCCACCGATGTCATGTTCCCAGGCCACAGGGTTCGAGAATCAATCCTCAGTTATGTTTCCAGGCTACAGGGTTCTAGAATAAAACCTCAGTCATGTTCCCAATCCACAGGGTTCCAGAACCAAGGCTCAGTCAGGTTCCCGGGGCACAGTATTCCACAATCTAAACAGATGTCACATGCCCAGTCCCCAGGGTTCCAGAATCCACCGGTATCATGTTCCCAGGCCACAGGGTTCCAGAATCAATCCTCAGTTATGTTCCCAGGCTACAGGGTTCCAGAATAAAACCTCAGTCATGTTCCCAGTCCACAGGGTTTCAGAACCAAGGCTCAGTCAGGTTCCCGGGGCACAGTATTCCACAATCTAAACAGATGTCATGTTCCGAGGCCACAGTTTTCCAGAATCACGCCTCAGTCATGTTCCCAGGCCACAGGGATCCAGAATCAAACGTCAGTCATGTTGCCAGGCCACAGGTTTCTGCCATCAAACCTCAGTCACGTTCCCGGGCCACAGGGTTCCAGAATCAAGCCTCAGTCATTTTGCCAGGCCTGAGTGTTCCACCATCAAACCTCAGTCATGATCCCAGGCCACATGTTTCCACAATGAAACCTCAGTCATTTTCTCAGGCCAAAGGTTTCCAGAATCAAACCTCAGTCATATTCCCAGGACACATGGTTCCAGAATCAAACCTGAGTCATGTTCGCAGGCCACAGGTTTCAACAATCAAACATCACTCATGTTCCCAGGACACAGGTGTCCAGAATCAAGCCTCAGTCATGTACCCAGGGAGCAGGCTTCCAACAACAAACCTTTGTCATATTCCCAGGACACAGGGTTCCAGAATCAAACCTCAGTCTTGTTCCCAGGACAGAAGTTTCCAGAATCAACCCGATATCATGTTTCCTGGCCACAGTCTTCCAGTATCAAACTTCAGTTATGTTGCCAGGCCACAGGGTTCCACCATCAATCCTCACTCATGTTCCCAGGCCACAGGGTTCCAGAATCAAACCGTTCTCATGTTCCCAGGCCACAGGGTTCCAGAATCCACCGATGTCATGTTAAAGGCCACAGGGTTCCAGAATCAAACCGTTCTCATGTTCCCGGGCCACAGGGTTCCAGAATCAAGCCTCAGTCATTTTGCCAGACCAGAGTGTTCCACCATCAAACCTCAGTCATGATCCCAGGCCACATGTTTCCACAATGAAACCTCAGTCATTTTCCCAGGCCAAAGGTTTCCAAAATCAAACCTCAGTCATGTTCCCAGGACACATGGTTCCAGAATCAAACCTGAGTCATGTTCGCGGGCCACAGGTTTCAACCATCAAACCTCAGTCATGTTCCCAGGACACAGGTGTCCAGAATCAAACCTCAGTCATGTTCCCAGGGCACAGGCTTCCAGAAACAAACCTCAGTCATGTTCCCAGGACACAAGTTTCCAGAATCAACCAGATATCATGCTTCCTGGCCACAGTCTTCCAGAATCAAACCTTAGTCATGTTGCCAAGCCACAGGTTTCCACCATCAAACCTCAGACATGTTCCCAGGCCACAGGGTTCTAGAATACACTGATGTCATGTTCCCAGGCCACAGGGTTCGAGAATCAATCCTCAGTTATGTTTCCCGGCTACAGGGTTCTAGAATAAAACCTCAGTCATGTTCCCAATCCACAGGGTTCCAGAACCAAGGCTCAGTCAGGTTCCCGGGGCACAGTATTCCGCAATCTAAACAGATGTCATGTTCCCAGGCCACAGTTTTCCAGAATCACGCCTCAGTCATGTTCCCAGGCCACAGGGATCCAGAATCAAACGTCAGTCATGTTGCCAGGCCACAGGTTTCTGCCATCAAACCTCAGTCACGTTCCCGGGCCACAGGGTTCCAGAATCAAGCCTCAGTCATTTTGCCAGGCCAGAGTGTTCCACCATCAAACCTCAGTCATGATCCCAGGCCACATGTTTCCACAATGAAACCTCAGTCATTTTCTCAGGTCAAAGGTTTCCAGAATCAAACCTCAGTCATATTCCCAGGACACATGGTTCCAGAATCAAACCTGAGTCATGTTCGCAGGCCACAGGTTTCAACAATCAAACATCACTCATGTTCCCAGGAAACAGGTGTCCAGAATCAAGCCTCAGTCATGTACCCAGGGAACAGGCTTCCAACAACAAACCTTTGTCATATTCCCAGGACACAGGGTTCCAGAATGAAACCTCAGTCTTGTTCCCAGGACAGAAGTTTCCAGAATCAACCCGATATCATGTTTCCTGGCCACAGTCTTCCAGTAACAAACCTCAGTCATGTTGCCAAGCCACAGGGTTCCACCATCAATCCTCACTCATGTTCCCAGGCCACAGGGTTCCAGAATCAAACCGTTCTCATGTTCCCAGGCCACAGGGTTCCAGAATCCACCGATGTCATGTTAAAGGCCACAGGGTTCCAGAATCAAACCGTTCTCATGTTCCCGGGCCACAGGGTTCCAGAATCAAGCCTCAGTCATTTTGCCAGGCCAGAGTGTTCCACCATCAAACCTCAGTCATGATCCCAGGCCACATGTTTCCACAATGAAACCTCAGTCATTTTCCCATGCCAAAGGTTTCCAAAATCAAACCTCAGTCATGTTCCCAGGACACATGGCTCCAGAATCAAACCTGAGTCATGTGTGCGGGCCACAGGTTTCAACCATCAAACCTCAGTCATGTTCCCAGGACACAGGTGTCCAGAATCAAACCTCAGTCATGTTCCCAGGGCACAGGCTTCCAGAAACAAACCTCAGTCATGTTCCCAGGACACAAGTTTCCAGAATCAACCAGATATCATGCTTCCTGGCCACAGTCTTCCAGAATCAAACCTTAGTCATGTTGCCAAGCCACAGGTTTCCACCATCAAACCTCAGACATGTTCCCAGGCCACAGGGTTCTAGAATCCACCGATGTCATGTTCCCAGGCCACAGGGTTCGAGAATCAATCCTCAGTTATGTTTCCAGGCTACAGGGTTCTAGAATAAAACCTCAGTCATGTTCCCAATCCACAGGGTTCCAGAACCAAGGCTCAGTCAGGTTCCCGGGGCACAGTATTCCACAATCTAAACAGATGTCACATGCCCAGTCCCCAGGGTTCCAGAATCCACCGGTATCATGTTCCCAGGCCACAGGGTTCCAGAATCAATCCTCAGTTATGTTCCCAGGCTACAGGGTTCCAGAATAAAACCTCAGTCATGTTCCCAGTCCACAGGGTTTCAGAACCAAGGCTCAGTCAGGTTCCCGGGGCACAGTATTCCACAATCTAAACAGATGTCATGTTCCGAGGCCACAGTTTTCCAGAATCACGCCTCAGTCATGTTCCCAGGCCACAGGGATCCAGAATCAAACGTCAGTCATGTTGCCAGGCCACAGGTTTCTGCCATCAAACCTCAGTCACGTTCCCGGGCCACAGGGTTCCAGAATCAAGCCTCAGTCATTTTGCCAGGCCAGAGTGTTCCACCATCAAACCTCAGTCATGATCCCAGGCCACATGTTTCCACAATGAAACCTCAGTCATTTTCCCAGTCCAAAGGTTTCCAAAATCAAACCTCAGTCATGTTCCCAGGACACATGGTTCCAGAATCAAACCTGAGTCATGTTCGCGGGCCACAGGTTTCAACCATCAAACCTCAGTCATGTTCCCAGGACACAGGTGTCCAGAATCAAACCTCAGTCATGTTCCCAGGGCACAGGCTTCCAGAAACAAACCTCAGTCATGTTCCCAGGACAGAAGTTTCCAGAATCAACCAGATATCATGCTTCCTGGCCACAGTCTTCCAGAATCAAACCTTAGTCATGTTGCCAAGCCACAGGTTTCCACCATCAAACCTCAGACATGTTCCCAGGCCACAGGGTTCTAGAATCCACCGATTTCATGTTCCCAGGCCACAGGGTTCGAGAATCAATCCTCAGTTATGTTTCCAGGCTACAGGGTTCTAGAATAAAACCTCAGTCATGTTCCCAATCCACAGGGTTCCAGGACCAAGGCTCAGTCAGGTTCCCGGCCCACAGTATTCCACAATCTAAACAGAGGTCACATGCCCAGTCCCCAGGGTTCCAGAATCCACCGGTATCATGTTCCCAGGCCACAGGGTTCCAGAATCAATCCTCAGTTATGTTCCCAAGCTACAGGGTTCCAGAATTAAACCTCAGTCATGTTCCCAGTCCACAGGGTTTCAGAACCAAGGCTCAGTCAGGTTCCCGGGGCACAGCATTCCATAATCTAAACAGATGTCATGTTCCCAGGCCACAGTTTTCCAGAATCACGCCTCAGTCATGTTCCCAGGCCACAGGGATCCAGAATCAAACGTCAGTCATGTTGCCAGGCCACAGGTTTCTGCCATCAAACCTCAGTCACGTTCCCGGGCCACAGGGTTCCAGAATCAAGCCTCAGTCATTTTGCCAGGCCAGAGTGTTCCACCATCAAACCTCAGTCATGATCCCAGGCCACATGTTTCCACAATGAAACCTCAGTCATTTTCTCAGGCCAAAGGTTTCCAGAATCAAACCTCAGTCATATTCCCAGGACACATGGTTCCAGAATCAAACCTGAGTCATGTTCGCAGGCCACAGGTTTCAACAATCAAACATCACTCATGGTCCCAGGACACAGGTGTTCAGAATCAAACCTCAGTCATGTACCCAGGGAACAGGCTTCCAGCAACAAACCTTTGTCATATTCCCAGGACACAGGGTTCCAGAATCAAACCTCAGTCTTGTTCCCAGGACAGAAGTTTCCAGAATCAACCCGATATCATGTTTCCTGGCCACAGTCTTCCAGTATCAAACCTCAGTCATGTTGCCAGGCCACAGGGTTCCACCATCAATCCTCACTCATGTTCCCAGGCCACAGGGTTCCAGAATCAAACCGTTCTCATGTTCCTAGGCCACAGGGTTCCAGAATCTACCGATGTCATGTTAAAGGCCACAGGGTTCCAGAATCAAACCGTTCTCATGTTCCCGGGCCACAGGGTTCCAGAATCAAGCCTCAGTCATTTTGCCAGGCCAGAGTGTTCCACCATCAAACCTCAGTCATGATCCCAGGCCACATGTTTCCACAATGAAACCTCAGTCATTTTCCCAGGCCAAACGTTTCCAAAATCAAACCTCAGTCATGTTCCCAGGACACATGGTTCCAGAATCAAACCTGAATCATGTTCGCGGGCCAGAGTTTCAACCATCAAACCTCAGTCATGTTCCCAGAACACACGTGTCCAGAATCAAACCTCAGTCATGTTCCCAGGGCACAGGCTTCCAGAAACAAACCTCAGTCATGTTCCCAGGACACAAGTTTCCAGAATCAACCAGATATCATGCTTCCTGGCCACAGTCTTCCAGAATCAAACCTTAGTCATGTTGCCAAGCCACAGGTTTCCACCATCAAACCTCAGACATGTTCCCAGGCCACAGGGTTCTAGAATCCACCGATGTCATGTTCCCAGGCCACAGGGTTCGAGAATCAATCCTCAGTTATGTTTCCAGGCTACAGGGTTCTAGAATAAAACCTCAGTCATGTTCCCAATCCACAGGGTTCCAGAACCAAGGCTCAGTCAGGTTCCCGGGCCACAGTATTCCACAATCTAAACAGAGGTCACATGCCCAGTCCCCAGGGTTCCAGAATCCACCGGTATCATGTTCCCAGGCCACAGGGTTCCAGAATCAATCCTCGGTTATGTTCCCAAGCTACAGGGTTCCAGAATTAAACCTCAGTCATGTTCCCAGTCCACAGGATTTCAGAACCAAGGCTCAGTCAGGTTCCCGGGACACAGCATTCCACAATCTAAACAGATGTCATGTTCCCAGGCCACAGTTTTCCAGAATCACGCCTCAGTCATGTTCCCAGGCCACAGGGATCCAGAATCAAACGTCAGTCATGTTGCCAGGCCACAGGTTTCTGCCATCAAACCTCAGTCACGTTCCCGGGCCACAGGGTTCCAGAATCAAGCCTCAGTCATTTTGCCAGGCCAGAGTGTTCCACCATCAAACCTCAGTCATGATCCCAGGCCACATGTTTCCACAATGAAACCTCAGTCATTTTCTCAGGCCAAAGGTTTCCAGAATCAAACCTCAGTCATATTCCCAGGACACATGGTTCCAGAATCAAACCTGAGTCATGTTCGCAGGCCACAGGTTTCAACAATCAAACATCACTCATGTTCCCAGGACACAGGTGTCCAGAATCAAACCTCTGTCATGTACCCAGGGAACAGGCTTCCAGCAACAAACCTTTGTCATATTCCCAGGACACAGGGTTCCAGAATCAAACCTCAGTCTTGTTCCCAGGACAGAAGTTTCCAGAATCAACCCGATATCATGTTTCCTGGCCACAGTCTTCCAGTATCAAACCTCAGTCATGTTGCCAGGCCACAGGGTTCCACCATCAATCCTCACTCATGTTCCCAGGCCACAGGGTTCCAGAATCAAACCGTTCTCATGTTCCCAGGCCACAGGGTTCCAGAATCCACCGATGTCATGTTAAAGGCCACAGGGTTCCAGAATCAAACTGTTCTCATGTTCCCGGGCCACAGGGATCCAGAATCAATCCTCAGTCATTTTGCCAGGCCAGAGTGTTCCACCATCAAACCTCAGTCATGATCCCAGGCCACATGTTTCCACAATGAAACCTCAGTCATTTTCCCAGGCCAAAGGTTTCCAAAATCAAACCTCAGTCATGTTCCCAGGACACATGGTTCCAGAATCAAACCTGAGTCATGTTCGCGGGCCACAGGTTTCAACCATCAAACCTCAGTCATGTTCCCAGGACACAGGTGTCCAGAATCAAACCTCAGTCATGTTCCCAGGGCACAGGCTTCCAGAAACAAACCTCAGTCATGTTCCCAGGACACAAGTTTCCAGAATCAACCAGATATCATGCTTCCTGGCCACAGTCTTCCAGAATCAAACCTTAGTCATGTTGCCAAGCCACAGGTTTCCACCATCAAACCTCAGACATGTTCCCAGGCCACAGGGTTCTAGAATCCACCGATGTCATGTTCCCAGGCCACAGGGTTCGAGAATCAATCCTCAGTTATGTTTCCAGGCTACAGGGTTCTAGAATAAAACCTCAGTCATGTTCCCAATCCACAGGGTTCCAGAACCAAAGCTCAGTCAGGTTCCCGGCCCACAGTATTCCACAATCTAAACAGAGGTCACATGCCCAGTCCCCAGGGTTCCAGAATCCACCGGTATCATGTTCCCAGGCCGCAGTGTTCCAGAATCAATCCTCAGTTATGTTCCCAGGCTACAGGGTTCCAGAATAAAACCTCAGTCATGTTCCCAGTCCACAGGGTTTCAGAACCAAGGCTCAGTCAGGTTCCCGGGGCACAGTATTCCACAATCTAAACAGATGTCATGTTCCCAGGCCACAGTTTTCCAGAATCACGCCTCAGTCATGTTCCCAGGCCACAGGGATCCAGAATCAAACGTCAGTCATGTTGCCAGGCCACAGGTTTCTGCCATCAAACCTCAGTCACGTTCCCGGGCCACAGGGTTCCAGAATCAAGCCTCAGTCATTTTGCCAGGCCAGAGTGTTCCACCATCAAACCTCAGTCATGATCCCAGGCCACATGTTTCCACAATGAAACCTCAGTCATTTTCTCAGGCCAAAGGTTTCCAGAATCAAACCTCAGTCATATTCCCAGGACACATGGTTCCAGAATCAAACCTGAGTCATGTTCGCAGGCCACAGGTTACAACAATCAAACATCACTCATGTTCCCAGGACACAGGTGTCCAGAATCAAACCTCAGTCATGTACCCAGGGAACAGGCTTCCAGCAACAAACCTTTGTCATATTCCCAGGACACAGGGTTCCAGAATCAAACCTCAGTCTTGTTCCCAGTACAGAAGTTTCCAGAATCAACCCGATATCATGTATCCTGGCCACAGTCTTCCAGTATCAAACCTCAGTCATGTTGCCAGGCCACAGGGTTCCACCATCAATCCTCAGTCATGTTCCCAGGCCACAGGGTTCCAGAATCAAACCGTTCTCATGTTCCCAGGCCACAGGGTTCCAGAATCCACCGATGTCATGTTAAAGGCCACAGGGTTCCAGAATCAAACCGTTCTCATGTTCCCGGGCCACAGGGTTCCAGAATCAAGCCTCAGTCATTTTGCCAGGCCAGAGTGTTCCACCATCAAACCTCAGTCATGATCCCAGGCCACATGTTTCCACAATGAAACCTCAGTCATTTTCCCAGGCCAAAGGTTTCCAAAATCAAACCTCAGTCATGTTCCCAGGACACATGGTTCCAGAATCAAACCTGAGTCATGTTCGCGGGCCACAGGTTTCAACCATCAAACCTCAGTCATGTTCCCAGGACACAGGTGTCCAGAATCAAACCTCAGTCATGTTCCCAGGGCACAGGCTTCCAGAAACAAACCTCAGTCATTTTCCCAGGACACAAGTTTCCAGAATCAACCAGATATCATGCTTCCTGGCCACAGTCTTCCAGAATCAAACCTTAGTCATGTTGCCAAGCCACAGGTTTCCACCATCAAACCTCAGACATGTTCCCAGGCCACAGGGTTCTAGAATACACTGATGTCATGTTCCCAGGCCACAGGGTTCGAGAATCAATCCTCAGTTATGTTTCCCGGCTACAGGTTTCTAGAATAAAACCTCAGTCATGTTCCCAATCCACAGGGTTCCAGAACCAAGGCTCAGTCAGGTTCCCGGGGCACAGTATTCCGCAATCTAAACAGATGTCATGTTCCCAGGCCACAGTTTTCCAGAATCACGCCTCAGTCATGTTCCCAGGCCACAGGGATCCAGAATCAAACGTCAGTCATGTTGCCAGGCCACAGGTTTCTGCCATCAAACCTCAGTCACGTTCCCGGGCCACAGGGTTCCAGAATCAAGCCTCAGTCATTTTGCCAGGCCAGAGTGTTCCACCATCAAACCTCAGTCATGATCCCAGGCCACATGTTTCCACAATGAAACCTCAGTCATTTTCTCAGGCCAAAGGTTTCCAGAATCAAACCTCAGTCATATTCCCAGGACACATGGTTCCAGAATCAAACCTGAGTCATGTTCGCAGGCCACAGGTTTCAACAATCAATCATCACTCATGTTCCCAGGACACAGGTGTCCAGAATCAAGCCTCAGTCATGTACCCAGGGAACAGGCTTCCAGCAACAAACCTTTGTCATATTCCCAGGACACAGGGTTCCAGAATCAAACCTCAGTCTTGTTCCCAGGACAGAAGTTTCCAGAATCAACCCGATATCATGTTTCCTGGCCACAGTCTTCCAGTAACAAACTCAGTCATGTTGCCAGGCCACAGGTTTCCACCATCAATCCTCACTCATGTTCCCAGGCCACAGGGTTCCAGAATCAAACCGTTCTCATGTTCCCAGGCCACAGGGTTCCAGAATCCACCGATGTCATGTTAAAGGCCACAGGGTTCCAGACTCAAACCGTTCTCATGTTCCCGGGCCACAGGGTTCCAGAATCAAGCCTCAGTCATTTTGCCAGGCCAGAGTGTTCCACCATCAAACCTCAGTCATGATCCCAGGCCACATGTTTCCACAATGAAACCTCAGTCATTTTCCCAGGCCAAAGGTTTCCAAAATCAAACCTCAGTCATGTTCCCAGGACACATGGCTCCAGAATCAAACCTGAGTCATGTGTGCGGGCCACAGGTTTCAACCATCAAACCTCAGTCATGTTCCCAGGACACAGGTGTCCAGAATCAAACCTCAGTCATGTTCCCAGGGCACAGGCTTCCAGAAACAAACCTCAGTCATGTTCCCAGGACACAAGTTTCCAGAATCAACCAGATATCATGCTTCCTGGCCACAGTCTTCCAGAATCAAACCTTAGTCATGTTGCCAAGCCACAGGTTTCCACCATCAAACCTCAGACATGTTCCCAGGCCACAGGGTTCTAGAATCCACCGATGTCATGTTCCCAGGCCACAGGGTTCGAGAATCAATCCTCAGTTATGTTTCCAGGCTACAGGGTTCTAGAATAAAACCTCAGTCATGTTCCCAATCCACAGGGTTCCAGAACCAAGGCTCAGTCAGGTTCCCGGGGCACAGTATTCCACAATCTAAACAGATGTCACATGCCCAGTCCCCAGGGTTCCAGAATCCACCGGTATCATCTTCCCAGGCCACAGGGTTCCAGAATCAATCCTCAGTTATGTTCCCAGGCTACAGGGTTCCAGAATAAAACCTCAGTCATGTTAACAGTCCACAGGGTTTCAGAACCAAGGCTCAGTCAGGTTCCCGGGGCACAGTATTCCACAATCTAAACAGATGTCATGTTCCGAGGCCACAGTTTTCCAGAATCACGCCTCAGTCATGTTCCCAGGCCACAGGGATCCAGAATCAAACGTCAGTCATGTTGCCAGGCCACAGGTTTCTGCCATCAAACCTCAGTCACGTTCCCGGGCCACAGGGTTCCAGAATCAAGCCTCAGTCATTTTGCCAGGCCAGAGTGTTCCACCATCAAACCTCAGTCATGATCCCAGGCCACATGTTTCCACAATGAAACCTCAGTCATTTTCTCAGGCCAAAGGTTTCCAGAATCAAACCTCAGTCATATTCCCAGGACACATGGTTCCAGAATCAAACCTGAGTCATGTTCGCAGGCCACAGGTTTCAACAATCAAACATCACTCATGTTCCCAGGACACAGGTGTCCAGAATCAAGCCTCAGTCATGTACCCAGGGAGCAGGCTTCCAACAACAAACCTTTGTCATATTCCCAGGACACAGGGTTCCAGAATCAAACCTCAGTCTTGTTCCCAGGACAGAAGTTTCCAGAATCAACCCGATATCATGTTTCCTGGCCACAGTCTTCCAGTATCAAACCTCAGTTATGTTGCCAGGCCACAGGGTTCCACCATCAATCATCACTCATGTTCCCAGGCCACAGGGTTCCAGAATCAAACCGTTCTCATGTTCCCAGGCCACAGGGTTCCAGAATCCACCGATGTCATGTTAAAGGCCACAGGGTTCCAGAATCAAACCGTTCTCATGTTCCCGGGCCACAGGGTTCCAGAATCAAGCCTCAGTCATTTTGCCAGACCAGAGTGTTCCACCATCAAACCTCAGTCATGATCCCAGGCCACATGTTTCCACAATGAAACCTCAGTCATTTTCCCAGGCCAAAGGTTTCCAAAATCAAACCTCAGTCATGTTCCCAGGACACATGGTTCCAGAATCAAACCTGAGTCATGTTCGCGGGCCACAGGTTTCAACCATCAAACCTCAGTCATGTTCCCAGGACATAGGTGTCCAGAATCAAACCTCAGTCATGTTCCCAGGGCACAGGCTTCCAGAAACAAACCTCAGTCATGTTCCCAGGACACAACTTTCCAGAATCAACCAGATATCATGCTTCCTGGCCACAGTCTTCCAGAATCAAACCTTAGTCATGTTGCCAAGCCACAGGTTTCCACCATCAAACCTCAGACATGTTCCCAGGCCACAGGGTTCTAGAATACACTGATGTCATGTTCCCAGGCCACAGGGTTCGAGAATCAATCCTCAGTTATGTTTCCCGGCTACAGGGTTCTAGAATAAAACCTCAGTCATGTTCCCAATCCACAGGGTTCCAGAACCAAGGCTCAGTCAGGTTCCCGGGGCACAGTATTCCGCAATCTAAACAGATGTCACATGCCCAGTCCCCAGGGTTCCAGAATCCACCGGTATCATGTTCCCAGGCCACAGGGTTCCAGAATCAATCCTCAGTTATGTTCCCAGGCTACAGGGTTCCAGAATAAAACCTCAGTCATGTTCCCAGTCCACAGGGTTTCAGAACCAAGGCTCAGTCAGGTTCCCGGGGCACAGTATTCCACAATCTAAACAGATGTCATGTTCCGAGGCCACAGTTTTCCAGAATCACGCCTCAGTCATGTTCCCAGGCCACAGGGATCCAGAATCAAACGTCAGTCATGTTGCCAGGCCACAGGTTTCTGCCATCAAACCTCAGTCACGTTCCCGGGCCACAGGGTTCCAGAATCAAGCCTCAGTCATTTTGCCAGGCCAGAGTGTTCCACCATCAAACCTCAGTCATGATCCCAGGCCACATGTTTCCACAATGAAACCTCAGTCATTTTCCCAGGCCAAAGGTTTCCAAAATCAAACCTCAGTCATGTTCCCAGGACACATGGTTCCAGAATCAAACCTGAGTCATGTTCGCGGGCCACAGGTTTCAACCATCAAACCTCAGTCATGTTCCCAGGACACAGGTGTCCAGAATCAAACCTCAGTCATGTTCCCAGGGCACAGGCTTCCAGAAACAAACCTCAGTCATGTTCCCAGGACACAAGATTCCAGAATCAAACAGATATCATGCTTCCTGGCCACAGTCTTCCAGAATCAAACCTTAGTCATGTTGCCAAGCCACAGGTTTCCACCATCAAACCTCAGACATGTTCCTAGGCCTAAGGTTTCTAGAATCCACCGATGTCATGTTCCCAGGCCACAGGGTTCGAGAATCAAGCCTCAGTTATGTTTCCCGGCTACAGGGTTCTAGAATAAAACCTCAGTCATGTTCCCAATCCACAGGGTTCCAGAACCAAGGCTCAGTCAGGTTCCCGGGGCACAGTATTCCACAATCTAAACAGATGTCACATGCCCAGTCCCCAGGGTTCCAGAATCCATCGGTATCATGTTCCCAGGCCACAGGGTTCCAGAATCATTCCTCAGTTATGTTCCCAGGCTACAGGGTTCCAGAATAAAACCTCAGTCATGTTCCCAGTCCACAGGGTTTCAGAACCAAGGCTCAGTCAGATTCCCGGGGCACAGTATTCCACAATCTAAACAGATGTCATGTTCCCAGGCCACAGTTTTCCAGAATCACACCTCAGTCATGTTCCCAGGCCACAGGGATCCAGAATCAAACGTCAGTCATGTTGCCAGGCCACAGGTTTTTGCCATCAAACCTCAGTCACGTTCCCGGGCCACAGGGTTCCAGAATCAAGCCTCAGTCATTTTGCCAGGCCAGAGTGTTCCACCATCAAACCTCATTCATGATCCCAGGCCACATGTTTCCACAATGAAACCTCAGTCATTTTCTCAGGCCAAAGGTTTCCAGAATCAAACCTCAGTCATATTCCCAGGACACATGGTTCCAGAATCAAACCTGAGTCATGTTCGCAGGCCACAGGTTTCAACAATCAAACATCACTCATGTTCCCAGGACACAGGTGTCCAGAATCAAGCCTCAGTCATGTACCCAGGGAACAGGCTTCCAGCAACAAACCTTTGTCATATTCCCAGGACACAGGGTTCCAGAATCAAACCTCAGTCTTGTTCCCAGGACAGAAGTTTCCAGAATCAACCCGATATCATGTTTCCTGGCCACAGTCTTCCAGTATCAAACCTCAGTCATGTTGCCAGGCCACAGGGTTCCACCATCAATCCTCACTCATGTTCCCAGGCCACAGGGTTCCAGAATCAAACCGTTCTCATGTTCCCAGGCCACAGGGTTCCAGAATCCACCGATGTCATGTTAAAGGCCACAGGGTTCCAGAATCAAACCGTTCTCATGTTCCCGGGCCACA
Source organism: Balaenoptera physalus (assembly GCF_965194825.1). NCBI lineage: Eukaryota > Metazoa > Chordata > Mammalia > Artiodactyla > Balaenopteridae > Balaenoptera > Balaenoptera physalus. Next base: position 445,709 of record NW_028126442.1, on the reverse strand, counting down.
GGGTTCCAGAATCAAGCCTCAGTCATTTTGCCAGGCCAGAGTGTTCCACCATCAAACCTCAGTCATGATCCCAGGCCACATGTTTCCACAATGAAACCTCAGTCATTTTCCCAGGCCAAAGGTTTCCAAAATCAAACCTCAGTCATGTTCCCAGGACACACGGTTCCAGAATCAAACCCGAGTCATGTTCGCGGGCCACAGGTTTCAACCATCAAACCTCAGTCATGTTCCCAGGACACAGGTGTCCAGAATCAAACCTCAGTCATGTTCCCAGGGCACAGGCTTCCAGAAACAAACCTCAGTCATGTTCCCAGGACACAAGTTTCCAGAATCAACCAGATATCATGCTTCCTGGCCACAGTCTTCCAGAATCAAACCTTAGTCATGTTGCCAAGCCACAGGTTTCCACCATCAAACCTCAGACATGTTCCCAGGCCACAGGGTTCTAGAATACACTGATGTCATGTTCCCAGGCCACAGGGTTCGAGAATCAATCCTCAGTTATGTTTCCCGGCTACAGGGTTCTAGAATAAAACCTCAGTCATGTTCCCAATCCACAGGGTTCCAGAACCAAGGCTCAGTCAGGTTCCCGGGGCATAGTATTCCACAATCTAAACAGATGTCACATGCCCAGTCCCCAGGGTTCCAGAATCCACCGGTATCATGTTCCCAGGCCACAGGGTTCCAGAATCAATCCTCAGTTATGTTCCCAGGCTACAGGGTTCCAGAATAAATCCTCAGTCATGTTCCCAGTCCAGAGGGTTTCAGAACCAAGGCTCAGTCAGGTTTCCGGGGCACAGTATTCCACAATCTAAACAGATGTCATGTTCCCAGGCCACAGTTTTCCAGAATCACGCCTCAGTCATGTTCCCAGGCAACAGGGATCCAGAATCAAACGTCAGTCATGTTGCCAGGCCACAGGTTTCTACCATCAAACCTCAGTCACGTTCCCGGGCCACAGGGTTCCAGAATCAAGCCTCAGTCATTTTGCCAGGCCAGAGTGTTCCACCATCAAACCTCAGTCATGATCCCAGGCCACATGTTTCCACAATGAAACCTCAGTCATTTTCCCAGGCCAAAGGTTTCCAAAATCAAACCTCAGTCATGTTCCCAGGACACATGGTTCCAGAATCAAACCTGAGTCATGTTCGCGGGCCACAGGTTTCAACCATCAAACCTCAGTCATGTTCCCAGGACACAGGTGTCCAGAATCAAACCTCAGTCATGTTCCCAGGGCACAGGCTTCCAGAAACAAACCTCAGTCATGTTCCCAGGACACAAGATTCCAGAATCAACCAGATATCATGCTTCCTGGCCACAGTCTTCCAGAATCAAACCTTAGTCATGTTGCCAAGCCACAGGTTTCCACCATCAAACCTCAGACATGTTCCCAGGCCACAGGTTTCTAGAATCCACCGATGTCATGTTCCCAGGCCACAGGGTTCGAGAATCAAGCCTCAGTTATGTTTCCCGGCTACAGGGTTCTAGAATAAAACCTCAGTCATGTTCCCAATCCACAGGGTTCCAGAACCAAGGCTCAGTCAGGTTCCCGGGGCACAGTATTCCACAATCTAAACAGATGTCACATGCCCAGTCCCCAGGGTTCCAGAATCCATCGGTATCATGTTCCCAGGCCACAGGGTTCCAGAATCATTCCTCAGTTATGTTCCCAGGCTACAGGGTTCCAGAATAAAACCTCAGTCATGTTCCCAGTCCACAGGGTTTCAGAACCAAGGCTCAGTCAGGTTCGCAGGCCACAGGTTTCAACAATCAAACCTCAGTCATGTTCCCAGGACACAGGTGTGCAGAATCAAACCTCAGTCATGTTCCCAGGGAACAGGCTTCCAGAAACAAACCTCAGTCATGTTCCCAGGACACAGGGTTCCAGATTCAAACCACAGTCATATTCCCAGGCCAGAAGGTTCCACAATCAATCCTCAGCCATGTTCCTAGGCCACAGGGTTCCAGAATCCACCGATGTCATGTTAAAGGCCACAGGGTTCCAGAATCAAACCGTTCTCATGTTCCCGGGCCACAGGGTTCCAGAATCAAGCCTCAGTCATTTTGCCAGGCCAGAGTGTTCCACCATCAAACCTCAGTCATGATCCCAGGCCACATGTTTCCACAATGAAACCTCAGTCATTTTCTCAGGCCAAAGGTTTCCAGAATCAAACCTCAGTCATATTCCCAGGACACATGGTTCCAGAATCAAACCTGAGTCATGTTCGCAGGCCACAGGTTTCAACAATCAAACATCACTCATGTTCCCAGGACACAGGTGTCCAGAATCAAGCCTCAGTCATGTACCCAGGGAGCAGGCTTCCAACAACAAACCTTTGTCATATTCCCAGGACACAGGGTTCCAGAATCAAACCTCAGTCTTGTTCCCAGGACAGAAGTTTCCAGAATCAACCCGATATCATGTTCCTGGCCACAGTCTTCCAGTATCAAACCTCAGTTATGTTGCCAGGCCACAGGGTTCCACCATCAATCCTCACTCATGTTCCCAGGCCACAGGGTTCCAGAATCAAACCGTTCTCATGTTCCCAGGCCACAGGGTTCCAGAATCCACCGATGTCATGTTAAAGGCCACAGGGTTCCAGAATCAAACCGTTCTCATGTTCCCGGGCCACAGGGTTCCAGAATCAAGCCTCAGTCATTTTGCCAGGCCAGAGTGTTCCACCATCAAACCTCAGTCATGATCCCAGGCCACATGTTTCCACAATGAAACCTCAGTCATTTTCCCAGGCCAAAGGTTTCCAAAATCAAACCTCAGTCATGTTCCCAGGACACACGGTTCCAGAATCAAACCCGAGTCATGTTCGCGGGCCACAGGTTTCAACCATCAAACCTCAGTCATGTTCCCAGGACACAGGTGTCCAGAATCAAACCTCAGTCATGTTCCCAGGGCACAGGCTTCCAGAAACAAACCTCAGTCATGTTCCCAGGACACAAGTTTCCAGAATCAACCAGATATCATGCTTCCTGGCCACAGTCTTCCAGAATCAAACCTTAGTCATGTTGCCAAGCCACAGGTTTCCACCATCAAACCTCAGACATGTTCCCAGGCCACAGGGTTCTAGAATACACTGATGTCATGTTCCCAGGCCACAGGGTTCGAGAATCAATCCTCAGTTATGTTTCCCGGCTACAGGGTTCTAGAATAAAACCTCAGTCATGTTCCCAATCCACAGGGTTCCAGAACCAAGGCTCAGTCAGGTTCCCGGGGCATAGTATTCCACAATCTAAACAGATGTCACATGCCCAGTCCCCAGGGTTCCAGAATCCACCGGTATCATGTTCCCAGGCCACAGGGTTCCAGAATCAATCCTCAGTTATGTTCCCAGGCTACAGGGTTCCAGAATAAATCCTCAGTCATGTTCCCAGTCCAGAGGGTTTCAGAACCAAGGCTCAGTCAGGTTTCCGGGGCACAGTATTCCACAATCTAAACAGATGTCATGTTCCCAGGCCACAGTTTTCCAGAATCACGCCTCAGTCATGTTCCCAGGCAACAGGGATCCAGAATCAAACGTCAGTCATGTTGCCAGGCCACAGGTTTCTACCATCAAACCTCAGTCACGTTCCCGGGCCACAGGGTTCCAGAATCAAGCCTCAGTCATTTTGCCAGGCCAGAGTGTTCCACCATCAAACCTCAGTCATGATCCCAGGCCACATGTTTCCACAATGAAACCTCAGTCATTTTCCCAGGCCAAAGGTTTCCAAAATCAAACCTCAGTCATGTTCCCAGGACACATGGTTCCAGAATCAAACCTGAGTCATGTTCGCGGGCCACAGGTTTCAACCATCAAACCTCAGTCATGTTCCCAGGACACAGGTGTCCAGAATCAAACCTCAGTCATGTTCCCAGGGCACAGGCTTCCAGAAACAAACCTCAGTCATGTTCCCAGGACACAAGATTCCAGAATCAACCAGATATCATGCTTCCTGGCCACAGTCTTCCAGAATCAAACCTTAGTCATGTTGCCAAGCCACAGGTTTCCACCATCAAACCTCAGACATGTTCCCAGGCCACAGGTTTCTAGAATCCACCGATGTCATGTTCCCAGGCCACAGGGTTCGAGAATCAAGCCTCAGTTATGTTTCCCGGCTACAGGGTTCTAGAATAAAACCTCAGTCATGTTCCCAATCCACAGGGTTCCAGAACCAAGGCTCAGTCAGGTTCCCGGGGCACAGTATTCCACAATCTAAACAGATGTCACATGCCCAGTCCCCAGGGTTCCAGAATCCATCGGTATCATGTTCCCAGGCCACAGGGTTCCAGAATCATTCCTCAGTTATGTTCCCAGGCTACAGGGTTCCAGAATAAAACCTCAGTCATGTTCCCAGTCCACAGGGTTTCAGAACCAAGGCTCAGTCAGGTTCGCAGGCCACAGGTTTCAACAATCAAACCTCAGTCATGTTCCCAGGACACAGGTGTGCAGAATCAAACCTCAGTCATGTTCCCAGGGAACAGGCTTCCAGAAACAAACCTCAGTCATGTTCCCAGGACACAGGGTTCCAGATTCAAACCACAGTCATATTCCCAGGCCAGAAGGTTCCACAATCAATCCTCAGCCATGTTCCTAGGCCACAGGGTTCCAGAATCCACCGATGTCATGTTAAAGGCCACAGGGTTCCAGAATCAAACCGTTCTCATGTTCCCGGGCCACAGGGTTCCAGAATCAAGCCTCAGTCATTTTGCCAGGCCAGAGTGTTCCACCATCAAACCTCAGTCATGATCCCAGGCCACATGTTTCCACAATGAAACCTCAGTCATTTTCTCAGGCCAAAGGTTTCCAGAATCAAACCTCAGTCATATTCCCAGGACACATGGTTCCAGAATCAAACCTGAGTCATGTTCGCAGGCCACAGGTTTCAACAATCAAACATCACTCATGTTCCCAGGACACAGGTGTCCAGAATCAAGCCTCAGTCATGTACCCAGGGAGCAGGCTTCCAACAACAAACCTTTGTCATATTCCCAGGACACAGGGTTCCAGAATCAAACCTCAGTCTTGTTCCCAGGACAGAAGTTTCCAGAATCAACCCGATATCATGTTCCTGGCCACAGTCTTCCAGTATCAAACCTCAGTTATGTTGCCAGGCCACAGGGTTCCACCATCAATCCTCACTCATGTTCCCAGGCCACAGGGTTCCAGAATGAAACCGTTCTCATGTTCCCAGGCCACAGGGTTCCAGAATCCACCGATGTCATGTTAAAGGCCACAGGGTTCCAGAATCAAACCGTTCTCATGTTCCCGGGCCACAGGGATCCAGAATCAAGCCTCAGTCATTTTGCCAGGCCAGAGTGTTCCACCATCAAACCTCAGTCATGATCCCAGGCCACATGTTTCCACAATGAAACCTCAGTCATTTTCCCAGGCCAAAGGTTTCCAAAATCAAACCTCAGTCATGTTCCCAGGACACATGGTTCCAGAATCAAACCCGAGTCATGTTCGCAGGCCACAGGTTTCAACCATCAAACCTCAGTCATGTTCCCAGGACACAGGTGTCCAGAATCAAACCTCAGTCATGTTCCCAGGGCACAGGCTTCCAGAAACTAACCTCAGTCATGTTCCCAGGACACAAGTTTCCAGAATCAACCAGATATCATGCTTCCTGGCCACAGTCTTCCAGAATCAAACCTTAGTCATGTTGCCAAGCCACAGGTTTCCACCATCAAACCTCAGACATGTTCCCAGGCCACAGGGTTCTAGAATCCACCGATGTCATGTTCCCAGGCCACAGGGTTCGAGAATCAATCCTCAGTTATGTTTCCCGGCTACAGGGTTCTAGAATAAAACCTCAGTCATGTTCCCAATCCACAGGGTTTCAGAACCAAGGCTCAGTCAGGTTCCCGGGGCACAGTATTCCACAATCTAAACAGATGTCATGTTCCGAGGCCACAGTTTTCCAGAATCACGCCTCAGTCATGTTCCCAGGCCACAGGGATCCAGAATCAAACGTCAGTCATGTTGCCAGGCCACAGGTTTCTGCCATCAAACCTCAGTCACGTTCCCGGGCCACAGGGTTCCAGAATCAAGCCTCAGTCATTTTGCCAGGCCAGAGTGTTCCACCATCAAACCTCAGTCATGATCCCAGGCCACATGTTTCCACAATGAAACCTCAGTCATTTTCTCAGGCCAAAGGTTTCCAGAATCAAACCTCAGTCATATTCCCAGGACACATGGTTCCAGAATCAAACCTGAGTCATGTTCGCAGGCCACAGGTTTCAACAATCAAACATCACTCATGGTCCCAGTACACAGGTGTCCAGAATCAAGCCTCAGTCATGTACCCAGGGAGCAGGCTTCCAACAACAAACCTTTGTCATATTCCCAGGACACAGGGTTCCAGAATCAAACCTCAGTCTTGTTCCCAGGACAGAAGTTTCCAGAATCAACCCGATATCATGTTTCCTGGCCACAGTCTTCCAGTATCAAACCTCAGTTATGTTGCCAGGCCACAGGGTTCCACCATCAATCCTCACTCATGTTCCCAGGCCACAGGGTTCCAGAATCAAACCGTTGTCATGTTCCCAGGCCACAGGGTTCCAGAATCCACCGATGTCATGTAAAGGCCACAGGGTTCCAGAATCAAACCGTTCTCATGTTCCCGGGCCACATGGTTCCAAAATCAAGCCTCAGTCATTTTGCCAGACCAGAGTGTTCCACCATCAAACCTCAGTCATGATCCCAGGCCACATGTTTCCACAATGAAACCTCAGTCATTTTCCCAGGCCAAAGGTTTCCAAAATCAAACCTCAGTCATGTTCCCAGGACACATGGTTCCAGAATCAAACCTGAGTCATGTTCGCGGGCCACAGGTTTCAACCATCAAACCTCAGTCATGTTCCCAGGACACAGGTGTCCAGAATCAAACCTCAGTCATGTTCCCAGGGCACAGGCTTCCAGAAACAAACCTCAGTCATGTTCCCAGGACACAAGTTTCCAGAATCAACCAGATATCATGCTTCCTGGCCACAGTCTTCCAGAATCAAACCTTAGTCATGTTGCCAAGCCACAGGTTTCCACCATCAAACCTCAGACATGTTCCCAGGCCACAGGGTTCTAGAATCCACCGATGTCATGTTCCCAGGCCACAGGGTTCGAGAATCAATCCTCAGTTATGTTTCCAGGCTACAGGGTTCTAGAATAAAACCTCAGTCATGTTCCCAATCCACAGGGTTCCAGAACCAAGGCTCAGTCAGGTTCCCGGGCCACAGTATTCCACAATCTAAACAGAGGTCACATGCCCAGTCCCCAGGGTTCCAGAATCCACCGGTATCAGGTTCCCAGGCCACAGGGTTCCAGAATCAATCCTCGGTTATGTTCCCAAGCTACAGGGTTCCAGAATTAAACCTCAGTCATGTTCCCAGTCCACAGGATTTCAGAACCAAGGCTCAGTCAGGTTCCCGGGACACAGCATTCCACAATCTAAACAGATGTCATGTTCCCAGGCCACAGTTTTCCAGAATCACGCCTCAGTCATGTTCCCAGGCCACAGGGATCCAGAATCAAACGTCAGTCATGTTGCCAGGCCACAGGTTTCTGCCATCAAACCTCAGTCACGTTCCCGGGCCACAGGGTTCCAGAATCAAGCCTCAGTCATTTTGCCAGGCCAGAGTGTTCCACCATCAAACCTCAGTCATGATCCCAGGCCACATGTTTCCACAATGAAACCTCAGTCATTTTCTCAGGCCAAAGGTTTCCAGAATCAAACCTCAGTCATATTCCCAGGACACATGGTTCCAGAATCAAACCTGAGTCATGTTCGCAGGCCACAGGTTTCAACAATCAAACATCACTCATGTTCCCAGGACACAGGTGTCCAGAATCAAACCTCTGTCATGTACCCAGGGAACAGGCTTCCAGCAACAAACCTTTGTCATATTCCCAGGACACAGGGTTCCAGAATCAAACCTCAGTCTTGTTCCCAGGACAGAAGTTTCCAGAATCAACCCGATATCATGTTTCCTGGCCACAGTCTTCCAGTATCAAACCTCAGTCATGTTGCCAGGCCACAGGGTTCCACCATCAATCCTCACTCATGTTCCCAGGCCACAGGGTTCCAGAATCAAACCGTTCTCATGTTCCCAGGCCACAGGGTTCCAGAATCCACCGATGTCATGTTAAAGGCCACAGGGTTCCAGAATCAAACTGTTCTCATGTTCCCGGGCCACAGGGATCCAGAATCAATCCTCAGTCATTTTGCCAGGCCAGAGTGTTCCACCATCAAACCTCAGTCATGATCCCAGGCCACATGTTTCCACAATGAAACCTCAGTCATTTTCCCAGGCCAAAGGTTTCCAAAATCAAACCTCAGTCATGTTCCCAGGACACATGGTTCCAGAATCAAACCTGAGTCATGTTCGCGGGCCACAGGTTTCAACCATCAAACCTCAGTCATGTTCCCAGGACACAGTTGTCCAGAATCAAACCTCAGTCATGTTCCCAGGGCACAGGCTTCCAGAAACAAACCTCAGTCATGTTCCCAGGACACAAGTTTCCAGAATCAACCAGATATCATGCTTCCTGGCCACAGTCTTCCAGAATCAAACCTTAGTCATGTTGCCAAGCCACAGGTTTCCACCATCAAACCTCAGACATGTTCCCAGGCCACAGGGTTCTAGAATCCACCGATGTCATGTTCCCAGGCCACAGGGTTCGAGAATCAATCCTCAGTTATGTTTCCAGGCTACAGGGTTCTAGAATAAAACCTCAGTCATGTTCCCAATCCACAGGGTTCCAGAACCAAAGCTCAGTCAGGTTCCCGGCCCACAGTATTCCACAATCTAAACAGAGGTCACATGCCCAGTCCCCAGGGTTCCAGAATCCACCGGTATCATGTTCCCAGGCCGCAGTGTTCCAGAATCAATCCTCAGTTATGTTCCCAGGCTACAGGGTTCCAGAATAAAACCTCAGTCATGTTCCCAGTCCACAGGGTTTCAGAACCAAGGCTCAGTCAGGTTCCCGGGGCACAGTATTCCACAATCTAAACAGATGTCATGTTCCCAGGCCACAGTTTTCCAGAATCACGCCTCAGTCATGTTCCCAGGCCACAGGGATCCAGAATCAAACGTCAGTCATGTTGCCAGGCCACAGGTTTCTGCCATCAAACCTCAGTCACGTTCCCGGGCCACAGGGTTCCAGAATCAAGCCTCAGTCATTTTGCCAGGCCAGAGTGTTCCACCATCAAACCTCAGTCATGATCCCAGGCCACATGTTTCCACAATGAAACCTCAGTCATTTTCTCAGGCCAAAGGTTTCCAGAATCAAACCTCAGTCATATTCCCAGGACACATGGTTCCAGAATCAAACCTGAGTCATGTTCGCAGGCCACAGGTTACAACAATCAAACATCACTCATGTTCCCAGGACACAGGTGTCCAGAATCAAACCTCAGTCATGTACCCAGGGAACAGGCTTCCAGCAACAAACCTTTGTCATATTCCCAGGACACAGGGTTCCAGAATCAAACCTCAGTCTTGTTCCCAGTACAGAAGTTTCCAGAATCAACCCGATATCATGTATCCTGGCCACAGTCTTCCAGTATCAAACCTCAGTCATGTTGCCAGGCCACAGGGTTCCACCATCAATCCTCAGTCATGTTCCCAGGCCACAGGGTTCCAGAATCAAACCGTTCTCATGTTCCCAGGCCACAGGGTTCCAGAATCCACCGATGTCATGTTAAAGGCCACAGGGTTCCAGAATCAAACCGTTCTCATGTTCCCGGGCCACAGGGTTCCAGAATCAAGCCTCAGTCATTTTGCCAGGCCAGAGTGTTCCACCATCAAACCTCAGTCATGATCCCAGGCCACATGTTTCCACAATGAAACCTCAGTCATTTTCCCAGGCCAAAGGTTTCCAAAATCAAACCTCAGTCATGTTCCCAGGACACATGGTTCCAGAATCAAACCTGAGTCATGTTCGCGGGCCACAGGTTTCAACCATCAAACCTCAGTCATGTTCCCAGGACACAGGTGTCCAGAATCAAACCTCAGTCATGTTCCCAGGGCACAGGCTTCCAGAAACAAACCTCAGTCATTTTCCCAGGACACAAGTTTCCAGAATCAACCAGATATCATGCTTCCTGGCCACAGTCTTCCAGAATCAAACCTTAGTCATGTTGCCAAGCCACAGGTTTCCACCATCAAACCTCAGACATGTTCCCAGGCCACAGGGTTCTAGAATACACTGATGTCATGTTCCCAGGCCACAGGGTTCGAGAATCAATCCTCAGTTATGTTTCCCGGCTACAGGTTTCTAGAATAAAACCTCAGTCATGTTCCCAATCCACAGGGTTCCAGAACCAAGGCTCAGTCAGGTTCCCGGGGCACAGTATTCCGCAATCTAAACAGATGTCATGTTCCCAGGCCACAGTTTTCCAGAATCACGCCTCAGTCATGTTCCCAGGCCACAGGGATCCAGAATCAAACGTCAGTCATGTTGCCAGGCCACAAGTTTCTGCCATCAAACCTCAGTCACGTTCCCGGGCCACAGGGTTCCAGAATCAAGCCTCAGTCATTTTGCCAGGCCAGAGTGTTCCACCATCAAACCTCAGTCATGATCCCAGGCCACATGTTTCCACAATGAAACCTCAGTCATTTTCTCAGGCCAAAGGTTTCCAGAATCAAACCTCAGTCATATTCCCAGGACACATGGTTCCAGAATCAAACCTGAGTCATGTTCGCAGGCCACAGGTTTCAACAATCAAACATCACTCATGTTCCCAGGACACAGGTGTCCAGAATCAAGCCTCAGTCATGTACCCAGGGAACAGGCTTCCAGCAACAAACCTTTGTCATATTCCCAGGACACAGGGTTCCAGAATCAAACCTCAGTCTTGTTCCCAGGACAGAAGTTTCCAGAATCAACCCGATATCATGTTTCCTGGCCACAGTCTTCCAGTAACAAACTCAGTCATGTTGCCAGGCCACAGGTTTCCACCATCAATCCTCACTCATGTTCCCAGGCCACAGGGTTCCAGAATCAAACCGTTCTCATGTTCCCAGGCCACAGGGTTCCAGAATCCACCGATGTCATGTTAAAGGCCACAGGGTTCCAGACTCAAACCGTTCTCATGTTCCCGGGCCACAGGGTTCCAGAATCAAGCCTCAGTCATTTTGCCAGGCCAGAGTGTTCCACCATCAAACCTCAGTCATGATCCCAGGCCACATGTTTCCACAATGAAACCTCAGTCATTTTCCCAGGCCAAAGGTTTCCAAAATCAAACCTCAGTCATGTTCCCAGGACACATGGCTCCAGTATCAAACCTGAGTCATGTGTGCGGGCCACAGGTTTCAACCATCAAACCTCAGTCATGTTCCCAGGACACAGGTGTCCAGAATCAAACCTCAGTCATGTTCCCAGGGCACAGGCTTCCAGAAACAAACCTCAGTCATGTTCCCAGGACACAAGTTTCCAGAATCAACCAGATATCATGCTTCCTGGCCACAGTCTTCCAGAATCAAACCTTAGTCATGTTGCCAAGCCACAGGTTTCCACCATCAAACCTCAGACATGTTCCCAGGCCACAGGGTTCTAGAATCCACCGATGTCATGTTCCCAGGCCACAGGGTTCGAGAATCAATCCTCAGTTATGTTTCCAGGCTACAGGGTTCTAGAATAAAACCTCAGTCATGTTCCCAATCCACAGGGTTCCAGAACCAAGGCTCAGTCAGGTTCCCGGGGCACAGTATTCCACAATCTAAACAGATGTCACAAGCCCAGTCCCCAGGGTTCCAGAATCCACCGGTATCATCTTCCCAGGCCACAGGGTTCCAGAATCAATCCTCAGTTATGTTCCCAGGCTACAGGGTTCCAGAATAAAACCTCAGTCATGTTAACAGTCCACAGGGTTTCAGAACCAAGGCTCAGTCAGGTTCCCGGGGCACAGTATTCCACAATCTAAACAGATGTCATGTTCCGAGGCCACAGTTTTCCAGAATCACGCCTCAGTCAGGTTCCCAGGCCACAGGGATCCAGAATCAAACGTCAGTCATGTTGCCAGGCCACAGGTTTCTGCCATCAAACCTCAGTCACGTTCCCGGGCCACAGGGTTCCAGAATCAAGCCTCAGTCATTTTGCCAGGCCAGAGTGTTCCACCATCAAACCTCAGTCATGATCCCAGGCCACATGTTTCCACAATGAAACCTCAGTCATTTTCTCAGGCCAAAGGTTTCCAGAATCAAACCTCAGTCATATTCCCAGGACACATGGTTCCAGAATCAAACCTGAGTCATGTTCGCAGGCCACAGGTTTCAACAATCAAACATCACTCATGTTCCCAGGACACAGGTGTCCAGAATCAAGCCTCAGTCATGTACCCAGGCAGCAGGCTTCCAACAACAAACCTTTGTCATATTCCCAGGACACAGGGTTCCAGAATCAAACCTCAGTCTTGTTCCCAGGACAGAAGTTTCCAGAATCAACCCGATATCATGTTTCCTGGCCACAGTCTTCCAGTATCAAACCTCAGTTATGTTGCCAGGCCACAGGGTTCCACCATCAATCATCACTCATGTTCCCAGGCCACAGGGTTCCAGAATCAAACCGTTCTCATGTTCCCAGGCCACAGGGTTCCAGAATCCACCGATGTCATGTTAAAGGCCACAGGGTTCCAGAATCAAACCGTTCTCATGTTCCCGGGCCACAGGGTTCCAGAATCAAGCCTCAGTCATTTTGCCAGACCAGAGTGTTCCACCATCAAACCTCAGTCATGATCCCAGGCCACATGTTTCCACAATGAAACCTCAGTCATTTTCCCAGGCCAAAGGTTTCCAAAATCAAACCTCAGTCATGTTCCCAGGCCACAGGGTTCCAGAATCAATCCTCAGTTATGTTCCCAGGCTACAGGGTTCCAGAATAAAACCTCAGTCATGTTCCCAGTCCACAGGGTTTCAGAACCAAGGCTCAGTCAGGTTCCCGGGGCACAGTATTCCACAATCTAAACAGATGTCATGTTCCGAGGCCACAGTTTTCCAGAATCACGCCTCAGTCATGTTCCCAGGCCACAGGGATCCAGAATCAAACGTCAGTCATGTTGCCAGGCCACAGGTTTCTGCCATCAAACCTCAGTCACGTTCCCGGGCCACAGGGTTCCAGAATCAAGCCTCAGTCATTTTGCCAGGCCAGAGTGTTCCACCATCAAACCTCAGTCATGATCCCAGGCCACATGTTTCCACAATGAAACCTCAGTCATTTTCCCAGGCCAAAGGTTTCCAAAATCAAACCTCAGTCATGTTCCCAGGACACATGGTTCCAGAATCAAACCTGAGTCATGTTCGCGGGCCACAGGTTTCAACCATCAAACCTCAGTCATGTTCCCAGGACACAGGTGTCCAGAATCAAACCTCAGTCATGTTCCCAGGGCACAGGCTTCCAGAAACAAACCTCAGTCATGTTCCCAGGACACAAGATTCCAGAATCAAACAGATATCATGCTTCCTGGCCACAGTCTTCCAGAATCAAACCTTAGTCATGTTGCCAAGCCACAGGTTTCCACCATCAAACCTCAGACATGTTCCCAGGCCACAGGTTTCTAGAATCCACCGATGTCATGTTCCCAGGCCACAGGGTTCGAGAATCAAGCCTCAGTTATGTTTCCCGGCTACAGGGTTCTAGAATAAAACCTCAGTCATGTTCCCAATCCACAGGGTTCCAGAACCAAGGCTCAGTCAGGTTCCCGGGGCACAGTATTCCACAATCTAAACAGATGTCACATGCCCAGTCCCCAGGGTTCCAGAATCCATCGGTATCATGTTCCCAGGCCACAGGGTTCCAGAATCATTCCTCAGTTATGTTCCCAGGCTACAGGGTTCCAGAATAAAACCTCAGTCATGTTCCCAGTCCACAGGGTTTCAGAACCAAGGCTCAGTCAGATTCCCGGGGCACAGTATTCCACAATCTAAACAGATGTCATGTTCCCAGGCCACAGTTTTCCAGAATCACACCTCAGTCATGTTCCCAGGCCACAGGGATCCAGAATCAAACGTCAGTCATGTTGCCAGGCCACAGGTTTTTGCCATCAAACCTCAGTCACGTTCCCGGGCCACAGGGTTCCAGAATCAAGCCTCAGTCATTTTGCCAGGCCAGAGTGTTCCACCATCAAACCTCATTCATGATCCCAGGCCACATGTTTCCACAATGAAACCTCAGTCATTTTCTCAGGCCAAAGGTTTCCAGAATCAAACCTCAGTCATATTCCCAGGACACATGGTTCCAGAATCAAACCTGAGTCATGTTCGCAGGCCACAGGTTTCAACAATCAAACATCACTCATGTTCCCAGGACACAGGTGTCCAGAATCAAGCCTCAGTCATGTACCCAGGGAACAGGCTTCCAGCAACAAACCTTTGTCATATTCCCAGGACACAGGGTTCCAGAATCAAACCTCAGTCTTGTTCCCAGGACAGAAGTTTCCAGAATCAACCCGATATCATGTTTCCTGGCCACAGTCTTCCAGTATCAAACCTCAGTCATGTTGCCAGGCCACAGGGTTCCACCATCAATCCTCACTCATGTTCCCAGGCCACAGGGTTCCAGAATCAAACCGTTCTCATGTTCCCAGGCCACAGGGTTCCAGAATCCACCGATGTCATGTTAAAGGCCACAGGGTTCCAGAATCAAACCGTTCTCATGTTCCCGGGCCACAGGGTTCCAGAATCAAGCCTCAGTCATTTTGCCAGGCCAGAGTGTTCCACCATCAAACCTCAGTCATGATCCCAGGCCACATGTTTCCACAATGAAACCTCAGTCATTTTCCCAGGCCAAAGGTTTCCAAAATCAAACCTCAGTCATGTTCCCAGGACACACGGTTCCAGAATCAAACCCGAGTCATGTTCGCGGGCCACAGGTTTCAACCATCAAACCTCAGTCATGTTCCCAGGACACAGGTGTCCAGAATCAAACCTCAGTCATGTTCCCAGGGCACAGGCTTCCAGAAACAAACCTCAGTCATGTTCCCAGGACACAAGTTTCCAGAATCAACCAGATATCATGCTTCCTGGCCACAGTCTTCCAGAATCAAACCTTAGTCATGTTGCCAAGCCACAGGTTTCCACCATCAAACCTCAGACATGTTCCCAGGCCACAGGGTTCTAGAATACACTGATGTCATGTTCCCAGGCCACAGGGTTCGAGAATCAATCCTCAGTTATGTTTCCCGGCTACAGGGTTCTAGAATAAAACCTCAGTTATGTTCCCAATCCACAGGGTTCCAGAACCAAGGCTCAGTCAGGTTCCCGGGGCATAGTATTCCACAATCTAAACAGATGTCACATGCCCAGTCCCCAGGGTTCCAGAATCCACCGGTATCATGTTCCCAGGCCACAGGGTTCCAGAATCAATCCTCAGTTATGTTCCCAGGCTACAGGGTTCCAGAATAAATCCTCAGTCATGTTCCCAGTCCAGAGGGTTTCAGAACCAAGGCTCAGTCAGGTTTCCGGGGCACAGTATTCCACAATCTAAACAGATGTCATGTTCCCAGGCCACAGTTTTCCAGAATCACGCCTCAGTCATGTTCCCAGGCAACAGGGATCCAGAATGAAACGTCAGTCATGTTGCCAGGCCACAGGTTTCTACCATCAAACCTCAGTCACGTTCCCGGGCCACAGGGTTCCAGAATCAAGCCTCAGTCATTTTGCCAGGCCAGAGTGTTCCACCATCAAACCTCAGTCATGATCCCAGGCCACATGTTTCCACAATGAAACCTCAGTCATTTTCCCAGGCCAAAGGTTTCCAAAATCAAACCTCAGTCATGTTCCCAGGACACATGGTTCCAGAATCAAACCTGAGTCATGTTCGCGGGCCACAGGTTTCAACCATCAAACCTCAGTCATGTTCCCAGGACACAGGTGTCCAGAATCAAACCTCAGTCATGTTCCCAGGGCACAGGCTTCCAGAAACAAACCTCAGTCATGTTCCCAGGACACAAGATTCCAGAATCAACCAGATATCATGCTTCCTGGCCACAGTCTTCCAGAATCAAACCTTAGTCATGTTGCCAAGCCACAGGTTTCCACCATCAAACCTCAGACATGTTCCCAGGCCACAGGTTTCTAGAATCCACCGATGTCATGTTCCCAGGCCACAGGGTTCGAGAATCAAGCCTCAGTTATGTTTCCCGGCTACAGGGTTCTAGAATAAAACCTCAGTCATGTTCCCAATCCACAGGGTTCCAGAACCAAGGCTCAGTCAGGTTCCCGGGGCACAGTATTCCACAATCTAAACAGATGTCACATGCCCAGTCCCCAGGGTTCCAGAATCCATCGGTATCATGTTCCCAGGCCACAGGGTTCCAGAATCATTCCTCAGTTATGTTCCCAGGCTACAGGGTTCCAGAATAAAACCTCAGTCATGTTCCCAGTCCACAGGGTTTCAGAACCAAGGCTCAGTCAGGTTCGCAGGCCACAGGTTTCAACAATCAAACCTCAGTCATGTTCCCAGGACACAGGTGTGCAGAATCAAACCTCAGTCATGTTCCCAGGGAACAGGCTTCCAGAAACAAACCTCAGTCATGTTCCCAGGACACAGGGTTCCAGATTCAAACCACAGTCATATTCCCAGGCCAGAAGGTTCCACAATCAATCCTCAGCCATGTTCCTAGGCCACAGGGTTCCAGAATCCACCGATGTCATGTTAAAGGCCACAGGGTTCCAGAATCAAACCGTTCTCATGTTCCCGGGCCACAGGGTTCCAGAATCAAGCCTCAGTCATTTTGCCAGGCCAGAGTGTTCCACCATCAAACCTCAGTCATGATCCCAGGCCACATGTT
Organism: Balaenoptera physalus; assembly: GCF_965194825.1. Lineage (NCBI taxonomy): Eukaryota > Metazoa > Chordata > Mammalia > Artiodactyla > Balaenopteridae > Balaenoptera > Balaenoptera physalus. Next base: position 428,933 of record NW_028126442.1, on the reverse strand, counting down.
TCCACAATGAAACCTCAGTCATTTTCTCAGGCCAAAGGTTTCCAGAATCAAACCTCAGTCATATTCCCAGGACACATGGTTCCAGAATCAAACCTGAGTCATGTTCGCAGGCCACAGGTTTCAACAATCAAACATCACTCATGTTCCCAGGACACAGGTGTCCAGAATCAAGCCTCAGTCATGTACCCAGGGAGCAGGCTTCCAACAACAAACCTTTGTCATATTCCCAGGACACAGGGTTCCAGAATCAAACCTCAGTCTTGTTCCCAGGACAGAAGTTTCCAGAATCAACCCGATATCATGTTCCTGGCCACAGTCTTCCAGTATCAAACCTCAGTTATGTTGCCAGGCCACAGGGTTCCACCATCAATCCTCACTCATGTTCCCAGGCCACAGGGTTCCAGAATCAAACCGTTCTCATGTTCCCAGGCCACAGGGTTCCAGAATCCACCGATGTCATGTTAAAGGCCACAGGGTTCCAGAATCAAACTGTTCTCATGTTCCCGGGCCACAGGGTTCCAGAATCAAGCCTCAGTCATTTTGCCAGGCCAGAGTGTTCCACCATCAAACCTCAGTCATGATCCCAGGCCACATGTTTCCACAATGAAACCTCAGTCATTTTCCCAGGCCAAAGGTTTCCAAAATCAAACCTCAGTCATGTTCCCAGGACACATGGTTCCAGAATCAAACCTGAGTCATGTTCGCAGGCCACAGGTTTCAACCATCAAACCTCAGTCATGTTCCCAGGACACAGGTGTCCAGAATCAAACCTCACTCATGTTCCCAGGGCACAGGCTTCCAGAAACTAACCTCAGTCATGTTCCCAGGACACAAGTTTCCAGAATCAACCAGATATCATGCTTCCTGGCCACAGTCTTCCAGAATCAAACCTTAGTCATGTTGCCAAGCCACAGGTTTCCACCATCAAACCTCAGACATGTTCCCAGGCCACAGGGTTCTAGAATCCACCGATGTCATGTTCCCAGGCCACAGGGTTCGAGAATCAATCCTCAGTTATGTTTCCCGGCTACAGGGTTCTAGAATAAAACCTCAGTCATGTTCCCAATCCACAGGGTTTCAGAACCAAGGCTCAGTCAGGTTCCCGGGGCACAGTATTCCACAATCTAAACAGATGTCATGTTCCGAGGCCACAGTTTTCCAGAATCACGCCTCAGTCATGTTCCCAGGCCACAGGGATCCAGAATCAAACGTCAGTCATGTTGCCAGGCCACAGGTTTCTGCCATCAAACCTCAGTCACGTTCCCGGGTCACAGGGTTCCAGAATCAAGCCTCAGTCATTTTGCCAGGCCAGAGTGTTCCACCATCAAACCTCAGTCATGATCCCAGGCCACATGTTTCCACAATGAAACCTCAGTCATTTTCTCAGGCCAAAGGTTTCCAGAATCAAACCTCAGTCATATTCCCAGGACACATGGTTCCAGAATCAAACCTGAGTCATGTTCGCAGGCCACAGGTTTCAACAATCAAACATCACTCATGGTCCCAGGACACAGGTGTCCAGAATCAAGCCTCAGTCATGTACCCAGGGAGCAGGCTTCCAACAACAAACCTTTGTCATATTCCCAGGACACAGGGTTCCAGAATCAAACCTCAGTCTTGTTCCCAGGACAGAAGTTTCCAGAATCAACCCGATATCATGTTTCCTGGCCACAGTCTTCCAGTATCAAACCTCAGTTATGTTGCCAGGCCACAGGGTTCCACCATCAATCCTCACTCATGTTCCCAGGCCACAGGGTTCCAGAATCAAACCGTTGTCATGTTCCCAGGCCACAGGGTTCCAGAATCCACCGATGTCATGTAAAGGCCACAGGGTTCCAGAATCAAACCGTTCTCATGTTCCCGGGCCACATGGTTCCAAAATCAAGCCTCAGTCATTTTGCCAGACCAGAGTGTTCCACCATCAAACCTCAGTCATGATCCCAGGCCACATGTTTCCACAATGAAACCTCAGTCATTTTCCCAGGCCAAAGGTTTCCAAAATCAAACCTCAGTCATGTTCCCAGGACACATGGTTCCAGAATCAAACCTGAGTCATGTTCGCGGGCCACAGGTTTCAACCATCAAACCTCAGTCATGTTCCCAGGACACAGGTGTCCAGAATCAAACCTCAGTCATGTTCCCAGGGCACAGGCTTCCAGAAACAAACCTCAGTCATGTTCCCAGGACACAAGTTTCCAGAATCAACCAGATATCATGCTTCCTGGCCACAGTCTTCCAGAATCAAACCTTAGTCATGTTGCCAAGCCACAGGTTTCCACCATCAAACCTCAGACATGTTCCCAGGCCACAGGGTTCTAGAATACACTGATGTCATGTTCCCAGGCCACAGGGTTCGAGAATCAATCCTCAGTTATGTTTCCCGGCTACAGGGTTCTAGAATAAAACCTCAGTCATGTTCCCAATCCACAGGGTTCCAGAACCAAGGCTCAGTCAGGTTCCCGGGGCACAGTATTCCGCAATCTAAACAGATGTCATGTTCCCAGGCCACAGTTTTCCAGAATCACGCCTCAGTCATGTTCCCAGGCCACAGGGATCCAGAATCAAACGTCAGTCATGTTGCCAGGCCACAGGTTTCTGCCATCAAACCTCAGTCACGTTCCCGGGCCACAGGGTTCCAGAATCAAGCCTCAGTCATTTTGCCAGGCCAGAGTGTTCCACCATCAAACCTCAGTCATGATCCCAGGCCACATGTTTCCACAATGAAACCTCAGTCATTTTCTCAGGCCAAAGGTTTCCAGAATCAAACCTCAGTCATATTCCCAGGACACATGGTTCCAGAATCAAACCTGAGTCATGTTCGCAGGCCACAGGTTTCAACAATCAAACATCACTCATGTTCCCAGGACACAGGTGTCCAGAATCAAGCCTCAGTCATGTACCCAGGGAACAGGCTTCCAGCAACAAACCTTTGTCATATTCCCAGGACACAGGGTTCCAGAATCAAACCTCAGTCTTGTTCCCAGGACAGAAGTTTCCAGAATCAACCCGATATCATGTTTCCTGGCCACAGTCTTCCAGTAACAAACTCAGTCATGTTGCCAGGCCACAGGTTTCCACCATCAATCCTCACTCATGTTCCCAGGCCACAGCGTTCCAGAATCAAACCGTTCTCATGTTCCCAGGCCACAGGGTTCCAGAATCCACCGATGTCATGTTAAAGACCACAGGGTTCCAGACTCAAACCGTTCTCATGTTCCCGGGCCACAGGGTTCCAGAATCAAGCCTCAGTCATTTTGCCAGGCCAGAGTGTTCCACCATCAAACCTCAGTCATGATCTCAGGCCACATGTTTCCACAATGAAACCTCAGTCATTTTCCCAGGCCAAAGGTTTCCAAAATCAAACCTCAGTCATGTTCCCAGGACACATGGCTCCAGAATCAAACCTGAGTCATGTGTGCGGGCCACAGGTTTCAACCATCAAACCTCAGTCATGTTCCCAGGACACAGGTGTCCAGAATCAAACCTCAGTCATGTTCCCAGGGCACAGGCTTCCAGAAACAAACCTCAGTCATGTTCCCAGGACACAAGTTTCCAGAATCAACCAGATATCATGCTTCCTGGCCACAGTCTTCCAGAATCAAACCTTAGTCATGTTGCCAAGCCACAGGTTTCCACCATCAAACCTCAGACATGTTCCCAGGCCACAGGGTTCTAGAATCCACCGATGTCATGTTCCCAGGCCACAGGGTTCGAGAATCAATCCTCAGTTATGTTTCCAGGCTACAGGGTTCTAGAATAAAACCTCAGTCATGTTCCCAATCCACAGGGTTCCAGAACCAAGGCTCAGTCAGGTTCCCGGGGCACAGTATTCCACAATCTAAACAGATGTCACATGCCCAGTCCCCAGGGTTCCAGAATCCACCGGTATCATGTTCCCAGGCCACAGGGTTCCAGAATCAATCCTCAGTTATGTTCCCAGGCTACAGGGTTCCAGAATAAAACCTCAGTCATGTTCCCAGTCCACAGGGTTTCAGAACCAAGGCTCAGTCAGGTTCCCGGGGCACAGTATTCCACAATCTAAACAGATGTCATGTTCCGAGGCCACAGTTTTCCAGAATCACGCCTCAGTCATGTTCCCAGGCCACAGGGATCCAGAATCAAACGTCAGTCATGTTGCCAGGCCACAGGTTTCTGCCATCAAACCTCAGTCACGTTCCCGGGCCACAGGGTTCCAGAATCAAGCCTCAGTCATTTTGCCAGGCCAGAGTGTTCCACCATCAAACCTCAGTCATGATCCCAGGCCACATGTTTCCACAATGAAACCTCAGTCATTTTCTCAGGCCAAAGGTTTCCAGAATCAAACCTCAGTCATATTCCCAGGACACATGGTTCCAGAATCAAACCTGAGTCATGTTCGCAGGCCACAGGTTTCAACAATCAAACATCACTCATGTTCCCAGGACACAGGTGTCCAGAATCAAGCCTCAGTCATGTACCCAGGGAGCAGGCTTCCAACAACAAACCTTTGTCATATTCCCAGGACACAGGGTTCCAGAATCAAACCGTTCTCATGTTCCCAGGCCACAGGGTTCCAGAATCCACCGATGTCATGTTAAAGGCCACAGGGTTCCAGAATCAAACCGTTCTCATGTTCCCGGGCCACAGGGTTCCAGAATCAAGCCTCAGTCATTTTGCCAGACCAGAGTGTTCCACCATCAAACCTCAGTCATGATCCCAGGCCACATGTTTCCACAATGAAACCTCAGTCATTTTCCCAGGCCAAAGGTTTCCAAAATCAAACCTCAGTCATGTTCCCAGGACACATGGTTCCAGAATCAAACCTGAGTCATGTTCGCGGGCCACAGGTTTCAACCATCAAACCTCAGTCATGTTCCCAGGACACAGGTGTCCAGAATCAAACCTCAGTCATGTTCCCAGGGCACAGGCTTCCAGAAACAAACCTCAGTCATGTTCCCAGGACACAAGTTTCCAGAATCAACCAGATATCATGCTTCCTGGCCACAGTCTTCCAGAATCAAACCTTAGTCATGTTGCCAAGCCACAGGTTTCCACCATCAAACCTCAGACATGTTCCCAGTCCACAGGGTTCTAGAATACACTGATGTCATGTTCCCAGGCCACAGGGTTCGAGAATCAATCCTCAGTTATGTTTCCCGGCTACAGGGTTCTAGAATAAAACCTCAGTTATGTTCCCAATCCACAGGGTTCCAGAACCAAGGCTCAGTCAGGTTCCCGGGGCACAGTATTCCGCAATCTAAACAGATGTCATGTTCCCAGGCCACAGTTTTCCAGAATCACGCCTCAGTCATGTTCCCAGGCCACAGGGATCCAGAATCAAACGTCAGTCATGTTGCCAGGCCACAGGTTTCTGCCATCAAACCTCAGTCACGTTCCCGGGCCACAGGGTTCCAGAATCAAGCCTCAGTCATTTTGCCAGGCCAGAGTGTTCCACCATCAAACCTCAGTCATGATCCCAGGCCACATGTTTCCACAATGAAACCTCAGTCATTTTCTCAGGTCAAAGGTTTCCAGAATCAAACCTCAGTCATATTCCCAGGACACATGGTTCCAGAATCAAACCTGAGTCATGTTCGCAGGCCACAGGTTTCAACAATCAAACATCACTCATGTTCCCAGGACACAGGTGTCCAGAATCAAGCCTCAGTCATGTACCCAGGGAACAGGCTTCCAACAACAAACCTTTGTCATATTCCCAGGACACAGGGTTCCAGAATGAAACCTCAGTCTTGTTCCCAGGACAGAAGTTTCCAGAATCAACCCGATATCATGTTTCCTGGCCACAGTCTTCCAGTAACAAACCTCAGTCATGTTGCCAAGCCACAGGGTTCCACCATCAATCCTCACTCATGTTCCCAGGCCACAGGGTTCCAGAATGAAACCGTTCTCATGTTCCCAGGCCACAGGGTTCCAGAATCCACCGATGTCATGTTAAAGGCCACAGGGTTCCAGAATCAAACCGTTCTCATGTTCCCGGGCCACAGGGTTCCAGAATCAAGCCTCAGTCATTTTGCCAGGCCAGAGTGTTCCACCATCAAACCTCAGTCATGATCCCAGGCCACATGTTTCCACAATGAAACCTCAGTCATTTTCCCATGCCAAAGGTTTCCAAAATCAAACCTCAGTCATGTTCCCAGGACACATGGCTCCAGAATCAAACCTGAGTCATGTGTGCGGGCCACAGGTTTCAACCATCAAACCTCAGTCATGTTCCCAGGACACAGGTGTCCAGAATCAAACCTCAGTCATGTTCCCAGGGCACAGGCTTCCAGAAACAAACCTCAGTCATGTTCCCAGGACACAAGTTTCCAGAATCAACCAGATATCATGCTTCCTGGCCACAGTCTTCCAGAATCAAACCTTAGTCATGTTGCCAAGCCACAGGTTTCCACCATCAAACCTCAGACATGTTCCCAGGCCACAGGGTTCTAGAATCCACCGATGTCATGTTCCCAGGCCACAGGGTTCGAGAATCAATCCTCAGTTATGTTTCCAGGCTACAGGGTTCTAGAATAAAACCTCAGTCATGTTCCCAATCCACAGGGTTCCAGAACCAAGGCTCAGTCAGGTTCCCGGGGCACAGTATTCCACAATCTAAACAGATGTCACATGCCCAGTCCCCAGGGTTCCAGAATCCACCGGTATCATGTTCCCAGGCCACAGGGTTCCAGAATCAATCCTCAGTTATGTTCCCAGGCTACAGGGTTCCAGAATAAAACCTCAGTCATGTTCCCAGTCCACAGGGTTTCAGAACCAAGGCTCAGTCAGGTTCCCGGGGCACAGTATTCCACAATCTAAACAGATGTCATGTTCCGAGGCCACAGTTTTCCAGAATCACGCCTCAGTCATGTTCCCAGGCCACAGGGATCCAGAATCAAACGTCAGTCATGTTGCCAGGCCACAGGTTTCTGCCATCAAACCTCAGTCACGTTCCCGGGCCACAGGGTTCCAGAATCAAGCCTCAGTCATTTTGCCAGGCCAGAGTGTTCCACCATCAAACCTCAGTCATGATCCCAGGCCACATGTTTCCACAATGAAACCTCAGTCATTTTCCCAGGCCAAAGGTTTCCAAAATCAAACCTCAGTCATGTTCCCAGGACACATGGTTCCAGAATCAAACCTGAGTCATGTTCGCGGGCCACAGGTTTCAACCATCAAACCTCAGTCATGTTCCCAGGACACAGGTGTCCAGAATCAAACCTCAGTCATGTTCCCAGGGCACAGGCTTCCAGAAACAAACCTCAGTCATGTTCCCAGGACACAAGTTTCCAGAATCAACCAGATATCATGCTTCCTGGCCACAGTCTTCCAGAATCAAACCTTAGTCATGTTGCCAAGCCACAGGTTTCCACCATCAAACCTCAGACATGTTCCCAGGCCACAGGGTTCTAGAATCCACCGATTTCATGTTCCCAGGCCACAGGGTTCGAGAATCAATCCTCAGTTATGTTTCCAGGCTACAGGGTTCTAGAATAAAACCTCAGTCATGTTCCCAATCCACAGGGTTCCAGAACCAAGGCTCAGTCAGGTTCCCGGCCCACAGTATTCCACAATCTAAACAGAGGTCACATGCCCAGTCCCCAGGGTTCCAGAATCCACCGGTATCATGTTCCCAGGCCACAGGGTTCCAGAATCAATCCTCAGTTATGTTCCCAAGCTACAGGGTTCCAGAATTAAACCTCAGTCATGTTCCCAGTCCACAGGGTTTCAGAACCAAGGCTCAGTCAGGTTCCCGGGGCACAGCATTCCATAATCTAAACAGATGTCATGTTCCCAGGCCACAGTTTTCCAGAATCACGCCTCAGTCATGTTCCCAGGCCACAGGGATCCAGAATCAAACGTCAGTCATGTTGCCAGGCCACAGGTTTCTGCCATCAAACCTCAGTCACGTTCCCGGGCCACAGGGTTCCAGAATCAAGCCTCAGTCATTTTGCCAGGCCAGAGTGTTCCACCATCAAACCTCAGTCATGATCCCAGGCCACATGTTTCCACAATGAAACCTCAGTCATTTTCTCAGGCCAAAGGTTTCCAGAATCAAACCTCAGTCATATTCCCAGGACACATGGTTCCAGAATCAAACCTGAGTCATGTTCGCAGGCCACAGGTTTCAACAATCAAACATCACTCATGGTCCCAGGACACAGGTGTCCAGAATCAAACCTCAGTCATGTACCCAGGGCACAGGCTTCCAGCAACAAACCTTTGTCATATTCCCAGGACACAGGGTTCCAGAATCAAACCTCAGTCTTGTTCCCAGGACAGAAGTTTCCAGAATCAACCCGATATCATGTTTCCTGGCCACAGTCTTCCAGTATCAAACCTCAGTCATGTTGCCAGGCCACAGGGTTCCACCATCAATCCTCACTCATGTTCCCAGGCCACAGGGTTCCAGAATCAAACCGTTCTCATGTTCCCAGGCCACAGGGTTCCAGAATCCACCGATGTCATGTTAAAGGCCACAGGGTTCCAGAATCAAACCGTTCTCATGTTCCCGGGCCACAGGGTTCCAGAATCAAGCCTCAGTCATTTTGCCAGGCCAGAGTGTTCCACCATCAAACCTCAGTCATGATCCCAGGCCACATGTTTCCACAATGAAACCTCAGTCATTTTCCCAGGCCAAACGTTTCCAAAATCAAACCTCAGTCATGTTCCCAGGACACATGGTTCCAGAATCAAACCTGAATCATGTTCGCGGGCCAGAGTTTCAACCATCAAACCTCAGTCATGTTACCAGAACACACGTGTCCAGAATCAAACCTCAGTCATGTTCCCAGGGCACAGGCTTCCAGAAACAAACCTCAGTCATGTTCCCAGGACACAAGTTTCCAGAATCAACCAGATATCATGCTTCCTGGCCACAGTCTTCCAGAATCAAACCTTAGTCATGTTGCCAAGCCACAGGTTTCCACCATCAAACCTCAGACATGTTCCCAGGCCACAGGGTTCTAGAATCCACCGATGTCTTGTTCTCAGGCCACAGGGTTCGAGAATCAATCCTCAGTTATGTTTCCAGGCTACAGGGTTCTAGAATAAAACCTCAGTCATGTTCCCAATCCACAGGGTTCCAGAACCAAGGCTCAGTCAGGTTCCCGGGCCACAGTATTCCACAATCTAAACAGAGGTCACATGCCCAGTCCCCAGGGTTCCAGAATCCACCGGTATCATGTTCCCAGGCCACAGGGTTCCAGAATCAATCCTCGGTTATGTTCCCAAGCTACAGGGTTCCAGAATTAAACCTCAGTCATGTTCCCAGTCCACAGGATTTCAGAACCAAGGCTCAGTCAGGTTCCCGGGACACAGCATTCCACAATCTAAACAGATGTCATGTTCCCAGGCCACAGTTTTCCAGAATCACGCCTCAGTCATGTTCCCAGGCCACAGGGATCCAGAATCAAACGTCAGTCATGTTGCCAGGCCACAGGTTTCTGCCATCAAACCTCAGTCACGTTCCCGGGCCACAGGGTTCCAGAATCAAGCCTCAGTCATTTTGCCAGGCCAGAGTGTTCCACCATCAAACCTCAGTCATGATCCCAGGCCACATGTTTCCACAATGAAACCTCAGTCATTTTCTCAGGCCAAAGGTTTCCAGAATCAAACCTCAGTCATATTCCCAGGACACATGGTTCCAGAATCAAACCTGAGTCATGTTCGCAGGCCACAGGTTTCAACAATCAAACATCACTCATGTTCCCAGGACACAGGTGTCCAGAATCAAACCTCTGTCATGTACCCAGGGAACAGGCTTCCAGCAACAAACCTTTGTCATATTCCCAGGACACAGGGTTCCAGAATCAAACCTCAGTCTTGTTCCCAGGACAGAAGTTTCCAGAATCAACCCGATATCATGTTTCCTGGCCACAGTCTTCCATTATCAAACCTCAGTCATGTTGCCAGGCCACAGGGTTCCACCATCAATCCTCACTCATGTTCCCAGGCCACAGGGTTCCAGAATCAAACCGTTCTCATGTTCCCAGGCCACAGGGTTCCAGAATCCACCGATGTCATGTTAAAGGCCACAGGGTTCCAGAATCAAACTGTTCTCATGTTCCCGGGCCACAGGGATCCAGAATCAAGCCTCAGTCATTTTGCCAGGCCAGAGTGTTCCACCATCAAACCTCAGTCATGATCCCAGGCCACATGTTTCCACAATGAAACCTCAGTCATTTTCCCAGGCCAAAGGTTTCCAAAATCAAACCTCAGTCATGTTCCCAGGACACATGGTTCCAGAATCAAACCTGAGTCATGTTCGCGGGCCACAGGTTTCAACCATCAAACCTCAGTCATGTTCCCAGGACACAGGTGTCCAGAATCAAACCTCAGTCATGTTCCCAGGGCACAGGCTTCCAGAAACAAACCTCAGTCATGTTCCCAGGACACAAGTTTCCAGAATCAACCAGATATCATGCTTCCTGGCCACAGTCTTCCAGAATCAAACCTTAGTCATGTTGCCAAGCCACAGGTTTCCACCATCAAACCTCAGACATGTTCCCAGGCCACAGGGTTCTAGAATCCACCGATGTCATGTTCCCAGGCCACAGGGTTCGAGAATCAATCCTCAGTTATGTTTCCAGGCTACAGGGTTCCAGAATAAAACCTCAGTCATGTTCCCAGTCCACAGGGTTTCAGAACCAAGGCTCAGTCAGGTTCCCGGGGCACAGTATTCCACAATCTAAACAGATGTCATGTTCCGAGGCCACAGTTTTCCAGAATCACGCCTCAGTCATGTTCCCAGGCCACAGGGATCCAGAATCAAACGTCAGTCATGTTGCCAGGCCACAGGTTTCTGCCATCAAACCTCAGTCACGTTCCCGGGCCACAGGGTTCCAGAATCAAGCCTCAGTCATTTTGCCAGGCCAGAGTGTTCCACCATCAAACCTCAGTCATGATCCCAGGCCACATGTTTCCACAATGAAACCTCAGTCATTTTCTCAGGCCAAAGGTTTCCAGAATCAAACCTCAGTCATATTCCCAGGACACATGGTTCCAGAATCAAACCTGAGTCATGTTCGCAGGCCACAGGTTACAACAATCAAACATCACTCATGTTCCCAGGACACAGGTGTCCAGAATCAAACCTCAGTCATGTACCCAGGGAACAGGCTTCCAGCAACAAACCTTTGTCATATTCCCAGGACACAGGGTTCCAGAATCAAACCTCAGTCTTGTTCCCAGTACAGAAGTTTCCAGAATCAACCCGATATCATGTATCCTGGCCACAGTCTTCCAGTATCAAACCTCAGTCATGTTGCCAGGCCACAGGGTTCCACCATCAATCCTCAGTCATGTTCCCAGGCCACAGGGTTCCAGAATCAAACCGTTCTCATGTTCCCAGGCCACAGGGTTCCAGAATCCACCGATGTCATGTTAAAGGCCACAGGGTTCCAGAATCAAACCGTTCTCATGTTCCCGGGCCACAGGGTTCCAGAATCAAGCCTCAGTCATTTTGCCAGGCCAGAGTGTTCCACCATCAAACCTCAGTCATGATCCCAGGCCACATGTTTCCACAATGAAACCTCAGTCATTTTCCCAGGCCAAAGGTTTCCAAAATCAAACCTCAGTCATGTTCCCAGGACACATGGTTCCAGAATCAAACCTGAGTCATGTTCGCGGGCCACAGGTTTCAACCATCAAACCTCAGTCATGTTCCCAGGACACAGGTGTCCAGAATCAAACCTCAGTCATGTTCCCAGGGCACAGGCTTCCAGAAACAAACCTCAGTCATTTTCCCAGGACACAAGTTTCCAGAATCAACCAGATATCATGCTTCCTGGCCACAGTCTTCCAGAATCAAACCTTAGTCATGTTGCCAAGCCACAGGTTTCCACCATCAAACCTCAGACATGTTCCCAGGCCACAGGGTTCTAGAATACACTGATGTCATGTTCCCAGGCCACAGGGTTCGAGAATCAATCCTCAGTTATGTTTCCCGGCTACAGGTTTCTAGAATAAAACCTCAGTCATGTTCCCAATCCACAGGGTTCCAGAACCAAGGCTCAGTCAGGTTCCCGGGGCACAGTATTCCGCAATCTAAACAGATGTCATGTTCCCAGGCCACAGTTTTCCAGAATCACGCCTCAGTCATGTTCCCAGGCCACAGGGATCCAGAATCAAACGTCAGTCATGTTGCCAGGCCACAGGTTTCTGCCATCAAACCTCAGTCACGTTCCCGGGCCACAGGGTTCCAGAATCAAGCCTCAGTCATTTTGCCAGGCCAGAGTGTTCCACCATCAAACCTCAGTCATGATCCCAGGCCACATGTTTCCACAATGAAACCTCAGTCATTTTCTCAGGCCAAAGGTTTCCAGAATCAAACCTCAGTCATATTCCCAGGACACATGGTTCCAGAATCAAACCTGAGTCATGTTCGCAGGCCACAGGTTTCAACAATCAAACATCACTCATGTTCCCAGGACACAGGTGTCCAGAATCAAGCCTCAGTCATGTACCCAGGGAGCAGGCTTCCAACAACAAACCTTTGTCATATTCCCAGGACACAGGGTTCCAGAATCAAACCTCAGTCTTGTTCCCAGGACAGAAGTTTCCAGAATCAACCCGATATCATGTTTCCTGGCCACAGTCTTCCAGTATCAAACCTCAGTTATGTTGCCAGGCCACAGGGTTCCACCATCAATCATCACTCATGTTCCCAGGCCACAGGGTTCCAGAATCAAACCGTTCTCATGTTCCCAGGCCACAGGGTTCCAGAATCCACCGATGTCATGTTAAAGGCCACAGGGTTCCAGAATCAAACCGTTCTCATGTTCCCGGGCCACAGGGTTCCAGAATCAAGCCTCAGTCATTTTGCCAGACCAGAGTGTTCCACCATCAAACCTCAGTCATGATCCCAGGCCACATGTTTCCACAATGAAACCTCAGTCATTTTCCCAGGCCAAAGGTTTCCAAAATCAAACCTCAGTCATGTTCCCAGGACACATGGTTCCAGAATCAAACCTGAGTCATGTTCGCGGGCCACAGGTTTCAACCATCAAACCTCAGTCATGTTCCCAGGACACAGGTGTCCAGAATCAAACCTCAGTCATGTTCCCAGGGCACAGGCTTCCAGAAACAAACCTCAGTCATGTTCCCAGGACACAACTTTCCAGAATCAACCAGATATCATGCTTCCTGGCCACAGTCTTCCAGAATCAAACCTTAGTCATGTTGCCAAGCCACAGGTTTCCACCATCAAACCTCAGACATGTTCCCAGGCCACAGGGTTCTAGAATACACTGATGTCATGTTCCCAGGCCACAGGGTTCGAGAATCAATCCTCAGTTATGTTTCCCGGCTACAGGGTTCTAGAATAAAACCTCAGTCATGTTCCCAATCCACAGGGTTCCAGAACCAAGGCTCAGTCAGGTTCCCGGGGCACAGTATTCCGCAATCTAAACAGATGTCACATGCCCAGTCCCCAGGGTTCCAGAATCCACCGGTATCATGTTCCCAGGCCACAGGGTTCCAGAATCAATCCTCAGTTATGTTCCCAGGCTACAGGGTTCCAGAATAAAACCTCAGTCATGTTCCCAGTCCACAGGGTTTCAGAACCAAGGCTCAGTCAGGTTCCCGGGGCACAGTATTCCACAATCTAAACAGATGTCATGTTCCGAGGCCACAGTTTTCCAGAATCATGCCTCAGTCATGTTCCCAGGCCACAGGGATCCAGAATCAAACGTCAGTCATGTTGCCAGGCCACAGGTTTCTGCCATCAAACCTCAGTCACGTTCCCGGGCCACAGGGTTCCAGAATCAAGCCTCAGTCATTTTGCCAGGCCAGAGTGTTCCACCATCAAACCTCAGTCATGATCCCAGGCCACATGTTTCCACAATGAAACCTCAGTCATTTTCCCAGGCCAAAGGTTTCCAAAATCAAACCTCAGTCATGTTCCCAGGACACATGGTTCCAGAATCAAACCTGAGTCATGTTCGCGGGCCACAGGTTTCAACCATCAAACCTCAGTCATGTTCCCAGGACACAGGTGTCCAGAATCAAACCTCAGTCATGTTCCCAGGGCACAGGCTTCCAGAAACAAACCTCAGTCATGTTCCCAGGACACAAGATTCCAGAATCAAACAGATATCATGCTTCCTGGCCACAGTCTTCCAGAATCAAACCTTAGTCATGTTGCCAAGCCACAGGTTTCCACCATCAAACCTCAGACATGTTCCCAGGCCACAGGTTTCTAGAATCCACCGATGTCATGTTCCCAGGCCACAGGGTTCGAGAATCAAGCCTCAGTTATGTTTCCCGGCTACAGGGTTCTAGAATAAAACCTCAGTCATGTTCCCAATCCACAGGGTTCCAGAACCAAGGCTCAGTCAGGTTCCCGGGGCACAGTATTCCACAATCTAAACAGATGTCACATGCCCAGTCCCCAGGGTTCCAGAATCCATCGGTATCATGTTCCCAGGCCACAGGGTTCCAGAATCATTCCTCAGTTATGTTCCCAGGCTACAGGGTTCCAGAATAAAACCTCAGTCATGTTCCCAGTCCACAGGGTTTCAGAACCAAGGCTCAGTCAGATTCCCGGGGCACAGTATTCCACAATCTAAACAGATGTCATGTTCCCAGGCCACAGTTTTCCAGAATCACACCTCAGTCATGTTCCCAGGCCACAGGGATCCAGAATCAAACGTCAGTCATGTTGCCAGGCCACAGGTTTTTGCCATCAAACCTCAGTCACGTTCCCGGGCCACAGGGTTCCAGAATCAAGCCTCAGTCATTTTGCCAGGCCAGAGTGTTCCACCATCAAACCTCATTCATGATCCCAGGCCACATGTTTCCACAATGAAACCTCAGTCATTTTCTCAGGCCAAAGGTTTCCAGAATCAAACCTCAGTCATATTCCCAGGACACATGGTTCCAGAATCAAACCTGAGTCATGTTCGCAGGCCACAGGTTTCAACAATCAAACATCACTCATGTTCCCAGGACACAGGTGTCCAGAATCAAGCCTCAGTCATGTACCCAGGGAACAGGCTTCCAGCAACAAACCTTTGTCATATTCCCAGGACACAGGGTTCCAGAATCAAACCTCAGTCTTGTTCCCAGGACAGAAGTTTCCAGAATCAACCCGATATCATGTTTCCTGGCCACAGTCTTCCAGTATCAAACCTCAGTCATGTTGCCAGGCCACAGGGTTCCACCATCAATCCTCACTCATGTTCCCAGGCCACAGGGTTCCAGAATCAAACCGTTCTCATGTTCCCAGGCCACAGGGTTCCAGAATCCACCGATGTCATGTTAAAGGCCACAGGGTTCCAGAATCAAACCGTTCTCATGTTCCCGGGCCACAGGGTTCCAGAATCAAGCCTCAGTCATTTTGCCAGGCCAGAGTGTTCCACCATCAAACCTCAGTCATGATCCCAGGCCACATGTTTCCACAATGAAACCTCAGTCATTTTCCCAGGCCAAAGGTTTCCAAAATCAAACCTCAGTCATGTTCCCAGGACACACGGTTCCAGAATCAAACCCGAGTCATGTTTGCGGGCCACAGGCTTCAACCATCAAACGTCAGTCATGTTCCCAGGACACAGGTGTCCAGAATCAAACCTCAGTCATGTTCCCAGGGCACAGGCTTCCAGAAACAAACCTCAGTCATGTTCCCAGGACACAAGTTTCCAGAATCAACCAGATATCATGCTTCCTGGCCACAGTCTTCCAGAATCAAACCTTAGTCATGTTGCCAAGCCACAGGTTTCCACCATCAAACCTCAGACATGTTCCCAGGCCACAGGGTTCTAGAATACACTGATGTCATGTTCCCAGGCCACAGGGTTCGAGAATCAATCCTCAGTTATGTTTCCCGGCTACAGGGTTCTAGAATAAAACCTCAGTCATGTTCCCAATCCACAGGGTTCCAGAACCAAGGCTCAGTCAGGTTCCCGGGGCATAGTATTCCACAATCTAAACAGATGTCACATGCCCAGTCCCCAGGGTTCCAGAATCCACCGGTATCATGTTCCCAGGCCACAGGGTTCCAGAATCAATCCTCAGTTATGTTCCCAGGCTACAGGGTTCCAGAATAAATCCTCAGTCATGTTCCCAGTCCAGAGGGTTTCAGAACCAAGGCTCAGTCAGGTTTCCGGGGCACAGTATTCCACAATCTAAACAGATGTCATGTTCCCAGGCCACAGTTTTCCAGAATCACGCCTCAGTCATGTTCCCAGGCAACAGGGATCCAGAATCAAACGTCAGTCATGTTGCCAGGCCACAGGTTTCTGCCATCAAACCTCAGTCACGTTCCCGGGCCACAGGGTTCCAGAATCAAGCCTCAGTCATTTTGCCAGGCCAGAGTGTTCCACCATCAAACCTCAGTCATGATCCCAGGCCACATGTTTCCACAATGAAACCTCAGTCATTTTCCCAGGCCAAAGGTTTCCAAAATCAAACCTCAGTCATGTTCCCAGGACACATGGTTCCAGAATCAAACCTGAGTCATGTTCGCGGGCCACAGGTTTCAACCATCAAACCTCAGTCATGTTCCCAGGACACAGGTGTCCAGAATCAAACCTCAGTCATGTTCCCAGGGCACAGGCTTCCAGAAACAAACCTCAGTCATGTTCCCAGGACACAAGATTCCAGAATCAACCAGATATCATGCTTCCTGGCCACAGTCTTCCAGAATCAAACCTTAGTCATGTTGCCAAGCCACAGGTTTCCACCATCAAACCTCAGACATGTTCCCAGGCCACAGGTTTCTAGAATCCACCGATGTCATGTTCCCAGGCCACAGGGTTCGAGAATCAAGCCTCAGTTATGTTTCCCGGCTACAGGGTTCTAGAATAAAACCTCAGTCATGTTCCCAATCCACAGGGTTCCAGAACCAAGGCTCAGTCAGGTTCCCGGGGCACAGTATTCCACAATCTAAACAGATGTCACATGCCCAGTCCCCAGGGTTCCAGAATCCATCGGTATCATGTTCCCAGGCCACAGGGTTCCAGAATCATTCCTCAGTTATGTTCCCAGGCTACAGGGTTCCAGAATAAAACCTCAGTCATGTTCCCAGTCCACAGGGTTTCAGAACCAAGGCTCAGTCAGATTCCCGGGGCACAGTATTCCACAATCTAAACAGATGTCATGTTCCCAGGCCACAGTTTTCCAGAATCACACCTCAGTCATGTTCCCAGGCCACAGGGATCCAGAATCAAACGTCAGTCATGTTGCCAGGCCACAGGTTTTTGCCATCAAACCTCAGTCACGTTCCCGGGCCACAGGGTTCCAGAATCAAGCCTCAGTCATTTTGCCAGGCCAGAGTGTTCCACCATCAAACCTCAGTCATGATCCCAGGCCACATGTTTCCACAATGAAACCTCAGTCATTTTCTCAGGCCAAAGGTTTCCAGAATCAAACCTCAGTCATATTCCCAGGACACATGGTTCCAGAATCAAACCTGAGTCATGTTCGCAGGCCACAGGTTTCAACAATCAAACATCACTCATGTTCCCAGGACACAGGTGTCCAGAATCAAGCCTCAGTCATGTACCCAGGGAACAGGCTTCCAGCAACAAACCTTTGTCATATTCCCAGGACACAGGGTTCCAGAATCAAACCTCAGTCTTGTTCCCAGGACAGAAGTTTCCAGAATCAACCCGATATCATGTTTCCTGGCCACAGTCTTCCAGTATCAAACCTCAGTCATGTTGCCAGGCCACAGGGTTCCACCATCAATCCTAACTCATGTTCCCAGGCCACAGGGTTCCAGAATCAAACCGTTCTCATGTTCCCAGGCCACAGGGTTCCAGAATCCACCGATGTCATGTTAAAGGCCACAGGGTTCCAGAATCAAACCGTTCTCATGTTCCCGGGCCACAGGGTTCCAGAATCAAGCCTCAGTCATTTTGCCAGGCCAGAGTGTTCCACCATCAAACCTCAGTCATGATCCCAGGCCACATGTTTCCACAATGAAACCTCAGTCATTTTCCCAGGCCAAAGGTTTCCAAAATCAAACCTCAGTCATGTTCCCAGGACACACGGTTCCAGAATCAAACCCGAGTCATGTTCGCGGGCCACAGGTTTCAACCATCAAACCTCAGTCATGTTCCCAGGACACAGGTGTGCAGAATCAAACCTCAGTCATGTTCCCAGGGAACAGGCTTCCAGAAACAAACCTCAGTCATGTTCCCAGGACACAGGGTTCCAGATTCAAACCACAGTCATATTCCCAGGCCAGAAGGTTCCACAATCAATCCTCAGCCATGTTCCTAGGCCACAGGGTTCCAGAATCCACCGATGTCATGTTAAAGGCCACAGGGTTCCAGAATCAAACCGTTCTCATGTTCCCGGGCCACAGGGTTCCAGAATCAAGCCTCAGTCATTTTGCCAGGCCAGAGTGTTCCACCATCAAACCTCAGTCATGATCCCAGGCCACATGTTTCCACAATGAAACCTCAGTCATTTTCTCAGGCCAAAGGTTTCCAGAATCAAACCTCAGTCATATTCCCAGGACACATGGTTCCAGAATCAAACCTGAGTCATGTTCGCAGGCCACAGGTTTCAACAATCAAACATCACTCATGTTCCCAGGACACAGGTGTCCAGAATCAAGCCTCAGTCATGTACCCAGGGAGCAGGCTTCCAACAACAAACCTTTGTCATATTCCCAGGACACAGGGTTCCAGAATCAAACCTCAGTCTTGTTCCCAGGACAGAAGTTTCCAGAATCAACCCGATATCATGTTCCTGGCCACAGTCTTCCAGTATCAAACCTCAGTTATGTTGCCAGGCCACAGGGTTCCACCATCAATCCTCACTCATGTTCCCAGGCCACAGGGTTCCAGAATCAAACCGTTCTCATGTTCCCAGGCCACAGGGTTCCAGAATCCACCGATGTCATGTTAAAGGCCACAGGGTTCCAGAATCAAACCGTTCTCATGTTCCCGGGCCACAGGGTTCCAGAATCAAGCCTCAGTCATTTTGCCAGGCCAGAGTGTTCCACCATCAAACCTCAGTCATGATCCCAGGCCACATGTTTCCACAATGAAACCTCAGTCATTTTCCCAGGCCAAAGGTTTCCAAAATCAAACCTCAGTCATGTTCCCAGGACACATGGTTCCAGAATCAAACCTGAGTCATGTTCGCGGGCCACAGGTTTCAACCATCAAACCTCAGTCATGTTCCCAGGACACAGGTGTCCAGAATCAAACCTCAGTCATGTTCCCAGGGCACAGGCTTCCAGAAACTAACCTCAGTCATGTTCCCAGGACACAAGTTTCCAGAATCAACCAGATATCATGCTTCCTGGCCACAGTCTTCCAGAATCAAACCTTAGTCATGTTGCCAAGCCACAGGTTTCCACCATCAAACCTCAGACATGTTCCCAGGCCACAGGGTTCTAGAATCCACCGATGTCATGTTCCCAGGCCACAGGGTTCGAGAATCAATCCTCAGTTATGTTTCCCGGCTACAGGGTTCTAGAATAAAACCTCAGTCATGTTCCCAATCCACAGGGTTCCAGAACCAAGGCTCAGTCAGGTTCCCGGGGCACAGTATTCCACAATCTAGATGTCTCATGCCCAGTCCCCAGGGTTCCAGAATCCACCGGTATCATGTTCCCAGGCCACAGGGTTCCAGAATCAATCCTTAGTTATGTTCCCTGGCTACAGGGTTCCAGAATAAATCCTCAGTCATGTTCCCAGTCCACAGGGTTTCAGAACCAAGGCTCAGTCAGGTTCCCGGGGCACAGTATTCCACAATCTAAACAGATGTCATGTTCCCAGGCCACAGTTTTCCAGAATCACGCCTCAGTCATGTTCCCAGGCCACAGGGATCCAGAATCAAACGTCAGTCATGTTGCCAGGCCACAGGTTTCTGCCATCAAACCTCAGTCACGTTCCCGGGCCACAGGGTTCCAGAATCAAGCCTCAGTCATTTTGCCAGGCCAGAGTGTTCCACCATCAAACCTCAGTCATGATCCCAGGCCACATGTTTCCACAATGAAACCTCAGTCATTTTCCCAGGCCAAAGGTTTCCAAAATCAAACCTCAGTCATGTTCCCAGGACACATGGTTCCAGAATCAAACCTGAGTCATGTTCGCGGGCCACAGGTTTCAACCATCAAACCTCAGTCATGTTCCCAGGACACAGGTGTCCAGAATCAAACCTCAGTCATGTTCCCAGGGCACAGGCTTCCAGAAACAAACCTCAGTCATGTTCCCAGGACACAAGATTCCAGAATCAACCAGATATCATGCTTCCTGGCCACAGTCTTCCAGAATCAAACCTTAGTCATGTTGCCAAGCCACAGGTTTCCACCATCAAAACTCAGACATGTTCCCAGGCCACAGGTTTCTAGAATCCACCGATGTCATGTTCCCAGGCCACAGGGTTCGAGAATCAATCCTCAGTTATGTTTCCCGGCTACAGGGTTCTAGAATAAAACCTCAGTCATGTTCCCAATCCACAGGGTTCCAAAACCAAGGCTCAGTCAGGTTCCCGGGGCACAGTATTCCACAATCTAAACAGATGTCACATGCCCAGTCCCCAGGGTTCCAGAATCCACCGGTATCATGTTCCCAGGCCACAGGGTTCCAGAATCAATCCTCAGTTATGTTCCCAGGCTACAGGGTTCCAGAATAAATCCTCAGTCATGTTCCCAGTCCACAGGGTTTCAGAACCAAGGCTCAGTCAGGTTCCCGGGGCACAGTATTCCACAATCTAAACAGATGTCATGTTCCCAGGCCACAGTTTTCCAGAATCACGCCTCAGTCATGTTCCCAGGCCACAGGGATCCAGAATCAAACGTCAGTCATGTTGCCAGGCCACATTTTTCTGCCATCAAATCTCAGTCACGTTCCCGGGCCACAGGGTTCCAGAATCAAGCCTCAGTCATTTTGCCAGGCCAGAGTGTTCCACCATCAAACCTCAGTCATGATCCCAGGCCACATGTTTCCACAATGAAACCTCAGTCATTTTCCCAGGCCAAAGGTTTCCAAAATCAAACCTCAGTCATGTTCCCAGGACACATGGTTCCAGAATCAAACCTGAGTCATGTTTGCGGGCCACAGGTTTCAACCATCAAACCTCAGTCATGTTCCCAGGACACAGGTGTCCAGAATCAAACCTCAGTCATGTTCCCAGGGCACAGGCTTCCAGAAACAAACCTCAGTCATGTTCCCAGGACACAAGATTCCAGAATCAACCAGATATCATGCTTCCTGGCCACAGTCTTCCAGAATCAAACCTTAGTCATGTTGCCAAGCCACAGGTTTCCACCATCAAACCTCAGACATGTTCCCAGGCCACAGGTTTCTAGAATCCACCGATGTCATGTTCCCAGGCCACAGGGTTCGAGAATCAATCCTCAGTTATGTTTCCCGGCTACAGGGTTCTAGAATAAAACCTCAGTCATGTTCCCAATCCACAGGGTTCCAGAACGAAGGCTCAGTCAGGTTCCCGGGGCACAGTATTCCACAATCTAAACAGATGTCACATGCCCAGTCCCCAGGGTTCCAGAATCCATCGGTATCATGTTCCCAGGCCACAGGGTTCCAGAATCATTCCTCAGTTATGTTCCCAGGCTACAGGGTTCCAGAATAAAACCTCAGTCATGTTCCCAGTCCACAGGGTTTCAGAACCAAGGCTCAGTCAGGTTCCCGGGGCACAGTATTCCACAATCTAAACAGATGTCATGTTCCCAGGCCACAGTTTTCCAGAATCACACCTCAGTCATGTTCCCAGGCCACAGGGATCCAGAATCAAACGTCAGTCATGTTGCCAGGCCACAGGTTTTTGCCATCAAACCTCAGTCACGTTCCCGGGCCACAGGGTTCCAGAATCAAGCCTCAGTCATTTTGCCAGGCCAGAGTGTTCCACCATCAAACCTCATTCATGATCCCAGGCCACATGTTTCCACAATGAAACCTCAGTCATTTTCTCAGGCCAAAGGTTTCCAGAATCAAACCTCAGTCATATTCCCAGGACACATGGTTCCAGAATCAAACCTGAGTCATGTTCGCAGGCCACAGGTTTCAACAATCAAACATCACTCATGTTCCCAGGACACAGGTGTCCAGAATCAAGCCTCAGTCATGTACCCAGGGAACAGGCTTCCAGCAACAAACCTTTGTCATATTCCCAGGACACAGGGTTCCAGAATCAAACCTCAGTCTTGTTCCCAGTACAGAAGTTTCCAGAATCAACCCGATATCATGTATCCTGGCCACAGTCTTCCAGTATCAAACCTCAGTCATGTTGCCAGGCCACAGGGTTCCACCATCAATCCTCAGTCATGTTCCCAGGCCACAGGGTTCCAGAATCAAACCGTTCTCATGTTCCCAGGCCACAGGGTTCCAGAATCCACCGATGTCATGTTAAAGGCCACAGGGTTCCAGAATCAAACCGTTCTCATGTTCCCGGGCCACAGGGTTCCAGAATCAAGCCTCAGTCATTTTGCCAGGCCAGAGTGTTCCACCATCAAACCTCAGTCATGATCCCAGGCCACATGTTTCCACAGTGAAACCTCAGTCATTTTCCCAGGCCAAAGGTTTCCAAAATCAAACCTCAGTCATGTTCCCAGGACACATGGTTCCAGAATCAAACCTGAGTCATGTTCGCGGGCCACAGGTTTCAACCATCAAACCTCAGTCATGTTCCCAGGACACAGGTGTCCAGAATCAAACCTCAGTCATGTTCCCAGGGCACAGGCTTCCAGAAACAAACCTCAGTCATTTTCCCAGGACACAAGTTTCCAGAATCAACCAGATATCATGCTTCCTGGCCACAGTCTTCCAGAATCAAACCTTAGTCATGTTGCCAAGCCACAGGTTTCCACCATCAAACCTCAGACATGTTCCCAGGCCACAGGGTTCTAGAATACACTGATGTCATGTTCCCAGGCCACAGGGTTCGAGAATCAATCCTCAGTTATGTTTCCCGGCTACAGGTTTCTAGAATAAAACCTCAGTCATGTTCCCAATCCACAGGGTTCCAGAACCAAGGCTCAGTCAGGTTCCCGGGGCACAGTATTCCGCAATCTAAACAGATGTCATGTTCCCAGGCCACAGTTTTCCAGAATCACGCCTCAGTCATGTTCCCAGGCCACAGGGATCCAGAATCAAACGTCAGTCATGTTGCCAGGTCACAGGTTTCTGCCATCAAACCTCAGTCACGTTCCCGGGCCACAGGGTTCCAGAATCAAGCCTCAGTCATTTTGCCAGGCCAGAGTGTTCCACCATCAAACCTCAGTCATGATCCCAGGCCACATGTTTCCACAATGAAACCTCAGTCATTTTCTCAGGCCAAAGGTTTCCAGAATCAAACCTCAGTCATATTCCCAGGACACATGGTTCCAGAATCAAACCTGAGTCATGTTCGCAGGCCACAGGTTTCAACAATCAAACATCACTCATGTTCCCAGGACACAGGTGTCCAGAATCAAGCCTCAGTCATGTACCCAGGGAACAGGCTTCCAGCAACAAACCTTTGTCATATTCCCAGGACACAGGGTTCCAGAATCAAACCTCAGTCTTGTTCCCAGGACAGAAGTTTCCAGAATCAACCCGATATCATGTTTCCTGGCCACAGTCTTCCAGTAACAAACTCAGTCATGTTGCCAGGCCACAGGTTTCCACCATCAATCCTCACTCATGTTCCCAGGCCACAGGGTTCCAGAATCAAACCGTTCTCATGTTCCCAGGCCACAGGGTTCCAGAATCCACCGATGTCATGTTAAAGGCCACAGGGTTCCAGACTCAAACCGTTCTCATGTTCCCGGGCCACAGGGTTCCAGAATCAAGCCTCAGTCATTTTGCCAGGCCAGAGTGTTCCACCATCAAACCTCAGTCATGATCCCAGGCCACATGTTTCCACAATGAAACCTCAGTCATTTTCCCAGGCCAAAGGTTTCCAAAATCAAACCTCAGTCATGTTCCCAGGACACATGGCTCCAGAATCAAACCTGAGTCATGTGTGCGGGCCACAGGTTTCAACCATCAAACCTCAGTCATGTTCCCAGGACACAGGTGTCCAGAATCAAACCTCAGTCATGTTCCCAG
Organism: Balaenoptera physalus; assembly: GCF_965194825.1. Lineage (NCBI taxonomy): Eukaryota > Metazoa > Chordata > Mammalia > Artiodactyla > Balaenopteridae > Balaenoptera > Balaenoptera physalus. Next base: position 404,943 of record NW_028126442.1, on the reverse strand, counting down.
GGCACAGGCTTCCAGAAACAAACCTCAGTCATGTTCCCAGGACACAAGTTTCCAGAATCAACCAGATATCATGCTTCCTGGCCACAGTCTTCCAGAATCAAACCTTAGTCATGTTGCCAAGCCACAGGTTTCCACCATCAAACCTCAGACATGTTCCCAGGCCACAGGGTTCTAGAATCCACCGATGTCATGTTCCCAGGCCACAGGGTTCGAGAATCAATCCTCAGTTATGTTTCCAGGCTACAGGGTTCTAGAATAAAACCTCAGTCATGTTCCCAATCCACAGGGTTCCAGAACCAAGGCTCAGTCAGGTTCCCAGGGCACAGTATTCCACAATCTAAACAGATGTCACATGCCCAGTCCCCAGGGTTCCAGAATCCACCGGTATCATCTTCCCAGGCCACAGGGTTCCAGAATCAATCCTCAGTTATGTTCCCAGGCTACAGGGTTCCAGAATAAAACCTCAGTCATGTTAACAGTCCACAGGGTTTCAGAACCAAGGCTCAGTCAGGTTCCCGGGGCACAGTATTCCACAATCTAAACAGATGTCATGTTCCGAGGCCACAGTTTTCCAGAATCACGCCTCAGTCATGTTCCCAGGCCACAGGGATCCAGAATCAAACGTCAGTCATGTTGCCAGGCCACAGGTTTCTGCCATCAAACCTCAGTCACGTTCCCGGGCCACAGGGTTCCAGAATCAAGCCTCAGTCATTTTGCCAGGCCAGAGTGTTCCACCATCAAACCTCAGTCATGATCCCAGGCCACATGTTTCCACAATGAAACCTCAGTCATTTTCTCAGGCCAAAGGTTTCCAGAATCAAACCTCAGTCATATTCCCAGGACACATGGTTCCAGAATCAAACCTGAGTCATGTTCGCAGGCCACAGGTTTCAACAATCAAACATCACTCATGTTCCCAGGACACAGGTGTCCAGAATCAAGCCTCAGTCATGTACCCAGGGAGCAGGCTTCCAACAACAAACCTTTGTCATATTCCCAGGACACAGGGTTCCAGAATCAAACCTCAGTCTTGTTCCCAGGACAGAAGTTTCCAGAATCAACCCGATATCATGTTTCCTGGCCACAGTCTTCCAGTATCAAACCTCAGTTATGTTGCCAGGCCACAGGGTTCCACCATCAATCATCACTCATGTTCCCAGGCCACAGGGTTCCAGAATCAAACCGTTCTCATGTTCCCAGGCCACAGGGTTCCAGAATCCACCGATGTCATGTTAAAGGCCACAGGGTTCCAGAATCAAACCGTTCTCATGTTCCCGGGCCACAGGGTTCCAGAATCAAGCCTCAGTCATTTTGCCAGACCAGAGTGTTCCACCATCAAACCTCAGTCATGATCCCAGGCCACATGTTTCCACAATGAAACCTCAGTCATTTTCCCAGGCCAAAGGTTTCCAAAATCAAACCTCAGTCATGTTCCCAGGACACATGGTTCCAGAATCAAACCTGAGTCATGTTCGCGGGCCACAGGTTTCAACCATCAAACCTCAGTCATGTTCCCAGGACACAGGTGTCCAGAATCAAACCTCAGTCATGTTCCCAGGGCACAGGCTTCCAGAAACAAACCTCAGTCATGTTCCCAGGACACAACTTTCCAGAATCAACCAGATATCATGCTTCCTGGCCACAGTCTTCCAGAATCAAACCTTAGTCATGTTGCCAAGCCACAGGTTTCCACCATCAAACCTCAGACATGTTCCCAGGCCACAGGGTTCTAGAATACACTGATGTCATGTTCCCAGGCCACAGGGTTCGAGAATCAATCCTCAGTTATGTTTCCCGGCTACAGGGTTCTAGAATAAAACCTCAGTCATGTTCCCAATCCACAGGGTTCCAGAACCAAGGCTCAGTCAGGTTCCCGGGGCACAGTATTCCGCAATCTAAACAGATGTCACATGCCCAGTCCCCAGGGTTCCAGAATCCACCGGTATCATGTTCCCAGGCCACAGGGTTCCAGAATCAATCCTCAGTTATGTTCCCAGGCTACAGGGTTCCAGAATAAAACCTCAGTCATGTTCCCAGTCCACAGGGTTTCAGAACCAAGGCTCAGTCAGGTTCCCGGGGCACAGTATTCCACAATCTAAACAGATGTCATGTTCCGAGGCCACAGTTTTCCAGAATCACGCCTCAGTCATGTTCCCAGGCCACAGGGATCCAGAATCAAACGTCAGTCATGTTGCCAGGCCACAGGTTTCTGCCATCAAACCTCAGTCACGTTCCCGGGCCACAGGGTTCCAGAATCAAGCCTCAGTCATTTTGCCAGGCCAGAGTGTTCCACCATCAAACCTCAGTCATGATCCCAGGCCACATGTTTCCACAATGAAACCTCAGTCATTTTCCCAGGCCAAAGGTTTCCAAAATCAAACCTCAGTCATGTTCCCAGGACACATGGTTCCAGAATCAAACCTGAGTCATGTTCGCGGGCCACAGGTTTCAACCATCAAACCTCAGTCATGTTCCCAGGACACAGGTGTCCAGAATCAAACCTCAGTCATGTTCCCAGGGCACAGGCTTCCAGAAACAAACCTCAGTCATGTTCCCAGGACACAAGATTCCAGAATCAACCAGATATCATGCTTCCTGGCCACAGTCTTCCAGAATCAAACCTTAGTCATGTTGCCAAGCCACAGGTTTCCACCATCAAACCTCAGACATGTTCCCAGGCCACAGGTTTCTAGAATCCACCGATGTCATGTTCCCAGGCCACAGGGTTCGAGAATCAAGCCTCAGTTATGTTTCCCGGCTACAGGGTTCTAGAATAAAACCTCAGTCATGTTCCCAATCCACAGGGTTCCAGAACCAAGGCTCAGTCAGGTTCCCGGGGCACAGTATTCCACAATCTAAACAGATGTCACATGCCCAGTCCCCAGGGTTCCAGAATCCATCGGTATCATGTTCCCAGGCCACAGGGTTCCAGAATCATTCCTCAGTTATGTTCCCAGGCTACAGGGTTCCAGAATAAAACCTCAGTCATGTTCCCAGTCCACAGGGTTTCAGAACCAAGGCTCAGTCAGATTCCCGGGGCACAGTATTCCACAATCTAAACAGATGTCATGTTCCCAGGCCACAGTTTTCCAGAATCACACCTCAGTCATGTTCCCAGGCCACAGGGATCCAGAATCAAACGTCAGTCATGTTGCCAGGCCACAGGTTTTTGCCATCAAACCTCAGTCACGTTCCCGGGCCACAGGGTTCCAGAATCAAGCCTCAGTCATTTTGCCAGGCCAGAGTGTTCCACCATCAAACCTCAGTCATGATCCCAGGCCACATGTTTCCACAATGAAACCTCAGTCATTTTCTCAGGCCAAAGGTTTCCAGAATCAAACCTCAGTCATATTCCCAGGACACATGGTTCCAGAATCAAACCTGAGTCATGTTCGCAGGCCACAGGTTTCAACAATCAAACATCACTCATGTTCCCAGGACACAGGTGTCCAGAATCAAGCCTCAGTCATGTACCCAGGGAACAGGCTTCCAGCAACAAACCTTTGTCATATTCCCAGGACACAGGGTTCCAGAATCAAACCTCAGTCTTGTTCCCAGGACAGAAGTTTCCAGAATCAACCCGATATCATGTTTCCTGGCCACAGTCTTCCAGTATCAAACCTCAGTCATGTTGCCAGGCCACAGGGTTCCACCATCAATCCTCACTCATGTTCCCAGGCCACAGGGTTCCAGAATCAAACCGTTCTCATGTTCCCAGGCCACAGGGTTCCAGAATCCACCGATGTCATGTTAAAGGCCACAGGGTTCCAGAATCAAACCGTTCTCATGTTCCCGGGCCACAGGGTTCCAGAATCAAGCCTCAGTCATTTTGCCAGGCCAGAGTGTTCCACCATCAAACCTCAGTCATGATCCCAGGCCACATGTTTCCACAATGAAACCTCAGTCATTTTCCCAGGCCAAAGGTTTCCAAAATCAAACCTCAGTCATGTTCCCAGGACACACGGTTCCAGAATCAAACCCGAGTCATGTTTGCGGGCCACAGGTTTCAACCATCAAACGTCAGTCATGTTCCCAGGACACAGGTGTCCAGAATCAAACCTCAGTCATGTTCCCAGGGCACAGGCTTCCAGAAACAAACCTCAGTCATGTTCCCAGGACACAAGTTTCCAGAATCAAACAGATATCATGCTTCCTGGCCACAGTCTTCCAGAATCAAACCTTAGTCATGTTGCCAAGCCACAGGTTTCCACCATCAAACCTCAGACATGTTCCCAGGCCACAGGGTTCTAGAATACACTGATGTCATGTTCCCAGGCCACAGGGTTCGAGAATCAATCCTCAGTTATGTTTCCCGGCTACAGGGTTCTAGAATAAAACCTCAGTCATGTTCCCAATCCACAGGGTTCCAGAACCAAGGCTCAGTCAGGTTCCCGGGGCATAGTATTCCACAATCTAAACAGATGTCACATGCCCAGTCCCCAGGGTTCCAGAATCCACCGGTATCATGTTCCCAGGCCACAGGGTTCCAGAATCAATCCTCAGTTATGTTCCCAGGCTACAGGGTTCCAGAATAAATCCTCAGTCATGTTCCCAGTCCAGAGGGTTTCAGAACCAAGGCTCAGTCAGGTTTCCGGGGCACAGTATTCCACAATCTAAACAGATGTCATGTTCCCAGGCCACAGTTTTCCAGAATCACGCCTCAGTCATGTTCCCAGGCAACAGGGATCCAGAATCAAACGTCAGTCATGTTGCCAGGCCACAGGTTTCTGCCATCAAACCTCAGTCACGTTCCCGGGCCACAGGGTTCCAGAATCAAGCCTCAGTCATTTTGCCAGGCCAGAGTGTTCCACCATCAAACCTCAGTCATGATCCCAGGCCACATGTTTCCACAATGAAACCTCAGTCATTTTCCCAGGCCAAAGGTTTCCAAAATCAAACCTCAGTCATGTTCCCAGGACACATGGTTCCAGAGTCAAACCTGAGTCATGTTCGCGGGCCACAGGTTTCAACCATCAAACCTCAGTCATGTTCCCAGGACACAGGTGTCCAGAATCAAACCTCAGTCATGTTCCCAGGGCACAGGCTTCCAGAAACAAACCTCAGTCATGTTCCCAGGACACAAGATTCCAGAATCAACCAGATATCATGCTTCCTGGCCACAGTCTTCCAGAATCAAACCTTAGTCATGTTGCCAAGCCACAGGTTTCCACCATCAAACCTCAGACATGTTCCCAGGCCACAGGTTTCTAGAATCCACCGATGTCATGTTCCCAGGCCACAGGGTTCGAGAATCAAGCCTCAGTTATGTTTCCCGGCTACAGGGTTCTAGAATAAAACCTCAGTCATGTTCCCAATCCACAGGGTTCCAGAACCAAGGCTCAGTCAGGTTCCCGGGGCACAGTATTCCACAATCTAAACAGATGTCACATGCCCAGTCCCCAGGGTTCCAGAATCCATCGGTATCATGTTCCCAGGCCACAGGGTTCCAGAATCATTCCTCAGTTATGTTCCCAGGCTACAGGGTTCCAGAATAAAACCTCAGTCATGTTCCCAGTCCACAGGGTTTCAGAACCAAGGCTCAGTCAGATTCCCGGGGCACAGTATTCCACAATCTAAACAGATGTCATGTTCCCAGGCCACAGTTTTCCAGAATCACACCTCAGTCATGTTCCCAGGCCACAGGGATCCAGAATCAAACGTCAGTCATGTTGCCAGGCCACAGGTTTTTGCCATCAAACCTCAGTCACGTTCCCGGGCCACAGGGTTCCAGAATCAAGCCTCAGTCATTTTGCCAGGCCAGAGTGTTCCACCATCAAACCTCAGTCATGATCCCAGGCCACATGTTTCCACAATGAAACCTCAGTCATTTTCTCAGGCCAAAGGTTTCCAGAATCAAACCTCAGTCATATTCCCAGGACACATGGTTCCAGAATCAAACCTGAGTCATGTTCGCAGGCCACAGGTTTCAACAATCAAACATCACTCATGTTCCCAGGACACAGGTGTCCAGAATCAAGCCTCAGTCATGTACCCAGGGAACAGGCTTCCAGCAACAAACCTTTGTCATATTCCCAGGACACAGGGTTCCAGAATCAAACCTCAGTCTTGTTCCCAGGACAGAAGTTTCCAGAATCAACCCGATATCATGTTTCCTGGCCACAGTCTTCCAGTATCAAACCTCAGTCATGTTGCCAGGCCACAGGGTTCCACCATCAATCCTCACTCATGTTCCCAGGCCACAGGGTTCCAGAATCAAACCGTTCTCATGTTCCCAGGCCACAGGGTTCCAGAATCCACCGATGTCATGTTAAAGGCCACAGGGTTCCAGAATCAAACCGTTCTCATGTTCCCGGGCCACAGGGTTCCAGAATCAAGCCTCAGTCATTTTGCCAGGCCAGAGTGTTCCACCATCAAACCTCAGTCATGATCCCAGGCCACATGTTTCCACAATGAAACCTCAGTCATTTTCCCAGGCCAAAGGTTTCCAAAATCAAACCTCAGTCATGTTCCCAGGACACACGGTTCCAGAATCAAACCCGAGTCATGTTCGCGGGCCACAGGTTTCAACCATCAAACCTCAGTCATGTTCCCAGGACACAGGTGTCCAGAATCAAACCTCAGTCATGTTCCCAGGGCACAGGCTTCCAGAAACAAACCTCAGTCATGTTCCCAGGACACAAGTTTCCAGAATCAACCAGATATCATGCTTCCTGGCCACAGTCTTCCAGAATCAAACCTTAGTCATGTTGCCAAGCCACAGGTTTCCACCATCAAACCTCTGACATGTTCCCAGGCCACAGGGTTCTAGAATACACTGATGTCATGTTCCCAGGCCACAGGGTTCGAGAATCAATCCTCAGTTATGTTTCCCGGCTACAGGGTTCTAGAATAAAACCTCAGTCATGTTCCCAATCCACAGGGTTCCAGAACCAAGGCTCAGTCAGGTTCCCGGGGCACAGTATTCCACAATCTAAACAGATGTCACATGCCCAGTCCCCAGGGTTCCAGAATCCACCGGTATCATGTTCCCAGGCCACAGGGTTCCAGAATCAATCCTCAGTTATGTTCCCAGGCTACAGGGTTCCAGAATAAAACCTCAGTCATGTTCCCAGTCCACAGGGTTTCAGAACCAAGGCTCAGTCAGGTTCGCAGGCCACAGGTTTCAACAATCAAACCTCAGTCATGTTCCCAGGACACAGGTGTGCAGAATCAAACCTCAGTCATGTTCCCAGGGAACAGGCTTCCAGAAACAAACCTCAGTCATGTTCCCAGGACACAGGGTTCCAGATTCAAACCACAGTCATATTCCCAGGCCAGAAGGTTCCACAATCAATCCTCAGCCATGTTCCTAGGCCACAGGGTTCCAGAATCCACCGATGTCATGTTAAAGGCCACAGGGTTCCAGAATCAAACCGTTCTCATGTTCCCGGGCCACAGGGTTCCAGAATCAAGCCTCAGTCATTTTGCCAGGCCAGAGTGTTCCACCATCAAACCTCAGTCATGATCCCAGGCCACATGTTTCCACAATGAAACCTCAGTCATTTTCTCAGGCCAAAGGTTTCCAGAATCAAACCTCAGTCATATTCCCAGGACACATGGTTCCAGAATCAAACCTGAGTCATGTTCGCAGGCCACAGGTTTCAACAATCAAACATCACTCATGTTCCCAGGACACAGGTGTCCAGAATCAAGCCTCAGTCATGTACCCAGGGAGCAGGCTTCCAACAACAAACCTTTGTCATATTCCCAGGACACAGGGTTCCAGAATCAAACCTCAGTCTTGTTCCCAGGACAGAAGTTTCCAGAATCAACCCGATATCATGTTCCTGGCCACAGTCTTCCAGTATCAAACCTCAGTTATGTTGCCAGGCCACAGGGTTCCACCATCAATCCTCACTCATGTTCCCAGGCCACAGGGTTCCAGAATCAAACCGTTCTCATGTTCCCAGGCCACAGGGTTCCAGAATCCACCGATGTCATGTTAAAGGCCACAGGGTTCCAGAATCAAACCGTTCTCATGTTCCCGGGCCACAGGGTTCCAGAATCAAGCCTCAGTCATTTTGCCAGGCCAGAGTGTTCCACCATCAAACCTCAGTCATGATCCCAGGCCACATGTTTCCACAATGAAACCTCAGTCATTTTCCCAGGCCAAAGGTTTCCAAAATCAAACCTCAGTCATGTTCCCAGGACACATGGTTCCAGAATCAAACCTGAGTCATGTTCGCGGGCCACAGGTTTCAACCATCAAACCTCAGTCATGTTCCCAGGACACAGGTGTCCAGAATCAAACCTCAGTCATGTTCCCAGGGCACAGGCTTCCAGAAACTAACCTCAGTCATGTTCCCAGGACACAAGTTTCCAGAATCAACCAGATATCATGCTTCCTGGCCACAGTCTTCCAGAATCAAACCTTAGTCATGTTGCCAAGCCACAGGTTTCCACCATCAAACCTCAGACATGTTCCCAGGCCACAGGGTTCTAGAATCCACCGATGTCATGTTCCCAGGCCACAGGGTTCGAGAATCAATCCTCAGTTATGTTTCCCGGCTACAGGGTTCTAGAATAAAACCTCAGTCATGTTCCCAATCCACAGGGTTCCAGAACCAAGGCTCAGTCAGGTTCCCGGGGCACAGTATTCCACAATCTAGATGTCTCATGCCCAGTCCCCAGGGTTCCAGAATCCACCGGTATCATGTTCCCAGGCCACAGGGTTCCAGAATCAATCCTTAGTTATGTTCCCTGGCTACAGGGTTCCAGAATAAATCCTCAGTCATGTTCCCAGTCCACAGGGTTTCAGAACCAAGGCTCAGTCAGGTTCCCGGGGCACAGTATTCCACAATCTAAACAGATGTCATGTTCCCAGGCCACAGTTTTCCAGAATCACGCCTCAGTCATGTTCCCAGGCCACAGGGATCCAGAATCAAACGTCAGTCATGTTGCCAGGCCACAGGTTTCTGCCATCAAACCTCAGTCACGTTCCCGGGCCACAGGGTTCCAGAATCAAGCCTCAGTCATTTTGCCAGGCCAGAGTGTTCCACCATCAAACCTCAGTCATGATCCCAGGCCACATGTTTCCACAATGAAACCTCAGTCATTTTCCCAGGCCAAAGGTTTCCAAAATCAAACCTCAGTCATGTTCCCAGGACACATGGTTCCAGAATCAAACCTGAGTCATGTTCGCGGGCCACAGGTTTCAACCATCAAACCTCAGTCATGTTCCCAGGACACAGGTGTCCAGAATCAAACCTCAGTCATGTTCCCAGGGCACAGGCTTCCAGAAACAAACCTCAGTCATGTTCCCAGGACACAAGATTCCAGAATCAACCAGATATCATGCTTCCTGGCCACAGTCTTCCAGAATCAAACCTTAGTCATGTTGCCAAGCCACAGGTTTCCACCATCAAAACTCAGACATGTTCCCAGGCCACAGGTTTCTAGAATCCACCGATGTCATGTTCCCAGGCCACAGGGTTCGAGAATCAATCCTCAGTTATGTTTCCCGGCTACAGGGTTCTAGAATAAAACCTCAGTCATGTTCCCAATCCACAGGGTTCCAAAACCAAGGCTCAGTCAGGTTCCCGGGGCACAGTATTCCACAATCTAAACAGATGTCACATGCCCAGTCCCCAGGGTTCCAGAATCCACCGGTATCATGTTCCCAGGCCACAGGGTTCCAGAATCAATCCTCAGTTATGTTCCCAGGCTACAGGGTTCCAGAATAAATCCTCAGTCATGTTCCCAGTCCACAGGGTTTCAGAACCAAGGCTCAGTCAGGTTCCCGGGGCACAGTATTCCACAATCTAAACAGATGTCATGTTCCCAGGCCACAGTTTTCCAGAATCACGCCTCAGTCATGTTCCCAGGCCACAGGGATCCAGAATCAAACGTCAGTCATGTTGCCAGGCCACAGGTTTCTGCCATCAAATCTCAGTCACGTTCCCGGGCCACAGGGTTCCAGAATCAAGCCTCAGTCATTTTGCCAGGCCAGAGTGTTCCACCATCAAACCTCAGTCATGATCCCAGGCCACATGTTTCCACAATGAAAGCTCAGTCATTTTCCCAGGCCAAAGGTTTCCAAAATCAAACCTCAGTCATGTTCCCAGGACACATGGTTCCAGAATCAAACCTGAGTCATGTTTGCGGGCCACAGGTTTCAACCATCAAACCTCAGTCATGTTCCCAGGACACAGGTGTCCAGAATCAAACCTCAGTCATGTTCCCAGGGCACAGGCTTCCAGAAACAAACCTCAGTCATGTTCCCAGGACACAAGATTCCAGAATCAACCAGATATCATGCTTCCTGGCCACAGTCTTCCAGAATCAAACCTTAGTCATGTTGCCAAGCCACAGGTTTCCACCATCAAACCTCAGACATGTTCCCAGGCCACAGGTTTCTAGAATCCACCGATGTCATGTTCCCAGGCCACAGGGTTCGAGAATCAATCCTCAGTTATGTTTCCCGGCTACAGGGTTCTAGAATAAAACCTCAGTCATGTTCCCAATCCACAGGGTTCCAGAACGAAGGCTCAGTCAGGTTCCCGGGGCACAGTATTCCACAATCTAAACAGATGTCACATGCCCAGTCCCCAGGGTTCCAGAATCCATCGGTATCATGTTCCCAGGCCACAGGGTTCCAGAATCATTCCTCAGTTATGTTCCCAGGCTACAGGGTTCCAGAATAAAACCTCAGTCATGTTCCCAGTCCACAGGGTTTCAGAACCAAGGCTCAGTCAGGTTCCCGGGGCACAGTATTCCACAATCTAAACAGATGTCATGTTCCCAGGCCACAGTTTTCCAGAATCACACCTCAGTCATGTTCCCAGGCCACAGGGATCCAGAATCAAACGTCAGTCATGTTGCCAGGCCACAGGTTTTTGCCATCAAACCTCAGTCACGTTCCCGGGCCACAGGGTTCCAGAATCAAGCCTCAGTCATTTTGCCAGGCCAGAGTGTTCCACCATCAAACCTCATTCATGATCCCAGGCCACATGTTTCCACAATGAAACCTCAGTCATTTTCTCAGGCCAAAGGTTTCCAGAATCAAACCTCAGTCATATTCCCAGGACACATGGTTCCAGAATCAAACCTGAGTCATGTTCGCAGGCCACAGGTTTCAACAATCAAACATCACTCATGTTCCCAGGACACAGGTGTCCAGAATCAAGCCTCAGTCATGTACCCAGGGAACAGGCTTCCAGCAACAAACCTTTGTCATATTCCCAGGACACAGGGTTCCAGAATCAAACCTCAGTCTTGTTCCCAGGACAGAAGTTTCCAGAATCAACCCGATATCATGTTTCCTGGCCACAGTCTTCCAGTATCAAACCTCAGTCATGTTGCCAGGCCACAGGGTTCCACCATCAATCCTCACTCATGTTCCCAGGCCACAGGGTTCCAGAATCAAACCGTTCTCATGTTCCCAGGCCACAGGGTTCCAGAATCCACCGATGTCATGTTAAGGCCACAGGGTTCCAGAATCAAACCGTTCTCATGTTCCCGGGCCACAGGGTTCCAGAATCAAGCCTCAGTCATTTTGCCAGGCCAGAGTGTTCCACCATCAAACCTCAGTCATGATCCCAGGCCACATGTTTCCACAATGAAACCTCAGTCATTTTCCCAGGCCAAAGGTTTCCAGAATCAAACCTCAGTCATGTTCCCAGGACACATGGTTCCAGAATCAAACCTGAGTCATGTTCGCGGGCCACAGGTTTCAACCATCAAACCTCAGTCATGTTCCCAGGACACAGGTGTCCAGAATCAAACCTCAGTCATGTTCCCAGGGCACAGGCTTCCAGAAACAAACCTCAGTCATGTTCCCAGGACACAAGTTTCCAGAATCAACCAGATATCATGCTTCCTGGCCACAGTCTTCCAGAATCAAACCTTAGTCATGTTGCCAAGCCACAGGTTTCCACCATCAAACCTCAGACATGTTCCCAGGCCACAGGGTTCTAGAATCCACCGATGTCATGTTCCCAGGCCACAGGGTTCGAGAATCAATCCTCAGTTATGTTTCCCGGCTACAGGGTTCTAGAATAAAACCTCAGTCATGTTCCCAATCCACAGGGTTCCAGAACCAAGGCTCAGTCAGGTTCCCTGGGCACAGTATTCCACAATCTAGATGTCTCATGCCCAGTCCCCAGTGTTCCAGAATCCACCGGTATCATGTTCCCAGGCCACAGGGTTCCAGAATCAATCCTCAGTTATGTTCCCTGGCTACAGGGTTCCAGAATAAATCCTCAGTCATGTTCCCAATCCACAGGATTCCAGAACCAAGGCTCAGTCAGGTTCCCGGGGCACAGTATTCCACAATCTAAACAGATGTCACATGCCCAGTCCCCAGGGTTCCAGAATCCACCGGTATCATGTTCCCAGGCCACAGGGTTCCAGAATCAATCCTCAGTTATGTTCCCAGGCTACAGGGTTCCAGAATAAATCCTCAGTCATGTTCCCAGTCCACAGGGTTTCAGAACCAAGGCTCAGTCAGGTTCCCGGGGCACAGTATTCCACAATCTAAACAGATGTCACATTCCCAGTCCCCAGGGTTCCAGAATCCATCGGTATCATGTTCCCAGGCCACAGGGTTCCAGAATCATTCCTCAGTTATGTTCCCAGGCTACAGGGTTCCAGAATAAAACCTCAGTCATGTTCCCAGTCCACAGGGTTTCAGAACCAAGGCTCAGTCAGGTTCCCGGGGCACAGTATTCCACAATCTAAACAGATGTCATGTTCCCAGGCCACAGTTTTCCAGAATCACACCTCAGTCATGTTCCCAGGCCACAGGGATCCAGAATCAAACGTCAGTCATGTTGCCAGGCCACAGGTTTTTGCCATCAAACCTCAGTCACGTTCCCGGGCCACAGGGTTCCAGAATCAAGCCTCAGTCATTTTGCCAGGCCAGAGTGTTCCACCATCAAACCTCATTCATGATCCCAGGCCACATGTTTCCACAATGAAACCTCAGTCATTTTCTCAGGCCAAAGGTTTCCAGAATCAAACCTCAGTCATATTCCCAGGACACATGGTTCCAGAATCAAACCTGAGTCATGTTCGCAGGCCACAGGTTTCAACAATCAAACATCACTCATGTTCCCAGGACACAGGTGTCCAGAATCAAGCCTCAGTCATGTACCCAGGGAACAGGCTTCCAGCAACAAACCTTTGTCATATTCCCAGGACACAGGGTTCCAGAATCAAACCTCAGTCTTGTTCCCAGGACAGAAGTTTCCAGAATCAACCCGATATCATGTTTCCTGGCCACAGTCTTCCAGTATCAAACCTCAGTCATGTTGCCAGGCCACAGGGTTCCACCATCAATCCTCACTCATGTTCCCAGGCCACAGGGTTCCAGAATCAAACCGTTCTCATGTTCCCAGGCCACAGGGTTCCAGAATCCACCGATGTCATGTTAAGGCCACAGGGTTCCAGAATCAAACCGTTCTCATGTTCCCGGGCCACAGGGTTCCAGAATCAAGCCTCAGTCATTTTGCCAGGCCAGAGTGTTCCACCATCAAACCTCAGTCATGATCCCAGGCCACATGTTTCCACAATGAAACCTCAGTCATTTTCCCAGGCCAAAGGTTTCCAAAATCAAACCTCAGTCATGTTCCCAGGACACACGGTTCCAGAATCAAACCCGAGTCATGTTCGCGGGCCACAGGTTTCAACCATCAAACCTCAGTCATATTCCCAGGACACAGGTGTCCAGAATCAAACCTCAGTCATGTTCCCAGGGCACAGGCTTCCAGAAACAAACCTCAGTCATGTTCCCAGGACACAAGTTTCCAGAATCAACCAGATATCATGCTTCCTGGCCACAGTCTTCCAGAATCAAACCTTAGTCATGTTGCCAAGCCACAGGTTTCCACCATCAAACCTCAGACATGTTCCCAGGCCACAGGGTTCTAGAATCCACCGATGTCATGTTCCCAGGCCACAGGGTTTGAGAATCAATCCTCAGTTATGTTTCCCGGCTACAGGGTTCTAGAATAAAACCTCAGTCATGTTCCCAATCCACAGGGTTCCAGAACCAAGGCTCAGTCAGGTTCCCTGGGCACAGTATTCCACAATCTAGATGTCTCATGCCCAGTCCCCAGGGTTCCAGAATCCACCGGTATCATGTTCCCAGGCCACAGGGTTCCAGAATCAATCCTCAGTTATGTTCCCTGGCTACAGGGTTCCAGAATAAATCCTCAGTCATGTTCCCAATCCACAGGATTCCAGAACCAAGGCTCAGTCAGGTTCCCGGGGCACAGTATTCCACAATCTAAACAGATGTCACATGCCCAGTCCCCAGGGTTCCAGAATCCACCGGTATCATGTTCCCAGGCCACAGGGTTCCAGAATCAATCCTCAGTTATGTTCCCAGGCTACAGGGTTTCAGAATAAATCCTCAGTCATGTTCCCAGTCCACAGGGTTTCAGAACCAAGGCTCAGTCAGGTTCCCGGGGCACAGTATTCCACAATCTAAACAGATGTCACATTCCCAGTCCCCAGGGTTCCAGAATCCATCGGTATCATGTTCCCAGGCCACAGGGTTCCAGAATCATTCCTCAGTTATGTTCCCAGGCTACAGGGTTCCAGAATAAAACCTCAGTCATGTTCCCAGTCCACAGGGTTTCAGAACCAAGGCTCAGTCAGGTTCCCGGGGCACAGTATTCCACAATCTAAACAGATGTCATGTTCCCAGGCCACAGTTTTCCAGAATCACACCTCAGTCATGTTCCCAGGCCACAGGGATCCAGAATCAAACGTCAGTCATGTTGCCAGGCCACAGGTTTTTGCCATCAAACCTCAGTCACGTTCCCGGGCCACAGGGTTCCAGAATCAAGCCTCAGTCATTTTGCCAGGCCAGAGTGTTCCACCATCAAACCTCATTCATGATCCCAGGCCACATGTTTCCACAATGAAACCTCAGTCATTTTCTCAGGCCAAAGGTTTCCAGAATCAAACCTCAGTCATATTCCCAGGACACATGGTTCCAGAATCAAACCTGAGTCATGTTCGCAGGCCACAGGTTTCAACAATCAAACATCACTCATGTTCCCAGGACACAGGTGTCCAGAATCAAGCCTCAGTCATGTACCCAGGGAACAGGCTTCCAGCAACAAACCTTTGTCATATTCCCAGGACACAGGGTTCCAGAATCAAACCTCAGTCTTGTTCCCAGGACAGAAGTTTCCAGAATCAACCCGATATCATGTTTCCTGGCCACAGTCTTCCAGTATCAAACCTCAGTCATGTTGCCAGGCCACAGGGTTCCACCATCAATCCTCACTCATGTTCCCAGGCCACAGGGTTCCAGAATCAAACCGTTCTCATGTTCCCAGGCCACAGGGTTCCAGAATCCACCGATGTCATGTTAAGGCCACAGGGTTCCAGAATTAAACCGTTCTCATGTTCCCGGGCCACAGGGTTCCAGAATCAAGCCTCAGTCATTTTGCCAGGCCAGAGTGTTCCACCATCAAACCTCAGTCATGATCCCAGGCCACATGTTTCCACAATGAAACCTCAGTCATTTTCCCAGGCCAAAGGTTTCCAAAATCAAACCTCAGTCATGTTCCCAGGACACATGGTTCCAGATTCAAACCTGAGTCATGTTCGCGGGCCACAGGTTTCAACCATCAAACCTCAGTCATGTTCCCAGGACACAGGTGTCCAGAATCAAACCTCAGTCATGTTCCCAGGGCACAGGCTTCCAGAAACAAACCTCAGTCATGTTCCCAGGACACAAGATTCCAGAATCAACCAGATATCATGCTTCCTGGCCACAGTCTTCCAGAATCAAACCTTAGTCATGTTGCCAAGCCACAGGTTTCCACCATCAAACCTCAGACATGTTCCCAGGCCACAGGTTTCTAGAATCCACCGATGTCATGTTCCCAGGCCACAGGGTTCGAGAATCAATCCTCAGTTATGTTTCCCGGCTACAGGGTTCTAGAATAAAACCTCAGTCATGTTCCCAATCCACAGGGTTCCAGAACCAAGGCTCAGTCAGGTTCCCGGGGCACAGTATTCCACATTCTAAACAGATGTCACATGCCCAGTCCCCAGGGTTCCAGAATCCACCGGTATCATGTTCCCAGGCCACAGGGTTCCAGAATCAATCCTCAGTTATGTTCCCAGGCTACAGGGTTCCAGAATAAAACCTCAGTCATGTTCCCAGTCCACAGGGTTTCAGAACCAAGGCTCAGTCAGGTTCCCGGGGCACAGTATTCCACAATCTAAACAGATGTCATGTTCCCAGGCCACAGTTTTCCAGAATCACGCCTCAGTCAAGTTCCCAGGCCACAGGGATCCAGAATCAAACGTCAGTCATGTTGCCAGGCCACAGGTTTCTGCCATCAAACCTCAGTCACGTTCCCGGGCCACAGGGTTCCAGAATCAAGCCTCAGTCATTTTGCCAGGCCAGAGTGTTCCACCATCAAACCTCAGTCATGATCCCAGGCCACATGTTTCCACAATGAAACCTCAGTCATTTTCCCAGGCCAAAGGTTTCCAAAATCAAACCTCAGTCATGTTCCCAGGACACATGGTTCCAGAATCAAACCTGAGTCATGTTCGCGGGCCACAGGTTTCAACCATCAAACCTCAGTCATGTTCCCAGGACACAGGTGTCCAGAATCAAACCTCAGTCATGTTCCCAGGGCACAGGCTTCCAGAAACAAACCTCAGTCATGTTCCCAGGACACAAGATTCCAGAATCAACCAGATATCATGCTTCCTGGCCACAGTCTTCCAGAATCAAACCTTAGTCATGTTGCCAAGCCACAGGTTTCCACCATCAAACCTCAGACATGTTCCCAGGCCACAGGTTTCTAGAATCCACCGATGTCATGTTCCCAGGCCACAGGGTTCGAGAATCAATCCTCAGTTATGTTTCCCGGCTACAGGGTTCTAGAATAAAACCTCAGTCATGTTCCCAATCCACAGGGTTCCAGAACCAAGGCTCAGTCAGGTTCCCGGGGCACAGTATTCCACAATCTAAACAGATGTCACATGCCCAGTCCCCAGGGTTCCAGAATCCACCGGTATCATGTTCCCAGGCCACAGGGTTCCAGAATCAATCCTCAGTTATGTTCCCAGGCTACAGGGTTCCAGAATAAATCCTCAGTCATGTTCCCAGTCCACAGGGTTTCAGAACCAAGGCTCAGTCAGGTTCCCGGGGCACAGTATTCCACAATCTAAACAGATGTCATGTTCCCAGGCCACAGTTTTCCAGAATCACGCCTCAGTCATGTTCCCAGGCCACAGGGATCCAGAATCAAACGTCAGTCATGTTGCCAGGCCACAGGTTTCTGCCATCAAACCTCAGTCACGTTCCCGGGCCACAGGGTTCCAGAATCAAGCCTCAGTCATTTTGCCAGGCCAGAGTGTTCCACCATCAAACCTCAGTCATGATCCCAGGCCACATGTTTCCACAATGAAACCTCAGTCATTTTCCCAGGCCAAAGGTTTCCAAAATCAAACCTCAGTCATGTTCCCAGGACACATGGTTCCAGAATCAAACCTGAGTCATGTTCGCGGGCCACAGGTTTCAACCATCAAACCTCAGTCATGTTCCCAGGACACAGGTATCCAGAATCAAACCTCAGTCATGTTTCCAGGGCACAGGCTTCCAGAAACAAACCTCAGTCATGTTCCCAGGACACAAGATTCCAGAATCAACCAGATATCATGATTCCTGGCCACAGTCTTCCAGAATCAAACCTTAGTCATGTTGCCAAGCCACAGGTTTCCACCATCAAACCTCAGACATGTTCCCAGGCCACAGGTTTCTAGAATCCACCGATGTCATGTTCCCAGGCCACAGGGTTCGAGAATCAATCCTCAGTTATGTTTCCCGGCTACAGGGTTCTAGAATAAAACCTCAGTCATGTTCCCAATCCACAGGGTTCCAGAACGAAGGCTCAGTCAGGTTCCCGGGGCACAGTATTCCACAATCTAAACAGATGTCACATGCCCAGTCCCCAGGGTTCCAGAATCCATCGGTATCATGTTCCCAGGCCACAGGGTTCCAGAATCAATCCTCAGTTATGTTCCCAGGCTACAGGGTTCCAGAATAAAACCTCAGTCATGTTCCCAGTCCACAGGGTTTCAGAACCAAGGCTCAGTCAGATTCCCGGGGCACAGTATTCCACAATCTAAACAGATGTCATGTTCCCAGGCCACCGTTTTCCAGAATCACGCCTCAGTCATGTTCCCAGGCCACAGGGATCCAGAATCAAACGTCAGTCATGTTGCCAGGCCACAGGTTTCTGCCATCAAACCTCAGTCACGTTCCCGGGCCACAGGGTTCCAGAATCAAGCCTCAGTCATTTTGCCAGGCCAGAGTGTTCCACCATCAAACCTCATTCATGATCCCAGGCCACATGTTTCCACAATGAAACCTCAGTCATTTTCTCAGGCCAAAGGTTTCCAGAATCAAACCTCAGTCATATTCCCAGGACACATGGTTCCAGAATCAAACCTGAGTCATGTTCGCAGGCCACAGGTTTCAACAATCAAACATCACTCATGTTCCCAGGACACAGGTGTCCAGAATCAAGCCTCAGTCATGTACCCAGGGAACAGGCTTCCAGCAACAAACCTTTGTCATATTCCCAGGACACAGGGTTCCAGAATCAAACCTCAGTTTTCTTCCCAGGACAGAAGTTTCCAGAATCAACCCGATATCATGTTTCCTGGCCACAGTCTTCCAGTATCAAACCTCAGTCATGTTGCCAGGCCACAGGGTTCCACCATCAATCCTCACTCATGTTCCCAGGCCACAGGGTTCCAGAATCAAACCGTTCTCATGTTCCCAGGCCACAGGGTTCCAGAATCCACCGATGTCATGTTAAAGGCCACAGGGTTCCAGAATCAAACCGTTCTCATGTTCCCGGGCCACAGGGTTCCAGAATCAAGCCTCAGTCATTTTGCCAGGCCAGAGTGTTCCACCATCAAACCTCAGTCATGATCCCAGGCCACATGTTTCCACAATGAAACCTCAGTCATTTTCCCAGGCCAAAGGTTTCCAAAATCAAACCTCAGTCATGTTCCCAGGACACATGGTTCCAGAATCAAACCTGAGTCATGTGTGCGGGCCACAGGTTTCAACCATCAAACCTCAGTCATGTTCCCAGGACACAGGTGTCCAGAATCAAACCTCAGTCATGTTCCCAGGGCACAGGCTTCCAGAAACAAACCTCAGTCATGTTCCCAGGACACAAGTTTCCAGAATCAACCAGATATCATGCTTCCTGGCCACAGTCTTCCAGAATCAAACCTTAGTCATGTTGCCAAGCCACAGGTTTCCACCATCAAACCTCAGACATGTTCCCAGGCCACAGGGTTCTAGAATCCACCGATGTCATGTTCCCAGGCCACAGGGTTCGAGAATCAATCCTCAGTTATGTTTCCCGGCTACAGGGTTCTAGAATAAAACCTCAGTCATGTTCCCAATCCACAGGGTTCCAGAACCAAGGCTCAGTCAGGTTCCCGGGGCACAGTATTCCACAATCTAGATGTCTCATGCCCAGTCCCCAGGGTTCCAGAATCCACCGGTATCATGTTCCCAGGCCACAGGGTTCCAGAATCAATCCTCAGTTATGTTCCCTGGCTACAGGGTTCCAGAATAAATCCTCAGTCATGTTCCCATTCCACAGGGTTTCAGAACCAAGGCTCAGTCAGATTCCCGGGGCACAGTATTCCACAATCTAAACAGATGTCATGTTCCCAGGCCACAGTTTTCCAGAATCACACCTCAGTCATGTTCCCAGGCCACAGGGATCCAGAATCAAACGTCAGTCATGTTGCCAGGCCACAGGTTTTTGCCATCAAACCTCAGTCACGTTCCCGGGCCACAGGGTTCCAGAATCAAGCCTCAGTCATTTTGCCAGGCCAGAGTGTTCCACCATCAAACCTCATTCATGATCCCAGGCCACATGTTTCCACAATGAAACCTCAGTCATTTTCTCAGGCCAAAGGTTTCCAGAATCAAACCTCAGTCATATTCACAGGACACATGGTTCCAGAATCAAACCTGAGTCATGTTCGCAGGCCACAGGTTTCAACAATCAAACATCACTCATGTTCCCAGGACACAGGTGTCCAGAATCAAGCCTCAGTCATGTACCCAGGGAACAGGCTTCCAGCAAAAACCTTTGTCATATTCCCAGGACACAGGGTTCCAGAATCAAACCTCAGTCTTGTTCCCAGGACAGAAGTTTCCAGAATCAACCCGATATCATGTTTCCTGGCCACAGTCTTCCAGGATCAAACCTCAGTCATGTTGCCAGGCCACAGGGTTCCACCATCAATCCTCACTCATGTTCCCAGGCCACAGGGTTCCAGAATCAAACCGTTCTCATGTTCCCAGGCCACAGGGTTCCAGAATCCACCGATGTCATGTTAAAGGCCACAGGGTTCCAGAATCAAACCGTTCTCATGTTCCCGGGCCACAGGGTTCCAGAATCAAGCCTCAGTCATTTTGCCAGGCCAGAGTGTTCCACCATCAAACCTCAGTCATGATCCCAGGCCACATGTTTCCACAATGAAACCTCAGTCATTTTCCCAGGCCAAAGGTTTCCAAAATCAAACCACAGTCATGTTCCCAGGACACACGGTTCCAGAATCAAACCCGAGTCATGTTCGCGGGCCACAGGTTTCAACCATCAAACCTCAGTCATGTTCCCAGGACACAGGTGTCCAGAATCAAACCTCAGTCATGTTCCCAGGGCACAGGCTTCCAGAAACAAACCTCAGTCATGTTCCCAGGACACAAGATTCCAGAATCAACCAGATATCATGCTTCCTGGCCACAGTCTTCCAGAATCAAACCTTAGTCATGTTGCCAAGCCACAGGTTTCCACCATCAAACCTCAGACATGTTCCCAGGCCACAGGGTTCTAGAATCCACCGATGTCATGTTCCCAGGCCACAGGGTTCGAGAATCAATCCTCAGTTATGTTTCCCGGCTACAGGGTTCTAGAATAAAACCTCAGTCATGTTCCCAATCCACAGGGTTCCAGAACCAAGGCTCAGTCACGTTCCCGGGGCACAGTATTCCACAATCTAAACAGATGTCACATGCCCAGTCCCCAGGGTTCCAGAATCCACCGGTATCATGTTCCCAGGCCACAGGGTTCCAGAATCAATCCTCAGTTATGTTCCCAGGCTACAGGGTTCCAGAATAAAACCTCAGTCATGTTCCCAGTCCACAGGGTTTCAGAACCAAGGCTCAGTCAGGTTCCCGGGGCACAGTATTCCACAATCTAAACAGATGTCATGTTCCCAGGCCACAGTTTTCCAGAATCACGCCTCAGTCATGTTCCCAGGCCACAGGGATCCAGAATCAAACGTCAGTCATGTTGCCAGGCCACAGGTTTCTGCCATCAAACCTCAGTCACGTTCCCGGGCCACAGGGTTCCAGAATCAAGCCTCAGTCATTTTGCCAGGCCAGAGTGTTCCACCATCAAACCTCAGTCATGATCCCAGGCCACATGTTTCCACAATGAAACCTCAGTCATTTTCCCAGGCCGAAGGTTTCCAAAATCAAACTTCAGTCATGTTCCCAGGACACATGGTTCCAGAATCAAACCTGAGTCATGTTCGCGGGCCACAGGTTTCAACCATCAAACCTCAGTCATGTTCCCAGGACACAGATGTCCAGAATCAAACCTCAGTCATGTTCCCAGGGCACAGGCTTCCAGAAACAAACCTCAGTCATGTTCCCAGGACACAAGATTCCAGAATCAACCAGATATCATGCTTCCTGGCCACAGTCTTCCAGAATCAAACTTTAGTCATGTTGCCAAGCCACAGGTTTCCACCATCAAACCTCAGACATGTTCCCAGGCCACAGGTTTCTAGAATCCACCGATGTCATGTTCCCAGGCCACAGGGTTCGAGAATCAATCCTCAGTTATGTTTCCCGGCTACAGGGTTCTAGAATAAAACCTCAGTCATGTTCCCAATCCACAGGGTTCCAGAACCAAGGCTCAGTCAGGTTCCCTGGGCACAGTATTCCACAATCTAGATGTCTCATGCCCAGTCCCCAGGGTTCCAGAATCCACCGGTATCATGTTCCCAGGCCACAGGGTTCCAGAATCAATCCTCAGTTATGTTCCCTGGCTACAGGGTTCCAGAATAAATCCTCAGTCATGTTCCCAATCCACAGGATTCCAGAACCAAGGCTCAGTCAGGTTCCCGGGGCACAGTATTCCACAATCTAAACAGATGTCACATGCCCAGTCCCCAGGGTTCCAGAATCCACCGGTATCATGTTCCCAGGCCACAGGGTTCCAGAATCAATCCTCAGTTATGTTCCCAGGCTACAGGGTTTCAGAATAAATCCTCAGTCATGTTCCCAGTCCACAGGGTTTCAGAACCAAGGCTCAGTCAGGTTCCCGGGGCACAGTATTCCACAATCTAAACAGATGTCACATTCCCAGTCCCCAGGGTTCCAGAATCCATCGGTATCATGTTCCCAGGCCACAGGGTTCCAGAATCATTCCTCAGTTATGTTCCCAGGCTACAGGGTTCCAGAATAAAACCTCAGTCATGTTCCCAGTCCACAGGGTTTCAGAACCAAGGCTCAGTCAGGTTCCCGGGGCACAGTATTCCACAATCTAAACAGATGTCATGTTCCCAGGCCACAGTTTTCCAGAATCACACCTCAGTCATGTTCCCAGGCCACAGGGATCCAGAATCAAACGTCAGTCATGTTGCCAGGCCACAGGTTTTTGCCATCAAACCTCAGTCACGTTCCCGGGCCACAGGGTTCCAGAATCAAGCCTCAGTCATTTTGCCAGGCCAGAGTGTTCCACCATCAAACCTCATTCATGATCCCAGGCCACATGTTTCCACAATGAAACCTCAGTCATTTTCTCAGGCCAAAGGTTTCCAGAATCAAACCTCAGTCATATTCCCAGGACACATGGTTCCAGAATCAAACCTGAGTCATGTTCGCAGGCCACAGGTTTCAACAATCAAACATCACTCATGTTCCCAGGACACAGGTGTCCAGAATCAAGCCTCAGTCATGTACCCAGGGAACAGGCTTCCAGCAACAAACCTTTGTCATATTCCCAGGACACAGGGTTCCAGAATCAAACCTCAGTCTTGTTCCCAGGACAGAAGTTTCCAGAATCAACCCGATATCATGTTTCCTGGCCACAGTCTTCCAGTATCAAACCTCAGTCATGTTGCCAGGCCACAGGGTTCCACCATCAATCCTCACTCATGTTCCCAGGCCACAGGGTTCCAGAATCAAACCGTTCTCATGTTCCCAGGCCACAGGGTTCCAGAATCCACCGATGTCATGTTAAGGCCACAGGGTTCCAGAATTAAACCGTTCTCATGTTCCCGGGCCACAGGGTTCCAGAATCAAGCCTCAGTCATTTTGCCAGGCCAGAGTGTTCCACCATCAAACCTCAGTCATGATCCCAGGCCACATGTTTCCACAATGAAACCTCAGTCATTTTCCCAGGCCAAAGGTTTCCAAAATCAAACCTCAGTCATGTTCCCAGGACACACGGTTCCAGAATCAAACCCGAGTCATGTTCGCGGGCCACAGGTTTCAACCATCAAACCTCAGTCATATTCCCAGGACACAGGTGTCCAGAATCAAACCTCAGTCATGTTCCCAGGGCACAGGCTTCCAGAAACAAACCTCAGTCATGTTCCCAGGACACAAGTTTCCAGAATCAACCAGATATCATGCTTCCTGGCCACAGTCTTCCAGAATCAAACCTTAGTCATGTTGCCAAGCCACAGGTTTCCACCATCAAACCTCAGACATGTTCCCAGGCCACAGGGTTCTAGAATCCACCGATGTCATGTTCCCAGGCCACAGGGTTCGAGAATCAATCCTCAGTTATGTTTCCCGGCTACAGGGTTCTAGAATAAAACCTCAGTCATGTTCCCAATCCACAGGGTTCCAGAACCAAGGCTCAGTCAGGTTCCCTGGGCACAGTATTCCACAATCTAGATGTCTCATGCCCAGTCCCCAGGGTTCCAGAATCCACCGGTATCATGTTCCCAGGCCACAGGGTTCCAGAATCAATCCTCAGTTATGTTCCCTGGCTACAGGGTTCCAGAATAAATCCTCAGTCATGTTCCCAATCCACAGGATTCCAGAACCAAGGCTCAGTCAGGTTCCCGGGGCACAGTATTCCACAATCTAAACAGATGTCACATGCCCAGTCCCCAGGGTTCCAGAATCCACCGGTATCATGTTCCCAGGCCACAGGGTTCCAGAATCAATCCTCAGTTATGTTCCCAGGCTACAGGGTTCCAGAATAAATCCTCAGTCATGTTCCCAGTCCACAGGGTTTCAGAATCAAGGCTCAGTCAGGTTCCCGGGGCACAGTATTCCACAATCTAAACAGATGTCAGGTTCCCAGGCCACAGTTTTCCAGAATCACGCCTCAGTCATGTTCCCAGGCCACAGGGATCCAGAATCAAACGTCAGTCATGTTGCCAGGCCACAGGTTTCTGCCATCAAACCTCAGTCACGTTCCCGGGCCACAGGGTTCCAGAATCAAGCCTCAGTCATTTTGCCAGGCCAGAGTGTTCCACCATCAAACCTCAGTCATGATCCCAGGCCACATGTTTCCACAATGAAACCTCAGTCATTTTCTCAGGCCAAAGGTTTCCAGAATCAAACCTCAGTCATATTCCCAGGACACATGGTTCCAGAATCAAACCTGAGTCATGTTCGCAGGCCACAGGTTTCAACAATCAAACATCACTCATGTTCCCAGGACACAGGTGTCCAGAATCAAGCCTCAGTCATGTACCCAGGGAACAGGCTTCCAGCAACAAACCTTTGTCATATTCCCAGGACACAGGGTTCCAGAATCAAACCTCAGTCTTGTTCCCAGGACAGAAGTTTCCAGAATCAACCCGATATCATGTTTCCTGGCCACAGTCTTCCAGTATCAAACCTCAGTCATGTTGCCAGGCCACAGGGTTCCACCATCAATCCTCACTCATGTTCCCAGGCCACAGGGTTCCAGAATCAAACCGTTCTCATGTTCCCAGGCCACAGGGTTCCAGAATCCACCGATGTCATGTTAAAGGCCACAGGGTTCCAGAATCAAACCGTTCTCATGTTCCCGGGCCACAGGGTTCCAGAATCAAGCCTCAGTCATTTTGCCAGGCCAGAGTGTTCCACCATCAAACCTCAGTCATGATCCCAGGCCACATGTTTCCACAATGAAACCTCAGTCATTTTCCCAGGCCAAAGGTTTCCAAAATCAAACCTCAGTCATGTTCCCAGGACACATGGTTCCAGATTCAAACCTGAGTCATGTTCGCGGGCCACAGGTTTCAACCATCAAACCTCAGTCATGTTCCCAGGACACAGGTGTCCAGAATCAAACCTCAGTCATGTTCCCAGGGCACAGGCTTCCAGAAACAAACCTCAGTCATGTTCCCAGGACACAAGATTCCAGAATCAACCAGATATCATGCTTCCTGGCCACAGTCTTCCAGAATCAAACCTTAGTCATGTTGCCAAGCCACAGGTTTCCACCATCAAACCTCAGACATGTTCCCAGGCCACAGGTTTCTAGAATCCACCGATGTCATGTTCCCAGGCCACAGGGTTCGAGAATCAATCCTCAGTTATGTTTCCCGGCTACAGGGTTCTAGAATAAAACCTCAGTCATGTTCCCAATCCACAGGGTTCCAGAACCAAGGCTCAGTCAGGTTCCCGGGGCACAGTATTCCACATTCTAAACAGATGTCACATGCCCAGTCCCCAGGGTTCCAGAATCCACCGGTATCATGTTCCCAGGCCACAGGGTTCCAGAATCAATCCTCAGTTATGTTCCCAGGCTACAGGGTTCCAGAATAAATCCTCAGTCATGTTCCCAGTCCACAGGGTTTCAGAACCAAGGCTCAGTCAGGTTCCCGGGGCACAGTATTCCACAATCTAAACAGATGTCATGTTCCCAGGCCACAGTTTTCCAGAATCACGCCTCAGTCATGTTCCCAGGCCACAGGGATCCAGAATCAAACGTCAGTCATGTTGCCAGGCCACAGGTTTCTGCCATCAAACCTCAGTCACGTTCCCGGGCCACAGGGTTCCAGAATCAAGCCTCAGTCATTTTGCCAGGCCAGAGTGTTCCACCATCAAACCTCAGTCATGATCCCAGGCCACATGTTTCCACAATGAAACCTCAGTCATTTTCCCAGGCCAAAGGTTTCCAAAATCAAACCTCAGTCATGTTCCCAGGACACATGGTTCCAGAATCAAACCTGAGTCATGTTCGCGGGCCACAGGTTTCAACCATCAAACCTCAGTCATGTTCCCAGGACACAGGTATCCAGAATCAAACCTCAGTCATGTTCCCAGGGCACAGGCTTCCAGAAACAAACCTCAGTCATGTTCCCAGGACACAAGATTCCAGAATCAACCAGATATCATGATTCCTGGCCACAGTCTTCCAGAATCAAACCTTAGTCATGTTGCCAAGCCACAGGTTTCCACCATCAAACCTCAGACATGTTCCCAGGCCACAGGTTTCTAGAATCCACCGATGTCATGTTCCCAGGCCACAGGGTTCGAGAATCAATCCTCAGTTATGTTTCCAGGCTACAGGGTTCTAGAATAAAACCTCAGTCATGTTCCCAATCCACAGGGTTCCAGAACGAAGGCTCAGTCAGGTTCCCGGGGCACAGTATTCCACAATCTAAACAGATGTCACATGCCCAGTCCCCAGGGTTCCAGAATCCATCGGTATCATGTTCCCAGGCCACAGGGTTCCAGAATCAATCCTCAGTTATGTTCCCAGGCTACAGGGTTCCAGAATAAAACCTCAGTCATGTTCCCAGTCCACAGGGTTTCAGAACCAAGGCTCAGTCAGATTCCCGGGGCACAGTATTCCACAATCTAAACAGATGTCATGTTCCCAGGCCACCGTTTTCCAGAATCACGCCTCAGTCATGTTCCCAGGCCACAGGGATCCAGAATCAAACGTCAGTCATGTTGCCAGGCCACAGGTTTCTGCCATCAAACCTCAGTCACGTTCCCGGGCCACAGGGTTCCAGAATCAAGCCTCAGTCATTTTGCCAGGCCAGAGTGTTCCACCATCAAACCTCATTCATGATCCCAGGCCACATGTTTCCACAATGAAACCTCAGTCATTTTCTCAGGCCAAAGGTTTCCAGAATCAAACCTCAGTCATATTCCCAGGACACATGGTTCCAGAATCAAACCTGAGTCATGTTCGCAGGCCACAGGTTTCAACAATCAAACATCACTCATGTTCCCAGGACACAGGTGTCCAGAATCAAGCCTCAGTCATGTACCCAGGGAACAGGCTTCCAGCAACAAACCTTTGTCATATTCCCAGGACACAGGGTTCCAGAATCAAACCTCAGTTTTCTTCCCAGGACAGAAGTTTCCAGAATCAACCCGATATCATGTTTCCTGGCCACAGTCTTCCAGTATCAAACCTCAGTCATGTTGCCAGGCCACAGGGTTCCACCATCAATCCTCACTCATGTTCCCAGGCCACAGGGTTCCAGAATCAAACCGTTCTCATGTTCCCAGGCCACAGGGTTCCAGAATCCACCGATGTCATGTTAAAGGCCACAGGGTTCCAGAATCAAACCGTTCTCATGTTCCCGGGCCACAGGGTTCCAGAATCAAGCCTCAGTCATTTTGCCAGGCCAGAGTGTTCCACCATCAAACCTCAGTCATGATCCCAGGCCACATGTTTCCACAATGAAACCTCAGTCATTTTCCCAGGCCAAAGGTTTCCAAAATCAAACCTCAGTCATGTTCCCAGGACACATGGTTCCAGAATCAAACCTGAGTCATGTGTGCGGGCCACAGGTTTCAACCATCAAACCTCAGTCATGTTCCCAGGACACAGGTGTCCAGAATCAAACCTCAGTCATGTTCCCAGGGCACAGGCTTCCAGAAACAAACCTCAGTCATGTTCCCAGGACACAAGTTTCCAGAATCAACCAGATATCATGCTTCCTGGCCACAGTCTTCCAGAATCAAACCTTAGTCATGTTGCCAAGCCACAGGTTTCCACCATCAAACCTCAGACATGTTCCCAGGCCACAGGGTTCTAGAATCCACCGATGTCATGTTCCCAGGCCACAGGGTTCGAGAATCAATCCTCAGTTATGTTTCCCGGCTACAGGGTTCTAGAATAAAACCTCAGTCATGTTCCCAATCCACAGGGTTCCAGAACCAAGGCTCAGTCAGGTTCCCGGGGCACAGTATTCCACAATCTAGATGTCTCATGCCCAGTCCCCAGGGTTCCAGAATCCACCGGTATCATGTTCCCAGGCCACAGGGTTCCAGAATCAATCCTCAGTTATGTTCCCTGGCTACAGGGTTCCAGAATAAATCCTCAGTCATGTTCCCAGTCCACAGGGTTTCAGAACCAAGGCTCAGTCAGGTTCCCGGGGCACAGTATTCCACAATCTAAACAGATGTCATGTTCCCAGGCCACAGTTTTCCAGAATCACGCCTCAGTCATGTTCCCAGGCCACAGGGATCCAGAATCAAACGTCAGTCATGTTGCCAGGCCACAGGTTTCTGCCATCAAACCTCAGTCACGTTCCCGGGCCACAGGGTTCCAGAATCAAGCCTCAGTCATTTTGCCAGGCCAGAGTGTTCCACCATCAAACCTCAGTCATGATCCCAGGCCACATGTTTCCACAATGAAACCTCAGTCATTTTCCCAGGCCAAAGGTTTCCAAAATCAAACCTCAGTCATGTTCCCAGGACACATGGTTCCAGAATCAAACCTGAGTCATGTTCGCGGGCCACAGGTTTCAACCATCAAACCTCAGTCATGTTCCCAGGACACAGGTGTCCAGAATCAAACCTCAGTCATGTTCCCAGGGCACAGGCTTCCAGAAACAAACCTCAGTCATGTTCCCAGGACACAAGATTCCAGAATCAACCAGATATCATGCTTCCTGGCCACAGTCTTCCAGAATCAAACCTTAGTCATGTTGCCAAGCCACAGGTTTCCACCATCAAACCTCAGACATGTTCCCAGGCCACAGGTTTCTAGAATCCACCGATGTCATGTTCCCAGGCCACAGGGTTCGAGAATCAATCCTCAGTTATGTTTCCCGGCTACAGGGTTCTTGAATAAAACCTCAGTCATGTTCCCAATCCACAGGGTTCCAGAACCAAGGCTCAGTCAGGTTCCCGGGGCACAGTATTCCACAATCTAAACAGATGTCACATGCCCAGTCCCCAGGGTTCCAGAATCCACCGGTATCATGTTCCCAGGCCACAGGGTTCCAGAATCAATCCTCAGTTATGTTCCCTGGCTACAGGGTTCCAGAATAAATCCTCAGTCATGTTCCCATTCCACAGGGTTTCAGAACCAAGGCTCAGTCAGATTCCCGGGGCACAGTATTCCACAATCTAAACAGATGTCATGTTCCCAGGCCACAGTTTTCCAGAATCACACCTCAGTCATGTTCCCAGGCCACAGGGATCCAGAATCAAACGTCAGTCATGTTGCCAGGCCACAGGTTTTTGCCATCAAACCTCAGTCACGTTCCCGGGCCACAGGGTTCCAGAATCAAGCCTCAGTCATTTTGCCAGGCCAGAGTGTTCCACCATCAAACCTCATTCATGATCCCAGGCCACATGTTTCCACAATGAAACCTCAGTCATTTTCTCAGGCCAAAGGTTTCCAGAATCAAACCTCAGTCATATTCACAGGACACATGGTTCCAGAATCAAACCTGAGTCATGTTCGCAGGCCACAGGTTTCAACAATCAAACATCACTCATGTTCCCAGGACACAGGTGTCCAGAATCAAGCCTCAGTCATGTACCCAGGGAACAGGCTTCCAGCAAAAACCTTTGTCATATTCCCAGGACACAGGGTTCCAGAATCAAACCTCAGTCTTGTTCCCAGGACAGAAGTTTCCAGAATCAACCCGATATCATGTTTCCTGGCCACAGTCTTCCAGGATCAAACCTCAGTCATGTTGCCAGGCCACAGGGTTCCACCATCAATCCTCACTCATGTTCCCAGGCCACAGGGTTCCAGAATCAAACCGTTCTCATGTTCCCAGGCCACAGGGTTCCAGAATCCACCGATGTCATGTTAAAGGCCACAGGGTTCCAGAATCAAACCGTTCTCATGTTCCCGGGCCACAGGGTTCCAGAATCAAGCCTCAGTCATTTTGCCAGGCCAGAGTGTTCCACCATCAAACCTCAGTCATGATCCCAGGCCACATGTTTCCACAATGAAACCTCAGTCATTTTCCCAGGCCAAAGGTTTCCAAAATCAAACCACAGTCATGTTCCCAGGACACACGGTTCCAGAATCAAACCCGAGTCATGTTCGCGGGCCACAGGTTTCAACCATCAAACCTCAGTCATGTTCCCAGGACACAGGTGTCCAGAATCAAACCTCAGTCATGTTCCCAGGGCACAGGCTTCCAGAAACAAACCTCAGTCATGTTCCCAGGACACAAGATTCCAGAATCAACCAGATATCATGCTTCCTGGCCACAGTCTTCCAGAATCAAACCTTAGTCATGTTGCCAAGCCACAGGTTTCCACCATCAAACCTCAGACATGTTCCCAGGCCACAGGGTTCTAGAATCCACCGATGTCATGTTCCCAGGCCACAGGGTTCGAGAATCAATCCTCAGTTATGTTTCCCGGCTACAGGGTTCTAGAATAAAACCTCAGTCATGTTCCCAATCCACAGGGTTCCAGAACCAAGGCTCAGTCACGTTCCCGGGGCACAGTATTCCACAATCTAAACAGATGTCACATGCCCAGTCCCCAGGGTTCCAGAATCCACCGGTATCATGTTCCCAGGCCACAGGGTTCCAGAATCAATCCTCAGTTATGTTCCCAGGCTACAGGGTTCCAGAATAAAACCTCAGTCATGTTCCCAGTCCACAGGGTTTCAGAACCAAGGCTCAGTCAGGTTCCCGGGGCACAGTATTCCACAATCTAAACAGATGTCATGTTCCCAGGCCACAGTTTTCCAGAATCACGCCTCAGTCATGTTCCCAGGCCACAGGGATCCAGAATCAAACGTCAGTCATGTTGCCAGGCCACAGGTTTCTGCCATCAAACCTCAGTCACGTTCCCGGGCCACAGGGTTCCAGAATCAAGCCTCAGTCATTTTGCCAGGCCAGAGTGTTCCACCATCAAACCTCAGTCATGATCCCAGGCCACATGTTTCCACAATGAAACCTCAGTCATTTTCCCAGGCCGAAGGTTTCCAAAATCAAACTTCAGTCATGTTCCCAGGACACATGGTTCCAGAATCAAACCTGAGTCATGTTCGCGGGCCACAGGTTTCAACCATCAAACCTCAGTCATGTTCCCAGGACACAGATGTCCAGAATCAAACCTCAGTCATGTTCCCAGGGCACAGGCTTCCAGAAACAAACCTCAGTCATGTTCCCAGGACACAAGATTCCAGAATCAACCAGATATCATGCTTCCTGGCCACAGTCTTCCAGAATCAAACTTTAGTCATGTTGCCAAGCCACAGGTTTCCACCATCAAACCTCAGACATGTTCCCAGGCCACAGGTTTCTAGAATCCACCGATGTCATGTTCCCAGGCCACAGGGTTCGAGAATCAATCCTCAGTTATGTTTCCCGGCTACAGGGTTCTAGAATAAAACCTCAGTCATGTTCCCAGTCCACAGGGTTCCAGAACGAAGGCTCAGTCAGGTTCCCGGGGCACAGTATTCCACAATCTAAACAGATGTTACATGCCCATTCCCCGGGTTCCAGAATCCACCGGTATCATGTTCCCAGGCCACAGGGTTCCAGAATCAATCCTCAGTTATGTTCCCAGGCTACAGGGTTCCAGAATAAATCCTCAGTCATGTTCCCAGTCCACAGGGTTTCAGAACCAAGGCTCAGTCAGGTCCCCGGGGCACAGTATTCCACAATCTAAACAGATGTCAGGTTCCCAGGCCACAGTTTTCCAGAATCACGCCTCAGTCATGTTCCCAGGCCACAGGGATCCAGAATCAAACGTCAGTCATGTTGCCAGGCCACAGGTTTCTGCCATCAAACCTCAGTCACGTTCCCGGGCCACAGGGTTCCAGAATCAAGCCTCAGTCATTTTGCCAGGCCAGAGTGTTCCACCATCAAACCTCAGTCATGATCCCAGGCCACATGTTTCCACAATGAAACCTCAGTCATTTTCCCAGGCCAAAGGTTTCCAAAATCAAACCTCAGTCATGTTCCCAGGACACATGGTTCCAGAATCAAACCCGAGTCATGTTCGCGGGCCACAGGTTTCAACCATCAAACCTCAGTCATGTTCCCAGGACACAGGTGTCCAGAATCAAACCTCAGTCATGTTCCCAGGGCACAGGCTTCCAGAAACAAACCTCAGTCATGTTCCCAGGACACAAGTTTCCAGAATCAACCAGATATCATGCTTCCTGGCCACAGTCTTCCAGAATCAAACCTTAGTCATGTTGCCAAGCCACAGGTTTCCACCATCAAACCTCAGACATGTTCCCAGGCCACAGGGTTCTAGAATCCACCGATGTCATGTTCCCAGGCCACAGGGTTCGAGAATCAATCCTCAGTTATGTTTCCCGGCTACAGGGTTCTAGAATAAAACCTCAGTCATGTTCCCAATCCACAGGGTTCCAGAACCAAGGCTCAGTCAGGTTCCCGGGGCACAGTATTCCACAATCTAGATGTCTCATGCCCAGTCCCCAGGGTTCCAGAATCCACCGGTATCATGTTCCCAGGCCACAGGGTTCCAGAATCAATCCTCAGTTATGTTCCCAGGCTACAGGGTTCCAGAATAAAACCTCAGTCATGTTCCCAGTCCACAGGGTTTCAGAACCAAGGCTCAGTCAGGTTCCCGGGGCACAGTATTCCACAATTTAAACAGATGTCACATGCCCAGTCCCCAGGGTTCCAGAATCCATCGGTATCATGTTCCCAGGCCACAGGGTTCCAGAATCAATCCTCAGTTATGTTCCCAGGCTACAGGGTTCCAGAATAAAACCTCAGTCATGTTCCCAGTCCACAGGGTTTCAGAACCAAGGCTCAGTCAGGTTCCCGGGGCACAGTATTCCACAATCTAAACAGATGTCACATGCCCAGTCCCCAGGGTTCCAGAATCCACCGGTATCATGTTCCCAGGCCACACGGTTCCAGAATCAATCCTCAGTTATGTTCCCAGGCTACAGGGTTCCAGAATAAAACCTCAGTCATGTTCGCAGTCCACAGGGTTTCAGAAGCAAGGCTCAGTCAGGTTCCCGGGGCACAGTATTCCACAATCTAAACAGATGTCATGTTCCCAGGCCACAGTTTTCCAGAATCACGCCTCAGTCATGTTCCCAGGCCACAGGGATCCAGAATCAAACGTCAGTCATGTTGCCAGGCCACAGGTTTCTGCCATCAAACCTCAGTCACGTTCCCGGGCCACAGGGTTCCAGAATCAAGCCTCAGTCATTTTGCCAGGCCAGAGTGTTCCACCATCAAACCTCAGTCATGATCCCAGGCCACATGTTTCCACAATGAAACCTCAGTCATTTTCCCAGGCCCAAGGTTTCCAAAATCAAACCTCAGTCATGTTCCCAGGACACATGGTTCCAGAATCAAACCTGAGTCATGTTCGCGGGCCACAGGTTTCAACCATCAAACCTCAGTCATGTTCCCAGGACACAGGTGTCCAGAATCAAACCTCAGTCATGTTCCCAGGGCACAGGCTTCAAGAAACAAACCTCAGTAATGTTCCCAGGACACAGGATTCCAGAATCAACCAGATATCATGCTTCCTGGCCACAGTCTTCCAGAATCAAACCTTAGTCATGTTGCCAAGCCACAGGTTTCCACCATCAAACCTCAGACATGTTCCCAGGCCACAGGTTTCTAGAATCCACCGATGTCATGTTCCCAGGCCACAGGGTTCGAGAATCAATCCTCAGTTATGTTTCCCGGCTACAGGGTTCTAGAATAAAACCTCAGTCATGTTCCCAATCCACAGGGTTCCAGAACCAAGGCTCAGTCAGGTTCCCGGGGCACAGTATTCCACAATCTAAACAGATGTCACATGCCCAGTACCCAGGGTTCCAGAATCCACCGGTATCATGTTCCCAGGCCATAGGGTTCCAGAATCAATCCTCAGTTATGTTCCCAGGCTACAGGGTTCCAGAATAAATCCTCAGTCATGTTCCCAGTCCACAGGGTTTCAGAACCAAGGCTCAGTCAGGTTCCCGGGGCACAGTATTCCACAATCTAAACAGATGTCATGTTCCCAGGCCACAGTTTTCCAGAATCACGCCTCAGTCATGTTCCCAGGCCACAGGGATCCAGAATCAAACGTCAGTCATGTTGCCAGGCCACAGGTTTCTGCCATCAAAGCTCAGTCACGTTCCCGGGCCACAGGGTTCCAGAATCAAGCCTCAGTCATTTTGCCAGGCCAGAGTGTTCCACCATCAAACCTCAGTCATGATCCCAGGCCACATGTTTCCACAATGAAACCTCAGTCATTTTCCCAGGCCAAAGGTTTCCAAAATCAAACCTCAGTCATGTTCCCAGGACACATGGTTCCAGAATCAAACCTGAGTCATGTTCGCGGGCCACAGGTTTCAACCATCAAACCTCAGTCATGTTCCCAGGACACAGGTGTCCAGAATCAAACCTCAGTCATGTTCCCAGGGCACAGGCTTCCAGAAACAAACCTCAGTCATGTTCCCAGGACACAAGATTCCAGAATCAACCAGATATCATGCTTCCTGGCCACAGTCTTCCAGAATCAAACCTTAGTCATGTTGCCAAGCCACAGGTTTCCACCATCAAACCTCAGACATGTTCCCAGGCCACAGGTTTCTAGAATCCACCGATGTCATGTTCCCAGGCCACAGGGTTCGAGAATCAATCCTCAGTTATGTTTCCCGGCTACAGGGTTCTAGAATAAAACCTCAGTCATGTTCCCAATCCACAGGGTTCCAGAACGAAGGCTCAGTCAGGTTCCCGGGGCACAGTATTCCACAATCTAAACAGATGTCACATGCCCAGTCCCCAGGGTTCCAGAATCCATCGGTATCATGTTCCCAGGCCACAGGGTTCCAGAATCAATCCTCAGTTATGTTCCCAGGCTACAGGGTTCCAGAATAAAACCTCAGTCATGTTCCCAGTCCACAGGGTTTCAGAACCAAGGCTCAGTCAGATTCCCGGGGCACAGTATTCCACAATCTAAACAGATGTCATGTTCCCAGGCCACAGTTTTCCAGAATCACGCCTCAGTCATGTTCCCAGGCCACAGGGATCCAGAATCAAACGTCAGTCATGTTGCCAGGCCACAGGTTTCTGCCATCAAACCTCAGTCACGTTCCCGGGCCACAGGGTTCCAGAATCAAGCCTCAGTCATTTTGCCAGGCCAGAGTGTTCCACCATCAAACCTCATTCATGATCCCAGGCCACATGTTTCCACAATGAAACCTCAGTCATTTTCTCAGGCCAAAGGTTTCCAGAATCAAACCTCAGTCATATTCCCAGGACACATGGTTCCAGAATCAAACCTGAGTCATGTTCGCAGGCCACAGGTTTCAACAATCAAACATCACTCATGTTCCCAGGACACAGGTGTCCAGAATCAAGCCTCAGTCATGTACCCAGGGAACAGGCTTCCAGCAACAAACCTTTGTCATATTCCCAGGACACAGGGTTCCAGAATCAAACCTCAGTTTTGTTCCCAGGACAGAAGTTTCCAGAATCAACCCGATATCATGTTTCCTGGCCACAGTCTTCCAGTGTCAAACCTCAGTCATGTTGCCAGGCCACAGGGTTCCACCATCAATCCTCACTCATGTTCGCAGGCCACAGGGTTCCAGAATCAAACCGTTCTCATGTTCCCAGGCCACAGGGTTCCAGAATCCACCGATGTCATGTTAAAGGCCACAGGGTTCCAGAATCAAACCGTTCTCATGTTCCCGGGCCACAGGGTTCCAGAATCAAGCCTCAGTCATTTTGCCAGGCCAGAGTGTTCCACCATCAAACCTCAGTCATGATCCCAGGCCACATGTTTCCACAATGAAACCTCAGTCATTTTCCCAGGCCAAAGGTTTCCAAAATCAAACCTCAGTCATGTTCCCAGGACACACGGTTCCAGAATCAAACCCGAGTCATGTTCGCGGGCCACAGGTTTCAACCATCAAACCTCAGTCATGTTCCCAGGACACAGGTGTCCAGAATCAAACCTCAGTCATGTTCCCAGGGCACAGGCTTCCCGAAACAAACCTCAGTCATGTTCCCAGGACACAAGTTTCCAGAATCAACCAGATATCATGCTTCCTGGCCACAGTCTTCCAGAATCAAACCTTAGTCATGTTGCCAAGCCACAGGTTTCCACCATCAAACCTCAGACATGTTCCCAGGCCACAGGGTTCTAGAATACACTGATGTCATGTTCCCAGGCCACAGGGTTCGAGAATCAATCCTCAGTTATGTTTCCCGGCTACAGGGTTCTAGAATAAAACCTCAGTCATGTTCCCAATCCACAGGGTTCCAGAACCAAGGCTCAGTCAGGTTCCCGGGGCACAGTATTCCACAATTTAAACAGATGTCACATGCCCAGTCCCCAGGGTTCCAGAATCCATCGGTATCATGTTCCCAGGCCACAGGGTTCCAGAATCAATCCTCAGTTATGTTCCCAGGCTACAGGGTTCCAGAATAAAACCTCAGTCATGTTCCCAGTCCACAGGGTTTCAGAACCAAGGCTCAGTCAGGTTCCCGGGGCACAGTATTCCACAATCTAAACAGATGTCACATGCCCAGTCCCCAGGGTTCCAGAATCCACCGGTATCATGTTCCCAGGCCACACGGTTCCAGAATCAATCCTCAGTTATGTTCCCAGGCTACAGGGTTCCAGAATAAAACCTCAGTCATGTTCCCAGTCCACAGGGTTTCAGAAGCAAGGCTCAGTCAGGTTCCCGGGGCACAGTATTCCACAATCTAAACAGATGTCATGTTCCCAGGCCACAGTTTTCCAGAATCACGCCTCAGTCATGTTCCCAGGCCACAGGGATCCAGAATCAAACGTCAGTCATGTTGCCAGGCCACAGGTTTCTGCCATCAAACCTCAGTCACGTTCCCGGGCCACAGGGTTCCAGAATCAAGCCTCAGTCATTTTGCCAGGCCAGAGTGTTCCACCATCAAACCTCAGTCATGATCCCAGGCCACATGTTTCCACAATGAAACCTCAGTCATTTTCCCAGGCCAAAGGTTTCCAAAATCAAACCTCAGTCATGTTCCCAGGACACACGGTTCCAGAATCAAACCCGAGTCATGTTCGCGGGCCACAGGTTTCAACCATCAAACCTCAGTCATGTTCCCAGGACACAGGTGTCCAGAATCAAACCTCAGTCATGTTCCCAGGGCACAGGCTTCCCGAAACAAACCTCAGTCATGTTCCCAGGACACAAGTTTCCAGAATCAACCAGATATCATGCTTCCTGGCCACAGTCTTCCAGAATCAAACCTTAGTCATGTTGCCAAGCCACAGGTTTCCACCATCAAACTTCAGACATGTTCCCAGGCCACAGGGTTCTAGAATACACTGATGTCATGTTCCCAGGCCACAGGGTTCGAGAATCAATCCTCAGTTATATTTCCCGGCTACAGGGTTCTAGAATAAAACCTCAGTCATGTTCCCAATCCACAGGGTTCCAGAACCAAGGCTCAGTCAGGTTCCCGGGGCACAGTATTCCACAATTTAAACAGATGTCACATGCCCAGTCCCCAGGGTTCCAGAATCCATCGGTATCATGTTCCCAGGCCACAGGGTTCCAGAATCAATCCTCAGTTATGTTCCCAGGCTACAGGGTTCCAGAATAAAACCTCAGTCATGTTCCCAGTCCACAGGGTTTCAGAACCAAGGCTCAGTCAGGTTCCCGGGGCACAGTATTCCGCAATCTAAACAGATGTCATGTTCCCAGGCCACAGTTTTCCAGAATCACGCCTCAGTCATGTTCCCAGGCCACAGGGATCCAGAATCAAACGTCAGTCATGTTGCCAGGCCACAGGTTTCTGCCATCAAACCTCAGTCACGTTCCCGGGCCACAGGGTTCCAGAATCAAGCCTCAGTCATTTTGCCAGGCCAGAGTGTTCCACCATCAAACCTCAGTCATGATCCCAGGCCACATGTTTCCACAATGAAACCTCAGTCATTTTCTCAGGCCAAAGGTTTCCAGAATCAAACCTCAGTCATATTCCCAGGACACATGGTTCCAGAATCAAACCTGAGTCATGTTCACAGGCCACAGGTTTCAACAATGAAACATCACTCATGTTCCCAGGACACAGGTGTCCAGAATCAAGCCTCAGTCATGTACCCAGGGAACAGGCTTCCAGCAACAAAACTTTGTCATATTCCCAGGACACAGGGTTCCAGAATCAAACCTCAGTCTTGTTCCCAGGACAGAAGTTTCCAGAATCAACCCGATATCATGTTTCCTGGCCACAGTCTTCCAGTATCAAACCTCAGTCATGTTGCCAGGCCACAGGGTTCCACCATCAATCCTCACTCATGTTCCCAGGCCACAGGGTTCCAGAATCAAACCGTTCTCATGTTCCCAGGCCTCAGGGTTCCAGAATCCACCGATGTCATGTTAAAGGACACAGGGTTCCAGACTCAAAACGTTCTCATGTTCCCGGGCCACAGGGTTCCAGAATCAAGCCTCAGTCATTTTGCCAGGCCAGAGTGTTCCACCATCAAACCTCAGTCATGATCCCAGGCCACATGTTTCCACAATGAAACCTCAGTCATTTTCCCAGGCCAAAGGTTTCCAAAATCAAACCTCAGTCATGTTCCCAGGACACATGGCTCCAGAATCAAACCTGAGTCATGTGTGCGCGCCACAGGTTTCAACCATCAAACCTCAGTCATGTTCCCAGGACACAGGTGTCCAGAATCAAACCTCAGTCATGTTCCAAGGGCACAGGCTTCCAGAAACAAACCTCAGTCATGTTCCCAGGACACAAGTTTCCAGAATCAACCAGATATCATGCTTCCTGGCCACAGTCTTCCAGAATCAAACCTTAGTCATGTTGCCAAGCCACAGGTTTCCACCATCAAACCTCAGACATGTTCCCAGGCCACAGGGTTCTAGAATCCACCGATGTCATGTTCCCAGGCCACAGGGTTCGAGAATCAATCCTCAGTTATGTTTCCAGGCTACAGGGTTCTAGAATAAAACCTCAGTCATGTTCCCAATCCACAGGGTTCCAGAACCAAGGCTCAGTCAGGTTCCCGGGGCACAGTATTCCACAATCTAAACAGATGTCACATGCCCAGTCCCCAGGGTTCCAGAATCCACCGGTATCATGTTCCCAGGCCACACGGTTCCAGAATCAATCCTCAGTTATGTTCCCAGGCTACAGGGTTCCAGAATAAAACCTCAGTCATGTTCCCAGTCCACAGGGTTTCAGAAGCAAGGCTCAGTCAGGTTCCCGGGGCACAGTATTCCACAATCTAAACAGATGTCATGTTCCCAGGCCACAGTTTTCCAGAATCACGCCTCAGTCATGTTCCCAGGCCACAGGGATCCAGAATCAAACGTCAGTCATGTTGCCAGGCCACAGGTTTCTGCCATCAAACCTCAGTCACGTTCCCGGGCCACAGGGTTCCAGAATCAAGCCTCAGTCATTTTGCCAGGCCAGAGTGTTCCACCATCAAACCTCAGTCATGATCCCAGGCCACATGTTTCCACAATGAAACCTCAGTCATTTTCCCAGGCCCAAGGTTTCCAAAATCAAACCTCAGTCATGTTCCCAGGACACATGGTTCCAGAATCAAACCTGAGTCATGTTCGCGGGCCACAGGTTTCAACCATCAAACCTCAGTCATGTTCCCAGGACACAGGTGTCCAGAATCAAACCTCAGTCATGTTCCCAGGGCACAGGCTTCCAGAAACAAACCTCAGTAATGTTCCCAGGACACAGGATTCCAGAATCAACCAGATATCATGCTTCCTGGCCACAGTCTTCCAGAATCAAACCTTAGTCATGTTGCCAAGCCACAGGTTTCCACCATCAAACCTCAGACATGTTCCCAGGCCACAGGTTTCTAGAATCCACCGATGTCATGTTCCCAGGCCACAGGGTTGGAGAATCAATCCTCAGTTATGATTCCCGGCTACAGGGTTCTAGAATAAAACCTCAGTCATGTTCCCAATCCACAGGGTTCCAGAACCAAGGCTCAGTCAGGTTCCCGGGGCACAGTATTCCACAATCTAAACAGAGGTCACATGCCCAGTCCCCAGGGTTCCAGAATCCATCGGTATCATGTTCCCAGGCCACAGGGTTCCAGAATCAATCCTCAGTTATGTTCCCAGGCTAGAGGGTTCCAGAATAAAACCTCAGTCATGTTCCCAGTCCACAGGGTTTCAGAACCAAGGCTCAGTCAGATTCCCGGGGCACAGTATTCCACAATCTAAACAGATGTCAGGTTCCCAGGCCACAGTTTTCCAGAATCACGCCTCAGTCATGTTCCCAGGCCACAGGGATCCAGAATCAAACGTCAGTCATGTTGCCAGGCCACAGGTTTCTGCCATCAAACCTCAGTCACGTTCCCGGGCCACAGGATTCCAGAATCAAGCCTCAGTCATTTTGCCAGGCCAGAGTGTTCCACCATCAAACCTCAGTCATGATCCCAGGCCACATGTTTCCACAATGAAACCTCAGTCATTTTCTCAGGCCAAAGGTTTCCAGAATCAAACCTCAGTCATATTCCCAGGACACATGGTTCCAGAATCAAACCTGAGTCATGTTCGCAGGCCACAGGTTTCAACAATCAAACATCACTCATGTTCCCAGGACACAGGTGTCCAGAATCAAGCCTCAGTCATGTACCCAGGGAACAGGCTTCCAGCAACAAACCTTTGTCATATTCCCAGGACACAGGGTTCCAGAATCAAACCTCAGTCTTGTTCCCAGGACAGAAGTTTCCAGAATCAACCCGATATCATGTTTCCTGGCCACAGTCTTCCAGTATCAAACCTCAGTCATGTTGCCAGGCCACAGGGTTCCACCATCAATCCTCACTCATGTTCCCAGGCCACAGGGTTCCAGAATCAAACCGTTCTCATGTTCCCAGGCCACAGGGTTCCAGAATCCACCGATGTAATGTTAAAGGCCACAGGGTTCTAGAATCCACCGATGTCATGTTCCCAGGCCACAGGGTTCGAGAAGCAATCCTCAGTTATGTTTCCAGGCTACAGGGTTCTAGAATAAAACCTCAGTCATGTTCCCAATCCACAGGGTTCCAGAAACAAGGCTCAGTCAGGTTCCCGGGCCACAGTATTCCACAATCTAAACAGATGTCACATGCCCAGTCCCCAGGGTTCCAGAATCAACCGGTATCATGTTCCCAGGCCACAGGGTTCCAGAATCAATCCTCAGTTATGTTCCCAGGCTCCAGGGTTCCAGAATAAAACCTCAGTCATGTTCCCAGTCCACAGGGTTTCAGAACCAAGGCTCAGTCAGGTTCCCGGGGCACAGTATTCCACAATCTAAACAGATGTCATGTTCCCAGGCCACAGTTTTCCAGAATCACGCCTCAGTCATGTTCCCAGGCCACAGGGATCCAGAATCAAACGTCAGTCATGTTGCCAGGCCACAGGTTTCTGCCATCAAACCTCAGTCACGTTCCCGGGCCACAGGGTTCCAGAATCAAGCCTCAGTCATTTTGCCAGGTCAGAGTGTTCCACCATCAAACCTCAGTCATGATCCCAGGCCACATGTTTCCACAATGAAACCTCAGTCATTTTCTCAGGCCAAAGGTTTCCAGAATCAAACCTCAGTCATGTTCCCAGGACACATGGTTCCAGAATCAAACCTGAGTCATGTTCGCAGGCCACAGGTTTCAACAATCAAACATCACTCATGTTCCCAGGACACAGGTGTCCAGAATCAAGCCTCAGTCATGTACCCAGGGAACAGGCTTCCAGCAACAAACCTTTGTCATATTCCCAGGACACAGGGTTCCAGAATCAAACCTCAGTCTTGTTCCCAGGACAGAAGTTTCCAGAATCAACCCGATATCATGTTTCCTGGCCACAGTCTTCCAGTATCAAACCTCAGTCATGTTGCCAGGCCACAGGGTTCCAACATCAATCCTCACTCATGTTCCCAGGCCACAGGGTTCCAGAATCAAACCGTTCTCATGTTCCCAGGCCACAGGGTTCCAGAATCCACCGATGTCATGTTAAAGGCCAAGGGTTCCAGAATCATACCGTTCTCATGTTCCCGGGCCACAGGGTTCCAGAATCAAGCCTCAGTCATTTTGCCAGACCAGAGTGTTCCACCATCAAACCTCAGTCATGATCCCAGGCCACATGTTTCCACAATGAAACCTCAGTCATTTTCCCAGGCCAAAGGTTTCCAAAATCAAACCTCAGTCATGTTCCCAGGACACATGGTTCCAGAATCAAACCTGAGTCATGTTCGCGGGCCACAGGTTTCAACCATCAAACCTCAGTCATGTTCCCAGGACACAGGTGTCCAGAATCAAACCTCAGTCATGTTCCCAGGGCACAGGTTTCCAGACACAAACCTCAGTCATGTTCCCAGGACACAAGTTTCCAGAATCAACCAGATATCATGCTTCCTGGCCACAGTCTTCCAGAATCAAACCTTAGTCATGTTGCCAAGCCACAGGTTTCCACCATCAAACCTCAGAAATGTTCCCAGGCCACAGGGTTCTAGAATCCACCGATGTCATGTTCCCAGGCCACAGGGTTCGAGAATCAATCCTCAGTTATGTTTCCCGGCTACAGGGTTCTAGAATAAAACCTCAGTCATGTTCCCAATCCACAGGGTTCCAGAACCAAGGCTCAGTCAGGTTCCCGGGGCACAGTATTCCACAATCTAAACAGATGTCACATGCCCAGTCCCCAGGGTTCCAGAATCCACCGGTATCATGTTCCCAGGCCACAGGGTTCCAGAATCAATCCTCAGTTATGTTCCCAGGCTCCAGGGTTCCAGAATAAAACCTCAGTCATGTTCCCAGTCCACAGGGTTTCAGAACCAAGGCTCAGTCAGGTTCCCGGGGCACAGTATTCCGCAATCTAAACAGATGTCATGTTCCCAGGCCACAGTTTTCCAGAATCACGCCTCAGTCATGTTCCCAGGCCACAGGGATCCAGAATCAAACGTCAGTCATGTTGCCAGGCCACAGGTTTCTGCCATCAAACCTCAGTCACGTTCCCGGGCCACAGGGTTCCAGAATCAAGCCTCAGTCATTTTGCCAGGCCAGAGTGTTCCACCATCAAACCTCAGTCATGATCCCAGGCCACATGTTTCCACAATGAAACCTCAGTCATTTTCTCAGGCCAAAGGTTTCCAGAATCAAACCTCAGTCATATTCCCAGGACACATGGTTCCAGAATCAAACCTGAGTCATGTTCACAGGCCACAGGTTTCAACAATGAAACATCACTCATGTTCCCAGGACACAGGTGTCCAGAATCAAGCCTCAGTCATGTACCCAGGGAACAGGCTTCCAGCAACAAAACTTTGTCATATTCCCAGGACACAGGGTTCCAGAATCAAACCTCAGTCTTGTTCCCAGGAGAGAAGTTTCCAGAATCAACCCGATATCATGTTTCCTGGCCACAGTCTTCCAGTATCAAACCTCAGTCATGTTGCCAGGCCACAGGGTTCCACCATCAATC
The DNA here is from genome assembly GCF_965194825.1 of Balaenoptera physalus. Lineage (NCBI taxonomy): Eukaryota > Metazoa > Chordata > Mammalia > Artiodactyla > Balaenopteridae > Balaenoptera > Balaenoptera physalus. The sequence continues at coordinate 361,318 of NW_028126442.1, read as the reverse complement.
CTCACTCATGTTCCCAGGCCACAGGGTTCCAGAATCAAACCGTTCTCATGTTCCCAGGCCTCAGGGTTCCAGAATCCACCGATGTCATGTTAAAGGACACAGGGTTCCAGACTCAAAACGTTCTCATGTTCCCGGGCCACAGGGTTCCAGAATCAAGCCTCAGTCATTTTGCCAGGCCAGAGTGTTCCACCATCAAACCTCAGTCATGATCCCAGGCCACATGTTTCCACAATGAAACCTCAGTCATTTTCCCAGGTCAAAGGTTTCCAAAATCAAACCTCAGTCATGTTCCCAGGACACATGGCTCCAGAATCAAACCTGAGTCATGTGTGCGCGCCACAGGTTTCAACCATCAAACCTCAGTCATGTTCCCAGGACACAGGTGTCCAGAATCAAACCTCAGTCATGTTCCAAGGGCACAGGCTTCCAGAAACAAACCTCAGTCATGTTCCCAGGACACAAGTTTCCAGAATCAACCAGATATCATGCTTCCTGGCCACAGTCTTCCAGAATCAAACCTTAGTCATGTTGCCAAGCCACAGGTTTCCACCATCAAACCTCAGACATGTTCCCAGGCCACAGGGTTCTAGAATCCACCGATGTCATGTTCCCAGGCCACAGGGTTCGAGAATCAATCCTCAGTTATGTTTCCAGGCTACAGGGTTCTAGAATAAAACCTCAGTCATGTTCCCAATCCACAGGGTTCCAGAACCAAGGCTCAGTCAGGTTCCCGGGGCACAGTATTCCACAATCTAAACAGATGTCACATGCCCAGTCCCCAGGGTTCCAGAATCCACCGGTATCATGTTCCCAGGCCACACGGTTCCAGAATCAATCCTCAGTTATGTTCCCAGGCTACAGGGTTCCAGAATAAAACCTCAGTCATGTTCCCAGTCCACAGGGTTTCAGAAGCAAGGCTCAGTCAGGTTCCCGGGGCACAGTATTCCACAATCTAAACAGATGTCATGTTCCCAGGCCACAGTTTTCCAGAATCACGCCTCAGTCATGTTCCCAGGCCACAGGGATCCAGAATCAAACGTCAGTCATGTTGCCAGGCCACAGGTTTCTGCCATCAAACCTCAGTCACGTTCCCGGGCCACAGGGTTCCAGAATCAAGCCTCAGTCATTTTGCCAGGCCAGAGTGTTCCACCATCAAACCTCAGTCATGATCCCAGGCCACATGTTTCCACAATGAAACCTCAGTCATTTTCCCAGGCCAAAGGTTTCCAAAATCAAACCTCAGTCATGTTCCCAGGACACATGGTTCCAGAATCAAACCTGAGTCATGTTCGCGGGCCACAGGTTTCAACCATCAAACCTCAGTCATGTTCCCAGGACACAGGTGTCCAGAATCAAACCTCAGTCATGTTCCCAGGGCACAGGTTTCCAGACACAAACCTCAGTCATGTTCCCAGGACACAAGTTTCCAGAATCAACCAGATATCATGCTTCCTGGCCACAGTCTTCCAGAATCAAACCTTAGTCATGTTGCCAAGCCACAGGTTTCCACCATCAAACCTCAGAAATGTTCCCAGGCCACAGGGTTCTAGAATCCACCGATGTCATGTTCCCAGGCCACAGGGTTCGAGAATCAATCCTCAGTTATGTTTCCCGGCTACAGGGTTCTAGAATAAAACCTCAGTCATGTTCCCAATCCACAGGGTTCCAGAACCAAGGCTCAGTCAGGTTCCCGGGGCACAGTATTCCACAATCTAAACAGATGTCACATGCCCAGTCCCCAGGGTTCCAGAATCCACCGGTATCATGTTCCCAGGCCACAGGGTTCCAGAATCAATCCTCAGTTATGTTCCCAGGCTCCAGGGTTCCAGAATAAAACCTCAGTCATGTTCCCAGTCCACAGGGTTTCAGAACCAAGGCTCAGTCAGGTTCCCGGGGCACAGTATTCCACAATCTAAACAGATGTCATGTTCCCAGGCCACAGTTTTCCAGAATCACGCCTCAGTCATGTTCCCAGGCCACAGGGATCCAGAATCAAACGTCAGTCATGTTGCCAGGCCACAGGTTTCTGCCATCAAACCTCAGTCACCTTCCCGGGCCACAGGGTTCCAGAATCAAGCCTCAGTCATTTTGCCAGGCCAGAGTGTTCCACCATCAAACCTCAGTCATGATCCCAGGCCACATGTTTCCACAATGAAACCTCAGTCATTTTCTCAGACCAAAGGTTTCCAGAATCAAACCTCAGTCATATTCCCAGGACACATGGTTCCAGAATCAAACCTGAGTCATGTTCGCAGGCCACAGGTTTCAACAATCAAACATCACTCATGTTCCCAGGACACAGGTGTCCAGAATCAAACCTCAGTCATGTACCCAGGGAACAGGCTTCCAGCAACAAACCTTTGTCATATTCCCAGGACACAGGGTTCCAGAATCAAACCTCAGTCTTGTTCCCAGGACAGAAGTTTCCAGAATCAACCCGATATCATGTTTCCTGGCCACAGTCTTCCAGTATCAAACCTCAGTCATGTTGCCAGGCCACAGGGTTCCACCATCAATCCTCACTCATGTTCCCAGGCCACAGGGTTCCAGAATCAAACCGTTCTCATGTTCCCAGGCCACAGGGTTCCAGAATCCACCGATGTCATGTTAAAGGCCACAGGGTTCCAGACTCAAACCGTTCTCATGTTCCCGGGCCACAGGGTTCCAGAATCAAGCCTCAGTCATTTTGCCAGGCCAGAGTGTTCCACCATCAAACCTCAGTCATGATCCCAGGCCACATGTTTCCACAATGAAACCTCAGTCATTTTCCCAGGCCAAAGGTTTCCAAAATCAAACCTCAGTCATATACCCAGGGAACAGGCTTCCAGCAACAAACCTTTGTCATATTCCCAGGACACAGGGTTCCAGAATCAAACCTCAGTCTTGTTCCCAGGACAGAAGTTTCCAGAATCAACCCGATATCATGTTTCCTGGCCACAGTCTTCCAGTATCAAACCTCAGTCATGTTGCCAGGCCACAGGATTCCACCATCAATCCTCACTCATGTTCCCAGGCCACAGGGTTCCAGAATCAAACCGTTCTCATGTTCCCAGGCCACAGGGTTCCAGAATCCACCGATGTCATGTTAAAGGCCACAGGGTTCCAGAATCAAACCGTTCTCATGTTCCCGGGCCACAGGGTTCCAGAATCAAGCCTCAGTCATTTTGCCAGGCCAGAGTGTTCCACCATTAAACCTCAGTCATGATCCCAGGCCACATGTTTCCACAATGAAACCTCAGTCATTTTCCCAGGCCAAAGGTTTCCAAAATCAAACCTCAGTCATGTTCCCAGGACACACGGTTCCAGAATCAAACCCGAGTCATGTTCGCGGGCCACAGGTTTCAACCATCAAACCTCAGTCATGTTCCCAGGACACAGGTGTCCAGAATCAAACCTCAGTCATGTTCCCAGGGCACAGGCTTCCAGAAACAAACCTCAGTCATGTTCCCAGGACACAAGTTTCCAGAATCAACCAGATATCATGCTTCCTGGCCACAGTCTTCCAGAATCAAACCTTAGTCATGTTGCCAAGCCACAGGTTTCCACCATCAAACCTCAGACATGTTCCCAGGCCACAGGGTTCTAGAATACACCGATGTCATGTTCCCAGGCCACAGGGTTCGAGAATCAATCCTCAGTTATGTTTCCCGGCTACAGGGTTCTAGAATAAAACCTCAGTCATGTTCCCAATCCACAGGGTTCCAGAACCAAGGCTCAGTCAGGTTCCCGGGGCACAGTATTCCACAATTTAAACAGATGTCACATGCCCAGTCCCCAGGGTTCCAGAATCCATCGGTATCATGTTCCCAGGCCACAGGGTTCCAGAATCAATCCTCAGTTATGTTCCCAGACTACAGGGTTCCAGAATAAAACCTCAGTCATGTTCCCAGTCCACAGGGTTTCAGAACCAAGGCTCAGTCAGGTTCCCGGGGCACAGTATTCCACAATCTAAACAGATGTCACATGCCCAGTCCCCAGGGTTCCAGAATCCACCGGTATCATGTTCCCAGGGCACACGGTTCCAGAATCAATCCTCAGTTATGTTCCCAGGCTACAGGGTTCCAGAATAAAACCTCAGTCATGTTCCCAGTCCACAGGGTTTCAGAAGCAAGGCTCAGTCAGGTTCCCGGGGCACAGTATTCCACAATCTAAACAGATGTCATGTTCCCAGGCCACAGTTTTCCAGAATCACACCTCAGTCATGTTCCCAGGCCACAGGGATCCAGAATCAAACGTCAGTCATGTTGCCAGGCCACAGGTTTTTGCCATCAAACCTCAGTCACGTTCCCGGGCCACAGGGTTCCAGAATCAAGCCTCAGTCATTTTGCCAGACCAGAGTGTTCCACCATCAAACCTCATTCATGATCCCAGGCCACATGTTTCCACAATGAAACCTCAGTCATTTTCTCAGGCCAAAGGTTTCCAGAATCAAACCTCAGTCATATTCCCAGGACACATGGTTCCAGAATCAAACCTGAGTCATGTTCGCAGGCCACAGGTTTCAACAATCAAACATCACTCATGTTCCCAGGACACAGGTGTCCAGAATCAAGCCTCAGTCATGTACCCAGGGAACAGGCTTCCAGCAACAAACCTTTGTCATATTCCCAGGACACAGGGTTCCAGAATCAAACCTCAGTCTTGTTCCCAGGACAGAAGTTTCCAGAATCAACCCGATATCATGTTTCCTGGCCACAGTCTTCCAGTATCAAACCTCAGTCATGTTGCCAGGCCACAGGGTTCCACCATCAATCCTCACTCATGTTCCCAGGCCACAGGGTTCCAGAATCAAACCGTTCTCATGTTCCCAGGCCACAGGGTTCCAGAATCCACCGATGTCATGTTAAAGGCCACAGGGTTCCAGAATCAAACCGTTCTCATGTTCCCGGGCCACAGGGTTCCAGAATCAAGCCTCAGTCATTTTGCCAGGCCAGAGTGTTCCACCATCAAACCTCAGTCATGATCCCAGGCCACATGTTTCCACAATGAAACCTCAGTCATTTTCCCAGGCCAAAGGTTTCCAAAATCAAACCTCAGTCATGTTCCCAGGACACACGGTTCCAGAATCAAACCCGAGTCATGTTCGCGGGCCACAGGTTTCAACCATCAAACCTCAGTCATGTTCCCAGGACACAGGTGTCCAGAATCAAACCTCAGTCATGTTCCCAGGGCACAGGCTTCCAGAAACAAACCTCAGTCATGTTCCCAGGACACAAGTTTCCAGAATCAACCAGATATCATGCTTCCTGGCCACAGTCTTCCAGAATCAAACCTTAGTCATGTTGCCAAGCCACAGGTTTCCACCATCAAACCTCAGACATGTTCCCAGGCCACAGGGTTCTAGAATACACCGATGTCATGTTCCCAGGCCACAGGGTTCGAGAATCAATCCTCAGTTATGTTTCCCGGCTACAGGGTTCTAGAATAAAACCTCAGTCATGTTCCCAATCCACAGGGTTCCAGAACCAAGGCTCAGTCAGGTTCCCGGGGCACAGTATTCCACAATTTAAACAGATGTCACATGCCCAGTCCCCAGGGTTCCAGAATCCATCGGTATCATGTTCCCAGGCCACAGGGTTCCAGAATCAATCCTCAGTTATGTTCCCAGGCTACAGGGTTCCAGAATAAAACCTCAGTCATGTTCCCAGTCCACAGGGTTTCAGAACCAAGGCTCAGTCAGGTTCCCGGGGCACAGTATTCCACAATTTAAACAGATGTCACATGCCCAGTCCCCAGGGTTCCAGAATCCATCGGTATCATGTTCCCAGGCCACTGGGTTCCAGAATCAATCCTCAGTTATGTTCCCAGGCTACAGGGTTCCAGAATAAAACCTCAGTCATGTTCCCAGTCCACAGGGTTTCAGAACCAAGGCTCAGTCAGGTTCCCGGGGCACAGTATTCCACAATCTAAACAGATGTCACATGCCCAGTCCCCAGGGTTCCAGAATCCACCGGTATCATGTTCCCAGGCCACACGGTTCCAGAATCAATCCTCAGTTATGTTCCCAGGCTACAGGGTTCCAGAATAAAACCTCAGTCATGTTCGCAGTCCACAGGGTTTCAGAAGCAAGGCTCAGTCAGGTTCCCGGGGCACAGTATTCCACAATCTAAACAGATGTCATGTTCCCAGGCCACAGTTTTCCAGAATCACGCCTCAGTCATGTTCCCAGGCCACAGGGATCCAGAATCAAACGTCAGTCATGTTGCCAGGCCACAGGTTTCTGCCATCAAACCTCAGTCACGTTCCCGGGCCACAGGGTTCCAGAATCAAGCCTCAGTCATTTTGCCAGGCCAGAGTGTTCCACCATCAAACCTCAGTCATGATCCCAGGCCACATGTTTCCACAATGAAACCTCAGTCATTTTCCCAGGCCCAAGGTTTCCAAAATCAAACCTCAGTCATGTTCCCAGGACACATGGTTCCAGAATCAAACCTGAGTCATGTTCGCGGGCCACAGGTTTCAACCATCAAACCTCAGTCATGTTCCCAGGACACAGGTGTCCAGAATCAAACCTCAGTAATGTTCCCAGGGCACAGGCTTCCAGAAACAAACCTCAGTAATGTTCCCAGGACACAGGATTCCAGAATCAACCAGATATCATGCTTCCTGGCCACAGTCTTCCAGAATCAAACCTTAGTCATGTTGCCAAGCCACAGGTTTCCACCATCAAACCTCAGACATGTTCCCAGGCCACAGGTTTCTAGAATCCACCGATGTCATGTTCCCAGGCCACAGGGTTCGAGAATCAATCCTCAGTTATGTTTCCCGGCTACAGGGTTCTAGAATAAAACCTCAGTCATGTTCCCAATCCACAGGGTTCCAGAACCAAGGCTCAGTCAGGTTCCCGGGGCACAGTATTCCACAATATAAACAGATGTCACATGCCCAGTACCCAGGGTTCCAGAATCCACCGGTATCATGTTCCCAGGCCATAGGGTTCCAGAATCAATCCTCAGTTATGTTCCCAGGCTACAGGGTTCCAGAATAAATCCTCAGTCATGTTCCCAGTCCACAGGGTTTCAGAACCAAGGCTCAGTCAGGTTCCCGGGGCACAGTATTCCACAATCTAAACAGATGTCATGTTCCCAGGCCACAGTTTTCCAGAATCACGCCTCAGTCATGTTCCCAGGCCACAGGGATCCAGAATCAAACGTCAGTCATGTTGCCAGGCCACAGGTTTCTGCCATCAAACCTCAGTCACGTTCCCGGGCCACAGGGTTCCAGAATCAAGCCTCAGTCATTTTGCCAGGCCAGAGTGTTCCACCATCAAACCTCAGTCATGATCCCAGGCCACATGTTTCCACAATGAAACCTCAGTCATTTTCCCAGGCCAAAGGTTTCCAAAATCAAACCTCAGTCATGTTCCCAGGACACATGGTTCCAGAATCAAACCTGAGTCATGTTCGCGGGCCACAGGTTTCAACCATCAAACCTCAGTCATGTTCCCAGGACACAGGTGTCCAGAATCAAACCTCAGTCATGTTCCCAGGGCACAGGCTTCCAGAAACAAACCTCAGTCATGTTCCCAGGACACAAGATTCCAGAATCAACCAGATATCATGCTTCCTGGCCACAGTCTTCCAGAATCAAACCTTAGTCATGTTGCCAAGCCACAGGTTTCCACCATCAAACCTCAGACATGTTCCCAGGCCACAGGTTTCTAGAATCCACCGATGTCATGTTCCCAGGCCACAGGGTTCGAGAATCAATCCTCAGTTATGTTTCCCGGCTACAGGGTTCTAGAATAAAACCTCAGTCATGTTCCCAATCCACAGGGTTCCAGAACGAAGGCTCAGTCAGGTTCCCGGGGCACAGTATTCCACAATCTAAACAGATGTCACATGCCCAGTCCCCAGGGTTCCAGAATCCATCGGTATCATGTTCCCAGGCCACAGGGTTCCAGAATCAATCCTCAGTTATGTTCCCAGGCTACAGGGTTCCAGAATAAAACCTCAGTCATGTTCCCAGTCCACAGGGTTTCAGAACCAAGGCTCAGTCAGATTCCCGGGGCACAGTATTCCACAATCTAAACAGATGTCATGTTCCCAGGCCACAGTTTTCCAGAATCACGCCTCAGTCATGTTCCCAGGCCACAGGGATCCAGAATCAAACGTCAGTCATGTTGCCAGGCCACAGGTTTCTGCCATCAAACCTCAGTCACGTTCCCGGGCCACAGGGTTCCAGAATCAAGCCTCAGTCATTTTGCCAGGCCAGAGTGTTCCACCATCAAACCTCATTCATGATCCCAGGCCACATGTTTCCACAATGAAACCTCAGTCATTTTCTCAGGCCAAAGGTTTCCAGAATCAAACCTCAGTCATATTCCCAGGACACATGGTTCCAGAATCAAACCTGAGTCATGTTCGCAGGCCACAGGTTTCAACAATCAAACATCACTCATGTTCCCAGGACACAGGTGTCCAGAATCAAGCCTCAGTCATGTACCCAGGGAACAGGCTTCCAGCAACAAACCTTTGTCATATTCCCAGGACACAGGGTTCCAGAATCAAACCTCAGTTTTGTTCCCAGGACAGAAGTTTCCAGAATCAACCCGATATCATGTTTCCTGGCCACAGTCTTCCAGTGTCAAACCTCAGTCATGTTGCCAGGCCACAGGGTTCCACCATCAATCCTCACTCATGTTCGCAGGCCACAGGGTTCCAGAATCAAACCGTTCTCATGTTCCCAGGCCACAGGGTTCCAGAATCCACCGATGTCATGTTAAAGGCCACAGGGTTCCAGAATCAAACCGTTCTCATGTTCCCGGGCTACAGGGTTCCAGAATCAAGCCTCAGTCATTTTGCCAGGCCAGAGTGTTCCACCATCAAACCTCAGTCATGATCCCAGGCCACATGTTTCCACAATGAAACCTCAGTCATTTTCCCAGGCCAAAGGTTTCCAAAATCAAACCTCAGTCATGTTCCCAGGACACACGGTTCCAGAATCAAACCCGAGTCATGTTCGCGGGCCACAGGTTTCAACCATCAAACCTCAGTCATGTTCCCAGGACACAGGTGTCCAGAATCAAACCTCAGTCATGTTCCCAGGGCACAGGCTTCCCGAAACAAACCTCAGTCATGTTCCCAGGACACAAGTTTCCAGAATCAACCAGATATCATGCTTCCTGGCCACAGTCTTCCAGAATCAAACCTTAGTCATGTTGCCAAGCCACAGGTTTCCACCATCAAACCTCAGACATGTTCCCAGGCCACAGGGTTCTAGAATACACTGATGTCATGTTCCCAGGCCACAGGGTTCGAGAATCAATCCTCAGTTATGTTTCCCGGCTACAGGGTTCTAGAATAAAACCTCAGTCATGTTCCCAATCCACAGGGTTCCAGAACCAAGGCTCAGTCAGGTTCCCGGGGCACAGTATTCCACAATTTAAACAGATGTCACATGCCCAGTCCCCAGGGTTCCAGAATCCATCGGTATCATGTTCCCAGGCCACAGGGTTCCAGAATCAATCCTCAGTTATGTTCCCAGGCTACAGGGTTCCAGAATAAAACCTCAGTCATGTTCCCAGTCCACAGGGTTTCAGAACCAAGGCTCAGTCAGGTTCCCGGGGCACAGTATTCCACAATCTAAACAGATGTCACATGCCCAGTCCCCAGGGTTCCAGAATCCACCGGTATCATGTTCCCAGGCCACACGGTTCCAGAATCAATCCTCAGTTATGTTCCCAGGCTACAGGGTTCCAGAATAAAACCTCAGTCATGTTCCCAGTCCACAGGGTTTCAGAAGCAAGGCTCAGTCAGGTTCCCGGGGCACAGTATTCCACAATCTAAACAGATGTCATGTTCCCAGGCCACAGTTTTCCAGAATCACGCCTCAGTCATGTTCCCAGGCCACAGGGATCCAGAATCAAACGTCAGTCATGTTGCCAGGCCACAGGTTTCTGCCATCAAACCTCAGTCACGTTCCCGGGCCACAGGGTTCCAGAATCAAGCCTCAGTCATTTTGCCAGGCCAGAGTGTTCCACCATCAAACCTCAGTCATGATCCCAGGCCACATGTTTCCACAATGAAACCTCAGTCATTTTCCCAGGCCAAAGGTTTCCAAAATCAAACCTCAGTCATGTTCCCAGGACACACGGTTCCAGAATCAAACCCGAGTCATGTTCGCGGGCCACAGGTTTCAACCATCAAACCTCAGTCATGTTCCCAGGACACAGGTGTCCAGAATCAAACCTCAGTCATGTTCCCAGGGCACAGGCTTCCCGAAACAAACCTCAGTCATGTTCCCAGGACACAACTTTCCAGAATCAACCAGATATCATGCTTCCTGGCCACAGTCTTCCAGAATCAAACCTTAGTCATGTTGCCAAGCCACAGGTTTCCACCATCAAACCTCAGACATGTTCCCAGGCCACAGGGTTCTAGAATACACTGATGTCATGTTCCCAGGCCACAGGGTTCGAGAATCAATCCTCAGTTATATTTCCCGGCTACAGGGTTCTAGAATAAAACCTCAGTCATGTTCCCAATCCACAGGGTTCCAGAACCAAGGCTCAGTCAGGTTCCCGGGGCACAGTATTCCACAATTTAAACAGATGTCACATGCCCAGTCCCCAGGGTTCCAGAATCCATCGGTATCATGTTCCCAGGCCACAGGGTTCCAGAATCAATCCTCAGTTATGTTCCCAGGCTACAGGGTTCCAGAATAAAACCTCAGTCATGTTCCCAGTCCACAGGGTTTCAGAACCAAGGCTCAGTCAGGTTCCCGGGGCACAGTATTCCGCAATCTAAACAGATGTCATGTTCCCAGGCCACAGTTTTCCAGAATCACGCCTCAGTCATGTTCCCAGGCCACAGGGATCCAGAATCAAACGTCAGTCATGTTGCCAGGCCACAGGTTTCTGCCATCAAACCTCAGTCACGTTCCCGGGCCACAGGGTTCCAGAATCAAGCCTCAGTCATTTTGCCAGGCCAGAGTGTTCCACCATCAAACCTCAGTCATGATCCCAGGCCACATGTTTCCACAATGAAACCTCAGTCATTTTCTCAGGCCAAAGTTTTCCAGAATCAAACCTCAGTCATATTCCCAGGACACATGGTTCCAGAATCAAACCTGAGTCATGTTCACAGGCCACAGGTTTCAACAATGAAACATCACTCATGTTCCCAGGACACAGGTGTCCAGAATCAAGCCTCAGTCATGTACCCAGGGAACAGGCTTCCAGCAACAAAACTTTGTCATATTCCCAGGACACAGGGCTCCAGAATCAAACCTCAGTCTTGTTCCCAGGACAGAAGTTTCCAGAATCAACCCGATATCATGTTTCCTGGCCACAGTCTTCCAGTATCAAACCTCAGTCATGTTGCCAGGCCACAGGGTTCCACCATCAATCCTCACTCATGTTCCCAGGCCACAGGGTTCCAGAATCAAACCGTTCTCATGTTCCCAGGCCACAGGGTTCCAGAATCCACCGATGTAATGTTAAAGGCCACAGGGTTCTAGAATCCACCGATGTCATGTTCCCAGGCCACAGGGTTCGAGAAGCAATCCTCAGTTATGTTTCCAGGCTACAGGGTTCTAGAATAAAACCTCAGTCATGTTCCCAGTCCACAGGGTTTCAGAACCAAGGCTCAGTCAGGTTCCCGGGGCACAGTATTCCGCAATCTATACAGATGTCATGTTCCCAGGCCACAGTTTTCCAGAATCACGCCTCAGTCATGTTCCCAGGCCACAGGGATCCAGAATCAAACGTCAGTCATGTTGCCAGGCCACAGGTTTCTGCCATCAAACCTCAGTCACGTTCCCGGGCCACAGGGTTCCAGAATCAAGCCTCAGTCATTTTGCCAGGCCAGAGTGTTCCACCATCAAACCTCAGTCATGATCCCAGGCCACATGTTTCCACAATGAAACCTCAGTCTTTTTGTCAGGCCAAAGGTTTCCAGAATCAAACCTCAGTCATATTCCCAGGACACATGGTTCCAGAATCAAACCTGAGTCATGTTCGCAGGCCACAGGTTTCAACAATCAAACATCACTCATGTTCCCAGGACACAGGTGTCCAGAATCAAACCTCAGTCATGTACCCAGGGAACAGGCTTCCAGCAACAAACCTTTGTCATATTCCCAGGACACAGGGTTCCAGAATCAAACCTCAGTCTTGTTCCCAGGACAGAAGTTTCCAGAATCAACCCGATATCATGTTTCCTGGCCACAGTCTTCCAGTATCAAACCTCAGTCATGTTGCCAGGCCACAGGGTTCCACCATCAATCCTCACTCATGTTCCCAGGCCACAGGGTTCCAGAATCAAACCGTTCTCATGTTCCCAGGCCACAGGGTTCCAGAATCCACCGATGTCATGTTAAAGGCCACAGGGTTCCAGAATCAAGCCTCAGTCATTTTGCCAGGCCAGAGTGTTCCACCATCAAACTTCAGTCATGATCCCAGGCCACATGTTTCCACAATGAAACCTCAGTCACTTTCCCAGGCCAAAGGTTTCCAAAATCAAACCTCAGTCATGTTCCCAGGACACATGGTTCCAGAATCAAACCTGAGTCATGTTCGCGGGCCACAGGTTTCAACCATCAAACCTCAGTCATGTTCCCAGGACACAGGTGTCCAGAATCAAACCTCAGTCATGTTCCCAGGGCACAGGCTTCCAGAAACAAACCTCAGTCATGTTCCCAGGACACAAGTTTCCAGAATCAACCAGATATCATGCTTCCTGGCCACAGTCTTCCAGAATCAAACCTTAGACATGTTGCCAAGCCACAGGTTTCCACCATCAAACCTCAGACATGTTCCCAGCCCACAGGGTTCTAGAATCCACTGATGTCATGTTCCCAGGCCACAGGGTTCGAGAATCAATCCTCAGTTATGTTTCCAGGCTACAGGGTTCTAGAATAAAACCTCAGTCATGTTCCCAATCCACAGGGTTCCAGAACCAAGGCTCAGTCAGGTTCCCGGGGCACAGTATTCCACAATCTAAACAGATGTCACATGCCCAGTCCCCAGGGTTCGAGAATCCACCGGTATCATGTTCCCAGGCCACAGGGTTCCAGAATCAATCCTCAGTTATATTCCCAGGCTACAGGGTTCCAGAATAAAACCTCAGTCATGTTCCCAGTCCACAGGGTTTCAGAACCAAGGCTCAGTCAGGTTCCCGGGGCACAGTATTCCACAATCTAAACAGATGTCATGTTCCCAGGCCACAGTTTTCCAGAATCACGCCTCAGTCATGTTCCCAGGCCACAGGGATCCAGAATCAAACGTCAGTCATGTTGCCAGGCCACAGGTTTCTGCCATCAAACCTCAGTCACGTTCCCGGGCCACAGGGTTCCAGAATCAAGCCTCAGTCATTTTGCCAGGCCAGAGTGTTCCACCATCAAACCTCAGTCATGATCCCAGGCCACATGTTTCCACAATGAAACCTCAGTCTTTTTGTCAGGCCAAAGGTTTCCAGAATCAAACCTCAGTCATATTCCCAGGACACATGGTTCCAGAATCAAACCTGAGTCATGTTCGCAGGCCACAGGTTTCAACAATCAAACATCACTCATGTTCCCAGGACACAGGTGTCCAGAATCAAACCTCAGTCATGTACCCAGGGAACAGGCTTCCAGCAACAAACCTTTGTCATATTCCCAGGACACAGGGTTCCAGAATCAAACCTCAGTCTTGTTCCCAGGACAGAAGTTTCCAGAATCAACCCGATATCATGTTTCCTGGCCACAGTCTTCCAGTATCAAACCTCAGTCATGTTGCCAGGCCACAGGGTTCCACCATCAATCCTCACTCATGTTCCCAGGCCACAGGGTTCCAGAATCAAACCGTTCTCATGTTCCCAGGCCACAGGGTTCCAGAATCCACCGATGTCATGTTAAAGGCCACAGGGTTCCAGAATCAAACCGTTCTCATGTTCCCGGGCCACAGGGTTCCAGAATCAAGCCTCAGTCATTTTGCCAGGCCAGAGTGTTCCACCATCAAACCTCAGTCATGATCCCAGGCCACATGTTTCCACAATGAAACCTCAGTCATTTTCCCAGGCCAAAGGTTTCCAAAATCAAACCTCAGTCATGTTCCCAGGACACATGGTTCCAGAATCAAACCTGAGTCATGTGCGCGGGCCACAGGTTTCAACCATCAAACCTCAGTCATGTTCCCAGGACACAGGTGTCCAGAATCAAACCTCAGTCATGTTCCCAGGGCACAGGCTTCCAGAAACAAACCTCAGTCATGTTCCCAGGACACAAGTTTCCAGAATCAACCAGATATCATGCTTCCTGGCCACAGTCTTCTAGAATCAAACCTTAGTCATGTTGCCAAGCCACAGGTTTCCACCATCAAACCTCAGACATGTTCCCAGGCCACAGGGTTCTAGAATCCACCGATGTCATGTTCCCAGGCCACAGGGTTCGAGAATCAATCCTCAGTTATGTTTCCCGGCTACAGGGTTCTAGAATGAAACCTCAGTCATGTTCCCAATCCACAGGGTTCCAGAACCAAGGCTCAGTCAGGTTCCCGGGGCACAGTATTCCACAATCTAAACAGATGTCACATGCCCAGTCCCCAGGGTTCCAGAATCCACCGGTATCATGTTCCCAGGCCACAGGGTTCCAGAATCAATCCTCAGTTATGTTCCCAGGCTACAGGGTTCCAGAATAAAACCTCAGTCATGTTCCCAGTCCACCTGGTTTCAGAACCAAGGCTCAGTCAGGTTCCCGGGGCACAGTATTCCACAATCTAAACAGATGTCATGTTCCCAGGCCACAGTTTTCCAGAATCACGCCTCAGTCATGTTCCCAGGCCACAGGGATCCAGAATCAAACGTCAGTCATGTTGCCAGGCCACAGGTTTCTGCCATCAAACCTCAGTCACGTTCCCAGGCCACAGGGTTCCAGAATCAAGCCTCAGTCATTTTGCCAGGCCAGAGTGTTCCACCATCAAACCTCAGTCATGATCCCAGGCCACATGTTTCCACAATGAAACCTCAGTCATTTTCTCAGGCCAAAGGTTTCCAGAATCAAACCTCAGTCATATTCCCAGGACACATGGTTCCAGAATCAAACCTGAGTCATGTTCGCAGGCCACAGGTTTCAATAATCAAACATCACTCATGTTCCCAGGACACAGGTGTCCAGAATCAAAACTCAGTCATGTACCCAGGGAACAGGCTTCCAGCAACAAACCTTTGTCATATTCCCAGGACACAGGGTTCCTGTATCAAACCTCAGTCATGTTGCCAGGCCACAGGGTTCCACCATCAATCATCACGCATGTTCCCAGGCCACAGGGTTCCAGAATCCAACCGTTCTCATGTTCCCAGGCCACAGGGTTCCAGAATCCACCGATGTCATGTTAAAGGCCACAGGGTTCCAGAATCAAGCCTCAGTCATTTTGCCAGGCCAGAGTGTTCCATCATCAAACCTCAGTCATGATCCCAGGCCACATGTTTCCACAATGAAACCTCAGTCATTTTCTCAGGCCAAAGGTTTCCAGAATCAAACCTCAGTCATGTACCCAGGACACATGGTTCCAGAATCAAACCTGAGTCATGTTCGCAGGACAGAAGTTTCCAGAATCAACCCGATATCATGTTTCCTGGCCACAGTCTTCCAGTATCAAACCTCAGTCATGTTGCCAGGCCACAGGTTTCCACCATCAATCCTCACTCATGTTCCCAGGCCACAGGGTTCCAGAATCAAACCGTTCTCATGTTCCCAGGCCACAGGGTTCCAGAATCCACCGATGTCATGTTAAAGGTCACAGGGTTCCAGAATCAAGCCTCAGTCATTTTGCCAGGCCAGAGTGTTCCACCATCAAACCTCAGTCATGATCCCAGGCCACATGTTTCCACAATGAAACCTCAGTCATTTTCCCAGGCCAAAGGTTTCCAAAATCAAACCTCAGTCATGTTCCCAGGACACATGGTTCCAGAATCAAACCTGAGTCATGTTCGCGGGCCACAGGTTTCAACCATCAAACCTCAGTCATGTTCCCAGGACACAGGTGTCCAGAATCAAACCTCAGTCATGTTCCCAGGGCACAGGCTTCCAGAAACAAACCTCAGTCATGTTCCCAGGACACAAGTTTCCAGAATCAACCAGATATCATGCTTCCTGGCCACAGTCTTCCAGAATCAAACCTTAGTCATGTTGCCAAGCCACAGGTTTCCACCATCAAACCTCAGACATGTTCCCAGGCCACAGGGTTCTAGAATCCACCGATGTCATGTTCCCAGGCCACAGGGTTCGAGAATCAATCCTCAGTTATGTTTCCCGGCTACAGGGTTCTAGAATAAAACCTCAGTCATGTTCCCAATCCACAGGGTTCCAGAACCAAGGCTCAGTCAGGTTCCCGGGGCACAGTATTCCACAATCTAAACAGATGTCACATGCCCAGTCCCCAGGGTTCCAGAATCCACCGGTATCATGTTCCCAGGCCACAGGGTTCCAGAATCAATCCTCAGTTATATTCCCAGGCTACAGGGTTCCAGAATAAAACCTCAGTCATGTTCCCAGTCCACAGGGTTTCAGAACCAAGGCTCAGTCAGGTTCCCGGGGCACAGTATTCCACAATCTAAACAGATGTCATGTTCCCAGGCCACAGTTTTCCAGAATCAGGCCTCAGTCATGTTCCCAGGCCACAGGGATCCAGAATCAAACGTCAGTCATGTTGCCAGGCCACAGGTTTCTGCCATCAAACCTCAGTCACGTTCCCGGGCCACAGGGTTCCAGAATCAAGCCTCAGTCATTTTGCCAGGCCAGAGTGTTCCACCATCAAACCTCAGTCATGATCCCAGGCCACATGTTTCCACAATGAAACCTCAGTCTTTTTGTCAGGCCAAAGGTTTCCAGAATCAAACCTCAGTCATATTCCCAGGACACATGGTTCCAGAATCAAACCTGAGTCATGTTCGCAGGCCACAGGTTTCAACAATCAAACATCACTCATGTTCCCAGGACACAGGTGTCCAGAATCAAACCTCAGTCATGTACCCAGGGAACAGGCTTCCAGCAACAAACCTTTGTCATATTCCCAGGACACAGGGTTCCAGAATCAAACCTCAGTCTTGTTCCCAGGACAGAAGTTTCCAGAATCAACCCGATATCATGTTTCCTGGCCACAGTCTTCCAGTATCAAACCTCAGTCATGTTGCCAGGCCACAGGGTTCCACCATCAATCCTCACTCATGTTCCCAGGCCACAGGGTTCCAGAATCAAACCGTTCTCATGTTCCCAGGCCACAGGGTTCCAGAATCCACCGATGTCATGTTAAAGGCCACAGGGTTCCAGAATCAAGCCTCAGTCATTTTGCCAGGCCAGAGTGTTCCACCATCAAACCTCAGTCATGATCCCAGGCCACATGTTTCCACAATGAAACCTCAGTCACTTTCCCAGGCCAAAGGTTTCCAAAATCAAACCTCAGTCATGTTCCCAGGACACATGGTTCCAGAATCAAACCTGAGTCATGTTCGCGGGCCACAGGTTTCAACCATCAAACCTCAGTCATGTTCCCAGGACACAGGTGTCCAGAATCAAACCTCAGTCATGTTCCCAGGGCACAGGCTTCCAGAAACAAACCTCAGTCATGTTCCCAGGACACAAGTTTCCAGAATCAACCAGATATCATGCTTCCTGGCCACAGTCTTCCAGAATCAAACCTTAGACATGTTGCCAAGCCACAGGTTTCCACCATCAAACCTCAGACATGTTCCCAGGCCACAGGGTTCTAGAATCCACTGATGTCATGTTCCCAGGCCACAGGGTTCGAGAATCAATCCTCAGTTATGTTTCCAGGCTACAGGGTTCTAGAATAAAACCTCAGTCATGTTCCCAATCCACAGGGTTCCAGAACCAAGGCTCAGTCAGGTTCCCGGGGCACAGTATTCCACAATCTAAACAGATGTCACATGCCCAGTCCCCAGGGTTCGAGAATCCACCGGTATCATGTTCCCAGGCCACAGGGTTCCAGAATCAATCCTCAGTTATATTCCCAGGCTACAGGGTTCCAGAATAAAACCTCAGTCATGTTCCCAGTCCACAGGGTTTCAGAACCAAGGCTCAGTCAGGTTCCCGGGGCACAGTATTCCACAATCTAAACAGATGTCATGTTCCCAGGCCACAGTTTTCCAGAATCACGCCTCAGTCATGTTCCCAGGCCACAGGGATCCAGAATCAAACGTCAGTCATGTTGCCAGGCCACAGGTTTCTGCCATCAAACCTCAGTCACGTTCCCGGGCCACAGGGTTCCAGAATCAAGCCTCAGTCATTTTGCCAGGCCAGAGTGTTCCACCATCAAACCTCAGTCATGATCCCAGGCCACATGTTTCCACAATGAAACCTCAGTCTTTTTGTCAGGCCAAAGGTTTCCAGAATCAAACCTCAGTCATATTCCCAGGACACATGGTTCCAGAATCAAACCTGAGTCATGTTCGCAGGCCACAGGTTTCAACAATCAAACATCACTCATGTTCCCAGGACACAGGTGTCCAGAATCAAACCTCAGTCATGTACCCAGGGAACAGGCTTCCAGCAACAAACCTTTGTCATATTCCCAGGACACAGGGTTCCAGAATCAAACCTCAGTCTTGTTCCCAGGACAGAAGTTTCCAGAATCAACCCGATATCATGTTTCCTGGCCACAGTCTTCCAGTATCAAACCTCAGTCATGTTGCCAGGCCACAGGGTTCCACCATCAATCCTCACTCATGTTCCCAGGCCACAGGGTTCCAGAATCAAACCGTTCTCATGTTCCCAGGCCACAGGGTTCCAGAATCCACCGATGTCATGTTAAAGGCCACAGGGTTCCAGAATCAAACCGTTCTCATGTTCCCGGGCCACAGGGTTCCAGAATCAAGCCTCAGTCATTTTGCCAGGCCAGAGTGTTCCACCATCAAACCTCAGTCATGATCCCAGGCCACATGTTTCCACAATGAAACCTCAGTCATTTTCCCAGGCCAAAGGTTTCCAAAATCAAACCTCAGTCATGTTCCCAGGACACATGGTTCCAGAATCAAACCTGAGTCATGTTCGCGGGCCACAGGTTTCAACCATCAAACCTCAGTCATGTTCCCAGGACACAGGTGTCCAGAATCAAACCTCAGTCATGTTCCCAGGGCACAGGCTTCCAGAAACAAACCTCAGTCATGTTCCCAGGACACAAGTTTCCAGAATCAACCAGATATCATGCTTCCTGGCCACAGTCTTCTAGAATCAAACCTTAGTCATGTTGCCAAGCCACAGGTTTCCACCATCAAACCTCAGACATGTTCCCAGGCCACAGGGTTCTAGAATCCACCGATGTCATGTTCCCAGGCCACAGGGTTCGAGAATCAATCCTCAGTTATGTTTCCCGGCTACAGGGTTCTAGAATGAAACCTCAGTCATGTTCCCAATCCACAGGGTTCCAGAACCAAGGCTCAGTCAGGTTCCCGGGGCACAGTATTCCACAATCTAAACAGATGTCACATGCCCAGTCCCCAGGGTTCCAGAATCCACCGGTATCATGTTCCCAGGCCACAGGGTTCCAGAATCAATCCTCAGTTATGTTCCCAGGCTACAGGGTTCCAGAATAAAACCTCAGTCATGTTCCCAGTCCACCTGGTTTCAGAACCAAGGCTCAGTCAGGTTCCCGGGGCACAGTATTCCACAATCTAAACAGATGTCATGTTCCCAGGCCACAGTTTTCCAGAATCACGCCTCAGTCATGTTCCCAGGCCACAGGGATCCAGAATCAAACGTCAGTCATGTTGCCAGGCCACAGGTTTCTGGATCAAACCTCAGTCACGTTCCCAGGCCACAGGGTTCCAGAATCAAGCCTCAGTCATTTTGCCAGGCCAGAGTGTTCCACCATCAAACCTCAGTCATGATCCCAGGCCACATGTTTCCACAATGAAACCTCAGTCATTTTCTCAGGCCAAAGGTTTCCAGAATCAAACCTCAGTCATATTCCCAGGACACATGGTTCCAGAATCAAACCTGAGTCATGTTCGCAGGCCACAGGTTTCAATAATCAAACATCACTCATGTTCCCAGGACACAGGTGTCCAGAATCAAAACTCAGTCATGTACCCAGGGAACAGGCTTCCAGCAACAAACCTTTGTCATATTCCCAGGACACAGGGTTCCAGTATCAAACCTCAGTCATGTTGCCAGGCCACAGGGTTCCACCATCAATCCTCACTCATGTTCCCAGGCCACAGGGTTCCAGAATCCAACCGTTCTCATGTTCCCAGGCCACAGGGTTCCAGAATCCACCGATGTCATGTTAAAGGCCACAGGGTTCCAGAATCAAGCCTCAGTCATTTTGCCAGGCCAGAGTGTTCCACCATCAAACCTCAGTCATGATCCCAGGCCACATGTTTCCACAATGAAACCTCAGTCATTTTCTCAGGCCAAAGGTTTCCAGAATCAAACCTCAGTCATGTACCCAGGACACATGGTTCCAGAATCAAACCTGAGTCATGTTCGCAGGACAGAAGTTTCCAGAATCAACCCGATATCATGTTTCCTGGCCACAGTCTTCCAGTATCAAACCTCAGTCATGTTGCCAGGCCACAGGTTTCCACCATCAATCCTCACTCATGTTCCCAGGCCACAGGGTTCCAGAATCAAACCGTTCTCATGTTCCCAGGCCACAGGGTTCCAGAATCCACCGATGTCATGTTAAAGGTCACAGGGTTCCAGAATCAAGCCTCAGTCATTTTGCCAGGCCAGAGTGTTCCACCATCAAACCTCAGTCATGATCCCAGGCCACATGTTTCCACAATGAAACCTCAGTCATTTTCCCAGGCCAAAGGTTTCCAAAATCAAACCTCAGTCATGTTCCCAGGACACATGGTTCCAGAATCAAACCTGAGTCATGTTCGCGGGCCACAGGTTTCAACCATCAAACCTCAGTCATGTTCCCAGGACACAGGTGTCCAGAATCAAACCTCAGTCATGTTCCCAGGGCACAGGCTTCCAGAAACAAACCTCAGTCATGTTCCCAGGACACAAGTTTCCAGAATCAACCAGATATCATGCTTCCTGGCCACAGTCTTCCAGAATCAAACCTTAGTCATGTTGCCAAGCCACAGGTTTCCACCATCAAACCTCAGACATGTTCCCAGGCCACAGGGTTCTAGAATCCACCGATGTCATGTTCCCAGGCCACAGGGTTCGAGAATCAATCCTCAGTTATGTTTCCCGGCTACAGGGTTCTAGAATAAAACCTCAGTCATGTTCCCAATCCACAGGGTTCCAGAACCAAGGCTCAGTCAGGTTCCCGGGGCACAGTATTCCACAATCTAAACAGATGTCACATGCCCAGTCCCCAGGGTTCCAGAATCCACCGGTATCATGTTCCCAGGCCACAGGGTTCCAGAATCAATCCTCAGTTATGTTCCCAGGCTACAGGGTTCCAGAATAAAACCTCAGTCATGTTCCCAGTCCACAGGGTTTCAGAACCAAGGCTCAGTCAGGTTCCCGGGGCACAGTATTCCACAATCTAAACAGATGTCATGTTCCCAGGCCACAGTTTTCCAGAATCACGCCTCAGTCATGTTTCCAGGCCACAGGGATCCAGAATCAAACGTCAGTCATGTTGCCAGGCCACAGGTTTCTGCCATCAAACCTCAGTCACGTTCCCGGGCCACAGGGTTCCAGAATCAAGCCTCAGTCATTTTGCCAGGCCAGAGTGTTCCACCATCAAACCTCAGTCATGATCCCAGGCCACATGTTTCCACAATGAAACCTCAGTCTTTTTGTCAGGCCAAAGGTTTCCAGAATCAAACCTCAGTCATATTCCCAGGACACATGGTTCCAGAATCAAACCTGAGTCATGTTCGCAGGCCACAGGTTTCAACAATCAAACATCACTCATGTTCCCAGGACACAGGTGTCCAGAATCAAACCTCAGTCATGTACCCAGGGAACAGGCTTCCAGCAACAAACCTTTGTCATATTCCCAGGACACAGGGTTCCAGAATCAAACCTCAGTCTTGTTCCCAGGACAGAAGTTTCCAGAATCAACCCGATATCATGTTTCCTGGCCACAGTCTTCCAGTATCAAACCTCAGTCATGTTGCCAGGCCACAGGGTTCCACCATCAATCCTCACTCATGTTCCCAGGCCACAGGGTTCCAGAATCAAACCGTTCTCATGTTCCCAGGCCACAGGGTTCCAGAATCCACCGATGTCATGTTAAAGGCCACAGGGTTCCAGAATCAAGCCTCAGTCATTTTGCCAGGCCAGAGTGTTCCACCATCAAACCTCAGTCATGATCCCAGGCCACATGTTTCCACAATGAAACCTCAGTCACTTTCCCAGGCCAAAGGTTTCCAAAATCAAACCTCAGTCATGTTCCCAGGACACATGGTTCCAGAATCAAACCTGAGTCATGTTCGCGGGCCACAGGTTTCAACCATCAAACCTCAGTCATGTTCCCAGGACACAGGTGTCCAGAATCAAACCTCAGTCATGTTCCCAGGGCACAGGCTTCCAGAAACAAACCTCAGTCATGTTCCCAGGACACAAGTTTCCAGAATCAACCAGATATCATGCTTCCTGGCCACAGTCTTCCAGAATCAAACCTTAGACATGTTGCCAAGCCACAGGTTTCCACCATCAAACCTCAGACATGTTCCCAGGCCACAGGGTTCTAGAATCCACTGATGTCATGTTCCCAGGCCACAGGGTTCGAGAATCAATCCTCAGTTATGTTTCCAGGCTACAGGGTTCTAGAATAAAACCTCAGTCATGTTCCCAATCCACAGGGTTCCAGAACCAAGGCTCAGTCAGGTTCCCGGGGCACAGTATTCCACAATCTAAACAGATGTCACATGCCCAGTCCCCAGGGTTCCAGAATCCACCGGTATCATGTTCCCAGGCCACAGGGTTCCAGAATCAATCCTCAGTTATATTCCCAGGCTACAGGGTTCCAGAATAAAACCTCAGTCATGTTCCCAGTCCACAGGGTTTCAGAACCAAGGCTCAGTCAGGTTCCCGGGGCACAGTATTCCACAATCTAAACAGATGTCATGTTCCCAGGCCACAGTTTTCCAGAATCACGCCTCAGTCATGTTCCCAGGCCACAGGGATCCAGAATCAAACGTCAGTCATGTTGCCAGGCCACAGGTTTCTGCCATCAAACCTCAGTCACGTTCCCGGGCCACAGGGTTCCAGAATCAAGCCTCAGTCATTTTGCCAGGCCAGAGTGTTCCACCATCAAACCTCAGTCATGATCCCAGGCCACATGTTTCCACAATGAAACCTCAGTCTTTTTGTCAGGCCAAAGGTTTCCAGAATCAAACCTCAGTCATATTCCCAGGACACATGGTTCCAGAATCAAACCTGAGTCATGTTCGCAGGCCACAGGTTTCAACAATCAAACATCACTCATGTTCCCAGGACACAGGTGTCCAGAATCAAACCTCAGTCATGTACCCAGGGAACAGGCTTCCAGCAACAAACCTTTGTCATATTCCCAGGACACAGGGTTCCAGAATCAAACCTCAGTCTTGTTCCCAGGACAGAAGTTTCCAGAATCAACCCGATATCATGTTTCCTGGCCACAGTCTTCCAGTATCAAACCTCAGTCATGTTGCCAGGCCACAGGGTTCCACCATCAATCCTCACTCATGTTCCCAGGCCACAGGGTTCCAGAATCAAACCGTTCTCATGTTCCCAGGCCACAGGGTTCCAGAATCCACCGATGTCATGTTAAAGGCCACAGGGTTCCAGAATCAAACCGTTCTCATGTTCCCGGGCCACAGGGTTCCAGAATCAAGCCTCAGTCATTTTGCCAGGCCAGAGTGTTCCACCATCAAACCTCAGTCATGATCCCAGGCCACATGTTTCCACAATGAAACCTCAGTCATTTTCCCAGGCCAAAGGTTTCCAAAATCAAACCTCAGTCATGTTCCCAGGACACATGGTTCCAGAATCAAACCTGAGTCATGTGCGCGGGCCACAGGTTTCAACCATCAAACCTCAGTCATGTTCCCAGGACACAGGTGTCCAGAATCAAACCTCAGTCATGTTCCCAGGGCACAGGCTTCCAGAAACAAACCTCAGTCATGTTCCCAGGACACAAGTTTCCAGAATCAACCAGATATCATGCTTCCTGGCCACAGTCTTCTAGAATCAAACCTTAGTCATGTTGCCAAGCCACAGGTTTCCACCATCAAACCTCAGACATGTTCCCAGGCCACAGGGTTCTAGAATCCACCGATGTCATGTTCCCAGGCCACAGGGTTCGAGAATCAATCCTCAGTTATGTTTCCCGGCTACAGGGTTCTAGAATGAAACCTCAGTCATGTTCCCAATCCACAGGGTTCCAGAACCAAGGCTCAGTCAGGTTCCCGGGGCACAGTATTCCACAATCTAAACAGATGTCACATGCCCAGTCCCCAGGGTTCCAGAATCCACCGGTATCATGTTCCCAGGCCACAGGGTTCCAGAATCAATCCTCAGTTATGTTCCCAGGCTACAGGGTTCCAGAATAAAACCTCAGTCATGTTCCCAGTCCACCTGGTTTCAGAACCAAGGCTCAGTCAGGTTCCCGGGGCACAGTATTCCACAATCTAAACAGATGTCATGTTCCCAGGCCACAGTTTTCCAGAATCACGCCTCAGTCATGTTCCCAGGCCACAGGGATCCAGAATCAAACGTCAGTCATGTTGCCAGGCCACAGGTTTCTGCCATCAAACCTCAGTCACGTTCCCAGGCCACAGGGTTCCAGAATCAAGCCTCAGTCATTTTGCCAGGCCAGAGTGTTCCACCATCAAACCTCAGTCATGATCCCAGGCCACATGTTTCCACAATGAAACCTCAGTCATTTTCTCAGGCCAAAGGTTTCCAGAATCAAACCTCAGTCATATTCCCAGGACACATGGTTCCAGAATCAAACCTGAGTCATGTTCGCAGGCCACAGGTTTCAATAATCAAACATCACTCATGTTCCCAGGACACAGGTGTCCAGAATCAAAACTCAGTCATGTACCCAGGGAACAGGCTTCCAGCAACAAACCTTTGTCATATTCCCAGGACACAGGGTTCCAGTATCAAACCTCAGTCATGTTGCCAGGCCACAGGGTTCCACCATCAATCCTCACTCATGTTCCCAGGCCACAGGGTTCCAGAATCCAACCGTTCTCATGTTCCCAGGCCACAGGGTTCCAGAATCCACCGATGTCATGTTAAAGGCCACAGGGTTCCAGAATCAAGCCTCAGTCATTTTGCCAGGCCAGAGTGTTCCATCATCAAACCTCAGTCATGATCCCAGGCCACATGTTTCCACAATGAAACCTCAGTCATTTTCTCAGGCCAAAGTTTTCCAGAATCAAACCTCAGTCATGTACCCAGGACACATGGTTCCAGAATCAAACCTGAGTCATGTTCGCAGGACAGAAGTTTCCAGAATCAACCCGATATCATGTTTCCTGGCCACAGTCTTCCAGTATCAAACCTCAGTCATGTTGCCAGGCCACAGGTTTCCACCATCAATCCTCACTCA
The DNA here is from genome assembly GCF_965194825.1 of Balaenoptera physalus. Lineage (NCBI taxonomy): Eukaryota > Metazoa > Chordata > Mammalia > Artiodactyla > Balaenopteridae > Balaenoptera > Balaenoptera physalus. Next base: position 335,865 of record NW_028126442.1, on the reverse strand, counting down.
TGTTCCCAGGCCACAGGGTTCCAGAATCAAACCGTTCTCATGTTCCCAGGCCACAGGGTTCCAGAATCCACCGATGTCATGTTAAAGGTCACAGGGTTCCAGAATCAAGCCTCAGTCATTTTGCCAGGCCAGAGTGTTCCACCATCAAACCTCAGTCATGATCCCAGGCCACATGTTTCCACAATGAAACCTCAGTCATTTTCCCAGGCCAAAGGTTTCCAAAATCAAACCTCAGTCATGTTCCCAGGACACATGGTTCCAGAATCAAACCTGAGTCATGTTCGCGGGCCACAGGTTTCAACCATCAAACCTCAGTCATGTTCCCAGGACACAGGTGTCCAGAATCAAACCTCAGTCATGTTCCCAGGGCACAGGCTTCCAGAAACAAACCTCAGTCATGTTCCCAGGACACAAGTTTCCAGAATCAACCAGATATCATGCTTCCTGGCCACAGTCTTCCAGAATCAAACCTTAGTCATGTTGCCAAGCCACAGGTTTCCACCATCAAACCTCAGACATGTTCCCAGGCCACAGGGTTCTAGAATCCACCGATGTCATGTTCCCAGGCCACAGGGTTCGAGAATCAATCCTCAGTTATGTTTCCCGGCTACAGGGTTCTAGAATAAAACCTCAGTCATGTTCCCAATCCACAGGGTTCCAGAACCAAGGCTCAGTCAGGTTCCCGGGGCACAGTATTCCACAATCTAAACAGATGTCACATGCCCAGTCCCCAGGGTTCCAGAATCCACCGGTATCATGTTCCCAGGCCACAGGGTTCCAGAATCAATCCTCAGTTATATTCCCAGGCTACAGGGTTCCAGAATAAAACCTCAGTCATGTTCCCAGTCCACAGGGTTTCAGAACCAAGGCTCAGTCAGGTTCCCGGGGCACAGTATTCCACAATCTAAACAGATGTCATGTTCCCAGGCCACAGTTTTCCAGAATCAGGCCTCAGTCATGTTCCCAGGCCACAGGGATCCAGAATCAAACGTCAGTCATGTTGCCAGGCCACAGGTTTCTGCCATCAAACCTCAGTCACGTTCCCGGGCCACAGGGTTCCAGAATCAAGCCTCAGTCATTTTGCCAGGCCAGAGTGTTCCACCATCAAACCTCAGTCATGATCCCAGGCCACATGTTTCCACAATGAAACCTCAGTCTTTTTGTCAGGCCAAAGGTTTCCAGAATCAAACCTCAGTCATATTCCCAGGACACATGGTTCCAGAATCAAACCTGAGTCATGTTCGCAGGCCACAGGTTTCAACAATCAAACATCACTCATGTTCCCAGGACACAGGTGTCCAGAATCAAACCTCAGTCATGTACCCAGGGAACAGGCTTCCAGCAACAAACCTTTGTCATATTCCCAGGACACAGGGTTCCAGAATCAAACCTCAGTCTTGTTCCCAGGACAGAAGTTTCCAGAATCAACCCGATATCATGTTTCCTGGCCACAGTCTTCCAGTATCAAACCTCAGTCATGTTGCCAGGCCACAGGGTTCCACCATCAATCCTCACTCATGTTCCCAGGCCACAGGGTTCCAGAATCAAACCGTTCTCATGTTCCCAGGCCACAGGGTTCCAGAATCCACCGATGTCATGTTAAAGGCCACAGGGTTCCAGAATCAAACCGTTCTCATGTTCCCGGGCCACAGGGTTCCAGAATCAAGCCTCAGTCATTTTGCCAGGCCAGAGTGTTCCACCATCAAACCTCAGTCATGATCCCAGGCCACATGTTTCCACAATGAAACCTCAGTCATTTTCCCAGGCCAAAGGTTTCCAAAATCAAACCTCAGTCATGTTCCCAGGACACATGGTTCCAGAATCAAACCTGAGTCATGTTCGCGGGCCACAGGTTTCAACCATCAAACCTCAGTCATGTTCCCAGGACACAGGTGTCCAGAATCAAACCTCAGTCATGTTCCCAGGGCACAGGCTTCCAGAAACAAACCTCAGTCATGTTCCCAGGACACAAGTTTCCAGAATCAACCAGATATCATGCTTCCTGGCCACAGTCTTCTAGAATCAAACCTTAGTCATGTTGCCAAGCCACAGGTTTCCACCATCAAACCTCAGACATGTTCCCAGGCCACAGGGTTCTAGAATCCACCGATGTCATGTTCCCAGGCCACAGGGTTCGAGAATCAATCCTCAGTTATGTTTCCCGGCTACAGGGTTCTAGAATGAAACCTCAGTCATGTTCCCAATCCACAGGGTTCCAGAACCAAGGCTCAGTCAGGTTCCCGGGGCACAGTATTCCACAATCTAAACAGATGTCACATGCCCAGTCCCCAGGGTTCCAGAATCCACCGGTATCATGTTCCCAGGCCACAGGGTTCCAGAATCAATCCTCAGTTATGTTCCCAGGCTACAGGGTTCCAGAATAAAACCTCAGTCATGTTCCCAGTCCACCTGGTTTCAGAACCAAGGCTCAGTCAGGTTCCCGGGGCACAGTATTCCACAATCTAAACAGATGTCATGTTCCCAGGCCACAGTTTTCCAGAATCACGCCTCAGTCATGTTCCCAGGCCACAGGGATCCAGAATCAAACGTCAGTCATGTTGCCAGGCCACAGGTTTCTGGATCAAACCTCAGTCACGTTCCCAGGCCACAGGGTTCCAGAATCAAGCCTCAGTCATTTTGCCAGGCCAGAGTGTTCCACCATCAAACCTCAGTCATGATCCCAGGCCACATGTTTCCACAATGAAACCTCAGTCATTTTCTCAGGCCAAAGTTTTCCAGAATCAAACCTCAGTCATATTCCCAGGACACATGGTTCCAGAATCAAACCTGAGTCATGTTCGCAGGCCACAGGTTTCAATAATCAAACATCACTCATGTTCCCAGGACACAGGTGTCCAGAATCAAAACTCAGTCATGTACCCAGGGAACAGGCTTCCAGCAACAAACCTTTGTCATATTCCCAGGACACAGGGTTCCAGTATCAAACCTCAGTCATGTTGCCAGGCCACAGGGTTCCACCATCAATCCTCACTCATGTTCCCAGGCCACAGGGTTCCAGAATCCAACCGTTCTCATGTTCCCAGGCCACAGGGTTCCAGAATCCACCGATGTCATGTTAAAGGCCACAGGGTTCCAGAATCAAGCCTCAGTCATTTTGCCAGGCCAGAGTGTTCCACCATCAAACCTCAGTCATGATCCCAGGCCACATGTTTCCACAGTGAAACCTCAGTCATTTTCTCAGGCCAAAGGTTTCCAGAATCAAACCTCAGTCATGTACCCAGGACACATGGTTCCAGAATCAAACCTGAGTCATGTTCGCAGGACAGAAGTTTCCAGAATCAACCCGATATCATGTTTCCTGGCCACAGTCTTCCAGTATCAAACCTCAGTCATGTTGCCAGGCCACAGGTTTCCACCATCAATCCTCACTCATGTTCCCAGGCCACAGGGTTCCAGAATCAAACCGTTCTCATGTTCCCAGGCCACAGGGTTCCAGAATCCACCGATGTCATGTTAAAGGTCACAGGGTTCCAGAATCAAGCCTCAGTCATTTTGCCAGGCCAGAGTGTTCCACCATCAAACCTCAGTCATGATCCCAGGCCACATGTTTCCACAATGAAAACTCAGTCATTTTCCCAGGCCAAAGGTTTCCAGAATCAAACCTCAGTCATGTTCCCAGGACACATGGTTCCAGAATCAAACCTGAGTCATGTTCGCGGGCCACAGGTTTCAACCATCAAACCTCAGTCATGTTCCCAGGACACAGGTGTCCAGAATCAAACCTCAGTCATGTTCCCAGGGCACAGGCTTCCAGAAACAAACCTCAGTCATGTTCCCAGGACACAAGTTTCCAGAATCAACCAGATATCATGCTTCCTGGCCACAGTCTTCCAGAATCAAACCTTAGTCATGTTGCCAAGCCACAGGTTTCCACCATCAAACCTCAGACATGTTCCCAGGCCACAGGGTTCTAGAATCCACCGATGTCATGTTCCCAGGCCACAGGGTTCGAGAATCAATCCTCAGTTATGTTTCCCGGCTACAGGGTTCTAGAATAAAACCTCAGTCATGTTCCCAATCCACAGGGTTCCAGAACCAAGGCTCAGTCAGGTTCCCGGGGCACAGTATTCCACAATCTAAACAGATGTCACATGCCCAGTCCCCAGGGTTCCAGAATCCACCGGTATCATGTTCCCAGGCCACAGGGTTCCAGAATCAATCCTCAGTTATGTTCCCAGGCTACAGGGTTCCAGAATAAAACCTCAGTCATGTTCCCAGTCCACAGGGTTTCAGAACCAAGGCTCAGTCAGGTTCCCGGGGCACAGTATTCCACAATCTAAACAGATGTCATGTTCCCAGGCCACAGTTTTCCAGAATCACGCCTCAGTCATGTTTCCAGGCCACAGGGATCCAGAATCAAACGTCAGTCATGTTGCCAGGCCACAGGTTTCTGCCATCAAACCTCAGTCACGTTCCCGGGGCACAGGGTTCCAGAATCAAGCCTCAGTCATTTTGCCAGGCCAGAGTGTTCCACCATCAAACCTCAGTCATGATCCCAGGCCACATGTTTCCACAATGAAACCTCAGTCATTTTCTCAGGCCAAAGGTTTCCAGAATCAAAACTCAGTCATATTCCCAGGACACATGGTTCCAGTATCAAACCTGAGTCATGTTCGCAGGCCACAGGTTTCAACAATCAAACATCACTCATGTTCCCAGGACACAGGTGTCCAGAATCAAACCTCAGTCATGTACCCAGGGAACAGGCTTCCAGCAACAAACCTTTGTCATATTCCCAGGACACAGGGTTCCAGAATCAAACCTCAGTCTTGTTCCCAGGACAGAAGTTTCCAGAATCAACCCGATATCATGTTTCCTGGCCACAGTCTTCCAGTATCAAACCTCAGTCATGTTGCCAGGCCACAGGGTTCCACCATCAATCCTCACTCATGTTCCCAGGCCACAGGGTTCCAGAATCAAACCGTTCTCATGTTCCCAGGCCACAGGGTTCCAGAATCCACCGATGTCATGTTAAAGGCCACAGGGTTCCAGAATCAAACCGTTCTCATGTTCCCGGGCCACAGGGTTCCAGAATCAAGCCTCAGTCATTTTGCCAGGCCAGAGTGTTCCACCATCAAACCTCAGTCATGATCCCAGGCCACATGTTTCCACAATGAAACCTCAGTCATTTTCCCAGGCCAAAGGTTTCCAAAATCAAACCTCAGTCATGTTCCCAGGACACATGGTTCCAGAATCAAACCTGAGTCATGTGCGCGGGCCACAGGTTTCAACCATCAAACCTCAGTCATGTTCCCAGGACACAGGTGTCCAGAATCAAACCTCAGTCATGTTCCCAGGGCACAGGCTTCCAGAAACAAACCTCAGTCATGTTCCCAGGACACAAGTTTCCAGAATCAACCAGATATCATGCTTCCTGGCCACAGTCTTCTAGAATCAAACCTTAGTCATGTTGCCAAGCCACAGGTTTCCACCATCAAACCTCAGACATGTTCCCAGGCCACAGGGTTCTAGAATCCACCGATGTCATGTTCCCAGGCCACAGGGTTCGAGAATCAATCCTCAGTTATGTTTCCCGGCTACAGGGTTCTAGAATGAAACCTCAGTCATGTTCCCAATCCACAGGGTTCCAGAACCAAGGCTCAGTCAGGTTCCCGGGGCACAGTATTCCACAATCTAAACAGATGTCACATGCCCAGTCCCCAGGGTTCCAGAATCCACCGGTATCATGTTCCCAGGCCACAGGGTTCCAGAATCAATCCTCAGTTATGTTCCCAGGCTACAGGGTTCCAGAATAAAACCTCAGTCATGTTCCCAGTCCACCTGGTTTCAGAACCAAGGCTCAGTCAGGTTCCCGGGGCACAGTATTCCACAATCTAAACAGATGTCATGTTCCCAGGCCACAGTTTTCCAGAATCACGCCTCAGTCATGTTCCCAGGCCACAGGGATCCAGAATCAAACGTCAGTCATGTTGCCAGGCCACAGGTTTCTGCCATCAAACCTCAGTCACGTTCCCAGGCCACAGGGTTCCAGAATCAAGCCTCAGTCATTTTGCCAGGCCAGAGTGTTCCACCATCAAACCTCAGTCATGATCCCAGGCCACATGTTTCCACAATGAAACCTCAGTCATTTTCTCAGGCCAAAGGTTTCCAGAATCAAACCTCAGTCATATTCCCAGGACACATGGTTCCAGAATCAAACCTGAGTCATGTTCGCAGGCCACAGGTTTCAATAATCAAACATCACTCATGTTCCCAGGACACAGGTGTCCAGAATCAAAACTCAGTCATGTACCCAGGGAACAGGCTTCCAGCAACAAACCTTTGTCATATTCCCAGGACACAGGGTTCCAGTATCAAACCTCAGTCATGTTGCCAGGCCACAGGGTTCCACCATCAATCCTCACTCATGTTCCCAGGCCACAGGGTTCCAGAATCCAACCGTTCTCATGTTCCCAGGCCACAGGGTTCCAGAATCCACCGATGTCATGTTAAAGGCCACAGGGTTCCAGAATCAAGCCTCAGTCATTTTGCCAGGCCAGAGTGTTCCATCATCAAACCTCAGTCATGATCCCAGGCCACATGTTTCCACAATGAAACCTCAGTCATTTTCTCAGGCCAAAGTTTTCCAGAATCAAACCTCAGTCATGTACCCAGGACACATGGTTCCAGAATCAAACCTGAGTCATGTTCGCAGGACAGAAGTTTCCAGAATCAACCCGATATCATGTTTCCTGGCCACAGTCTTCCAGTATCAAACCTCAGTCATGTTGCCAGGCCACAGGTTTCCACCATCAATCCTCACTCATGTTCCCAGGCCACAGGGTTCCAGAATCAAACCGTTCTCATGTTCCCAGGCCACAGGGTTCCAGAATCCACCGATGTCATGTTAAAGGTCACAGGGTTCCAGAATCAAGCCTCAGTCATTTTGCCAGGCCAGAGTGTTCCACCATCAAACCTCAGTCATGATCCCAGGCCACATGTTTCCACAATGAAACCTCAGTCATTTTCCCAGGCCAAAGGTTTCCAAAATCAAACCTCAGTCATGTTCCCAGGACACATGGTTCCAGAATCAAACCTGAGTCATGTTCGCGGGCCACAGGTTTCAACCATCAAACCTCAGTCATGTTCCCAGGACACAGGTGTCCAGAATCAAACCTCAGTCATGTTCCCAGGGCACAGGCTTCCAGAAACAAACCTCAGTCATGTTCCCAGGACACAAGTTTCCAGAATCAACCAGATATCATGCTTCCTGGCCACAGTCTTCCAGAATCAAACCTTAGTCATGTTGCCAAGCCACAGGTTTCCACCATCAAACCTCAGACATGTTCCCAGGCCACAGGGTTCTAGAATCCACCGATGTCATGTTCCCAGGCCACAGGGTTCGAGAATCAATCCTCAGTTATGTTTCCCGGCTACAGGGTTCTAGAATAAAACCTCAGTCATGTTCCCAATCCACAGGGTTCCAGAACCAAGGCTCAGTCAGGTTCCCGGGGCACAGTATTCCACAATCTAAACAGATGTCACATGCCCAGTCCCCAGGGTTCCAGAATCCACCGGTATCATGTTCCCAGGCCACAGGGTTCCAGAATCAATCCTCAGTTATATTCCCAGGCTACAGGGTTCCAGAATAAAACCTCAGTCATGTTCCCAGTCCACAGGGTTTCAGAACCAAGGCTCAGTCAGGTTCCCGGGGCACAGTATTCCACAATCTAAACAGATGTCATGTTCCCAGGCCACAGTTTTCCAGAATCAGGCCTCAGTCATGTTCCCAGGCCACAGGGATCCAGAATCAAACGTCAGTCATGTTGCCAGGCCACAGGTTTCTGCCATCAAACCTCAGTCACGTTCCCGGGCCACAGGGTTCCAGAATCAAGCCTCAGTCATTTTGCCAGGCCAGAGTGTTCCACCATCAAACCTCAGTCATGATCCCAGGCCACATGTTTCCACAATGAAACCTCAGTCTTTTTGTCAGGCCAAAGGTTTCCAGAATCAAACCTCAGTCATATTCCCAGGACACATGGTTCCAGAATCAAACCTGAGTCATGTTCGCAGGCCACAGGTTTCAACAATCAAACATCACTCATGTTCCCAGGACACAGGTGTCCAGAATCAAACCTCAGTCATGTACCCAGGGAACAGGCTTCCAGCAACAAACCTTTGTCATATTCCCAGGACACAGGGTTCCAGAATCAAACCTCAGTCTTGTTCCCAGGACAGAAGTTTCCAGAATCAACCCGATATCATGTTTCCTGGCCACAGTCTTCCAGTATCAAACCTCAGTCATGTTGCCAGGCCACAGGGTTCCACCATCAATCCTCACTCATGTTCCCAGGCCACAGGGTTCCAGAATCAAACCGTTCTCATGTTCCCAGGCCACAGGGTTCCAGAATCCACCGATGTCATGTTAAAGGCCACAGGGTTCCAGAATCAAGCCTCAGTCATTTTGCCAGGCCAGAGTGTTCCACCATCAAACCTCAGTCATGATCCCAGGCCACATGTTTCCACAATGAAACCTCAGTCACTTTCCCAGGCCAAAGGTTTCCAAAATCAAACCTCAGTCATGTTCCCAGGACACATGGTTCCAGAATCAAACCTGAGTCATGTTCGCGGGCCACAGGTTTCAACCATCAAACCTCAGTCATGTTCCCAGGACACAGGTGTCCAGAATCAAACCTCAGTCATGTTCCCAGGGCACAGGCTTCCAGAAACAAACCTCAGTCATGTTCCCAGGACACAAGTTTCCAGAATCAACCAGATATCATGCTTCCTGGCCACAGTCTTCCAGAATCAAACCTTAGACATGTTGCCAAGCCACAGGTTTCCACCATGAAACCTCAGACATGTTCCCAGGCCACAGGGTTCTAGAATCCACTGATGTCATGTTCCCAGGCCACAGGGTTCGAGAATCAATCCTCAGTTATGTTTCCAGGCTACAGGGTTCTAGAATAAAACCTCAGTCATGTTCCCAATCCACAGGGTTCCAGAACCAAGGCTCAGTCAGGTTCCCGGGGCACAGTATTCCACAATCTAAACAGATGTCACATGCCCAGTCCCCAGGGTTCGAGAATCCACCGGTATCATGTTCCCAGGCCACAGGGTTCCAGAATCAATCCTCAGTTATATTCCCAGGCTACAGGGTTCCAGAATAAAACCTCAGTCATGTTCCCAGTCCACAGGGTTTCAGAACCAAGGCTCAGTCAGGTTCCCGGGGCACAGTATTCCACAATCTAAACAGATGTCATGTTCCCAGGCCACAGTTTTCCAGAATCACGCCTCAGTCATGTTCCCAGGCCACAGGGATCCAGAATCAAACGTCAGTCATGTTGCCAGGCCACAGGTTTCTGCCATCAAACCTCAGTCACGTTCCCGGGCCACAGGGTTCCAGAATCAAGCCTCAGTCATTTTGCCAGGCCAGAGTGTTCCACCATCAAACCTCAGTCATGATCCCAGGCCACATGTTTCCACAATGAAACCTCAGTCTTTTTGTCAGGCCAAAGGTTTCCAGAATCAAACCTCAGTCATATTCCCAGGACACATGGTTCCAGAATCAAACCTGAGTCATGTTCGCAGGCCACAGGTTTCAACAATCAAACATCACTCATGTTCCCAGGACACAGGTGTCCAGAATCAAACCTCAGTCATGTACCCAGGGAACAGGCTTCCAGCAACAAACCTTTGTCATATTCCCAGGACACAGGGTTCCAGAATCAAACCTCAGTCTTGTTCCCAGGACAGAAGTTTCCAGAATCAACCCGATATCATGTTTCCTGGCCACAGTCTTCCAGTATCAAACCTCAGTCATGTTGCCAGGCCACAGGGTTCCACCATCAATCCTCACTCATGTTCCCAGGCCACAGGGTTCCAGAATCAAACCGTTCTCATGTTCCCAGGCCACAGGGTTCCAGAATCCACCGATGTCATGTTAAAGGCCACAGGGTTCCAGAATCAAACCGTTCTCATGTTCCCGGGCCACAGGGTTCCAGAATCAAGCCTCAGTCATTTTGCCAGGCCAGAGTGTTCCACCATCAAACCTCAGTCATGATCCCAGGCCACATGTTTCCACAATGAAACCTCAGTCATTTTCCCAGGCCAAAGGTTTCCAAAATCAAACCTCAGTCATGTTCCCAGGACACATGGTTCCAGAATCAAACCTGAGTCATGTTCGCGGGCCACAGGTTTCAACCATCAAACCTCAGTCATGTTCCCAGGACACAGGTGTCCAGAATCAAACCTCAGTCATGTTCCCAGGGCACAGGCTTCCAGAAACAAACCTCAGTCATGTTCCCAGGACACAAGTTTCCAGAATCAACCAGATATCATGCTTCCTGGCCACAGTCTTCTAGAATCAAACCTTAGTCATGTTGCCAAGCCACAGGTTTCCACCATCAAACCTCAGACATGTTCCCAGGCCACAGGGTTCTAGAATCCACCGATGTCATGTTCCCAGGCCACAGGGTTCGAGAATCAATCCTCAGTTATGTTTCCCGGCTACAGGGTTCTAGAATGAAACCTCAGTCATGTTCCCAATCCACAGGGTTCCAGAACCAAGGCTCAGTCAGGTTCCCGGGGCACAGTATTCCACAATCTAAACAGATGTCACATGCCCAGTCCCCAGGGTTCCAGAATCCACCGGTATCATGTTCCCAGGCCACAGGGTTCCAGAATCAATCCTCAGTTATGTTCCCAGGCTACAGGGTTCCAGAATAAAACCTCAGTCATGTTCCCAGTCCACCTGGTTTCAGAACCAAGGCTCAGTCAGGTTCCCGGGGCACAGTATTCCACAATCTAAACAGATGTCATGTTCCCAGGCCACAGTTTTCCAGAATCACGCCTCAGTCATGTTCCCAGGCCACAGGGATCCAGAATCAAACGTCAGTCATGTTGCCAGGCCACAGGTTTCTGGATCAAACCTCAGTCACGTTCCCAGGCCACAGGGTTCCAGAATCAAGCCTCAGTCATTTTGCCAGGCCAGAGTGTTCCACCATCAAACCTCAGTCATGATCCCAGGCCACATGTTTCCACAATGAAACCTCAGTCATTTTCTCAGGCCAAAGTTTTCCAGAATCAAACCTCAGTCATATTCCCAGGACACATGGTTCCAGAATCAAACCTGAGTCATGTTCGCAGGCCACAGGTTTCAATAATCAAACATCACTCATGTTCCCAGGACACAGGTGTCCAGAATCAAAACTCAGTCATGTACCCAGGGAACAGGCTTCCAGCAACAAACCTTTGTCATATTCCCAGGACACAGGGTTCCAGTATCAAACCTCAGTCATGTTGCCAGGCCACAGGGTTCCACCATCAATCCTCACTCATGTTCCCAGGCCACAGGGTTCCAGAATCCAACCGTTCTCATGTTCCCAGGCCACAGGGTTCCAGAATCCACCGATGTCATGTTAAAGGCCACAGGGTTCCAGAATCAAGCCTCAGTCATTTTGCCAGGCCAGAGTGTTCCACCATCAAACCTCAGTCATGATCCCAGGCCACATGTTTCCACAGTGAAACCTCAGTCATTTTCTCAGGCCAAAGGTTTCCAGAATCAAACCTCAGTCATGTACCCAGGACACATGGTTCCAGAATCAAACCTGAGTCATGTTCGCAGGACAGAAGTTTCCAGAATCAACCCGATATCATGTTTCCTGGCCACAGTCTTCCAGTATCAAACCTCAGTCATGTTGCCAGGCCACAGGTTTCCACCATCAATCCTCACTCATGTTCCCAGGCCACAGGGTTCCAGAATCAAACCGTTCTCATGTTCCCAGGCCACAGGGTTCCAGAATCCACCGATGTCATGTTAAAGGTCACAGGGTTCCAGAATCAAGCCTCAGTCATTTTGCCAGGCCAGAGTGTTCCACCATCAAACCTCAGTCATGATCCCAGGCCACATGTTTCCACAATGAAACCTCAGTCATTTTCCCAGGCCAAAGGTTTCCAGAATCAAACCTCAGTCATGTTCCCAGGACACATGGTTCCAGAATCAAACCTGAGTCATGTTCGCGGGCCACAGGTTTCAACCATCAAACCTCAGTCATGTTCCCAGGACACAGGTGTCCAGAATCAAACCTCAGTCATGTTCCCAGGGCACAGGCTTCCAGAAACAAACCTCAGTCATGTTCCCAGGACACAAGTTTCCAGAATCAACCAGATATCATGCTTCCTGGCCACAGTCTTCCAGAATCAAACCTTAGTCATGTTGCCAAGCCACAGGTTTCCACCATCAAACCTCAGACATGTTCCCAGGCCACAGGGTTCTAGAATCCACCGATGTCATGTTCCCAGGCCACAGGGTTCGAGAATCAATCCTCAGTTATGTTTCCCGGCTACAGGGTTCTAGAATAAAACCTCAGTCATGTTCCCAATCCACAGGGTTCCAGAACCAAGGCTCAGTCAGGTTCCCGGGGCACAGTATTCCACAATCTAAACAGATGTCACATGCCCAGTCCCCAGGGTTCCAGAATCCACCGGTATCATGTTCCCAGGCCACAGGGTTCCAGAATCAATCCTCAGTTATGTTCCCAGGCTACAGGGTTCCAGAATAAAACCTCAGTCATGTTCCCAGTCCACAGGGTTTCAGAACCAAGGCTCAGTCAGGTTCCCGGGGCACAGTATTCCACAATCTAAACAGATGTCATGTTCCCAGGCCACAGTTTTCCAGAATCACGCCTCAGTCATGTTTCCAGGCCACAGGGATCCAGAATCAAACGTCAGTCATGTTGCCAGGCCACAGGTTTCTGCCATCAAACCTCAGTCACGTTCCCGGGGCACAGGGTTCCAGAATCAAGCCTCAGTCATTTTGCCAGGCCAGAGTGTTCCACCATCAAACCTCAGTCATGATCCCAGGCCACATGTTTCCACAATGAAACCTCAGTCATTTTCTCAGGCCAAAGGTTTCCAGAATCAAAACTCAGTCATATTCCCAGGACACATGGTTCCAGTATCAAACCTGAGTCATGTTCGCAGGCCACAGGTTTCAACAATCAAACATCACTCATGTTCCCAGGACACAGGTGTCCAGAATCAAACCTCAGTCATGTACCCAGGGAACAGGCTTCCAGCAACAAACCTTTGTCATATTCCCAGGACACAGGGTTCCAGAATCAAACCTCAGTCTTGTTCCCAGGACAGAAGTTTCCAGAATCAACCCGATATCATGTTTCCTGGCCACAGTCTTCCAGTATCAAACCTCAGTCATGTTGCCAGGCCACAGGGTTCCACCATCAATCCTCACTCATATTCCCAGGCCACAGTCTTCCAGTATCAAACCTCAGTCATGTTCCCAGGCCACAGGGTTCCAGAATCCACCGATGTCATGTTAAAGGCCACAGGGTTCCAGAATCAAACCGTTCTCATGTTCCCGGGCCACAGGGTTCCAGAATCAAGCCTCAGTCATTTTGCCAGGCCAGAGTGTTCCACCATCAAACCTCAGTCATGATCCCAGGCCACATGTTTCCACAATGAAACCTCAGTCATTTTCCCAGGCCAAAGGTTTCCAAAATCAAACCTCAGTCATGTTCCCAGGACACACGGTTCCAGAATCAAACCTGAGTCAGGTGCGCGGGCCACAGGTTTCAACCATCAAACCTCAGTCATGTTCCCAGGACACAGGTGTCCAGAATCAAACCTCAGTCATGTTCCCAGGGCACAGGCTTCCAGAAACAAACCTCAGTCATGTTCCCAGGACACAAGTTTCCAGAATCAACCAGATATCATGCTTCCTGGCCACAGTCTTCCAGAATCAAACCTTAGTCATGTTGCCAAGCCACAGGTTTCCACCATCAAACCTCAGACATGTTCCCAGGCCACAGGGTTCTAGAATCCACCGATGTCATGTTCCCAGGCCACAGGGTTCGAGAATCAATCCTCAGTTATGTTTCCAGGCTACAGGGTTCTAGAATAAAACCTCAGTCATGTTCCCAATCCACAGGGTTCCAGAACCAAGGCTCAGTCAGGTTCCCGGGGCACAGTATTCCACAATCTAAACAGATGTCACATGCCCAGTCCCCAGGGTTCCAGAATCCACCGGTATCATGTTCCCAGGCCACAGGGTTCCAGAATCAATCCTCAGTTATGTTCCCAGGCTACAGGGTTCCAGAATAAATCCTCAGTCATGTTCCCAGTCCACAGGGTTTCAGAACCAAGGCTCAGTCAGGTTCCCGGGGCACAGTATTCCACAATCTAAACAGATGTCATGTTCCCAGGCCACAGTTTTCCAGAATCACGCCTCAGTCATGTTCCTAGGCCACAGGGATCCAGAATCAAACGTCAGTCATGTTGCCAGGCCACAGGTTTCTGCCATCAAACCTCAGTCACGTTCCCGGGCCACAGTGTTCCAGAATCAAGCCTCAGTCATTTTGCCAGGCCAGAGTGTTCCACCATCAAACCTCAGTCATGATCCCAGGCCACATGTTTCCACAATGAAACCTCAGTCATTTTCTCAGGCCAAAGGTTTCCAGAATCAAACCTCAGTCATATTCCCAGGACACATGGTTCCAGAATCAAACCTGAGTCATGTTCGCAGGCCACAGGTTTCAACAATCAAACATCACTCATGTTCCCAGGACACAGGTGTCCAGAATCAAACCTCAGTCATGTACCCAGGGAACAGGCTTCCAGCAACAAACCTTTGTCATATTCCCAGGACACAGGGTTCCAGAATCAAACCTCAGTCTTGTTCCCAGGACAGAAGTTTCCAGAATCAACCCGATATCATGTTTCCTGGCCACAGTCTTCCAGTATCAAACCTCAGTCATGTTGCCAGGCCACAGGGTTCCACCATCAATCCTCACTCATGTTCCCAGGCCACAGGGTTCCAGAATCAAACCGTTCTCATGTTCCCAGGCCACAGGGTTCCAGAATCCACCGATGTCATGTTAAAGGCCACAGGGTTCCAGAATCAAGCCTCAGTCATTTTGCCAGGCCAGAGTGTTCCACCATCAAACCTCAGTCATGATCCCAGGCCACATGTTTCCACAATGAAACCTCAGTCATTTTCCCAGGCCAAAGGTTTCCAAAATCAAACCTCAGTCATGTTCCCAGGACACATGGTTCCAGAATCAAACCTGAGTCATGTTCGCGGGCCACAGGTTTCAACCATCAAACCTCAGTCATGTTCCCAGGACACAGGTGTCCAGAATCAAACCTCAGTCATGTTCCCAGGGCACAGGCTTCCAGAAACAAACCTCAGTCATGTTCCCAGGACACAAGTTTCCAGAATCAACCAGATATCATGCTTCCTGGCCACAGTCTTCCAGAATCAAACCTTAGTCATGTTGCCAAGCCACAGGTTTCCACCATCAAACCTCAGACATGTTCCCAGGCCACAGGGTTCTAGACTCCACCGATGTCATGTTCCCAGGCCACAGGGTTCGAGAATCAATCCTCAGTTATGTTTCCCGGCTACAGGGTTCTAGAATAAAACCTCAGTCATGTTCCCAATCCACAGGGTTCCAGAACCAAGGCTCAGTCAGGTTCCCGGGGCACAGTATTCCACAATCTAAACAGATGTCACATGCCCAGTCCCCAGGGTTCCAGAATCCACCGGTATCATGTTCCCAGGCCACAGGGTTCCAGAATCAATCCTCAGTTATATTCCCAGGCTACAGGGTTCCAGAATAAAACCTCAGTCATGTTCCCAGTCCACAGGGTTTCAGAACCAAGGCTCAGTCAGGTTCCCGGGGCACAGTATTCCACAATCTAAACAGATGTCATGTTCCCAGGCCACAGTTTTCCAGAATCAGGCCTCAGTCATGTTCCCAGGCCACAGGGATCCAGAATCAAACGTCAGTCATGTTGCCAGGCCACAGGTTTCTGCCATCAAACCTCAGTCACGTTCCCGGGCCACAGGGTTCCAGAATCAAGCCTCAGTCATTTTGCCAGGCCAGAGTGTTCCACCATCAAACCTCAGTCATGATCCCAGGCCACATGTTTCCACAATGAAACCTCAGTCTTTTTGTCAGGCCAAAGGTTTCCAGAATCAAACCTCAGTCATATTCCCAGGACACATGGTTCCAGAATCAAACCTGAGTCATGTTCGCAGGCCACAGGTTTCAACAATCAAACATCACTCATGTTCCCAGGACACAGGTGTCCAGAATCAAACCTCAGTCATGTACCCAGGGAACAGGCTTCCAGCAACAAACCTTTGTCATATTCCCAGGACACAGGGTTCCAGAATCAAACCTCAGTCTTGTTCCCAGGACAGAAGTTTCCAGAATCAACCCAATATCATGTTTCCTGGCCACAGTCTTCCAGTATCAAACCTCAGTCATGTTGCCAGGCCACAGGGTTCCACCATCAATCCTCACTCATGTTCCCAGGCCACAGGGTTCCAGAATCAAACCGTTCTCATGTTCCCAGGCCACAGGGTTCCAGAATCCACCGATGTCATGTTAAAGGCCACAGGGTTCCAGAATCAAGCCTCAGTCATTTTGCCAGGCCAGAGTGTTCCACCATCAAACCTCAGTCATGATCCCAGGCCACATGTTTCCACAATGAAACCTCAGTCACTTTCCCAGGCCAAAGGTTTCCAAAATCAAACCTCAGTCATGTTCCCAGGACACATGGTTCCAGAATCAAACCTGAGTCATGTTCGCGGGCCACAGGTTTCAACCATCAAACCTCAGTCATGTTCCCAGGACACAGGTGTCCAGAATCAAACCTCAGTCATGTTCCCAGGGCACAGGCTTCCAGAAACAAACCTCAGTCATGTTCCCAGGACACAAGTTTCCAGAATCAACCAGATATCATGCTTCCTGGCCACAGTCTTCCAGAATCAAACCTTAGACATGTTGCCAAGCCACAGGTTTCCACCATCAAACCTCAGACATGTTCCCAGGCCACAGGGTTCTAGAATCCACTGATGTCATGTTCCCAGGCCACAGGGTTCGAGAATCAATCCTCAGTTATGTTTCCAGGCTACAGGGTTCTAGAATAAAACCTCAGTCATGTTCCCAATCCACAGGGTTCCAGAACCAAGGCTCAGTCAGGTTCCCGGGGCACAGTATTCCACAATCTAAACAGATGTCACATGCCCAGTCCCCAGGGTTCGAGAATCCACCGGTATCATGTTCCCAGGCCACAGGGTTCCAGAATCAATCCTCAGTTATATTCCCAGGCTACAGGGTTCCAGAATAAAACCTCAGTCATGTTCCCAGTCCACAGGGTTTCAGAACCAAGGCTCAGTCAGGTTCCCGGGGCACAGTATTCCACAATCTAAACAGATGTCATGTTCCCAGGCCACAGTTTTCCAGAATCACGCCTCAGTCATGTTCCCAGGCCACAGGGATCCAGAATCAAACGTCAGTCATGTTGCCAGGCCACAGGTTTCTGCCATCAAACCTCAGTCACGTTCCCGGGCCACAGGGTTCCAGAATCAAGCCTCAGTCATTTTGCCAGGCCAGAGTGTTCCACCATCAAACCTCAGTCATGATCCCAGGCCACATGTTTCCACAATGAAACCTCAGTCTTTTTGTCAGGCCAAAGGTTTCCAGAATCAAACCTCAGTCATATTCCCAGGACACATGGTTCCAGAATCAAACCTGAGTCATGTTCGCAGGCCACAGGTTTCAACAATCAAACATCACTCATGTTCCCAGGACACAGGTGTCCAGAATCAAACCTCAGTCATGTACCCAGGGAACAGGCTTCCAGCAACAAACCTTTGTCATATTCCCAGGACACAGGGTTCCAGAATCAAACCTCAGTCTTGTTCCCAGGACAGAAGTTTCCAGAATCAACCCGATATCATGTTTCCTGGCCACAGTCTTCCAGTATCAAACCTCAGTCATGTTGCCAGGCCACAGGGTTCCACCATCAATCCTCACTCATGTTCCCAGGCCACAGGGTTCCAGAATCAAACCGTTCTCATGTTCCCAGGCCACAGGGTTCCAGAATCCACCGATGTCATGTTAAAGGCCACAGGGTTCCAGAATCAAACCGTTCTCATGTTCCCGGGCCACAGGGTTCCAGAATCAAGCCTCAGTCATTTTGCCAGGCCAGAGTGTTCCACCATCAAACCTCAGTCATGATCCCAGGCCACATGTTTCCACAATGAAACCTCAGTCATTTTCCCAGGCCAAAGGTTTCCAAAATCAAACCTCAGTCATGTTCCCAGGACACATGGTTCCAGAATCAAACCTGAGTCATGTGCGCGGGCCACAGGTTTCAACCATCAAACCTCAGTCATGTTCCCAGGACACAGGTGTCCAGAATCAAACCTCAGTCATGTTCCCAGGGCACAGGCTTCCAGAAACAAACCTCAGTCATGTTCCCAGGACACAAGTTTCCAGAATCAACCAGATATCATGCTTCCTGGCCACAGTCTTCTAGAATCAAACCTTAGTCATGTTGCCAAGCCACAGGTTTCCACCATCAAACCTCAGACATGTTCCCAGGCCACAGGGTTCTAGAATCCACCGATGTCATGTTCCCAGGCCACAGGGTTCGAGAATCAATCCTCAGTTATGTTTCCCGGCTACAGGGTTCTAGAATGAAACCTCAGTCATGTTCCCAATCCACAGGGTTCCAGAACCAAGGCTCAGTCAGGTTCCCGGGGCACAGTATTCCACAATCTAAACAGATGTCACATGCCCAGTCCCCAGGGTTCCAGAATCCACCGGTATCATGTTCCCAGGCCACAGGGTTCCAGAATCAATCCTCAGTTATGTTCCCAGGCTACAGGGTTCCAGAATAAAACCTCAGTCATGTTCCCAGTCCACCTGGTTTCAGAACCAAGGCTCAGTCAGGTTCCCGGGGCACAGTATTCCACAATCTAAACAGATGTCATGTTCCCAGGCCACAGTTTTCCAGAATCACGCCTCAGTCATGTTCCCAGGCCACAGGGATCCAGAATCAAACGTCAGTCATGTTGCCAGGCCACAGGTTTCTGGATCAAACCTCAGTCACGTTCCCAGGCCACAGGGTTCCAGAATCAAGCCTCAGTCATTTTGCCAGGCCAGAGTGTTCCACCATCAAACCTCAGTCATGATCCCAGGCCACATGTTTCCACAATGAAACCTCAGTCATTTTCTCAGGCCAAAGTTTTCCAGAATCAAACCTCAGTCATATTCCCAGGACACATGGTTCCAGAATCAAACCTGAGTCATGTTCGCAGGCCACAGGTTTCAATAATCAAACATCACTCATGTTCCCAGGACACAGGTGTCCAGAATCAAAACTCAGTCATGTACCCAGGGAACAGGCTTCCAGCAACAAACCTTTGTCATATTCCCAGGACACAGGGTTCCAGTATCAAACCTCAGTCATGTTGCCAGGCCACAGGGTTCCACCATCAATCCTCACTCATGTTCCCAGGCCACAGGGTTCCAGAATCCAACCGTTCTCATGTTCCCAGGCCACAGGGTTCCAGAATCCACCGATGTCATGTTAAAGGCCACAGGGTTCCAGAATCAAGCCTCAGTCATTTTGCCAGGCCAGAGTGTTCCACCATCAAACCTCAGTCATGATCCCAGGCCACATGTTTCCACAATGAAACCTCAGTCATTTTCTCAGGCCAAAGGTTTCCAGAATCAAACCTCAGTCATGTACCCAGGACACATGGTTCCAGAATCAAACCTGAGTCATGTTCGCAGGACAGAAGTTTCCAGAATCAACCCGATATCATGTTTCCTGGCCACAGTCTTCCAGTATCAAACCTCAGTCATGTTGCCAGGCCACAGGTTTCCACCATCAATCCTCACTCATGTTCCCAGGCCACAGGGTTCCAGAATCAAACCGTTCTCATGTTCCCAGGCCACAGGGTTCCAGAATCCACCGATGTCATGTTAAAGGTCACAGGGTTCCAGAATCAAGCCTCAGTCATTTTGCCAGGCCAGAGTGTTCCACCATCAAACCTCAGTCATGATCCCAGGCCACATGTTTCCACAATGAAACCTCAGTCATTTTCCCAGGCCAAAGGTTTCCAGAATCAAACCTCAGTCATGTTCCCAGGACACATGGTTCCAGAATCAAACCTGAGTCATGTTCGCGGGCCACAGGTTTCAACCATCAAACCTCAGTCATGTTCCCAGGACACAGGTGTCCAGAATCAAACCTCAGTCATGTTCCCAGGGCACAGGCTTCCAGAAACAAACCTCAGTCATGTTCCCAGGACACAAGTTTCCAGAATCAACCAGATATCATGCTTCCTGGCCACAGTCTTCCAGAATCAAACCTTAGTCAGGTTGCCAAGCCACAGGTTTCCACCATCAAACCTCAGACATGTTCCCAGGCCACAGGGTTCTAGAATCCACCGATGTCATGTTCCCAGGCCACAGGGTTCGAGAATCAATCCTCAGTTATGTTTCCCGGCTACAGGGTTCTAGAATAAAACCTCAGTCATGTTCCCAATCCACAGGGTTCCAGAACCAAGGCTCAGTCAGGTTCCCGGGGCACAGTATTCCACAATCTAAACAGATGTCACATGCCCAGTCCCCAGGGTTCCAGAATCCACCGGTATCATGTTCCCAGGCCACAGGGTTCCAGAATCAATCCTCAGTTATGTTCCCAGGCTACAGGGTTCCAGAATAAAACCTCAGTCATGTTCCCAGTCCACAGGGTTTCAGAACCAAGGCTCAGTCAGGTTCCCGGGGCACAGTATTCCACAATCTAAACAGATGTCATGTTCCCAGACCACAGTTTTCCAGAATCACGCCTCAGTCATGTTTCCAGGACACAGGGATCCAGAATCAAACGTCAGTCATGTTGCCAGGCCACAGGTTTCTGCCATCAAACCTCAGTCACGTTCCCGGGGCACAGGGTTCCAGAATCAAGCCTCAGTCATTTTGCCAGGCCAGAGTGTTCCACCATCAAACCTCAGTCATGATCCCAGGCCACATGTTTCCACAATGAAACCTCAGTCATTTTCTCAGGCCAAAGGTTTCCAGAATCAAAACTCAGTCATATTCCCAGGACACATGGTTCCAGTATCAAACCTGAGTCATGTTCGCAGGCCACAGGTTTCAACAATCAAACATCACTCATGTTCCCAGGACACAGGTGTCCAGAATCAAACCTCAGTCATGTACCCAGGGAACAGGCTTCCAGCAACAAACCTTTGTCATATTCCCAGGACACAGGGTTCCAGAATCAAACCTCAGTCTTGTTCCCAGGACAGAAGTTTCCAGAATCAACCCGATATCATGTTTCCTGGCCACAGTCTTCCAGTATCAAACCTCAGTCATGTTGCCAGGCCACAGGGTTCCACCATCAATCCTCACTCATATTCCCAGGCCACAGGGTTCCAGAATCAAACCGTTCTCATGTTCCCAGGCCACAGGGTTCCAGAATCCACCGATGTCATGTTAAAGGCCACAGGGTTCCAGAATCAAACCGTTCTCATGTTCCCGGGCCACAGGGTTCCAGAATCAAGCCTCAGTCATTTTGTCAGGCCAGAGTGTTCCACCATCAAACCTCAGTCATGATCCCAGGCCACATGTTTCCACAATGAAACCTCAGTCATTTTCCCAGGCCAAAGGTTTCCAAAATCAAACCTCAGTCATATTCCCAGGACACACGGTTCCAGAATCAAACCTGAGTCATGTTCGCGGGCCACAGGTTTCAACCATCAAACCTCAGTCATGTTCCCAGGACACAGGTGTCCAGAATCAAACCTCAGTCATGTTCCCAGGGCACAGGCTTCCAGAAACAAACCTCAGTCATGTTCCCAGGACACAAGTTTCCAGAATCAACCAGATATCATGCTTCCTGGCCACAGTCTTCCAGAATCAAACCTTAGTCATGTTGCCAAGCCACAGGTTTCCACCATCAAACCTCAGACATGTTCCCAGGCCACAGGGTTCTAGAATCCACCGATGTCATGTTCCCAGGCCACAGGGTTCGAGAATCAATCCTCAGTTATGTTTCCAGGCTACAGGGTTCTAGAATATAACCTCAGTCATGTTCCCAATCCACAGGGTTCCAGAACCAAGGCTCAGTCAGGTTCCCGGGGCACAGTATTCCACAATCTAAACAGATGTCACATGCCCAGTCCCCAGGGTTCCAGAATCCACCGGTATCATGTTCCCAGGCCACAGAGTTCCAGAATCAATCCTCAGTTACGTTCCCAGGCTACAGGGTTCCAGAATAAAACCTCAGTCATGTTCCCAGTCCACAGGGTTTCAGAACCAAGGCTCAGTCAGGTTCCCGGGGCACAGTATTCCACAATCTAAACAGATGTCCTGTTCCCAGGCCACAGTTTTCCAGAATCACGCCTCAGTCATGTTCCCAGGCCACAGGGATCCAGAATCAAACGTCAGTCATGTTGCCAGGCCACAGGTTTCTGCCATCAAACCTCAGTCACGTTCCCGGGGCACAGGGTTCCAGAATCAAGCCTCAGTCATTTTGCCAGGCCAGAGTGTTCCACCATCAAACCTCAGTCATGATCCCAGGCCACATGTTTCCACAATGAAACCTCAGTCATTTTCTCAGGCCAAAGGTTTCCAGAATCAAACCTCAGTCATATTCCCAGGACTCATGGTTCCAGAATCAAACCTGAGTCATGTTCGCAGGACAGAAGTTTCCAGAATCAACCCGATATCATGTTTCCTGGCCACAGTCTTCCAGTATCAAACCTTAGTCATGTTGCCAGGCCACAGGGTTCCACCATCAATCCTCACTCATGTTCCCAGGCCACAGGGTTCCAGAATCAAACCGTTCTCATGTTCCCAGGCCACAGGGTTCCAGAATCCACCGATGTCATGTTAAAGGCCACAGGGTTCCAGAATCAAGCCTCAGTCATTTTGCCAGGCCAGAGTGTTCCACCATCAAACCTCAGTCATGATCCCAGGCCACATGTTTCCACAATGAAACCTCAGTCATTTTCCCAGGCCAAAGGTTTCCAAAATCAAACCTCAGTCATGTTCCCAGGACACATGGTTCCAGAATCAAACCTGAGTCATGTTCGCGGGCCACAGGTTTCAACCATCAAACCTCAGTCATGTTCCCAGGACACAGGTGTCCAGAATCAAACCTCAGTCATGTTCCCAGGGCACAGGCTTCCAGAAACAAACCTCAGTCATGTTCCCAGGACACAAGTTTCCAGAATCAACCAGATATCATGCTTCCTGGCCACAGTCTTCCAGAATCAAACCTTAGTCATGTTGCCAAGCCACAGGTTTCCAACATCAAACCTCAGACATGTTCCCAGGCCACAGGGTCCTAGAATCCACTGATGTCATGTTCCCAGGCCACAGGGTTCGAGAATCAATCCTCAGTTATGTTTCCCGGCTACAGGGTTCTAGAATAAAACCTCAGTCATGTTCCCAATCCACAGGGTTCCAGAACCAAGGCTCAGTCAGGTTCCCGGGGCACAGTATTCCACAATCTAAACAGATGTCACATGCCCAGTCCCCAGGGTTCCAGAATCCACCGGTATCATGTTCCCAGGCCACAGGGTTCCAGAATCAATCCTCAGTTATATTCCCAGGCTACAGGGTTCAAGAATAAAACCTCAGTCATGTTCCCAGTCCACAGGGTTTCATTACCAAGGCTCAGTCAGGGTCCCGGGGCACAGTATTCCACAATCTAAACAGATGTCATATTCCCAGGCCACAGTTTTCCAGAATCACGCCTCAGTCATGTTCCCAGGCCACAGGGATCCAGAATCAAACGTCAGTCATGTTGCCAGGCCACAGGTTTCTGGATCAAACCTCAGTCACGTTCCCAGGCCACAGGGTTCCAGAATCAAGCCTCAGTCATTTTGCCAGGCCAGAGTGTTCCACCATCAAACCTCAGTCATGATCCCAGGCCACATGTTTCCACAATGAAACCTCAGTCATTTTCTCAGGCCAAAGTTTTCCAGAATCAAACCTCAGTCATATTCCCAGGACACATGGTTCCAGAATCAAACCTGAGTCATGTTCGCAGGCCACAGGTTTCAATAATCAAACATCACTCATGTTCCCAGGACACAGGTGTCCAGAATCAAAACTCAGTCATGTACCCAGGGAACAGGCTTCCAGCAACAAACCTTTGTCATATTCCCAGGACACAGGGTTCCAGTATCAAACCTCAGTCATGTTGCCAGGCCACAGGGTTCCACCATCAATCCTCACTCATGTTCCCAGGCCACAGGGTTCCAGAATCCAACCGTTCTCATGTTCCCAGGCCACAGGGTTCCAGAATCCACCGATGTCATGTTAAAGGCCACAGGGTTCCAGAATCAAGCCTCAGTCATTTTGCCAGGCCAGAGTGTTCCACCATCAAACCTCAGTCATGATCCCAGGCCACATGTTTCCACAATGAAACCTCAGTCATTTTCTCAGGCCAAAGGTTTCCAGAATCAAACCTCAGTCATGTACCCAGGACACATGGTTCCAGAATCAAACCTGAGTCATGTTCGCAGGACAGAAGTTTCCAGAATCAACCCGATATCATGTTTCCTGGCCACAGTCTTCCAGTATCAAACCTCAGTCATGTTGCCAGGCCACAGGTTTCCACCATCAATCCTCACTCATGTTCCCAGGCCACAGGGTTCCAGAATCAAACCGTTCTCATGTTCCCAGGCCACAGGGTTCCAGAATCCACCGATGTCATGTTAAAGGTCACAGGGTTCCAGAATCAAGCCTCAGTCATTTTGCCAGGCCAGAGTGTTCCACCATCAAACCTCAGTCATGATCCCAGGCCACATGTTTCCACAATGAAACCTCAGTCATTTTCCCAGGCCAAAGGTTTCCAGAATCAAACCTCAGTCATGTTCCCAGGACACATGGTTCCAGAATCAAACCTGAGTCATGTTCGCGGGCCACAGGTTTCAACCATCAAACCTCAGTCATGTTCCCAGGACACAGGTGTCCAGAATCAAACCTCAGTCATGTTCCCAGGGCACAGGCTTCCAGAAACAAACCTCAGTCATGTTCCCAGGACACAAGTTTCCAGAATCAACCAGATATCATGCTTCCTGGCCACAGTCTTCCAGAATCAAACCTTAGTCAGGTTGCCAAGCCACAGGTTTCCACCATCAAACCTCAGACATGTTCCCAGGCCACAGGGTTCTAGAATCCACCGATGTCATGTTCCCAGGCCACAGGGTTCGAGAATCAATCCTCAGTTATGTTTCCCGGCTACAGGGTTCTAGAATAAAACCTCAGTCATGTTCCCAATCCACAGGGTTCCAGAACCAAGGCTCAGTCAGGTTCCCGGGGCACAGTATTCCACAATCTAAACAGATGTCACATGCCCAGTCCCCAGGGTTCCAGAATCCACCGGTATCATGTTCCCAGGCCACAGGGTTCCAGAATCAATCCTCAGTTATGTTCCCAGGCTACAGGGTTCCAGAATAAAACCTCAGTCATGTTCCCAGTCCACAGGGTTTCAGAACCAAGGCTCAGTCAGGTTCCCGGGGCACAGTATTCCACAATCTAAACAGATGTCATGTTCAGAGACCACAGTTTTCCAGAATCACGCCTCAGTCATGTTTCCAGGACACAGGGATCCAGAATCAAACGTCAGTCATGTTGCCAGGCCACAGGTTTCTGCCATCAAACCTCAGTCACGTTCCCGGGGCACAGGGTTCCAGAATCAAGCCTCAGTCATTTTGCCAGGCCAGAGTGTTCCACCATCAAACCTCAGTCATGATCCCAGGCCACATGTTTCCACAATGAAACCTCAGTCATTTTCTCAGGCCAAAGGTTTCCAGAATCAAAACTCAGTCATATTCCCAGGACACATGGTTCCAGTATCAAACCTGAGTCATGTTCGCAGGCCACAGGTTTCAACAATCAAACATCACTCATGTTCCCAGGACACAGGTGTCCAGAATCAAACCTCAGTCATGTACCCAGGGAACAGGCTTCCAGCAACAAACCTTTGTCATATTCCCAGGACACAGGGTTCCAGAATCAAACCTCAGTCTTGTTCCCAGGACAGAAGTTTCCAGAATCAACCCGATATCATGTTTCCTGGCCACAGTCTTCCAGTATCAAACCTCAGTCATGTTGCCAGGCCACAGGGTTCCACCATCAATCCTCACTCATATTCCCAGGCCACAGGGTTCCAGAATCAAATCGTTCTCATGTTCCCAGGCCACAGGGTTCCAGAATCCACCGATGTCATGTTAAAGGCCACAGGGTTCCAGAATCAAACCGTTCTCATGTTCCCGGGCCACAGGGTTCCAGAATCAAGCCTCAGTCATTTTGTCAGGCCAGAGTGTTCCACCATCAAACCTCAGTCATGATCCCAGGCCACATGTTTCCACAATGAAACCTCAGTCATTTTCCCAGGCCAAAGGTTTCCAAAATCAAACCTCAGTCATATTCCCAGGACACACGGTTCCAGAATCAAACCTGAGTCATGTTCGCGGGCCACAGGTTTCAACCATCAAACCTCAGTCATGTTCCCAGGACACAGGTGTCCAGAATCAAACCTCAGTCATGTTCCCAGGGCACAGGCTTCCAGAAACAAACCTCAGTCATGTTCCCAGGACACAAGTTTCCAGAATCAACCAGATATCATGCTTCCTGGCCACAGTCTTCCAGAATCAAACCTTAGTCATGTTGCCAAGCCACAGGTTTCCACCATCAAACCTCAGACATGTTCCCAGGCCACAGGGTTCTAGAATCCACCGATGTCATGTTCCCAGGCCACAGGGTTCGAGAATCAATCCTCAGTTATGTTTCCAGGCTACAGGGTTCTAGAATATAACCTCAGTCATGTTCCCAATCCACAGGGTTCCAGAACCAAGGCTCAGTCAGGTTCCCGGGGCACAGTATTCCACAATCTAAACAGATGTCACATGCCCAGTCCCCAGGGTTCCAGAATCCACCGGTATCATGTTCCCAGGCCACAGAGTTCCAGAATCAATCCTCAGTTACGTTCCCAGGCTACAGGGTTCCAGAATAAAACCTCAGTCATGTTCCCAGTCCACAGGGTTTCAGAACCAAGGCTCAGTCAGGTTCCCGGGGCACAGTATTCCACAATCTAAACAGATGTCCTGTTCCCAGGCCACAGTTTTCCAGAATCACGCCTCAGTCATGTTCCCAGGCCACAGGGATCCAGAATCAAACGTCAGTCATGTTGCCAGGCCACAGGTTTCTGCCATCAAACCTCAGTCACGTTCCCGGGGCACAGGGTTCCAGAATCAAGCCTCAGTCATTTTGCCAGGCCAGAGTGTTCCACCATCAAACCTCAGTCATGATCCCAGGCCACATGTTTCCACAATGAAACCTCAGTCATTTTCTCAGGCCAAAGGTTTCCAGAATCAAACCTCAGTCATATTCCCAGGACTCATGGTTCCAGAATCAAACCTGAGTCATGTTCGCAGGACAGAAGTTTCCAGAATCAACCCGATATCATGTTTCCTGGCCACAGTCTTCCAGTATCAAACCTTAGTCATGTTGCCAGGCCACAGGGTTCCACCATCAATCCTCACTCATGTTCCCAGGCCACAGGGTTCCAGAATCAAACCGTTCTCATGTTCCCAGGCCACAGGGTTCCAGAATCCACCGATGTCATGTTAAAGGCCACAGGGTTCCAGAATCAAGCCTCAGTCATTTTGCCAGGCCAGAGTGTTCCACCATCAAACCTCAGTCATGATCCCAGGCCACATGTTTCCACAATGAAACCTCAGTCATTTTCCCAGGCCAAAGGTTTCCAAAATCAAACCTCAGTCATGTTCCCAGGACACATGGTTCCAGAATCAAACCTGAGTCATGTTCGCGGGCCACAGGTTTCAACCATCAAACCTCAGTCATGTTCCCAGGACACAGGTGTCCAGAATCAAACCTCAGTCATGTTCCCAGGGCACAGGCTTCCAGAAACAAACCTCAGTCATGTTCCCAGGACACAAGTTTCCAGAATCAACCAGATATCATGCTTCCTGGCCACAGTCTTCCAGAATCAAACCTTAGTCATGTTGCCAAGCCACAGGTTTCCAACATCAAACCTCAGACATGTTCCCAGGCCACAGGGTCCTAGAATCCACTGATGTCATGTTCCCAGGCCACAGGGTTCGAGAATCAATCCTCAGTTATGTTTCCCGGCTACAGGGTTCTAGAATAAAACCTCAGTCATGTTCCCAATCCACAGGGTTCCAGAACCAAGGCTCAGTCAGGTTCCCGGGGCACAGTATTCCACAATCTAAACAGATGTCACATGCCCAGTCCCCAGGGTTCCAGAATCCACCGGTATCATGTTCCCAGGCCACAGGGTTCCAGAATCAATCCTCAGTTATATTCCCAGGCTACAGGGTTCAAGAATAAAACCTCAGTCATGTTCCCAGTCCACAGGGTTTCATTACCAAGGCTCAGTCAGGGTCCCGGGGCACAGTATTCCACAATCTAAACAGATGTCATATTCCCAGGCCACAGTTTTCCAGAATCACGCCTCAGTCATGTTCCCAGGCCACAGGGATCCAGAATCAAACGTCAGTCATGTTGCCAGGCCACAGGTTTCTGCCATCAAACCTCAGTCACGTTCCCGGGCCACAGGGTTCCAGAATCAAGCCTCAGTCATTTTGCCAGGCCAGAGTGTTCCACCATCAAACCTCAGTCATGATCCCAGGCCACATGTTTCCACAATGAAACCTCAGTCTTTTTGTCAGGCCAAAGGTTTCCAGAATCAAACCTCAGTCATATTCCCAGGACACATGGTTCCAGAATCAAACCTGAGTCATGTTCGCAGGCCACAGGTTTCAACAATCAAACATCACTCATGTTCCCAGGACACAGGTGTCCAGAATCAAACCTCAGTCATGTACCCAGGGAACAGGCTTCCAGCAACAAACCTTTGTCATATTCCCAGGACACAGGGTTCCAGAATCAAACCTCAGTCTTGTTCCCAGGACAGAAGTTTCCAGAATCAACCCGATATCATGTTTCCTGGCCACAGTCTTCCAGTATCAAACCTCAGTCATGTTGCCAGGCCACAGGGTTCCACCATCAATCCTCACTCATGTTCCCAGGCCACAGGGTTCCAGAATCAAACCGTTCTCATGTTCCCAGGCCACAGGGTTCCAGAATCCACCGATGTCATGTTAAAGGCCACAGGGTTCCAGAATCAAACCGTTCTCATGTTCCCGGGCCAGAGGGTTCCAGAATCAAGCCTCAGTCATTTTGCCAGGCCAGAGTGTTCCACCATCAAACCTCAGTCATGATCCCAGGCCACATGTTTCCACAATGAAACCTCAGTCATTTTCCCAGGCCAAAGGTTTCCAAAATCAAACCTCAGTCATGTTCCCAGGACACATGGTTCCAGAATCAAACCTGAGTCATGTGCGCGGGCCACAGGTTTCAACCATCAAACCTCAGTCATGTTCCCAGGACACTGGTGTCCAGAATCAAACCTCAGTCATGTTCCCAGGACACAAGTTTCCAGAATCAACCAGATATCATGCTTCCTGGCCACAGTCTTCTAGAATCAAACCTTAGTCATGTTGCCAAGCCACAGGTTTCCACCATCAAACCTCAGACATGTTCCCAGGCCACAGGGTTCTAGAATCCACCGATGTCATGTTCCCAGGCCACAGGGTTCGAGAATCAATCCTCAGTTATGTTTCCCGGCTACAGGGTTCTAGAATAAAACCTCAGTCATGTTCCCAATCCACAGGGTTCCAGAACCAAGGCTCAGTCAGGTTCCCGGGGCACAGTATTCCACAATCTAAACAGATGTCACATGCCCAGTCCCCAGGGTTCCAGAATCCACCGGTATCATGTTCCCAGGCCACAGGGTTCCAGAATCAATCCTCAGTTATGTTCCCAGGCTACAGGGTTCCAGAATAAAACCTCAGTCATGTTCCCAGTCCACAGGGTTTCAGAACCAAGGCTCAGTCAGGTTCCCGGGGCACAGTATTCCACAATCTAAACAGATGTCATGTTCCCAGGCCACAGTTTTCCAGAATCACGCCTCAGTCATGTTCCCAGGCCACAGGGATCCAGAATCAAACGTCAGTCATGTTGCCAGGCCAAAGGTTTCTGCCATCAAACTTCAGTCACGTTCCCGGGCCACAGGGTTCCAGAATCAAGCCTCAGTCATTTTGCCAGGCCAGAGTGTTCCACCATCAAACCTCAGTCATGATCCCAGGCCACATGTTTCCACAATGAAACCTCAGTCATTTTCTCAGGCCAAAGGTTTCCAGAATTAAACCTCAGTCATATTCCCAGGACACATGGTTCCAGAATCAAACCTGAGTCATGTTCGCAGGCCACAGGTTTCAACAATCAAACCTCAGTCATGTTCCCAGGACACAGGTGTCCAGAATCAAACCTCAGTCATGTACCCAGGGAACAGGCTTCCAGCAACAAACCTTTGTCATATTCCCAGGACACAGGGTTCCAGAATCAAACCTCAGTCTTGTTCCCAGGACAGAAGTTTCCAGAATCAACCCGATATCATGTTTCCTGGCCACAGTCTTCCAGTATCAAACCTCAGTCATGTTGCCAGGCCACAGGGTTCCACCATCAATCCTCACTCATGTTCCCAGGCCACAGGGTTCCAGAATCAAACCGTTCTCATGTTCCCAGGCCACAGGGTTCCAGAATCCACCGATGTCATGTTAAAGGCCACAGGGTTCCAGAATCAAGCCTCAGTCATTTTGCCAGGCCAGAGTGTTCCACCATCAAACCTCAGTCATGATCCCAGGCCACATGTTTCCACAATGAAACCTCAGTCATTTTCCCAGGCCAAAGGTTTCCAAAATCAAACCTCAGTCATGTTCCCAGGACACACGGTTCCAGAATCAAACCTGAGTCATGTGCGCGGGCCACAGGTTTCAACCATCAAACCTCAGTCATGTTCCCAGGACACAGGTGTCCAGAATCAAACCGCAGTCATGTTCCCAGGGCACAGGCTTCCAGAAACAAACCTCAGTCATGTTCCCAGGACACAAGTTTCCAGAATCAACCAGATATCATGCTTCCTGGCCACAGTCTTCCAGAATCAAACCTTAGTCATGTTGCCAAGCCACAGGTTTCCACCATCAAACCTCAGACATGTTCCCAGGCCACAGGGTTCTAGAATCCACCGATGTCATGTTCCCAGGCCACAGGGTTCGAGAATCAATCCTCAGTTATGTTTCCAGGCTACAGGGTTCTAGAATAAAACCTCAGTCATGTTCCCAATCCACAGGGTTCCAGAACCAAGGCTCAGTCAGGTTCCCGGGGCACAGTATTCCACAATCTAAACAGATGTCACATGCCCAGTCCCCAGGGTTCCAGAATCCACCGGTATCATGTTCCCAGGCCACAGGGTTCCAGAATCAATCCTCAGTTATGTTCCCAGGCTACAGGGTTCCAGAATAAATCCTCAGTCATGTTCCCAGTCCACAGGGTTTCAGAACCAAGGCTCAGTCAGGTTCCCGGGGCACAGTATTCCACAATCTAAACAGATGTCATGTTCCCAGGCCACAGTTTTCCAGAATCACGCCTCAGTCATGTTCCCAGGCCACAGGGATCCAGAATCAAACGTCAGTCATGTTTCCAGGCCACAGGTTTCTGCCGTCAAACCTCAGTCACGTTCCCGGGCCACAGGGTTCCAGAATCAAGCCTCAGTCATTTTGCCAGGCCAGAGTGTTCCACCATCAAACCTCAGTCATGATCCCAGGCCACATGTTTCCACAATGAAACCTCAGTCATTTTCTCAGGCCAAAGGTTTCCAGAATCAAACCTCAGTCATATTCCCAGGACACATGGTTCCAGAATCAAACCTGAGTCATGTTCGCAGGCCACAGGTTTCAACAATCAAACATCACTCATGTTCCCAGGACACAGGTGTCCAGAATCAAACCTCAGTCATGTACCCAGGGAACAGGCTTCCAGCAACAAACCTTTGTCATATTCCCAGGACACAGGGTTCCAGAATCAAACCTCAGTCTTGTTCCCAGGACAGAAGTTTCCAGAATCAACCCGATATCATGTTTCCTGGCCACAGTCTTCCAGTATCAAACCTCAGTCATGTTGCCAGGCCACAGGGTTCCACCATCAATCCTCACTCATGTTCCCAGGCCACAGGGTTCCAGAATCAAACCGTTCTCATGTTCCCAGGCCACAGGGTTCCAGAATCCACCGATGTCATGTTAAAGGCCACAGGGTTCCAGAATCAAACCGTTCTCATGTTCCCGGGCCAGAGGGTTCCAGAATCAAGCCTCAGTCATTTTTCCAGGCCAGAGTGTTCCACCATCAAACCTCAGTCATGATCCCAGGCCACATGTTTCCACAATGAAACCTCAGTCATTTTCCCAGGCCAAAGGTTTCCAAAATCAAACCTCAGTCATGTTCCCAGGACACACGGTTCCAGAATCAAACCTGAGTCATGTTCGCGGGCCACAGGTTTCAACCATCAAACCTCAGTCATGTTCCCAGGACACAGGTGTCCAGAATCAAACCTCAGTCATGTTCCCAGGGCACAGGCTTCCAGAAACAAACCTCAGTCATGTTCCCAGGACACAAGTTTCCAGAATCAACCAGATATCATGCTTCCTGGCCACAGTCTTCCAGAATCAAACCTTAGTCATGTTGCCAAGCCACAGGTTTCCACCATCAAACCTCAGACATGTTCCCAGGCCACAGGGTTCTAGAATCCACCGATGTCATGTTCCCAGGCCACAGGGTTCGAGAATCAATCCTCAGTTATGTTTCCAGGCTACAGGGTTCTAGAATATAACCTCAGTCATGTTCCCAATCCACAGGGTTCCAGAACCAAGGCTCAGTCAGGTTCCCGGGGCACAGTATTCCACAATCTAAACAGATGTCACATGCCCAGTCCCCAGGGTTCCAGAATCCACCGGTATCATGTTCCCAGGCCACAGGGTTCCAGAATCAATCCTCAGTTATGTTCCCAGGCTACAGGGTTCCAGAATAAAACCTCAGTCATGTTCCCAGTCCACAGGGTTTCAGAACCAAGGCTCAGTCAGGTTCCCGGGGCACAGTATTCCACAATCTAAACAGATGTCATGTTCCCAGGCCACAGTTTTCCAGAATCACGCCTCAGTCATGTTCCCAGGCCACAGGGATCCAGTATCAAACGTCAGTCATGTTGCCAGGCCACAGGTTTCTGCCATCAAACCTCAGTCACGTTCCCGGGGCACAGGGTTCCAGAATCAAGCCTCAGTCATTTTGCCAGGCCAGAGTGTTCCACCATCAAACCTCAGTCATGATCCCAGGCCACATGTTTCCACAATGAAACCTCAGTCATTTTCTCAGGCCAAAGGTTTCCAGAATCAAACCTCAGTCATATTCCCAGGACACATGGTTCCAGAATCAAACCTGAGTCATGTTCGCAGGACAGAATTTTCCAGAATCAACCCGATATCATGTTTCCTGGCCACAGTCTTCCAGTATCAAACCTCAGTCATGTTGCCAGGCCACAGGGTTCCACCATCAATCCTCACTCATGTTCCCAGGCCACAGGGTTCCAGAATCAAACCGTTCTCATGTTCCCAGGCCACAGGGTTCCAGAATCCACCGATGTCATGTTAAAGGCCACAGGGTTCCAGAATCAAGCCTCAGTCATTTTGCCAGGCCAGAGTGTTCCACCATCAAACCTCAGTCATGATCCCAGGCCACATGTTTCCACAATGAAACCTCAGTCATTTTCCCAGGCCAAAGGTTTCCAAAATCAAACCTCAGTCATGTTCCCAGGACACATGGTTCCAGAATCAAACCTGAGTCATGTTCGCGGGCCACAGGTTTCAACCATCAAACCTCAGTCATGTTCCCAGGACACAGGTGTCCAGAATCAAACCTCAGTCATGTTCCCAGGGCACAGGCTTCCAGAAACAAACCTCAGTCATGTTCCCAGGACACAAGTTTCCAGAATCAACCAGATATCATGTTTCCTGGCCACAGTCTTCCAGAATCAAACCTTAGTCATGTTGCCAAGCCACAGGTTTCCACCATCAAACCTCAGATATGTTCCCAGGCCACAGGGATCTAGAATCCACTGATGTCATGTTCCCAGGCCACAGAGTTCGAGAATCAATCCTCAGTTATGTTTCCCGGCTACAGGGTTCTAGAATAAAACCTCAGTCATGTTCCCAATCCACAGGGTTCCAGAACCAAGGCTCAGTCAGGTTCCCGGGGCACAGTATTCCACAATCTAAACAGATGTCACATGCCCAGTCCCCAGGGTTCCAGAATCCACCGGTATCATGTTCCCAGGCCACAGGGTTCCAGAATCAATCCTCAGTTATGTTCCCAGGCTACAGGGTTCCAGAATAAAACCTCAGTCATGTTCCCAGTCCACAGGGTTTCAGAACCAAGGCTCAGTCAGGTTCCCGGGGCACAGTATTCCACAATCTAAACAGATGTCATGTTCCCAGGCCACAGTTTTCCAGAATCACGCCTCAGTCATGTTCCCAGGCCACAGGGATCCAGAATCAAACGTCAGTCATGTTGCCAGGCCACAGGTTTCTGCCTTCAAACCTCAGTCACGTTCCCGGGCCACAGGGTTCCAGAATCAAGCCTCAGTCATTTTGCCAGGCCAGAGTGTTCCACCATCAAACCTCAGTCATGATCCCAGGCCACATGTTTCCACAATGAAACCACAGTCTTTTTCTCAGGCCAAAGGTTTCCAGAATCAAACCTCAGTCATATTCCCAGGACACATGGTTCCAGAATCAAACCTGAGTCATGTTCGCAGGCCACAGGTTTCAACAATCAAACATCACTCATGTTCCCAGGACACAGGTGTCCAGAATCAAACCTCAGTCATGTACCCAGGGAACAGGCTTCCAGCAACAAACCTTTGTCATATTCCCAGGACACAGGGTTCCAGAATCAAACCTCAGTCTTGTTCCCAGGACAGAAGTTTCCAGAATCAACCCGATATCATGTTTCCTGGCCACAGTCTTCCAGTATCAAACCTCAGTCATGTTGCCAGGCCACAGGGTTCCACCATCAATCCTCACTCATGTTCCCAGGCCACAGGGTTCCAGAATCAAACCGTTCTCATGTTCCCAGGCCACAGGGTTCCAGAATCCACCGATGTCATGTTAAAGGCCACAGGGTTCCAGAATCAAACCGTTCTCATGTTCCCGGGCCAGAGGGTTCCAGAATCAAGCCTCAGTCATTTTGCCAGGCCAGAGTGTTCCACCATCAAACCTCAGTCATGATCCCAGGCCACATGTTTCCACAATGAAACCTCAGTCATTTTCCCAGGCCAAAGGTTTCCAAAATCAAACCTCAGTCATGTTCCCAGGACACATGGTTCCAGAATCAAACCTGAGTCATGTGCGCGGGCCACAGGTTTCAACCATCAAACCTCAGTCATGTTCCCAGGACACTGGTGTCCAGAATCAAACCTCAGTCATGTTCCCAGGACACAAGTTTCCAGAATCAACCAGATATCATGCTTCCTGGCCACAGTCTTCTAGAATCAAACCTTAGTCATGTTGCAAAGCCACAGGTTTCCACCATCAAACCTCAGACATGTTCCCAGGCCACAGGGTTCTAGAATCCACCGATGTCATGTTCCCAGGCCACAGGGTTCGAGAATCAATCCTCAGTTATGTTTCCCGGCTACAGGGTTCTAGAATAAAACCTCAGTCATGTTCCCAATCCACAGGGTTCCAGAACCAAGGCTCAGTCAGGTTCCCGGGGCACAGTATTCCACAATCTAAACAGATGTCACATGCCCAGTCCCCAGGGTTCCAGAATCCACCGGTATCATGTTCCCAGGCCACAGGGTTCCAGAATCAATCCTCAGTTATGTTCCCAGGCTACAGGGTTCCAGAATAAAACCTCAGTCATGTTCCCAGTCCACAGGGTTTCAGAACCAAGGCTCAGTCAGGTTCCCGGGGCACAGTATTCCACAATCTAAACAGATGTCATGTTCCCAGGCCACAGTTTTCCAGAATCACGCCTCAGTCATGTTCCCAGGCCACAGGGATCCAGAATCAAACGTCAGTCATGTTGCCAGGCCAAAGGTTTCTGCAATCAAACTTCAGTCACGTTCCCGGGCCACAGGGTTCCAGAATCAAGCCTCAGTCATTTTGCCAGGCCAGAGTGTTCCACCATCAAACCTCAGTCATGATCCCAGGCCACATGTTTCCACAATGAAACCTCAGTCATTTTCTCAGGCCAAAGGTTTCCAGAATTAAACCTCAGTCATATTCCCAGGACACATGGTTCCAGAATCAAACCTGAGTCATGTTCGCAGGCCACAGGTTTCAACAATCAAACCTCAGTCATGTTCCCAGGACACAGGTGTCCAGAATCAAACCTCAGTCATGTACCCAGGGAACAGGCTTCCAGCAACAAACCTTTGTCATATTCCCAGGACACAGGGTTCCAGAATCAAACCTCAGTCTTGTTCCCAGGACAGAAGTTTCCAGAATCAACCCGATATCATGTTTCCTGGCCACAGTCTTCCAGTATCAAACCTCAGTCATGTTGCCAGGCCACAGGGTTCCACCATCAATCCTCACTCATGTTCCCAGGCCACAGGGTTCCAGAATCAAACCGTTCTCATGTTCCCAGGCCACAGGGTCCCAGAATCCACCGATGTCATGTTAAAGGCCACAGGGTTCCAGAATCAAGCCTCAGTCATTTTGCCAGGAGAGAGTGTTCCACCATCAAACCTCAGTCATGATCCCAGGCCACATGTTTCCACAATGAAACCTCAGTCATTTTCCCAGGCCAAAGGTTTCCAAAATCAAACCTCAGTCATGTTCCCAGGACACACGGTTCCAGAATCAAACCTGAGTCATGTGCGCGGGCCACAGGTTTCAACCATCAAACCTCAGTCATGTTCCCAGGACACAGGTGTCCAGAATCAAACCGCAGTCATGTTCCCAGGGCACAGGCTTCCAGAAACAAACCTCAGTCATGTTCCCAGGACACAAGTTTCCAGAATCAACCAGATATCATGCTTCCTGGCCACAGTCTTCCAGAATCAAACCTTAGTCATGTTGCCAAGCCACAGGTTTCCACCATCAAACCTCAGACATGTTCCCAGGCCACAGGGTTCTAGAATCCACCGATGTCATGTTCCCAGGCCACAGGGTTCGAGAATCAATCCTCAGTTATGTTTCCAGGCTACAGGGTTCTAGAATAAAACCTCAGTCATGTTCCCAATCCACAGGGTTCCAGAACCAAGGCTCAGTCAGGTTCCCGGGGCACAGTATTCCACAATCTAAACAGATGTCACATGCCCAGTCCCCAGGGTTCCAGAATCCACCGGTATCATGTTCCCAGGCCACAGGGTTCCAGAATCAATCCTCAGTTATGTTCCCAGGCTACAGGGTTCCAGAATAAATCCTCAGTCATGTTCCCAGTCCACAGGGTTTCAGAACCAAGGCTCAGTCAGGTTCCCGGGGCACAGTATTCCACAATCTAAACAGATGTCATGTTCCCAGGCCACAGTTTTCCAGAATCACGCCTCAGTCATGTTCCCAGGCCACAGGGATCCAGAATCAAACGTCAGTCATGTTTCCAGGCCACAGGTTTCTGCCGTCAAACCTCAGTCACGTTCCTGGGCCACAGGGTTCCAGAATCAAGCCTCAGTCATTTTGCCAGGCCAGAGTGTTCCACCATCAAACCTCAGTCATGATCCCAGGCCACATGTTTCCACAATGAAACCTCAGTCATTTTCTCAGGCCAAAGGTTTCCAGAATCAAACCTCAGTCATATTCCCAGGACACATGGTTCCAGAATCAAACCTGAGTCATGTTCGCAGGCCACAGGTTTCAACAATCAAACATCACTCATGTTCCCAGGACACAGGTGTCCAGAATCAAACCTCAGTCATGTACCCAGGGAACAGGCTTCCAGCAACAAACCTTTGTCATATTCCCAGGACACAGGGTTCCAGAATCAAACCTCAGTCTTGTTCCCAGGACAGAAGTTTCCAGAATCAACCCGATATCATGTTTCCTGGCCACAGTCTTCCAGTATCAAACCTCAGTCATGTTGCCAGGCCACAGGGTTCCACCATCAATCCTCACTCATGTTCCCAGGCCACAGGGTTCCAGAATCAAACCGTTCTCATGTTCCCAGGCCACAGGGTTCCAGAATCCACCGATGTCATGTTAAAGGCCACAGGGTTCCAGAATCAAACCGTTCTCATGTTCCCGGGCCAGAGGGTTCCAGAATCAAGCCTCAGTCATTTTTCCAGGCCAGAGTGTTCCACCATCAAACCTCAGTCATGATCCCAGGCCACATGTTTCCACAATGAAACCTCAGTCATTTTCCCAGGCCAAAGGTTTCCAAAATCAAACCTCAGTCATGTTCCCAGGACACACGGTTCCAGAATCAAACCTGAGTCATGTTCGCGGGCCACAGGTTTCAACCATCAAACCTCAGTCATGTTCCCAGGACACAGGTGTCCAGAATCAAACCTCAGTCATGTTCCCAGGGCACAGGCTTCCAGAAACAAACCTCAGTCATGTTCCCAGGACACAAGTTTCCAGAATCAACCAGATATCATGCTTCCTGGCCACAGTCTTCCAGAATCAAACCTTAGTCATGTTGCCAAGCCACAGGTTTCCACCATCAAACCTCAGACATGTTCCCAGGCCACAGGGTTCTAGAATCCACCGATGTCATGTTCCCAGGCCACAGGGTTCGAGAATCAATCCTCAGTTATGTTTCCAGGCTACAGGGTTCTAGAATATAACCTCAGTCATGTTCCCAATCCACAGGGTTCCAGAACCAAGGCTCAGTCAGGTTCCCGGGGCACAGTATTCCACAATCTAAACAGATGTCACATGCCCAGTCCCCAGGGTTCCAGAATCCACCGGTATCATGTTCCCAGGCCACAGGGTTCCAGAATCAATCCTCAGTTATGTTCCCAGGCTACAGGGTTCCAGAATAAAACCTCAGTCATGTTCCAAGTCCACAGGGTTTCAGAACCAAGGCTCAGTCAGGTTCCCGGGGCACAGTATTCCACAATCTAAACAGATGTCATGTTCCCAGGCCACAGTTTTCCAGAATCACGCCTCAGTCATGTTCCCAGGCCACAGGGATCCAGTATCAAACGTCAGTCATGTTGCCAGGCCACAGGTTTCTGCCATCAAACCTCAGTCACGTTCCCGGGGCACAGGGTTCCAGAATCAAGCCTCAGTCATTTTGCCAGGCCAGAGTGTTCCACCATCAAACCTCAGTCATGATCCCAGGCCACATGTTTCCACAATGAAACCTCAGTCATTTTCTCAGGCCAAAGGTTTCCAGAATCAAACCTCAGTCATATTCCCAGGACACATGGTTCCAGAATCAAACCTGAGTCATGTTCGCAGGACAGAATTTTCCAGAATCAACCCGATATCATGTTTCCTGGCCACAGTCTTCCAGTATCAAACCTCAGTCATGTTGCCAGGCCACAGGGTTCCACCATCAATCCTCACTCATGTTCCCAGGCCACAGGGTTCCAGAATCAAACCGTTCTCATGTTCCCAGGCCACAGGGTTCCAGAATCCACCGATGTCATGTTAAAGGCCACAGGGTTCCAGAATCAAGCCTCAGTCATTTTGCCAGGCCAGAGTGTTCCACCATCAAACCTCAGTCATGATCCCAGGCCACATGTTTCCACAATGAAACCTCAGTCATTTTCCCAGGCCAAAGGTTTCCAAAATCAAACCTCAGTCATGTTCCCAGGACACATGGTTCCAGAATCAAACCTGAGTCATGTTCGCGGGCCACAGGTTTCAACCATCAAACCTCAGTCATGTTCCCAGGACACAGGTGTCCAGAATCAAACCTCAGTCATGTTTCCAGGGCACAGGCTTCCAGAAACAAACCTCAGTCATGTTCCCAGGACACAAGTTTCCAGAATCAACCAGATATCATGTTTCCTGGCCACAGTCTTCCAGAATCAAACCTTAGTCATGTTGCCAAGCCACAGGTTTTCACCATCAAACCTCAGACATGTTCCCAGGCCACAGGGATCTAGAATCCACTGATGTCATGTTCCCAGGCCACAGGGTTCGAGAATCAATCCTCAGTTATGTTTCCCGGCTACAGGGTTCTAGAATAAAACCTCAGTCATGTTCCCAATCCACAGGGTTCCAGAACCAAGGCTCAGTCAGGTTCCCGGGGCACAGTATTCCACAATCTAAACAGATGTCACATGCCCAGTCCCCAGGGTTCCAGAATCCACCGGTATCATGTTCCCAGGCCACAGGGTTCCAGAATCAATCCTCAGTTATGTTCCCAGGCTACAGGGTTCCAGAATAAAACCTCAGTCATGTTCCCAGTCCACAGGGTTTCAGAACCAAGGCTCAGTCAGGGTCCCGGGGCACAGTATTCCACAATCTAAACAGATGTCATGTTCCCAGGCCACAGTTTTCCAGAATCACGCCTCAGTCATGTTCCCAGGCCACAGGGATCCAGAATCAAACGTCAGTCATGTTGCCAGGCCACAGGTTTCTGCCATCAAACCTCAGTCACGTTCCCGGGCCACAGGGTTCCAGAATCAAGCCTCAGTCATTTTGCCAGGCCAGAAGGTTCCACAATCAATCCTCAGCCATGTTCCTAGGCCACATGTTTCCACAATGAAACCACAGTCTTTTTCTCAGGCCAAAGGTTTCCAGAATCAAACCTCAGTCATATTCCCAGGACACATGGTTCCAGAATCAAACCTGAGTCATGTTCGCAGGCCACAGGTTTCAACAATCAAACATCACTCATGTTCCCAGGACACAGGTGTCCAGAATCAAACCTCAGTCATGTACCCAGGGAACAGGCTTCCAGCAACAAACCTTTGTCATATTCCCAGGACACAGGGTTCCAGAATCAAACCTCAGTCTTGTTCCCAGGACAGAAGTTTCCAGAATCAACCCGATATCATGTTTCCTGGCCACAGTCTTACAGTAACAAACCTCAGTCATGTTGCCAGGCCACAGGGTTCCACCATCAATCCTCACTCATGTTCCCAGGCCACAGGGTTCCAGAATCAAACCGTTCTCATGTTCCCAGGCCACAGGGTTCCAGAATCCACCGATGTCATGTTAAAGGCCACAGGGTTCCAGAATCAAACCGTTCTCATGTTCCCGGGCCACAGGGTTCCAGAATCAAGCCTCAGTCATTTTGCCAGGCCAGAGTGTTCCACCATCAAACCTCAGTCATGATCCCAGGCCACATGTTTCCACAATGAAACCTCAGTCATTTTCCCAGGCCAAAGGTTTCCAAAATCAAACCTCAGTCATGTTCCCAGGACACATGGTTCCAGAATCAAACCTGAGTCATGTGCGCGGGCCACAGGTTTCAACCATCAAACCTCAGTCATGTTCCCAGGACACAGGTGTCCAGAATCAAACCTCAGTCATGTTCCCAGGGCACAGGCTTCCAGAAACAAACCTCAGTCATGTTCCCAGGACACAAGTTTCCAGAATCAACCAGATATCATGCTTCCTGGCCACAGTCTTCTAGAATCAAACCTTAGTCATGTTGCCAAGCCACAGGTTTCCACCATCAAACCTCAGACATGTTCCCAGGCCACAGGGTTCTAGAATCCACCGATGTCATGTTCCCAGGCCACAGGGTTCGAGAATCAATCCTCAGTTATGTTTCCAGGCTACAGGGTTCTAGAATAAAACCTCAGTCATGTTTCCAATCCACAGGGTTCCAGAACCAAGGCTCAGTCAGGTTCCCGGGTCACAGTATTCCACAATCTAAACAGATGTCACATGCCCAGTCCCCAGGGTTCCAGAATCCACCGGTATCATGTTCCCAGGCCACAGGGTTCCAGAATCAATCCTCAGTTATGTTCCCAGGCTACAGGGTTCCAGAATAAAACCTCAGTCATGTTCCCAGTCCACAGGGTTTCAGAACCAAGGCTCAGTCAGGTTCCCGGGGCACAGTATTCCACAATCTAAACAGATGTCATGTTCCCAGGCCACAGTTTTCCAGAATCACGTCTCAGTCATGTTCCCAGCCCACAGGGATCCAGAATCAAACGTCAGTCATGTTGCCAGGCCACAGGTTTCTGCCATCAAACCTCAGTCACGTTCCCGGGGCACAGGGTTCCAGAATCAAGCCTCAGTCATTTTGCCAGGCCAGAGTGTTCCACCATCAAACCTCAGTCATGATCCCAGGCCAAATGTTTCCACAATGAAACCTCAGTCATTTTCTCAGGCCAAAGGTTTCCAGAATCAAACCTCAGTCATATTCCCAGGACACATGGTTCCAGAATCAAACCTGAGTCATGTTCCCAGGCCACAGGTTTCAACAATCAAACATCACTCATGTTCCCAGGACACAGGTGTCCAGAATCAAACCTCAGTCATGTACCCAGGGAACAGGCTTCCAGCAACAAACCTTTGTCATATTCCCAGGACACAGGGTTCCAGAATCAAACCTCAGTCTTGTTCCCAGGACAGAAGTTTCCAGAATCAACCCGATATCATGTTTCCTGGCCACAGTCTTCCAGTATCAAACCTCAGTCATGTTGCCAGGCCACAGGGTTCCACCATCAATCCTCACTCATGTTCCCAGGCCACAGGGTTCCAGAACCAAACCGTTCTCATGTTCCCAGGCCACAGGGTTCCAGAATCCACCGATGTCATGTTAAAGGCCACAGGGTTCCAGAATCAAGCCTCAGTCATTTTGCCAGGCCAGAGTGTTCCACCATCAAACCTCAGTCATGATCCCAGGCCACATGTTTCCACAATGAAACCTCAGTCATTTTCCCAGGCCAAAGGTTTCCAAAATCAAACCTCAGTCATGTTCCCAGGACACATGGTTCCAGAATCAAACCTGAGTCATGTGCGCGGGCCACAGGTTTCAACCATCAAACCTCAGTCATGTTCCCAGGACACAGGTGTCCAGAATCAAACCTCAGTCATGTTCCCAGGGCACAGGCTTCCAGAAACAAACCTCAGTCATGTTCCCAGGACACAAGTTTCCAGAATCAACCAGATATCATGCTTCCTGGCCACAGTCTTCTAGAATCAAACCTTAGTCATGTTGCCAAGCCACAGGTTTCCACCATCAAACCTCAGACATGTTCCCAGGCCACAGGGTTCTAGAATCCACCGATGTCATGTTCCCAGGCCACAGGGTTCGAGAATCAATCCTCAGTTATGTTTCCAGGCTACAGGGTTCTAGAATAAAACCTCAGTCATGTTTCCAATCCACAGGGTTCCAGAACCAAGGCTCAGTCAGGTTCCCGGGTCACAGTATTCCACAATCTAAACAGATGTCACATGCCCAGTCCCCAGGGTTCCAGAATCCACCGGTATCATGTTCCCAGGCCACAGGGTTCCAGAATCAATCCTCAGTTATGTTCCCAGGCTACAGGGTTCCAGAATAAAACCTCAGTCATGTTCCCAGTCCACAGGGTTTCAGAACCAAGGCTCAGTCAGGTTCCCGGGGCACAGTATTCCACAATCTAAACAGATGTCATGTTCCCAGGCCACAGTTTTCCAGAATCACGTCTCAGTCATGTTCCCAGGCCACAGGGATCCAGAATCAAACGTCAGTCATGTTGCCAGGCCACAGGTTTCTGCCATCAAACCTCAGTCACGTTCCCGGGGCACAGGGTTCCAGAATCAAGCCTCAGTCATTTTGCCAGGCCAGAGTGTTCCACCATCAAACCTCAGTCATGATCCCAGGCCAAATGTTTCCACAATGAAACCTCAGTCATTTTCTCAGGCCAAAGGTTTCCAGAATCAAACCTCAGTCATATTCCCAGGACACATGGTTCCAGAATCAAACCTGAGTCATGTTCCCAGGCCACAGGTTTCAACAATCAAACATCACTCATGTTCCCAGGACACAGGTGTCCAGAATCAAACCTCACTCATGTACCCAGGGAACAGGCTTCCAGCAACAAACCTTTGTCATATTCCCAGGACACAGGGTTCCAGAATCAAACCTCAGTCTTGTTCCCAGGACAGAAGTTTCCAGAATCAACCCGATATCATGTTTCCTGGCCACAGTCTTCCAGTATCAAACCTCAGTCATGTTGCCAGGCCACAGGGTTCCACCATCAATCCTCACTCATGTTCCCAGGCCACAGGGTTCCAGAACCAAACCGTTCTCATGTTCCCAGGCCACAGAGTTCCAGAATCCACCGATGTCATGTTAAAGGCCACAGGGTTCCAGAATCAAGCCTCAGTCATTTTGCCAGGCCAGAGTGTTCCACCATCAAACCTCAGTCATGATCCCAGGCCACATGTTTCCACAATGAAACCTCAGTCATTTTCCCAGGCCAAAGGTTTCCAAAATCAAACCTCAGTCATGTTCCCAGGACACACGGTTCCAGAATCAAACCTGAGTCATGTGCGCGGGCCACAGGTTTCAACCATCAAACCTCAGTCATGTTCCCAGGACACAGGTGTCCAGAATCAAACCTCAGTCATGTTCCCAGGGCACAGGCTTCCAGAAACAAACCTCAGTCATGTTCCCAGGACACAAGTTTCCAGAATCAACCAGATATCATGCTTCCTGGCCACAGTCTTCCAGAATCAAACCTTAGTCATGTTGCCAAGCCACAGGTTTCCACCATCAAACCTCAGACATGTTCCCAGGCCACAGGGTTCTAGAATCCACCGATTTCATGTTCCCAGGCCACAGGGTTCGAGAATCAATCCTCAGTTATGTTTCCAGGCTACAGGGTTCTAGAATATAACCTCAGTCATGTTCCCAATCCACAGGGTTCCAGAACCAAGGCTCAGTCAGGTTCCCGGGGCACATTATTCCAAAATCTAAACAGATGTCACATGCCCAGTCCCCAGGGTTCCAGAATCCACCAGTATCATGTTCCCAGGCCACAGGGTTCCAGAATCAATCCTCAGTTATGTTCCCAGGCTACAGGGTTCCAGAATAAAACCTCAGTCATGTTCCCAGTCCACAGGGTTTCAGAACCAAGGCTCAGTCAGGTTCCCGGGGCACAGTATTCCACAATCTAAACAGATGTCATGTTCCCAGGCCACAGTTTTCCAGAATCACGCCTCAGTCATGTTCCCAGGCCACAGGGATCCAGAATCAAACGTCAGTCATGTTGCCAGGCCACAGGTTTCTGCCATCAAACCTCAGTCACGTTCCCGGGGCACAGGGTTCCAGAATCAAGCTTGAGTCACTTTGCCAGGCCAGAGTGTTCCACCATCATTCCTCAGTCATGAT
This sequence comes from Balaenoptera physalus, assembly GCF_965194825.1. Classification (NCBI taxonomy): domain Eukaryota; kingdom Metazoa; phylum Chordata; class Mammalia; order Artiodactyla; family Balaenopteridae; genus Balaenoptera; species Balaenoptera physalus. Next base: position 290,893 of record NW_028126442.1, on the reverse strand, counting down.
CCCAGGCCACATGTTTCCACAATGAAACCTCAGTCATTTTCTCAGGCCAAAGGTTTCCAGAATCAAACCTCAGTCATGTACCCAGGACACCTGGTTCCAGAATCAAACCTGAGTCATGTTCGCAGGACAGAAGTTTCCAGAATCAACCCGATATCATGTTTCCTGGCCACAGTCTTCCAGTATCAAACCTCAGTCATGTTGCCAGGCCACAGGGTTCCACCATCAATCCTCACTCATGTTCCCAGGCCACAGGGTTCCAGAATCAAACCGTTCTCATGTTCCCAGGCCACAGGGTTCCAGAATCCACCGATGTCATGTTAAAGGCCACAGGGTTCCAGAATCAAACCGTTCTCATGTTCCCGGGCCACAGGGTTCCAGAATCAAGCCTCAGTCATTTTTCCAGGCCAGAGTGTTCCACCATCAAACCTCAGTCATGATCCCAGGCCACATGTTTCCACAATGAAACCTCAGTCATTTTCCCAGGCCAAAGGTTTCCAAAATCAAACCTCAGTCATGTTCCCAGGACACACGGTTCCAGAATCAAACCTGAGTCATGTGCGCGGGCCACAGGTTTCAACCATCAAACCTCAGTCATGTTCCCAGGACACAGGTGTCCAGAATCAAACCTCAGTCATGTTCCCAGGGCACAGGCTTCCAGAAACAAACCTCAGTCATGTTCCCAGGACACAAGTTTCCAGAATCAACCAGATATCATGCTTCCTGGCCACAGTCTTCCAGAATCAAACCTTAGTCATGTTGCCAAGCCACAGGTTTCCACCATCAAACCTCAGACATGTTCCCAGGCCACAGGGTTCTAGAATCCACCGATGTCATGTTCCCAGGCCACAGGGTTCGAGAATCAATCCTCAGTTATGTTTCCAGGCTACAGGGTTCTAGAATAAAACCTCAGTCATGTAACCAATCCACAGGGTTCCAGAACCAAGGCTCAGTCAGGTTCCCGGGGCACAGTATTCCACAATCTAAACAGATGTCACATGCCCAGTCCCCAGGGTTCCAGAATCCACCGGTATCATGTTCCCAGGCCACAGGGTTCCAGAATCAATCCTCAGTTATGTTCCCAGGCTACAGGGTTCCAGAATAAATCCTCAGTCATGTTCCCAGTCCACAGGGTTTCAGAACCAAGGCTCAGTCAGGTTCCCGGGGCACAGTATTCCACAATCTAAACAGATGTCATGTTCCCAGGCCACAGTTTTCCAGAATCACGCCTCAGTCATGTTCCCAGGCCACAGGGATCCAGAATCAAACGTCAGTCATGTTTCCAGGCCACAGGTTTCTGCCGTCAAACCTCAGTCACGTTCCCGGGGCACAGGGTTCCAGAATCAAGCCTCAGTCATTTTGCCAGGCCAGAGTGTTCCACCATCAAACCTCAGTCATGATCCCAGGCCACATGTTTCCACAATGAAACCTCAGTCATTTTCTCAGGCCAAAGGTTTCCAGAATCAAACCTCAGTCATATTCCCAGGACACATGGTTCCAGAATCAAACCTGAGTCATGTTCGCAGGCCACAGGTTTCAACAATCAAACATCACTCATGTTCCCAGGACACAGGTGTCCAGAATCAAACCTCAGTCATGTACCCAGGGAACAGGCTTCCAGCAACAAACCTTTGTCATATTCCCAGGACACAGGGTTCCAGAATCAAACCTCAGTCTTGTTCCCAGGACAGAAGTTTCCAGAATCAACCCGATATCATGTTTCCTGGCCACAGTCTTCCAGTATCAAACCTCAGTCATGTTGCCAGGCCACAGGGTTCCACCATCAATCCTCACTCATGTTCCCAGGCCACAGGGTTCCAGAATCAAACCGTTCTCATGTTCCCAGGCCACAGGGTTCCAGAATCCACCGATGTCATGTTAAAGGCCACAGGGTTCCAGAATCAAACCGTTCTCATGTTCCCGGGCCACAGGGTTCCAGAATCAAGCCTCAGTCATTTTGCCAGGCCAGAGTGTTCCACCATCAAACCTCAGTCATGATCCCAGGCCACATGTTTCCACAATGAAACCTCAGTCATTTTCCCAGGCCAAAGGTTTCCAAAATCAAACCTCAGTCATGTTCCCAGGACACATGGTTCCAGAATCAAACCTGAGTCATGTGCGCGGGCCACAGGTTTCAACCATCAAACCTCAGTCATGTTCCCAGGACACAGGTGTCCAGAATCAAACCTCAGTCATGTTCCCAGGGCACAGGCTTCCAGAAACAAACCTCAGTCATGTTCCCAGGACACAAGTTTCCAGAATCAACCAGATATCATGCTTCCTGGCCACAGTCTTCTAGAATCAAACCTTAGTCATGTTGCCAAGCCACAGGTTTCCACCATCAAACCTCAGACATGTTCCCAGGCCACAGGGTTCTAGAATCCACCGATGTCATGTTCCCAGGCCACAGGGTTCGAGAATCAATCCTCAGTTATGTTTCCAGGCTACAGGGTTCTAGAATAAAACCTCAGTCATGTTTCCAATCCACAGGGTTCCAGAACCAAGGCTCAGTCAGGTTCCCGGGTCACAGTATTCCACAATCTAAACAGATGTCACATGCCCAGTCCCCAGGGTTCCAGAATCCACCGGTATCATGTTCCCAGGCCACAGGGTTCCAGAATCAATCCTCAGTTATGTTCCCAGGCTACAGGGTTCCAGAATAAAACCTCAGTCATGTTCCCAGTCCACAGGGTTTCAGAACCAAGGCTCAGTCAGGTTCCCGGGGCACAGTATTCCACAATCTAAACAGATGTCATGTTCCCAGGCCACAGTTTTCCAGAATCACGTCTCAGTCATGTTCCCAGCCCACAGGGATCCAGAATCAAACGTCAGTCATGTTGCCAGGCCACAGGTTTCTGCCATCAAACCTCAGTCACGTTCCCGGGGCACAGGGTTCCAGAATCAAGCCTCAGTCATTTTGCCAGGCCAGAGTGTTCCACCATCAAACCTCAGTCATGATCCCAGGCCAAATGTTTCCACAATGAAACCTCAGTCATTTTCTCAGGCCAAAGGTTTCCAGAATCAAACCTCAGTCATATTCCCAGGACACATGGTTCCAGAATCAAACCTGAGTCATGTTCCCAGGCCACAGGTTTCAACAATCAAACATCACTCATGTTCCCAGGACACAGGTGTCCAGAATCAAACCTCAGTCATGTACCCAGGGAACAGGCTTCCAGCAACAAACCTTTGTCATATTCCCAGGACACAGGGTTCCAGAATCAAACCTCAGTCTTGTTCCCAGGACAGAAGTTTCCAGAATCAACCCGATATCATGTTTCCTGGCCACAGTCTTCCAGTATCAAACCTCAGTCATGTTGCCAGGCCACAGGGTTCCACCATCAATCCTCACTCATGTTCCCAGGCCACAGGGTTCCAGAACCAAACCGTTCTCATGTTCCCAGGCCACAGGGTTCCAGAATCCACCGATGTCATGTTAAAGGCCACAGGGTTCCAGAATCAAGCCTCAGTCATTTTGCCAGGCCAGAGTGTTCCACCATCAAACCTCAGTCATGATCCCAGGCCACATGTTTCCACAATGAAACCTCAGTCATTTTCCCAGGCCAAAGGTTTCCAAAATCAAACCTCAGTCATGTTCCCAGGACACATGGTTCCAGAATCAAACCTGAGTCATGTGCGCGGGCCACAGGTTTCAACCATCAAACCTCAGTCATGTTCCCAGGACACAGGTGTCCAGAATCAAACCTCAGTCATGTTCCCAGGGCACAGGCTTCCAGAAACAAACCTCAGTCATGTTCCCAGGACACAAGTTTCCAGAATCAACCAGATATCATGCTTCCTGGCCACAGTCTTCTAGAATCAAACCTTAGTCATGTTGCCAAGCCACAGGTTTCCACCATCAAACCTCAGACATGTTCCCAGGCCACAGGGTTCTAGAATCCACCGATGTCATGTTCCCAGGCCACAGGGTTCGAGAATCAATCCTCAGTTATGTTTCCAGGCTACAGGGTTCTAGAATAAAACCTCAGTCATGTTTCCAATCCACAGGGTTCCAGAACCAAGGCTCAGTCAGGTTCCCGGGTCACAGTATTCCACAATCTAAACAGATGTCACATGCCCAGTCCCCAGGGTTCCAGAATCCACCGGTATCATGTTCCCAGGCCACAGGGTTCCAGAATCAATCCTCAGTTATGTTCCCAGGCTACAGGGTTCCAGAATAAAACCTCAGTCATGTTCCCAGTCCACAGGGTTTCAGAACCAAGGCTCAGTCAGGTTCCCGGGGCACAGTATTCCACAATCTAAACAGATGTCATGTTCCCAGGCCACAGTTTTCCAGAATCACGTCTCAGTCATGTTCCCAGGCCACAGGGATCCAGAATCAAACGTCAGTCATGTTGCCAGGCCACAGGTTTCTGCCATCAAACCTCAGTCACGTTCCCGGGGCACAGGGTTCCAGAATCAAGCCTCAGTCATTTTGCCAGGCCAGAGTGTTCCACCATCAAACCTCAGTCATGATCCCAGGCCAAATGTTTCCACAATGAAACCTCAGTCATTTTCTCAGGCCAAAGGTTTCCAGAATCAAACCTCAGTCATATTCCCAGGACACATGGTTCCAGAATCAAACCTGAGTCATGTTCCCAGGCCACAGGTTTCAACAATCAAACATCACTCATGTTCCCAGGACACAGGTGTCCAGAATCAAACCTCACTCATGTACCCAGGGAACAGGCTTCCAGCAACAAACCTTTGTCATATTCCCAGGACACAGGGTTCCAGAATCAAACCTCAGTCTTGTTCCCAGGACAGAAGTTTCCAGAATCAACCCGATATCATGTTTCCTGGCCACAGTCTTCCAGTATCAAACCTCAGTCATGTTGCCAGGCCACAGGGTTCCACCATCAATCCTCACTCATGTTCCCAGGCCACAGGGTTCCAGAACCAAACCGTTCTCATGTTCCCAGGCCACAGAGTTCCAGAATCCACCGATGTCATGTTAAAGGCCACAGGGTTCCAGAATCAAGCCTCAGTCATTTTGCCAGGCCAGAGTGTTCCACCATCAAACCTCAGTCATGATCCCAGGCCACATGTTTCCACAATGAAACCTCAGTCATTTTCCCAGGCCAAAGGTTTCCAAAATCAAACCTCAGTCATGTTCCCAGGACACACGGTTCCAGAATCAAACCTGAGTCATGTGCGCGGGCCACAGGTTTCAACCATCAAACCTCAGTCATGTTCCCAGGACACAGGTGTCCAGAATCAAACCTCAGTCATGTTCCCAGGGCACAGGCTTCCAGAAACAAACCTCAGTCATGTTCCCAGGACACAAGTTTCCAGAATCAACCAGATATCATGCTTCCTGGCCACAGTCTTCCAGAATCAAACCTTAGTCATGTTGCCAAGCCACAGGTTTCCACCATCAAACCTCAGACATGTTCCCAGGCCACAGGGTTCTAGAATCCACCGATTTCATGTTCCCAGGCCACAGGGTTCGAGAATCAATCCTCAGTTATGTTTCCAGGCTACAGGGTTCTAGAATATAACCTCAGTCATGTTCCCAATCCACAGGGTTCCAGAACCAAGGCTCAGTCAGGTTCCCGGGGCACATTATTCCAAAATCTAAACAGATGTCACATGCCCAGTCCCCAGGGTTCCAGAATCCACCAGTATCATGTTCCCAGGCCACAGGGTTCCAGAATCAATCCTCAGTTATGTTCCCAGGCTACAGGGTTCCAGAATAAAACCTCAGTCATGTTCCCAGTCCACAGGGTTTCAGAACCAAGGCTCAGTCAGGTTCCCGGGGCACAGTATTCCACAATCTAAACAGATGTCATGTTCCCAGGCCACAGTTTTCCAGAATCACGCCTCAGTCATGTTCCCAGGCCACAGGGATCCAGAATCAAACGTCAGTCATGTTGCCAGGCCACAGGTTTCTGCCATCAAACCTCAGTCACGTTCCCGGGGCACAGGGTTCCAGAATCAAGCTTGAGTCACTTTGCCAGGCCAGAGTGTTCAACCATCATTCCTCAGTCATGATCCCAGGCCACATGTTTCCACAATGAAACCTCAGTCATTTTCTCAGGCCAAAGGTTTCCAGAATCAAACCTCAGTCATGTACCCAGGACACCTGGTTCCAGAATCAAACCTGAGTCATGTTCGCAGGACAGAAGTTTCCAGAATCAACCCGATATCATGTTTCCTGGCCACAGTCTTCCAGTATCAAACCTCAGTCATGTTGCCAGGCCACAGGGTTCCACCATCAATCCTCACTCATGTTCCCAGGCCACAGGGTTCCAGAATCAAACCGTTCTCATGTTCCCAGGCCACAGGGTTCCAGAATCCACCGATGTCATGTTAAAGGCCACAGGGTTCCAGAATCAAACCGTTCTCATGTTCCCGGGCCACAGGGTTCCAGAATCAAGCCTCAGTCATTTTTCCAGGCCAGAGTGTTCCACCATCAAACCTCAGTCATGATCCCAGGCCACATGTTTCCACAATGAAACCTCAGTCATTTTCCCAGGCCAAAGGTTTCCAAAATCAAACCTCAGTCATGTTCCCAGGACACACGGTTCCAGAATCAAACCTGAGTCATGTGCGCGGGCCACAGGTTTCAACCATCAAACCTCAGTCATGTTCCCAGGACACAGGTGTCCAGAATCAAACCTCAGTCATGTTCCCAGGGCACAGGCTTCCAGAAACAAACCTCAGTCATGTTCCCAGGACACAAGTTTCCAGAATCAACCAGATATCATGCTTCCTGGCCACAGTCTTCCAGAATCAAACCTTAGTCATGTTGCCAAGCCACAGGTTTCCACCATCAAACCTCAGACATGTTCCCAGGCCACAGGGTTCTAGAATCCACCGATGTCATGTTCCCAGGCCACAGGGTTCGAGAATCAATCCTCAGTTATGTTTCCAGGCTACAGGGTTCTAGAATAAAACCTCAGTCATGTAACCAATCCACAGGGTTCCAGAACCAAGGCTCAGTCAGGTTCCCGGGGCACAGTATTCCACAATCTAAACAGATGTCACATGCCCAGTCCCCAGGGTTCCAGAATCCACCGGTATCATGTTCCCAGGCCACAGGGTTCCAGAATCAATCCTCAGTTATGTTCCCAGGCTACAGGGTTCCAGAATAAATCCTCAGTCATGTTCCCAGTCCACAGGGTTTCAGAACCAAGGCTCAGTCAGGTTCCCGGGGCACAGTATTCCACAATCTAAACAGATGTCATGTTCCCAGGCCACAGTTTTCCAGAATCACGCCTCAGTCATGTTCCCAGGCCACAGGGATCCAGAATCAAACGTCAGTCATGTTTCCAGGCCACAGGTTTCTGCCGTCAAACCTCAGTCACGTTCCCGGGGCACAGGGTTCCAGAATCAAGCCTCAGTCATTTTGCCAGGCCAGAGTGTTCCACCATCAAACCTCAGTCATGATCCCAGGCCACATGTTTCCACAATGAAACCTCAGTCATTTTCTCAGGCCAAAGGTTTCCAGAATCAAACCTCAGTCATATTCCCAGGACACATGGTTCCAGAATCAAACCTGAGTCATGTTCGCAGGCCACAGGTTTCAACAATCAAACATCACTCATGTTCCCAGGACACAGGTGTCCAGAATCAAACCTCAGTCATGTACCCAGGGAACAGGCTTCCAGCAACAAACCTTTGTCATATTCCCAGGACACAGGGTTCCAGAATCAAACCTCAGTCTTGTTCCCAGGACAGAAGTTTCCAGAATCAACCCGATATCATGTTTCCTGGCCACAGTCTTCCAGTATCAAACCTCAGTCATGTTGCCAGGCCACAGGGTTCCACCATCAATCCTCACTCATGTTCCCAGGCCACAGGGTTCCAGAATCAAACCGTTCTCATGTTCCCAGGCCACAGGGTTCCAGAATCCACCGATGTCATGTTAAAGGCCACAGGGTTCCAGAATCAAACCGTTCTCATGTTCCCGGGCCAGAGGGTTCCAGAATCAAGCCTCAGTCATTTTGCCAGGCCAGAGTGTTCCACCATCAAACCTCAGTCATGATCCCAGGCCACATGTTTCCACAATGAAACCTCAGTCATTTTCCCAGGCCAAAGGTTTCCAAAATCAAACCTCAGTCATGTTCCCAGGACACATGGTTCCAGAATCAAACCTGAGTCATGTTTGCGGGCCACAGGTTTCAACCATCAAACCTCAGTCATGTTCCCAGGACACAGGTGTCCAGAATCAAACCTCAGTCATGTTCCCAGGGCACAGGCTTCCAGAAACAAACCTCAGTCATGTTCCCAGGACACAAGTTTCCAGAATCAACCAGATATCATGCTTCCTGGCCACAGTCTTCCAGAATCAAACCTTAGTCATGTTGCCAAGCCACAGGTTTCCACCATCAAACCTCAGACATGTTCCCAGGCCACAGGGTTCTAGAATCCACCGATGTCATGTTCCCAGGCCACAGGGTTCGAGAATCAATCCTCAGTTATGTTTCCAGGCTACAGGGTTCTAGAATATAACCTCAGTCATGTTCCCAATCCACAGGGTTCCAGAACCAAGGCTCAGTCAGGTTCCCGGGGCACAGTATTCCACAATCTAAACAGATGTCACATGCCCAGTCCCCAGGGTTCCAGAATCCACCGGTATCATGTTCCCAGGCCACAGGGTTCCAGAATCAATCCTCAGTTATGTTCCCAGGCTACAGGGTTCCAGAATAAAACCTCAGTCTTGTTCCCAGTCCACAGGGTTTCAGAACCAAGGCTCAGTCAGGTTCCCGGGGCACAGTATTCCACAATCTAAACAGATGTCATGTTCCCAGGCCACAGTTTTCCAGAATCACGCCTCAGTCATGTTCCCAGGCCACAGGGATCCAGTATCAAACGTCAGTCATGTTGCCAGGCCACAGGTTTCTGCCATCAAACCTCAGTCACGTTCCCGGGCCACAGGGTTCCAGAATCAAGCCTCAGTCATTTTGCCAGGCCAGAGTGTTCCACCATCAAACCTCAGTCATGATCCCAGGCCACATGTTTCCACAATGAAACCTCAGTCATTTTCTCAGGCCAAAGGTTTCCAGAATCAAACCTCAGTCATATTCCCAGGACACATGGTTCCAGAATCAAACCTGAGTCATGTTCGCAGGACAGAATTTTCCAGAATCAACCCGATATCATGTTTCCTGGCCACAGTCTTCCAGTATCAAACCTCAGTCATGTTGCCAGGCCACAGGGTTCCACCATCAATCCTCACTCATGTTCCCAGGCCACAGGGTTCCAGAATCAAACCGTTCTCATGTTCCCAGGCCACAGGGTTCCAGAATCCACCGATGTCATGTTAAAGGCCACAGGGTTCCAGAATCAAGCCTCAGTCATTTTGCCAGGCCAGAGTGTTCCACCATCAAACCTCAGTCATGATCCCAGGCCACATGTTTCCACAATGAAACCTCAGTCATTTTCCCAGGCCAAAGGTTTCCAAAATCAAACCTCAGTCATGTTCCCAGGACACATGGTTCCAGAATCAAACCTGAGTCATGTTCGCGGGCCACAGGTTTCAACCATCAAACCTCAGTCATGTTCCCAGGACACAGGTGTCCAGAATCAAACCTCAGTCATGTTCCCTGGGCACAGGCTTCCAGAAACAAACCTCAGTCATGTTCCCAGGACACAAGTTTCCAGAATCAACCAGATATCATGTTTCCTGGCCACAGTCTTCCAGAATCAAACCTTAGTCATGTTGCCAAGCCACAGGTTTCCACCATCAAACCTCAGACATGTTCCCAGGCCACAGGGATCTAGAATCCACTGATGTCATGTTCCCAGGCCACAGGGTTCGAGAATCAATCCTCAGTTATGTTTCCCGGCTACAGGGTTCTAGAATAAAACCTCAGTCATGTTCCCAATCCACAGGGTTCCAGAACCAAGGCTCAGTCAGGTTCCCGGGGCACAGTATTCCACAATCTAAACAGATGTCACATGCCCAGTCCCCAGGGTTCCAGAATCCACCGGTATCATGTTCCCAGGCCACAGGGTTCCAGAATCAATCCTCAGTTATGTTCCCAGGCTACAGGGTTCCAGAATAAAACCTCAGTCATGTTCCCAGTCCACAGGGTTTCAGAACCAAGGCTCAGTCAGGGTCCCGGGGCACAGTATTCCACAATCTAAACAGATGTCATGTTCCCAGGCCACAGTTTTCCAGAATCACGCCTCAGTCATGTTCCCAGGCCACAGGGATCCAGAATCAAACGTCAGTCATGTTGCCAGGCCACAGGTTTCTGCCATCAAACCTCAGTCACGTTCCCGGGCCACAGGGTTCCAGAATCAAGCCTCAGTCATTTTGCCAGGCCAGAGTGTTCCACCATCAAACCTCAGTCATGATCCCAGGCCACATGTTTCCACAATGAAACCTCAGTCTTTTTCTCAGGCCAAAGGTTTCCAGAATCAAACCTCAGTCATATTCCCAGGACACATGGTTCCAGAATCAAACCTGAGTCATGTTCGCAGGCCACAGGTTTCAACAATCAAACATCACTCATGTTCCTAGGACACAGGTGTCCAGAATCAAACCTCAGTCATGTACGCAGGGAACAGGCTTCCAGCAACAAACCTTTGTCATATTCCCAGGACACAGGGTTCCAGAATCAAACCTCAGTCTTGTTCCCAGGACAGAAGTTTCCAGAATCAACCCGATATCATGTTTCCTGGCCACAGTCTTCCAGTATCAAACCTCAGTCATGTTGCCAGGCCACAGGGTTCCACCATCAATCCTCACTCATGTTCCCAGGCCACAGGGTTCCAGAATCAAACCGTTCTCATGTTCCCAGGCCACAGGGTTCCAGAATCCACCGATGTCATGTTAAAGGCCCCAGGGTTCCAGAATCAAACCGTTCTCATGTTCCCGGGCCACAGGGTTCCAGAATCAAGCCTCAGTCATTTTGCCAGGCCAGAGTGTTCCACCATCAAACCTCAGTCATGATCCCAGGCCACATGTTTCCACAATGAAACCTCAGTCATTTTCCCAGGCCAAAGGTTTCCAAAATCAAACCTCAGTCATGTTCCCAGGACACATGGTTCCAGAATCAAACCTGAGTCATGTGCGCGGGCCACAGGTTTCAACCATCAAACCTCAGTCATGTTCCCAGGACACAGGTGTCCAGAATCAAACCTCAGTCATGTTCCCAGGGCACAGGCTTCCAGAAACAAACCTCCGTCATGTTCCCAGGACACAAGTTTCCAGAATCAACCAGATATCATGCTTCCTGGCCACAGTCTTCTAGAATCAAACCTTAGTCATGTTGCCAAGCCACAGGTTTCCACCATCAAACCTCAGACATGTTCCCAGGCCACAGGGTTCTAGAATCCACCGATGTCATGTTCCCAGGCCACAGGGTTCGAGAATCAATCCTCAGTTATGTTTCCAGGCTACAGGGTTCTAGAATAAAACCTCAGTCATGTTTCCAATCCACAGGGTTCCAGAACCAAGGCTCAGTCAGGTTCCCGGGTCACAGTATTCCACAATCTAAACAGATGTCACATGCCCAGTCCCCAGGGTTCCAGAATCCACCGGTATCATGTTCCCAGGCCACAGGGTTCCAGAATCAATCCTCAGTTATGTTCCCAGGCTACAGGGTTCCAGAATAAAACCTCAGTCATGTTCCCAGTCCACAGGGTTTCAGAACCAAGGCTCAGTCAGGTTCCCGGGGCACAGTATTCCACAATCTAAACAGATGTCATGTTCCCAGGCCACAGTTTTCCAGAATCACGTCTCAGTCATGTTCCCAGGCCACAGGGATCCAGAATCAAACGTCAGTCATGTTGCCAGGCCACAGGTTTCTGCCATCAAACCTCAGTCACGTTCCCGGGCCACAGGGTTCCAGAATCAAGCCTCAGTCATTTTGCCAGGGCAGAGTGTTCCACCATCAAGCCTCAGTCATGATCCCAGGCCACATGTTTCCACAATGAAACCTCAGTCATTTTCTCAGGCCAAATGTTTCCAGAATCAAACCTCAGTCATATTCCCAGGACACATGGTTCCAGAATCAAACCTGAGTCATGTTCCCAGGCCACATGTTTCAACAATCAAACATCACTCATGTTCCCAGGACACAGGTGTCCAGAATCAAACCTCAGTCATGTACCCAGGGAACAGGCTTCCAGCAACAAACCTTTGTCATATTCCCAGGACACAGGGTTCCAGAATCAAACCTCAGTTTGTTCCCAGGACAGAAGTTTCCAGAATCAACCCGATATCATGTTTCCTGGCCACAGTCTTCCAGTATCAAACCTCAGTCATGTTGCCAGGCCACAGGGTTCCACCATCAATCCTCACTCATGTTCCCAGGCCACAGGGTTCCAGAATCAAACCGTTCTCATGTTCCCAGGCCACAGGGTTCCAGAATCCACCGATGTCATGTTAAAGGCCACAGGGTTCCAGAATCAAGCCTCAGTCATTTTGCCAGGCCAGAGTGTTCCACCATCAAACCTCAGTCATGATCCCAGGCCACATGTTTCCACAATGAAACCTCAGTCATTTTCCCAGGCCAAAGGTTTCCAAAATCAAACCTCAGTCATGTTCCCAGGACACACGGTTCCAGAATCAAACCTGAGTCATGTTCGCGGGCCACAGGTTTCAACCATCAAACCTCAGTCATGTTCCCAGGACACAGGTGTCCAGAATCAAACCTCAGTCATGTTCCCAGGGCACAGGCTTCCAGAAACAAACCTCAGTCATGTTCCCAGGACACAAGTTTCCAGAATCAACCAGATATCATGCTTCCTGGCCACAGTCTTCCAGAATCAAACCTTAGTCATGTTGCCAAGCCACAGGTTTCCACCATCAAACCTCAGACATGTTCCCAGGCCACAGGGTTCTAGAATCCACTGATGTCATGTTCCCAGGCCACAGGGTTCGAGAATCAATCCTCAGTTATGTTTCCAGGCTACAGGGTTCTAGAATATAACCTCAGTCATGTTCCCAATCCACAGGGTTCCAGAACCAAGGCTCAGTCAGGTTCCCGGGGCACAGTATTCCAAAATCTAAACAGATGTCACATGCCCAGTCCCAAGGGTTCCAGAATCCACCAGTATCATGTTCCCAGGCCACAGGGTTCCAGAATCAATCCTCAGTTATGTTCCCAGGCTACAGGGTTCCAGAATAAAACCTCAGTCATGTTCCCAGTCCACAGGGTTTCAGAACCAAGGCTCAGTCAGGTTGCCGGGGCACAGTATTCCACAATCTAAACAGATGTCATGTTCCCAGGCCACAGTTTTCCAGAATCACGCCTCAGTCATGTTCCCAGGCCACAGGGATCCAGAATCAAACGTCAGTCATGTTGCCAGGCCACAGGTTTCTGCCATCAAACCTCAGTCACGTTCCCGGGGCACAGGGTTCCAGAATCAAGCCTCAGTCATTTTGCCAGGCCAGAGTGTTCCACCATCAAACCTCAGTCATGATCCCAGGCCACATGTTTCCACAATGAAACCTCAGTCATTTTCTCAGGCCAAAGGTTTCCAGAATCAAACCTCAGTCATGTACCCAGGACACATGGTTCCAGAATCAAACCTGAGTCATGTTCGCAGGACAGAAGTTTCCAGAATCAACCCGATATCATGTTTCCTGGCCACAGTCTTCCAGTATCAAACCTCAGTCATGTTGCCAGGCCACAGGGTTCCACCATCAATCCTCACTCATGTTCCCAGGCCACAGGGTTCCAGAATCAAACCGTTCTCATGTTCCCAGGCCACAGGGTTCCAGAATCCACCGATGTCATGTTAAAGGCCACAGGGTTCCAGAATCAAACCGTTCTCATGTTCCCGGGCCACAGGGTTCCAGAATCAAGCCTCAGTCATTTTTCCAGGCCAGAGTGTCCCACCATCAAACCTCAGTCATGATCCCAGGCCACATGTTTCCACAATGAAACCTCAGTCATTTTCCCAGGCCAAAGGTTTCCAAAATCAAACCTCAGTCATGTTCCCAGGACACACGGTTCCAGAATCAAACCTGAGTCATGTTAGCGGGCCACAGGTTTCAACCATCAAACCTCAGTCATGTTCCCAGGACACAGGTGTCCAGAATCAAACCTCAGTCATGTTCCCAGGGCACAGGCTTCCAGAAACAAACCTCAGTCATGTTCCCAGGACACACGTTTCCAGAATCAACCAGATATCATGCTTCCTGGCCACAGTCTTCCAGAATCAAACCTTAGTCATGTTGCCAAGCCACAGGTTTCCACCATCAAACCTCAGACATGTTCCCAGGCCACAGGGTTCTAGAATCCACCGATGTCATGTTCCCAGGCCACAGGGTTCGAGAATCAATCCTCAGTTATGTTTCCAGGCTACAGGGTTCTAGAATAAAACCTCAGTCATGTTCCCAATCCACAGGGTTCCAGAACCAAGGCTCAGTCAGGTTCCCGGGGCACAGTATTCCACAATCTAAACAGATGTCACATGCCCAGTCCCCAGGGTTCCAGAATCCACCGGTATCATGTTCCCAGGCCACAGGGTTCCAGAATCAATCCTCAGTTATGTTCCCAGGCTACAGGGTTCCAGAATAAAACCTCAGTCATGTTCCCAGTCCACAGGGTTTCAGAACCAAGGCTCAGTCAGGTTCCCGGGGCACAGTATTCCACAATCTAAACAGATGTCATGTTCCCAGGCCACAGTTTTCCAGAATCACGCCTCAGTCATGTTCCCAGGCCACAGGGATCCAGAATCAAACGTCAGTCATGTTGCCAGGCCACAGGTTTCTGCCATCAAACCTCAGTCACGTTCCCGGGGCACAGGGTTCCAGAATCAAGCCTCAGTCATTTTGCCAGGCCAGAGTGTTCCACCATCAAACCTCAGTCATGATCCCAGGCCACATGTTTCCACAATGAAACCTCAGTCATTTTCTCAGGCCAAAGGTTTCCAGAATCAAACCTCAGTCATATTCCCAGGACACATGGTTCCAGAATCAAACCTGAGTCATGTTCGCAGGCCACAGGTTTCAACAATCAAACATCACTCATGTTCCCAGGACACAGGTGTCCAGAATCAAACCTCAGTCATGTACCCAGGGAACAGGCTTCCAGCAACAAACCTTTGTCATATTCCCAGGACACAGGGTTCCAGAATCAAACCTCAGTCTTGTTCCCAGGACAGAAGTTTCCAGAATCAACCCGATATCATGTTTCCTGGCCACAGTCTTCCAGTATCAAACCTCAGTCATGTTGCCAGGCCACAGGGTTCCACCATCAATCCTCACTCATGTTCCCAGGCCACAGGGTTCCAGAATCAAACCGTTCTCATGTTCCCAGGCCACAGGGTTCCAGAATCCACCGATGTCATGTTAAAGGCCACAGGGTTCCAGAATCAAACCGTTCTCATGTTCCCGGGCCACAGGGTTCCAGAATCAAGCCTCAGTCATTTTGCCAGGCCAGAGTGTTCCACCATCAAACCTCAGTCATGATCCCAGGCCACATGTTTCCACAATGAAACCTCAGTCATTTTCCCAGGCCAAAGGTTTCCAAAATCAAACCTCAGTCATGTTCCCAGGACACACGGTTCCAGAATCAAACCTGAGTCATGTTCGCGGGCCACAGGTTTCAACCATCAAACCTCAGTCATGTTCCCAGGACACAGGTGTCCAGAATCAAACCTCAGTCATGTTCCCAGGGCACAGGCTTCCAGAAACAAACCTCAGTCATGTTCCCAGGACACAAGTTTCCAGAATCAACCAGATATCATGCTTCCTGGCCACAGTCTTCCAGAATCAAACCTTAGTCATGTTGCCAAGCCACAGGTTTCCACCATCAAACCTCAGACATGTTCCCAGGCCACAGGGTTCTAGAATCCACCGATGTCATGTTCCCAGGCCACAGGGTTCGAGAATCAATCCTCAGTTATGTTTCCAGGCTACAGGGTTCTAGAATATAACCTCAGTCATGTTCCCAATCCACAGGGTTCCAGAACCAAGGCTCAGTCAGGTTCCCGGGGCACAGTATTCCACAATCTAAACAGATGTCACATGCCCAGTCCCCAGGGTTCCAGAATCCACCGGTATCATGTTCCCAGGCCACAGGGTTCCAGAATCAATCCTCAGTTATGTTCCCAGGCTACAGGGTTCCAGAATAAAACCTCAGTCATGTTCCCAGTCCACAGGGTTTCAGAACCAAGGCTCAGTCAGGTTCCCGGGGCACAGTATTCCACAATCTAAACAGATGTCATGTTCCCAGGCCACAGTTTTCCAGAATCACGCCTCAGTCATGTTCCCAGGCCACAGGGATCCAGTATCAAACGTCAGTCATGTTGCCAGGCCACAGGTTTCTGCCATCAAACCTCAGTCACGTTCCCGGGGCACAGGGTTCCAGAATCAAGCCTCAGTCATTTTGCCAGGCCAGAGTGTTCCACCATCAAACCTCAGTCATGATCCCAGGCCACATGTTTCCACAATGAAACCTCAGTCATTTTCTCAGGCCAAAGGTTTCCAGAATCAAACCTCAGTCATATTCCCAGGACACATGGTTCCAGAATCAAACCTGAGTCATGTTCGCAGGACAGAAGTTTCCAGAATCAACCCGATATCATGTTTCCTGGCCACAGTCTTCCAGTATCAAACCTCAGTCATGTTGCCAGGCCACAGGGTTCCACCATCAATCCTCACTCATGTTCCCAGGCCACAGGGTTCGAGAATCAAACCGTTCTCATGTTCCCAGGCCACAGGGTTCCAGAATCCACCGATGTCATGTTAAAGGCCACAGGGTTCCAGAATCAAGCCTCAGTCATTTTGCCAGGCCAGAGTGTTCCACCATCAAACCTCAGTCATGATCCCAGGCCACATGTTTCCACAATGAAACCTCAGTCATTTTCCCAGGCCAAAGGTTTCCAAAATCAAACCTCAGTCATGTTCCCAGGACACATGGTTCCAGAATCAAACCTGAGTCATGTTCGCGGGCCACAGGTTTCAACCATCAAACCTCAGTCATGTTCCCAGGACACAGGTGTCCAGAATCAAACCTCAGTCATGTTCCCAGGGCACAGGCTTCCAGAAACAAACCTCAGTCATGTTCCCAGGACACAAGTTTCCAGAATCAACCAGATATCATGCTTCCTGGCCACAGTCTTCTAGAATCAAACCTTAGTCATGTTGCCAAGCCACAGGTTTCCACCATCAAACCTCAGACATGTTCCCAGGCCACAGGGTTCTAGAATCCACCGATGTCATGTTCCCAGGCCACAGGGTTCGAGAATCAATCCTCAGTTATGTTTCCAGGCTACAGGGTTCTAGAATAAAACCTCAGTCATGTTCCCAATCCACAGGGTTCCAGAACCAAGGCTCAGTCAGGTTCCCGGGGCACAGTATTCCACAATCTAAACAGATGTCACATGCCCAGTCCCCAGGGTTCCAGAATCCACCGGTATCATGTTCCCAGGCCACAGGGTTCCAGAATCAATCCTCAGTTATGTTCCCAGGCTACAGGGTTCCAGAATAAATCCTCAGTCATGTTCCCAGTCCACAGGGTTTCAGAACCAAGGCTCAGTCAGGTTGCCGGGGCACAGTATTCCACAATCTAAACAGATGTCATGTTCCCAGGCCACAGTTTTCCAGAATCACGCCTCAGTCATGTTCCCAGGCCACAGGGATCCAGTATCAAACGTCAGTCATGTTGCCAGGCCACAGGTTTCTGCCATCAAACCTCAGTCACGTTCCCAGGCCACAGGGTTCCAGAATCAAGCCTCAGTCATTTTGCCAGGCCAGAGTGTTCCACCATCAAACCTCAGTCATGATCCCAGGCCACATGTTTCCACAATGAAACCTCAGTCATTTTCTCAGGCCAAAGGTTTCCAGAATCAAACCTCAGTCATATTCCCAGCACACATGGTTCCAGAATCAAACCTGAGTCATGTTCCCAGGCCACAGGTTTTAACAATCAAACATCACTCATGTTCCCAGGACACACGTGTCCAGAATCAAACCTCAGTCATGTACCCAGGGAACAGGCTTCCAGCAACAAACCTTTGTCATATTCCCAGGACACAGGGTTCCAGAATCAAACCTCAGTCTTGTTTCCAGGACAGAAGTTTCCAGAATCAACCCGATATCATGTTTCCTGGCCACAGTCTTCCAGTATCAAACCTCAGTCATGTTGCCAGGCCACAGGGTTCCACCATCAATCCTCACTCATGTTCCCAGGCCACAGGGTTCCAGAATCAAACCGTTCTCATGTTCCCAGGCCACAGGGTTCCAGAATCCACCGATGTCATGTTAAAGGCCACAGGGTTCCAGAATCAAGCCTCAGTCATTTTGCCAGGCCAGAGTGTTCCACCATCAAACCTCAGTCATGATCCCAGGCCACATGTTTCCACAATGAAACCTCAGTCATTTTCCCAGGCCAAAGGTTTCCAAAATCAAACCTCAGTCATGTTCCCAGGACACACGGTTCCAGAATCAAACCTGAGTCATGTTCGCGGGCCACAGGTTTCAACCATCAAACCTCAGTCATGTTCCCAGGACACAGGTGTCCAGAATCAAACCTCAGTCATGTTCCCAGGGCACAGGCTTCCAGAAACAAACCTCAGTCATGTTCCCAGGACACAAGTTTCCAGAATCAACCAGATATCATGCTTCCTGGCCACAGTCTTCCAGAATCAAACCTTAGTCATGTTGCCAAGCCACAGGTTTCCACCATCAAACCTCAGACATGTTCCCAGGCCACAGGGTTCTAGAATCCACCGATGTCATGTTCCCAGGCCACAGGGTTCGAGAATCAATCCTCAGTTATGTTTCCCGGCTACAGGGTTCTAGAATAAAGCCTCAGTCATGTTCCCAATCCACAGGGTTCCAGAACCAAGGCTCAGTCAGGTTCCCGGGGCACAGTATTCCACAATCTAAACAGATGTCACATGCCCAGTCCCCAGGGTTCCAGAATCCACCGGTATCATGTTCCCAGGCCACAGGGTTCCAGAATCAATCCTCAGTTATGTTCCCAGGCTACAGGGTTCCAGAATAAAACCTCAGTCATGTTCCCAGTCCACAGGGTTTCAGAACCAAGGCTCAGTCAGGTTCCCGGGGCACAGTATTCCACAATCTAAACAGATGTCATGTTCCCAGGCCACAGTTTTCCAGAATCACGCCTCAGTCATGTTCCCAGGCCACAGGGATCCAGAATCAAACGTCAGTCATGTTGCCAGGCCAAAGGTTTCTGCCATCAAACCTCAGTCACGTTCCCGGGCCACAGGGTTCCAGAATCAAGTCTCAGTCATTTTGCCAGGCCAGAGTGTTCCACCATCAAACCTCAGTCATGATCCCAGGCCACATGTTTCCACAATGAAACCTCAGTCATTTTCTCAGGCCAAAGGTTTCCAGAATCAAACCTCAGTCATATTCCCAGGACACATGGTTCCAGAATCAAACCTGAGTCATGTTCGCAGGCCACAGGTTTCAACAATCAAACATCACTCATGTTCCCAGGACACAGGTGTCCAGAATCAAACCTCAGTCATGTACCCAGGGAACAGGCTTCCAGCAACAAACCTTTGTCATATTCCCAGGACACAGGGTTCCAGAATCAAACCTCAGTCTTGTTCCCAGGACAGAAGTTTCCAGAATCAACCCGATATCATGTTTCCTGGCCACAGTCTTCCAGTATCAAACCTCAGTCATGTTGCCAGGCCACAGGGTTCCACCATCAATCCTCACTCATGTTCCCAGGCCACAGGGTTCCAGAATCAAACCGTTCTCATGTTCCCAGGCCACAGGGTTCCAGAATCCACCGATGTCATGTTAAAGGCCACAGGGTTCCAGAATCAAGCCTCAGTCATTTTGCCAGGCCAGAGTGTTCCACCATCAAATCTCAGTCATGATCCCAGGCCACATGTTTCCACAATGAAACCTCAGTCATTTTCCCAGGCCAAAGGTTTCCAAAATCAAACCTCAGTCATGTTCCCAGGACACACGGTTCCAGAATCAAACCTGAGTCATGTTCGCGGGCCACAGGTTTCAACCATCAAACCTCAGTCATGTTCCCAGGACACAGGTGTCCAGAATCAAACCTCAGTCATGTTCCCAGGGCACAGGCTTCCAGAAACAAACCTCAGTCATGTTCCCAGGACACAAGTTTCCAGAATCAACCAGATATCATGCTTCCTGGCCACAGTCTTCCAGAATCAAACCTTAGTCATGTTGCCAAGCCACAGGTTTCCACCATCAAACCTCAGACATGTTCCCAGGCCACAGGGTTCTAGAATCCACCGATGTCATGTTCCCAGGCCACAGGGTTCGAGAATCAATCCTCAGTTATGTTTCCAGGCTACAGGGTTCTAGAATATAACCTCAGTCATGTTCCCAATCCACAGGGTTCCAGAACCAAGGCTCAGTCAGGTTCCCGGGGCACAGTATTCCACAATCTAAACAGATGTCACATGCCCAGTCCCCAGGGTTCCAGAATCCACCGGTATCATGTTCCCAGGCCACAGGGTTCCAGAATCAATCCTCAGTTATGTTCCCAGGCTACAGGGTTCCAGAATAAAACCTCAGTCATGTTCCCAGTCCACAGGGTTTCAGAACCAAGGCTCAGTCAGGTTCCCGGGGCACAGTATTCCACAATCTAAACAGATGTCATGTTCCCAGGCCACAGTTTTCCAGAATCACGCCTCAGTCATGTTCCCAGGCCACAGGGATCCAGAATCTAACGTCAGTCATGTTGCCAGGCCACAGGTTTCTGCCATCAAACCTCAGTCACGTTCCCGGGGCACAGGGTTCCAGAATCAAGCCTCAGTCATTTTGCCAGGCCAGAGTGTTCCACCATCAATCCTCAGTCATGATCCCAGGCCACATGTTTCCACAATGAAACCTCAGTCATTTTCTCAGGCCAAAGGTTTCCAGAATCAAACCTCAGTCATGTACCCAGGACACATGGTTCCAGAATCAAACCTGAGTCATGTTCGCAGGACAGAAGTTTCCAGAATCAACCCGATATCATGTTTCCTGGCCACAGTCTTCCAGTATCAAACCTCAGTCATGTTGCCAGGCCACAGGGTTCCACCATCAATCCTCACTCATGTTCCCAGGCCACAGGGTTCCAGAATCAAACCGTTCTCATGTTTCCAGGCCACAGGGTTCCAGAATCCACCGATGTCATGTTAAAGGCCACAGGGTTCCAGAATCAAGCCTCAGTCATTTTGCCAGGCCAGAGTGTTCCACCATCAAACCTCAGTCATGATCCCAGGCCACATGTTTCCACAATGAAACCTCAGTCATTTTCCCAGGCCAAAGGTTTCCAAAATCAAACCTCAGTCATGTTCCCAGGACACACGGTTCCAGAATCAAACCTGAGTCATGTTCGCGGGCCACAGGTTTCAACCATCAAACCTCAGTCATGTTCCCAGGACACAGGTGTCCAGAATCAAACCTCAGTCATGTTCCCAGGGCACAGGCTTCCAGAAACAAACCTCAGTCATGTTCCCAGGACACAAGTTTCCAGAATCAACCAGATATCATGCTTCCTGGCCACAGTCTTCCAGAATCAAACCTTAGTCATGTTGCCAAGCCACAGGTTTCCACCATCAAACCTCAGACATGTTCCCAGGCCACAGGGTTCTAGAATCCACCGATGTCATGTTCCCAGGCCACAGGGTTCGAGAATCAATCCTCAGTTATGTTTCCCGGCTACAGGGTTCTAGAATAAAGCCTCAGTCATGTTCCCAATCCACAGGGTTCCAGAACCAAGGCTCAGTCAGGTTCCCGGGGCACAGTATTCCACAATCTAAACAGATGTCACATGCCCAGTCCCCAGGGTTCCAGAATCCACCGGTATCATGTTCCCAGGCCACAGGGTTCCAGAATCAATCCTCAGTTATGTTCCCAGGCTACAGGGTTCCAGAATAAAACCTCAGTCATGTTCCCAGTCCACAGGGTTTCAGAACCAAGGCTCAGTCAGGTTCCCGGGGCACAGTATTCCACAATCTAAACAGATGTCATGTTTCCAGGCCACAGTTTTCCAGAATCACGCCTCAGTCATGTTCCCAGGCCACAGGGATCCAGAATCAAACGTCAGTCATGTTGCCAGGCCAAAGGTTTCTGCCATCAAACCTCAGTCACGTTCCCGGGCCACAGGGTTCCAGAATCAAGCCTCAGTCATTTTGCCAGGCCAGAGTGTTCCACCATCAAACCTCAGTCATGATCCCAGGCCACATGTTTCCACAATGAAACCTCAGTCATTTTCTCAGGCCAAAGGTTTCCAGAATCAAACCTCAGTCATATTCCCAGGACACATGGTTCCAGAATCAAACCTGAGTCATGTTCGCAGGCCACAGGTTTCAACAATCAAACATCACTCATGTTCCCAGGACACAGGTGTCCAGAATCAAACCTCAGTCATGTACCCAGGGAACAGGCTTCCAGCAACAAACCTTTGTCATATTCCCAGGACACAGGGTTCCAGAATCAAACCTCAGTCTTGTTCCCAGGACAGAAGTTTCCAGAATCAACCCGATATCATGTTTCCTGGCCTCAGTCTTCCAGTATCAAACCTCAGTCATGTTGCCAGGCCACAGGGTTCCACCATCAATCCTCACTCATGTTCCCAGGCCACAGGGTTCCAGAATCAAACCGTTCTCATGTTCCCAGGCCACAGGGTTCCAGAATCCACCGATGTCATGTTAAAGGCCACAGGGTAGCAGAATCAAGCCTCAGTCATTTTGCCAGGCCAGAGTGTTCCACCATCAAATCTCAGTCATGATCCCAGGCCACATGTTTCCACAATGAAACCTCAGTCATTTTCCCAGGCCAAAGGTTTCCAAAATCAAACCTCAGTCATGTTCCCAGGACACACGGTTCCAGAATCAAACCTGAGTCATGTTCGCGGGCCACAGGTTTCAACCATCAAACCTCAGTCATGTTCCCAGGACACAGGTGTCCAGAATCAAACCTCAGTCATGTTCCCAGGGCACAGGCTTCCAGAAACAAACCTCAGTCATGTTCCCAGGACACAAGTTTCCAGAATCAACCAGATATCATGCTTCCTGGCCACAGTCTTCCAGAATCAAACCTTAGTCATGTTGCCAAGCCACAGGTTTCCACCATCAAACCTCAGACATGTTCCCAGGCCACAGGGTTCTAGAATCCACCGATGTCATGTTCCCAGGCCACAGGGTTCGAGAATCAATCCTCAGTTATGTTTCCAGGCTACAGGGTTCTAGAATATAACCTCAGTCATGTTCCCAATCCACAGGGTTCCAGAACCAAGGCTCAGTCAGGTTCCCGGGGCACAGTATTCCACAATCTAAACAGATGTCACATGCCCAGTCCCCAGGGTTCCAGAATCCACCAGTATCATGTTCCCAGGCCACAGGGTTCCAGAATCAATCCTCAGTTATGTTCCCAGGCTACAGGGTTCCAGAATAAAACCTCAGTCATGTTCCCAGTCCACAGGGTTTCAGAACCAAGGCTCAGTCAGATTCCCGGGGCACAGTATTCCACAATCTAAACAGATGTCATGTTCCCAGGCCACAGTTTTCCAGAATCACGCCTCAGTCATGTTCCCAGGCCACAGGGATCCAGAATCAAACGTCAGTCATGTTGCCAGGCCACAGGTTTCTGCCATCAAACCTCAGTCACGTTCCCGGGGCACAGGGTTCCAGAATCAAGCCTCAGTCATTTTGCCAGGCCAGAGTGTTCCACCATCAATCCTCAGTCATGATCCCAGGCCACATGTTTCCACAATGAAACCTCAGTCATTTTCTCAGGCCAAAGGTTTCCAGAATCAAACCTCAGTCATGTACCCAGGACACATGGTTCCAGAATCAAACCTGAGTCATGTTCGCAGGACAGAAGTTTCCAGAATCAACCCGATATCATGTTTCCTGGCCACAGTCTTCCAGTATCAAACCTCAGTCATGTTGCCAGGCCACAGGGTTCCACCATCAATCCTCACTCATGTTCCCAGGCCACAGGGTTCCAGAATCAAACCGTTCTCATGTTCCCAGGCCACAGGGTTCCAGAATCCACCGATGTCATGTTAAAGGCCACAGGGTTCCAGAATCAAACCGTTCTCATGTTCCCGGGCCACAGGGTTCCAGAATCAAGCCTCAGTCATTTTTCCAGGCCAGAGTGTTCCACCATCAAACCTCAGTCATGATCCCAGGCCACATGTTTCCACAATGAAACCTCAGTCATTTTCCCAGGCCAAAGGTTTCCAAAATCAAACCTCAGTCATGTTCCCAGGACACACGGTTCCAGAATCAAACCTGAGTCATGTGCGCGGGCCACAGTTTTCAACCATCAAACCTCAGTCATGTTCCCAGGACACAGGTGTCCAGAATCAAACCTCAGTCATGTTCCCAGGGCACAGGCTTCCAGAAACAAACCTCAGTCATGTTCCCAGGACACAAGTTTCCAGAATCAACCAGATATCATGCTTCCTGGCCACAGTCTTCCAGAATCAAACCTTAGTCATGTTGCCAAGCCACAGGTTTCCACCATCAAACCTCAGACATGTTCCCAGGCCACAGGGTTCTAGAATCCACCGATGTCATGTTCCCAGGCCACAGGGTTCGAGAATCAATCCTCAGTTATGTTTCCAAGCTACAGGGTTCTAGAATAAAACCTCAGTCATGTTCCCAATCCACAGGGTTCCAGAACCAAGGCTCAGTCAGGTTCCCGGGGCACAGTATTCCACAATCTAAACAGATGTCACATGCCCAGTCCCCAGGGTTCCAGAATCCACCGGTATCATGTTCCCAGGCCACAGGGTTCCAGAATCAATCCTCAGTTATGTTCCCAGGCTACAGGGTTCCAGAATAAATCCTCAGTCATGTTCCCAGTCCACAGGGTTTCAGAACCAAGGCTCAGTCAGGTTCCCGGGGCACAGTATTCCACAATCTAAACAGATGTCATGTTCCCAGGCCACAGTTTTCCAGAATCACGCCTCAGTCATGTTCCCAGGCCACAGGGATCCAGAATCAAACGTCAGTCATGTTGCCAGGCCACAGGTTTCTGCCATCAAACCTCAGTCACGTTCCCAGGCCACAGGGTTCCAGAATCAAGCCTCAGTCATTTTGCCAGGCCAGAGTGTTCCACCATCAAACCTCAGTCATGATCCCAGGCCACATGTTTCCACAATGAAACCTCAGTCATTTTCTCAGGCCAAAGGTTTCCAGAATCAAACCTCAGTCATATTCCCAGCACACATGGTTCCAGAATCAAACCTGAGTCATGTTCCCAGGCCACAGGTTTCAACAATCAAACATCACTCATGTTCCCAGGACACAGGTGTCCAGAATCAAACCTCAGTCATGTACCCAGGGAACAGGCTTCCAGCAACAAACCTTTGTCATATTCCCAGGACACAGGGTTCCAGAATCAAACCTCAGTCTTGTTTCCAGGACAGAAGTTTCCAGAATCAACCCGATATCATGTTTCCTGGCCACAGTCTTCCAGTATCAAACCTCAGTCATGTTGCCAGGCCACAGGGTTCCACCATCAATCCTCACTCATGTTCCCAGGCCACAGGGTTCCAGAATCAAACCGTTCTCATGTTCCCAGGCCACAGGGTTCCAGAATCCACCGATGTCATGTTAAAGGCCACAGGGTTCCAGAATCAAACCGTTCTCATGTTCCCGGGCCACAGGGTTCCAGAATCAAGCCTCAGTCATTTTTCCAGGCCAGAGTGTTCCACCATCAAACCTCAGTCATGATCCCAGGCCACATGTTTCCACAATGAAACCTCAGTCATTTTCCCAGGCCAAAGGTTTCCAAAATCAAACCTCAGTCATGTTCCCAGGACACACGGTTCCAGAATCAAACCTGAGCCATGTGCGCGGGCCACAGTTTTCAACCATCAAACCTCAGTCATGTTCCCAGGACACAGGTGTCCAGAATCAAACCTCAGTCATGTTCCCAGGGCACAGGCTTCCAGAAACAAACCTCAGTCATGTTCCCAGGACACAAGTTTCCAGAATCAACCAGATATCATGCTTCCTGGCCACAGTCTTCCAGAATCAAACCTTAGTCATGTTGCCAAGCCACAGGTTTCCACCATCAAACCTCAGACATGTTCCCAGGCCACAGGGTTCTAGAATCCACCGATGTCATGTTCCCAGGCCACAGGGTTCGAGAATCAATCCTCAGTTATGTTTCCAGGCTACAGGGTTCTAGAATATAACCTCAGTCATGTTCCCAATCCACAGGGTTCCAGAACCAAGGCTCAGTCAGGTTCCCGGGGCACAGTATTCCACAATCTAAACAGATGTCACATGCCCAGTCCCCAGGGTTCCAGAATCCACCGGTATCATGTTCCCAGGCCACAGGGTTCCAGAATCAATCCTCAGTTATGTTCCCAGGCTACAGGGTTCCAGAATAAAACCTCAGTCATGTTCCCAGTCCACAGGGTTTCAGAACCAAGGCTCAGTCAGGTTCCCGGGGCACAGTATTCCACAATCTAAACAGATGTCATGTTCCCAGGCCACAGTTTTCCAGAATCACGCCTCAGTCATGTTCCCAGGCCACAGGGATCCAGAATCAAACGTCAGTCATGTTGCCAGGCCACAGGTTTCTGCCATCAAACCTCAGTCACGTTCCCGGGGCACAGGGTTCCAGAATCAAGCCTCAGTCATTTTGCCAGGCCAGAGTGTTCCACCATCAATCCTCAGTCATGATCCCAGGCCACATGTTTCCACAATGAAACCTCAGTCATTTTCTCAGGCCAAAGGTTTCCAGAATCAAACCTCAGTCATGTACCCAGGACACATGGTTCCAGAATCAAACCTGAGTCATGTTCGCAGGACAGAAGTTTCCAGAATCAACCCGATATCATGTTTCCTGGCCACAGTCTTCCAGTATCAAACCTCAGTCATGTTGCCAGGCCACAGGGTTCCACCATCAATCCTCACTCATGTTCCCAGGCCACAGGGTTCCAGAATCAAACCGTTCTCATGTTCCCAGGCCACAGGGTTCCAGAATCCACCGATGTCATGTTAAAGGCCACAGGGTTCCAGAATCAAACCGTTCTCATGTTCCCGGGCCACAGGGTTCCAGAATCAAGCCTCAGTCATTTTTCCAGGCCAGAGTGTTCCACCATCAAACCTCAGTCATGATCCCAGGCCACATGTTTCCACAATGAAACCTCAGTCATTTTCCCAGGCCAAAGGTTTCCAAAATCAAACCTCAGTCATGTTCCCAGGACACACGGTTCCAGAATCAAACCTGAGTCATGTGCGCGGGCCACAGTTTTCAACCATCAAACCTCAGTCATGTTCCCAGGACACAGGTGTCCAGAATCAAACCTCAGTCATGTTCCCAGGGCACAGGCTTCCAGAAACAAACCTCAGTCATGTTCCCAGGACACAAGTTTCCAGAATCAACCAGATATCATGCTTCCTGGCCACAGTCTTCCAGAATCAAACCTTAGTCATGTTGCCAAGCCACAGGTTTCCACCATCAAACCTCAGACATGTTCCCAGGCCACAGGGTTCTAGAATCCACCGATGTCATGTTCCCAGGCCACAGGGTTCGAGAATCAATCCTCAGTTATGTTTCCAAGCTACAGGGTTCTAGAATAAAACCTCAGTCATGTTCCCAATCCACAGGGTTCCAGAACCAAGGCTCAGTCAGGTTCCCGGGGCACAGTATTCCACAATCTAAACAGATGTCACATGCCCAGTCCCCAGGGTTCCAGAATCCACCGGTATCATGTTCCCAGGCCACAGGGTTCCAGAATCAATCCTCAGTTATGTTCCCAGGCTACAGGGTTCCAGAATAAATCCTCAGTCATGTTCCCAGTCCACAGGGTTTCAGAACCAAGGCTCAGTCAGGTTCCCGGGGCACAGTATTCCACAATCTAAACAGATGTCATGTTCCCAGGCCACAGTTTTCCAGAATCACGCCTCAGTCATGTTCCCAGGCCACAGGGATCCAGAATCAAACGTCAGTCATGTTGCCAGGCCACAGGTTTCTGCCATCAAACCTCAGTCACGTTCCCAGGCCACAGGGTTCCAGAATCAAGCCTCAGTCATTTTGCCAGGCCAGAGTGTTCCACCATCAAACCTCAGTCATGATCCCAGGCCACATGTTTCCACAATGAAACCTCAGTCATTTTCTCAGGCCAAAGGTTTCCAGAATCAAACCTCAGTCATATTCCCAGCACACATGGTTCCAGAATCAAACCTGAGTCATGTTCCCAGGCCACAGGTTTCAACAATCAAACATCACTCATGTTCCCAGGACACAGGTGTCCAGAATCAAACCTCAGTCATGTACCCAGGGAACAGGCTTCCAGCAACAAACCTTTGTCATATTCCCAGGACACAGGGTTCCAGAATCAAACCTCAGTCTTGTTTCCAGGACAGAAGTTTCCAGAATCAACCCGATATCATGTTTCCTGGCCACAGTCTTCCAGTATCAAACCTCAGTCATGTTGCCAGGCCACAGGGTTCCACCATCAATCCTCACTCATGTTCCCAGGCCACAGGGTTCCAGAATCAAACCGTTCTCATGTTCCCAGGCCACAGGGTTCCAGAATCCACCGATGTCATGTTAAAGGCCACAGGGTTCCAGAATCAAGCCTCAGTCATTTTGCCAGGCCAGAGTGTTCCACCATCAAACCTCAGTCATGATCCCAGGCCACATGTTTCCACAATGAAACCTCAGTCATTTTCCCAGGCCAAAGGTTTCCAAAATCAAACCTCAGTCATGTTCCCAGGACACACGGTTCCAGAATCAAACCTGAGTCATGTTCGCGGGCCACAGGTTTCAACCATCAAACCTCAGTCATGTTCCCAGGACACAGGTGTCCAGAATCAAACCTCAGTCATGTTCCCAGGGCACAGGCTTCCAGAAACAAACCTCAGTCATGTTCCCAGGACACAAGTTTCCAGAATCAACCAGATATCATGCTTCCTGGCCACAGTCTTCCAGAATCAAACCTTAGTCATGTTGCCAAGCCACAGGTTTCCACCATCAAACCTCAGACATGTTCCCAGGCCACAGGGTTCTAGAATCCACCGATGTCATGTTCCCAGGCCACAGGGTTCGAGAATCAATCCTCAGTTATGTTTCCCGGCTACAGGGTTCTAGAATAAAGCCTCAGTCATGTTCCCAATCCACAGGGTTCCAGAACCAAGGCTCAGTCAGGTTCCCGGGGCACAGTATTCCACAATCTAAACAGATGTCACATGCCCAGTCCCCAGGGTTCCAGAATCCACCGGTATCATGTTCCCAGGCCACAGGGTTCCAGAATCAATCCTCAGTTATGTTCCCAGGCTACAGGGTTCCAGAATAAAACCTCAGTCATGTTCCCAGTCCACAGGGTTTCAGAACCAAGGCTCAGTCAGGTTCCCGGGGCACAGTATTCCACAATCTAAACAGATGTCATGTTTCCAGGCCACAGTTTTCCAGAATCACGCCTCAGTCATGTTCCCAGGCCACAGGGATCCAGAATCAAACGTCAGTCATGTTGCCAGGCCAAAGGTTTCTGCCATCAAACCTCAGTCACGTTCCCGGGCCACAGGGTTCCAGAATCAAGCCTCAGTCATTTTGCCAGGCCAGAGTGTTCCACCATCAAACCTCAGTCATGATCCCAGGCCACATGTTTCCACAATGAAACCTCAGTCATTTTCTCAGGCCAAAGGTTTCCAGAATCAAACCTCAGTCATATTCCCAGGACACATGGTTCCAGAATCAAACCTGAGTCATGTTCGCAGGCCACAGGTTTCAACAATCAAACATCACTCATGTTCCCAGGACACAGGTGTCCAGAATCAAACCTCAGTCATGTACCCAGGGAACAGGCTTCCAGCAACAAACCTTTGTCATATTCCCAGGACACAGGGTTCCAGAATCAAACCTCAGTCTTGTTCCCAGGACAGAAGTTTCCAGAATCAACCCGATATCATGTTTCCTGGCCTCAGTCTTCCAGTATCAAACCTCAGTCATGTTGCCAGGCCACAGGGTTCCACCATCAATCCTCACTCATGTTCCCAGGCCACAGGGTTCCAGAATCAAACCGTTCTCATGTTCCCAGGCCACAGGGTTCCAGAATCCACCGATGTCATGTTAAAGGCCACAGGGTTCCAGAATCAAGCCTCAGTCATTTTGCCAGGCCAGAGTGTTCCACCATCAAATCTCAGTCATGATCCCAGGCCACATGTTTCCACAATGAAACCTCAGTCATTTTCCCAGGCCAAAGGTTTCCAAAATCAAACCTCAGTCATGTTCCCAGGACACACGGTTCCAGAATCAAACCTGAGTCATGTTCGCGGGCCACAGGTTTCAACCATCAAACCTCAGTCATGTTCCCAGGACACAGGTGTCCAGAATCAAACCTCAGTCATGTTCCCAGGGCACAGGCTTCCAGAAACAAACCTCAGTCATGTTCCCAGGACACAAGTTTCCAGAATCAACCAGATATCATGCTTCCTGGCCACAGTCTTCCAGAATCAAACCTTAGTCATGTTGCCAAGCCACAGGTTTCCACCATCAAACCTCAGACATGTTCCCAGGCCACAGGGTTCTAGAATCCACCGATGTCATGTTCCCAGGCCACAGGGTTCGAGAATCAATCCTCAGTTATGTTTCCAGGCTACAGGGTTCTAGAATATAACCTCAGTCATGTTCCCAATCCACAGGGTTCCAGAACCAAGGCTCAGTCAGGTTCCCGGGGCACAGTATTCCACAATCTAAACAGATGTCACATGCCCAGTCCCCAGGGTTCCAGAATCCACCAGTATCATGTTCCCAGGCCACAGGGTTCCAGAATCAATCCTCAGTTATGTTCCCAGGCTACAGGGTTCCAGAATAAAACCTCAGTCATGTTCCCAGTCCACAGGGTTTCAGAACCAAGGCTCAGTCAGGTTCCCGGGGCACAGTATTCCACAATCTAAACAGATGTCATGTTCCCAGGCCACAGTTTTCCAGAATCACGCCTCAGTCATGTTCCCAGGCCACAGGGATCCAGAATCAAACGTCAGTCATGTTGCCAGGCCACAGGTTTCTGCCATCAAACCTCAGTCACGTTCCCGGGGCACAGGGTTCCAGAATCAAGCCTCAGTCATTTTGCCAGGCCAGAGTGTTCCACCATCAATCCTCAGTCATGATCCCAGGCCACATGTTTCCACAATGAAACCTCAGTCATTTTCTCAGGCCAAAGGTTTCCAGAATCAAACCTCAGTCATGTACCCAGGACACATGGTTCCAGAATCAAACCTGAGTCATGTTCGCAGGACAGAAGTTTCCAGAATCAACCCGATATCATGTTTCCTGGCCACAGTCTTCCAGTATCAAACCTCAGTCATGTTGCCAGGCCACAGGGTTCCACCATCAATCCTCACTCATGTTCCCAGGCCACAGGGTTCCAGAATCAAACCGTTCTCATGTTCCCAGGCCACAGGGTTCCAGAATCCACCGATGTCATGTTAAAGGCCACAGGGTTCCAGAATCAAACCGTTCTCATGTTCCCGGGCCACAGGGTTCCAGAATCAAGCCTCAGTCATTTTTCCAGGCCAGAGTGTTCCACCATCAAACCTCAGTCATGATCCCAGGCCACATGTTTCCACAATGAAACCTCAGTCATTTTCCCAGGCCAAAGGTTTCCAAAATCAAACCTCAGTCATGTTCCCAGGACACACGGTTCCAGAATCAAACCTGAGTCATGTGCGCGGGCCACAGGTTTCAACCATCAAACCTCAGTCATGTTCCCAGGACACAGGTGTCCAGAATCAAACCTCAGTCATGTTCCCAGGGCACAGGCTTCCAGAAACAAACCTCAGTCATGTTCCCAGGACACAAGTTTCCAGAATCAACCAGATATCATGCTTCCTGGCCACAGTCTTCCAGAATCAAACCTTAGTCATGTTGCCAAGCCACAGGTTTCCACCATCAAATCTCAGACATGTTCCCAGGCCACAGGGTTCTAGAATCCACCGATGTCATGTTCCCAGGCCACAGGGTTCGAGAATCAATCCTCAGTTATGTTTCCAAGCTACAGGGTTCTAGAATAAAACCTCAGTCATGTTCCCAATCCACAGGGTTCCAGAACCAAGGCTCAGTCAGGTTCCCGGGGCACAGTATTCCACAATCTAAACAGATGTCACATGCCCAGTCCCCAGGGTTCCAGAATCCACCGGTATCATGTTCCCAGGCCACAGGGTTCCAGAATCAATCCTCAGTTATGTTCCCAGGCTACAGGGTTCCAGAATAAATCCTCAGTCATGTTCCCAGTCCACAGGGTTTCAGAACCAAGGCTCAGTCAGGTTCCCGGGGCACAGTATTCCACAATCTAAACAGATGTCATGTTCCCAGGCCACAGTTTTCCAGAATCACGCCTCAGTCATGTTCCCAGGCCACAGGGATCCAGAATCAAACGTCAGTCATGTTTCCAGGCCACAGGTTTCTGCCGTCAAACCTCAGTCACTTTCCCGGGCCACAGGGTTCCAGAATCAAGCCTCAGTCATTTTGCCAGGCCAGAGTGTTCCACCATCAAACCTCAGTCATGATCCCAGGCCACATGTTTCCACAATGAAACCTCAGTCATTTTCTCAGGCCAAAGGTTTCCAGAATCAAACCTCAGTCATATTCCCAGGACACATGGTTCCAGAATCAAACCTGAGTCATGTTCGCAGGCCACAGGTTTCAACAATCAAACATCACTCATGTTCCCAGGACACAGGTGTCCAGAATCAAACCTCAGTCATGTACCCAGGGAACAGGCTTCCAGCAACAAACCTTTGTCATATTCCCAGGACACAGGGTTCCAGAATCAAACCTCAGTCTTGTTCCCAGGACAGAAGTTTCCAGAATCAACCCGATATCATGTTTCCTGGCCACAGTCTTCCAGTATCAAACCTCAGTCATGTTGCCAGGCCACAGGGTTCCACCATCAATCCTCACTCATGTTCCCAGGCCACAGGGTTCCAGAATCAAACCGTTCTCATGTTCCCAGGCCACAGGGTTCCAGAATCCACCGATGTCATGTTAAAGGCCACAGGGTTCCAGAATCAAACCGTTCTCATGTTCCCGGGCCAGAGGGTTCCAGAATCAAGCCTCAGTCATTTTGCCAGGCCAGAGTGTTCCACCATCAAACCTCAGTCATGATCCCAGGCCACATGTTTCCACAATGAAACCTCAGTCATTTTCCCAGGCCAAAGGTTTCCAAAATCAAACCTCAGTCATGTTCCCAGGACACACGGTTCCAGAATCAAACCTGAGTCATGTTCGCGGGCCACAGGTTTCAACCATCAAACCTCAGTCATGTTCCCAGGACACAGGTGTCCAGAATCAAACCTCAGTCATGTTCCCAGGGCACAGGCTTCCAGAAACAAACCTCAGTCATGTTCCCAGGACACAAGTTTCCAGAATCAACCAGATATCATGCTTCCTGGCCACAGTCTTCCAGAATCAAACCTTAGTCATGTTGCCAAGCCACAGGTTTCCACCATCAAACCTCAGACATGTTCCCAGGCCACAGGGTTCTAGAATCCACCGATGTCATGTTCCCAGGCCACAGGGTTCGAGAATCAATCCTCAGTTATGTTTCCAGGCTACAGGGTTCTAGAATATAACCTCAGTCATGTTCCCAATCCACAGGGTTCCAGAACCAAGGCTCAGTCAGGTTCCCGGGGCACAGTATTCCACAATCTAAACAGATGTCACATGCCCAGTCCCCAGGGTTCCAGAATCCACCGGTATCATGTTCCCAGGCCACAGGGTTCCAGAATCAATCCTCAGTTATGTTCCCAGGCTACAGGGTTCCAGAATAAAACCTCAGTCATGTTCCCAGTCCACAGGGTTTCAGAACCAAGGCTCAGTCAGGTTCCCGGGGCACAGTATTCCACAATCTAAACAGATGTCATGTTCCCAGGCCACAGTTTTCCAGAATCACGCCTCAGTCATGTTCCCAGGCCACAGGGATCCAGTATCAAACGTCAGTCATGTTGCCAGGCCACAGGTTTCTGCCATCAAACCTCAGTCACGTTCCCGGGGCACAGGGTTCCAGAATCAAGCCTCAGTCATTTTGCCAGGCCAGAGTGTTCCACCATCAAACCTCAGTCATGATCCCAGGCCACATGTTTCCACAATGAAACCTCAGTCATTTTCTCAGGCCAAAGGTTTCCAGAATCAAACCTCAGTCATATTCCCAGGACA
Organism: Balaenoptera physalus; assembly: GCF_965194825.1. Taxonomy (NCBI): domain Eukaryota; kingdom Metazoa; phylum Chordata; class Mammalia; order Artiodactyla; family Balaenopteridae; genus Balaenoptera; species Balaenoptera physalus. The sequence continues at coordinate 256,851 of NW_028126442.1, read as the reverse complement.
CATGGTTCCAGAATCAAACCTGAGTCATGTTCGCAGGACAGAAGTTTCCAGAATCAACCCGAAAGCATGTTTCCTGGCCACAGTCTTCCAGTATCAAACCTCAGTCATGTTGCCAGGCCACAGGGTTCCACCATCAATCCTCACTCATGTTCCCAGGCCACAGGGTTCCAGAATCAAACCGTTCTCATGTTCCCAGGCCACAGGGTTCCAGAATCCACCGATGTCATGTTAAAGGCCACAGGGTTCCAGAATCAAGCCTCAGTCATTTTGCCAGGCCAGAGTGTTCCACCATCAAACCTCAGTCATGATCCCAGGCCACATGTTTCCACAATGAAACCTCAGTCATTTTCCCAGGCCAAAGGTTTCCAAAATCAAACCTCAGTCATGTTCCCAGGACACATGGTTCCAGAATCAAACCTGAGTCATGTTCGCGGGCCACAGGTTTCAACCATCAAACCTCAGTCATGTTCCCAGGACACAGGTGTCCAGAATCAAACCTCAGTCATGTTCCCAGGGCACAGGCTTCCAGAAACAAACCTCAGTCATGTTCCCAGGACACAAGTTTCCAGAATCAACCAGATATCATGTTTCCTGGCCACAGTCTTCCAGAATCAAACCTTAGTCATGTTGCCAAGCCACAGGTTTCCACCATCAAACCTCAGACATGTTCCCAGGCCACAGGGATCTAGAATCCACTGATGTCATGTTCCCAGGCCACAGGGTTCGAGAATCAATCCTCAGTTATGTTTCCCGGCTACAGGGTTCTAGAATAAAACCTCAGTCATGTTCCCAATCCACAGGGTTCCAGAACCAAGGCTCAGTCAGGTTCCCGGGGCACAGTATTCCACAATCTAAACAGATGTCACATGCCCAGTCCCCAGGGTTCCAGAATCCACCGGTATCATGTTCCCAGGCCACAGGGTTCCAGAATCAATCCTCAGTTATGTTCCCAGGCTACAGGGTTCCAGAATAAAACCTCAGTCATGTTCCCAGTCCACAGGGTTTCAGAACCAAGGCTCAGTCAGGGTCCCGGGGCACAGTATTCCACAATCTAAACAGATGTCATGTTCCCAGGCCACAGTTTTCCAGAATCACGCCTCAGTCATGTTCCCAGGCCACAGGGATCCAGAATCAAACGTCAGTCATGTTGCCAGGCCACAGGTTTCTGCCGTCAAACCTCAGTCACGTTCCCGGGCCACAGGGTTCCAGAATCAAGCCTCAGTCATTTTGCCAGGCCAGAGTGTTCCACCATCAAACCTCAGTCATGATCCCAGGCCACATGTTTCCACAATGAAACCTCAGTCATTTTCTCAGGCCAAAGGTTTCCAGAATCAAACCTCAGTCATATTCCCAGGACACATGGTTCCAGAATCAAACCTGAGTCATGTTCGCAGGCCACAGGTTTCAACAATCAAACATCACTCATGTTCCCAGGACACAGGTGTCCAGAATCAAACCTCAGTCATGTACCCAGGGAACAGGCTTCCAGCAACAAACCTTTGTCATATTCCCAGGACACAGGGTTCCAGAATCAAACCTCAGTCTTGTTCCCAGGACAGAAGTTTCCAGAATCAACCCGATATCATGTTTCCTGGCCACAGTCTTCCAGTATCAAACCTCAGTCATGTTGCCAGGCCACAGGGTTCCACCATCAATCCTCACTCATGTTCCCAGGCCACAGGGTTCCAGAATCAAACCGTTCTCATGTTCCCAGGCCACAGGGTTCCAGAATCCACCGATGTCATGTTAAAGGCCACAGGGTTCCAGAATCAAACCGTTCTCATGTTCCCGGGCCAGAGGGTTCCAGAATCAAGCCTCAGTCATTTTGCCAGGCCAGAGTGTTCCACCATCAAACCTCAGTCATGATCCCAGGCCACATGTTTCCACAATGAAACCTCAGTCATTTTCCCAGGCCAAAGGTTTCCAAAATCAAACCTCAGTCATGTTCCCAGGACACATGGTTCCAGAATCAAACCTGAGTCATGTTCGCGGGCCACAGGTTTCAACCATCAAACCTCAGTCATGTTCCCAGGACACAGGTGTCCAGAATCAAACCTCAGTCATGTTCCCAGGGCACAGGCTTCCAGAAACAAACCTCAGTCATGTTCCCAGGACACAAGTTTCCAGAATCAACCAGATATCATGCTTCCTGGCCACAGTCTTCCAGAATCAAACCTTAGTCATGTTGCCAAGCCACAGGTTTCCACCATCAAACCTCAGACATGTTCCCAGGCCACAGGTTTCTAGAATCCACCTATGTCATGTTCCCAGGCCACAGGGTTCGAGAATCAATCCTCAGTTATGTTTCCAGGCTACAGGGTTCTAGAATATAACCTCAGTCATGTTCCCAATCCACAGGGTTCCAGAACCAAGGCTCAGTCAGGTTCCCGGGGCACAGTATTCCACAATCTAAACAGATGTCACATGCCCAGTCCCCAGGGTTCCAGAATCCACCGGTATCATGTTCCCAGGCCACAGGGTTCCAGAATCAATCCTCAGTTATGTTCCCAGGCTACAGGGTTCCAGAATAAAACCTCAGTCATGTTCCCAGTCCACAGGGTTTCAGAACCAAGGCTCAGTCAGGTTCCCGGGGCACAGTATTCCACAATCTAAACAGATGTCATGTTCCCAGGCCACAGTTTTCCAGAATCACGCCTCAGTCATGTTCCCAGGCCACAGGGATCCAGTATCAAACGTCAGTCATGTTGCCAGGCCACAGGTTTCTGCCATCAAACCTCAGTCACGTTCCCGGGGCACAGGGTTCCAGAATCAAGCCTCAGTCATTTTGCCAGGCCAGAGTGTTCCACCATCAAACCTCATTCATGATCCCAGGCCACATGTTTCCACAATGAAACCTCAGTCATTTTCTCAGGCCAAAGGTTTCCAGAATCAAACCTCAGTCATATTCCCAGGACACATGGTTCCAGAATCAAACCTGAGTCATGTTCGCAGGACAGAAGTTTCCAGAATCAACCCGAAAGCATGTTTCCTGGCCACAGTCTTCCAGTATCAAACCTCAGTCATGTTGCCAGGCCACAGGGTTCCACCATCAATCCTCACTCATGTTCCCAGGCCACAGGGTTCCAGAATCAAACCGTTCTCATGTTCCCAGGCCACAGGGTTCCAGAATCCACCGATGTCATGTTAAAGGCCACAGGGTTCCAGAATCAAGCCTCAGTCATTTTGCCAGGCCAGAGTGTTCCACCATCAAACCTCAGTCATGATCCCAGGCCACATGTTTCCACAATGAAACCTCAGTCATTTTCCCAGGCCAAAGGTTTCCAAAATCAAACCTCAGTCATGTTCCCAGGACACATGGTTCCAGAATCAAACCTGAGTCATGTTCGCGGGCCACAGGTTTCAACCATCAAACCTCAGTCATGTTCCCAGGACACAGGTGTCCAGAATCAAACCTCAGTCATGTTCCCAGGGCACAGGCTTCCAGAAACAAACCTCAGTCATGTTCCCAGGACACAAGTTTCCAGAATCAACCAGATATCATGTTTCCTGGCCACAGTCTTCCAGAATCAAACCTTAGTCATGTTGCCAAGCCACAGGTTTCCACCATCAAACCTCAGACATGTTCCCAGGCCACAGGGATCTAGAATCCACTGATGTCATGTTCCCAGGCCACAGGGTTCGAGAATCAATCCTCAGTTATGTTTCCCGGCTACAGGGTTCTAGAATAAAACCTCAGTCATGTTCCCAATCCACAGGGTTCCAGAACCAAGGCTCAGTCAGGTTCCCGGGGCACAGTATTCCACAATCTAAACAGATGTCACATGCCCAGTCCCCAGGGTTCCAGAATCCACCGGTATCATGTTCCCAGGCCACAGGGTTCCAGAATCAATCCTCAGTTATGTTCCCAGGCTACAGGGTTCCAGAATAAAACCTCAGTCATGTTCCCAGTCCACAGGGTTTCAGAACCAAGGCTCAGTCAGGGTCCCGGGGCACAGTATTCCACAATCTAAACAGATGTCATGTTCCCAGGCCACAGTTTTCCAGAATCACGCCTCAGTCATGTTCCCAGGCCACAGGGATCCAGAATCAAACGTCAGTCATGTTGCCAGGCCACAGGTTTCTGCCATCAAACCTCAGTCACGTTCCCGGGCCACAGGGTTCCAGAATCAAGCCTCAGTCATTTTGCCAGGCCAGAGTGTTCCACCATCAAACCTCAGTCATGATCCCAGGCCACATGTTTCCACAATGAAACCTCAGTCTTTTTCTCAGGCCAAAGGTTTCCAGAATCAAACCTCAGTCATATTCCCAGGACACATGGTTCCAGAATCAAACCTGAGTCATGTTCGCAGGCCACAGGTTTCAACAATCAAACATCACTCATGTTCCTAGGACACAGGTGTCCAGAATCAAACCTCAGTCATGTACCCAGGGAACAGGCTTCCAGCAACAAACCTTTGTCATATTCCCAGGACACAGGGTTCCAGAATCAAACCTCAGTCTTGTTCCCAGGACAGAAGTTTCCAGAATCAACCCGATATCATGTTTCCTGGCCACAGTCTTCCAGTATCAAACCTCAGTCATGTTGCCAGGCCACAGGGTTCCACCATCAATCCTCACTCATGTTCCCAGGCCACAGGGTTCCAGAATCAAACCGTTCTCATGTTCCCAGGCCACAGGGTTCCAGAATCCACCGATGTCATGTTAAAGGCCACAGGGTTCCAGAATCAAACCGTTCTCCTGTTCCCGGGCCACAGGGTTCCAGAATCAAGCCTCAGTCATTTTGCCAGGCCAGAGTGTTCCACCATCAAACCTCAGTCATGATCCCAGGCCACATGTTTCCACAATGAAACCTCAGTCATTTTCCCAGGCCAAAGGTTTCCAAAATCAAACCTCAGTCATGTTCCCAGGACACATGGTTCCAGAATCAAACCTGAGTCATGTGCGCGGGCCACAGGTTTCAACCATCAAACCTCAGTCATGTTCCCAGGACACAGGTGTCTAGAATCAAACCTCAGTCATGTTCCCAGGGCACAGGCTTCCAGAAACAAACCTCCGTCATGTTCCCAGGACACAAGTTTCCAGAATCAACCAGATATCATGCTTCCTGGCCACAGTCTTCTAGAATCAAACCTTAGTCATGTTGCCAAGCCACAGGTTTCCACCATCAAACCTCAGACATGTTCCCAGGCCACAGGGTTCTAGAATCCACCGATGTCATGTTCCCAGGCCACAGGGTTCGAGAATCAATCCTCAGTTATGTTTCCAGGCTACAGGGTTCTAGAATAAAACCTCAGTCATGTTTCCAATCCACAGGGTTCCAGAACCAAGGCTCAGTCAGGTTCCCGGGTCACAGTATTCCACAATCTAAACAGATGTCACATGCCCAGTCCCCAGGGTTCCAGAATCCACCGGTATCATGTTCCCAGGCCACAGGGTTCCAGAATCAATCCTCAGTTATGTTCCCAGGCTACAGGGTTCCAGAATAAAACCTCAGTCATGTTCCCAGTCCACAGGGTTTCAGAACCAAGGCTCAGTCAGGTTCCCGGGGCACAGTATTCCACAATCTAAACAGATGTCATGTTCCCAGGCCACAGTTTTCCAGAATCACGTCTCAGTCATGTTCCCAGGCCACAGGGATCCAGAATCAAACGTCAGTCATGTTGCCAGGCCACAGGTTTCTGCCATCAAACCTCAGTCACGTTCCCGGGCCACAGGGTTCCAGAATCAAGCCTCAGTCATTTTGCCAGGCCAGAGTGTTCCACCATCAAACCTCAGTCATGATCCCAGGCCACATGTTTCCACAATGAAACCTCAGTCATTTTCTCAGGCCAAAGGTTTCCAGAATCAAACCTCAGTCATATTCCCAGGACACATGGTTCCAGAATCAAACCTGAGTCATGTTCCCAGGCCACATGTTTCAACAATCAAACATCACTCATGTTCCCAGGACACAGGTGTCCAGAATCAAACCTCAGTCATGTACCCAGGGAACAGGCTTCCAGCAACAAACCTTTGTCATATTCCCAGGACACAGGGTTCCAGAATCAAACCTCAGTCTTGTTCCCAGGACAGAAGTTTCCAGAATCAACCCGATATCATGTTTCCTGGCCACAGTCTTCCAGTATCAAACCTCAGTCATGTTGCCAGGCCACAGGGTTCCACCATCAATCCTCACTCATGTTCCCAGGCCACAGGGTTCCAGAATCAAACCGTTCTCATGTTCCCAGGCCACAGGGTTCCAGAATCCACCGATGTCATGTTAAAGGCCACAGGGTTCCAGAATCAAGCCTCAGTCATTTTGCCAGGCCAGAGTGTTCCACCATCAAACCTCAGTCATGATCCCAGGCCACATGTTTCCACAATGAAACCTCAGTCATTTTCCCAGGCCAAAGGTTTCCAAAATCAAACCTCAGTCATGTTCCCAGGACACACGGTTCCAGAATCAAACCTGAGTCATGTTCGCGGGCCACAGGTTTCAACCATCAAACCTCAGTCATGTTCCCAGGACACAGGTGTCTAGAATCAAACCTCAGTCATGTTCCCAGGGCACAGGCTTCCAGAAACAAACCTCAGTCATGTTCCCAGGACACAAGTTTCCAGAATCAACCAGATATCATGCTTCCTGGCCACAGTCTTCCAGAATCAAACCTTAGTCATGTTGCCAAGCCACAGGTTTCCACCATCAAACCTCAGACATGTTCCCAGGCCACAGGGTTCTAGAATCCACCGATGTCATGTTCCCAGGCCACAGGGTTCGAGAATCAATCCTCAGTTATGTTTCCAGGCTACAGGGTTCTAGAATATAACCTCAGTCATGTTCCCAATCCACAGGGTTCCAGAACCAAGGCTCAGTCAGGTTCCCGGGGCACAGTATTCCAAAATCTAAACAGATGTCACATGCCCAGTCCCAAGGATTCCAGAATCCACCAGTATCATGTTCCCAGGCCACAGGGTTCCAGAATCAATCCTCAGTTATGTTCCCAGGCTACAGGGTTCCAGAATAAAACCTCAGTCATGTTCCCAGTCCACAGGGTTTCAGAACCAAGGCTCAGTCAGTTTGCCGGGGCACAGTATTCCACAATCTAAACAGATGTCATGTTCCCAGGCCACAGTTTTCCAGAATCACGCCTCAGTCATGTTCCCAGGCCACAGGGATCCAGAATCAAACGTCAGTCATGTTGCCAGGCCACAGGTTTCTGCCATCAAACCTCAGTCACGTTCCCGGGGCACAGGGTTCCAGAATCAAGCCTCAGTCATTTTGCCAGGCCAGAGTGTTCCACCATCAAACCTCAGTCATGATCCCAGGCCACATGTTTCCACAATGAAACCTCAGTCATTTTCTCAGGCCAAAGGTTTCCAGAATCAAACCTCAGTCATGTACCCAGGACACATGGTTCCAGAATCAAACCTGAGTCATGTTCGCAGGACAGAAGTTTCCAGAATCAACCCGATATCATGTTTCCTGGCCACAGTCTTCCAGTATCAAACCTCAGTCATGTTGCCAGGCCACAGGGTTCCACCATCAATCCTCACTCATGTTCCCAGGCCACAGGGTTCCAGAATCAAACCGTTCTCATGTTCCCAGGCCACAGGGTTCCAGAATCCACCGATGTCATGTTAAAGGCCACAGGGTTCCAGAATCAAACCGTTCTCATGTTCCCGGGCCACAGGGTTCCAGAATCAAGCCTCAGTCATTTTTCCAGGCCAGAGTGTCCCACCATCAAACCTCAGTCATGATCCCAGGCCACATGTTTCCACAATGAAACCTCAGTCATTTTCCCAGGCCAAAGGTTTCCAAAATCAAACCTCAGTCATGTTCCCAGGACACACGGTTCCAGAATCAAACCTGAGTCATGTTCGCGGGCCACAGGTTTCAACCATCAAACCTCAGTCATGTTCCCAGGACACAGGTGTCCAGAATCAAACCTCAGTCATGTTCCCAGGGCACAGGCTTCCAGAAACAAACCTCAGTCATGTTCCCAGGACACACGTTTCCAGAATCAACCAGATATCATGCTTCCTGGCCACAGTCTTCCAGAATCAAACCTTAGTCATGTTGCCAAGCCACAGGTTTCCACCATCAAACCTCAGACATGTTCCCAGGCCACAGGGTTCTAGAATCCACCGATGTCATGTTCCCAGGCCACAGGGTTCGAGAATCAATCCTCAGTTATGTTTCCAAGCTACAGGGTTCTAGAATAAAACCTCAGTCATGTTCCCAATCCACAGGGTTCCAGAACCAAGGCTCAGTCAGGTTCCCGGGGCACAGTATTCCACAATCTAAACAGATGTCACATGCCCAGTCCCCAGGGTTCCAGAATCCACCGGTATCATGTTCCCAGGCCACAGGGTTCCAGAATCAATCCTCAGTTATGTTCCCAGGCTACAGGGTTCCAGAATAAATCCTCAGTCATGTTCCCAGTCCACAGGGTTTCAGAACCAAGGCTCAGTCAGGTTCCCGGGGCACAGTATTCCACAATCTAAACAGATGTCATGTTCCCAGGCCACAGTTTTCCAGAATCACGCCTCAGTCATGTTCCCAGGCCACAGGGATCCAGAATCAAACGTCAGTCATGTTTCCAGGCCACAGGTTTCTGCCGTCAAACCTCAGTCACGTTCCCGGGCCACAGGGTTCCAGAATCAAGCCTCAGTCATTTTGCCAGGCCAGAGTGTTCCACCATCAAACCTCAGTCATGATCCCAGGCCACATGTTTCCACAATGAAACCTCAGTCATTTTCTCAGGCCAAAGGTTTCCAGAATCAAACCTCAGTCATATTCCCAGGACACATGGTTCCAGAATCAAACCTGAGTCATGTTCGCAGGCCACAGGTTTCAACAATCAAACATCACTCATGTTCCCAGGACACAGGTGTCCAGAATCAAACCTCAGTCATGTACCCAGGGAACAGGCTTCCAGCAACAAACCTTTGTCATATTCCCAGGACACAGGGTTCCAGAATCAAACCTCAGTCTTGTTCCCAGGACAGAAGTTTCCAGAATCAACCCGATATCATGTTTCCTGGCCACAGTCTTCCAGTATCAAACCTCAGTCATGTTGCCAGGCCACAGGGTTCCACCATCAATCCTCACTCATGTTCCCAGGCCACAGGGTTCCAGAATCAAACCGTTCTCATGTTCCCAGGCCACAGGGTTCCAGAATCCACCGATGTCATGTTAAAGGCCACAGGGTTCCAGAATCAAACCGTTCTCATGTTCCCGGGCCAGAGGGTTCCAGAATCAAGCCTCAGTCATTTTGCCAGGCCAGAGTGTTCCACCATCAAACCTCAGTCATGATCCCAGGCCACATGTTTCCACAATGAAACCTCAGTCATTTTCCCAGGCCAAAGGTTTCCAAAATCAAACCTCAGTCATGTTCCCAGGACACACGGTTCCAGAATCAAACCTGAGTCATGTTCGCGGGCCACAGGTTTCAACCATCAAACCTCAGTCATGTTCCCAGGACACAGGTGTCCAGAATCAAACCTCAGTCATGTTCCCAGGGCACAGGCTTCCAGAAACAAACCTCAGTCATGTTCCCAGGACACAAGTTTCCAGAATCAACCAGATATCATGCTTCCTGGCCACAGTCTTCCAGAATCAAACCTTAGTCATGTTGCCAAGCCACAGGTTTCCACCATCAAACCTCAGACATGTTCCCAGGCCACAGGGTTCTAGAATCCACCGATGTCATGTTCCCAGGCCACAGGGTTCGAGAATCAATCCTCAGTTATGTTTCCAGGCTACAGGGTTCTAGAATATAACCTCAGTCATGTTCCCAATCCACAGGGTTCCAGAACCAAGGCTCAGTCAGGTTCCCGGGGCACAGTATTCCACAATCTAAACAGATGTCACATGCCCAGTCCCCAGGGTTCCAGAATCCACCGGTATCATGTTCCCAGGCCACAGGGTTCCAGAATCAATCCTCAGTTATGTTCCCAGGCTACAGGGTTCCAGAATAAAACCTCAGTCATGTTCCCAGTCCACAGGGTTTCAGAACCAAGGCTCAGTCAGGTTCCCGGGGCACAGTATTCCACAATCTAAACAGATGTCATGTTCCCAGGCCACAGTTTTCCAGAATCACGCCTCAGTCATGTTCCCAGGCCACAGGGATCCAGTATCAAACGTCAGTCATGTTGCCAGGCCACAGGTTTCTGCCATCAAACCTCAGTCACGTTCCCGGGGCACAGGGTTCCAGAATCAAGCCTCAGTCATTTTGCCAGGCCAGAGTGTTCCACCATCAAACCTCAGTCATGATCCCAGGCCACATGTTTCCACAATGAAACCTCAGTCATTTTCTCAGGCCAAAGGTTTCCAGAATCAAACCTCAGTCATATTCCCAGGACACATGGTTCCAGAATCAAACCTGAGTCATGTTCGCAGGACAGAAGTTTCCAGAATCAACCCGAAAGCATGTTTCCTGGCCACAGTCTTCCAGTATCAAACCTCAGTCATGTTGCCAGGCCACAGGGTTCCACCATCAATCCTCACTCATGTTCCCAGGCCACAGGGTTCCAGAATCAAACCGTTCTCATGTTCCCAGGCCACAGGGTTCCAGAATCCACCGATGTCATGTTAAAGGCCACAGGGTTCCAGAATCAAGCCTCAGTCATTTTGCCAGGCCAGAGTGTTCCACCATCAAACCTCAGTCATGATCCCAGGCCACATGTTTCCACAATGAAACCTCAGTCATTTTCCCAGGCCAAAGGTTTCCAAAATCAAACCTCAGTCATGTTCCCAGGACACATGGTTCCAGAATCAAACCTGAGTCATGTTCGCGGGCCACAGGTTTCAACCATCAAACCTCAGTCATGTTCCCAGGACACAGGTGTCCAGAATCAAACCTCAGTCATGTTCCCAGGGCACAGGCTTCCAGAAACAAACCTCAGTCATGTTCCCAGGACACAAGTTTCCAGAATCAACCAGATATCATGTTTCCTGGCCACAGTCTTCCAGAATCAAACCTTAGTCATGTTGCCAAGCCACAGGTTTCCACCATCAAACCTCAGACATGTTCCCAGGCCACAGGGATCTAGAATCCACTGATGTCATGTTCCCAGGCCACAGGGTTCGAGAATCAATCCTCAGTTATGTTTCCCGGCTACAGGGTTCTAGAATAAAACCTCAGTCATGTTCCCAATCCACAGGGTTCCAGAACCAAGGCTCAGTCAGGTTCCCGGGGCACAGTATTCCACAATCTAAACAGATGTCACATGCCCAGTCCCCAGGGTTCCAGAATCCACCGGTATCATGTTCCCAGGCCACAGGGTTCCAGAATCAATCCTCAGTTATGTTCCCAGGCTACAGGGTTCCAGAATAAAACCTCAGTCATGTTCCCAGTCCACAGGGTTTCAGAACCAAGGCTCAGTCAGGGTCCCGGGGCACAGTATTCCACAATCTAAACAGATGTCATGTTCCCAGGCCACAGTTTTCCAGAATCACGCCTCAGTCATGTTCCCAGGCCACAGGGATCCAGAATCAAACGTCAGTCATGTTGCCAGGCCACAGGTTTCTGCCGTCAAACCTCAGTCACGTTCCCGGGCCACAGGGTTCCAGAATCAAGCCTCAGTCATTTTGCCAGGCCAGAGTGTTCCACCATCAAACCTCAGTCATGATCCCAGGCCACATGTTTCCACAATGAAACCTCAGTCATTTTCTCAGGCCAAAGGTTTCCAGAATCAAACCTCAGTCATATTCCCAGGACACATGGTTCCAGAATCAAACCTGAGTCATGTTCGCAGGCCACAGGTTTCAACAATCAAACATCACTCATGTTCCCAGGACACAGGTGTCCAGAATCAAACCTCAGTCATGTACCCAGGGAACAGGCTTCCAGCAACAAACCTTTGTCATATTCCCAGGACACAGGGTTCCAGAATCAAACCTCAGTCTTGTTCCCAGGACAGAAGTTTCCAGAATCAACCCGATATCATGTTTCCTGGCCACAGTCTTCCAGTATCAAACCTCAGTCATGTTGCCAGGCCACAGGGTTCCACCATCAATCCTCACTCATGTTCCCAGGCCACAGGGTTCCAGAATCAAACCGTTCTCATGTTCCCAGGCCACAGGGTTCCAGAATCCACCGATGTCATGTTAAAGGCCACAGGGTTCCAGAATCAAACCGTTCTCATGTTCCCGGGCCAGAGGGTTCCAGAATCAAGCCTCAGTCATTTTGCCAGGCCAGAGTGTTCCACCATCAAACCTCAGTCATGATCCCAGGCCACATGTTTCCACAATGAAACCTCAGTCATTTTCCCAGGCCAAAGGTTTCCAAAATCAAACCTCAGTCATGTTCCCAGGACACATGGTTCCAGAATCAAACCTGAGTCATGTTCGCGGGCCACAGGTTTCAACCATCAAACCTCAGTCATGTTCCCAGGACACAGGTGTCCAGAATCAAACCTCAGTCATGTTCCCAGGGCACAGGCTTCCAGAAACAAACCTCAGTCATGTTCCCAGGACACAAGTTTCCAGAATCAACCAGATATCATGCTTCCTGGCCACAGTCTTCCAGAATCAAACCTTAGTCATGTTGCCAAGCCACAGGTTTCCACCATCAAACCTCAGACATGTTCCCAGGCCACAGGTTTCTAGAATCCACCTATGTCATGTTCCCAGGCCACAGGGTTCGAGAATCAATCCTCAGTTATGTTTCCAGGCTACAGGGTTCTAGAATATAACCTCAGTCATGTTCCCAATCCACAGGGTTCCAGAACCAAGGCTCAGTCAGGTTCCCGGGGCACAGTATTCCACAATCTAAACAGATGTCACATGCCCAGTCCCCAGGGTTCCAGAATCCACCGGTATCATGTTCCCAGGCCACAGGGTTCCAGAATCAATCCTCAGTTATGTTCCCAGGCTACAGGGTTCCAGAATAAAACCTCAGTCATGTTCCCAGTCCACAGGGTTTCAGAACCAAGGCTCAGTCAGGTTCCCGGGGCACAGTATTCCACAATCTAAACAGATGTCATGTTCCCAGGCCACAGTTTTCCAGAATCACGCCTCAGTCATGTTCCCAGGCCACAGGGATCCAGTATCAAACGTCAGTCATGTTGCCAGGCCACAGGTTTCTGCCATCAAACCTCAGTCACGTTCCCGGGGCACAGGGTTCCAGAATCAAGCCTCAGTCATTTTGCCAGGCCAGAGTGTTCCACCATCAAACCTCATTCATGATCCCAGGCCACATGTTTCCACAATGAAACCTCAGTCATTTTCTCAGGCCAAAGGTTTCCAGAATCAAACCTCAGTCATATTCCCAGGACACATGGTTCCAGAATCAAACCTGAGTCATGTTCGCAGGACAGAAGTTTCCAGAATCAACCCGAAAGCATGTTTCCTGGCCACAGTCTTCCAGTATCAAACCTCAGTCATGTTGCCAGGCCACAGGGTTCCACCATCAATCCTCACTCATGTTCCCAGGCCACAGGGTTCCAGAATCAAACCGTTCTCATGTTCCCAGGCCACAGGGTTCCAGAATCCACCGATGTCATGTTAAAGGCCACAGGGTTCCAGAATCAAGCCTCAGTCATTTTGCCAGGCCAGAGTGTTCCACCATCAAACCTCAGTCATGATCCCAGGCCACATGTTTCCACAATGAAACCTCAGTCATTTTCCCAGGCCAAAGGTTTCCAAAATCAAACCTCAGTCATGTTCCCAGGACACATGGTTCCAGAATCAAACCTGAGTCATGTTCGCGGGCCACAGGTTTCAACCATCAAACCTCAGTCATGTTCCCAGGACACAGGTGTCCAGAATCAAACCTCAGTCATGTTCCCAGGGCACAGGCTTCCAGAAACAAACCTCAGTCATGTTCCCAGGACACAAGTTTCCAGAATCAACCAGATATCATGTTTCCTGGCCACAGTCTTCCAGAATCAAACCTTAGTCATGTTGCCAAGCCACAGGTTTCCACCATCAAACCTCAGACATGTTCCCAGGCCACAGGGATCTAGAATCCACTGATGTCATGTTCCCAGGCCACAGGGTTCGAGAATCAATCCTCAGTTATGTTTCCCGGCTACAGGGTTCTAGAATAAAACCTCAGTCATGTTCCCAATCCACAGGGTTCCAGAACCAAGGCTCAGTCAGGTTCCCGGGGCACAGTATTCCACAATCTAAACAGATGTCACATGCCCAGTCCCCAGGGTTCCAGAATCCACCGGTATCATGTTCCCAGGCCACAGGGTTCCAGAATCAATCCTCAGTTATGTTCCCAGGCTACAGGGTTCCAGAATAAAACCTCAGTCATGTTCCCAGTCCACAGGGTTTCAGAACCAAGGCTCAGTCAGGGTCCCGGGGCACAGTATTCCACAATCTAAACAGATGTCATGTTCCCAGGCCACAGTTTTCCAGAATCACGCCTCAGTCATGTTCCCAGGCCACAGGGATCCAGAATCAAACGTCAGTCATGTTGCCAGGCCACAGGTTTCTGCCATCAAACCTCAGTCACGTTCCCGGGCCACAGGGTTCCAGAATCAAGCCTCAGTCATTTTGCCAGGCCAGAGTGTTCCACCATCAAACCTCAGTCATGATCCCAGGCCACATGTTTCCACAATGAAACCTCAGTCTTTTTCTCAGGCCAAAGGTTTCCAGAATCAAACCTCAGTCATATTCCCAGGACACATGGTTCCAGAATCAAACCTGAGTCATGTTCGCAGGCCACAGGTTTCAACAATCAAACATCACTCATGTTCCTAGGACACAGGTGTCCAGAATCAAACCTCAGTCATGTACCCAGGGAACAGGCTTCCAGCAACAAACCTTTGTCATATTCCCAGGACACAGGGTTCCAGAATCAAACCTCAGTCTTGTTCCCAGGACAGAAGTTTCCAGAATCAACCCGATATCATGTTTCCTGGCCACAGTCTTCCAGTATCAAACCTCAGTCATGTTGCCAGGCCACAGGGTTCCACCATCAATCCTCACTCATGTTCCCAGGCCACAGGGTTCCAGAATCAAACCGTTCTCATGTTCCCAGGCCACAGGGTTCCAGAATCCACCGATGTCATGTTAAAGGCCACAGGGTTCCAGAATCAAACCGTTCTCCTGTTCCCGGGCCACAGGGTTCCAGAATCAAGCCTCAGTCATTTTGCCAGGCCAGAGTGTTCCACCATCAAACCTCAGTCATGATCCCAGGCCACATGTTTCCACAATGAAACCTCAGTCATTTTCCCAGGCCAAAGGTTTCCAAAATCAAACCTCAGTCATGTTCCCAGGACACATGGTTCCAGAATCAAACCTGAGTCATGTGCGCGGGCCACAGGTTTCAACCATCAAACCTCAGTCATGTTCCCAGGACACAGGTGTCTAGAATCAAACCTCAGTCATGTTCCCAGGGCACAGGCTTCCAGAAACAAACCTCCGTCATGTTCCCAGGACACAAGTTTCCAGAATCAACCAGATATCATGCTTCCTGGCCACAGTCTTCTAGAATCAAACCTTAGTCATGTTGCCAAGCCACAGGTTTCCACCATCAAACCTCAGACATGTTCCCAGGCCACAGGGTTCTAGAATCCACCGATGTCATGTTCCCAGGCCACAGGGTTCGAGAATCAATCCTCAGTTATGTTTCCAGGCTACAGGGTTCTAGAATAAAACCTCAGTCATGTTTCCAATCCACAGGGTTCCAGAACCAAGGCTCAGTCAGGTTCCCGGGTCACAGTATTCCACAATCTAAACAGATGTCACATGCCCAGTCCCCAGGGTTCCAGAATCCACCGGTATCATGTTCCCAGGCCACAGGGTTCCAGAATCAATCCTCAGTTATGTTCCCAGGCTACAGGGTTCCAGAATAAAACCTCAGTCATGTTCCCAGTCCACAGGGTTTCAGAACCAAGGCTCAGTCAGGTTCCCGGGGCACAGTATTCCACAATCTAAACAGATGTCATGTTCCCAGGCCACAGTTTTCCAGAATCACGTCTCAGTCATGTTCCCAGGCCACAGGGATCCAGAATCAAACGTCAGTCATGTTGCCAGGCCACAGGTTTCTGCCATCAAACCTCAGTCACGTTCCCGGGCCACAGGGTTCCAGAATCAAGCCTCAGTCATTTTGCCAGGCCAGAGTGTTCCACCATCAAACCTCAGTCATGATCCCAGGCCACATGTTTCCACAATGAAACCTCAGTCATTTTCTCAGGCCAAAGGTTTCCAGAATCAAACCTCAGTCATATTCCCAGGACACATGGTTCCAGAATCAAACCTGAGTCATGTTCCCAGGCCACATGTTTCAACAATCAAACATCACTCATGTTCCCAGGACACAGGTGTCCAGAATCAAACCTCAGTCATGTACCCAGGGAACAGGCTTCCAGCAACAAACCTTTGTCATATTCCCAGGACACAGGGTTCCAGAATCAAACCTCAGTCTTGTTCCCAGGACAGAAGTTTCCAGAATCAACCCGATATCATGTTTCCTGGCCACAGTCTTCCAGTATCAAACCTCAGTCATGTTGCCAGGCCACAGGGTTCCACCATCAATCCTCACTCATGTTCCCAGGCCACAGGGTTCCAGAATCAAACCGTTCTCATGTTCCCAGGCCACAGGGTTCCAGAATCCACCGATGTCATGTTAAAGGCCACAGGGTTCCAGAATCAAGCCTCAGTCATTTTGCCAGGCCAGAGTGTTCCACCATCAAACCTCAGTCATGATCCCAGGCCACATGTTTCCACAATGAAACCTCAGTCATTTTCCCAGGCCAAAGGTTTCCAAAATCAAACCTCAGTCATGTTCCCAGGACACACGGTTCCAGAATCAAACCTGAGTCATGTTCGCGGGCCACAGGTTTCAACCATCAAACCTCAGTCATGTTCCCAGGACACAGGTGTCTAGAATCAAACCTCAGTCATGTTCCCAGGGCACAGGCTTCCAGAAACAAACCTCAGTCATGTTCCCAGGACACAAGTTTCCAGAATCAACCAGATATCATGCTTCCTGGCCACAGTCTTCCAGAATCAAACCTTAGTCATGTTGCCAAGCCACAGGTTTCCACCATCAAACCTCAGACATGTTCCCAGGCCACAGGGTTCTAGAATCCACCGATGTCATGTTCCCAGGCCACAGGGTTCGAGAATCAATCCTCAGTTATGTTTCCAGGCTACAGGGTTCTAGAATATAACCTCAGTCATGTTCCCAATCCACAGGGTTCCAGAACCAAGGCTCAGTCAGGTTCCCGGGGCACAGTATTCCAAAATCTAAACAGATGTCACATGCCCAGTCCCAAGGATTCCAGAATCCACCAGTATCATGTTCCCAGGCCACAGGGTTCCAGAATCAATCCTCAGTTATGTTCCCAGGCTACAGGGTTCCAGAATAAAACCTCAGTCATGTTCCCAGTCCACAGGGTTTCAGAACCAAGGCTCAGTCAGTTTGCCGGGGCACAGTATTCCACAATCTAAACAGATGTCATGTTCCCAGGCCACAGTTTTCCAGAATCACGCCTCAGTCATGTTCCCAGGCCACAGGGATCCAGAATCAAACGTCAGTCATGTTGCCAGGCCACAGGTTTCTGCCATCAAACCTCAGTCACGTTCCCGGGGCACAGGGTTCCAGAATCAAGCCTCAGTCATTTTGCCAGGCCAGAGTGTTCCACCATCAAACCTCAGTCATGATCCCAGGCCACATGTTTCCACAATGAAACCTCAGTCATTTTCTCAGGCCAAAGGTTTCCAGAATCAAACCTCAGTCATGTACCCAGGACACATGGTTCCAGAATCAAACCTGAGTCATGTTCGCAGGACAGAAGTTTCCAGAATCAACCCGATATCATGTTTCCTGGCCACAGTCTTCCAGTATCAAACCTCAGTCATGTTGCCAGGCCACAGGGTTCCACCATCAATCCTCACTCATGTTCCCAGGCCACAGGGTTCCAGAATCAAACCGTTCTCATGTTCCCAGGCCACAGGGTTCCAGAATCCACCGATGTCATGTTAAAGGCCACAGGGTTCCAGAATCAAACCGTTCTCATGTTCCCGGGCCACAGGGTTCCAGAATCAAGCCTCAGTCATTTTTCCAGGCCAGAGTGTCCCACCATCAAACCTCAGTCATGATCCCAGGCCACATGTTTCCACAATGAAACCTCAGTCATTTTCCCAGGCCAAAGGTTTCCAAAATCAAACCTCAGTCATGTTCCCAGGACACACGGTTCCAGAATCAAACCTGAGTCATGTTCGCGGGCCACAGGTTTCAACCATCAAACCTCAGTCATGTTCCCAGGACACAGGTGTCCAGAATCAAACCTCAGTCATGTTCCCAGGGCACAGGCTTCCAGAAACAAACCTCAGTCATGTTCCCAGGACACACGTTTCCAGAATCAACCAGATATCATGCTTCCTGGCCACAGTCTTCCAGAATCAAACCTTAGTCATGTTGCCAAGCCACAGGTTTCCACCATCAAACCTCAGACATGTTCCCAGGCCACAGGGTTCTAGAATCCACCGATGTCATGTTCCCAGGCCACAGGGTTCGAGAATCAATCCTCAGTTATGTTTCCAGGCTACAGGGTTCTAGAATAAAACCTCAGTCATGTTCCCAATCCACAGGGTTCCAGAACCAAGGCTCAGTCAGGTTCCCGGGGCACAGTATTCCACAATCTAAACAGATGTCACATGCCCAGTCCCCAGGGTTCCAGAATCCACCGGTATCATGTTCCCAGGCCACAGGGTTCCAGAATCAATCCTCAGTTATGTTCCCAGGCTACAGGGTTCCAGAATAAAACCTCAGTCATGTTCCCAGTCCACAGGGTTTCAGAACCAAGGCTCAGTCAGGTTCCCGGGGCACAGTATTCCACAATCTAAACAGATGTCATGTTCCCAGGCCACAGTTTTCCAGAATCACGCCTCAGTCATGTTCCCAGGCCACAGGGATCCAGAATCAAACGTCAGTCATGTTGCCAGGCCACAGGTTTCTGCCATCAAACCTCAGTCACGTTCCCGGGGCACAGGGTTCCAGAATCAAGCCTCAGTCATTTTGCCAGGCCAGAGTGTTCCACCATCAAACCTCAGTCATGATCCCAGGCCACATGTTTCCACAATGAAACCTCAGTCATTTTCTCAGGCCAAAGGTTTCCAGAATCAAACCTCAGTCATATTCCCAGGACACATGGTTCCAGAATCAAACCTGAGTCATGTTCGCAGGCCACAGGTTTCAACAATCAAACATCACTCATGTTCCCAGGACACAGGTGTCCAGAATCAAACCTCAGTCATGTACCCAGGGAACAGGCTTCCAGCAACAAACCTTTGTCATATTCCCAGGACACAGGGTTCCAGAATCAAACCTCAGTCTTGTTCCCAGGACAGAAGTTTCCAGAATCAACCCGATATCATGTTTCCTGGCCACAGTCTTCCAGTATCAAACCTCAGTCATGTTGCCAGGCCACAGGGTTCCACCATCAATCCTCACTCATGTTCCCAGGCCACAGGGTTCCAGAATCAAACCGTTCTCATGTTCCCAGGCCACAGGGTTCCAGAATCCACCGATGTCATGTTAAAGGCCACAGGGTTCCAGAATCAAACCGTTCTCCTGTTCCCGGGCCACAGGGTTCCAGAATCAAGCCTCAGTCATTTTGCCAGGCCAGAGTGTTCCACCATCAAACCTCAGTCATGATCCCAGGCCACATGTTTCCACAATGAAACCTCAGTCATTTTCCCAGGCCAAAGGTTTCCAAAATCAAACCTCAGTCATGTTCCCAGGACACATGGTTCCAGAATCAAACCTGAGTCATGTGCGCGGGCCACAGGTTTCAACCATCAAACCTCAGTCATGTTCCCAGGACACAGGTGTCCAGAATCAAACCTCAGTCATGTTCCCAGGGCACAGGCTTCCAGAAACAAACCTCCGTCATTTTCCCAGGACACAAGTTTCCAGAGTCAACCAGATATCATGCTTCCTGGCCACAGTCTTCTAGAATCAAACCTTAGTCATGTTGCCAAGCCACAGGTTTCCACCATCAAACCTCAGACATGTTCCCAGGCCACAGGGTTCTAGAATCCACCGATGTCATGTTCCCAGGCCACAGGGTTCGAGAATCAATCCTCAGTTATGTTTCCAGGCTACAGGGTTCTAGAATAAAACCTCAGTCATGTTTCCAATCCACAGGGTTCCAGAACCAAGGCTCAGTCAGGTTCCCGGGTCACAGTATTCCACAATCTAAACAGATGTCACATGCCCAGTCCCCAGGGTTCCAGAATCCACCGGTATCATGTTCCCAGGCCACAGGGTTCCAGAATCAATCCTCAGTTATGTTCCCAGGCTACAGGGTTCCAGAATAAAACCTCAGTCATGTTCCCAGTCCACAGGGTTTCAGAACCAAGGCTCAGTCAGGTTCCCGGGGCACAGTATTCCACAATCTAAACAGATGTCATGTTCCCAGGCCACAGTTTTCCAGAATCACGTCTCAGTCATGTTCCCAGGCCACAGGGATCCAGAATCAAACGTCAGTCATGTTGCCAGGCCACAGGTTTCTGCCATCAAACCTCAGTCACGTTCCCGGGCCACAGGGTTCCAGAATCAAGCCTCAGTCATTTTGCCAGGCCAGAGTGTTCCACCATCAAACCTCAGTCATGATCCCAGGCCACATGTTTCCACAATGAAACCTCAGTCATTTTCTCAGGCCAAATGTTTCCAGAATCAAACCTCAGTCATATTCCCAGGACACATGGTTCCAGAATCAAACCTGAGTCATGTTCCCAGGCCACATGTTTCCACAATCAAACATCACTCATGTTCCCAGGACACAGGTGTCCAGAATCAAACCTCAGTCATGTACCCAGGGAACAGGCTTCCAGCAACAAACCTTTGTCATATTCCCAGGACACAGGGTTCCAGAATCAAACCTCAGTCTTGTTCCCAGGACAGAAGTTTCCAGAATCAACCCGATATCATGTTTCCTGGCCACAGTCTTCCAGTATCAAACCTCAGTCATGTTGCCAGGCCACAGGGTTCCACCATCAATCCTCACTCATGTTCCCAGGCCACAGGGTTCCAGAATCAAACCGTTCTCATGTTCCCAGGCCACAGGGTTCCAGAATCCACCGATGTCATGTTAAAGGCCACAGGGTTCCAGAATCAAGCCTCAGTCATTTTGCCAGGCCAGAGTGTTCCACCATCAAACCTCAGTCATGATCCCAGGCCACATGTTTCCACAATGAAACCTCAGTCATTTTCCCAGGCCAAAGGTTTCCAAAATCAAACCTCAGTCATGTTCCCAGGACACACGGTTCCAGAATCAAACCTGAGTCATGTTCGCGGGCCACAGGTTTCAACCATCAAACCTCAGTCATGTTCCCAGGACACAGGTGTCTAGAATCAAACCTCAGTCATGTTCCCAGGGCACAGGCTTCCAGAAACAAACCTCAGTCATGTTCCCAGGACACAAGTTTCCAGAATCAACCAGATATCATGCTTCCTGGCCACAGTCTTCCAGAATCAAACCTTAGTCATGTTGCCAAGCCACAGGTTTCCACCATCAAACCTCAGACATGTTCCCAGGCCACAGGGTTCTAGAATCCACCGATGTCATGTTCCCAGGCCACAGGGTTCGAGAATCAATTCTCAGTTATGTTTCCAGGCTACAGGGTTCTAGAATATAACCTCAGTCATGTTCCCAATCCACAGGGTTCCAGAACCAAGGCTCAGTCAGGTTCCCGGGGCACAGTATTCCAAAATCTAAACAGATGTCACATGCCCAGTCCCAAGGATTCCAGAATCCACCAGTATCATGTTCCCAGGCCACAGGGTTCCAGAATCAATCCTCAGTTATGTTCCCAGGCTACAGGGTTCCAGAATAAAACCTCAGTCATGTTCCCAGTCCACAGGGTTTCAGAACCAAGGCTCAGTCAGGTTGCCGGGGCACAGTATTCCACAGTCTAAACAGATGTCATGTTCCCAGGCCACAGTTTTCCAGAATCACGCCTCAGTCATGTTCCCAGGCCACAGGGATCCAGAATCAAACGTCAGTCATGTTGCCAGGCCACAGGTTTCTGCCATCAAACCTCAGTCACGTTCCCGGGGCACAGGGTTCCAGAATCAAGCCTCAGTCATTTTGCCAGGCCAGAGTGTTCCACCATCAAACCTCAGTCATGATCCCAGGCCACATGTTTCCACAATGAAACCTCAGTCATTTTCTCAGGCCAAAGGTTTCCAGAATCAAACCTCAGTCATGTACCCAGGACACATGGTTCCAGAATCAAACCTGAGTCATGTTCGCAGGACAGAAGTTTCCAGAATCAACCCGATATCATGTTTCCTGGCCACAGTCTTCCAGTATCAAACCTCAGTCATGTTGCCAGGCCACAGGGTTCCACCATCAATCCTCACTCATGTTCCCAGGCCACAGGGTTCCAGAATCAAACCGTTCTCATGTTCCCAGGCCACAGGGTTCCAGAATCCACCGATGTCATGTTAAAGGCCACAGGGTTCCAGAATCAAACCGTTCTCATGTTCCCGGGCCACAGGGTTCCAGAATCAAGCCTCAGTCATTTTTCCAGGCCAGAGTGTCCCACCATCAAACCTCAGTCATGATCCCAGGCCACATGTTTCCACAATGAAACCTCAGTCATTTTCCCAGGCCAAAGGTTTCCAAAATCAAACCTCAGTCATGTTCCCAGGACACACGGTTCCAGAATCAAACCTGAGTCATGTTCGCGGGCCACAGGTTTCAACCATCAAACCTCAGTCATGTTCCCAGGACACAGGTGTCCAGAATCAAACCTCAGTCATGTTCCCAGGGCACAGGCTTCCAGAAACAAACCTCAGTCATGTTCCCAGGACACACGTTTCCAGAATCAACCAGATATCATGCTTCCTGGCCACAGTCTTCCAGAATCAAACCTTAGTCATGTTGCCAAGCCACAGGTTTCCACCATCAAACCTCAGACATGTTCCCAGGCCACAGGGTTCTAGAATCCACCGATGTCATGTTCCCAGGCCACAGGGTTCGAGAATCAATCCTCAGTTATGTTTCCAGGCTACAGGGTTCTAGAATAAAACCTCAGTCATGTTCCCAATCCACAGGGTTCCAGAACCAAGGCTCAGTCAGGTTCCCGGGGCACAGTATTCCACAATCTAAACAGATGTCACATGCCCAGTCCCCAGGGTTCCAGAATCCACCGGTATCATGTTCCCAGGCCACAGGGTTCCAGAATCAATCCTCAGTTATGTTCCCAGGCTACAGGGTTCCAGAATAAAACCTCAGTCATGTTCCCAGTCCACAGGGTTTCAGAACCAAGGCTCA
Organism: Balaenoptera physalus; assembly: GCF_965194825.1. Taxonomy (NCBI): domain Eukaryota; kingdom Metazoa; phylum Chordata; class Mammalia; order Artiodactyla; family Balaenopteridae; genus Balaenoptera; species Balaenoptera physalus. Next base: position 233,661 of record NW_028126442.1, on the reverse strand, counting down.
GTCAGGTTCCCGGGGCACAGTATTCCACAATCTAAACAGATGTCATGTTCCCAGGCCACAGTTTTCCAGAATCACGCCTCAGTCATGTTCCCAGGCCACAGGGATCCAGAATCAAACGTCAGTCATGTTGCCAGGCCACAGGTTTCTGCCATCAAACCTCAGTCACGTTCCCGGGGCACAGGGTTCCAGAATCAAGCCTCAGTCATTTTGCCAGGCCAGAGTGTTCCACCATCAAACCTCAGTCATGATCCCAGGCCACATGTTTCCACAATGAAACCTCAGTCATTTTCTCAGGCCAAAGGTTTCCAGAATCAAACCTCAGTCATATTCCCAGGACACATGGTTCCAGAATCAAACCTGAGTCATGTTCGCAGGCCACAGGTTTCAACAATCAAACATCACTCATGTTCCCAGGACACAGGTGTCCAGAATCAAACCTCAGTCATGTACCCAGGGAACAGGCTTCCAGCAACAAACCTTTGTCATATTCCCAGGACACAGGGTTCCAGAATCAAACCTCAGTCTTGTTCCCAGGACAGAAGTTTCCAGAATCAACCCGATATCATGTTTCCTGGCCACAGTCTTCCAGTATCAAACCTCAGTCATGTTGCCAGGCCACAGGGTTCCACCATCAATCCTCACTCATGTTCCCAGGCCACAGGGTTCCAGAATCAAACCGTTCTCATGTTCCCAGGCCACAGGGTTCCAGAATCCACCGATGTCATGTTAAAGGCCACAGGGTTCCAGAATCAAACCGTTCTCCTGTTCCCGGGCCACAGGGTTCCAGAATCAAGCCTCAGTCATTTTGCCAGGCCAGAGTGTTCCACCATCAAACCTCAGTCATGATCCCAGGCCACATGTTTCCACAATGAAACCTCAGTCATTTTCCCAGGCCAAAGGTTTCCAAAATCAAACCTCAGTCATGTTCCCAGGACACATGGTTCCAGAATCAAACCTGAGTCATGTGCGCGGGCCACAGGTTTCAACCATCAAACCTCAGTCATGTTCCCAGGACACAGGTGTCCAGAATCAAACCTCAGTCATGTTCCCAGGGCACAGGCTTCCAGAAACAAACCTCCGTCATGTTCCCAGGACACAAGTTTCCAGAATCAACCAGATATCATGCTTCCTGGCCACAGTCTTCTAGAATCAAACCTTAGTCATGTTGCCAAGCCACAGGTTTCCACCATCAAACCTCAGACATGTTCCCAGGCCACAGGGTTCTAGAATCCACCGATGTCATGTTCCCAGGCCACAGGGTTCGAGAATCAATCCTCAGTTATGTTTCCAGGCTACAGGGTTCTAGAATAAAACCTCAGACATGTTTCCAATCCACAGGGTTCCAGAACCAAGGCTCAGTCAGGTTCCCGGGTCACAGTATTCCACAATCTAAACAGATGTCACATGCCCAGTCCCCAGGGTTCCAGAATCCACCGGTATCATGTTCCCAGGCCACAGGGTTCCAGAATCAATCCTCAGTTATGTTCCCAGGCTACAGGGTTCCAGAATAAAACCTCAGTCATGTTCCCAGTCCACAGGGTTTCAGAACCAAGGCTCAGTCAGGTTCCCGGGGCACAGTATTCCACAATCTAAACAGATGTCATGTTCCCAGGCCACAGTTTTCCAGAATCACGTCTCAGTCATGTTCCCAGGCCACAGGGATCCAGAATCAAACGTCAGTCATGTTGCCAGGCCACAGGTTTCTGCCATCAAACCTCAGTCACGTTCCCGGGCCACAGGGTTCCAGAATCAAGCCTCAGTCATTTTGCCAGGCCAGAGTGTTCCACCATCAAACCTCAGTCATGATCCCAGGCCACATGTTTCCACAATGAAACCTCAGTCATTTTCTCAGGCCAAATGTTTCCAGAATCAAACCTCAGTCATATTCCCAGGACACATGGTTCCAGAATCAAACCTGAGTCATGTTCCCAGGCCACATGTTTCAACAATCAAACATCACTCATGTTCCCAGGACACAGGTGTCCAGAATCAAACCTCAGTCATGTACCCAGGGAACAGGCTTCCAGCAACAAACCTTTGTCATATTCCCAGGACACAGGGTTCCAGAATCAAACCTCAGTCTTGTTCCCAGGACAGAAGTTTCCAGAATCAACCCGATATCATGTTTCCTGGCCACAGTCTTCCAGTATCAAACCTCAGTCATGTTGCCAGGCCACAGGGTTCCACCATCAATCCTCACTCATGTTCCCAGGCCACAGGGTTCCAGAATCAAACCGTTCTCATGTTCCCAGGCCACAGGGTTCCAGAATCCACCGATGTCATGTTAAAGGCCACAGGGTTCCAGAATCAAGCCTCAGTCATTTTGCCAGGCCAGAGTGTTCCACCATCAAACCTCAGTCATGATCCCAGGCCACATGTTTCCACAATGAAACCTCAGTCATTTTCCCAGGCCAAAGGTTTCCAAAATCAAACCTCAGTCATGTTCCCAGGACACACGGTTCCAGAATCAAACCTGAGTCATGTTCTCGGGCCACAGGTTTCAACCATCAAACCTCAGTCATGTTCCCAGGACACAGGTGTCTAGAATCAAACCTCAGTCATGTTCCCAGGGCACAGGCTTCCAGAAACAAACCTCAGTCATGTTCCCAGGACACAAGTTTCCAGAATCAACCAGATATCATGCTTCCTGGCCACAGTCTTCCAGAATCAAACCTTAGTCATGTTGCCAAGCCACAGGTTTCCACCATCAAACCTCAGACATGTTCCCAGGCCACAGGGTTCTAGAATCCACCGATGTCATGTTCCCAGGCCACAGGGTTCGAGAATCAATCCTCAGTTATGTTTCCAGGCTACAGGGTTCTAGAATATAACCTCAGTCATGTTCCCAATCCACAGGGTTCCAGAACCAAGGCTCAGTCAGGTTCCCGGGGCACAGTATTCCACAATCTAAACAGATGTCATGTTCCCAGGCCACAGTTTTCCAGAATCACGCCTCAGTCATGTTCCCAGGCCACAGGGATCCAGTATCAAACGTCAGTCATGTTGCCAGGCCACAGGTTTCTGCCATCAAACCTCAGTCACGTTCCCGGGGCACAGGGTTCCAGAATCAAGCCTCAGTCATTTTGCCAGGGCAGAGTGTTCCACCATCAAACCTCAGTCATGATCCCAGGCCACATGTTTCCACAATGAAACCTCAGTCATTTTCTCAGGCCAAAGGTTTCCAGAATCAAACCTCAGTCATATTCCCAGGACACATGGTTCCAGAATCAAACCTGAGTCATGTTCGCAGGACAGAAGTTTCCAGAATCAACCCGATATCATGTTTCCTGGCCACAGTCTTCCAGTATCAAACCTCAGTCATGTTGCCAGGCCACAGGGTTCCACCATCCATCCTCACTCATGTTCCCAGGCCACAGGGTTCGAGAATCAAACCGTTCTCATGTTCCCAGGCCACAGGGTTCCAGAATCCACCGATGTCATGTTAAAGGCCACAGGGTTCCAGAATCAAGCCTCAGTCATTTTGCCAGGCCAGAGTGTTCCACCATCAAACCTCAGTCATGATCCCAGGCCACATGTTTCCACAATGAAACCTCAGTCATTTTCTCAGGCCAAAGGTTTCCAGAATCAAACCTCAGTCATATTCCCAGCACACATGGTTCCAGAATCAAACCTGAGTCATGTTCCCAGGCCACAGGTTTCAACAATCAAACATCACTCATGTTCCCAGGACACACGTGTCCAGAATCAAACCTCAGTCATGTACCCAGGGAACAGGCTTCCAGCAACAAACCTTTGTCATATTCCCAGGACACAGGGTTCCAGAATCAAACCTCAGTCTTGTTTCCAGGACAGAAGTTTCCAGAATCAACCCGATATCATGTTTCCTGGCCACAGTCTTCCAGTATCAAACCTCAGTCATGTTGCCAGGCCACAGGGTTCCACCATCAATCCTCACTCATGTTCCCAGGCCACAGGGTTCCAGAATCAAACCGTTCTCATGTTCCCAGGCCACAGGGTTCCAGAATCCACCGATGTCATGTTAAAGGCCACAGGGTTCCAGAATCAAGCCTCAGTCATTTTGCCAGGCCAGAGTGTTCCACCATCAAACCTCAGTCATGATCCCAGGCCACATGTTTCCACAATGAAACCTCAGTCATTTTCCCAGGCCAAAGGTTTCCAAAATCAAACCTCAGTCATGTTCCCAGGACACACGGTTCCAGAATCAAACCTGAGTCATGTTCGCGGGCCACAGGTTTCAACCATCAAACCTCAGTCATGTTCCCAGGACACAGGTGTCCAGAATCAAACCTCAGTCATGTTCCCAGGGCACAGGCTTCCAGAAACAAACCTCAGTCATGTTCCCAGGACACAAGTTTCCAGAATCAACCAGATATCATGCTTCCTGGCCACAGTCTTCCAGAATCAAACCTTAGTCATGTTGCCAAGCCACAGGTTTCCACCATCAAACCTCAGACATGTTCCCAGGCCACAGGGTTCTAGAATCCACCGATGTCATGTTCCCAGGCCACAGGGTTCGAGAATCAATCCTCAGTTATGTTTCCCGGCTACAGGGTTCTAGAATAAAGCCTCAGTCATGTTCCCAATCCACAGGGTTCCAGAACCAAGGCTCAGTCAGGTTCCCGGGGCACAGTATTCCACAATCTAAACAGATGTCACATGCCCAGTCCCCAGGGTTCCAGAATCCACCGGTATCATGTTCCCAGGCCACAGGGTTCCAGAATCAATCCTCAGTTATGTTCCCAGGCTACAGGGTTCCAGAATAAAACCTCAGTCATGTTCCCAGTCCACAGGGTTTCAGAACCAAGGCTCAGTCAGGTTCCCGGGGCACAGTATTCCACAATCTAAACAGATGTCATGTTCCCAGGCCACAGTTTTCCAGAATCACGCCTCAGTCATGTTCCCAGGCCACAGGGATCCAGAATCAAACGTCAGTCATGTTGCCAGGCCAAAGGTTTCTGCCATCAAACCTCAGTCACGTTCCCGGGCCACAGGGTTCCAGAATCAAGCCTCAGTCATTTTGCCAGGCCAGAGTGTTCCACCATCAAACCTCAGTCATGATCCCAGGCCACATGTTTCCACAATGAAACCTCAGTCATTTTCTCAGGCCAAAGGTTTCCAGAATCAAACCTCAGTCATATTCCCAGGACACATGGTTCCAGAATCAAACCTGAGTCATGTTCGCAGGCCACAGGTTTCAACAATCAAACATCACTCATGTTCCCAGGACACAGGTGTCCAGAATCAAACCTCAGTCATGTACCCAGGGAACAGGCTTCCAGCAACAAACCTTTGTCATATTCCCAGGACACAGGGTTCCAGAATCAAACCTCAGTCTTGTTCCCAGGACAGAAGTTTCCAGAATCAACCCGATATCATGTTTCCTGGCCACAGTCTTCCAGTATCAAACCTCAGTCATGTTGCCAGGCCACAGGGTTCCACCATCAATCCTCACTCATGTTCCCAGGCCACAGGGTTCCAGAATCAAACCGTTCTCATGTTCCCAGGCCACAGGGTTCCAGAATCCACCGATGTCATGTTAAAGGCCACAGGGTTCCAGAATCAAGCCTCAGTCATTTTGCCAGGCCAGAGTGTTCCACCATCAAATCTCAGTCATGATCCCAGGCCACATGTTTCCACAATGAAACCTCAGTCATTTTCCCAGGCCAAAGGTTTCCAAAATCAAACCTCAGTCATGTTCCCAGGACACACGGTTCCAGAATCAAACCTGAGTCATGTTCGCGGGCCACAGGTTTCAACCATCAAACCTCAGTCATGTTCCCAGGACACAGGTGTCCTGAATCAAACCTCAGTCATGTTCCCAGGGCACAGGCTTCCAGAAACAAACCTCAGTCATGTTCCCAGGACACAAGTTTCCAGAATCAACCAGATATCATGCTTCCTGGCCACAGTCTTCCAGAATCAAACCTTAGTCATGTTGCCAAGCCACAGGTTTCCACCATCAAACCTCAGACATGTTCCCAGGCCACAGGGTTCTAGAATCCACCGATGTCATGTTCCCAGGCCACAGGGTTCGAGAATCAATCCTCAGTTATGTTTCCAGGCTACAGGGTTCTAGAATATAACCTCAGTCATGTTCCCAATCCACAGGGTTCCAGAACCAAGGCTCAGTCAGGTTCCCGGGGCACAGTATTCCACAATCTAAACAGATGTCACATGCCCAGTCCCCAGGGTTCCAGAATCCACCAGTATCATGTTCCCAGGCCACAGGGTTCCAGAATCAATCCTCAGTTATGTTCCCAGGCTACAGGGTTCCAGAATAAAACCTCAGTCATGTTCCCAGTCCACAGGGTTTCAGAACCAAGGCTCAGTCAGGTTCCCGGGGCACAGTATTCCACAATCTAAACAGATGTCATGTTCCCAGGCCACAGTTTTCCAGAATCACGCCTCAGTCATGTTCCCAGGCCACAGGGATCCAGAATCAAACGTCAGTCATGTTGCCAGGCCACAGGTTTCTGCCATCAAACCTCAGTCACGTTCCCGGGGCACAGGGTTCCAGAATCAAGCCTCAGTCATTTTGCCAGGCCAGAGTGTTCCACCATCAATCCTCAGTCATGATCCCAGGCCACATGTTTCCACAATGAAACCTCAGTCATTTTCTCAGGCCAAAGGTTTCCAGAATCAAACCTCAGTCATATTCCCAGGACACATGGTTCCAGAATCAAACCTGAGTCATGTTCCCAGGCCACATGTTTCAACAATCAAACATCACTCATGTTCCCAGGACACAGGTGTCCAGAATCAAACCTCAGTCATGTACCCAGGGAACAGGCTTCCAGCAACAAACCTTTGTCATATTCCCAGGACACAGGGTTCCAGAATCAAACCTCAGTCTTGTTCCCAGGACAGAAGTTTCCAGAATCAACCCGATATCATGTTTCCTGGCCACAGTCTTCCAGTATCAAACCTCAGTCATGTTGCCAGGCCACAGGGTTCCACCATCAATCCTCACTCATGTTCCCAGGCCACAGGGTTCCAGAATCAAACCGTTCTCATGTTCCCAGGCCACAGGGTTCCAGAATCCACCGATGTCATGTTAAAGGCCACAGGGTTCCAGAATCAAGCCTCAGTCATTTTGCCAGGCCAGAGTGTTCCACCATCAAACCTCAGTCATGATCCCAGGCCACATGTTTCCACAATGAAACCTCAGTCATTTTCCCAGGCCAAAGGTTTCCAAAATCAAACCTCAGTCATGTTCCCAGGACACACGGTTCCAGAATCAAACCTGAGTCATGTTCGCGGGCCACAGGTTTCAACCATCAAACCTCAGTCATGTTCCCAGGACACAGGTGTCTAGAATCAAACCTCAGTCATGTTCCCAGGGCACAGGCTTCCAGAAACAAACCTCAGTCATGTTCCCAGGACACAAGTTTCCAGAATCAACCAGATATCATGCTTCCTGGCCACAGTCTTCCAGAATCAAACCTTAGTCATGTTGCCAAGCCACAGGTTTCCACCATCAAACCTCAGACATGTTCCCAGGCCACAGGGTTCTAGAATCCACCGATGTCATGTTCCCAGGCCACAGGGTTCGAGAATCAATCCTCAGTTATGTTTCCAGGCTACAGGGTTCTAGAATATAACCTCAGTCATGTTCCCAATCCACAGGGTTCCAGAACCAAGGCTCAGTCAGGTTCCCGGGGCACAGTATTCCAAAATCTAAACAGATGTCACATGCCCAGTCCCAAGGATTCCAGAATCCACCAGTATCATGTTCCCAGGCCACAGGGTTCCAGAATCAATCCTCAGTTATGTTCCCAGGCTACAGGGTTCCAGAATAAAACCTCAGTCATGTTCCCAGTCCACAGGGTTTCAGAACCAAGGCTCAGTCAGGTTGCCGGGGCACAGTATTCCACAATCTAAACAGATGTCATGTTCCCAGGCCACAGTTTTCCAGAATCACGCCTCAGTCATGTTCCCAGGCCACAGGGATCCAGAATCAAACGTCAGTCATGTTGCCAGGCCACAGGTTTCTGCCATCAAACCTCAGTCACGTTCCCGGGGCACAGGGTTCCAGAATCAAGCCTCAGTCATTTTGCCAGGCCAGAGTGTTCCACCATCAAACCTCAGTCATGATCCCAGGCCACATGTTTCCACAATGAAACCTCAGTCATTTTCTCAGGCCAAAGGTTTCCAGAATCAAACCTCAGTCATGTACCCAGGACACATGGTTCCAGAATCAAACCTGAGTCATGTTCGCAGGACAGAAGTTTCCAGAATCAACCCGATATCATGTTTCCTGGCCACAGTCTTCCAGTATCAAACCTCAGTCATGTTGCCAGGCCACAGGGTTCCACCATCAATCCTCACTCATGTTCCCAGGCCACAGGGTTCCAGAATCAAACCGTTCTCATGTTCCCAGGCCACAGGGTTCCAGAATCCACCGATGTCATGTTAAAGGCCACAGGGTTCCAGAATCAAACCGTTCTCATGTTCCCGGGCCACAGGGTTCCAGAATCAAGCCTCAGTCATTTTTCCAGGCCAGAGTGTCCCACCATCAAACCTCAGTCATGATCCCAGGCCACATGTTTCCACAATGAAACCTCAGTCATTTTCCCAGGCCAAAGGTTTCCAAAATCAAACCTCAGTCATGTTCCCAGGACACACGGTTCCAGAATCAAACCTGAGTCATGTTCGCGGGCCACAGGTTTCAACCATCAAACCTCAGTCATGTTCCCAGGACACAGGTGTCCAGAATCAAACCTCAGTCATGTTCCCAGGGCACAGGCTTCCAGAAACAAACCTCAGTCATGTTCCCAGGACACACGTTTCCAGAATCAACCAGATATCATGCTTCCTGGCCACAGTCTTCCAGAATCAAACCTTAGTCATGTTGCCAAGCCACAGGTTTCCACCATCAAACCTCACACATGTTCCCAGACCACAGGGTTCTAGAATCCACCGATGTCATGTTCCCAGGCCACAGGGTTCGAGAATCAATCCTCAGTTATGTTTCCAGGCTACAGGGTTCTAGAATAAAACCTCAGTCATGTTCCCAATCCACAGGGTTCCAGAACCAAGGCTCAGTCAGGTTCCCGGGGCACAGTATTCCACAATCTAAACAGATGTCACATGCCCAGTCCCCAGGGTTCCAGAATCCACCGGTATCATGTTCCCAGGCCACAGGGTTCCAGAATCAATCCTCAGTTATGTTCCCAGGCTACAGGGTTCCAGAATAAAACCTCAGTCATGTTCCCAGTCCACAGGGTTTCAGAACCAAGGCTCAGTCAGGGTCCCGGGGCACAGTATTCCACAATCTAAACAGATGTCATGTTCCCAGGCCACAGTTTTCCAGAATCACGCCTCAGTCATGTTCCCAGGCCACAGGGATCCAGAATCAAACGTCAGTCATGTTGCCAGGCCACAGGTTTCTGCCATCAAACCTCAGTCACGTTCCCGGGGCACAGGGTTCCAGAATCAAGCCTCAGTCATTTTGCCAGGCCAGAGTGTTCCACCATCAAACCTCAGTCATGATCCCAGGCCACATGTTTCCACAATGAAACCTCAGTCATTTTCTCAGGCCAAAGGTTTCCAGAATCAAACCTCAGTCATATTCCCAGGACACATGGTTCCAGAATCAAACCTGAGTCATGTTCGCAGGCCACAGGTTTCAACAATCAAACATCACTCATGTTCCCAGGACACAGGTGTCCAGAATCAAACCTCAGTCATGTACCCAGGGAACAGGCTTCCAGCAACAAACCTTTGTCATATTCCCAGGACACAGGGTTCCAGAATCAAACCTCAGTCTTGTTCCCAGGACAGAAGTTTCCAGAATCAACCCGATATCATGTTTCCTGGCCACAGTCTTCCAGTATCAAACCTCAGTCATGTTGCCAGGCCACAGGGTTCCACCATCAATCCTCACTCATGTTCCCAGGCCACAGGGTTCCAGAATCAAACCGTTCTCATGTTCCCAGGCCACAGGGTTCCAGAATCCACCGATGTCATGTTAAAGGCCACAGGGTTCCAGAATCAAACCGTTCTCCTGTTCCCGGGCCACAGGGTTCCAGAATCAAGCCTCAGTCATTTTGCCAGGCCAGAGTGTTCCACCATCAAACCTCAGTCATGATCCCAGGCCACATGTTTCCACAATGAAACCTCAGTCATTTTCCCAGGCCAAAGGTTTCCAAAATCAAACCTCAGTCATGTTCCCAGGACACATGGTTCCAGAATCAAACCTGAGTCATGTGCGCGGGCCACAGGTTTCAACCATCAAACCTCAGTCATGTTCCCAGGACACAGGTGTCCAGAATCAAACCTCAGTCATGTTCCCAGGGCACAGGCTTCCAGAAACAAACCTCCGTCATTTTCCCAGGACACAAGTTTCCAGAGTCAACCAGATATCATGCTTCCTGGCCACAGTCTTCTAGAATCAAACCTTAGTCATGTTGCCAAGCCACAGGTTTCCACCATCAAACCTCAGACATGTTCCCAGGCCACAGGGTTCTAGAATCCACCGATGTCATGTTCCCAGGCCACAGGGTTCGAGAATCAATCCTCAGTTATGTTTCCAGGCTACAGGGTTCTAGAATAAAACCTCAGTCATGTTTCCAATCCACAGGGTTCCAGAACCAAGGCTCAGTCAGGTTCCCGGGTCACAGTATTCCACAATCTAAACAGATGTCACATGCCCAGTCCCCAGGGTTCCAGAATCCACCGGTATCATGTTCCCAGGCCACAGGGTTCCAGAATCAATCCTCAGTTATGTTCCCAGGCTACAGGGTTCCAGAATAAAACCTCAGTCATGTTCCCAGTCCACAGGGTTTCAGAACCAAGGCTCAGTCAGGTTCCCGGGGCACAGTATTCCACAATCTAAACAGATGTCATGTTCCCAGGCCACAGTTTTCCAGAATCACGTCTCAGTCATGTTCCCAGGCCACAGGGATCCAGAATCAAACGTCAGTCATGTTGCCAGGCCACAGGTTTCTGCCATCAAACCTCAGTCACGTTCCCGGGCCACAGGGTTCCAGAATCAAGCCTCAGTCATTTTGCCAGGCCAGAGTGTTCCACCATCAAACCTCAGTCATGATCCCAGGCCACATGTTTCCACAATGAAACCTCAGTCATTTTCTCAGGCCAAATGTTTCCAGAATCAAACCTCAGTCATATTCCCAGGACACATGGTTCCAGAATCAAACCTGAGTCATGTTCCCAGGCCACATGTTTCCACAATCAAACATCACTCATGTTCCCAGGACACAGGTGTCCAGAATCAAACCTCAGTCATGTACCCATGGAACAGGCTTCCAGCAACAAACCTTTGTCATATTCCCAGGACACAGGGTTCCAGAATCAAACCTCAGTCTTGTTCCCAGGACAGAAGTTTCCAGAATCAACCCGATATCATGTTTCCTGGCCACAGTCTTCCAGTATCAAACCTCAGTCATGTTGCCAGGCCACAGGGTTCCACCATCAATCCTCACTCATGTTCCCAGGCCACAGGGTTCCAGAATCAAACCGTTCTCATGTTCCCAGGCCACAGGGTTCCAGAATCCACCGATGTCATGTTAAAGGCCACAGGGTTCCAGAATCAAGCCTCAGTCATTTTGCCAGGCCAGAGTGTTCCACCATCAAACCTCAGTCATGATCCCAGGCCACATGTTTCCACAATGAAACCTCAGTCATTTTCCCAGGCCAAAGGTTTCCAAAATCAAACCTCAGTCATGTTCCCAGGACACACGGTTCCAGAATCAAACCTGAGTCATGTTCGCGGGCCACAGGTTTCAACCATCAAACCTCAGTCATGTTCCCAGGACACAGGTGTCTAGAATCAAACCTCAGTCATGTTCCCAGGGCACAGGCTTCCAGAAACAAACCTCAGTCATGTTCCCAGGACACAAGTTTCCAGAATCAACCAGATATCATGCTTCCTGGCCACAGTCTTCCAGAATCAAACCTTAGTCATGTTGCCAAGCCACAGGTTTCCACCATCAAACCTCAGACATGTTCCCAGGCCACAGGGTTCTAGAATCCACCGATGTCATGTTCCCAGGCCACAGGGTTCGAGAATCAATCCTCAGTTATGTTTCCAGGCTACAGGGTTCTAGAATATAACCTCAGTCATGTTCCCAATCCACAGGGTTCCAGAACCAAGGCTCAGTCAGGTTCCCGGGGCACAGTATTCCAAAATCTAAACAGATGTCACATGCCCAGTCCCAAGGATTCCAGAATCCACCAGTATCATGTTCCCAGGCCACAGGGTTCCAGAATCAATCCTCAGTTATGTTCCCAGGCTACAGGGTTCCAGAATAAAACCTCAGTCATGTTCCCAGTCCACAGGGTTTCAGAACCAAGGCTCAGTCAGGTTGCCGGGGCACAGTATTCCACAATCTAAACAGATGTCATGTTCCCAGGCCACAGTTTTCCAGAATCACGCCTCAGTCATGTTCCCAGGCCACAGGGATCCAGAATCAAACGTCAGTCATGTTGCCAGGCCACAGGTTTCTGCCATCAAACCTCAGTCACGTTCCCGGGGCACAGGGTTCCAGAATCAAGCCTCAGTCATTTTGCCAGGCCAGAGTGTTCCACCATCAAACCTCAGTCATGATCCCAGGCCACATGTTTCCACAATGAAACCTCAGTCATTTTCTCAGGCCAAAGGTTTCCAGAATCAAACCTCAGTCATGTACCCAGGACACATGGTTCCAGAATCAAACCTGAGTCATGTTCGCAGGACAGAAGTTTCCAGAATCAACCCGATATCATGTTTCCTGGCCACAGTCTTCCAGTATCAAACCTCAGTCATGTTGCCAGGCCACAGGGTTCCACCATCAATCCTCACTCATGTTCCCAGGCCACAGGGTTCCAGAATCAAACCGTTCTCATGTTCCCAGGCCACAGGGTTCCAGAATCCACCGATGTCATGTTAAAGGCCACAGGGTTCCAGAATCAAACCGTTCTCATGTTCCCGGGCCACAGGGTTCCAGAATCAAGCCTCAGTCATTTTTCCAGGCCAGAGTGTCCCACCATCAAACCTCAGTCATGATCCCAGGCCACATGTTTCCACAATGAAACCTCAGTCATTTTCCCAGGCCAAAGGTTTCCAAAATCAAACCTCAGTCATGTTCCCAGGACACACGGTTCCAGAATCAAACCTGAGTCATGTTCGCGGGCCACAGGTTTCAACCATCAAACCTCAGTCATGTTCCCAGGACACAGGTGTCCAGAATCAAACCTCAGTCATGTTCCCAGGGCACAGGCTTCCAGAAACAAACCTCAGTCATGTTCCCAGGACACACGTTTCCAGAATCAACCAGATATCATGCTTCCTGGCCACAGTCTTCCAGAATCAAACCTTAGTCATGTTGCCAAGCCACAGGTTTCCACCATCAAACCTCAGACATGTTCCCAGGCCACAGGGTTCTAGAATCCACCGATGTCATGTTCCCAGGCCACAGGGTTCGAGAATCAATCCTCAGTTATGTTTCCAGGCTACAGGGTTCTAGAATAAAACCTCAGTCATGTTCCCAATCCACAGGGTTCCAGAACCAAGGCTCAGTCAGGTTCCCGGGGCACAGTATTCCACAATCTAAACAGATGTCACATGCCCAGTCCCCAGGGTTCCAGAATCCACCGGTATCATGTTCCCAGGCCACAGGGTTCCAGAATCAATCCTCAGTTATGTTCCCAGGCTACAGGGTTCCAGAATAAAACCTCAGTCATGTTCCCAGTCCACAGGGTTTCAGAACCAAGGCTCAGTCAGGTTCCCGGGGCACAGTATTCCACAATCTAAACAGATGTCATGTTCCCAGGCCACAGTTTTCCAGAATCACGCCTCAGTCATGTTCCCAGGCCACAGGGATCCAGAATCAAACGTCAGTCATGTTGCCAGGCCACAGGTTTCTGCCATCAAACCTCAGTCACGTTCCCGGGGCACAGGGTTCCAGAATCAAGCCTCAGTCATTTTGCCAGGCCAGAGTGTTCCACCATCAAACCTCAGTCATGATCCCAGGCCACATGTTTCCACAATGAAACCTCAGTCATTTTCTCAGGCCAAAGGTTTCCAGAATCAAACCTCAGTCATATTCCCAGGACACATGGTTCCAGAATCAAACCTGAGTCATGTTCGCAGGCCACAGGTTTCAACAATCAAACATCACTCATGTTCCCAGGACACAGGTGTCCAGAATCAAACCTCAGTCATGTACCCAGGGAACAGGCTTCCAGCAACAAACCTTTGTCATATTCCCAGGACACAGGGTTCCAGAATCAAACCTCAGTCTTGTTCCCAGGACAGAAGTTTCCAGAATCAACCCGATATCATGTTTCCTGGCCACAGTCTTCCAGTATCAAACCTCAGTCATGTTGCCAGGCCACAGGGTTCCACCATCAATCCTCACTCATGTTCCCAGGCCACAGGGTTCCAGAATCAAACCGTTCTCATGTTCCCAGGCCACAGGGTTCCAGAATCCACCGATGTCATGTTAAAGGCCACAGGGTTCCAGAATCAAACCGTTCTCCTGTTCCCGGGCCACAGGGTTCCAGAATCAAGCCTCAGTCATTTTGCCAGGCCAGAGTGTTCCACCATCAAACCTCAGTCATGATCCCAGGCCACATGTTTCCACAATGAAACCTCAGTCATTTTCCCAGGCCAAAGGTTTCCAAAATCAAACCTCAGTCATGTTCCCAGGACACATGGTTCCAGAATCAAACCTGAGTCATGTGCGCGGGCCACAGGTTTCAACCATCAAACCTCAGTCATGTTCCCAGGACACAGGTGTCCAGAATCAAACCTCAGTCATGTTCCCAGGGCACAGGCTTCCAGAAACAAACCTCCGTCATGTTCCCAGGACACAAGTTTCCAGAATCAACCAGATATCATGCTTCCTGGCCACAGTCTTCTAGAATCAAACCTTAGTCATGTTGCCAAGCCACAGGTTTCCACCATCAAACCTCAGACATGTTCCCAGGCCACAGGGTTCTAGAATCCACCGATGTCATGTTCCCAGGCCACAGGGTTCGAGAATCAATCCTCAGTTATGTTTCCAGGCTACAGGGTTCTAGAATAAAACCTCAGTCATGTTTCCAATCCACAGGGTTCCAGAACCAAGGCTCAGTCAGGTTCCCGGGTCACAGTATTCCACAATCTAAACAGATGTCACATGCCCAGTCCCCAGGGTTCCAGAATCCACCGGTATCATGTTCCCAGGCCACAGGGTTCCAGAATCAATCCTCAGTTATGTTCCCAGGCTACAGGGTTCCAGAATAAAACCTCAGTCATGTTCCCAGTCCACAGGGTTTCAGAACCAAGGCTCAGTCAGGTTCCCGGGGCACAGTATTCCACAATCTAAACAGATGTCATGTTCCCAGGCCACAGTTTTCCAGAATCACGTCTCAGTCATGTTCCCAGGCCACAGGGATCCAGAATCAAACGTCAGTCATGTTGCCAGGCCACAGGTTTCTGCCATCAAACCTCAGTCACGTTCCCGGGCCACAGGGTTCCAGAATCAAGCCTCAGTCATTTTGCCAGGCCAGAGTGTTCCACCATCAAACCTCAGTCATGATCCCAGGCCACATGTTTCCACAATGAAACCTCAGTCATTTTCTCAGGCCAAATGTTTCCAGAATCAAACCTCAGTCATATTCCCAGGACACATGGTTCCAGAATCAAACCTGAGTCATGTTCCCAGGCCACATGTTTCAACAATCAAACATCACTCATGTTCCCAGGACACAGGTGTCCAGAATCAAACCTCAGTCATGTACCCAGGGAACAGGCTTCCAGCAACAAACCTTTGTCATATTCCCAGGACACAGGGTTCCAGAATCAAACCTCAGTCTTGTTCCCAGGACAGAAGTTTCCAGAATCAACCCGATATCATGTTTCCTGGCCACAGTCTTCCAGTATCAAACCTCAGTCATGTTGCCAGGCCACAGGGTTCCACCATCAATCCTCACTCATGTTCCCAGGCCACAGGGTTCCAGAATCAAACCGTTCTCATGTTCCCAGGCCACAGGGTTCCAGAATCCACCGATGTCATGTTAAAGGCCACAGGGTTCCAGAATCAAGCCTCAGTCATTTTGCCAGGCCAGAGTGTTCCACCATCAAACCTCAGTCATGATCCCAGGCCACATGTTTCCACAATGAAACCTCAGTCATTTTCCCAGGCCAAAGGTTTCCAAAATCAAACCTCAGTCATGTTCCCAGGACACACGGTTCCAGAATCAAACCTGAGTCATGTTCGCGGGCCACAGGTTTCAACCATCAAACCTCAGTCATGTTCCCAGGACACAGGTGTCTAGAATCAAACCTCAGTCATGTTCCCAGGGCACAGGCTTCCAGAAACAAACCTCAGTCATGTTCCCAGGACACAAGTTTCCAGAATCAACCAGATATCATGCTTCCTGGCCACAGTCTTCCAGAATCAAACCTTAGTCATGTTGCCAAGCCACAGGTTTCCACCATCAAACCTCAGACATGTTCCCAGGCCACAGGGTTCTAGAATCCACCGATGTCATGTTCCCAGGCCACAGGGTTCGAGAATCAATCCTCAGTTATGTTTCCAGGCTACAGGGTTCTAGAATATAACCTCAGTCATGTTCCCAATCCACAGGGTTCCAGAACCAAGGCTCAGTCAGGTTCCCGGGGCACAGTATTCCACAATCTAAACAGATGTCATGTTCCCAGGCCACAGTTTTCCAGAATCACGCCTCAGTCATGTTCCCAGGCCACAGGGATCCAGTATCAAACGTCAGTCATGTTGCCAGGCCACAGGTTTCTGCCATCAAACCTCAGTCACGTTCCCGGGGCACAGGGTTCCAGAATCAAGCCTCAGTCATTTTGCCAGGGCAGAGTGTTCCACCATCAAACCTCAGTCATGATCCCAGGCCACATGTTTCCACAATGAAACCTCAGTCATTTTCTCAGGCCAAAGGTTTCCAGAATCAAACCTCAGTCATATTCCCAGGACACATGGTTCCAGAATCAAACCTGAGTCATGTTCGCAGGACAGAAGTTTCCAGAATCAACCCGATATCATGTTTCCTGGCCACAGTCTTCCAGTATCAAACCTCAGTCATGTTGCCAGGCCACAGGGTTCCACCATCCATCCTCACTCATGTTCCCAGGCCACAGGGTTCGAGAATCAAACCGTTCTCATGTTCCCAGGCCACAGGGTTCCAGAATCCACCGATGTCATGTTAAAGGCCACAGGGTTCCAGAATCAAGCCTCAGTCATTTTGCCAGGCCAGAGTGTTCCACCATCAAACCTCAGTCATGATCCCAGGCCACATGTTTCCACAATGAAACCTCAGTCATTTTCCCAGGCCAAAGGTTTCCAAAATCAAACCTCAGTCATGTTCCCAGGACACATGGTTCCAGAATCAAACCTGAGTCATGTTCGCGGGCCACAGGTTTCAACCATCAAACCTCAGTCATGTTCCCAGGACACAGGTGTCCAGAATCAAACCTCAGTCATGTTCCCAGGGCACAGGCTTCCAGAAACAAACCTCAGTCATGTTCCCAGGACACAAGTTTCCAGAATCAACCAGATATCATGCTTCCTGGCCACAGTCTTCTAGAATCAAACCTTAGTCATGTTGCCAAGCCACAGGTTTCCACCATCAAACCTCAGACATGTTCCCAGGCCACAGGGTTCTAGAATCCACCGATGTCATGTTCCCAGGCCACAGGGTTCGAGAATCAATCCTCAGTTATGTTTCCAGGCTACAGGGTTCTAGAATAAAACCTCAGTCATGTTCCCAATCCACAGGGTTCCAGAACCAAGGCTCAGTCAGGTTCCCGGGGCACAGTATTCCACAATCTAAACAGATGTCACATGCCCAGTCCCCAGGGTTCCAGAATCCACCGGTATCATGTTCCCAGGCCACAGGGTTCCAGAATCAATCCTCAGTTATGTTCCCAGGCTACAGGGTTCCAGAATAAAACCTCAGTCATGTTCCCAGTCCACAGGGTTTCAGAACCAATGCTCAGTCAGGTTCCCGGGGCACAGCATTCCACAATATAAACAGATGTCATGTTCCCAGGCCACAGTTTTCCAGAATCACGCCTCAGTCATGTTCCCAGGCCACAGGGATCCAGAATCAAACGTCAGTCATGTTGCCAGGCCACAGGTTTCTGCCATCAAACCTCAGTCACGTTCCCAGGCCACAGGGTTCCAGAATCAAGCCTCAGTCATTTTGCCAGGCCAGAGTGTTCCACCATCAAACCTCAGTCATGATCCCAGGCCACATGTTTCCACAATGAAACCTCAGTCATTTTCTCAGGCCAAAGGTTTCCAGAATCAAACCTCAGTCATATTCCCAGCACACATGGTTCCAGAATCAAACCTGAGTCATGTTCCCAGGCCACAGGTTTCAACAATCAAACATCACTCATGTTCCCAGGACACACGTGTCCAGAATCAAACCTCAGTCATGTACCCAGGGAACAGGCTTCCAGCAACAAACCTTTGTCATATTCCCAGGACACAGGGTTCCAGAATCAAACCTCAGTCTTGTTTCCAGGACAGAAGTTTCCAGAATCAACCCGATATCATGTTTCCTGGCCACAGTCTTCCAGTATCAAACCTCAGTCATGTTGCCAGGCCACAGGGTTCCACCATCAATCCTCACTCATGTTCCCAGGCCACAGGGTTCCAGAATCAAACCGTTCTCATGTTCCCAGGCCACAGGGTTCCAGAATCCACCGATGTCATGTTAAAGGCCACAGGGTTCCAGAATCAAGCCTCAGTCATTTTTCCAGGCCAGAGTGTTCCACCATCAAACCTCAGTCATGATCCCAGGCCACATGTTTCCACAATGAAACCTCAGTCATTTTCCCAGGCCAAAGGTTTCCAAAATCAAACCTCAGTCATGTTCCCAGGACACACGGTTCCAGAATCAAACCTGAGTCATGTGCGCGGGCCACAGGTTTCAACCATCAAACCTCAGTCATGTTCCCAGGACACAGGTGTCCAGAATCAAACCTCAGTCATGTTCCCAGGGCACAGGCTTCCAGAAACAAACCTCAGTCATGTTCCCAGGACACAAGTTTCCAGAATCAACCAGATATCATGCTTCCTGGCCACAGTCTTCCAGAATCAAACCTTAGTCATGTTGCCAAGCCACAGGTTTCCACCATCAAACCTCAGACATGTTCCCAGGCCACAGGGTTCTAGAATCCACCGATGTCATGTTCCCAGGCCACAGGGTTCGAGAATCAATCCTCAGTTATGTTTCCCGGCTACAGGGTTCTAGAATAAAGCCTCAGTCACGTTCCCAATCCACAGGGTTCCAGAACCAAGGCTCAGTCAGGTTCCCGGGGCACAGTATTCCACAATCTAAACAGATGTCACATGCCCAGTCCCCAGGGTTCCAGAATCCACCGGTATCATGTTCCCAGGCCACAGGGTTCCAGAATCAATCCTCAGTTATGTTCCCAGGCTACAGGGTTCCAGAATAAAACCTCAGTCATGTTCCCAGTCCACAGGGTTTCAGAACCAAGGCTCAGTCAGGTTCCCGGGGCACAGTATTCCACAATCTAAACAGATGTCATGTTCCCAGGCCACAGTTTTCCAGAATCACGCCTCAGTCATGTTCCCAGGCCACAGGGATCCAGAATCAAACGTCAGTCATGTTGCCAGGCCAAAGGTTTCTGCCATCAAACCTCAGTCACGTTCCCGGGCCACAGGGTTCCAGAATCAAGCCTCAGTCATTTTGCCAGGCCAGAGTGTTCCACCATCAAACCTCAGTCATGATCCCAGGCCACATGTTTCCACAATGAAACCTCAGTCATTTTCTCAGGCCAAAGGTTTCCAGAATCAAACCTCAGTCATATTCCCAGGACACATGGTTCCAGAATCAAACCTGAGTCATGTTCGCAGGCCACAGGTTTCAACAATCAAACATCACTCATGTTCCCAGGACACAGGTGTCCAGAATCAAACCTCAGTCATGTACCCAGGGAACAGGCTTCCAGCAACAAACCTTTGTCATATTCCCAGGACACAGGGTTCCAGAATCAAACCTCAGTCTTGTTCCCAGGACAGAAGTTTCCAGAATCAACCCGATATCATGTTTCCTGGCCTCAGTCTTCCAGTATCAAACCTCAGTCATGTTGCCAGGCCACAGGGTTCCACCATCAATCCTCACTCATGTTCCCAGGCCACAGGGTTCCAGAATCAAACCGTTCTCATGTTCCCAGGCCACAGGGTTCCAGAATCCACCGATGTCATGTTAAAGGCCACAGGGTTCCAGAATCAAGCCTCAGTCATTTTGCCAGGCCAGAGTGTTCCACCATCAAATCTCAGTCATGATCCCAGGCCACATGTTTCCACAATGAAACCTCAGTCATTTTCCCAGGCCAAAGGTTTCCAAAATCAAACCTCAGTCATGTTCCCAGGACACACGGTTCCAGAATCAAACCTGAGTCATGTTCGCGGGCCACAGGTTTCAACCATCAAACCTCAGTCATGTTCCCAGGACACAGGTGTCCAGAATCAAACCTCAGTCATGTTCCCAGGACACAGGCTTCCAGAAACAAACCTCAGTCATGTTCCCAGGACACAAGTTTCCAGAATCAACCAGATATCATGCTTCCTGGCCACAGTCTTCCAGAATCAAACCTTAGTCATGTTGCCAAGCCACAGGTTTCCACCATCAAACCTCAGACATGTTCCCAGGCCACAGGGTTCTAGAATCCACCGATGTCATGTTCCCAGGCCACAGGGTTCGAGAATCAATCCTCAGTTATGTTTCCAGGCTACAGGGTTCTAGAATATAACCTCAGTCATGTTCCCAATCCACAGGGTTCCAGAACCAAGGCTCAGTCAGGTTCCCGTGGCACAGTATTCCACAATCTAAACAGATGTCACATGCCCAGTCCCCAGGGTTCCAGAATCCACCAGTATCATGTTCCCAGGCCACAGGGTTCCAGAATCAATCCTCAGTTATGTTCCCAGGCTACAGGGTTCCAGAATAAAACCTCAGTCATGTTCCCAGTCCACAGGGTTTCAGAACCAAGGCTCAGTCAGGTTCCCGGGGCACAGTATTCCACAATCTAAACAGATGTCATGTTCCCAGGCCACAGTTTTCCAGAATCACGCCTCAGTCATGTTCCCAGGCCACAGGGATCCAGAATCAAACGTCAGTCATGTTGTCAGGCCACAGGTTTCTGCCATCAAACCTCAGTCACGTTCCCGGGGCACAGTGTTCCAGAATCAAGCCTCAGTCATTTTGCCAGGCCAGAGTGTTCCACCATCAATCCTCAGTCATGATCCCAGGCCACATGTTTCCACAATGAAACCTCAGTCATTTTCTCAGGCCAAAGGTTTCCAGAATCAAACCTCAGTCATATTCCCAGGACACATGGTTCCAGAATCAAACCTGAGTCATGTTCGCAGGACAGAAGTTTCCAGAATCAACCCGATATCATGTTTCCTGGCCACAGTCTTCCAGTATCAAACCTCAGTCATGTTGCCAGGCCACAGGGTTCCACCATCAATCCTCACTCATGTTCCCAGGCCACAGGGTTCCAGAATCAAACCGTTCCCATGTTCCCAGGCCACAGGGTTCCAGAATCCACCGATGTCATGTTAAAGGCCACAGGGTTCCAGAATCAAACCGTTCTCATGTTCCCGGACCACAGGGTTCCAGAATCAAGCCTCAGTCATTTTTCCAGGCCAGAGTGTTCCACCATCAAACCTCAGTCATGATCCCAGGCCACATGTTTCCACAATGAAACCTCAGTCATTTTCCCAGGCCAAAGGTTTCCAAAATCAAACCTCAGTCATGTTCCCAGGACACACGGTTCCAGAATCAAACCTGAGTCATGTGCGCGGGCCACAGGTTTCAACCATCAAACCTCAGTCATGTTCCCAGGACACAGGTGTCCAGAATCAAACCTCAGTCATGTTCCCAGGGCACAGGCTTCCAGAAACAAACCTCAGTCATGTTCCCAGGACACAAGTTTCCAGAATCAACCAGATATCATGCTTCCTGGCCACAGTCTTCCAGAATCAATCCTTAGTCATGTTGCCAAGCCACAGGTTTCCACCATCAAACCTCAGACATGTTCCCAGGCCACAGGGTTCTAGAATCCACCGATGTCATGTTCCCAGGCCACAGGGTTCGAGAATCAATCCTCAGTTATGTTTCCAAGCTACAGGGTTCTAGAATAAAACCTCAGTCATGTTCCCAATCCACAGGGTTCCAGAACCAAGGCTCAGTCAGGTTCCCGGGGCACAGTATTCCACAATCTAAACAGATGTCACATGCCCAGTCCCCAGGGTTCCAGAATCCACCGGTATCATGTTCCCAGGCCACAGGGTTCCAGAATCAATCCTCAGTTATGTTCCCAGGCTACAGGGTTCCAGAATAAATCCTCAGTCATGTTCCCAGTCCACAGGGTTTCAGAACCAAGGCTCAGTCAGGTTCCCGGGGCACAGTATTCCACAATCTAAACAGATGTCATGTTCCCAGGCCACAGTTTTCCAGAATCACGCCTCAGTCATGTTCCCAGGCCACAGGGATCCAGAATCAAACGTCAGTCATGTTTCCAGGCCACAGGTTTCTGCCGTCAAACCTCAGTCACGTTCCCGGGCCACAGGGTTCCAGAATCAAGCCTCAGTCATTTTGCCAGGCCAGAGTGTTCCACCATCAAACCTCAGTCATGATCCCAGGCCACATGTTTCCACAATGAAACCTCAGTCATTTTCTCAGGCCAAAGGTTTCCAGAATCAAACCTCAGTCATATTCCCAGGACACATGGTTCCAGAATCAAACCTGAGTCATGTTCGCAGGCCACAGGTTTCAACAATCAAACATCACTCATGTTCCCAGGACACAGGTGTCCAGAATCAAACCTCAGTCATGTACCCAGGGAACAGGCTTCCAGCAACAAACCTTTGTCATATTCCCAGGACACAGGGTTCCAGAATCAAACCTCAGTCTTGTTCCCAGGACAGAAGTTTCCAGAATCAACCCGATATCATGTTTCCTGGCCACAGTCTTCCAGTATCAAACCTCAGTCATGATGCCAGGCCACAGGGTTCCACCATCAATCCTCACTCATGTTCCCAGGCCACAGGGTTCCAGAATCAAACCGTTCTCATGTTCCCAGGCCACAGGGTTCCAGAATCCACCGATGTCATGTTAAAGGCCACAGGGTTCCAGAATCAAACCGTTCTCATGTTCCCGGGCCACAGGGTTCCAGAATCAAGCCTCAGTCATTTTGCCAGGCCAGAGTGTTCCACCATCAAACCTCAGTCATGATCCCAGGCCACATGTTTCCACAATGAAACCTCAGTCATTTTCCCAGGCCAAAGGTTTCCAAAATCAAACCTCAGTCATGTTCCCAGGACACACGGTTCCAGAATCAAACCTGAGTCATGTTCGCGGGCCACAGGTTTCAACCATCAAACCTCAGTCATGTTCCCAGGACACAGGTGTCCAGAATCAAACCTCAGTCATGTTCCCAGGGCACAGGCTTCCAGAAACAAACCTCAGTCATGTTCCCAGGACACAAGTTTCCAGAATCAACCAGATATCATGCTTCCTGGCCACAGTCTTCCAGAATCAAACCTTAGTCATGTTGCCAAGCCACAGGTTTCCACCATCAAACCTCAGACATGTTCCCAGGCCACAGGGTTCTAGAATCCACCGATGTCATGTTCCCAGGCCACAGGGTTCGAGAATCAATCCTCAGTTATGTTTCCAGGCTACAGGGTTCTAGAATATAACCTCAGTCATGTTCCCAATCCACAGGGTTCCAGAACCAAGGCTCAGTCAGGTTCCCGGGGCACAGTATTCCACAATCTAAACAGATGTCACATGCCCAGTCCCCAGGGTTCCAGAATCCACCGGTATCATGTTCCCAGGCCACAGGGTTCCAGAATCAATCCTCAGTTATGTTCCCAGGCTACAGGGTTCCAGAATAAAACCTCAGTCATGTTCCCAGTCCACAGGGTTTCAGAACCAAGGCTCAGTCAGGTTCCCGGGGCACAGTATTCCACAATCTAAACAGATGTCATGTTCCCAGGCCACAGTTTTCCAGAATCACGCCTCAGTCATGTTCCCAGGCCACAGGGATCCAGAATCAAACGTCAGTCATGTTGTCAGGCCACAGGTTTCTGCCATCAAACCTCAGTCACGTTCCCGGGGCACAGGGTTCCAGAATCAAGCCTCAGTCATTTTGCCAGGCCAGAGTGTTCCACCATCAATCCTCAGTCATGATCCCAGGCCACATGTTTCCCCAATGAAACCTCAGTCATTTTCTCAGGCCAAAGGTTTCCAGAATCAAACCTCAGTCATATTCCCAGGACACATGGTTCCAGAATCAAACCTGAGTCATGTTCGCAGGACAGAAGTTTCCAGAATCAACCCGATATCATGTTTCCTGGCCACAGTCTTCCAGTATCAAACCTCAGTCATGTTGCCAGGCCACAGGGTTCCACCATCAATCCTCACTCATGTTCCCAGGCCACAGGGTTCCAGAATCAAACCGTTCTCATGTTCCCAGGCCACAGGGTTCCAGAATCCACCGATGTCATGTTAAAGGCCACAGGGTTCCAGAATCAAACCGTTCTCATGTTCCCGGGCCACAGGGTTCCAGAATCAAGCCTCAGTCATTTTTCCAGGCCAGAGTGTTCCACCATCAAACCTCAGTCATGATCCCAGGCCACATGTTTCCACAATGAAACCTCAGTCATTTTCCCAGGCCAAAGGTTTCCAAAATCAAACCTCAGTCATGTTCCCAGGACACACGGTTCCAGAATCAAACCTGAGTCATGTGCGCGGGCCACAGGTTTCAACCATCAAACCTCAGTCATGTTCCCAGGACACAGGTGTCCAGAATCAAACCTCAGTCATGTTCCCAGGGCACAGGCTTCCAGAAACAAACCTCAGTCATGTTCCCAGGACACAAGTTTCCAGAATCAACCAGATATCATGCTTCCTGGCCACAGTCTTCCAGAATCAATCCTTAGTCATGTTGCCAAGCCACAGGTTTCCACCATCAAACCTCAGACATGTTCCCAGGCCACAGGGTTCTAGAATCCACCGATGTCATGTTCCCAGGCCACAGGGTTCGAGAATCAATCCTCAGTTATGTTTCCAAGCTACAGGGTTCTAGAATAAAACCTCAGTCATGTTCCCAATCCACAGGGTTCCAGAACCAAGGCTCAGTCAGGTTCCCGGGGCACAGTATTCCACAATCTAAACAGATGTCACATGCCCAGTCCCCAGGGTTCCAGAATCCACCGGTATCATGTTCCCAGGCCACAGGGTTCCAGAATCAATCCTCAGTTATGTTCCCAGGCTACAGGGTTCCAGAATAAATCCTCAGTCATGTTCCCAGTCCACAGGGTTTCAGAACCAAGGCTCAGTCAGGTTCCCGGGGCACAGTATTCCACAATCTAAACAGATGTCATGTTCCCAGGCCACAGTTTTCCAGAATCACGCCTCAGTCATGTTCCCAGGCCACAGGGATCCAGAATCAAACGTCAGTCATGTTTCCAGGCCACAGGTTTCTGCCGTCAAACCTCAGTCACGTTCCCGGGCCACAGGGTTCCAGAATCAAGCCTCAGTCATTTTGCCAGGCCAGAGTGTTCCACCATCAAACCTCAGTCATGATCCCAGGCCACATGTTTCCACAATGAAACCTCAGTCATTTTCTCAGGCCAAAGGTTTCCAGAATCAAACCTCAGTCATATTCCCAGGACACATGGTTCCAGAATCAAACCTGAGTCATGTTCGCAGGCCACAGGTTTCAACAATCAAACATCACTCATGTTCCCAGGACACAGGTGTCCAGAATCAAACCTCAGTCATGTACCCAGGGAACAGGCTTCCAGCAACAAACCTTTGTCATATTCCCAGGACACAGGGTTCCAGAATCAAACCTCAGTCTTGTTCCCAGGACAGAAGTTTCCAGAATCAACCCGATATCATGTTTCCTGGCCACAGTCTTCCAGTATCAAACCTCAGTCATGTTCCCAGGCCACAGGGTTCCAGAATCAAACCGTTCTCATGTTCCCAGGCCACAGGGTTCCAGAATCCACCGATGTCATGTTAAAGGCCACAGGGTTCCAGAATCAAACCGTTCTCATGTTCCCGGGCCAGAGGGTTCCAGAATCAAGCCTCAGTCATTTTGCCAGGCCAGAGTGTTCCACCATCAAACCTCAGTCATGATCCCAGGCCACATGTTTCCACAATGAAACCTCAGTCATTTTCCCAGGCCAAAGGTTTCCAAAATCAAACCTCAGTCATGTTCCCAGGACACACGGTTCCAGAATCAAACCTGAGTCATGTTCGCGGGCCACAGGTTTCAACCATCAAACCTCAGTCATGTTCCCAGGACACAGGTGTCCAGAATCAAACCTCAGTCATGTTCCCAGGGCACAGGCTTCCAGAAACAAACCTCAGTCATGTTCCCAGGACACAAGTTTCCAGAATCAACCAGATATCATGCTTCCTGGCCACAGTCTTCCAGAATCAAACCTTAGTCATGTTGCCAAGCCACAGGTTTCCACCATCAAACCTCAGACATGTTCCCAGGCCACAGGGTTCTAGAATCCACCGATGTCATGTTCCCAGGCCACAGGGTTCGAGAATCAATCCTCAGTTATGTTTCCAGGCTACAGGGTTCTAGAATATAACCTCAGTCATGTTCCCAATCCACAGGGTTCCAGAACCAAGGCTCAGTCAGGTTCCCGGGGCACAGTATTCCACAATCTAAACAGATGTCACATGCCCAGTCCCCAGGGTTCCAGAATCCACCGGTATCATGTTCCCAGGCCACAGGGTTCCAGAATCAATCCTCAGTTATGTTCCCAGGCTACAGGGTTCCAGAATAAAACCTCAGTCATGTTCCCAGTCCACAGGGTTTCAGAACCAAGGCTCAGTCAGGTTCCCGGGGCACAGTATTCCACAATCTAAACAGATGTCATGTTCCCAGGCCACAGTTTTCCAGAATCACGCCTCAGTCATGTTCCCAGGCCACAGGGATCCAGTATCAAACGTCAGTCATGTTGCCAGGCCACAGGTTTCTGCCATCAAACCTCAGTCACGTTCCCGGGGCACAGGGTTCCAGAATCAAGCCTCAGTCATTTTGCCAGGCCAGAGTGTTCCACCATCAAACCTCAGTCATGATCCCAGGCCACATGTTTCCACAATGAAACCTCAGTCATTTTCTCAGGCCAAAGGTTTCCAGAATCAAACCTCAGTCATATTCCCAGGACACATGGTTCCAGAATCAAACCTGAGTCATGTTCGCAGGACAGAAGTTTCCAGAATCAACCCGAAAGCATGTTTCCTGGCCACAGTCTTCCAGTATCAAACCTCAGTCATGTTGCCAGGCCACAGGGTTCCACCATCAATCCTCACTCATGTTCCCAGGCCACAGGGTTCCAGAATCAAACCGTTCTCATGTTCCCAGGCCACAGGGTTCCAGAATCCACCGATGTCATGTTAAAGGCCACAGGGTTCCAGAATCAAGCCTCAGTCATTTTGCCAGGCCAGAGTGTTCCACCATCAAACCTCAGTCATGATCCCAGGCCACATGTTTCCACAATGAAACCTCAGTCATTTTCCCAGGCCAAAGGTTTCCAAAATCAAACCTCAGTCATGTTCCCAGGACACATGGTTCCAGAATCAAACCTGAGTCATGTTCGCGGGCCACAGGTTTCAACCATCAAACCTCAGTCATGTTCCCAGGACACAGGTGTCCAGAATCAAACCTCAGTCATGTTCCCAGGGCACAGGCTTCCAGAAACAAACCTCAGTCATGTTCCCAGGACACAAGTTTCCAGAATCAACCAGATATCATGTTTCCTGGCCACAGTCTTCCAGAATCAAACCTTAGTCATGTTGCCAAGCCACAGGTTTCCACCATCAAACCTCAGACATGTTCCCAGGCCACAGGGATCTAGAATCCACTGATGTCATGTTCCCAGGCCACAGGGTTCGAGAATCAATCCTCAGTTATGTTTCCCGGCTACAGGGTTCTAGAATAAAACCTCAGTCATGTTCCCAATCCACAGGGTTCCAGAACCAAGGCTCAGTCAGGTTCCCGGGGCACAGTATTCCACAATCTAAACAGATGTCACATGCCCAGTCCCCAGGGTTCCAGAATCCACCGGTATCATGTTCCCAGGCCACAGGGTTCCAGAATCAATCCTCAGTTATGTTCCCAGGCTACAGGGTTCCAGAATAAAACCTCAGTCATGTTCCCAGTCCACAGGGTTTCAGAACCAAGGCTCAGTCAGGGTCCCGGGGCACAGTATTCCACAATCTAAACAGATGTCATGTTCCCAGGCCACAGTTTTCCAGAATCACGCCTCAGTCATGTTCCCAGGCCACAGGGATCCAGAATCAAACGTCAGTCATGTTGCCAGGCCACAGGTTTCTGCCATCAAACCTCAGTCACGTTCCCGGGGCACAGGGTTCCAGAATCAAGCCTCAGTCATTTTGCCAGGCCAGAGTGTTCCACCATCAAACCTCAGTCATGATCCCAGGCCACATGTTTCCACAATGAAACCTCAGTCATTTTCTCAGGCCAAAGGTTTCCAGAATCAAACCTCAGTCATATTCCCAGGACACATGGTTCCAGAATCAAACCTGAGTCATGTTCGCAGGCCACAGGTTTCAACAATCAAACATCACTCATGTTCCCAGGACACAGGTGTCCAGAATCAAACCTCAGTCATGTACCCAGGGAACAGGCTTCCAGCAACAAACCTTTGTCATATTCCCAGGACACAGGGTTCCAGAATCAAACCTCAGTCTTGTTCCCAGGACAGAAGTTTCCAGAATCAACCCGATATCATGTTTCCTGGCCACAGTCTTCCAGTATCAAACCTCAGTCATGTTGCCAGGCCACAGGGTTCCACCATCAATCCTCACTCATGTTCCCAGGCCACAGGGTTCCAGAATCAAACCGTTCTCATGTTCCCAGGCCACAGGGTTCCAGAATCCACCGATGTCATGTTAAAGGCCACAGGGTTCCAGAATCAAACCGTTCTCATGTTCCCGGGCCAGAGGGTTCCAGAATCAAGCCTCAGTCATTTTGCCAGGCCAGAGTGTTCCACCATCAAACCTCAGTCATGATCCCAGGCCACATGTTTCCACAATGAAACCTCAGTCATTTTCCCAGGCCAAAGGTTTCCAAAATCAAACCTCAGTCATGTTCCCAGGACACACGGTTCCAGAATCAAACCTGAGTCATGTTCGCGGGCCACAGGTTTCAACCATCAAACCTCAGTCATGTTCCCAGGACACAGGTGTCCAGAATCAAACCTCAGTCATGTTCCCAGGGCACAGGCTTCCAGAAACAAACCTCAGTCATGTTCCCAGGACACAAGTTTCCAGAATCAACCAGATATCATGCTTCCTGGCCACAGTCTTCCAGAATCAAACCTTAGTCATGTTGCCAAGCCACAGGTTTCCACCATCAAACCTCAGACATGTTCCCAGGCCACAGGGTTCTAGAATCCACCGATGTCATGTTCCCAGGCCACAGGGTTCGAGAATCAATCCTCAGTTATGTTTCCAGGCTACAGGGTTCTAGAATATAACCTCAGTCATGTTCCCAATCCACAGGGTTCCAGAACCAAGGCTCAGTCAGGTTCCCGGGGCACAGTATTCCACAATCTAAACAGATGTCACATGCCCAGTCCCCAGGGTTCCAGAATCCACCGGTATCATGTTCCCAGGCCACAGGGTTCCAGAATCAATCCTCAGTTATGTTCCCAGGCTACAGGGTTCCAGAATAAAACCTCAGTCATGTTCCCAGTCCACAGGGTTTCAGAACCAAGGCTCAGTCAGGTTCCCGGGGCACAGTATTCCACAATCTAAACAGATGTCATGTTCCCAGGCCACAGTTTTCCAGAATCACGCCTCAGTCATGTTCCCAGGCCACAGGGATCCAGTATCAAACGTCAGTCATGTTGCCAGGCCACAGGTTTCTGCCATCAAACCTCAGTCACGTTCCCGGGGCACAGGGTTCCAGAATCAAGCCTCAGTCATTTTGCCAGGGCAGAGTGTTCCACCATCAAACCTCAGTCATGATCCCAGGCCACATGTTTCCACAATGAAACCTCAGTCATTTTCTCAGGCCAAAGGTTTCCAGAATCAAACCTCAGTCATATTCCCAGGACACATGGTTCCAGAATCAAACCTGAGTCATGTTCGCAGGACAGAAGTTTCCAGAATCAACCCGATATCATGTTTCCTGGCCACAGTCTTCCAGTATCAAACCTCAGTCATGTTGCCAGGCCACAGTGTTCCACCATCAATCCTCACTCATGTTCCCAGGCCACAGGGTTCCAGAATCAAACCGTTCTCATGTTCCCAGGCCACAGGGTTCCAGAATCCACCGATGTCATGTTAAAGGCCACAGGGTTCCAGAATCAAGCCTCAGTCATTTTGCCAGGCCAGAGTGTTCCACCATCAAACCTCAGTCATGATCCCAGGCCACATGTTTCCACAATGAAACCTCAGTCATTTTCCCAGGCCAAAGGTTTCCAAAATCAAACCTCAGTCATGTTCCCAGGACACATGGTTCCAGAATCAAACCTGAGTCATGTTCGCGGGCCACAGGTTTCAACCATCAAACCTCAGTCATGTTCCCAGGACACAGGTGTCCAGAATCAAACCTCAGTCATGTTCCCAGGGCACAGGCTTCCAGAAACAAACCTCAGTCATGTTCCCAGGACACAAGTTTCCAGAATCAACCAGATATCATGCTTCCTGGCCACAGTCTTCCAGAATCAAACCTTAGTCATGTTGCCAAGCCACAGGTTTCCACCATCAAACCTCAGACATGTTCCCAGGCCACAGGGTTCTAGAATCCACCGATGTCATGTTCCCAGGCCACAGGGTTCGAGAATCAATCCTCAGTTATGTTTCCAGGCTACAGGGTTCTAGAATATAACCTCAGTCATGTTCCCAATCCACAGGGTTCCAGAACCAAGGCTCAGTCAGGTTCCCGGGGCACAGTATTCCACAATCTAAACAGATGTCACATGCCCAGTCCCCAGGGTTCCAGAATCCACCAGTATCATGTTCCCAGGCCACAGGGTTCCAGAATCAATCCTCAGTTATGTTCCCAGGCTACAGGGTTCCAGAATAAAACCTCAGTCATGTTCCCAGTCCACAGGGTTTCAGAACCAAGGCTCAGTCAGGTTCCCGGGGCACAGTATTCCACAATCTAAACAGATGTCATGTTCCCAGGCCACAGTTTTCCAGAATCACGCCTCAGTCATGTTCCCAGGCCACAGGGATCCAGAATCAAACGTCAGTCATGTTGCCAGGCCACAGGTTTCTGCCATCAAACCTCAGTCACGTTCCCGGGGCACAGGGTTCCAGAATCAAGCCTCAGTCATTTTGCCAGGCCAGAGTGTTCCACCATCAATCCTCAGTCATGATCCCAGGCCACATGTTTCCACAATGAAACCTCAGTCATTTTCTCAGGCCAAAGGTTTCCAGAATCAAACCTCAGTCATGTACCCAGGACACATGGTTCCAGAATCAAACCTGAGTCATGTTCGCAGGACAGAAGTTTCCAGAATCAACCCGATATCATGTTTCCTGGCCACAGTCTTCCAGTATCAAACCTCAGTCATGTTGCCAGGCCACAGGGTTCCACCATCAATCCTCACTCATGTTCCCAGGCCACAGGGTTCCAGAATCAAACCGTTCTCATGTTCCCAGGCCACAGGGTTCCAGAATCCACCGATGTCATGTTAAAGGCCACAGGGTTCCAGAATCAAACCGTTCTCATGTTCCCGGGCCACAGGGTTCCAGAATCAAGCCTCAGTCATTTTTCCAGGCCAGAGTGTTCCACCATCAAACCTCAGTCATGATCCCAGGCCACATGTTTCCACAATGAAACCTCAGTCATTTTCCCAGGCCAAAGGTTTCCAAAATCAAACCTCAGTCATGTTCCCAGGACACACGGTTCCAGAATCAAACCTGAGTCATGTGCGCGGGCCACAGGTTTCAACCATCAAACCTCAGTCATGTTCCCAGGACACAGGTGTCCAGAATCAAACCTCAGTCATGTTCCCAGGGCACAGGCTTCCAGAAACAAACCTCAGTCATGTTCCCAGGACACAAGTTTCCAGAATCAACCAGATATCATGCTTCCTGGCCACAGTCTTCCAGAATCAAACCTTAGTCATGTTGCCAAGCCACAGGTTTCCACCATCAAACCTCAGACATGTTCCCAGGCCACAGGGTTCTAGAATCCACCGATGTCATGTTCCCAGGCCACAGGGTTCGAGAATCAATCCTCAGTTATGTTTCCAAGCTACAGGGTTCTAGAATAAAACCTCAGTCATGTTCCCAATCCACAGGGTTCCAGAACCAAGGCTCAGTCAGGTTCCCGGGGCACAGTATTCCACAATCTAAACAGATGTCACATGCCCAGTCCCCAGGGTTCCAGAATCCACCGGTATCATGTTCCCAGGCCACAGGGTTCCAGAATCAATCCTCAGTTATGTTCCCAGGCTACAGGGTTCCAGAATAAAACCTCAGTCATGTTCCCAGTCCACAGGGTTTCAGAACCAAGGCTCAGTCAGGTTCCCGGGGCACAGTATTCCACAATCTAAACAGATGTCATGTTCCCAGGCCACAGTTTTCCAGAATCACGCCTCAGTCATGTTCCCAGGCCACAGGGATCCAGAATCAAACGTCAGTCATGTTGCCAGGCCAAAGGTTTCTGCCATCAAACCTCAGTCACGTTCCCGGGCCACAGGGTTCCAGAATCAAGCCTCAGTCATTTTGCCAGGCCAGAGTGTTCCACCATCAAACCTCAGTCATGATCCCAGGCCACATGTTTCCACAATGAAACCTCAGTCATTTTCTCAGGCCAAAGGTTTCCAGAATCAAACCTCAGTCATATTCCCAGGACACATGGTTCCAGAATCAAACCTGAGTCATGTTCGCAGGCCACAGGTTTCAACAATCAAACATCACTCATGTTCCCAGGACACAGGTGTCCAGAATCAAACCTCAGTCATGTACCCAGGGAACAGGCTTCCAGCAACAAACCTTTGTCATATTCCCAGGACACAGGGTTCCAGAATCAAACCTCAGTCTTGTTCCCAGGACAGAAGTTTCCAGAATCAACCCGATATCATGTTTCCTGGCCTCAGTCTTCCAGTATCAAACCTCAGTCATGTTGCCAGGCCACAGGGTTCCACCATCAATCCTCACTCATGTTCCCAGGCCACAGGGTTCCAGAATCAAACCGTTCTCATGTTCCCAGGCCACAGGGTTCCAGAATCCACCGATGTCATGTTAAAGGCCACAGGGTTCCAGAATCAAGCCTCAGTCATTTTGCCAGGCCAGAGTGTTCCACCATCAAATCTCAGTCATGATCCCAGGCCACATGTTTCCACAATGAAACCTCAGTCATTTTCCCAGGCCAAAGGTTTCCAAAATCAAACCTCAGTCATGTTCCCAGGACACACGGTTCCAGAATCAAACCTGAGTCATGTTCGCGGGCCACAGGTTTCAACCATCAAACCTCAGTCATGTTCCCAGGACACAGGTGTCCAGAATCAAACCTCAGTCATGTTCCCAGGGCACAGGCTTCCAGAAACTAACCTCAGTCATGTTCCCAGGACACAAGTTTCCAGAATCAACCAGATATCATGCTTCCTGGCCACAGTCTTCCAGAATCAAACCTTAGTCATGTTGCCAAGCCACAGGTTTCCACCATCAAACCTCAGACATGTTCCCAGGCCACAGGGTTCTAGAATCCACCGAGTTCATGTTCCCAGGCCACAGGGTTCGAGAATCAATCCTCAGTTATGTTTCCAGGCTACAGGGTTCTAGAATATAACCTCAGTCATGTTCCCAATCCACAGGGTTCCAGAACCAAGGCTCAGTCAGGTTCCCGGGGCACAGTATTCCACAATCTAAACAGATGTCACATGCCCAGTCCCCAGGGTTCCAGAATCCACCAGTATCATGTTCCCAGGCCACAGGGTTCCAGAATCAATCCTCAGTTATGTTCCCAGGCTACAGGGTTCCAGAATAAAACCTCA
Organism: Balaenoptera physalus; assembly: GCF_965194825.1. NCBI lineage: Eukaryota > Metazoa > Chordata > Mammalia > Artiodactyla > Balaenopteridae > Balaenoptera > Balaenoptera physalus. Next base: position 199,669 of record NW_028126442.1, on the reverse strand, counting down.
GTCATGTTCCCAGTCCACAGGGTTTCAGAACCAAGGCTCAGTCAGGTTCCCGGGGCACAGTATTCCACAATCTAAACAGATGTCATGTTCCCAGGCCACAGTTTTCCAGAATCACGCCTCAGTCATGTTCCCAGGCCACAGGGATCCAGAATCAAACGTCAGTCATGTTGCCAGGCCACAGGTTTCTGCCATCAAACCTCAGTCACGTTCCCGGGGCACAGGGTTCCAGAATCAAGCCTCAGTCATTTTGCCAGGCCAGAGTGTTCCACCATCAATCCTCAGTCATGATCCCAGGCCACATGTTTCCACAATGAAACCTCAGTCATTTTCTCAGGCCAAAGGTTTCCAGAATCAAACCTCAGTCATGTACCCAGGACACATGGTTCCAGAATCAAACCTGAGTCATGTTCGCAGGACAGAAGTTTCCAGAATCAACCCGATATCATGTTTCCTGGCCACAGTCTTCCAGTATCAAACCTCAGTCATGTTGCCAGGCCACAGGGTTCCACCATCAATCCTCACTCATGTTCCCAGGCCACAGGGTTCCAGAATCAAACCGTTCTCATGTTCCCAGGCCACAGGGTTCCAGAATCCACCGATGTCATGTTAAAGGCCACAGGGTTCCAGAATCAAACCGTTCTCATGTTCCCGGGCCACAGGGTTCTAGAATCAAGCCTCAGTCATTTTTCCAGGCCAGAGTGTTCCACCATCAAACCTCAGTCATGATCCCAGGCCACATGTTTCCACAATGAAACCTCAGTCATTTTCCCAGGCCAAAGGTTTCCAAAATCAAACCTCAGTCATGTTCCCAGGACACACGGTTCCAGAATCAAACCTGAGTCATGTGCGCGGGCCACAGGTTTCAACCATCAAACCTCAGTCATGTTCCCAGGACACAGGTGTCCAGAATCAAACCTCAGTCATGTTCCCAGGGCACAGGCTTCCAGAAACAAACCTCAGTCATGTTCCCAGGACACAAGTTTCCAGAATCAACCAGATATCATGCTTCCTGGCCACAGTCTTCCAGAATCAAACCTTAGTCATGTTGCCAAGCCACAGGTTTCCACCATCAAACCTCAGACATGTTCCCAGGCCACAGGGTTCTAGAATCCACCGATGTCATGTTCCCAGGCCACAGGGTTCGAGAATCAATCCTCAGTTATGTTTCCAAGCTACAGGGTTCTAGAATAAAACCTCAGTCATGTTCCCAATCCACAGGGTTCCAGAACCAAGGCTCAGTCAGGTTCCCGGGGCACAGTATTCCACAATCTAAACAGATGTCACATGCCCAGTCCCCAGGGTTCCAGAATCCACCGGTATCATGTTCCCAGGCCACAGGGTTCCAGAATCAATCCTCAGTTATGTTCCCAGGCTACAGGGTTCCAGAATAAATCCTCAGTCATGTTCCCAGTCCACAGGGTTTCAGAACCAAGGCTCAGTCAGGTTCCCGGGGCACAGTATTCCACAATCTAAACAGATGTCATGTTCCCAGGCCACAGTTTTCCAGAATCACGCCTCAGTCATGTTCCCAGGCCACAGGGATCCAGAATCAAACGTCAGTCATGTTTCCAGGCCACAGGTTTCTGCCGTCAAACCTCAGTCACGTTCCCGGGCCACAGGGTTCCAGAATCAAGCCTCAGTCATTTTGCCAGGCCAGAGTGTTCCACCATCAAACCTCAGTCATGATCCCAGGCCACATGTTTCCACAATGAAACCTCAGTCATTTTCTCAGGCCAAAGGTTTCCAGAATCAAACCTCAGTCATATTCCCAGGACACATGGTTCCAGAATCAAACCTGAGTCATGTTCGCAGGCCACAGGTTTCAACAATCAAACATCACTCATGTTCCCAGGACACAGGTGTCCAGAATCAAACCTCAGTCATGTACCCAGGGAACAGGCTTCCAGCAACAAACCTTTGTCATATTCCCAGGACACAGGGTTCCAGAATCAAACCTCAGTCTTGTTCCCAGGACAGAAGTTTCCAGAATCAACCCGATATCATGTTTCCTGGCCACAGTCTTCCAGTATCAAACCTCAGTCATGTTGCCAGGCCACAGGGTTCCACCATCAATCCTCACTCATGTTCCCAGGCCACAGGGTTCCAGAATCAAACCGTTCTCATGTTCCCAGGCCACAGGGTTCCAGAATCCACCGATGTCATGTTAAAGGCCACAGGGTTCCAGAATCAAACCGTTCTCATGTTCCCGGGCCAGAGGGTTCCAGAATCAAGCCTCAGTCATTTTGCCAGGCCAGAGTGTTCCACCATCAAACCTCAGTCATGATCCCAGGCCACATGTTTCCACAATGAAACCTCAGTCATTTTCCCAGGCCAAAGGTTTCCAAAATCAAACCTCAGTCATGTTCCCAGGACACACGGTTCCAGAATCAAACCTGAGTCATGTTCGCGGGCCACAGGTTTCAACCATCAAACCTCAGTCATGTTCCCAGGACACAGGTGTCCAGAATCAAACCTCAGTCATGTTCCCAGGGCACAGGCTTCCAGAAACAAACCTCAGTCATGTTCCCAGGACACAAGTTTCCAGAATCAACCAGATATCATGCTTCCTGGCCACAGTCTTCCAGAATCAAACCTTAGTCATGTTGCCAAGCCACAGGTTTCCACCATCAAACCTCAGACATGTTCCCAGGCCACAGGGTTCTAGAATCCACCGATGTCATGTTCCCAGGCCACAGGGTTCGAGAATCAATCCTCAGTTATGTTTCCAGGCTACAGGGTTCTAGAATATAACCTCAGTCATGTTCCCAATCCACAGGGTTCCAGAACCAAGGCTCAGTCAGGTTCCCGGGGCACAGTATTCCACAATCTAAACAGATGTCACATGCCCAGTCCCCAGGGTTCCAGAATCCACCGGTATCATGTTCCCAGGCCACAGGGTTCCAGAATCAATCCTCAGTTATGTTCCCAGGCTACAGGGTTCCAGAATAAAACCTCAGTCATGTTCCCAGTCCACAGGGTTTCAGAACCAAGGCTCAGTCAGGTTCCCGGGGCACAGTATTCCACAATCTAAACAGATGTCATGTTCCCAGGCCACAGTTTTCCAGAATCACGCCTCAGTCATGTTCCCAGGCCACAGGGATCCAGTATCAAACGTCAGTCATGTTGCCAGGCCACAGGTTTCTGCCATCAAACCTCAGTCACGTTCCCGGGGCACAGGGTTCCAGAATCAAGCCTCAGTCATTTTGCCAGGCCAGAGTGTTCCACCATCAAACCTCAGTCATGATCCCAGGCCACATGTTTCCACAATGAAACCTCAGTCATTTTCTCAGGCCAAAGGTTTCCAGAATCAAACCTCAGTCATATTCCCAGGACACATGGTTCCAGAATCAAACCTGAGTCATGTTCGCAGGACAGAAGTTTCCAGAATCAACCCGAAAGCATGTTTCCTGGCCACAGTCTTCCAGTATCAAACCTCAGTCATGTTGCCAGGCCACAGGGTTCCACCATCAATCCTCACTCATGTTCCCAGGCCACAGGGTTCCAGAATCAAACCGTTCTCATGTTCCCAGGCCACAGGGTTCCAGAATCCACCGATGTCATGTTAAAGGCCACAGGGTTCCAGAATCAAGCCTCAGTCATTTTGCCAGGCCAGAGTGTTCCACCATCAAACCTCAGTCATGATCCCAGGCCACATGTTTCCACAATGAAACCTCAGTCATTTTCCCAGGCCAAAGGTTTCCAAAATCAAACCTCAGTCATGTTCCCAGGACACATGGTTCCAGAATCAAACCTGAGTCATGTTCGCGGGCCACAGGTTTCAACCATCAAACCTCAGTCATGTTCCCAGGACACAGGTGTCCAGAATCAAACCTCAGTCATGTTCCCAGGGCACAGGCTTCCAGAAACAAACCTCAGTCATGTTCCCAGGACACAAGTTTCCAGAATCAACCAGATATCATGTTTCCTGGCCACAGTCTTCCAGAATCAAACCTTAGTCATGTTGCCAAGCCACAGGTTTCCACCATCAAACCTCAGACATGTTCCCAGGCCACAGGGTTCTAGAATCCACCGATGTCATGTTCCCAGGCCACAGGGTTCGAGAATCAATCCTCAGTTATGTTTCCCGGCTACAGGGTTCTAGAATAAAACCTCAGTCATGTTCCCAATCCACAGGGTTCCAGAACCAAGGCTCAGTCAGGTTCCCGGGGCACAGTATTCCACAATCTAAACAGATGTCACATGCCCAGTCCCCAGGGTTCCAGAATCCACCGGTATCATGTTCCCAGGCCACAGGGTTCCAGAATCAATCCTCAGTTATGTTCCCAGGCTACAGGGTTCCAGAATAAAACCTCAGTCATGTTCCCAGTCCACAGGGTTTCAGAACCAAGGCTCAGTCAGGGTCCCGGGGCACAGTATTCCACAATCTAAACAGATGTCATGTTCCCAGGCCACAGTTTTCCAGAATCACGCCTCAGTCATGTTCCCAGGCCACAGGGATCCAGAATCAAACGTCAGTCATGTTGCCAGGCCACAGGTTTCTGCCATCAAACCTCAGTCACGTTCCCGGGGCACAGGGTTCCAGAATCAAGCCTCAGTCATTTTGCCAGGCCAGAGTGTTCCACCATCAAACCTCAGTCATGATCCCAGGCCACATGTTTCCACAATGAAACCTCAGTCATTTTCTCAGGCCAAAGGTTTCCAGAATCAAACCTCAGTCATATTCCCAGGACACATGGTTCCAGAATCAAACCTGAGTCATGTTCGCAGGCCACAGGTTTCAACAATCAAACATCACTCATGTTCCCAGGACACAGGTGTCCAGAATCAAACCTCAGTCATGTACCCAGGGAACAGGCTTCCAGCAACAAACCTTTGTCATATTCCCAGGACACAGGGTTCCAGAATCAAACCTCAGTCTTGTTCCCAGGACAGAAGTTTCCAGAATCAACCCGATATCATGTTTCCTGGCCACAGTCTTCCAGTATCAAACCTCAGTCATGTTGCCAGGCCACAGGGTTCCACCATCAATCCTCACTCATGTTCCCAGGCCACAGGGTTCCAGAATCAAACCGTTCTCATGTTCCCAGGCCACAGGGTTCCAGAATCCACCGATGTCATGTTAAAGGCCACAGGGTTCCAGAATCAAACCGTTCTCATGTTCCCGGGCCACAGGGTTCCAGAATCAAGCCTCAGTCATTTTTCCAGGCCAGAGTGTCCCACCATCAAACCTCAGTCATGATCCCAGGCCACATGTTTCCACAATGAAACCTCAGTCATTTTCCCAGGCCAAAGGTTTCCAAAATCAAACCTCAGTCATGTTCCCAGGACACACGGTTCCAGAATCAAACCTGAGTCATGTGCGCGGGCCACAGGTTTCAACCATCAAACCTCAGTCATGTTCCCAGGACACAGGTGTCCAGAATCAAACCTCAGTCATGTTCCCAGGGCACAGGCTTCCAGAAACAAACCTCAGTCATGTTCCCAGGACACAAGTTTCCAGAATCAACCAGATATCATGCTTCCTGGCCACAGTCTTCCAGAATCAAACCTTAGTCATGTTGCCAAGCCACAGGTTTCCACCATCAAACCTCAGACATGTTCCCAGGCCACAGGGTTCTAGAATCCACCGATGTCATGTTCCCAGGCCACAGGGTTCGAGAATCAATCCTCAGTTATGTTTCCAGGCTACAGGGTTCTAGAATAAAACCTCAGTCATGTTCCCAATCCACAGGGTTCCAGAACCAAGGCTCAGTCAGGTTCCCAGGGCACAGTATTCCACAATCTAAACAGATGTCACATGCCCAGTCCCCAGGGTTCCAGAATCCACCGGTATCATGTTCCCAGGCCACAGGGTTCCAGAATCAATCCTCAGTTATGTTCCCAGGCTACAGGGTTCCAGAATAAAACCTCAGTCATGTTCCCAGTCCACAGGGTTTCAGAACCAAGGCTCAGTCAGGTTCCCGGGGCACAGTATTCCACAATCTAAACAGATGTCATGTTCCCAGGCCACAGTTTTCCAGAATCACGCCTCAGTCATGTTCCCAGGCCACAGGGATCCAGAATCAAACGTCAGTCATGTTGCCAGGCCACAGGTTTCTGCCATCAAACCTCAGTCACGTTCCCGGGCCACAGGGTTCCAGAATCAAGCCTCAGTCATTTTGCCAGGCCAGAGTGTTCCACCATCAAACCTCAGTCATGATCCCAGGCCACATGTTTCCACAATGAAACCTCAGTCATTTTCTCAGGCCAAAGGTTTCCAGAATCAAACCTCAGTCATATTCCCAGGACACATGGTTCCAGAATCAAACCTGAGTCATGTTCGCAGGCCACAGGTTTCAACAATCAAACATCACTCATGTTCCCAGGACACAGGTGTCCAGAATCAAACCTCAGTCATGTACCCAGGGAACAGGCTTCCAGCAACAAACCTTTGTCATATTCCCAGGACACAGGGTTCCAGAATCAAACCTCAGTCTTGTTCCCAGGACAGAAGTTTCCAGAATCAACCCGATATCATGTTTCCTGGCCACAGTCTTCCAGTATCAAACCTCAGTCATGATGCCAGGCCACAGGGTTCCACCATCAATCCTCACTCATGTTCCCAGGCCACAGGGTTCCAGAATCAAACCGTTCTCATGTTCCCAGGCCACAGGGTTCCAGAATCCACCGATGTCATGTTAAAGGCCACAGGGTTCCAGAATCAAACCGTTCTCATGTTCCCGGGCCACAGGGTTCCAGAATCAAGCCTCAGTCATTTTGCCAGGCCAGAGTGTTCCACCATCAAACCTCAGTCATGATCCCAGGCCACATGTTTCCACAATGAAACCTCAGTCATTTTCCCAGGCCAAAGGTTTCCAAAATCAAACCTCAGTCATGTTCCCAGGACACACGGTTCCAGAATCAAACCTGAGTCATGTTCGCGGGCCACAGGTTTCAACCATCAAACCTCAGTCATGTTCCCAGGACACAGGTGTCCAGAATCAAACCTCAGTCATGTTCCCAGGGCACAGGCTTCCAGAAACAAACCTCAGTCATGTTCCCAGGACACAAGTTTCCAGAATCAACCAGATATCATGCTTCCTGGCCACAGTCTTCCAGAATCAAACCTTAGTCATGTTGCCAAGCCACAGGTTTCCACCATCAAACCTCAGACATGTTCCCAGGCCACAGGGTTCTAGAATCCACCGATGTCATGTTCCCAGGCCACAGGGTTCGAGAATCAATCCTCAGTTATGTTTCCAGGCTACAGGGTTCTAGAATATAACCTCAGTCATGTTCCCAATCCACAGGGTTCCAGAACCAAGGCTCAGTCAGGTTCCCGGGGCACAGTATTCCACAATCTAAACAGATGTCACATGCCCAGTCCCCAGGGTTCCAGAATCCACCGGTATCATGTTCCCAGGCCACAGGGTTCCAGAATCAATCCTCAGTTATGTTCCCAGGCTACAGGGTTCCAGAATAAAACCTCAGTCATGTTCCCAGTCCACAGGGTTTCAGAACCAAGGCTCAGTCAGGTTCCCGGGGCACAGTATTCCACAATCTAAACAGATGTCATGTTCCCAGGCCACAGTTTTCCAGAATCACGCCTCAGTCATGTTCCCAGGCCACAGGGATCCAGTATCAAACGTCAGTCATGTTGCCAGGCCACAGGTTTCTGCCATCAAACCTCAGTCACGTTCCCGGGGCACAGGGTTCCAGAATCAAGCCTCAGTCATTTTGCCAGGGCAGAGTGTTCCACCATCAAACCTCAGTCATGATCCCAGGCCACATGTTTCCACAATGAAACCTCAGTCATTTTCTCAGGCCAAAGGTTTCCAGAATCAAACCTCAGTCATATTCCCAGGACACATGGTTCCAGAATCAAACCTGAGTCATGTTCGCAGGACAGAAGTTTCCAGAATCAACCCGATATCATGTTTCCTGGCCACAGTCTTCCAGTATCAAACCTCAGTCATGTTGCCAGGCCACAGGGTTCCACCATCAATCCTCACTCATGTTCCCAGGCCACAGGGTTCCAGAATCAAACCGTTCTCATGTTCCCAGGCCACAGGGTTCCAGAATCCACCGATGTCATGTTAAAGGCCACAGGGTTCCAGAATCAAGCCTCAGTCATTTTGCCAGGCCAGAGTGTTCCACCATCAAACCTCAGTCATGATCCCAGGCCACATGTTTCCACAATGAAACCTCAGTCATTTTCCCAGGCCAAAGGTTTCCAAAATCAAACCTCAATCATGTTCCCAGGACACATGGTTCCAGAATCAAACCTGAGTCATGTTCGCGGGCCACAGGTTTCAACCATCAAACCTCAGTCATGTTCCCAGGACACAGGTGTCCAGAATCAAACCTCAGTCATGTTCCCAGGGCACAGGCTTCCAGAAACAAACCTCAGTCATGTTCCCAGGACACAAGTTTCCAGAATCAACCAGATATCATGCTTCCTGGCCACAGTCTTCTAGAATCAAACCTTAGTCATGTTGCCAAGCCACAGGTTTCCACCATCAAACCTCAGACATGTTCCCAGGCCACAGGGTTCTAGAATCCACCGATGTCATGTTCCCAGGCCACAGGGTTCGAGAATCAATCCTCAGTTATGTTTCCAGGCTACAGGGTTCTAGAATAAAACCTCAGTCATGTTCCCAATCCACAGGGTTCCAGAACCAAGGCTCAGTCAGGTTCCCGGGGCACAGTATTCCACAATCTAAACAGATGTCACATGCCCAGTCCCCAGGGTTCCAGAATCCACCTGTATCATGTTCCCAGGCCACAGGGTTCCAGAATCAATCCTCAGTTATGTTCCCAGGCTACAGGGTTCCAGAATAAAACCTCAGTCATGTTCCCAGTCCACAGGGTTTCAGAACCAATGCTCAGTCAGGTTCCCGGGGCACAGTATTCCACAATCTAAACAGATGTCATGTTCCCAGGCCACAGTTTTCCAGAATCACGCCTCAGTCATGTTCCCAGGCCACAGGGATCCAGAATCAAACGTCAGTCATGTTGCCAGGCCACAGGTTTCTGCCATCAAACCTCAGTCACGTTCCCAGGCCACAGGGTTCCAGAATCAAGCCTCAGTCATTTTGCCAGGCCAGAGTGTTCCACCATCAAACCTCAGTCATGATCCCAGGCCACATGTTTCCACAATGAAACCTCAGTCATTTTCTCAGGCCAAAGGTTTCCAGAATCAAACCTCAGTCATATTCCCAGGACACATGGTTCCAGAATCAAATCTGAGTCATGTTCGCAGGCCACAGGTTTCAACAATCAAACATCACTCATGTTCCCAGGACACAGGTGTCCAGAATCAAACCTCAGTCATGTACCGAGGGAACAGGCTTCCAGCAACAAACCTTTGTCATATTCCCAGGACACAGGGTTCCAGAATCAAACCTCAGTCTTGTTCCAAGGACAGAAGGTTCCAGAATCAACCCGATATCATATTTCCTGGCCACAGTCTTCCAGTATCAAACCTCAGTCATGTTGCCAGGCCACAGGGTTCCACCATCAATCCTCACTCATATTCCCAGGCCACAGGGTTCCAGAATCAAACCGTTCTCATGTTCCCAGGCCACAGGGTTCCAGAATCCACCGATGTCATGTTAAAGGCCACAGGGTTCCAGAATCAACCCGTTCTCATGTTCCCTGGCCACAGGGTTCCAGAATCAAGCCTCAGTCATTTTGCCAGGCCAGAGTGTTCCACCATCAAACCTCAGTCATGATCCCAGGCCACATGTTTCCACAATGAAACCTCAGTCATTTTCCCAGGCCAAAGGTTTCCAAAATCAAACCTCAGTCATGTTCCCAGGACACAGGTGTCCAGAATCAAACCTCAGTCATGTTCCCAGGGCACAGGCTTCCAGAAACAAACCTCAGTCATGTTCCCAGGACACAAGTGTCCAGAATCAACCAGATATCATGCTTCCTGGCCACAGTCTTCCAGAATCGAACCTTAGTCATGTTGCCAAGCCACAGGTTTCCACCATCAAACCTCAGACATGTTCCCAGGCCACAGGGTTCCAGAATCCACCGATGTCATGTTAAAGGCCACAGGGTTCCAGAATCAAACCGTTCTCATGTTCCCGGGCCACAGGGTTCCAGAATCAAGCCTCAGTCATTTTGCCAGGCCAGAGTGTTCCACCATCAAACCTCAGTCATGATCCCAGGCCACATGTTTCCACAATGAAACCTCAGTCATTTTCCCAGGCCAAAGGTTTCCAAAATCAAACCTCAGTCATATTCCCAGGACACATGGTTCCAGAATCAAACCTGAGTCATGTTCGCAGGACAGAAGTTTCCAGAATCAACCCGAAAGCATGTTTCCTGGCCACAGTCTTCCAGTATCAAACCTCAGTCATGTTGCCAGGCCACAGGGTTCCACCATCAATCCTCACTCATGTTCCCAGGCCACAGGGTTCCAGAATCAAACCGTTCTCATGTTCCCAGGCCACAGGGTTCCAGAATCCACCGATGTCATGTTAAAGGCCACAGGGTTCCAGAATCAAGCCTCAGTCATTTTGCCAGGCCAGAGTGTTCCACCATCAAACCTCAGTCATGATCCCAGGCCACATGTTTCCACAATGAAACCTCAGTCATTTTCCCAGGCCAAAGGTTTCCAAAATCAAACCTCAGTCATGTTCCCAGGACACATGGTTCCAGAATCAAACCTGAGTCATGTTCGCGGGCCACAGGTTTCAACCATCAAACCTCAGTCATGTTCCCAGGACACAGGTGTCCAGAATCAAACCTCAGTCATGTTCCCAGGGCACAGGCTTCCAGAAACAAACCTCAGTCATGTTCCCAGGACACAAGTTTCCAGAATCAACCAGATATCATGTTTCCTGGCCACAGTCTTCCAGAATCAAACCTTAGTCATGTTGCCAAGCCACAGGTTTCCACCATCAAACCTCAGACATGTTCCCAGGCCACAGGGTTCTAGAATCCACCGATGTCATGTTCCCAGGCCACAGGGTTCGAGAATCAATCCTCAGTTATGTTTCCCGGCTACAGGGTTCTAGAATAAAACCTCAGTCATGTTCCCAATCCACAGGGTTCCAGAACCAAGGCTCAGTCAGGTTCCCGGGGCACAGTATTCCACAATCTAAACAGATGTCACATGCCCAGTCCCCAGGGTTCCAGAATCCACCGGTATCATGTTCCCAGGCCACAGGGTTCCAGAATCAATCCTCAGTTATGTTCCCAGGCTACAGGGTTCCAGAATAAAACCTCAGTCATGTTCCCAGTCCACAGGGTTTCAGAACCAAGGCTCAGTCAGGGTCCCGGGGCACAGTATTCCACAATCTAAACAGATGTCATGTTCCCAGGCCACAGTTTTCCAGAATCACGCCTCAGTCATGTTCCCAGGCCACAGGGATCCAGAATCAAACGTCAGTCATGTTGCCAGGCCACAGGTTTCTGCCATCAAACCTCAGTCACGTTCCCGGGGCACAGGGTTCCAGAATCAAGCCTCAGTCATTTTGCCAGGCCAGAGTGTTCCACCATCAAACCTCAGTCATGATCCCAGGCCACATGTTTCCACAATGAAACCTCAGTCATTTTCTCAGGCCAAAGGTTTCCAGAATCAAACCTCAGTCATATTCCCAGGACACATGGTTCCAGAATCAAACCTGAGTCATGTTCGCAGGCCACATGTTTCAACAATCAAACATCACTCATGTTCCCAGGACACAGGTGTCCAGAATCAAACCTCAGTCATGTACCCAGGGAACAGGCTTCCAGCAACAAACCTTTGTCATATTCCCAGGACACAGGGTTCCAGAATCAAACCTCAGTCTTGTTCCCAGGACAGAAGTTTCCAGAATCAACCCGATATCATGTTTCCTGGCCACAGTCTTCCAGTATCAAACCTCAGTCATGTTGCCAGGCCACAGGGTTCCACCATCAATCCTCACTCATGTTCCCAGGCCACAGGGTTCCAGAATCAAACCGTTCTCATGTTCCCAGGCCACAGGGTTCCAGAATCCACCGATGTCATGTTAAAGGCCACAGGGTTCCAGAATCAAACCGTTCTCATGTTCCCGGGCCACAGGGTTCCAGAATCAAGCCTCAGTCATTTTTCCAGGCCAGAGTGTCCCACCATCAAACCTCAGTCATGATCCCAGGCCACATGTTTCCACAATGAAACCTCAGTCATTTTCCCAGGCCAAAGGTTTCCAAAATCAAACCTCAGTCATGTTCCCAGGACACACGGTTCCAGAATCAAACCTGAGTCATGTGCGCGGGCCACAGGTTTCAACCATCAAACCTCAGTCATGTTCCCAGGACACAGGTGTCCAGAATCAAACCTCAGTCATGTTCCCAGGGCACAGGCTTCCAGAAACAAACCTCAGTCATGTTCCCAGGACACAAGTTTCCAGAATCAACCAGATATCATGCTTCCTGGCCACAGTCTTCCAGAATCAAACCTTAGTCATGTTGCCAAGCCACAGGTTTCCACCATCAAACCTCAGACATGTTCCCAGGCCACAGGGTTCTAGAATCCACCGATGTCATGTTCCCAGGCCACAGGGTTCGAGAATCAATCCTCAGTTATGTTTCCAGGCTACAAGGTTCTAGAATAAAACCTCAGTCATGTTCCCAATCCACAGGGTTCCAGAACCAAGGCTCAGTCAGGTTCCCGGGGCACAGTATTCCACAATCTAAACAGATGTCACATGCCCAGTCCCCAGGGTTCCAGAATCCACCGGTATCATGTTCCCAGGCCACAGGGTTCCAGAATCAATCCTCAGTTATGTTCCCAGGCTACAGGGTTCCAGAATAAAACCTCAGTCATGTTCCCAGTCCACAGGGTTTCAGAACCAAGGCTCAGTCAGGTTCCCGGGGCACAGTATTCCACAATCTAAACAGATGTCATGTTCCCAGGCCACAGTTTTCCAGAATCACGCCTCAGTCATGTTCCCAGGCCACAGGGATCCAGAATCAAACGTCAGTCATGTTGCCAGGCCACAGGTTTCTGCCATCAAACCTCAGTCACGTTCCCGGGGCACAGGGTTCCAGAATCAAGCCTCAGTCATTTTGCCAGGCCAGAGTGTTCCACCATCAAACCTCAGTCATGATCCCAGGCCACATGTTTCCACAATGAAACCTCAGTCATTTTCTCAGGCCAAAGGTTTCCAGAATCAAACCTCAGTCATATTCCCAGGACACATGGTTCCAGAATCAAACCTGAGTCATGTTCGCAGGCCACAGGTTTCAACAATCAAACATCACTCATGTTCCCAGGACACAGGTGTCCAGAATCAAACCTCAGTCATGTACCCAGGGAACAGGCTTCCAGCAACAAACCTTTGTCATATTCCCAGGACACAGGGTTCCAGAATCAAACCTCAGTCTTGTTCCCAGGACAGAAGTTTCCAGAATCAACCCGATATCATGTTTCCTGGCCACAGTCTTCCAGTATCAAACCTCAGTCATGATGCCAGGCCACAGGGTTCCACCATCAATCCTCACTCATGTTCCCAGGCCACAGGGTTCCAGAATCAAACCGTTCTCATGTTCCCAGGCCACAGGGTTCCAGAATCCACCGATGTCATGTTAAAGGCCACAGGGTTCCAGAATCAAACCGTTCTCATGTTCCCGGGCCACAGGGTTCCAGAATCAAGCCTCAGTCATTTTGCCAGGCCAGAGTGTTCCACCATCAAACCTCAGTCATGATCCCAGGCCACATGTTTCCACAATGAAACCTCAGTCATTTTCCCAGGCCAAAGGTTTCCAAAATCAAACCTCAGTCATGTTCCCAGGACACACGGTTCCAGAATCAAACCTGAGTCATGTTCGCGGGCCACAGGTTTCAACCATCAAACCTCAGTCATGTTCCCAGGACACAGGTGTCCAGAATCAAACCTCAGTCATGTTCCCAGGGCACAGGCTTCCAGAAACAAACCTCAGTCATGTTCCCAGGACACAAGTTTCCAGAATCAACCAGATATCATGCTTCCTGGCCACAGTCTTCCAGAATCAAACCTTAGTCATGTTGCCAAGCCACAGGTTTCCACCATCAAACCTCAGACATGTTCCCAGGCCACAGGGTTCTAGAATCCACCGATGTCATGTTCCCAGGCCACAGGGTTCGAGAATCAATCCTCAGTTATGTTTCCAGGCTACAGGGTTCTAGAATATAACCTCAGTCATGTTCCCAATCCACAGGGTTCCAGAACCAAGGCTCAGTCAGGTTCCCGGGGCACAGTATTCCACAATCTAAACAGATGTCACATGCCCAGTCCCCAGGGTTCCAGAATCCACCGGTATCATGTTCCCAGGCCACAGGGTTCCAGAATAAATCCTCAGTTATGTTCCCAGGCTACAGGGTTCCAGAATAAAACCTCAGTCATGTTCCCAGTCCACAGGGTTTCAGAACCAAGGCTCAGTCAGGTTCCCGGGGCACAGTATTCCACAATCTAAACAGATGTCATGTTCCCAGGCCACAGTTTTCCAGAATCACGCCTCAGTCATGTTCCCAGGCCACAGGGATCCAGTATCAAACGTCAGTCATGTTGCCAGGCCACAGGTTTCTGCCATCAAACCTCAGTCACGTTCCCGGGGCACAGGGTTCCAGAATCAAGCCTCAGTCATTTTGCCAGGGCAGAGTGTTCCACCATCAAACCTCAGTCATGATCCCAGGCCACATGTTTCCACAATGAAACCTCAGTCATTTTCTCAGGCCAAAGGTTTCCAGAATCAAACCTCAGTCATATTCCCAGGACACATGGTTCCAGAATCAAACCTGAGTCATGTTCGCAGGACAGAAGTTTCCAGAATCAACCCGATATCATGTTTCCTGGCCACAGTCTTCCAGTATCAAACCTCAGTCATGTTGCCAGGCCACAGGGTTCCACCATCAATCCTCACTCATGTTCCCAGGCCACAGGGTTCCAGAATCAAACCGTTCTCATGTTCCCAGGCCACAGGGTTCCAGAATCCACCGATGTCATGTTAAAGGCCACAGGGTTCCAGAATCAAGCCTCAGTCATTTTGCCAGGCCAGAGTGTTCCACCATCAAACCTCAGTCATGATCCCAGGCCACATGTTTCCACAATGAAACCTCAGTCATTTTCCCAGGCCAAAGGTTTCCAAAATCAAACCTCAATCATGTTCCCAGGACACATGGTTCCAGAATCAAACCTGAGTCATGTTCGCGGGCCACAGGTTTCAACCATCAAACCTCAGTCATGTTCCCAGGACACAGGTGTCCAGAATCAAACCTCAGTCATGTTCCCAGGGCACAGGCTTCCAGAAACAAACCTCAGTCATGTTCCCAGGACACAAGTTTCCAGAATCAACCAGATATCATGCTTCCTGGCCACAGTCTTCTAGAATCAAACCTTAGTCATGTTGCCAAGCCACAGGTTTCCACCATCAAACCTCAGACATGTTCCCAGGCCACAGGGTTCTAGAATCCACCGATGTCATGTTCCCAGGCCACAGGGTTCGAGAATCAATCCTCAGTTATGTTTCCAGGCTACAGGGTTCTAGAATAAAACCTCAGTCATGTTCCCAATCCACAGGGTTCCAGAACCAAGGCTCAGTCAGGTTCCCGGGGCACAGTATTCCACAATCTAAACAGATGTCACATGCCCAGTCCCCAGGGTTCCAGAATCCACCTGTATCATGTTCCCAGGCCACAGGGTTCCAGAATCAATCCTCAGTTATGTTCCCAGGCTACAGGGTTCCAGAATAAAACCTCAGTCATGTTCCCAGTCCACAGGGTTTCAGAACCAATGCTCAGTCAGGTTCCCGGGGCACAGTATTCCACAATCTAAACAGATGTCATGTTCCCAGGCCACAGTTTTCCAGAATCACGCCTCAGTCATGTTCCCAGGCCACAGGGATCCAGAATCAAACGTCAGTCATGTTGCCAGGCCACAGGTTTCTGCCATCAAACCTCAGTCACGTTCCCAGGCCACAGGGTTCCAGAATCAAGCCTCAGTCATTTTGCCAGGCCAGAGTGTTCCACCATCAAACCTCAGTCATGATCCCAGGCCACATGTTTCCACAATGAAACCTCAGTCATTTTCTCAGGCCAAAGGTTTCCAGAATCAAACCTCAGTCATATTCCCAGGACACATGGTTCCAGAATCAAATCTGAGTCATGTTCGCAGGCCACAGGTTTCAACAATCAAACATCACTCATGTTCCCAGGACACAGGTGTCCAGAATCAAACCTCAGTCATGTACCGAGGGAACAGGCTTCCAGCAACAAACCTTTGTCATATTCCCAGGACACAGGGTTCCAGAATCAAACCTCAGTCTTGTTCCAAGGACAGAAGGTTCCAGAATCAACCCGATATCATATTTCCTGGCCACAGTCTTCCAGTATCAAACCTCAGTCATGTTGCCAGGCCACAGGGTTCCACCATCAATCCTCACTCATATTCCCAGGCCACAGGGTTCCAGAATCAAACCGTTCTCATGTTCCCAGGCCACAGGTTTCCAGAATCCACCGATGTCATGTTAAAGGCCACAGGGTTCCAGAATCAACCCGTTCTCATGTTCCCTGGCCACAGGGTTCCAGAATCAAGCCTCAGTCATTTTGCCAGGCCAGAGTGTTCCACCATCAAACCTCAGTCATGATCCCAGGCCACATGTTTCCACAATGAAACCTCAGTCATTTTCCCAGGCCAAAGGTTTCCAAAATCAAACCTCAGTCATGTTCCCAGGACACAGGTGTCCAGAATCAAACCTCAGTCATGTTCCCAGGGCACAGGCTTCCAGAAACAAACCTCAGTCATGTTCCCAGGACACAAGTGTCCAGAATCAACCAGATATCATGCTTCCTGGCCACAGTCTTCCAGAATCGAACCTTAGTCATGTTGCCAAGCCACAGGTTTCCACCATCAAACCTCAGACATGTTCCCAGGCCACAGGGTTCCAGAATCCACCGATGTCATGTTAAAGGCCACAGGGTTCCAGAATCAAACCGTTCTCATGTTCCCGGGCCACAGGGTTCCAGAATCAAGCCTCAGTCATTTTGCCAGGCCAGAGTGTTCCACCATCAAATCTCAGTCATGATCCCAGGCCACATGTTTCCACAATGAAACCTCAGTCATTTTCCCAGGCCAAAGGTTTCCAAAATCAAACCTCAGTCATGTTCCCAGGACACACGGTTCCAGAATCAAACCTGAGTCATGTTCGCGGGCCACAGGTTTCAACCATCAAACCTCAGTCATGTTCCCAGGACACAGGTGTCCAGAATCAAACCTCAGTCATGTTCCCAGGGCACAGGCTTCCAGAAACAAACCTCAGTCATGTTCCCAGGACACAAGTTTCCAGAATCAACCAGATATCATGCTTCCTGGCCACAGTCTTCCAGAATCAAACCTTAGTCATGTTGCCAAGCCACAGGTTTCCACCATCAAACCTCAGACATGTTCCCAGGCCACAGGGTTCTAGAATCCACCGATGTCATGTTCCCAGGCCACAGGGTTCGAGAATCAATCCTCAGTTATGTTTCCAGGCTACAGGATTCTAGAATATAACCTCAGTCATGTTCCCAATCCACAGGGTTCCAGAACCAAGGCTCAGTCAGGTTCCCGGGGCACAGTATTCCACAATCTAAACAGATGTCACATGCCCAGTCCCCAGGGTTCCAGAATCCACCGGTATCATGTTCCCAGGCCACAGGGTTCCAGAATCAATCCTCAGTTATGTTCCCAGGCTACAGGGTTCCAGAATAAAACCTCAGTCATGTTCCCAGTCCACAGGGTTTCAGAACCAAGGCTCAGTCAGGTTCCCGGGGCACAGTATTCCACAATCTAAACAGATGTCATGTTCCCAGGCCACAGTTTTCCAGAATCACGCCTCAGTCATGTTCCCAGGCCACAGGGATCCAGTATCAAACGTCAGTCATGTTGCCAGGCCACAGGTTTCTGCCATCAAACCTCAGTCACGTTCCCGGGGCACAGGGTTCCAGAATCAAGCCTCAGTCATTTTGCCAGGCCAGAGTGTTCCACCATCAAACCTCAGTCATGATCCCAGGCCACATGTTTCCACAATGAAACCTCAGTCATTTTCTCAGGCCAAAGGTTTCCAGAATCAAACCTCAGTCATATTCCCAGGACACATGGTTCCAGAATCAAACCTGAGTCATGTTCGCAGGACAGAAGTTTCCAGAATCAACCCGAAAGCATGTTTCCTGGCCACAGTCTTCCAGTATCAAACCTCAGTCATGTTGCCAGGCCACAGGGTTCCACCATCAATCCTCACTCATGTTCCCAGGCCACAGGGTTCCAGAATCAAACCGTTCTCATGTTCCCAGGCCACAGGGTTCCAGAATCCACCGATGTCATGTTAAAGGCCACAGGGTTCCAGAATCAAGCCTCAGTCATTTTGCCAGGCCAGAGTGTTCCACCATCAAACCTCAGTCATGATCCCAGGCCACATGTTTCCACAATGAAACCTCAGTCATTTTCCCAGGCCAAAGGTTTCCAAAATCAAACCTCAGTCATGTTCCCAGGACACATGGTTCCAGAATCAAACCTGAGTCATGTTCGCGGGCCACAGGTTTCAACCATCAAACCTCAGTCATGTTCCCAGGACACAGGTGTCCAGAATCAAACCTCAGTCATGTTCCCAGGGCACAGGCTTCCAGAAACAAACCTCAGTCATGTTCCCAGGACACAAGTTTCCAGAATCAACCAGATATCATGTTTCCTGGCCACAGTCTTCCAGAATCAAACCTTAGTCATGTTGCCAAGCCACAGGTTTCCACCATCAAACCTCAGACATGTTCCCAGGCCACAGGGATCTAGAATCCACTGATGTCATGTTCCCAGGCCACAGGGTTCGAGAATCAATCCTCAGTTATGTTTCCCGGCTACAGGGTTCTAGAATAAAACCTCAGTCATGTTCCCAATCCACAGGGTTCCAGAACCAAGGCTCAGTCAGGTTCCCGGGGCACAGTATTCCACAATCTAAACAGATGTCACATGCCCAGTCCCCAGGGTTCCAGAATCCACCGGTATCATGTTCCCAGGCCACAGGGTTCCAGAATCAATCCTCAGTTATGTTCCCAGGCTACAGGGTTCCAGAATAAAACCTCAGTCATGTTCCCAGTCCACAGGGTTTCAGAACCAAGGCTCAGTCAGGTTCCCGGGGCACAGTATTCCACAATCTAAACAGATGTCATGTTCCCAGGCCACAGTTTTCCAGAATCACGCCTCAGTCATGTTCCCAGGCCACAGGGATCCAGAATCAAACGTCAGTCATGTTGCCAGGCCAAAGGTTTCTGCCATCAAACCTCAGTCACGTTCCCGGGCCACAGGGTTCCAGAATCAAGCCTCAGTCATTTTGCCAGGCCAGAGTGTTCCACCATCAAACCTCAGTCATGATCCCAGGCCACATGTTTCCACAATGAAACCTCAGTCATTTTCTCAGGCCAAAGGTTTCCAGAATCAAACCTCAGTCATATTCCCAGGACACATGGTTCCAGAATCAAACCTGAGTCATGTTCGCAGGCCACAGGTTTCAACAATCAAACATCACTCATGTTCCCAGGACACAGGTGTCCAGAATCAAACCTCAGTCATGTACCCAGGGAACAGGCTTCCAGCAACAAACCTTTGTCATATTCCCAGGACACAGGGTTCCAGAATCAAACCTCAGTCTTGTTCCCAGGACAGAAGTTTCCAGAATCAACCCGATATCATGTTTCCTGGCCTCAGTCTTCCAGTATCAAACCTCAGTCATGTTGCCAGGCCACAGGGTTCCACCATCAATCCTCACTCATGTTCCCAGGCCACAGGGTTCCAGAATCAAACCGTTCTCATGTTCCCAGGCCACAGGGTTCCAGAATCCACCGATGTCATGTTAAAGGCCACAGGGTTCCAGAATCAAGCCTCAGTCATTTTGCCAGGCCAGAGTGTTCCACCATCAAATCTCAGTCATGATCCCAGGCCACATGTTTCCACAATGAAACCTCAGTCATTTTCCCAGGCCAAAGGTTTCCAAAATCAAACCTCAGTCATGTTCCCAGGACACACGGTTCCAGAATCAAACCTGAGTCATGTTCGCGGGCCACAGGTTTCAACCATCAAACCTCAGTCATGTTCCCAGGACACAGGTGTCCAGAATCAAACCTCAGTCATGTTCCCAGGGCACAGGCTTCCAGAAACAAACCTCAGTCATGTTCCCAGGACACAAGTTTCCAGAATCAACCAGATATCATGCTTCCTGGCCACAGTCTTCCAGAATCAAACCTTAGTCATGTTGCCAAGCCACAGGTTTCCACCATCAAACCTCAGACATGTTCCCAGGCCACAGGGTTCTAGAATCCACCGATGTCATGTTCCCAGGCCACAGGGTTCGAGAATCAATCCTCAGTTATGTTTCCAGGCTACAGGGTTCTAGAATATAACCTCAGTCATGTTCCCAATCCACAGGGTTCCAGAACCAAGGCTCAGTCAGGTTCCCGGGGCACAGTATTCCACAATCTAAACAGATGTCACATGCCCAGTCCCCAGGGTTCCAGAATCCACCAGTATCATGTTCCCAGGCCACAGGGTTCCAGAATCAATCCTCAGTTATGTTCCCAGGCTACAGGGTTCCAGAATAAAACCTCAGTCATGTTCCCAGTCCACAGGGTTTCAGAACCAAGGCTCAGTCAGGTTCCCGGGGCACAGTATTCCACAATCTAAACAGATGTCATGTTCCCAGGCCACAGTTTTCCAGAATCACGCCTCAGTCATGTTCCCAGGCCACAGGGATCCAGAATCAAACGTCAGTCATGTTGCCAGGCCACAGGTTTCTGCCATCAAACCTCAGTCACGTTCCCGGGGCACAGGGTTCCAGAATCAAGCCTCAGTCATTTTGCCAGGCCAGAGTGTTCCACCATCAATCCTCAGTCATGATCCCAGGCCACATGTTTCCACAATGAAACCTCAGTCATTTTCTCAGGCCAAAGGTTTCCAGAATCAAACCTCAGTCATGTACCCAGGACACATGGTTCCAGAATCAAACCTGAGTCATGTTCGCAGGACAGAAGTTTCCAGAATCAACCCGATATCATGTTTCCTGGCCACAGTCTTCCAGTATCAAACCTCAGTCATGTTGCCAGGCCACAGGGTTCCACCATCAATCCTCACTCATGTTCCCAGGCCACAGGGTTCCAGAATCAAACCGTTCTCATGTTCCCAGGCCACAGGGTTCCAGAATCCACCGATGTCATGTTAAAGGCCACAGGGTTCCAGAATCAAACCGTTCTCATGTTCCCGGGCCACAGGGTTCCAGAATCAAGCCTCAGTCATTTTTCCAGGCCAGAGTGTTCCACCATCAAACCTCAGTCATGATCCCAGGCCACATGTTTCCACAATGAAACCTCAGTCATTTTCCCAGGCCAAAGGTTTCCAAAATCAAACCTCAGTCATGTTCCCAGGACACACGGTTCCAGAATCAAACCTGAGTCATGTGCGCGGGCCACAGGTTTCAACCATCAAACCTCAGTCATGTTCCCAGGACACAGGTGTCCAGAATCAAACCTCAGTCATGTTCCCAGGGCACAGGCTTCCAGAAACAAACCTCAGTCATGTTCCCAGGACACAAGTTTCCAGAATCAACCAGATATCATGCTTCCTGGCCACAGTCTTCCAGAATCAAACCTTAGTCATGTTGCCAAGCCACAGGTTTCCACCATCAAACCTCAGACATGTTCCCAGGCCACAGGGTTCTAGAATCCACCGATGTCATGTTCCCAGGCCACAGGGTTCGAGAATCAATCCTCAGTTATGTTTCCAAGCTACAGGGTTCTAGAATAAAACCTCAGTCATGTTCCCAATCCACAGGGTTCCAGAACCAAGGCTCAGTCAGGTTCCCGGGGCACAGTATTCCACAATCTAAACAGATGTCACATGCCCAGTCCCCAGGGTTCCAGAATCCACCGGTATCATGTTCCCAGGCCACAGGGTTCCAGAATCAATCCTCAGTTATGTTCCCAGGCTACAGGGTTCCAGAATAAATCCTCAGTCATGTTCCCAGTCCACAGGGTTTCAGAACCAAGGCTCAGTCAGGTTCCCGGGGCACAGTATTCCACAATCTAAACAGATGTCATGTTCCCAGGCCACAGTTTTCCAGAATCACGCCTCAGTCATGTTCCCAGGCCACAGGGATCCAGAATCAAACGTCAGTCATGTTTCCAGGCCACAGGTTTCTGCCGTCAAACCTCAGTCACGTTCCCGGGCCACAGGGTTCCAGAATCAAGCCTCAGTCATTTTGCCAGGCCAGAGTGTTCCACCATCAAACCTCAGTCATGATCCCAGGCCACATGTTTCCACAATGAAACCTCAGTCATTTTCTCAGGCCAAAGGTTTCCAGAATCAAACCTCAGTCATATTCCCAGGACACATGGTTCCAGAATCAAACCTGAGTCATGTTCGCAGGCCACAGGTTTCAACAATCAAACATCACTCATGTTCCCAGGACACAGGTGTCCAGAATCAAACCTCAGTCATGTACCCAGGGAACAGGCTTCCAGCAACAAACCTTTGTCATATTCCCAGGACACAGGGTTCCAGAATCAAACCTCAGTCTTGTTCCCAGGACAGAAGTTTCCAGAATCAACCCGATATCATGTTTCCTGGCCACAGTCTTCCAGTATCAAACCTCAGTCATGTTGCCAGGCCACAGGGTTCCACCATCAATCCTCACTCATGTTCCCAGGCCACAGGGTTCCAGAATCAAACCGTTCTCATGTTCCCAGGCCACAGGGTTCCAGAATCCACCGATGTCATGTTAAAGGCCACAGGGTTCCAGAATCAAACCGTTCTCATGTTCCCGGGCCAGAGGGTTCCAGAATCAAGCCTCAGTCATTTTGCCAGGCCAGAGTGTTCCACCATCAAACCTCAGTCATGATCCCAGGCCACATGTTTCCACAATGAAACCTCAGTCATTTTCCCAGGCCAAAGGTTTCCAAAATCAAACCTCAGTCATGTTCCCAGGACACACGGTTCCAGAATCAAACCTGAGTCATGTTCGCGGGCCACAGGTTTCAACCATCAAACCTCAGTCATGTTCCCAGGACACAGGTGTCCAGAATCAAACCTCAGTCATGTTCCCAGGGCACAGGCTTCCAGAAACAAACCTCAGTCATGTTCCCAGGACACAAGTTTCCAGAATCAACCAGATATCATGCTTCCTGGCCACAGTCTTCCAGAATCAAACCTTAGTCATGTTGCCAAGCCACAGGTTTCCACCATCAAACCTCAGACATGTTCCCAGGCCACAGGGTTCTAGAATCCACCGATGTCATGTTCCCAGGCCACAGGGTTCGAGAATCAATCCTCAGTTATGTTTCCAGGCTACAGGGTTCTAGAATATAACCTCAGTCATGTTCCCAATCCACAGGGTTCCAGAACCAAGGCTCAGTCAGGTTCCCGGGGCACAGTATTCCACAATCTAAACAGATGTCACATGCCCAGTCCCCAGGGTTCCAGAATCCACCGGTATCATGTTCCCAGGCCACAGGGTTCCAGAATCAATCCTCAGTTATGTTCCCAGGCTACAGGGTTCCAGAATAAAACCTCAGTCATGTTCCCAGTCCACAGGGTTTCAGAACCAAGGCTCAGTCAGGTTCCCGGGGCACAGTATTCCACAATCTAAACAGATGTCATGTTCCCAGGCCACAGTTTTCCAGAATCACGCCTCAGTCATGTTCCCAGGCCACAGGGATCCAGTATCAAACGTCAGTCATGTTGCCAGGCCACAGGTTTCTGCCATCAAACCTCAGTCACGTTCCCGGGGCACAGGGTTCCAGAATCAAGCCTCAGTCATTTTGCCAGGCCAGAGTGTTCCACCATCAAACCTCAGTCATGATCCCAGGCCACATGTTTCCACAATGAAACCTCAGTCATTTTCTCAGGCCAAAGGTTTCCAGAATCAAACCTCAGTCATATTCCCAGGACACATGGTTCCAGAATCAAACCTGAGTCATGTTCGCAGGACAGAAGTTTCCAGAATCAACCCGAAAGCATGTTTCCTGGCCACAGTCTTCCAGTATCAAACCTCAGTCATGTTGCCAGGCCACAGGGTTCCACCATCAATCCTCACTCATGTTCCCAGGCCACAGGGTTCCAGAATCAAACCGTTCTCATGTTCCCAGGCCACAGGGTTCCAGAATCCACCGATGTCATGTTAAAGGCCACAGGGTTCCAGAATCAAGCCTCAGTCATTTTGCCAGGCCAGAGTGTTCCACCATCAAACCTCAGTCATGATCCCAGGCCACATGTTTCCACAATGAAACCTCAGTCATTTTCCCAGGCCAAAGGTTTCCAAAATCAAACCTCAGTCATGTTCCCAGGACACATGGTTCCAGAATCAAACCTGAGTCATGTTCGCGGGCCACAGGTTTCAACCATCAAACCTCAGTCATGTTCCCAGGACACAGGTGTCCAGAATCAAACCTCAGTCATGTTCCCAGGGCACAGGCTTCCAGAAACAAACCTCAGTCATGTTCCCAGGACACAAGTTTCCAGAATCAACCAGATATCATGTTTCCTGGCCACAGTCTTCCAGAATCAAACCTTAGTCATGTTGCCAAGCCACAGGTTTCCACCATCAAACCTCAGACATGTTCCCAGGCCACAGGGTTCTAGAATCCACCGATGTCATGTTCCCAGGCCACAGGGTTCGAGAATCAATCCTCAGTTATGTTTCCCGGCTACAGGGTTCTAGAATAAAACCTCAGTCATGTTCCCAATCCACAGGGTTCCAGAACCAAGGCTCAGTCAGGTTCCCGGGGCACAGTATTCCACAATCTAAACAGATGTCACATGCCCAGTCCCCAGGGTTCCAGAATCCACCGGTATCATGTTCCCAGGCCACAGGGTTCCAGAATCAATCCTCAGTTATGTTCCCAGGCTACAGGGTTCCAGAATAAAACCTCAGTCATGTTCCCAGTCCACAGGGTTTCAGAACCAAGGCTCAGTCAGGGTCCCGGGGCACAGTATTCCACAATCTAAACAGATGTCATGTTCCCAGGCCACAGTTTTCCAGAATCACGCCTCAGTCATGTTCCCAGGCCACAGGGATCCAGAATCAAACGTCAGTCATGTTGCCAGGCCACAGGTTTCTGCCATCAAACCTCAGTCACGTTCCCGGGGCACAGGGTTCCAGAATCAAGCCTCAGTCATTTTGCCAGGCCAGAGTGTTCCACCATCAAACCTCAGTCATGATCCCAGGCCACATGTTTCCACAATGAAACCTCAGTCATTTTCTCAGGCCAAAGGTTTCCAGAATCAAACCTCAGTCATATTCCCAGGACACATGGTTCCAGAATCAAACCTGAGTCATGTTCGCAGGCCACATGTTTCAACAATCAAACATCACTCATGTTCCCAGGACACAGGTGTCCAGAATCAAACCTCAGTCATGTACCCAGGGAACAGGCTTCCAGCAACAAACCTTTGTCATATTCCCAGGACACAGGGTTCCAGAATCAAACCTCAGTCTTGTTCCCAGGACAGAAGTTTCCAGAATCAACCCGATATCATGTTTCCTGGCCACAGTCTTCCAGTATCAAACCTCAGTCATGTTGCCAGGCCACAGGGTTCCACCATCAATCCTCACTCATGTTCCCAGGCCACAGGGTTCCAGAATCAAACCGTTCTCATGTTCCCAGGCCACAGGGTTCCAGAATCCACCGATGTCATGTTAAAGGCCACAGGGTTCCAGAATCAAACCGTTCTCATGTTCCCGGGCCACAGGGTTCCAGAATCAAGCCTCAGTCATTTTTCCAGGCCAGAGTGTCCCACCATCAAACCTCAGTCATGATCCCAGGCCACATGTTTCCACAATGAAACCTCAGTCATTTTCCCAGGCCAAAGGTTTCCAAAATCAAACCTCAGTCATGTTCCCAGGACACACGGTTCCAGAATCAAACCTGAGTCATGTGCGCGGGCCACAGGTTTCAACCATCAAACCTCAGTCATGTTCCCAGGACACAGGTGTCCAGAATCAAACCTCAGTCATGTTCCCAGGGCACAGGCTTCCAGAAACAAACCTCAGTCATGTTCCCAGGACACAAGTTTCCAGAATCAACCAGATATCATGCTTCCTGGCCACAGTCTTCCAGAATCAAACCTTAGTCATGTTGCCAAGCCACAGGTTTCCACCATCAAACCTCAGACATGTTCCCAGGCCACAGGGTTCTAGAATCCACCGATGTCATGTTCCCAGGCCACAGGGTTCGAGAATCAATCCTCAGTTATGTTTCCAGGCTACAGGGTTCTAGAATAAAACCTCAGTCATGTTCCCAATCCACAGGGTTCCAGAACCAAGGCTCAGTCAGGTTCCCGGGGCACAGTATTCCACAATCTAAACAGATGTCACATGCCCAGTCCCCAGGGTTCCAGAATCCACCGGTATCATGTTCCCAGGCCACAGGGTTCCAGAATCAATCCTCAGTTATGTTCCCAGGCTACAGGGTTCCAGAATAAAACCTCAGTCATGTTCCCAGTCCACAGGGTTTCAGAACCAAGGCTCAGTCAGGTTCCCGGGGCACAGTATTCCACAATCTAAACAGATGTCATGTTCCCAGGCCACAGTTTTCCAGAATCACGCCTCAGTCATGTTCCCAGGCCACAGGGATCCAGAATCAAACGTCAGTCATGTTGCCAGGCCACAGGTTTCTGCCATCAAACCTCAGTCACGTTCCCGGGCCACAGGGTTCCAGAATCAAGCCTCAGTCATTTTGCCAGGCCAGAGTGTTCCACCATCAAACCTCAGTCATGATCCCAGGCCACATGTTTCCACAATGAAACCTCAGTCATTTTCTCAGGCCAAAGGTTTCCAGAATCAAACCTCAGTCATATTCCCAGGACACATGGTTCCAGAATCAAACCTGAGTCATGTTCGCAGGCCACAGGTTTCAACAATCAAACATCACTCATGTTCCCAGGACACAGGTGTCCAGAATCAAACCTCAGTCATGTACCCAGGGAACAGGCTTCCAGCAACAAACCTTTGTCATATTCCCAGGACACAGGGTTCCAGAATCAAACCTCAGTCTTGTTCCCAGGACAGAAGTTTCCAGAATCAACCCGATATCATGTTTCCTGGCCACAGTCTTCCAGTATCAAACCTCAGTCATGATGCCAGGCCACAGGGTTCCACCATCAATCCTCACTCATGTTCCCAGGCCACAGGGTTCCAGAATCAAACCGTTCTCATGTTCCCAGGCCACAGGGTTCCAGAATCCACCGATGTCATGTTAAAGGCCACAGGGTTCCAGAATCAAACCGTTCTCATGTTCCCGGGCCACAGGGTTCCAGAATCAAGCCTCAGTCATTTTGCCAGGCCAGAGTGTTCCACCATCAAACCTCAGTCATGATCCCAGGCCACATGTTTCCACAATGAAACCTCAGTCATTTTCCCAGGCCAAAGGTTTCCAAAATCAAACCTCAGTCATGTTCCCAGGACACACGGTTCCAGAATCAAACCTGAGTCATGTTCGCGGGCCACAGGTTTCAACCATCAAACCTCAGTCATGTTCCCAGGACACAGGTGTCCAGAATCAAACCTCAGTCATGTTCCCAGGGCACAGGCTTCCAGAAACAAACCTCAGTCATGTTCCCAGGACACAAGTTTCCAGAATCAACCAGATATCATGCTTCCTGGCCACAATCTTCCAGAATCAAACCTTAGTCATGTTGCCAAGCCACAGGTTTCCACCATCAAACCTCAGACATGTTCCCAGGCCACAGGGTTCTAGAATCCACCGATGTCATGTTCCCAGGCCACAGGGTTCGAGAATCAATCCTCAGTTATGTTTCCAGGCTACAGGGTTCTAGAATATAACCTCAGTCATGTTCCCAATCCACAGGGTTCCAGAACCAAGGCTCAGTCAGGTTCCCGGGGCACAGTATTCCACAATCTAAACAGATGTCACATGCCCAGTCCCCAGGGTTCCAGAATCCACCGGTATCATGTTCCCAGGCCACAGGGTTCCAGAATCAATCCTCAGTTATGTTCCCAGGCTACAGGGTTCCAGAATAAAACCTCAGTCATGTTCCCAGTCCACAGGGTTTCAGAACCAAGGCTCAGTCAGGTTCCCGGGGCACAGTATTCCACAATCTAAACAGATGTCATGTTCCCAGGCCACAGTTTTCCAGAATCACGCCTCAGTCATGTTCCCAGGCCACAGGGATCCAGTATCAAACGTCAGTCATGTTGCCAGGCCACAGGTTTCTGCCATCAAACCTCAGTCACGTTCCCGGGGCACAGGGTTCCAGAATCAAGCCTCAGTCATTTTGCCAGGGCAGAGTGTTCCACCATCAAACCTCAGTCATGATCCCAGGCCACATGTTTCCACAATGAAACCTCAGTCATTTTCTCAGGCCAAAGGTTTCCAGAATCAAACCTCAGTCATATTCCCAGGACACATGGTTCCAGAATCAAACCTGAGTCATGTTCGCAGGACAGAAGTTTCCAGAATCAACCCGATATCATGTTTCCTGGCCACAGTCTTCCAGTATCAAACCTCAGTCATGTTGCCAGGCCACAGGGTTCCACCATCAATCCTCACTCATGTTCCCAGGCCACAGGGTTCCAGAATCAAACCGTTCTCATGTTCCCAGGCCACAGGGTTCCAGAATCCACCGATGTCATGTTAAAGGCCACAGGGTTCCAGAATCAAGCCTCAGTCATTTTGCCAGGCCAGAGTGTTCCACCATCAAACCTCAGTCATGATCCCAGGCCACATGTTTCCACAATGAAACCTCAGTCATTTTCCCAGGCCAAAGGTTTCCAAAATCAAACCTCAATCATGTTCCCAGGACACATGGTTCCAGAATCAAACCTGAGTCATGTTCGCGGGCCACAGGTTTCAACCATCAAACCTCAGTCATGTTCCCAGGACACAGGTGTCCAGAATCAAACCTCAGTCATGTTCCCAGGGCACAGGCTTCCAGAAACAAACCTCAGTCATGTTCCCAGGACACAAGTTTCCAGAATCAACCAGATATCATGCTTCCTGGCCACAGTCTTCTAGAATCAAACCTTAGTCATGTTGCCAAGCCACAGGTTTCCACCATCAAACCTCAGACATGTTCCCAGGCCACAGGGTTCTAGAATCCACCGATGTCATGTTCCCAGGCCACAGGGTTCGAGAATCAATCCTCAGTTATGTTTCCAGGCTACAGGGTTCTAGAATAAAACCTCAGTCATGTTCCCAATCCACAGGGTTCCAGAACCAAGGCTCAGTCAGGTTCCCGGGTCACAGTATTCCACAATCTAAACAGATGTCACATGCCCAGTCCCCAGGGTTCCAGAATCCACCTATATCATGTTCCCAGGCCACAGGGTTCCAGAATCAATCCTCAGTTATGTTCCCAGGCTACAGGGTTCCAGAATAAAACCTCAGTCATGTTCCCAGTCCACAGGGTTTCAGAACCAATGCTCAGTCACGTTCCCGGGGCACAGTATTCCACAATCTAAACAGATGTCATGTTCCCAGGCCACAGTTTTCCAGAATCACGCCTCAGTCATGTTCCCAGGCCACAGGGATCCAGAATCAAACGTCAGTCATGTTGCCAGGCCACAGGTTTCTGCCATCAAACCTCAGTCACGTTCCCAGGCCACAGGGTTCCAGAATCAAGCCTCAGTCATTTTGCCAGGCCAGAGTGTTCCACCATCAAACCTCAGTCATGATCCCAGGCCACATGTTTCCACAATGAAACCTCAGTCATTTTCTCAGGCCAAAGGTTTCCAGAATCAAACCTCAGTCATATTCCCAGGACACATGGTTCCAGAATCAAATCTGAGTCATGTTCGCAGGCCACAGGTTTCAACAATCAAACATCACTCATGTTCCCAGGACACAGGTGTCCAGAATCAAACCTCAGTCATGTACCGAGGGAACAGGCTTCCAGCAACAAACCTTTGTCATATTCCCAGGACACAGGGTTCCAGAATCAAACCTCAGTCTTGTTCCAAGGACAGAAGGTTCCAGAATCAACCCGATATCATATTTCCTGGCCACAGTCTTCCAGTATCAAACCTCAGTCATGTTGCCAGGCCACAGGGTTCCACCATCAATCCTCACTCATATTCCCAGGCCACAGGGTTCCAGAATCAAACCGTTCTCATGTTCCCAGGCCACAGGGTTCCAGAATCCACCGATGTCATGTTAAAGGCCACAGGGTTCCAGAATCAACCCGTTCTCATGTTCCCTGGCCACAGGGTTCCAGAATCAAGCCTCAGTCATTTTGCCAGGCCAGAGTGTTCCACCATCAAACCTCAGTCATGATCCCAGGCCACATGTTTCCACAATGAAACCTCAGTCATTTTCCCAGGCCAAAGGTTTCCAAAATCAAACCTCAGTCATGTTCCCAGGACACAGGTGTCCAGAATCAAACCTCAGTCATGTTCCCAGGGCACAGGCTTCCAGAAACAAACCTCAGTCATGTTCCCAGGACACAAGTTTCCAGAATCAACCAGATATCATGTTTCCTGGCCACAGTCTTCCAGAATCAAACCTTAGTCATGTTGCCAAGCCACAGGTTTCCACCATCAAACCTCAGACATGTTCCCAGGCCACAGGGTTCTAGAATCCACCGATGTCATGTTCCCAGGCCACAAAGTTCGAGAATCAATCCTCAGTTATGTTTCCCGGCTACAGGGTTCTAGAATAAAACCTCAGTCATGTTCCCAATCCACAGGGTTCCAGAACCAAGGCTCAGTCAGGTTCCCGGGGCACAGTATTCCACAATCTAAACAGATGTCACATGCCCAGTCCCCAGGGTTCCAGAATCCACCGGTATCATGTTCCCAGGCCACAGGGTTCCAGAATCAATCCTCAGTTATGTTCCCAGGCTACAGGGTTCCAGAATAAAACCTCAGTCATGTTCCCAGTCCACAGGGTTTCAGAACCAAGGCTCAGTCAGGGTCCCGGGGCACAGTATTCCACAGTCTAAACAGATGTCATGTTCCCAGGCCACAGTTTTCCAGAATCACGCCTCAGTCATGTTCCCAGGCCACAGGGATCCAGAATCAAACGTCAGTCATGTTGCCAGGCCACAGGTTTCTGCCATCAAACCTCAGTCACGTTCCCGGGGCACAGGGTTCCAGAATCAAGCCTCAGTCATTTTGCCAGGCCAGAGTGTTCCACCATCAAACCTCAGTCATGATCCCAGGCCACATGTTTCCACAATGAAACCTCAGTCATTTTCTCAGGCCAAAGGTTTCCAGAATCAAACCTCAGTCATATTCCCAGGACACATGGTTCCAGAATCAAACCTGAGTCATGTTCGCAGGCCACATGTTTCAACAATCAAACATCACTCATGTTCCCAGGACACAGGTGTCCAGAATCAAACCTCAGTCATGTACCCAGGGAACAGGCTTCCAGCAACAAACCTTTGTCATATTCCCAGGACACAGGGTTCCAGAATCAAACCTCAGTCTTGTTCCCAGGACAGAAGTTTCCAGAATCAACCCGATATCATGTTTCCTGGCCACAGTCTTCCAGTATCAAACCTCAGTCATGTTGCCAGGCCACAGGGTTCCACCATCAATCCTCACTCATGTTCCCAGGCCACAGGGTTCCAGAATCAAACCGTTCTCATGTTCCCAGGCCACAGGGTTCCAGAATCCACCGATGTCATGTTAAAGGCCACAGGGTTCCAGAATCAAACCGTTCTCATGTTCCCGGGCCACAGGGTTCCAGAATCAAGCCTCAGTCATTTTTCCAGGCCAGAGTGTCCCACCATCAAACCTCAGTCATGATCCCAGGCCACATGTTTCCACAATGAAACCTCAGTCATTTTCCCAGGCCAAAGGTTTCCAAAATCAAACCTCAGTCATGTTCCCAGGACACACGGTTCCAGAATCAAACCTGAGTCATGTGCGCGGGCCACAGGTTTCAACCATCAAACCTCAGTCATGTTCCCAGGACACAGGTGTCCAGAATCAAACCTCAGTCATGTTC
This sequence comes from Balaenoptera physalus, assembly GCF_965194825.1. Classification (NCBI taxonomy): domain Eukaryota; kingdom Metazoa; phylum Chordata; class Mammalia; order Artiodactyla; family Balaenopteridae; genus Balaenoptera; species Balaenoptera physalus. The sequence goes on along the minus strand of NW_028126442.1, from coordinate 167,787 downwards.
CCAGGGCACAGGCTTCCAGAAACAAACCTCAGTCATGTTCCCAGGACACAAGTTTCCAGAATCAACCAGATATCATGCTTCCTGGCCACAGTCTTCCAGAATCAAACCTTAGTCATGTTGCCAAGCCACAGGTTTCCACCATCAAACCTCAGACATGTTCCCAGGCCACAGGGTTCTAGAATCCACCGATGTCATGTTCCCAGGCCACAGGGTTCGAGAATCAATCCTCAGTTATGTTTCCAGGCTACAGGGTTCTAGAATAAAACCTCAGTCATGTTCCCAATCCACAGGGTTCCAGAACCAAGGCTCAGTCAGGTTCCCGGGGCACAGTATTCCACAATCTAAACAGATGTCACATGCCCAGTCCCCAGGGTTCCAGAATCCACCGGTATCATGTTCCCAGGCCACAGGGTTCCAGAATCAATCCTCAGTTATGTTCCCAGGCTACAGGGTTCCAGAATAAAACCTCAGTCATGTTCCCAGTCCACAGGGTTTCAGAACCAAGGCTCAGTCAGTTTCCCGGGGCACAGTATTCCACAATCTAAACAGATGTCATGTTCCCAGGCCACAGTTTTCCAGAATCACGCCTCAGTCATGTTCCCAGGCCACAGGGATCCAGAATCAAACGTCAGTCATGTTGCCAGGCCACAGGTTTCTGCCATCAAACCTCAGTCACGTTCCCGGGCCACAGGGTTCCAGAATCAAGCCTCAGTCATTTTGCCAGGCCAGAGTGTTCCACCATCAAACCTCAGTCATGATCCCAGGCCACATGTTTCCACAATGAAACCTCAGTCATTTTCTCAGGCCAAAGGTTTCCAGAATCAAACCTCAGTCATATTCCCAGGACACATGGTTCCAGAATCAAACCTGAGTCATGTTCGCAGGCCACAGGTTTCAACAATCAAACATCACTCATGTTCCCAGGACACAGGTGTCCAGAATCAAACCTCAGTCATGTACCCAGGGAACAGGCTTCCAGCAACAAACCTTTGTCATATTCCCAGGACACAGGGTTCCAGAATCAAACCTCAGTCTTGTTCCCAGGACAGAAGTTTCCAGAATCAACCCGATATCATGTTTCCTGGCCACAGTCTTCCAGTATCAAACCTCAGTCATGATGCCAGGCCACAGGGTTCCACCATCAATCCTCACTCATGTTCCCAGGCCACAGGGTTCCAGAATCAAACCGTTCTCATGTTCCCAGGCCACAGGGTTCCAGAATCCACCGATGTCATGTTAAAGGCCACAGGGTTCCAGAATCAAACCGTTCTCATGTTCCCGGGCCACAGGGTTCCAGAATCAAGCCTCAGTCATTTTGCCAGGCCAGAGTGTTCCACCATCAAACCTCAGTCATGATCCCAGGCCACATGTTTCCACAATGAAACCTCAGTCATTTTCCCAGGCCAAAGGTTTCCAAAATCAAACCTCAGTCATGTTCCCAGGACACACGGTTCCAGAATCAAACCTGAGTCATGTTCGCGGGCCACAGGTTTCAACCATCAAACCTCAGTCATGTTCCCAGGACACAGGTGTCCAGAATCAAACCTCAGTCATGTTCCCAGGGCACAGGCTTCCAGAAACAAACCTCAGTCATGTTCCCAGGACACAAGTTTCCAGAATCAACCAGATATCATGCTTCCTGGCCACAGTCTTCCAGAATCAAACCTTAGTCATGTTGCCAAGCCACAGGTTTCCACCATCAAACCTCAGACATGTTCCCAGGCCACAGGGTTCTAGAATCCACCGATGTCATGTTCCCAGGCCACAGGGTTCGAGAATCAATCCTCAGTTATGTTTCCAGGCTACAGGGTTCTAGAATATAACCTCAGTCATGTTCCCAATCCACAGGGTTCCAGAACCAAGGCTCAGTCAGGTTCCCGGGGCACAGTATTCCACAATCTAAACAGATGTCACATGCCCAGTCCCCAGGGTTCCAGAATCCACCGGTATCATGTTCCCAGGCCACAGGGTTCCAGAATCAATCCTCAGTTATGTTCCCAGGCTACAGGGTTCCAGAATAAAACCTCAGTCATGTTCCCAGTCCACAGGGTTTCAGAACCAAGGCTCAGTCAGGTTCCCGGGGCACAGTATTCCACAATCTAAACAGATGTCATGTTCCCAGGCCACAGTTTTCCAGAATCACGCCTCAGTCATGTTCCCAGGCCACAGGGATCCAGTATCAAACGTCAGTCATGTTGCCAGGCCACAGGTTTCTGCCATCAAACCTCAGTCACGTTCCCGGGGCACAGGGTTCCAGAATCAAGCCTCAGTCATTTTGCCAGGGCAGAGTGTTCCACCATCAAACCTCAGTCATGATCCCAGGCCACATGTTTCCACAATGAAACCTCAGTCATTTTCTCAGGCCAAAGGTTTCCAGAATCAAACCTCAGTCATATTCCCAGGACACATGGTTCCAGAATCAAACCTGAGTCATGTTCGCAGGACAGAAGTTTCCAGAATCAACCCGAAAGCATGTTTCCTGGCCACAGTCTTCCAGTATCAAACCTCAGTCATGTTGCCAGGCCACAGGGTTCCACCATCAATCCTCACTCATGTTCCCAGGCCACAGGGTTCCAGAATCAAACCGTTCTCATGTTCCCAGGCCACAGGGTTCCAGAATCCACCGATGTCATGTTAAAGGCCACAGGGTTCCAGAATCAAGCCTCAGTCATTTTGCCAGGCCAGAGTGTTCCACCATCAAACCTCAGTCATGATCCCAGGCCACATGTTTCCACAATGAAACCTCAGTCATTTTCCCAGGCCAAAGGTTTCCAAAATCAAACCTCAATCATGTTCCCAGGACACATGGTTCCAGAATCAAACCTGAGTCATGTTCGCGGGCCACAGGTTTCAACCATCAAACCTCAGTCATGTTCCCAGGACACAGGTGTCCAGAATCAAACCTCAGTCATGTTCCCAGGGCACAGGCTTCCAGAAACAAACCTCAGTCATGTTCCCAGGACACAAGTTTCCAGAATCAACCAGATATCATGCTTCCTGGCCACAGTCTTCTAGAATCAAACCTTAGTCATGTTGCCAAGCCACAGGTTTCCACCATCAAACCTCAGACATGTTCCCAGGCCACAGGGTTCTAGAATCCACCGATGTCATGTTCCCAGGCCACAGGGTTCGAGAATCAATCCTCAGTTATGTTTCCAGGCTACAGGGTTCTAGAATAAAACCTCAGTCATGTTCCCAATCCACAGGGTTCCAGAACCAAGGCTCAGTCAGGTTCCCGGGGCACAGTATTCCACAATCTAAACAGATGTCACATGCCCAGTCCCCAGGGTTCCAGAATCCACCTGTATCATGTTCCCAGGCCACAGGGTTCCAGAATCAATCCTCAGTTATGTTCCCAGGCTACAGGGTTCCAGAATAAAACCTCAGTCATGTTCCCAGTCCACAGGGTTTCAGAACCAATGCTCAGTCAGGTTCCCGGGGCACAGTATTCCACAATCTAAACAGATGTCATGTTCCCAGGCCACAGTTTTCCAGAATCACGCCTCAGTCATGTTCCCAGGCCACAGGGATCCAGAATCAAACGTCAGTCATGTTGCCAGGCCACAGGTTTCTGCCATCAAACCTCAGTCACGTTCCCAGGCCACAGGGTTCCAGAATCAAGCCTCAGTCATTTTGCCAGGCCAGAGTGTTCCACCATCAAACCTCAGTCATGATCCCAGGCCACATGTTTCCACAATGAAACCTCAGTCATTTTCTCAGGCCAAAGGTTTCCAGAATCAAACCTCAGTCATATTCCCAGGACACATGGTTCCAGAATCAAATCTGAGTCATGTTCGCAGGCCACAGGTTTCAACAATCAAACATCACTCATGTTCCCAGGACACAGGTGTCCAGAATCAAACCTCAGTCATGTACCGAGGGAACAGGCTTCCAGCAACAAACCTTTGTCATATTCCCAGGACACAGGGTTCCAGAATCAAACCTCAGTCTTGTTCCAAGGACAGAAGGTTCCAGAATCAACCCGATATCATATTTCCTGGCCACAGTCTTCCAGTATCAAACCTCAGTCATGTTGCCAGGCCACAGGGTTCCACCATCAATCCTCACTCATATTCCCAGGCCACAGGGTTCCAGAATCAAACCGTTCTCATGTTCCCAGGCCACAGGGTTCCAGAATCCACCGATGTCATGTTAAAGGCCACAGGGTTCCAGAATCAACCCGTTCTCATGTTCCCTGGCCACAGGGTTCCAGAATCAAGCCTCAGTCATTTTGCCAGGCCAGAGTGTTCCACCATCAAACCTCAGTCATGATCCCAGGCCACATGTTTCCACAATGAAACCTCAGTCATTTTCCCAGGCCAAAGGTTTCCAAAATCAAACCTCAGTCATGTTCCCAGGACACAGGTGTCCAGAATCAAACCTCAGTCATGTTCCCAGGGCACAGGCTTCCAGAAACAAACCTCAGTCATGTTCCCAGGACACAAGTGTCCAGAATCAACCAGATATCATGCTTCCTGGCCACAGTCTTCCAGAATCGAACCTTAGTCATGTTGCCAAGCCACAGGTTTCCACCATCAAACCTCAGACATGTTCCCAGGCCACAGGGTTCCAGAATCCACCGATGTCATGTTAAAGGCCACAGGGTTCCAGAATCAAACCGTTCTCATGTTCCCGGGCCACAGGGTTCCAGAATCAAGCCTCAGTCATTTTGCCAGGCCAGAGTGTTCCACCATCAAACCTCAGTCATGATCCCAGGCCACATGTTTCCACAATGAAACCTCAGTCATTTTCCCAGGCCAAAGGTTTCCAAAATCAAACCTCAGTCATGTTCCCAGGACACACGGTTCCAGAATCAAACCTGAGTCATGTTCGCGGGCCACAGGTTTCAACCATCAAACCTCAGTCATGTTCCCAGGACACAGGTGTCCAGAATCAAACCTCAGTCATGTTCCCAGGGCACAGGCTTCCAGAAACAAACCTCAGTCATGTTCCCAGGACACAAGTTTCCAGAATCAACCAGATATCATGCTTCCTGGCCACAGTCTTCCAGAATCAAACCTTAGTCATGTTGCCAAGCCACAGGTTTCCACCATCAAACCTCAGACATGTTCCCAGGCCACAGGGTTCTAGAATCCACCGATGTCATGTTCCCAGGCCACAGGGTTCGAGAATCAATCCTCAGTTATGTTTCCAGGCTACAGGGTTCTAGAATATAACCTCAGTCATGTTCCCAATCCACAGGGTTCCAGAACCAAGGCTCAGTCAGGTTCCCGGGGCACAGTATTCCACAATCTAAACAGATGTCACATGCCCAGTCCCCAGGGTTCCAGAATCCACCGGTATCATGTTCCCAGGCCACAGGGTTCCAGAATCAATCCTCAGTTATGTTCCCAGGCTACAGGGTTCCAGAATAAAACCTCAGTCATGTTCCCAGTCCACAGGGTTTCAGAACCAAGGCTCAGTCAGGTTCCCGGGGCACAGTATTCCACAATCTAAACAGATGTCATGTTCCCAGGCCACAGTTTTCCAGAATCACGCCTCAGTCATGTTCCCAGGCCACAGGGATCCAGTATCAAACGTCAGTCATGTTGCCAGGCCACAGGTTTCTGCCATCAAACCTCAGTCACGTTCCCGGGGCACAGGGTTCCAGAATCAAGCCTCAGTCATTTTGCCAGGCCAGAGTGTTCCACCATCAAACCTCAGTCATGATCCCAGGCCACATGTTTCCACAATGAAACCTCAGTCATTTTCTCAGGCCAAAGGTTTCCAGAATCAAACCTCAGTCATATTCCCAGGACACATGGTTCCAGAATCAAACCTGAGTCATGTTCGCAGGACAGAAGTTTCCAGAATCAACCCGAAAGCATGTTTCCTGGCCACAGTCTTCCAGTATCAAACCTCAGTCATGTTGCCAGGCCACAGGGTTCCACCATCAATCCTCACTCATGTTCCCAGGCCACAGGGTTCCAGAATCAAACCGTTCTCATGTTCCCAGGCCACAGGGTTCCAGAATCCACCGATGTCATGTTAAAGGCCACAGGGTTCCAGAATCAAGCCTCAGTCATTTTGCCAGGCCAGAGTGTTCCACCATCAAACCTCAGTCATGATCCCAGGCCACATGTTTCCACAATGAAACCTCAGTCATTTTCCCAGGCCAAAGGTTTCCAAAATCAAACCTCAGTCATGTTCCCAGGACACATGGTTCCAGAATCAAACCTGAGTCATGTTCGCGGGCCACAGGTTTCAACCATCAAACCTCAGTCATGTTCCCAGGACACAGGTGTCCAGAATCAAACCTCAGTCATGTTCCCAGGGCACAGGCTTCCAGAAACAAACCTCAGTCATGTTCCCAGGACACAAGTTTCCAGAATCAACCAGATATCATGTTTCCTGGCCACAGTCTTCCAGAATCAAACCTTAGTCATGTTGCCAAGCCACAGGTTTCCACCATCAAACCTCAGACAGGTTCCCAGGCCACAGGGATCTAGAATCCACTGATGTCATGTTCCCAGGCCACAGGGTTCGAGAATCAATCCTCAGTTATGTTTCCCGGCTACAGGGTTCTAGAATAAAACCTCAGTCATGTTCCCAATCCACAGGGTTCCAGAACCAAGGCTCAGTCAGGTTCCCGGGGCACAGTATTCCACAATCTAAACAGATGTCACATGCCCAGTCCCCAGGGTTCCAGAATCCACCGGTATCATGTTCCCAGGCCACAGGGTTCCAGAATCAATCCTCAGTTATGTTCCCAGGCTACAGGGTTCCAGAATAAAACCTCAGTCATGTTCCCAGTCCACAGGGTTTCAGAACCAAGGCTCAGTCAGGGTCCCGGGGCACAGTATTCCACAATCTAAACAGATGTCATGTTCCCAGGCCACAGTTTTCCAGAATCACGCCTCAGTCATGTTCCCAGGCCACAGGGATCCAGAATCAAACGTCAGTCATGTTGCCAGGCCACAGGTTTCTGCCATCAAACCTCAGTCACGTTCCCGGGGCACAGGGTTCCAGAATCAAGCCTCAGTCATTTTGCCAGGCCAGAGTGTTCCACCATCAAACCTCAGTCATGATCCCAGGCCACATGTTTCCACAATGAAACCTCAGTCATTTTCTCAGGCCAAAGGTTTCCAGAATCAAACCTCAGTCATATTCCCAGGACACATGGTTCCAGAATCAAACCTGAGTCATGTTCGCAGGCCACAGGTTTCAACAATCAAACATCACTCATGTTCCCAGGACACAGGTGTCCAGAATCAAACCTCAGTCATGTACCCAGGGAACAGGCTTCCAGCAACAAACCTTTGTCATATTCCCAGGACACAGGGTTCCAGAATCAAACCTCAGTCTTGTTCCCAGGACAGAAGTTTCCAGAATCAACCCGATATCATGTTTCCTGGCCACAGTCTTCCAGTATCAAACCTCAGTCATGTTGCCAGGCCACAGGGTTCCACCATCAATCCTCACTCATGTTCCCAGGCCACAGGGTTCCAGAATCAAACCGTTCTCATGTTCCCAGGCCACAGGGTTCCAGAATCCACCGATGTCATGTTAAAGGCCACAGGGTTCCAGAATCAAACCGTTCTCATGTTCCCGGGCCACAGGGTTCCAGAATCAAGCCTCAGTCATTTTTCCAGGCCAGAGTGTCCCACCATCAAACCTCAGTCATGATCCCAGGCCACATGTTTCCACAATGAAACCTCAGTCATTTTCCCAGGCCAAAGGTTTCCAAAATCAAACCTCAGTCATGTTCCCAGGACACACGGTTCCAGAATCAAACCTGAGTCATGTGCGCGGGCCACAGGTTTCAACCATCAAACCTCAGTCATGTTCCCAGGACACAGGTGTCCAGAATCAAACCTCAGTCATGTTCCCAGGGCACAGGCTTCCAGAAACAAACCTCAGTCATGTTCCCAGGACACAAGTTTCCAGAATCAACCAGATATCATGCTTCCTGGCCACAGTCTTCCAGAATCAAACCTTAGTCATGTTGCCAAGCCACAGGTTTCCACCATCAAACCTCAGACATGTTCCCAGGCCACAGGGTTCTAGACTCCACCGATGTCATGTTCCCAGGCCACAGGGTTCGAGAATCAATCCTCAGTTATGTTTCCAGGCTACAGGGTTCTAGAATATAACCTCAGTCATGTTCCCAATCCACAGGGTTCCAGAACCAAGGCTCAGTCAGGTTCCCGGGGCACAGTATTCCACAATCTAAACAGATGTCACATGCCCAGTCCCCAGGGTTCCAGAATCCACCGGTATCATGTTCCCAGGCCACAGGGTTCCAGAATCAATCCTCAGTTATGTTCCCAGGCTACAGGGTTCCAGAATAAAACCTCAGTCATGTTCCCAGTCCACAGGGTTTCAGAACCAAGGCTCAGTCAGGTTCCCGGGGCACAGTATTCCACAATCTAAACAGATGTCATGTTCCCAGGCCACAGTTTTCCAGAATCACGCCTCAGTCATGTTCCCAGGCCACAGGGATCCAGTATCAAACGTCAGTCATGTTGCCAGGCCACAGGTTTCTGCCATCAAACCTCAGTCACGTTCCCGGGGCACAGGGTTCCAGAATCAAGCCTCAGTCATTTTGCCAGGGCAGAGTGTTCCACCATCAAACCTCAGTCATGATCCCAGGCCACATGTTTCCACAATGAAACCTCAGTCATTTTCTCAGGCCAAAGGTTTCCAGAATCAAACCTCAGTCATATTCCCAGGACACATGGTTCCAGAATCAAACCTGAGTCATGTTCGCAGGACAGAAGTTTCCAGAATCAACCCGATATCATGTTTCCTGGCCACAGTCTTCCAGTATCAAACCTCAGTCATGTTGCCAGGCCACAGGGTTCCACCATCAATCCTCACTCATGTTCCCAGGCCACAGGGTTCCAGAATCAAACCGTTCTCATGTTCCCAGGCCACAGGGTTCCAGAATCCACCGATGTCATGTTAAAGGCCACAGGGTTCCAGAATCAAGCCTCAGTCATTTTGCCAGGCCAGAGTGTTCCACCATCAAACCTCAGTCATGATCCCAGGCCACATGTTTCCACAATGAAACCTCAGTCATTTTCCCAGGCCAAAGGTTTCCAAAATCAAACCTCAGTCATGTTCCCAGGACACACGGTTCCAGAATCAAACCTGAGTCATGTGCGCGGGCCACAGGTTTCAACCATCAAACCTCAGTCATGTTCCCAGGACACAGGTGTCCAGAATCAAACCTCAGTCATGTTCCCAGGGCACAGGCTTCCAGAAACAAACCTCAGTCATGTTCCCAGGACACAAGTTTCCAGAATCAACCAGATATCATGCTTCCTGGCCACAGTCTTCCAGAATCAAACCTTAGTCATGTTGCCAAGCCACAGGTTTCCACCATCAAACCTCAGACATGTTCCCAGGCCACAGGGTTCTAGAATCCACCGATGTCATGTTCCCAGGCCACAGGGTTCGAGAATCAATCCTCAGTTATGTTTCCAAGCTACAGGGTTCTAGAATAAAACCTCAGTCATGTTCCCAATCCACAGGGTTCCAGAACCAAGGCTCAGTCAGGTTCCCGGGGCACAGTATTCCACAATCTAAACAGATGTCACATGCCCAGTCCCCAGGGTTCCAGAATCCACCGGTATCATGTTCCCAGGCCACAGGGTTCCAGAATCAATCCTCAGTTATGTTCCCAGGCTACAGGGTTCCAGAATAAAACCTCAGTCATGTTCCCAGTCCACAGGGTTTCAGAACCAAGGCTCAGTCAGGTTCCCGGGGCACAGTATTCCACAATCTAAACAGATGTCATGTTCCCAGGCCACAGTTTTCCAGAATCACGCCTCAGTCATGTTCCCAGGCCACAGGGATCCAGAATCAAACGTCAGTCATGTTGCCAGGCCAAAGGTTTCTGCCATCAAACCTCAGTCACGTTCCCGGGCCACAGGGTTCCAGAATCAAGCCTCAGTCATTTTGCCAGGCCAGAGTGTTCCACCATCAAACCTCAGTCATGATCCCAGGCCACATGTTTCCACAATGAAACCTCAGTCATTTTCTCAGGCCAAAGGTTTCCAGAATCAAACCTCAGTCATATTCCCAGGACACATGGTTCCAGAATCAAACCTGAGTCATGTTCGCAGGCCACAGGTTTCAACAATCAAACATCACTCATGTTCCCAGGACACAGGTGTCCAGAATCAAACCTCAGTCATGTACCCAGGGAACAGGCTTCCAGCAACAAACCTTTGTCATATTCCCAGGACACAGGGTTCCAGAATCAAACCTCAGTCTTGTTCCCAGGACAGAAGTTTCCAGAATCAACCCGATATCATGTTTCCTGGCCTCAGTCTTCCAGTATCAAACCTCAGTCATGTTGCCAGGCCACAGGGTTCCACCATCAATCCTCACTCATGTTCCCAGGCCACAGGGTTCCAGAATCAAACCGTTCTCATGTTCCCAGGCCACAGGGTTCCAGAATCCACCGATGTCATGTTAAAGGCCACAGGGTTCCAGAATCAAGCCTCAGTCATTTTGCCAGGCCAGAGTGTTCCACCATCAAATCTCAGTCATGATCCCAGGCCACATGTTTCCACAATGAAACCTCAGTCATTTTCCCAGGCCAAAGGTTTCCAAAATCAAACCTCAGTCATGTTCCCAGGACACACGGTTCCAGAATCAAACCTGAGTCATGTTCGCGGGCCACAGGTTTCAACCATCAAACCTCAGTCATGTTCCCAGGACACAGGTGTCCAGAATCAAACCTCAGTCATGTTCCCAGGGCACAGGCTTCCAGAAACAAACCTCAGTCATGTTCCCAGGACACAAGTTTCCAGAATCAACCAGATATCATGCTTCCTGGCCACAGTCTTCCAGAATCAAACCTTAGTCATGTTGCCAAGCCACAGGTTTCCACCATCAAACCTCAGACATGTTCCCAGGCCACAGGGTTCTAGAATCCACCGATGTCATGTTCCCAGGCCACAGGGTTCGAGAATCAATCCTCAGTTATGTTTCCAGGCTACAGGGTTCTAGAATATAACCTCAGTCATGTTCCCAATCCACAGGGTTCCAGAACCAAGGCTCAGTCAGGTTCCCGGGGCACAGTATTCCACAATCTAAACAGATGTCACATGCCCAGTCCCCAGGGTTCCAGAATCCACCAGTATCATGTTCCCAGTCCCCAGGGTTCCAGAATCAATCCTCAGTTATGTTCCCAGGCTACAGGGTTCCAGAATAAAACCTCAGTCATGTTCCCAGTCCACAGGGTTTCAGAACCAAGGCTCAGTCAGGTTCCCGGGGCACAGTATTCCACAATCTAAACAGATGTCATGTTCCCAGGCCACAGTTTTCCAGAATCACGCCTCAGTCATGTTCCCAGGCCACAGGGATCCAGAATCAAACGTCAGTCATGTTGCCAGGCCACAGGTTTCTGCCATCAAACCTCAGTCACGTTCCCGGGGCACAGGGTTTCAGAATCAAGCCTCAGTCATTTTGCCAGGCCAGAGTGTTCCACCATCAATCCTCAGTCATGATCCCAGGCCACATGTTTCCACAATGAAACCTCAGTCATTTTCTCAGGCCAAAGGTTTCCAGAATCAAACCTCAGTCATATTCCCAGGACACATGGTTCCAGAATCAAACCTGAGTCATGTTCGCAGGCCACAGGTTTCAACAATCAAACATCACTCATGTTCCCAGGACACAGGTGTCCAGAATCAAACCTCAGTCATGTACCCAGGGAACAGGCTTCCAGCAACAAACCTTTGTCATATTCCCAGGACACAGGGTTCCAGAATCAAACCTCAGTCTTGTTCCCAGGACAGAAGTTTCCAGAATCAACCCGATATCATGTTTCCTGGCCACAGTCTTCCAGTATCAAACCTCAGTCATGTTGCCAGGCCACAGGGTTCCACCATCAATCCTCACTCATGTTCCCAGGCCACAGGGTTCCAGAATCAAACCGTTCTCATGTTCCCAGGCCACAGGGTTCCAGAATCCACCGATGTCATGTTAAAGGCCACAGGGTTCCAGAATCAAACCGTTCTCATGTTCCCGGGCCAGAGGGTTCCAGAATCAAGCCTCAGTCATTTTGCCAGGCCAGAGTGTTCCACCATCAAACCTCAGTCATGATCCCAGGCCACATGTTTCCACAATGAAACCTCAGTCATTTTCCCAGGCCAAAGGTTTCCAAAATCAAACCTCAGTCATGTTCCCAGGACACACGGTTCCAGAATCAAACCTGAGTCATGTTCGCGGGCCACAGGTTTCAACCATCAAACCTCAGTCATGTTCCCAGGACACAGGTGTCCAGAATCAAACCTCAGTCATGTTCCCAGGGCACAGGCTTCCAGAAACAAACCTCAGTCATGTTCCCAGGACACAAGTTTCCAGAATCAACCAGATATCATGCTTCCTGGCCACAGTCTTCCAGAATCAAACCTTAGTCATGTTGCCAAGCCACAGGTTTCCACCATCAAACCTCAGACATGTTCCCAGGCCACAGGGTTCTAGAATCCACCGATGTCATGTTCCCAGGCCACAGGGTTCGAGAATCAATCCTCAGTTATGTTTCCAGGCTACAGGGTTCTAGAATATAACCTCAGTCATGTTCCCAATCCACAGGGTTCCAGAACCAAGGCTCAGTCAGGTTCCCGGGGCACAGTATTCCACAATCTAAACAGATGTCACATGCCCAGTCCCCAGGGTTCCAGAATCCACCGGTATCATGTTCCCAGGCCACAGGGTTCCAGAATCAATCCTCAGTTATGTTCCCAGGCTACAGGGTTCCAGAATAAAACCTCAGTCATGTTCCCAGTCCACAGGGTTTCAGAACCAAGGCTCAGTCAGGTTCCCGGGGCACAGTATTCCACAATCTAAACAGATGTCATGTTCCCAGGCCACAGTTTTCCAGAATCACGCCTCAGTCATGTTCCCAGGCCACAGGGATCCAGTATCAAACGTCAGTCATGTTGCCAGGCCACAGGTTTCTGCCATCAAACCTCAGTCACGTTCCCGGGGCACAGGGTTCCAGAATCAAGCCTCAGTCATTTTGCCAGGCCAGAGTGTTCCACCATCAAACCTCAGTCATGATCCCAGGCCACATGTTTCCACAATGAAACCTCAGTCATTTTCTCAGGCCAAAGGTTTCCAGAATCAAACCTCAGTCATATTCCCAGGACACATGGTTCCAGAATCAAACCTGAGTCATGTTCGCAGGACAGAAGTTTCCAGAATCAACCCGAAAGCATGTTTCCTGGCCACAGTCTTCCAGTATCAAACCTCAGTCATGTTGCCAGGCCACAGGGTTCCACCATCAATCCTCACTCATGTTCCCAGGCCACAGGGTTCCAGAATCAAACCGTTCTCATGTTCCCAGGCCACAGGGTTCCAGAATCCACCGATGTCATGTTAAAGGCCACAGGGTTCCAGAATCAAGCCTCAGTCATTTTGCCAGGCCAGAGTGTTCCACCATCAAACCTCAGTCATGATCCCAGGCCACATGTTTCCACAATGAAACCTCAGTCATTTTCCCAGGCCAAAGGTTTCCAAAATCAAACCTCAGTCATGTTCCCAGGACACATGGTTCCAGAATCAAACCTGAGTCATGTTCGCGGGCCACAGGTTTCAACCATCAAACCTCAGTCATGTTCCCAGGACACAGGTGTCCAGAATCAAACCTCAGTCATGTTCCCAGGGCACAGGCTTCCAGAAACAAACCTCAGTCATGTTCCCAGGACACAAGTTTCCAGAATCAACCAGATATCATGTTTCCTGGCCACAGTCTTCCAGAATCAAACCTTAGTCATGTTGCCAAGCCACAGGTTTCCACCATCAAACCTCAGACATGTTCCCAGGCCACAGGGATCTAGAATCCACTGATGTCATGTTCCCAGGCCACAGGGTTCGAGAATCAATCCTCAGTTATGTTTCCCGGCTACAGGGTTCTAGAATAAAACCTCAGTCATGTTCCCAATCCACAGGGTTCCAGAACCAAGGCTCAGTCAGGTTCCCGGGGCACAGTATTCCACAATCTAAACAGATGTCACATGCCCAGTCCCCAGGGTTCCAGAATCCACCGGTATCATGTTCCCAGGCCACAGGGTTCCAGAATCAATCCTCAGTTATGTTCCCAGGCTACAGGGTTCCAGAATAAAACCTCAGTCATGTTCCCAGTCCACAGGGTTTCAGAACCAAGGCTCAGTCAGGGTCCCGGGGCACAGTATTCCACAATCTAAACAGATGTCATGTTCCCAGGCCACAGTTTTCCAGAATCACGCCTCAGTCATGTTCCCAGGCCACAGGGATCCAGAATCAAACGTCAGTCATGTTGCCAGGCCACAGGTTTCTGCCATCAAACCTCAGTCACGTTCCCGGGGCACAGGGTTCCAGAATCAAGCCTCAGTCATTTTGCCAGGCCAGAGTGTTCCACCATCAAACCTCAGTCATGATCCCAGGCCACATGTTTCCACAATGAAACCTCAGTCATTTTCTCAGGCCAAAGGTTTCCAGAATCAAACCTCAGTCATATTCCCAGGACACATGGTTCCAGAATCAAACCTGAGTCATGTTCGCAGGCCACAGGTTTCAACAATCAAACATCACTCATGTTCCCAGGACACAGGTGTCCAGAATCAAACCTCAGTCATGTACCCAGGGAACAGGCTTCCAGCAACAAACCTTTGTCATATTCCCAGGACACAGGGTTCCAGAATCAAACCTCAGTCTTGTTCCCAGGACAGAAGTTTCCAGAATCAACCCGATATCATGTTTCCTGGCCACAGTCTTCCAGTATCAAACCTCAGTCATGTTGCCAGGCCACAGGGTTCCACCATCAATCCTCACTCATGTTCCCAGGCCACAGGGTTCCAGAATCAAACCGTTCTCATGTTCCCAGGCCACAGGGTTCCAGAATCCACCGATGTCATGTTAAAGGCCACAGGGTTCCAGAATCAAACCGTTCTCATGTTCCCGGGCCACAGGGTTCCAGAATCAAGCCTCAGTCATTTTTCCAGGCCAGAGTGTCCCACCATCAAACCTCAGTCATGATCCCAGGCCACATGTTTCCACAATGAAACCTCAGTCATTTTCCCAGGCCAAAGGTTTCCAAAATCAAACCTCAGTCATGTTCCCAGGACACACGGTTCCAGAATCAAACCTGAGTCATGTGCGCGGGCCACAGGTTTCAACCATCAAACCTCAGTCATGTTCCCAGGACACAGGTGTCCAGAATCAAACCTCAGTCATGTTCCCAGGGCACAGGCTTCCAGAAACAAACCTCAGTCATGTTCCCAGGACACAAGTTTCCAGAATCAACCAGATATCATGCTTCCTGGCCACAGTCTTCCAGAATCAAACCTTAGTCATGTTGCCAAGCCACAGGTTTCCACCATCAAACCTCAGACATGTTCCCAGGCCACAGGGTTCTAGACTCCACCGATGTCATGTTCCCAGGCCACAGGGTTCGAGAATCAATCCTCAGTTATGTTTCCAGGCTACAGGGTTCTAGAATATAACCTCAGTCATGTTCCCAATCCACAGGGTTCCAGAACCAAGGCTCAGTCAGGTTCCCGGGGCACAGTATTCCACAATCTAAACAGATGTCACATGCCCAGTCCCCAGGGTTCCAGAATCCACCGGTATCATGTTCCCA
Organism: Balaenoptera physalus; assembly: GCF_965194825.1. Taxonomy (NCBI): domain Eukaryota; kingdom Metazoa; phylum Chordata; class Mammalia; order Artiodactyla; family Balaenopteridae; genus Balaenoptera; species Balaenoptera physalus. The sequence continues at coordinate 152,207 of NW_028126442.1, read as the reverse complement.
GGCCACAGGGTTCCAGAATCAATCCTCAGTTATGTTCCCAGGCTACAGGGTTCCAGAATAAAACCTCAGTCATGTTCCCAGTCCACAGGGTTTCAGAACCAAGGCTCAGTCAGGTTCCCGGGGCACAGTATTCCACAATCTAAACAGATGTCATGTTCCCAGGCCACAGTTTTCCAGAATCACGCCTCAGTCATGTTCCCAGGCCACAGGGATCCAGTATCAAACGTCAGTCATGTTGCCAGGCCACAGGTTTCTGCCATCAAACCTCAGTCACGTTCCCGGGGCACAGGGTTCCAGAATCAAGCCTCAGTCATTTTGCCAGGGCAGAGTGTTCCACCATCAAACCTCAGTCATGATCCCAGGCCACATGTTTCCACAATGAAACCTCAGTCATTTTCTCAGGCCAAAGGTTTCCAGAATCAAACCTCAGTCATATTCCCAGGACACATGGTTCCAGAATCAAACCTGAGTCATGTTCGCAGGACAGAAGTTTCCAGAATCAACCCGATATCATGTTTCCTGGCCACAGTCTTCCAGTATCAAACCTCAGTCATGTTGCCAGGCCACAGGGTTCCACCATCAATCCTCACTCATGTTCCCAGGCCACAGGGTTCCAGAATCAAACCGTTCTCATGTTCCCAGGCCACAGGGTTCCAGAATCCACCGATGTCATGTTAAAGGCCACAGGGTTCCAGAATCAAACCGTTCTCATGTTCCCGGGCCACAGGGTTCCAGAATCAAGCCTCAGTCATTTTTCCAGGCCAGAGTGTTCCACCATCAAACCTCAGTCATGATCCCAGGCCACATGTTTCCACAATGAAACCTCAGTCATTTTCCCAGGCCAAAGGTTTCCAAAATCAAACCTCAGTCATGTTCCCAGGACACACGGTTCCAGAATCAAACCTGAGTCATGTGCGCGGGCCACAGGTTTCAACCATCAAACCTCAGTCATGTTCCCAGGACACAGGCTTCCAGAAACAAACCTCAGTCATGTTCCCAGGACACAAGTTTCCAGAATCAACCAGATATCATGCTTCCTGGCCACAGTCTTCCAGAATCAAACCTTAGTCATGTTGCCAAGCCACAGGTTTCCACCATCAAACCTCAGACATGTTCCCAGGCCACAGGGTTCTAGAATCCACCGATGTCATGTTCCCAGGCCACAGGGTTCGAGAATCAATCCTCAGTTATGTTTCCAGGCTACAGGGTTCTAGAATATAACCTCAGTCATGTTCCCAATCCACAGGGTTCCAGAACCAAGGCTCAGTCAGGTTCCCGGGGCACAGTATTCCACAATCTAAACAGATGTCACATGCCCAGTCCCCAGGGTTCCAGAATCCACCAGTATCATGTTCCCAGTCCCCAGGGTTCCAGAATCAATCCTCAGTTATGTTCCCAGGCTACAGGGTTCCAGAATAAAACCTCAGTCATGTTCCCAGTCCACAGGGTTTCAGAACCAAGGCTCAGTCAGGTTCCCGGGGCACAGTATTCCACAATCTAAACAGATGTCATGTTCCCAGGCCACAGTTTTCCAGAATCACGCCTCAGTCATGTTCCCAGGCCACAGGGATCCAGAATCAAACGTCAGTCATGTTGCCAGGCCACAGGTTTCTGCCATCAAACCTCAGTCACGTTCCCGGGGCACAGGGTTCCAGAATCAAGCCTCAGTCATTTTGCCAGGCCAGAGTGTTCCACCATCAATCCTCAGTCATGATCCCAGGCCACATGTTTCCACAATGAAACCTCAGTCATTTTCTCAGGCCAAAGGTTTCCAGAATCAAACCTCAGTCATATTCCCAGGACACATGGTTCCAGAATCAAACCTGAGTCATGTTCGCAGGCCACAGGTTTCAACAATCAAACATCACTCATGTTCCCAGGACACAGGTGTCCAGAATCAAACCTCAGTCATGTACCCAGGGAACAGGCTTCCAGCAACAAACCTTTGTCATATTCCCAGGACACAGGGTTCCAGAATCAAACCTCAGTCTTGTTCCCAGGACAGAAGTTTCCAGAATCAACCCGATATCATGTTTCCTGGCCACAGTCTTCCAGTATCAAACCTCAGTCATGTTGCCAGGCCACAGGGTTCCACCATCAATCCTCACTCATGTTCCCAGGCCACAGGGTTCCAGAATCAAACCGTTCTCATGTTCCCAGGCCACAGGGTTCCAGAATCCACCGATGTCATGTTAAAGGCCACAGGGTTCCAGAATCAAACCGTTCTCATGTTCCCGGGCCAGAGGGTTCCAGAATCAAGCCTCAGTCATTTTGCCAGGCCAGAGTGTTCCACCATCAAACCTCAGTCATGATCCCAGGCCACATGTTTCCACAATGAAACCTCAGTCATTTTCCCAGGCCAAAGGTTTCCAAAATCAAACCTCAGTCATGTTCCCAGGACACACGGTTCCAGAATCAAACCTGAGTCATGTTCGCGGGCCACAGGTTTCAACCATCAAACCTCAGTCATGTTCCCAGGACACAGGTGTCCAGAATCAAACCTCAGTCATGTTCCCAGGGCACAGGCTTCCAGAAACAAACCTCAGTCATGTTCCCAGGACACAAGTTTCCAGAATCAACCAGATATCATGCTTCCTGGCCACAGTCTTCCAGAATCAAACCTTAGTCATGTTGCCAAGCCACAGGTTTCCACCATCAAACCTCAGACATGTTCCCAGGCCACAGGGTTCTAGAATCCACCGATGTCATGTTCCCAGGCCACAGGGTTCGAGAATCAATCCTCAGTTATGTTTCCAGGCTACAGGGTTCTAGAATATAACCTCAGTCATGTTCCCAATCCACAGGGTTCCAGAACCAAGGCTCAGTCAGGTTCCCGGGGCACAGTATTCCACAATCTAAACAGATGTCACATGCCCAGTCCCCAGGGTTCCAGAATCCACCGGTATCATGTTCCCAGGCCACAGGGTTCCAGAATCAATCCTCAGTTATGTTCCCAGGCTACAGGGTTCCAGAATAAAACCTCAGTCATGTTCCCAGTCCACAGGGTTTCAGAACCAAGGCTCAGTCAGGTTCCCGGGGCACAGTATTCCACAATCTAAACAGATGTCATGTTCCCAGGCCACAGTTTTCCAGAATCACGCCTCAGTCATTTTCCCAGGCCACAGGGATCCAGTATCAAACGTCAGTCATGTTGCCAGGCCACAGGTTTCTGCCATCAAACCTCAGTCACGTTCCCGGGGCACAGGGTTCCAGAATCAAGCCTCAGTCATTTTGCCAGGCCAGAGTGTTCCACCATCAAACCTCAGTCATGATCCCAGGCCACATGTTTCCACAATGAAACCTCAGTCATTTTCTCAGGCCAAAGGTTTCCAGAATCAAACCTCAGTCATATTCCCAGGACACATGGTTCCAGAATCAAACCTGAGTCATGTTCGCAGGACAGAAGTTTCCAGAATCAACCCGAAAGCATGTTTCCTGGCCACAGTCTTCCAGTATCAAACCTCAGTCATGTTGCCAGGCCACAGGGTTCCACCATCAATCCTCACTCATGTTCCCAGGCCACAGGGTTCCAGAATCAAACCGTTCTCATGTTCCCAGGCCACAGGGTTCCAGAATCCACCGATGTCATGTTAAAGGCCACAGGGTTCCAGAATCAAGCCTCAGTCATTTTGCCAGGCCAGAGTGTTCCACCATCAAACCTCAGTCATGATCCCAGGCCACATGTTTCCACAATGAAACCTCAGTCATTTTCCCAGGCCAAAGGTTTCCAAAATCAAACCTCAGTCATGTTCCCAGGACACATGGTTCCAGAATCAAACCTGAGTCATGTTCGCGGGCCACAGGTTTCAACCATCAAACCTCAGTCATGTTCCCAGGACACAGGTGTCCAGAATCAAACCTCAGTCATGTTCCCAGGGCACAGGCTTCCAGAAACAAACCTCAGTCATGTTCCCAGGACACAAGTTTCCAGAATCAACCAGATATCATGTTTCCTGGCCACAGTCTTCCAGAATCAAACCTTAGTCATGTTGCCAAGCCACAGGTTTCCACCATCAAACCTCAGACATGTTCCCAGGCCACAGGGATCTAGAATCCACTGATGTCATGTTCCCAGGCCACAGGGTTCGAGAATCAATCCTCAGTTATGTTTCCCGGCTACAGGGTTCTAGAATAAAACCTCAGTCATGTTCCCAATCCACAGGGTTCCAGAACCAAGGCTCAGTCAGGTTCCCGGGGCACAGTATTCCACAATCTAAACAGATGTCACATGCCCAGTCCCCAGGGTTCCAGAATCCACCGGTATCATGTTCCCAGGCCACAGGGTTCCAGAATCAATCCTCAGTTATGTTCCCAGGCTACAGGGTTCCAGAATAAAACCTCAGTCATGTTCCCAGTCCACAGGGTTTCAGAACCAAGGCTCAGTCAGGGTCCCGGGGCACAGTATTCCACAATCTAAACAGATGTCATGTTCCCAGGCCACAGTTTTCCAGAATCACGCCTCAGTCATGTTCCCAGGCCACAGGGATCCAGAATCAAACGTCAGTCATGTTGCCAGGCCACAGGTTTCTGCCATCAAACCTCAGTCACGTTCCCGGGGCACAGGGTTCCAGAATCAAGCCTCAGTCATTTTGCCAGGCCAGAGTGTTCCACCATCAAACTTCAGTCATGATCCCAGGCCACATGTTTCCACAATGAAACCTCAGTCATTTTCTCAGGCCAAAGGTTTCCAGAATCAAACCTCAGTCATATTCCCAGGACACATGGTTCCAGAATCAAATCTGAGTCATGTTCGCAGGCCACAGGTTTCAACAATCAAACATCACTCATGTTCCCAGGACACAGGTGTCCAGAATCAAACCTCAGTCATGTACCCAGGGAACAGGCTTCCAGCAACAAACCTTTGTCATATTCCCAGGACACAGGGTTCCAGAATCAAACCTCAGTCTTGTTCCCAGGACAGAAGTTTCCAGAATCAACCCGATATCATGTTTCCTGGCCACAGTCTTCCAGTATCAAACCTCAGTCATGTTGCCAGGCCACAGGGTTCCACCATCAATCCTCACTCATGTTCCCAGGCCACAGGGTTCCAGAATCAAACCGTTCTCATGTTCCCAGGCCACAGGGTTCCAGAATCCACCGATGTCATGTTAAAGGCCACAGGGTTCCAGAATCAAACCGTTCTCATGTTCCCGGGCCACAGGGTTCCAGAATCAAGCCTCAGTCATTTTTCCAGGCCAGAGTGTCCCACCATCAAACCTCAGTCATGATCCCAGGCCACATGTTTCCACAATGAAACCTCAGTCATTTTCCCAGGCCAAAGGTTTCCAAAATCAAACCTCAGTCATGTTCCCAGGACACACGGTTCCAGAATCAAACCTGAGTCATGTGCGCGGGCCACAGGTTTCAACCATCAAACCTCAGTCATGTTCCCAGGACACAGGTGTCCAGAATCAAACCTCAGTCATGTTCCCAGGGCACAGGCTTCCAGAAACAAACCTCAGTCATGTTCCCAGGACACAAGTTTCCAGAATCAACCAGATATCATGCTTCCTGGCCACAGTCTTCCAGAATCAAACCTTAGTCATGTTGCCAAGCCACAGGTTTCCACCATCAAACCTCAGACATGTTCCCAGGCCACAGGGTTCTAGAATCCACCGATGTCATGTTCCCAGGCCACAGGGTTCGAGAATCAATCCTCAGTTATGTTTCCAGGCTACAGGGTTCTAGAATAAAACCTCAGTCATGTTCCCAATCCACAGGGTTCCAGAACCAAGGCTCAGTCAGGTTCCCGGGGCACAGTATTCCACAATCTAAACAGATGTCACATGCCCAGTCCCCAGGGTTCCAGAATCCACCGGTATCATGTTCCCAGGCCACAGGGTTCCAGAATCAATCCTCAGTTATGTTCCCAGGCTACAGGTTTCCAGAATAAAACCTCAGTCATGTTCCCAGTCCACAGGGTTTCAGAACCAAGGCTCAGTCAGGTTCCCGGGGCACAGTATTCCACAATCTAAACAGATGTCATGTTCCCAGGCCACAGTTTTCCAGAATCACGCCTCAGTCATGTTCCCAGGCCACAGGGATCCAGAATCAAACGTCAGTCATGTTGCCAGGCCACAGGTTTCTGCCATCAAACCTCAGTCACGTTCCCGGGCCACAGGGTTCCAGAATCAAGCCTCAGTCATTTTGCCAGGCCAGAGTGTTCCACCATCAAACCTCAGTCATGATCCCAGGCCACATGTTTCCACAATGAAACCTCAGTCATTTTCTCAGGCCAAAGGTTTCCAGAATCAAACCTCAGTCATATTCCCAGGACACATGGTTCCAGAATCAAACCTGAGTCATGTTCGCAGGCCACAGGTTTCAACAATCAAACATCACTCATGTTCCCAGGACACAGGTGTCCAGAATCAAACCTCAGTCATGTACCCAGGGAACAGGCTTCCAGCAACAAACCTTTGTCATATTCCCAGGACACAGGTTTCCAGAATCAAACCTCAGTCTTGTTCCCAGGACAGAAGTTTCCAGAATCAACCCGATATCATGTTTCCTGGCCACAGTCTTCCAGTATCAAACCTCAGTCATGATGCCAGGCCACAGGGTTCCACCATCAATCCTCACTCATGTTCCCAGGCCACAGGGTTCCAGAATCAAACCGTTCTCATGTTCCCAGGCCACAGGGTTCCAGAATCCACCGATGTCATGTTAAAGGCCACAGGGTTCCAGAATCAAACCGTTCTCATGTTCCCGGGCCACAGGGTTCCAGAATCAAGCCTCAGTCATTTTGCCAGGCCAGAGTGTTCCACCATCAAACCTCAGTCATGATCCCAGGCCACATGTTTCCACAATGAAACCTCAGTCATTTTCCCAGGCCAAAGGTTTCCAAAATCAAACCTCAGTCATGTTCCCAGGACACACGGTTCCAGAATCAAACCTGAGTCATGTTCGCGGGCCACAGGTTTCAACCATCAAACCTCAGTCATGTTCCCAGGACACAGGTGTCCAGAATCAAACCTCAGTCATGTTCCCAGGGCACAGGCTTCCAGAAACAAACCTCAGTCATGTTCCCAGGACACAAGTTTCCAGAATCAACCAGATATCATGCTTCCTGGCCACAGTCTTCCAGAATCAAACCTTAGTCATGTTGCCAAGCCACAGGTTTCCACCATCAAACCTCAGACATGTTCCCAGGCCACAGGGTTCTAGAATCCACCGATGTCATGTTCCCAGGCCACAGGGTTCGAGAATCAATCCTCAGTTATGTTTCCAGGCTACAGGGTTCTAGAATATAACCTCAGTCATGTTCCCAATCCACAGGGTTCCAGAACCAAGGCTCAGTCAGGTTCCCGGGGCACAGTATTCCACAATCTAAACAGTTGTCACATGCCCAGTCCCCAGGGTTCCAGAATCCACCGGTATCATGTTCCCAGGCCACAGGGTTCCAGAATCAATCCTCAGTTATGTTCCCAGGCTACAGGGTTCCAGAATAAAACCTCAGTCATGTTCCCAGTCCACAGGGTTTCAGAACCAAGGCTCAGTCAGGTTCCCGGGGCACAGTATTCCACAATCTAAACAGATGTCATGTTCCCAGGCCACAGTTTTCCAGAATCACGCCTCAGTCATGTTCCCAGGCCACAGGGATCCAGTATCAAACGTCAGTCATGTTGCCAGGCCACAGGTTTCTGCCATCAAACCTCAGTCACGTTCCCGGGGCACAGGGTTCCAGAATCAAGCCTCAGTCATTTTGCCAGGGCAGAGTGTTCCACCATCAAACCTCAGTCATGATCCCAGGCCACATGTTTCCACAATGAAACCTCAGTCATTTTCTCAGGCCAAAGGTTTCCAGAATCAAACCTCAGTCATATTCCCAGGACACATGGTTCCAGAATCAAACCTGAGTCATGTTCGCAGGACAGAAGTTTCCAGAATCAACCCGATATCATGTTTCCTGGCCACAGTCTTCCAGTATCAAACCTCAGTCATGTTGCCAGGCCACAGGGTTCCACCATCAATCCTCACTCATGTTCCCAGGCCACAGGGTTCCAGAATCAAACCGTTCTCATGTTCCCAGGCCACAGGGTTCCAGAATCCACCGATGTCATGTTAAAGGCCACAGGGTTCCAGAATCAAGCCTCAGTCATTTTGCCAGGCCAGAGTGTTCCACCATCAAACCTCAGTCATGATCCCAGGCCACATGTTTCCACAATGAAACCTCAGTCATTTCCCCAGGCCAAAGGTTTCCAAAATCAAACCTCAGTCATGTTCCCAGGACACATGGTTCCAGAATCAAACCTGAGTCATGTTCGCGGGCCACAGGTTTCAACCATCAAACCTCAGTCATGTTCCCAGGACACAGGTGTCCAGAATCAAACCTCAGTCATGTTCCCAGGGCACAGGCTTCCAGAAACAAACCTCAGTCATGTTCCCAGGACACAAGTTTCCAGAATCAACCAGATATCATGCTTCCTGGCCACAGTCTTCTAGAATCAAACCTTAGTCATGTTGCCAAGCCACAGGTTTCCACCATCAAACCTCAGACATGTTCCCAGGCCACAGGGTTCTAGAATCCACCGATGTCATGTTCCCAGGCCACAGGGTTCGAGAATCAATCCTCAGTTATGTTTCCAGGCTACAGGGTTCTAGAATAAAACCTCAGTCATGTTCCCAATCCACAGGGTTCCAGAACCAAGGCTCAGTCAGGTTCCCGGGGCACAGTATTCCACAATCTAAACAGATGTCACATGCCCAGTCCCCAGGGTTCCAGAATCCACCGGTATCATGTTCCCAGGCCACAGGGTTCCAGAATCAATCCTCAGTTATGTTCCCAGGCTACAGGGTTCCAGAATAAAACCTCAGTCATGTTCCCAGTCCACAGGGTTTCAGAACCAATGCTCAGTCAGGTTCCCGGGGCACAGTATTCCACAATCTAAACAGATGTCATGTTCCCAGGCCACAGTTTTCCAGAATCACGCCTCAGTCATGTTCCCAGGCCACAGGGATCCAGAATCAAACGTCAGTCATGTTGCCAGGCCACAGGTTTCTGCCATCAAACCTCAGTCACGTTCCCAGGCCACAGGGTTCCAGAATCAAGCCTCAGTCATTTTGCCAGGCCAGAGTGTTCCACCATCAAACCTCAGTCATGATCCCAGGCCACATGTTTCCACAATGAAACCTCAGTCATTTTCTCAGGCCAAAGGTTTCCAGAATCAAACCTCAGTCATATTCCCAGGACACATGGTTCCAGAATCAAATCTGAGTCATGTTCGCAGGCCACAGGTTTCAACAATCAAACATCACTCATGTTCCCAGGACACAGGTGTCCAGAATCAAACCTCAGTCATGTACCGAGGGAACAGGCTTCCAGCAACAAACCTTTGTCATATTCCCAGGACACAGGGTTCCAGAATCAAACCTCAGTCTTGTTCCAAGGACAGAAGTTTCCAGAATCAACCCGATATCATATTTCCTGGCCACAGTCTTCCAGTATCAAACCTCAGTCATGTTGCCAGGCCACAGGGTTCCACCATCAATCCTCACTCATATTCCCAGGCCACAGGGTTCCAGAATCAAACCGTTCTCATGTTCCCAGGCCACAGGGTTCCAGAATCCACCGATGTCATGTTAAAGGCCACAGGGTTCCAGAATCAACCCGTTCTCATGTTCCCTGGCCACAGGGTTCCAGAATCAAGCCTCAGTCATTTTGCCAGGCCAGAGTGTTCCACCATCAAACCTCAGTCATGATCCCAGGCCACATGTTTCCACAATGAAACCTCAGTCATTTTCCCAGGCCAAAGGTTTCCAAAATCAAACCTCAGTCATGTTCCCAGGACACATGGTTCCAGAATCAAACCTGAGTCATGTTCGCGGGCCACAGGTTTCAACCATCAAACCTCAGTCATGTTCCCAGGACACAGGTGTCCAGAATCAAACCTCAGTCATGTTCCCAGGGCACAGGCTTCCAGAAACAAACCTCAGTCATGTTCCCAGGACACAAGTTTCCAGAATCAACCAGATATCATGCTTCCTGGCCACAGTCTTCCAGAATCGAACCTTAGTCATGTTGCCAAGCCACAGGTTTCCACCATCAAACCTCAGACATGTTCCCAGGCCACAGGGTTCCAGAATCCACCGATGTCATGTTAAAGGCCACAGGGTTCCAGAATCAAACCGTTCTCATGTTCCCGGGCCACAGGGTTCCAGAATCAAGCCTCAGTCATTTTGCCAGGCCAGAGTGTTCCACCATCAAACCTCAGTCATGATCCCAGGCCACATGTTTCCACAATGAAACCTCAGTCATTTTCCCAGGCCAAAGGTTTCCAAAATCAAACCTCAGTCATGTTCCCAGGACACACGGTTCCAGAATCAAACCTGAGTCATATTCGCGGGCCACAGGTTTCAACCATCAAACCTCAGTCATGTTCCAAGGACACAGGTGTCCAGAATCAAACCTCAGTCATGTTCCCAGGGCACAGGCTTCCAGAAACAAACCTCAGTCATGTTCCCAGGACACAAGTTTCCAGAATCAACCAGATATCATGCTTCCTGGCCACAGTCTTCCAGAATCAAACCTTAGTCATGTTGCCAAGCCACAGGTTTCCACCATCAAACCTCAGACATGTTCCCAGGCCACAGGGTTCTAGAATCCACTGATGTCATGTTCCCAGGCCACAGGGTTCGAGAATCAATCCTCAGTTATGTTTCCCGGCTACAGGGTTCTAGAATAAAACCTCAGTCATGTTCCCAATCCACAGGGTTCCAGAACCAAGGCTCAGTCAGGTTCCCGGGGCACAGTATTCCACAATCTAAACAGATGTCACATGCCCAGTCCCCAGGGTTCCAGAATCCACCGGTATCATGTTCCCAGGCCACAGGGTTCCAGAATCAATCCTCAGTTATGTTCCCAGGCTACAGGGTTCCAGAATAAAACGGCAGTCATGTTCCCAGTCCACAGGGTTTCAGAACCAAGGCTCAGTCAGGTTCCCGGGGCACAGTATTCCACAATCTAAACAGATGTCATGTTCCCAGGCCACAGTTTTCCAGAATCACGCCTCAGTCATGTTCCCAGGCCACAGGGATCCAGAATCAAACGTCAGTCATGTTGCCAGGCCACAGGTTTCTGCCATTAAACCTCAGTCATGTTCCCGGGCCACAGGGTTCCAGAATCAAGCCTCAGTCATTTTGCCAGGCCAGAGTGTTCCACCATCAAACCTCAGTCATGATCCCAGGCCACATGTTTCCAGAATGAAACCTCAGTCATTTTCTCAGGCCAAAGGTTTCCAGAATCAAACCTCAGTCATATTCCCAGGACACATGTTTCCAGAATCAAACCTGAGTCATGTTTGCAGGCCACAGGTTTCAACAATCAAACATCACTCATGTTCCCAGGACACAGGTGTCCAGAATCAAACCTCAGTCATGTACCCAGGGAACAGGCTTCCAGCAACAAACCTTTGTCATATTCCCAGGACACAGGGTTCCAGAATCAAACCTCAGTCTTGTTCCCAGGACAGAAGTTTCCAGAATCAACCCGATATCATGTTTCCTGGCCACAGTCTTCCAGTATCAAACCTCAGTCATGTTGCCAGGCCACAGGGTTCCACCATCAATCCTCACTCATGTTCCCAGGCCACAGGGTTCCAGAATCAAACCGTTCTCATGTTCCCAGGCCACAGGGTTCCAGAATCCACCGATGTCATGTTAAAGGCCACAGGGTTCCAGAATCAAGCCTCAGTCATTTTGCCAGGCCAGAGTGTTCCACCATCAAACCTCAGTCATGATCCCAGGCCACATGTTTCCACAATGAAACCTCAGTCATTTTCCCAGGCCAAAGGTTTCCAAAATCAAACCTCAGTCATGTTCCCAGGACACATGGTTCCAGAATCAAACCTGAGTCATGTTCGCGGGCCACAGGTTTCAACCATCAAACCTCAGTCATGTTCCCAGGACACAGGTGTCCAGAATCAAACCTCAGTCATGTTCCCAGGGCACAGGCTTCCAGAAACAAACCTCAGTCATGTTCCCAGGACACAAGTTTCCAGAATCAACCAGATATCATGCTTCCTGGCCACAGTCTTCCAGAATCAAACCTTAGTCATGTTGCCAAGCCACAGGTTTCCACTATCAAACCTCAGACATGTTCCCAGGCCACAGGGTTCTAGAATCCACTGATGTCATGTTCCCAGGCCACAGGGTTCGAGAATCAATCCTCAGTTATGTTTCCAGGCTACAGGGTTCTAGAATATAACCTCAGTCATGTTCCCAATCGACAGGGTTCCAGAACCAAGGCTCAGTCAGGTTCCCGGGGCACAGTATTCCACAATCTAAACAGATGTCACATGCCCAGTCCCCAGGGTTCCAAAATCCACCGGTATCATGTTCCCAGGCCACAGTGTTCCAGAATCAATCCTCAGTTATGTTCCCAGGCTACAGGGTTCCAGAATAAAACCTCAGTCATGTTCCCAGTCCACAGGGTTTCAGAACCAAGGCTCAGTCAGGTTCCCGGGGCACAGTATTCCACAATCTAAACAGATGTCATGTTCCCAGGCCACAGTTTTCCAGAATCACGTCTCAGTCATGTTCCCAGGCCACAGGGATCCAGAATCAAACGTCAGTCATGTTGCCAGGCCACAGGTTTCTGCCATCAAACCTCAGTCACGTTCCTGGGCCACAGGGTTCCAGAATCAAGCCTCAGTCATTTTGCCAGGCCAGAGTGTTCCACCATCAAACCTCAGTCATGATCCCAGGCCACATGTTTCCACAATGAAACCTCAGTCATTTTCTCAGGCCAAAGGTTTCCAGAATCAAACCTCAGTCATATTCCCAGGACACATGGTTCCAGAATCAAACCTGAGTCATGTTCGCAGGCCACAGGTTTCAACAATCAAACATCACTCATGTTCCCAGGACACAGGTGTCCAGAATCAAACCTCAGTCATGTACCCAGGGAACAGGCTTCCAGCAACAAACCTTTGTCATATTCCCAGGACACAGGGTTCCAGAATCAAACCTCAGTCTTGTTCCCAGGACAGAAGTTTCCAGAATCAACCCGATATCATGTTTCCTGGCCACAGTCTTCCAGTATCAAACCTCAGTCATGTTGCCAGGCCACAGGGTTCCACCATCAATCCTCACTCATGTTCCCAGGCCACAGGGTTCCAGAATCAAACCGTTCTCATGTTCCCAGGCCACAGGGTTCCAGAATCCACCGATGTCATGTTAAAGGCCACAGGGTTCCAGAATCAAACCGTTCTCATGTTCCCGGGCCACAGGGTTCCAGAATCAAGCCTCAGTCATTTTGCCAGGCCAGAGTGTTCCACCATCAAACCTCAGTCATGATCCCAGGCCACATGTTTCCACAATGAAACCTCAGTCATTTTCCCAGGCCAAAGGTTTCCAAAATCAAACCTCAGTCATGTTCCCAGGACACACGGTTCCAGAATCAAACCTGAGTCATGTTCGCGGGCCACAGGTTTCAACCATCAAACCTCAGTCATGTTCCCAGGACACAGGTGTCCAGAATCAAACCTCAGTCATGTTCCCAGGGCACAGGCTTCCAGAAACAAACCTCAGTCATGTTCCCAGGACACAAGTTTCCAGAATCAACCAGATATCATGCTTCCTGGCCACAGTCTTCCAGAATCAAACCTTAGTCATGTTGCCAAGCCACAGGTTTCCACCATCAAACCTCAGACATGTTCCCAGGCCACAGGGTTCTAGAATCCACCGATGTCATGTTCCCAGGCCACAGGGTTTGAGAATCAATCCTCAGTTATGTTTCCAGGCTACAGGGTTCTAGAATATAACCTCAGTCATGTTCCCAATCCACAGGGTTCCAGAACCAAGGCTCAGTCAGGTTCCCGGGGCACAGTATTCCACAATCTAAACAGATGTCACATGCCCAGTCCCCAGGGTTCCAGAATCCACCGGTATCATGTTCCCAGGCCACAGGGTTCCAGAATCAATCCTCAGTTATGTTCCCAGGCTACAGGGTTCCAGAATAAAACCTCAGTCATGTTCCCAGTCCACAGGGTTTCAGAACCAAGGCTCAGTCAGGTTCCCGGGGCACAGTATTCCACAATCTAAACAGATGTCATGTTCCCAGGCCACAGTTTTCCAGAATCACGCCTCAGTCATGTTCCCAGGCCACAGGGATCCAGAATCAAACGTCAGTCATGTTGCCAGGCCACAGGTTTCTGCCATCAAACCTCAGTCACGTTCCCGGGGCACAGGGTTCCAGAATCAAGCCTCAGTCATTTTGCCAGGCCAGAGTGTTCCACCATCAAACCTCAGTCATGATCCCAGGCCACATGTTTCCACAATGAAACCTCAGTCATTTTCTCAGGCCAAAGGTTTCCAGAATCAAACCTCAGTCATATTCCCAGGACACATGATTCCAGAATCAAACCTGAGTCATGTTCGCAGGACAGAAGTTTCCAGAATCAACCCGATATCATGTTTCCTGGCCACAGTCTTCCAGTATCAAACCTCAGTCATGTTGCCAGGCCACAGGGTTCCACCATCAATCCTCACTCATGTTCCCAGGCCACAGGGTTCGAGAATCAAACCGTTCTCATGTTCCCAGGCCACAGGGTTCCAGAATCCACCGATGTCATGTTAAAGGCCACAGGGTTCCAGAATCAAGCCTCAGTCATTTTGCCAGGCCAGAGTGTTCCACCATCAAACCTCAGTCATGATCCCAGGCCACATGTTTCCACAATGAAACCTCAGTCATTTTCCCAGGCCAAAGGTTTCCAAAATCAAACCTCAGTCATGTTCCCAGGACACATGGTTCCAGAATCAAACCTGAGTCATGTTCGCGGGCCACAGGTTTCAACCATCAAACCTCAGTCATGTTCCCAGGACACAGGTGTCCAGAATCAAACCTCAGTCATGTTCCCAGGGCACAGGCTTCCAGAAACAAACCTCAGTCATGTTCCCAGGACACAAGTTTCCAGAATCAACCAGATATCATGCTTCCTGGCCACAGTCTTCCAGAATCGAACCTTAGTCATGTTGCCAAGCCACAGGTTTCCACCATCAAACCTCAGACATGTTCCCAGGCCACAGGGTTCCAGAATCCACCGATGTCATGTTAAAGGCCACAGGGTTCCAGAATCAAACCGTTCTCATGTTCCCGGGCCACAGGGTTCCAGAATCAAGCCTCAGTCATTTTGCCAGGCCAGAGTGTTCCACCATCAAACCTCAGTCATGATCCCAGGCCACATGTTTCCACAATGAAACCTCAGTCATTTTCCCAGGCCAAAGGTTTCCAAAATCAAACCTCAGTCATGTTCCCAGGACACACGGTTCCAGAATCAAACCTGAGTCATGTTCGCGGGCCACAGGTTTCAACCATCAAACCTCAGTCATGTTCCCAGGACACAGGTGTCCAGAATCAAACCTCAGTCATGTTCCCAGGGCACAGGCTTCCAGAAACAAACCTCAGTCATGTTCCCAGGACACAAGTTTCCAGAATCAACCAGATATCATGCTTCCTGGCCACAGTCTTCCAGAATCAAACCTTAGTCATGTTGCCAAGCCACAGGTTTCCACCATCAAACCTCAGACATGTTCCCAGGCCACAGGGTTCTAGAATCCACCGATGTCATGTTCCCAGGCCACAGGGTTCGAGAATCAATCCTCAGTTATGTTTCCAGGCTACAGGGTTCTAGCATATAACCTCAGTCATGTTCCCAATCCACAGGGTTCCAGAACCAAGGCTCAGTCAGGTTCCCGGGGCACAGTATTCCACAATCTAAACAGATGTCACATGCCCAGTCCCCAGGGTTCCAGAATCCACCGGTATCATGTTCCCAGGCCACAGGGTTCCAGAATCAATCCTCAGTTATGTTCCCAGGCTACAGGGTTCCAGAATAAAACCTCAGTCATGTTCCCAGTCCACAGGGTTTCAGAACCAAGGCTCAGTCAGGATCCCGGGGCACAGTATTCCACAATCTAAACAGATGTCATGTTCCCAGGCCACAGTTTTCCAGAATCACGCCTCAGTCATGTTCCCAGGCCACAGGGATCCAGAATCAAACGTCAGTCATGTTGCCAGGCCACAGGTTTCTGCCATCAAACCTCAGTCACGTTCCCGGGGCACAGGGTTCCAGAATCAAGCCTCAGTCATTTTGCCAGGCCAGAGTGTTCCACCATCAAACCTCAGTCATGATCCCAGGCCACATGTTTCCACAATGAAACCTCAGTCATTTTCTCAGGCCAAAGGTTTCCAGAATCAAACCTCAGTCATATTCCCAGGACACATGGTTCCAGAATCAAACCTGAGTCATGTTCGCAGGACAGAAGTTTCCAGAATCAACCCGATATCATGTTTCCTGGCCACAGTCTTCCAGTATCAAACCTCAGTCATGTTGCCAGGCCACAGGGTTCCACCATCAATCCTCACACATGTTCCCAGGCCACAGGGTTCGAGAATCAAACCGTTCTCATGTTCCCAGGCCACAGGGTTCCAGAATCCACCGATGTCATGTTAAAGGCCACAGGGTTCCAGAATCAAGCCTCAGTCATTTTGCCAGGCCAGAGTGTTCCACCATCAAACCTCAGTCATGATCCCAGGCCACATGTTTCCACAATGAAACCTCAGTCATTTTCCCAGGCCAAAGGTTTCCAAAATCAAACCTCAGTCATGTTCCCAGGACACACGGTTCCAGAATCAAACCTGAGTCATGTTCGCGGGCCACAGGTTTCAACCATCAAACCTCAGTCATGTTCCCAGGACACAGGTGTCCAGAATCAAACCTCAGTCATGTTCCCAGGGCACAGGCTTCCAGAAACAAACCTCAGTCATGTTCCCAGGACACAAGTTTCCAGAATCAACCAGATATCATGCTTCCTGGCCACAGTCTTCCAGAATCAAACCTTAGTCATGTTGCCAAGCCACAGGTTTCCACCATCAAACCTCAGACATGTTCCCAGGCCACAGGGTTCTAGAATCCACCGATGTCATGTTCCCAGGCCACAGGGTTCGAGAATCAATCCTCAGTTATGTTTCCAGGCTACAGGGTTCTAGAATATAACCTCAGTCATGTTCCCAATCCACAGGGTTCCAGAACCAAGGCTCAGTCAGGTTCCCGGGGCACAGTATTCCACAATCTAAACAGATGTCACATGCCCAGTCCCCAGGGTTCCAGAATCCACCGGTATCATGTTCCCAGGCCACAGGGTTCCAGAATCAATCCTCAGTTATGTTCCCAGGCTACAGGGTTCCAGAATAAAACCTCAGTCATGTTCCCAGTCCACAGGGTTTCAGAACCAAGGCTCAGTCAGGTTCCCGGGGCACAGTATTCCACAATCTAAACAGATGTCATGTTCCCAGGCCACAGTTTTCCAGAATCACGCCTCAGTCATGTTCCCAGGCCACAGGGATCCAGAATCAAACGTCAGTCATGTTGCCAGGCCACAGGTTTCTGCCATCAAACCTCAGTCACGTTCCCGGGCCACAGGGTTCCAGAATCAAGCCTCAGTCATTTTGCCAGGCCAGAGTGTTCCACCATCAAACCTCAGTCATGATCCCAGGCCACATGTTTCCACAATGAAACCTCAGTCATTTTCTCAGGCCAAAGGTTTCCAGAATCAAACCTCAGTCATATTCCCAGGACACATGATTCCAGAATCAAACCTGAGTCATGTTCGCAGGACAGAAGTTTCCAGAATCAACCCGATATCATGTTTCCTGGCCACAGTCTTCCAGTATCAAACCTCAGTCATGTTGCCAGGCCACAGGGTTCCACCATCAATACTCACTCATGTTCCCAGGCCACAGGGTTCGAGAATCAAACCGTTCTCATGTTCCCAGGCCACAGGGTTCCAGAATCCACCGATGTCATGTTAAAGGCCACAGGGTTCCAGAATCAAGCCTCAGTCATTTTGCCAGGCCAGAGTGTTCCACCATCAAACCTCAGTCATGATCCCAGGCCACATGTTTCCACAATGAAACCTCAGTCATTTTCCCAGGCCAAAGGTTTCCAAAATCAAACCTCAGTCATGTTCCCAGGACACATGGTTCCAGAATCAAACCTGAGTCATGTTCGCGGGCCACAGGTTTCAACCATCAAACCTCAGTCATGTTCCCAGGACACAGGTGTCCAGAATCAAACCTCAGTCATGTTCCCAGGGCACAGGCTTCCAGAAACAAACCTCAGTCATGTTCCCAGGACACAAGTTTCCAGAATCAACGAGATATCATGCTTCCTGGCCACAGTCTTCCAGAATCGAACCTTAGTCATGTTGCCAAGCCACAGGTTTCCACCATCAAACCTCAGACATGTTCCCAGGCCACAGGGTTCCAGAATCCACCGATGTCATGTTAAAGGCCACAGGGTTCCAGAATCAAACCGTTCTCATGTTCCCGGGCCACAGGGTTCCAGAATCAAGCCTCAGTCATTTTGCCAGGCCAGAGTGTTCCACCATCAAACCTCAGTCATGATCCCAGGCCACATGTTTCCACAATGAAACCTCAGTCATTTTCCCAGGCCAAAGGTTTCCAAAATCAAACCTCAGTCATGTTCCCAGGACACACGGTTCCAGAATCAAACCTGAGTCATGTTCGCGGGCCACAGGTTTCAACCATCAAACCTCAGTCATGTTCCCAGGACACAGGTGTCCAGAATCAAACCTCAGTCATGTTCCCAGGGCACAGGCTTCCAGAAACAAACCTCAGTCATGTTCCCAGGACACAAGTTTCCAGAATCAACCAGATATCATGCTTCCTGGCCACAGTCTTCCAGAATCAAACCTTAGTCATGTTGCCAAGCCACAGGTTTCCACCATCAAACCTCAGACATGTTCCCAGGCCACAGGGTTCTAGAATCCACCGATGTCATGTTCCCAGGCCACAGGGTTCGAGAATCAATCCTCAGTTATGTTTCCAGGCTACAGGGTTCTAGAATATAACCTCAGTCATGTTCCCAATCCACAGGGTTCCAGAACCAAGGCTCAGTCAGGTTCCCGGGGCACAGTATTCCACAATCTAAACAGATGTCACATGCCCAGTCCCCAGGGTTCCAGAATCCACCGGTATCATGTTCCCAGGCCACAGGGTTCCAGAATCAATCCTCAGTTATGTTCCCAGGCTACAGGGTTCCAGAATAAAACCTCAGTCATGTTCCCAGTCCACAGGGTTTCAGAACCAAGGCTCAGTCAGGTTCCCGGGGCACAGTATTCCACAATCTAAACAGATGTCATGTTCCCAGGCCACAGTTTTCCAGAATCACGCCTCAGTCATGTTCCCAGGCCACAGGGATCCAGAATCAAACGTCAGTCATGTTGCCAGGCCACAGGTTTCTGCCATCAAACCTCAGTCACGTTCCCGGGGCACAGGGTTCCAGAATCAAGCCTCAGTCATTTTGCCAGGCCAGAGTGTTCCACCATCAAACCTCAGTCATGATCCCAGGCCACATGTTTCCACAATGAAACCTCAGTCATTTTCTCAGGCCAAAGGTTTCCAGAATCAAACCTCAGTCATATTCCCAGGACACATGATTCCAGAATCAAACCTGAGTCATGTTCGCAGGACAGAAGTTTCCAGAATCAACCCGATATCATGTTTCCTGGCCACAGTCTTCCAGTATCAAACCTCAGTCATGTTGCCAGGCCACAGGGTTCCACCATCAATCCTCACTCATGTTCCCAGGCCACAGGGTTCGAGAATCAAACCGTTCTCATGTTCCCAGGCCACAGGGTTCCAGAATCCACCGATGTCATGTTAAAGGCCACAGGGTTCCAGAATTCAAGCCTCAGTCATTTTGCCAGGCCAGAGTGTTCCACCATCAAACCTCAGTCATGATCCCAGGCCACATGTTTCCACAATGAAACCTCAGTCATTTTCCCAGGCCAAAGGTTTCCAAAATCAAACCTCAGTCATGTTCCCAGGACACATGGTTCCAGAATCAAACCTGAGTCATATTCGCGGGCCACAGGTTTCAACCATCAAACCTCAGTCATGTTCCCAGGACACAGGTGTCCAGAATCAAACCTCAGTCATGTTCCCAGGGCACAGGCTTCCAGAAACAAACCTCAGTCATGTTCCCAGGACACAAGTTTCCAGAATCAACGAGATATCATGCTTCCTGGCCACAGTCTTCCAGAATCGAACCTTAGTCATGTTGCCAAGCCACAGGTTTCCACCATCAAACCTCAGACATGTTCCCAGGCCACAGGGTTCCAGAATCCACCGATGTCATGTTAAAGGCCACAGGGTTCCAGAATCAAACCGTTCTCATGTTCCCGGGCCACAGGGTTCCAGAATCAAGCCTCAGTCATTTTGCCAGGCCAGAGTGTTCCACCATCAAACCTCAGTCATGATCCCAGGCCACATGTTTCCACAATGAAACCTCAGTCATTTTCCCAGGCCAAAGGTTTCCAAAATCAAACCTCAGTCATGTTCCCAGGACACACGGTTCCAGAATCAAACCTGAGTCATGTTCGCGGGCCACAGGTTTCAACCATCAAACCTCAGTCATGTTCCCAGGACACAGGTGTCCAGAATCAAACCTCAGTCATGTTCCCAGGGCACAGGCTTCCAGAAACAAACCTCAGTCATGTTCCCAGGACACAAGTTTCCAGAATCAACCAGATATCATGCTTCCTGGCCACAGTCTTCCAGAATCAAACCTTAGTCATGTTGCCAAGCCACAGGTTTCCACCATCAAACCTCAGACATGTTCCCAGGCCACAGGGTTCTAGAATCCACCGATGTCATGTTCCCAGGCCACAGGGTTCGAGAATCAATCCTCAGTTATGTTTCCAGGCTACAGGGTTCTAGAATATAACCTCAGTCATGTTCCCAATCCACAGGGTTCCAGAACCAAGGCTCAGTCAGGTTCCCGGGGCACAGTATTCCACAATCTAAACAGATGTCACATGCCCAGTCCCCAGGGTTCCAGAATCCACCGGTGTCATGTTCCCAGGCCACAGGGTTCCAGAATCAATCCTCAGTTATGTTCCCAGGCTACAGGGTTCCAGAATAAAACCTCAGTCATGTTCCCAGTCCACAGGGTTTCAGAACCAAGGCTCAGTCAGGTTCCCGGGGCACAGTATTCCACAATCTAAACAGATGTCATGTTCCCAGGCCACAGTTTTCCAGAATCACGCCTCAGTCATGTTCCCAGGCCACAGGGATCCAGAATCAAACGTCAGTCATGTTGCCAGGCCACAGGTTTCTGCCATCAAACCTCAGTCACGTTCCCGGGGCACAGGGTTCCAGAATCAAGCCTCAGTCATTTTGCCAGGCCAGAGTGTTCCACCATCAAACCTCAGTCATGATCCCAGGCCACATGTTTCCACAATGAAACCTCAGTCATTTTCTCAGGCCAAAGGTTTCCAGAATCAAACCTCAGTCATATTCCCAGGACACATGATTCCAGAATCAAACCTGAGTCATGTTCGCAGGACAGAAGTTTCCAGAATCAACCCGATATCATGTTTCCTGGCCACAGTCTTCCAGTATCAAACCTCAGTCATGTTGCCAGGCCACAGGGTTCCACCATCAATCCTCACTCATGTTCCCAGGCCACAGGGTTCGAGAATCAAACCGTTCTCATGTTCCCAGGCCACAGGGTTCCAGAATCCACCGATGTCATGTTAAAGGCCACAGGGTTCCAGAATCAAGCCTCAGTCATTTTGCCAGGCCAGAGTGTTCCACCATCAAACCTCAGTCATGATCCCAGGCCACATGTTTCCACAATGAAACCTCAGTCATTTTCCCAGGCCAAAGGTTTCCAAAATCAAACCTCAGTCATGTTCCCAGGACACATGGTTCCAGAATCAAACCTGAGTCATGTTCGCGGGCCACAGGTTTCAACCATCAAACCTCAGTCATGTTCCCAGGACACAGGTGTCCAGAATCAAACCTCAGTCATGTTCCCAGGGCACAGGCTTCCAGAAACAAACCTCAGTCATGTTCCCAGGACACAAGTTTCCAGAATCAACCAGATATCATGCTTCCTGGCCACAGTCTTCCAGAATCGAACCTTAGTCATGTTGCCAAGCCACAGGTTTCCACCATCAAACCTCAGACATGTTCCCAGGCCACAGGGTTCCAGAATCCACCGATGTCATGTTAAAGGCCACAGGGTTCCAGAATCAAACCGTTCTCATGTTCCCGGGCCACAGGGTTCCAGAATCAAGCCTCAGTCATTTTGCCAGGCCAGAGTGTTCCACCATCAAACCTCAGTCATGATCCCAGGCCACATGTTTCCACAATGAAACCTCAGTCATTTTCCCAGGCCAAAGGTTTCCAAAATCAAACCTCAGTCATGTTCCCAGGACACACGGTTCCAGAATCAAACCTGAGTCATGTTCGCGGGCCACAGGTTTCAACCATCAAACCTCAGTCATGTTCCCAGGACACAGGTGTCCAGAATCAAACCTCAGTCATGTTCCCAGGGCACAGGCTTCCAGAAACAAACCTCAGTCATGTTCCCAGGACACAAGTTTCCAGAATCAACCAGATATCATGCTTCCTGGCCACAGTCTTCCAGAATCAAACCTTAGTCATGTTGCCAAGCCACAGGTTTCCACCATCAAACCTCAGACATGTTCCCAGGCCACAGGGTTCTAGAATCCACCGATGTCATGTTCCCAGGCCACAGGGTTCGAGAATCAATCCTCAGTTATGTTTCCAGGCTACAGGGTTCTAGAATATAACCTCAGTCATGTTCCCAATCCACAGGGTTCCAGAACCAAGGCTCAGTCAGGTTCCCGGGGCACAGTATTCCACAATCTAAACAGATGTCACATGCCCAGTCCCCAGGGTTCCAGAATCCACCGGTATCATGTTCCCAGGCCACAGGGTTCCAGAATCAATCCTCAGTTATGTTCCCAGGCTACAGGGTTCCAGAATAAAACCTCAGTCATGTTCCCAGTCCACAGGGTTTCAGAACCAAGGCTCAGTCAGGTTCCCGGGGCACAGTATTCCACAATCTAAACAGATGTCATGTTCCCAGGCCACAGTTTTCCAGAATCACGCCTCAGTCATGTTCCCAGGCCACAGGGATCCAGAATCAAACGTCAGTCATGTTGCCAGGCCACAGGTTTCTGCCATCAAACCTCAGTCACGTTCCCGGGGCACAGGGTTCCAGAATCAAGCCTCAGTCATTTTGCCAGGCCAGAGTGTTCCACCATCAAACCTCAGTCATGATCCCAGGCCACATGTTTCCACAATGAAACCTCAGTCATTTTCTCAGGCCAAAGGTTTCCAGAATCAAACCTCAGTCATATTCCCAGGACACATGGTTCCAGAATCAAACCTGAGTCATGTTCGCAGGACAGAAGTTTCCAGAATCAACCCGATATCATGTTTCCTGGCCACAGTCTTCCAGTATCAAACCTCAGTCATGTTGCCAGGCCACAGGGTTCCACCATCAATCCTCACACATGTTCCCAGGCCACAGGGTTCGAGAATCAAACCGTTCTCATGTTCCCAGGCCACAGGGTTCCAGAATCCACCGATGTCATGTTAAAGGCCACAGGGTTCCAGAATCAAGCCTCAGTCATTTTGCCAGGCCAGAGTGTTCCACCATCAAACCTCAGTCATGATCCCAGGCCACATGTTTCCACAATGAAACCTCAGTCATTTTCCCAGGCCAAAGGTTTCCAAAATCAAACCTCAGTCATGTTCCCAGGACACACGGTTCCAGAATCAAACCTGAGTCATGTTCGCGGGCCACAGGTTTCAACCATCAAACCTCAGTCATGTTCCCAGGACACAGGTGTCCAGAATCAAACCTCAGTCATGTTCCCAGGGCACAGGCTTCCAGAAACAAACCTCAGTCATGTTCCCAGGACACAAGTTTCCAGAATCAACCAGATATCATGCTTCCTGGCCACAGTCTTCCAGAATCAAACCTTAGTCATGTTGCCAAGCCACAGGTTTCCACCATCAAACCTCAGACATGTTCCCAGGCCACAGGGTTCTAGAATCCACCGATGTCATGTTCCCAGGCCACAGGGTTCGAGAATCAATCCTCAGTTATGTTTCCAGGCTACAGGGTTCTAGAATATAACCTCAGTCATGTTCCCAATCCACAGGGTTCCAGAACCAAGGCTCAGTCAGGTTCCCGGGGCACAGTATTCCACAATCTAAACAGATGTCACATGCCCAGTCCCCAGGGTTCCAGAATCCACCGGTATCATGTTCCCAGGCCACAGGGTTCCAGAATCAATCCTCAGTTATGTTCCCAGGCTACAGGGTTCCAGAATAAAACCTCAGTCATGTTCCCAGTCCACAGGGTTTCAGAACCAAGGCTCAGTCAGGTTCCCGGGGCACAGTATTCCACAATCTAAACAGATGTCATGTTCCCAGGCCACAGTTTTCCAGAATCACGCCTCAGTCATGTTCCCAGGCCACAGGGATCCAGAATCAAACGTCAGTCATGTTGCCAGGCCACAGGTTTCTGCCATCAAACCTCAGTCACGTTCCCGGGCCACAGGGTTCCAGAATCAAGCCTCAGTCATTTTGCCAGGCCAGAGTGTTCCACCATCAAACCTCAGTCATGATCCCAGGCCACATGTTTCCACAATGAAACCTCAGTCATTTTCTCAGGCCAAAGGTTTCCAGAATCAAACCTCAGTCATATTCCCAGGACACATGATTCCAGAATCAAACCTGAGTCATGTTCGCAGGACAGAAGTTTCCAGAATCAACCCGATATCATGTTTCCTGGCCACAGTCTTCCAGTATCAAACCTCAGTCATGTTGCCAGGCCACAGGGTTCCACCATCAATCCTCACTCATGTTCCCAGGCCACAGGGTTCGAGAATCAAACCGTTCTCATGTTCCCAGGCCACAGGGTTCCAGAATCCACCGATGTCATGTTAAAGGCCACAGGGTTCCAGAATCAAGCCTCAGTCATTTTGCCAGGCCAGAGTGTTCCACCATCAAACCTCAGTCATGATCCCAGGCCACATGTTTCCACAATGAAACCTCAGTCATTTTCCCAGGCCAAAGGTTTCCAAAATCAAACCTCAGTCATGTTCCCAGGACACATGGTTCCAGAATCAAACCTGAGTCATGTTCGCGGGCCACAGGTTTCAACCATCAAACCTCAGTCATGTTCCCAGGACACAGGTGTCCAGAATCAAACCTCAGTCATGTTCCCAGGGCACAGGCTTCCAGAAACAAACCTCAGTCATGTTCCCAGGACACAAGTTTCCAGAATCAACGAGATATCATGCTTCCTGGCCACAGTCTTCCAGAATCGAACCTTAGTCATGTTGCCAAGCCACAGGTTTCCACCATCAAACCTCAGACATGTTCCCAGGCCACAGGGTTCCAGAATCCACCGATGTCATGTTAAAGGCCACAGGGTTCCAGAATCAAACCGTTCTCATGTTCCCGGGCCACAGGGTTCCAGAATCAAGCCTCAGTCATTTTGCCAGGCCAGAGTGTTCCACCATCAAACCTCAGTCATGATCCCAGGCCACATGTTTCCACAATGAAACCTCAGTCATTTTCCCAGGCCAAAGGTTTCCAAAATCAAACCTCAGTCATGTTCCCAGGACACACGGTTCCAGAATCAAACCTGAGTCATGTTCGCGGGCCACAGGTTTCAACCATCAAACCTCAGTCATGTTCCCAGGACACAGGTGTCCAGAATCAAACCTCAGTCATGTTCCCAGGGCACAGGCTTCCAGAAACAAACCTCAGTCATGTTCCCAGGACACAAGTTTCCAGAATCAACCAGATATCATGCTTCCTGGCCACAGTCTTCCAGAATCAAACCTTAGTCATGTTGCCAAGCCACAGGTTTCCACCATCAAACCTCAGACATGTTCCCAGGCCACAGGGTTCTAGAATCCACCGATGTCATGTTCCCAGGCCACAGGGTTCGAGAATCAATCCTCAGTTATGTTTCCAGGCTACAGGGTTCTAGAATATAACCTCAGTCATGTTCCCAATCCACAGGGTTCCAGAACCAAGGCTCAGTCAGGTTCCCGGGGCACAGTATTCCACAATCTAAACAGATGTCACATGCCCAGTCCCCAGGGTTCCAGAATCCACCGGTATCATGTTCCCAGGCCACAGGGTTCCAGAATCAATCCTCAGTTATGTTCCCAGGCTACAGGGTTCCAGAATAAAACCTCAGTCATGTTCCCAGTCCACAGGGTTTCAGAACCAAGGCTCAGTCAGGTTCCCGGGGCACAGTATTCCACAATCTAAACAGATGTCATGTTCCCAGGCCACAGTTTTCCAGAATCACGCCTCAGTCATGTTCCCAGGCCACAGGGATCCAGAATCAAACGTCAGTCATGTTGCCAGGCCACAGGTTTCTGCCATCAAACCTCAGTCACGTTCCCGGGGCACAGGGTTCCAGAATCAAGCCTCAGTCATTTTGCCAGGCCAGAGTGTTCCACCATCAAACCTCAGTCATGATCCCAGGCCACATGTTTCCACAATGAAACCTCAGTCATTTTCTCAGGCCAAAGGTTTCCAGAATCAAACCTCAGTCATATTCCCAGGACACATGATTCCAGAATCAAACCTGAGTCATGTTCGCAGGACAGAAGTTTCTAGAATCAACCCGATATCATGTTTCCTGGCCACAGTCTTCCAGTATCAAACCTCAGTCATGTTGCCAGGCCACAGGGTTCCACCATCAATCCTCACTCATGTTCCCAGGCCACAGGGTTCGAGAATCAAACCGTTCTCATGTTCCCAGGCCACAGGGTTCCAGAATCCACCGATGTCATGTTAAAGGCCACAGGGTTCCAGAATCAAGCCTCAGTCATTTTGCCAGGCCAGAGTGTTCCACCATCAAACCTCAGTCATGATCCCAGGCCACATGTTTCCACAATGAAACCTCAGTCATTTTCCCAGGCCAAAGGTTTCCAAAATCAAACCTCAGTCATGTTCCCAGGACACATGGTTCCAGAATCAAACCTGAGTCATGTTCGCAGGCCACAGGTTTCAACAATCAAACATCACTCATGTTCCCAGGACACAGGTGTCCAGAATCAAACCTCAGTCATGTACCCAGGGAACAGGCTTCCAGCAACAAACCTTTGTCATATTCCCAGGACACAGGGTTCCAGAATCAAACCTCAGTCTTGTTCCCAGGACAGAAGTTTCCAGAATCAACCCGATATCATGTTTCCTGGCCACAGTCTTCCAGTATCAAACCTCAGTCATGTTGCCAGGCCACAGGGTTCCACCATCAATCCTCACTCATGTTCCCAGGCCACAGGGTTCCAGAATCAAACCGTTCTCATGTTCCCAGGCCACAGGGTTCCAGAATCCACCGATGTCATGTTAAAGGCCACAGGGTTCCAGAATCAAACCGTTCTCATGTTCCCGGGCCACAGGGTTCCAGAATCAAGCCTCAGTCATTTTGCCAGGCCAGAGTGTTCCACCATCAAACCTCAGTCATGATCCCAGGCCACATGTTTCCACAATGAAACCTCAGTCATTTTCCCAGGCCAAAGGTTTCCAAAATCCAACCTCAGTCATGTTCCCAGGACACACGGTTCCAGAATCAAACCTGAGTCATGTTCGCGGGCCACAGGTTTCAACCATCAAACCTCAGTCATGTTCCCAGGACACATGTGTCCAGAATCAAACCTCAGTCATGTTCCCAGGGCACAGGCTTCCAGAAACAAACCTCAGTCATGTTCCCAGGACACAAGTTTCCAGAATCAACCAGATATCATGCTTCCTGGCCACAGTCTTCCAGAATCAAACCTTAGTCATGTTGCCAAGCCACAGGTTTCCACCATCAAACCTCAGACATATTCCCAGGCCACAGGGTTCTAGAATCCACTGATGTCATGTTCCCAGGCCACAGGGTTCGAGAATCAATCCTCAGTTATGTTTCCCGGCTACAGGGTTCTAGAATAAAACCTCAGTCATGTTCCCAATCCACAGGGTTCCAGAACCAAGGCTCAGTCAGGTTCCCGGGGCACAGTATTCCACAATCTAAACAGATGTCACATGCCCAGTCCCCAGGGTTCCAGAATCCACCGGTATCATGTTCCCAGGCCACAGGGTTCCAGAATCAATCCTCAGTTATGTTCCCAGGCTACAGGGTTCCAGAATAAAACGGCAGTCATGTTCCCAGTCCACAGGGTTTCAGAACCAAGGCTCAGTCAGGTTCCCGGGGCACAGTATTCCACAATCTAAACAGATGTCATGTTCCCAGGCCACAGTTTTCCAGAATCACGCCTCAGTCATGTTCCCAGGCCACAGGGATCCAGAATCAAACGTCAGTCATGTTGCCAGGCCACAGGTTTCTGCCACCAAACCTCAGTCATGTTCCCGGGCCACAGGGTTCCAGAATCAAGCCTCAGTCATTTTGCCAGGCCAGAGTGTTCCACCATCAAACCTCAGTCATGATCCCAGGCCACATGTTTCCACAATGAAACCTCAGTCATTTTCTCAGGCCAAAGGTTTCCAGAATCAAACCTCAGTCATATTCCCAGGACACATGGTTCCAGAATCAAACCTGAGTCATGTTCGCAGGCCACAGGTTTCAACAATCAAACATCACTCATGTTCCCACGACACAGGTGTCCAGAATCAAACCTCAGTCATGTACCCAGGGAACAGGCTTCCAGCAACAAACCTTTGTCATATTCCCAGGACACAGGGTTCCAGAATCAAACCTCAGTCTTGTTCCCAGGACAGAAGTTTCCAGAATCAACCCGATATCATGTTTCCTGGCCACAGTCTTCCAGTATCAAACCTCAGTCATGTTGCCAGGCCACAGGGTTCCACCATCAATCCTCACTCATGTTCCCAGGCCACAGGGTTCCAGAATCAAACCGTTCTCATGTTCCCAGGCCACAGGGTTCCAGAATCCACCGATGTCATGTTAAAGGCCACAGGGTTCCAGAATCAAACCGTTCTCATGTTCCCGGGCCACAGGGTCCAGAATCAAGCCTCAGTCATTTTGTCAGGCCAGAGTGTTCCACCATCAAACCTCAGTCATGATCCCAGGCCACATGTTTCCACAATGAAACCTCAGTCATTTTCCCAGGCCAAAGGTTTCCAAAATCAAACCTCAGTCATGTTCCCAGGACACACGGTTCCAGAATCAAACCTGAGTCATGTTCGCGGGCCACAGGTTTCAACCATCAAACCTCAGTCATGTTCCCAGGACACAGGTGTCCAGAATCAAACCTCAGTCATGTTCCCAGGGCACAGGCTTCCAGAAACAAACCTCAGTCATGTTCCCAGGACACACGTTTCCAGAATCAACCAGATATCATGCTTCCTGGCCACAGTCTTCCAGAATCAAACCTTAGTCATGTTGCCAAGCCACAGGTTTCCACCATCAAACCTCAGACATGTTCCCAGGCCACAGGGTTCTAGAATCCACCGATGTCATGTTCCCAGGCCACAGGGTTCGAGAATCAATCCTCAGTTATGTTTCCAGGCTACAGGGTTCTAGAATATAACCTCAGTCATGTTCCCAATCCACAGGGTTCCAGAACCAAGGCTCAGTCAGGTTCCCGGGGCACAGTATTCCACAATCTAAACAGATGTCACATGCCCAGTCCCCAGGGTTCCAGAATCCACCGGTGTCATGTTCCCAGGCCACAGGGTTCCAGAATCAATCCTCAGTTATGTTCCCAGGCTACAGGGTTCCAGAATAAAACCTCAGTCATGTTCCCAGTCCACAGGGTTTCAGAACCAAGGCTCAGTCAGGTTCCCGGGGCACAGTATTCCACAATCTAAACAGATGTCATGTTCCCAGGCCACAGTTTTCCAGAATCACGCCTCAGTCATGTTCCCAGGCCACAGGGATCCAGAATCAAACGTCAGTCATGTTGCCAGGCCACAGGTTTCTGCCATCAAACCTCAGTCACGTTCCCGGGCCACAGGGTTCCAGAATCAAGCCTCAGTCATTTTGCCAGGCCAGAGTGTTCCACCATCAAACCTCAGTCATGATCCCAGGCCACATGTTTCCACAATGAAACCTCAGTCATTTTCTCAGGCCAAAGGTTTCCAGAATCAAACCTCAGTCATATTCCCAGGACACATGGTTCCAGAATCAAACCTGAGTCATGTTCGCAGGACAGAAGTTTCCAGAATCAACCCGATATCATGTTTCCTGGCCACAGTCTTCCAGTATCAAACCTCAGTCATGTTGCCAGGCCACAGGGTTCCACCATCAATCCTCACTCATGTTCCCAGGCCACAGGGTTCCAGAATCAAACCGTTCTCATGTTCCCAGGCCACAGGGTTCCAGAATCCACCGATGTCATGTTAAAGGCCACAGGGTTCCAGAATCAAGCCTCAGTCATTTTGCCAGGCCAGAGTGTTCCACCATCAAACCTCAGTCATGATCCCAGGCCACATGTTTCCACAATGAAACCTCAGTCATTTTCCCAGGCCAAAGGTTTCCAAAATCAAACCTCAGTCATGTTCCCAGGACACATGGTTCCAGAATCAAACCTGAGTCATGTTCGCGGGCCACAGGTTTCAACCATCAAACCTCAGTCATGTTCCCAGGACACAGGTGTCCAGAATCAAACCTCAGTCATGTTCCCAGGGCACAGGCTTCCAGAAACAAACCTCAGTCATGTTCCCAGGACACAAGTTTCCAGAATCAACGAGATATCATGCTTCCTGGCCACAGTCTTCCAGAATCGAACCTTAGTCATGTTGCCAAGCCACAGGTTTCCACCATCAAACCTCAGACATGTTCCCAGGCCACAGGGTTCCAGAATCCACCGATGTCATGTTAAAGGCCACAGGGTTCCAGAATCAAACCGTTCTCATGTTCCCGGGCCACAGGGTTCCAGAATCAAGCCTCAGTCATTTTGCCAGGCCAGAGTGTTCCACCATCAAACCTCAGTCATGATCCCAGGCCACATGTTTCCACAATGAAACCTCAGTCATTTTCCCAGGCCAAAGGTTTCCAAAATCAAACCTCAGTCATGTTCCCAGGACACACGGTTCCAGAATCAAACCTGAGTCATGTTCGCGGGCCACAGGTTTCAACCATCAAACCTCAGTCATGTTCCCAGGACACAGGTGTCCAGAATCAAACCTCAGTCATGTTCCCAGGGCACAGGCTTCCAGAAACAAACCTCAGTCATGTTCCCAGGACACAAGTTTCCAGAATCAACCAGATATCATGCTTCCTGGCCACAGTCTTCCAGAATCAAACCTTAGTCATGTTGCCAAGCCACAGGTTTCCACCATCAAACCTCAGACATGTTCCCAGGCCACAGGGTTCTAGAATCCACCGATGTCATGTTCCCAGGCCACAGGGTTCGAGAATCAATCCTCAGTTATGTTTCCAGGCTACAGGGTTCTAGAATATAACCTCAGTCATGTTCCCAATCCACAGGGTTCCAGAACCAAGGCTCAGTCAGGTTCCCGGGGCACAGTATTCCACAATCTAAACAGATGTCACATGCCCAGTCCCCAGGGTTCCAGAATCCACCGGTATCATGTTCCCAGGCCACAGGGTTCCAGAATCAATCCTCAGTTATGTTCCCAGGCTACAGGGTTCCAGAATAAAACCTCAGTCATGTTCCCAGTCCACAGGGTTTCAGAACCAAGGCTCAGTCAGGTTCCCGGGGCACAGTATTCCACAATCTAAACAGATGTCATGTTCCCAGGCCACAGTTTTCCAGAATCACGCCTCAGTCATGTTCCCAGGCCACAGGGATCCAGAATCAAACGTCAGTCATGTTGCCAGGCCACAGGTTTCTGCCATCAAACCTCAGTCACGTTCCCGGGGCACAGGGTTCCAGAATCAAGCCTCAGTCATTTTGCCAGGCCAGAGTGTTCCACCATCAAACCTCAGTCATGATCCCAGGCCACATGTTTCCACAATGAAACCTCAGTCATTTTCTCAGGCCAAAGGTTTCCAGAATCAAACCTCAGTCATATTCCCAGGACACATGATTCCAGAATCAAACCTGAGTCATGTTCGCAGGACAGAAGTTTCCAGAATCAACCCGATATCATGTTTCCTGGCCACAGTCTTCCAGTATCAAACCTCAGTCATGTTGCCAGGCCACAGGGTTCCACCATCAATCCTCACTCATGTTCCCAGGCCACAGGGTTCGAGAATCAAACCGTTCTCATGTTCCCAGGCCACAGGGTTCCAGAATCCACCGATGTCATGTTAAAGGCCACAGGGTTCCAGAATCAAGCCTCAGTCATTTTGCCAGGCCAGAGTGTTCCACCATCAAACCTCAGTCATGATCCCAGGCCACATGTTTCCACAATGAAACCTCAGTCATTTTCCCAGGCCAAAGGTTTCCAAAATCAAACCTCAGTCATGTTCCCAGGACACATGGTTCCAGAATCAAACCTGAGTCATATTCGCGGGCCACAGGTTTCAACCATCAAACCTCAGTCATGTTCCCAGGACACAGGTGTCCAGAATCAAACCTCAGTCATGTTCCCAGGGCACAGGCTTCCAGAAACAAACCTCAGTCATGTTCCCAGGACACAAGTTTCCAGAATCAACGAGATATCATGCTTCCTGGCCACAGTCTTCCAGAATCGAACCTTAGTCATGTTGCCAAGCCACAGGTTTCCACCATCAAACCTCAGACATGTTCCCAGGCCACAGGGTTCCAGAATCCACCGATGTCATGTTAAAGGCCACAGGGTTCCAGAATCAAACCGTTCTCATGTTCCCGGGCCACAGGGTTCCAGAATCAAGCCTCAGTCATTTTGCCAGGCCAGAGTGTTCCACCATCAAACCTCAGTCATGATCCCAGGCCACATGTTTCCACAATGAAACCTCAGTCATTTTCCCAGGCCAAAGGTTTCCAAAATCAAACCTCAGTCATGTTCCCAGGACACACGGTTCCAGAATCAAACCTGAGTCATGTTCGCGGGCCACAGGTTTCAACCATCAAACCTCAGTCATGTTCCCAGGACACAGGTGTCCAGAATCAAACCTCAGTCATGTTCCCAGGGCACAGGCTTCCAGAAACAAACCTCAGTCATGTTCCCAGGACACAAGTTTCCAGAATCAACCAGATATCATGCTTCCTGGCCACAGTCTTCCAGAATCAAACCTTAGTCATGTTGCCAAGCCACAGGTTTCCACCATCAAACCTCAGACATGTTCCCAGGCCACAGGGTTCTAGAATCCACCGATGTCATGTTCCCAGGCCACAGGGTTCGAGAATCAATCCTCAGTTATGTTTCCAGGCTACAGGGTTCTAGAATATAACCTCAGTCATGTTCCCAATCCACAGGGTTCCAGAACCAAGGCTCAGTCAGGTTCCCGGGGCACAGTATTCCACAATCTAAACAGATGTCACATGCCCAGTCCCCAGGGTTCCAGAATCCACCGGTATCATGTTCCCAGGCCACAGGGTTCCAGAATCAATCCTCAGTTATGTTCCCAGGCTACAGGGTTCCAGAATAAAACCTCAGTCATGTTCCCAGTCCACAGGGTTTCAGAACCAAGGCTCAGTCAGGTTCCCGGGGCACAGTATTCCACAATCTAAACAGATGTCATGTTCCCAGGCCACAGTTTTCCAGAATCACGCCTCAGTCATGTTCCCAGGCCACAGGGATCCAGAATCAAACGTCAGTCATGTTGCCAGGCCACAGGTTTCTGCCATCAAACCTCAGTCACGTTCCCGGGCCACAGGGTTCCAGAATCAAGCCTCAGTCATTTTGCCAGGCCAGAGTGTTCCACCATCAAACCTCAGTCATGATCCCAGGCCACATGTTTCCACAAGGAACCCTCAGTCATTTTCTCAGGCCAAAGGTTTCCAGAATCAAACCTCAGTCATATTCCCAGGACACATGGTTCCAGAATCAAACCTGAGTCATGTTCGCAGGCCACAGGTTTCAACAATCAAACATCACTCATGTTCCCAGGACACAGGTGTCCAGAATCAAACCTCAGTCATGTACCCAGGGAACAGGCTTCCAGCAACAAACCTTTGTCATATTCCCAGGACACAGGGTTCCAGAATCAAACCTCAGTCTTGTTCCCAGGACAGAAGTTTCCAGAATCAACCCGATATCATGTTTCCTGGCCACAGTCTTCCAGTATCAAACCTCAGTCATGTTGCCAGGCCACAGGGTTCCACCATCAATCCTCACTCATGTTCCCAGGCCACAGGGTTCCAGAATCAAACCGTTCTCATGTTCCCAGGCCACAGGGTTCCAGAATCCACCGATGTCATGTTAAAGGCCACAGGGTTCCAGAATCAAACCGTTCTCATGTTCCCGGGCCACAGGGTTCCAGAATCAAGCCTCAGTCATTTTGCCAGGCCAGAGTGTTCCACCATCAAACCTCAGTCATGATCCCAGGCCACATGTTTCCACAATGAAACCTCAGTCATTTTCCCAGGCCAAAGGTTTCCAAAATCCAACCTCAGTCATGTTCCCAGGACACACGGTTCCAGAATCAAACCTGAGTCATGTTCGCGGGCCACAGGTTTCAACCATCAAACCTCAGTCATGTTCCCAGGACACATGTGTCCAGAATCAAACCTCAGTCATGTTCCCAGGGCACAGGCTTCCAGAAACAAACCTCAGTCATGTTCCCAGGACACAAGTTTCCAGAATCAACCAGATATCATGCTTCCTGGCCACAGTCTTCCAGAATCAAACCTTAGTCATGTTGCCAAGCCACAGGTTTCCACCATCAAACCTCAGACATATTCCTAGGCCACAGGGTTCTAGAATCCACTGATGTCATGTTCCCAGGCCACAGGGTTCGAGAATCAATCCTCAGTTATGTTTCCCGG
Organism: Balaenoptera physalus; assembly: GCF_965194825.1. Lineage (NCBI taxonomy): Eukaryota > Metazoa > Chordata > Mammalia > Artiodactyla > Balaenopteridae > Balaenoptera > Balaenoptera physalus. The sequence continues at coordinate 117,545 of NW_028126442.1, read as the reverse complement.
CTACAGGGTTCTAGAATAAAACCTCAGTCATGTTCCCAATCCACAGGGTTCCAGAACCAAGGCTCAGTCAGGTTCCCGGGGCACAGTATTCCACAATCTAAACAGATGTCACATGCCCAGTCCCCAGGGTTCCAGAATCCACCGGTATCATGTTCCCAGGCCACAGGGTTCCAGAATCAATCCTCAGTTATGTTCCCAGGCTACAGGGTTCCAGAATAAAACGGCAGTCATGTTCCCAGTCCACAGGGTTTCAGAACCAAGGCTCAGTCAGGTTCCCGGGGCACAGTATTCCACAATCTAAACAGATGTCATGTTCCCAGGCCACAGTTTTCCAGAATCACGCCTCAGTCATGTTCCCAGGCCACAGGGATCCAGAATCAAACGTCAGTCATGTTGCCAGGCCACAGGTTTCTGCCACCAAACCTCAGTCATGTTCCCGGGCCACAGGGTTCCAGAATCAAGCCTCAGTCATTTTGCCAGGCCAGAGTGTTCCACCATCAAACCTCAGTCATGATCCCAGGCCACATGTTTCCACAATGAAACCTCAGTCATTTTCTCAGGCCAAAGGTTTCCAGAATCAAACCTCAGTCATATTCCCAGGACACATGGTTCCAGAATCAAACCTGAGTCATGTTCGCAGGCCACAGGTTTCAACAATCAAACATCACTCATGTTCCCACGACACAGGTGTCCAGAATCAAACCTCAGTCATGTACCCAGGGAACAGGCTTCCAGCAACAAACCTTTGTCATATTCCCAGGACACAGGGTTCCAGAATCAAACCTCAGTCTTGTTCCCAGGACAGAAGTTTCCAGAATCAACCCGATATCATGTTTCCTGGCCACAGTCTTCCAGTATCAAACCTCAGTCATGTTGCCAGGCCACAGGGTTCCACCATCAATCCTCACTCATGTTCCCAGGCCACAGGGTTCCAGAATCAAACCGTTCTCATGTTCCCAGGCCACAGGGTTCCAGAATCCACCGATGTCATGTTAAAGGCCACAGGGTTCCAGAATCAAACCGTTCTCATGTTCCCGGGCCACAGGGTTCCAGAATCAAGCCTCAGTCATTTTGTCAGGCCAGAGTGTTCCACCATCAAACCTCAGTCATGATCCCAGGCCACATGTTTCCACAATGAAACCTCAGTCATTTTCCCAGGCCAAAGGTTTCCAAAATCAAACCTCAGTCATGTTCCCAGGACACACGGTTCCAGAATCAAACCTGAGTCATGTTCGCGGGCCACAGGTTTCAACCATCAAACCTCAGTCATGTTCTCAGGACACAGGTGTCCAGAATCAAACCTCAGTCATGTTCCCAGGGCACAGGCTTCCAGAAACAAACCTCAGTCATGTTCCCAGGACACACGTTTCCAGAATCAACCAGATATCATGCTTCCTGGCCACAGTCTTCCAGAATCAAACCTTAGTCATGTTGCCAAGCCACAGGTTTCCACCATCAAACCTCAGACATGTTCCCAGGCCACAGGGTTCTAGAATCCACCGATGTCATGTTCCCAGGCCACAGGGTTCGAGAATCAATCCTCAGTTATGTTTCCAGGCTACAGGGTTCTAGAATATAACCTCAGTCATGTTCCCAATCCACAGGGTTCCAGAACCAAGGCTCAGTCAGGTTCCCGGGGCACAGTATTCCACAATCTAAACAGATGTCACATGCCCAGTCCCCAGGGTTCCAGAATCCACCGGTGTCATGTTCCCAGGCCACAGGGTTCCAGAATCAATCCTCAGTTATGTTCCCAGGCTACAGGGTTCCAGAATAAAACCTCAGTCATGTTCCCAGTCCACAGGGTTTCAGAACCAAGGCTCAGTCAGGTTCCCGGGGCACAGTATTCCACAATCTAAACAGATGTCATGTTCCCAGGCCACAGTTTTCCAGAATCACGCCTCAGTCATGTTCCCAGGCCACAGGGATCCAGAATCAAACGTCAGTCATGTTGCCAGGCCACAGGTTTCTGCCATCAAACCTCAGTCACGTTCCCGGGCCACAGGGTTCCAGAATCAAGCCTCAGTCATTTTGCCAGGCCAGAGTGTTCCACCATCAAACCTCAGTCATGATCCCAGGCCACATGTTTCCACAATGAAACCTCAGTCATTTTCTCAGGCCAAAGGTTTCCAGAATCAAACCTCAGTCATATTCCCAGGACACATGGTTCCAGAATCAAACCTGAGTCATGTTCGCAGGACAGAAGTTTCCAGAATCAACCCGATATCATGTTTCCTGGCCACAGTCTTCCAGTATCAAACCTCAGTCATGTTGCCAGGCCACAGGGTTCCACCATCAATCCTCACTCATGTTCCCAGGCCACAGGGTTCCAGAATCAAAGCGTTCTCATGTTCCCAGGCCACAGGGTTCCAGAATCCACCGATGTCATGTTAAAGGCCACAGGGTTCCAGAATCAAGCCTCAGTCATTTTGCCAGGCCAGAGTGTTCCACCATCAAACCTCAGTCATGATCCCAGGCCACATGTTTCCACAATGAAACCTCAGTCATTTTCCCAGGCCAAAGGTTTCCAAAATCAAACCTCAGTCATGTTCCCAGGACACATGGTTCCAGAATCAAACCTGAGTCATGTTCGCGGGCCACAGGTTTCAACCATCAAACCTCAGTCATGTTCCCAGGACACAGGTGTCCAGAATCAAACCTCAGTCATGTTCCCAGGGCACAGGCTTCCAGAAACAAACCTCAGTCATGTTCCCAGGACACAAGTTTCCAGAATCAACCAGATATCATGCTTCCTGGCCACAGTCTTCCAGAATCAAACCTTAGTCATGTTGCCAAGCCACAGGTTTCCACCATCAAACCTCAGACATGTTCCCAGGCCACAGGGTTCTAGAATCCACCGATGTCATGTTCCCAGGCCACAGGGTTCGAGAATCAATCCTCAGTTATGTTTCCCGGCTACAGGGTTCTAGAATAAAACCTCAGTCATGTTCCCAATCCACAGGGTTCCAGAACCAAGGCTCAGTCAGTTTCCCGGGGCACAGTATTCCACAATCTAAACAGATGTCACATGCCCAGTCCCCAGGGTTCCAGAATCCACCGGTATCAATTTCCCAGGCCACAGGGTTCCAGAATCAATCCTCAGTTATGTTCCCAGGCTACAGGGTTCCAGAATAAAACCTCAGTCATGTTCCCAGTCCACAGGGTTTCAGAACCAAGGCTCAGTCAGGGTCCCGGGGCACAGTATTCCACAATCTAAACAGATGTCATGTTCCCAGGCCACAGGGATCCAGAATCAAACGTCAGTCATGTTGCCAGGCCACAGGTTTCTGCCATCAAACCTCAGTCACGTTCCCGGGCCACAGGGTTCCAGAATCAAGCCTCAGTCATTTTGCCAGGCCAGAGTGTTCCACCATCAAACCTCAGTCATGATCCCAGGCCACATGTTTCCACAATGAAACCTCAGTCATTTTCTCAGGCCAAAGGTTTCCAGAATCAAACCTCAGTCATATTCCCAGGACACATGGTTCCAGAATCAAACCTGAGTCATGTTCGCAGGCCACAGGTTTCAACAATCAAACATCACTCATGTTCCCAGGACACAGGTGTCCAGAATCAAACCTCAGTCATGTACCCAGGAAACAGGCTTCCAGCAACAAACCTTTGTCATATTCCCAGGACACAGGGTTCCAGAATCAAACCTCAGTCTTGTTCCCAGGACAGAAGTTTCCAGAATCAACCCGATATCATGTTTCCTGGCCACAGTCTTCCAGTATCAAACCTCAGTCATGTTGCCAGGCCACAGGGTTCCACCATCAATCCTCACTCATGTTCCCAGGCCACAGGGTTCCAGAATCAAACCGTTCTCATGTTCCCAGGCCACAGGGTTCCAGAATCCACCGATGTCATGTTAAAGGCCACAGGGTTCCAGAATCAAACCGTTCTCATGTTCCCGGGCCACAGGGTTCCAGAATCAAGCCTCAGTCATTTTGCCAGGCCAGAGTGTTCCACCATCAAACCTCAGTCATGATCCCAGGCCACATGTTTCCACAATGAAACCTCAGTCATTTTCCCAGGCCAAAGGTTTCCAAAATCAAACCTCAGTCATGTTCCCAGGACACATGGTTCCAGAATCAAACCTGAGTCATGTGCGCGGGCCACAGGTTTCAACCATCAAACCTCAGTCATGTTCCCAGGACACAGGTGTCCAGAATCAAACCTCAGTCATGTTCCCAGGGCACAGGCTTCCAGAAACAAACCTCAGTCATGTTCCCAGGACACAAGTTTCCAGAATCAACCAGATATTGGTCATATAGAATTGTGTTGAAAGGTATCATGGAGGACTCTGATGACAGGGGCCGTGGAGCACTGTGATGAGAGTGGTCATCTAAAAGTGTGATGAAATATACCAGGGAGCATGTTGATGACAGGGGTCGTGGAGCACCGCAATTACAGGGGCCATGGAGCATTGTGAATACAAAGGTCATGGAGCATTGAGATGACAAGGGTCCTGGAAACTTGTGATGACACGGTTCAGGGAGCATTGTGATGACAAGGTTCATCAAGCATTGTGATGACAGGGGTCATGGAGCATTGTGATGACAAAGGCCATGGAACATTTTGATGACAAGAATTCTGGAGCACTGTGATGACAAGCGCATGGAGCATTGTGATTATAGGGACCATGGAGCATTGTGATGACAAGGGTCATGGAGCATTGTCATGATAGGTCTTATCTGGCATTGTGATGAGGGTGGTCATGGAGCATTGTGATAAAAGTTGTCATGAAGCACTGTTATTACAGGGGCCATGTAGAATTTTGATGACAAAGGCCATGGAGCATTGTGATGACAGGCATCATGGAGCAATTTGATGAAAGTTGTCATGGAGCATTGTGATGAAATGTGCCATGGAACATTGTGAAGACAAGTGTCCTGGAGCATTGTGATGACAAGGGCCATGGCCAATTATGATGACAGGTGTCATGGAGCATTTTGATGACAGTGGTCATCTATCATTATGATGAAAGGTATCACGGAGCACTGTGATGACAGGGGCCATGGAGCAATGTGATGACACGGGGATGGAGCATTATGATGAGGAATGATCTGGAGCATTGCGATGACAAGGGTATGGAGCATTGTGATTACAGGGGCCAGGGAGCATTGAGATGACAAGGGCAGGGAACATTGTGATGACAGCGGTCATGGGTCAATATGATGATATTTGTCATGGAACATTGTGCTGACAGGGGCCATAGAGCATTGTGATGACAGGTGTCATGTGGCCTTGTGATGACAGTGGTCATAGAACGTTGTGATGAAAAGGATCATGGAGCAATGTGATTACAGGGGCCATGGAGCATTGTGAATACATAGGCCATGGAGGATTGTGATGACAGGGGTCAAGGAGCATTGTGATGAAAGTGGTCATGGAGCATTGTGAGGACACGGGCATGGAGCATTATGATGACAAGAGTTATGGAGCATTGTGATGACAAGAGTATGGAGCATTGTGATTACAGGGGACCAGGAGCATTGTGATTACATGGGCAGTGAATATTGTGATGACATGGGTCATGGAGCACTGTGATGACAAGTGTCATGGAACATTGTGATGACAGGGATCATGGAGCATTGTGATGAGAGGGGCCTTGGAGCATTATGATGATAGGCGTCATGGGGTATTGTGATGAGAGTGGTCATAGAGCATTGTGATGAAAGGGATCATGGAGCGATGTGATTACAGGGGCCATGGCACATTGTGAATGCATAGGCCATGGAGCAATGAAATGACAGGAGTCAAGGAGCATTGTGGTGTAAGTTGTCATGGAGCATTGTGATGACAATTGTCCATGAACCTTGTGATGACATGGTTTATAGAGCATTGTGATGGCAAGTGCCATGGCGAATTGTGATGACAGGTGTCATGGGGCATTGTGATGACAGTGGTCATATAGAATTGTGTTGAAAGGTATCATGGAGGACTCTGATGACAGGGGCCGTGGAGCACTGTGATGAGAGTGGTCATCTAAAAGTGTGATGAAATATACCAGGGAGCATGTTGATGACAGGGGTCGTGGAGCACCGCAATTACAGGGGCCATGGAGCATTGTGAATACAAAGATCATGGAGCATTGAGATGACAAGGGTCCTGGAAACTTGTGATGACACGGTTCAGGGAGCATTGTGATGACAAGGTTCATCAAGCATTGTGATGACAGGGGTCATGGAGCATTGTGATGACAAAGGCCATGGAACATTTTGATGACAAGAATTCTGGAGCACTGTGATGACAAGCACATGGAGCATTGTGATTATAGGGACCATGGAGCATTGTGATGACAAGGGTCATGGAGCATTGTCATGATAGGTCTTATCTGGCATTGTGATGAGGGTGGTCATGGAGCATTGTGATAAAAGTTGTCATGAAGCACTGTTATTACAGGGGCCATGTAGAATTTTGATGACAAAGGCCATGGAGCATTGTGATGACAGGCATCATGGAGCAATTTGATGAAAGTTGTCATGGAGCATTGTGATGAAATATGCCATGGAACATTGTGAAGACAAGTGTCCTGGAGCATTGTGATGACAAGGGCCATGGCCAATTATGATGACAGGTGTCATGGAGCATTTTGATGACAGTGGTCATCTATCATTATGATGAAAGGTATCACGGAGCACTGTGATGACAGGGGCCATGGAGCAATGTGATGACACGGGGATGGAGCATTATGATGAGGAATGATCTGGAGCATTGCGATGACAAGGGTATGGAGCATTGTGATTACAGGGGCCAGGGAGCATTGAGATGACAAGGGCAGGGAACATTGTGATGACAGCGGTCATGGGTCAATATGATGATATTTGTCATGGAACATTGTGCTGACAGGGGCCATAGAGCATTGTGATGACAGGTGTCATGTGGCCTTGTGATGACAGTGGTCATAGAACGTTGTGATGAAAAGGATCATGGAGCAATGTGATTACAGGGGCCATGGAGCATTGTGAATACATAGGCCATGGAGGATTGTGATGACAGGGGTCAAGGAGCATTGTGATGAAAGTGGTCATGGAGCATTGTGAGGACACGGGCATGGAGCATTATGATGACAAGAGTTATGGAGCATTGTGATGACAAGAGTATGGAGCATTGTGATTACAGGGGACCAGGAGCATTGTGATTACATGGGCAGTGAATATTGTGATGACATGGGTCATGGAGCACTGTGATGACAAGTGTCATGGAACTTTGTGATGACAGGGATCATGGAGCATTGTGATGAGAGGGGCCTTGGAGCATTATGATGATAGGCGTCATGGGGAATTGTGATGAGAGTGGTCATAGAGCATTGTGATGAAAGGGATCATGGAGCGATGTGATTACAGGGGCCATGGCACATTGTGAATGCATAGGCCATGGAGCAATGAAATGACAGGAGTCAAGGAGCATTGTTGTGTAAGTTGTCATGGAGCATTGTGATGACAATTGTCCATGAACCTTTTGATGACATGGTTTATAGAGCATTGTGATGGCAAGTGCCATGGCGAATTGTGATGACAGGTGTCATGGGGCATTGTGATGACAGTGGTCATATAGAATTGTGTTGAAAGGTATCATGGAGGACTCTGATGACAGGGGCCGTGGAGCACTGTGATGAGAGTGGTCATCTAAAAGTGTGATGAAATATACCAGGGAGCATGTTGATGACAGGGGTCGTGGAGCACCGCAATTACAGGGGCCATGGAGCATTGTGAATACAAAGATCATGGAGCATTGAGATGACAAGGGTCCTGGAAACTTGTGATGACACGGTTCAGGGAGCATTGTGATGACAAGGTTCATCAAGCATTGTGATGACAGGGGTCATGGAGCATTGTGATGACAAAGGCCATGGAACATTTTGATGACAAGAATTCTGGAGCACTGTGATGACAAGCGCATGGAGCATTGTGATTATAGGGACCATGGAGCATTGTGATGACAAGGGTCATGGAGCATTGTCATGATAGGTCTTATCTGGCATTGTGATGAGGGTGGTCATGGAGCATTGTGATAAAAGTTGTCATGAAGCACTGTTATTACAGGGGCCATGTAGAATTTTGATGACAAAGGCCATGGAGCATTGTGATGACAGGCATCATGGAGCAATTTGATGAAAGTTGTCATGGAGCAATGTGATGAAATGTGCCATGGAACATTGTGAAGACAAGTGTCCTGGAGCATTGTGATGACAAGGGCCATGGCCAATTATGATGACAGGTGTCATGGAGCATTTTGATTACAGTGGTCATCTATCATTATGATGAAAGGTATCACGGAGCACTGTGATGACAGGGGCCATGGAGCAATGTGATGACACGGGGATGGAGCATTATGATGAGGAATGATCTGGAGCATTGCGATGACAAGGGTATGGAGCATTGTGATTACAGGGGCCACGGAGCATTGAGATGACAAGGGCAGGGAACATTGTGATTACAGCGGTCATGGGTCAATATGATGATATTTGTCATGGAACATTGTGCTGACAGGGGCCATAGAGCATTGTGATGACAGGTGTCATGTGGCCTTGTGATGACAGTGGTCATAGAACGTTGTGATGAAAAGGATCATGGAGCAATGTGATTACAGGGGCCATGGAGCATTGTGAATACATAGGCCATGGAGGATTGTGATGACAGGGGTCAAGGAGCATTGTGATGAAAGTGGTCATGGAGCATTGTGAGGACACGGGCATGGAGCATTATGATGACAAGAGTTATGGAGCATTGTGATGACAAGAGTATGGAGCATTGTGATTACAGGGGACCAGGAGCATTGTGATTACATGGGCAGTGAATATTGTGATGACATGGGTCATGGAGCACTGTGATGACAAGTGTCATGGAACATTGTGATGACAGGGATCATGGAGCATTGTGATGAGAGGGGCCTTGGAGCATTATGATGATAGGCGTCATGGGGTATTGTGATGAGAGTGGTCATAGAGCATTGTGATGAAAGGGATCATGGAGCGATGTGATTACAGGGGCCATGGCACATTGTGAATGCATAGGCCATGGAGCAATGAAATGACAGGAGTCAAGGAGCATTGTGGTGTAAGTTGTCATGGAGCATTGTGATGACAATTGTCCATGAACCTTGTGATGACATGGTTTATAGAGCATTGTGATGGCAAGTGCCATGGCGAATTGTGATGACAGGTGTCATGGGGCATTGTGATGACAGTGGTCATATAGAATTGTGTTGAAAGGTATCATGGAGGACTCTGATGACAGGGGCCGTGGAGCACTGTGATGAGAGTGGTCATCTAAAAGTGTGATGAAATATACCAGGGAGCATGTTGATGACAGGGGTCGTGGAGCACCGCAATTACAGGGGCCATGGAGCATTGTGAATACAAAGGTCATGGAGCATTGAGATGACAAGGGTCCTGGAAACTTGTGATGACACGGTTCAGGGAGCATTGTGATGACAAGTTTCATCAAGCTTTGTGATGACAGGGGTCATGGAGCATTGTGATGACAAAGGCCATGGAACATTTTGATGACAAGAATTCTGGAGCACTGTGATGACAAGCGCATGGAGCATTGTGATTATAGGGACCATGGAGCATTGTGATGACAAGGGTCATGGAGCATTGTCATGATAGGTCTTATCTGGCATTGTGATGAGGGTGGTCATGGAGCATTGTGATAAAAGTTGTCATGAAGCACTGTTATTACAGGGGCCATGTAGAATTTTGATGACAAAGGCCATGGAGCATTGTGATGACAGGCATCATGGAGCAATTTGATGAAAGTTGTCATGGAGCATTGTGATGAAATGTGCCATGGAACATTGTGAAGACAAGTGTCCTGGAGCATTGTGATGACAAGGGCCATGGCCAATTATGATGACAGGTGTCATGGAGCATTTTAATGACAGTGGTCATCTATCATTATGATGAAAGGTATCACGGAGCACTGTGATGACAGGGGCCATGGAGCAATGTGATGACACGGGGATGGAGCATTATGATGAGGAATGATCTGGAGCATTGCGATGAAAAGGGTATGGAGCATTGTGATTACAGGGGCCAGGGAGCATTGAGATGACAAGGGCAGGGAACATTGTGATGACAGCGGTCATGGGTCAATTTGATGATATCTGCCATGGAACATTTTGCTGACAGGGGCCATAGAGCATTGTGATGACAGGTGTCATGTGGTCTTATGATGACAGTGGTCATAGAACGTTGTGATGAAAAGGATCATGGAGCAATGTGATTACAGGGGCCATGGAGCATTGTGAATACATAGGCCATGGAGGATTGTGATGACAGGGGTCAAGGAGCATTGTGATGAAAGTGGTCATGGAGCATTGTGAGGACACGGGCATGGAGCATTATGATGACAAGAGTTATGGAGCATTGTGATGACAAGAGTATGGAGCATTGTGATTACAGGGGACCAGGAGCATTGTGATTACATGGGCAGTGAATATTGTGATGACATGGGTCATGGAGCACTGTGATGCCAAGTGTCATGGAACATTGTGATGACAGGGATCATGGAGCATTGTGATGAGAGGGGCCTTGGAGCATTATGATGATAGGCCTCATGGGGTATTGTGATGAGAGTGGTCATAGAGCATTGTGATGAAAGGGATCATCGAGCAATGTGATTACAGGGGCCATGGCACATTGTGAATGCATAGGCCATGGAGCAATGAAATGACAGGAGTCAAGGAGCATTGTGGTGTAAGTTGTCATGGAGCATTGTGATGACAATTGTCCATGAACCTTGTGATGACATGGTTTATAGAGCATTGTGATGGCAAGTGCCATGGCGAATTGTGATGACAGGTGTCATGGGGCATTGTGATGACAGTGGTCATATAGAATTGTGTTGAAAGGTATCATGGAGGACTCTGATGACAGGGGCCGTGGAGCACTGTGATGAGAGTGGTCATCTAAAAGTGTGATGAAATATACCAGGGAGCATGTTGATGACAGGGGTCGTGGAGCACCGCAATTACAGGGGCCATGGAGCATTGTGAATACAAAGGTCATGGAGCATTGAGATGACAAGGGTCCTGGAAACTTGTGATGACACGGTTCAGGGAGCATTGTGATGACAAGGTTCATCAAGCATTGTGATGACAGGGGTCATGGAGCATTGTGATGACAAAGGCCATGGAACATTTTGATGACAAGAATTCTGGAGCACTGTGATGACAAGCGCATGGAGCATTGTGATTATAGGGACCATGGAGCATTGTGATGACAAGGGTCATGGAGCATTGTCATGATAGGTCTTATCTGGCATTGTGATGAGGGTGGTCATGGAGGATTGTGATAAAAGTTGTCATGAAGCACTGTTATTACAGGGGCCATGTAGAATTTTGATGACAAAGGCCATGGAGCATTGTGATGACAGGCATCATGGAGCAATTTGATGAAAGTTGTCATGGAGCATTGTGATGAAATGTGCCATGGAACATTGTGAAGACAAGTGTCCTGGAGCATTGTGATGACAAGGGCCATGGCCAATTATGATGACAGGTGTCATGGAGCATTTTGATGACAGTGGTCATCTATCATTATGATGAAAGGTATCACGGAGCACTGTGATGACAGGGGCCATGGAGCAATGTGATGACACGGGGATGGAGCATTATGATGAGGAATGATCTGGAGCATTGCGATGACAAGGGTATGGAGCATTGTGATTACAGGGGCCAGGGAGCATTGAAATGACAAGGGCAGGGAACATTGTGATGACAGCGGTCATGGGTCAATATGATGATATCTGTCATGGAACATTGTGCTGACAGGGGCCATAGAGCATTGTGATGACAGGTGTCATGTGGCCTTGTGATGACAGTGGTCATAGAACGTTGTGATGAAAAGGATCATGGAGCAATGTGATTACAGGGGCCATGGAGCATTGTGAATACATAGGCCATGGAGGATTGTGATGACAGGGGTCAAGGAGCATTGTGATGAAAGTGGTCATGGAGCATTGTGAGGACACGGGCATGGAGCATTATGATGACAAGAGTTATGGAGCATTGTGATGACAAGAGTATGGAGCATTGTGATTACAGGGGACCAGGAGCATTGTGATTACATGGGCAGTGACTATTGTGATGACATGGGTCATGGAGCACTGTGATGACAAGTGTCATGGAACATTGTGATGACAGGGATCATGGAGCATTGTGATGAGAGGGGCCTTGGAGCATTATGATGATAGGCGTCATGGGGTATTGTGATGAGAGTGGTCATAGAGCATTGTGATGAAAGGGATCATGGAGCGATGTGATTACAGGGGCCATGGCACATTGTGAATGCATAGGCCATGGAGCAATGAAATGACAGGAGTCAAGGAGCATTGTGGTGTAAGTTGTCATGGAGCATTGTGATGACAATTGTCCATGAACCTTGTGATGACATGGTTTATAGAGCATTGTGATGGCAAGTGCCATGGCGAATTGTGATGACAGGTGTCATGGGGCATTGTGATGACAGTGGTCATATAGAATTGTGTTGAAAGGTATCATGGAGGACTCTGATGACAGGGGCCGTGGAGCACTGTGATGAGAGTGGTCATCTAAAAGTGTGATGAAATATACCAGGGAGCATGTTGATGACAGGGGTCGTGGAGCACCGCAATTACAGGGGCCATGGAGCATTGTGAATACAAAGATCATGGAGCATTGAGATGACAAGGGTCCTGGAAACTTGTGATGACACGGTTCAGCGAGCATTGTGATGACAAGGTTCATCAAGCATTGTGATGACAGTGGTCATCGAGCATTGTGATGAAAGGGGTCATGGAGCACTGTGATTACAGGGGCCATGTATAATTGTGATGACAAAGGCCATGGAGCATTGTGATGACACTTGTCATGGAGCATTGCGTTGAAAGGGGCATGGAGCATTGTGATGACAATGGTCATGGAGCATTGTGATTATAGGGACCATGGAGCATTATGATGACAAGGGTCTTCGAGCATTGTGATGACAGGGGTCATGGAGCATTGTGATGAAGGGGATCATGGAGCAATATGATTACAGTTGCCATGGAGCATTTTGAATGCATAGGCCATGGAGCACTGTGATGACAGGGGTCATGGAGCCTTGTGATGAGGGTGGTCATAGTTCATTGTGATGATAAGTGTCCAGGAACAGTGTGATGACATGGATCATGGAGCATTGTGATGACAAGGTCCATGGCGTATTGTGATGACAGGTGTCATGGGGCATTGTGATGACAGTGGTCATCTAGAAATGTGATGAAAGGTAACATGGAGCACTGTGATAATAGGGGCCATGGAGCATTGTGATGACAAAGGTCATGGAGCATTGAGATGACAGAGGTCATGGATCTTTGAGATGACAAGGGTCCTGGAAACTTGTGATGACACGGTTCAGGGAGCATTGTGATGACAAGGTTCATCAAGCATTGTGATGACAGGTGTTATGGAGCATTGTGATGACAAAGGCCATGGAACATTTTGATGACAAGAATTCTGGAGCACTGTGATGACAAGCACATGGAGCATTGTGATTATAGGGACCATGGAGCATTGTGATGACAAGGGCCATGGAGCATTGTCATGATAGGTCTTATCTGGCATTGTGATGAGTGTGGTCATGGAGCATTGTGATAAAAGTTGTCATGAAGCACTGTTATTACAGTGGCAATGTAGAATTTTTATGACAAAGGCCATGGAGCATTGTGATGACAGGCATCATGGAGCAATTTGATGAAAGTTGTCATGGAGCATTGTGATGAAATGCGCCATGGAACATTGTGAAGACAAGTGTCCTGGAGCATTGTGATGACAAGGGCCATGGCCAATTATGATGACAGGTGTCATGGAGCATTTTGATGACAGTGGTCATCTATCATTATTATGAAAGGTATCATGGAGCACTGTGATGACAGGGGCCATGGAGCATTGTGATGACACGGGCATGGAGCATTTTGATGAGGAATGATCTGGAGCATTGCGACGACAAGGGTATGGAGCATTGTGATTACAGGGGCCAGGGAGCATTGAGATGACAAGGGCAGGGAACATTGTGATGACAGCGGTCATGGGTCAATATGATGATATCTGTCATGGAACATTGTGCTGACAGGGGCCATAGAGCATTGTGATGACAGGTGTCATGTGGCCTTGTGATGACAGTGGTCATAGAACGTTGTGATGAAAAGGATCATGGAGCAATGTGATTACAGGGGCCATGGAGCATTGTGAATACATAGGCCATGGAGGATTGTGATGACAGGGGTCAAGGAGCATTGTGATGAAAGTGGTCATGGAGCATTGTGAGGACACGGGCATGGAGCATTATGACGACAAGAGTTCTGGAGCATTGTGATGACAAGGGTATGGAGCATTGTGATTACAGGGGACCAGGAGCATTGTGATTACATGGGCAGTGAATATTGTGATGACAAGGGTCAAGGAGCAATGTGATGCCAAGTGTCATGGAACATTGTGATGACAGGTATCATGGAGCATTGTGATGAGAGGGGCCTTGGAGCATTATGATGATAGGCGTCATGGGGTATTGTGATGAGAGTGGTCATAGAGCATTGTGATGAAAGGGATCATGGAGCAATGTGATTACAGGGGCCATGGCACATTCTGAATGCATAGGCCATGGAGCAATGAAATGACAGGGGTCAAGGAGCATTGTGATATAAGTTGTCATGGAGCATTGTGATGACAAGTGTCCATGAACATTGTGATGACATGATTTATGGAGCATTGTGATGACAAGTGCCATGGCGAATTGTGATGACAGTTGTCATGGGGCATTGTGATGACAGTGGTCATATAGAATTGTGTTGAAAGGTATCATGGAGGACTCTGATGACAGGGGCCTTGGAGCACTGTGATGAGAGTGGTCATCTAGAATTGTGATGAAATATACCAGGGAGCATTTTGATGACAGGGGTCGTGGAGCACCGCAATTACAGGGGCCAAGGAGCATTGTGAATACAAAGGTCATAGAGCATTGAGATGACAGGGGTCATGGATCATTGTGATGACAAGGGTCCCGGAACCTCGTGACGAAACGGTTCATGGAACATTGTGATGACAAAGTTCATCAAGCATTGTGATGACAGGGGTCATGGAGCATTGTGATGACAAAGGCCATGGAATATTTTGATGACAAGAATTCTGAAGCACTTTGATGACAAGCGCATGGAGCATTGTGATTATAGGGACCATGGAGCATTGTGATGACAAGGGTCTTCGAGCATTGTGATGACATGGGTCATGGAGCATTGTGATGAAGGGGATCATGGAGCAATATGATTACAGGGGCCATGGAGCATTTTGAATGCATAGGCCATGGAGCACTGTGATGACAGGGTCATGGAGCCTTGTGATGAGTGTGGTCATAGTTCATTGTGATGATAACTGTCCAGGAACAGTGTGATGACATGGATCATGGAGCATTGTGATGACAAGGGCCATGGCGAATTGTGATGACAGGTGTCATGGGTCATTGTGATGACAGTGATCATCTAGAATTGTGATGAAAGGTAACATGGAGCACTGTGATAATAGGGGCCATGGAGCATTGTGATGGCAAAGGCCCTGGAGCATTCTGATGAGAGGTGCCATGCAGCATTGAGATGAAACGGGTCATGGATCATTGTGATGACAGGTGTCATGGAGCATTGTTATGAAAGGGGTCATGGAGCACTGTGACTAAATGGATCCTGGGCCATTGTGATGATAAGAGCATGTATAATTTTGATGACAAGTGGCATAGAGACTTGTGATGAATGGGGTACTGGAGCATTGTGAGGAAACGTGCCATGGAGCATTGTGATTATAAGGCATGGAGCATTGTGATAACAAGTGACATGAGCATTGTGACGAAAGAGGTATTGGAGCATTGTGAGGAAAAGGGTCATGGATCATTGTGATTACTCGGATCATGGAGCATTGTGATGACCGTGGTCATGGGGCATTGTAATGACATGGGCAAAGGGGCATTGTGATGACAGTGGTCATGGAGCATTGTGAGGAAAGGGGTCATGGATCATTGTGATTACTCAGATCATGGATCATTGTGATAACTCGGATCATGGAGCATTGTGAAGAGAAAGGAATGGAGCATTGTGATGACATGACTTCTGGAGCATTTTGATGACAAGGGCATGGAGAATTGTGATTACAGGGGCCATGGTGCATTATGATGACAACTGCATTCAGCATTGTGATGACAAGGGGCATGGGGCATTGTGATGAAAGGCGAACTGGAGCCTTGTGAAGAAAGGTGTCATGGGTCATTGTGATTAGAGCGATCATGGAACATTGTGATGACAGTGGTCATGGAGCCTTGTAATGACAGGGGCAATGGGGCATTGTGATGACAGTGGTCATGGAGCATTGTGATGAAAGGGGTCATGGAACACTGTGATTACAGGGCCCATGTATAATTGTGATGACAAAGGCCATGGAGCATTGTGATGACACTTGTCATGGAGCGTTGTGTTGAAAGGGGCATGGAGCATTGTGAACGACAATGGTCATGGAGCATTGTGATGACTGGTATCATGGAGCATTGTTATGAAGAAGGTCATTGGGCAGTGTAATGACAAGTATCATGGAGCATGTGATGAAAGGAGTCATGGAGCATTGTGATTAAATGGATCATGAGTCATTTTGATGACAAGAGTCATGGAACATTGTGATGACAGGGATCATGGAGCATTGTGATGAGAGGGGCCTTGGAGCATTATGATGATAGGCGTCATGGGGCATTGTGATGAGAGTGGTCATAGAGCATTGTGATGAAAGGGATCATGGAACAATGTGATTACAGGGGCCATGGCACATTGTGAATGCATAGGCCATGGAGCAATGAAATGACAGGGGTCAAGGATCATTGTGATGTAAGTTGTCATGGAGCATTGTGATGACAAGTGTCCATGAACATTGTGATGACATGGTTTATGGTGCATTGTGATGACACGTGCCATGGCGAATTGTGATGACAGGTGTCATGGGGCATTGTGATGACAGTGGTATATAGAATTGTGTTGAAAGATATCATGGAGGACTCTGATGACAGGGGCCGTGGAGCACAGTGATGAGAGTGGTCATCTAGAATTGTGATGAAATATACAACGGAGCATTTTGATGACAGGGGTCGTGGAGCACCGAAATTACAGGAGCCATGGAGCATTGTGAATACAAAGTCATGGAGCATTGAGATGACAGAGGTCATGGATCATTGTGATGACAAGGGTCTTGAAAACTTGTGATGACACGGTTCAGGGAGCATTGTGATGACAAGGTTCATCAAGCATTGTGAAGACAGGGGTCATGGAGCATTGTGATGACAAAGGCCATGGAATATTTTGATGACAAGAATTCTGGAGCACTGTGATGACAAGCGCATGGAGCATTGTGATTATAGGGACCATGGAGCATTGTGATGACAAGGGTCTTCGAGAATTGTGATGAGATGCGTCATGGAGCATTGTGATGAAGGGGATCATGGAGCAATGTGATTACAGCGGCCATGGAGCATTTTGAATTCACAGGCCATGGAGCACTGTGATGACAGGGGTCATGGAGCATTGTGACGAATGTGGTCATAGTTCATTGTGGTGATAAGTGTCCGGGAACAGCGTGATGACATGGATCATGGAGCATTGTGATGACAAGGGCCATGGTGAATTGTGATGACAGTTGTCCTGGAGCATTGTGTTGAAAGGGGCATGGAGCATTGTGACGACAATGGTCATGGAGCATTGTGATGACTGGTATCATGGAGCATTGTTATGAAGAAGGTCATGGGGCAGTGTAATGAGAAGTATCATGGAGCATGTGATGAAAGGAGTCATGGAGCATTGTGCTTAAATGGATCATGAGGCATTTTGATGACAAGAGTCATGGAACATTGTGATGACAAGGATAATGGAGCATTGTGATGACAAGGGCTATGGAGCATTGTGATGATTTGGGTCATGGGGCATGGTGATGACAGTGGTCATGGAGCATTGTGAAGACAAAGACCAGGGAGCATTGTGATGACAGGTGTCATGGAGCATAGTGATGAAAGGGGTCATGGATCACTACGATGACATGGGTAATGGAGCATTGTGATGATATGGGTATGGAGCATTGTGATGACAGGGGCCAGGGAGCATTGAGATGACAAGGGCAGGGAACATTGTGATGACAGCGGTCATGGATCATTGAGATGAGATCTGTCATGGAACATTGTGCTGACAGGGGCCATAGAGCATTGTGATGACAGGTGTCATGTGGCCTTGTGATGACAGTTGTCATAGAACATTGTGATGAAAAGGATCGTGGAGCAATGTGATAAAAGGGGCCATGGAACATGTGAATACATAGGCCATGGAGGATTGTGATGACAGGGGTCAAGGAGCATTGTGATGAAAGTGGTCATGGAGCATTGTGAGGACACGGGCATGGAGCATTCTGATGACAGGTGCCATGCAGCATTTAGATGAAACGGGTCATGGATCATTGTGATGACAGGTGTCATGGAACATTGTTATGAAAGGGGTCATGGAACACTGTGATTAAATGGATCCTGGGCCATTGTGATGATAAGAGCATGTATAATTTTGATGACAAGTGGCATAGAGACTTGTGATGAATGGGGTACTGGAGCATTGTGAGGAAACGTGCCATGGAGCATTGTGATTATAAGGCTTGGAGCATTGTGATAACAAGTGACATGAGCATTGTGATGAAAGAGGTATTGGAGCATTGTGAGGAAAGTGGTCATGGATCATTGTGATTACTCGGATCATGGATCATTGTGATTACTCGGATCATGGAGCATTGTGAAGACAAAGGAATGGAGCATTGTGATGACATGACTTCTGGAGCATTTTGATGACAAGGGCATGGAGAATTGTGATTACAGGGGCCATGGTGCATTGTGATGACAACTGCATTCAGCATTGTGATGACAAGGGGCATGGGGCATTGTGATGAAAGGCGAACTGGAGCCTTGTGAAGAAAGGTGTCATAGGTCATTGTGATTACAGCGATCATGGAACATTGTGATGACAGTGGTCATGGAGCATTGTAATGACAGGGGCAATGGGGCATTGTGATGACAGTGGTTATGGAGCATTGTGATGAAAGGGGTCATGGAGCACTGTGATTACAGGGGCCATGTATAATTGTGATGACAAAGGCCATGGAGCATTGTGATGACAGTTGTCATGGAGCATTGCGTTGAAAGGGGCATGGAGCATTGTGATGACAATGGTCATGGAGCATTGTGATTATAGGGACCATGGAGCATTATGATGACAAGAGTTATGGAGCATTGTGATGACAAGAGTATGGAGCATTGTGATTACAGGGGACCAGGAGCATTGTGATTACATGGGCAGTGAATATTGTGATGACATGGGTCATGGAGCACTGTGATGACAAGTGTCATGGAACATTGTGATGACAGGGATCATGGAGCATTGTGATGAGAGGGGCCTTGGAGCATTATGATGATAGGCGTCATGGGGTATTGTGATGAGAGTGGTCATAGAGCATTGTGATGAAAGGGATCATGGAGCGATGTGATTACAGGGGCCATGGCACATTGTGAATGCATAGGCCATGGAGCAATGAAATGACAGGAGTCAAGGAGCATTGTGGTGTAAGTTGTCATGGAGCATTGTGATGACAATTGTCCATGAACCTTGTGATGACATGGTTTATAGAGCATTGTGATGGCAAGTGCCATGGCGAATTGTGATGACAGGCGTCATGGGGCATTGTGATGACAGTGGTCATATAGAATTGTGTTGAAAGGTATCATGGAGGACTCTGATGACAGGGGCCGTGGAGCACTGTGATGAGAGTGGTCATCTAAAAGTGTGATGAAATATACCAGGGAGCATGTTGATGACAGGGGTCGTGGAGCACCGCAATTACAGGGGCCATGGAGCATTGTGAATACAAAGGTCATGGAGCATTGAGATGACAAGGGTCCTGGAAACTTGTGATGACACGGTTCAGGGAGCATTGTGATGACAAGTTTCATCAAGCTTTGTGATGACAGGGGTCATGGAGCATTGTGATGAAAAAGGCCATGGAACATTTTGATGACAAGAATTCTGGAGCACTGTGATGACAAGCGCATGGAGCATTGTGATTATAGGGACCATGGAGCATTGTGATGACAAGGGTCATGGAGCATTGTCATGATAGGTCTTATCTGGCATTGTGATGAGGGTGGTCATGGAGCATTGTGATAAAAGTTGTCATGAAGCACTGTTATTACAGGGGCCATGTAGAATTTTGATGACAAAGGCCATGGAGCATTGTGATGACAGGCATCATGGAGCAATTTGATGAAAGTTGTCATGGAGCATTGTGATGAAATGTGCCATGGAACATTGTGAAGACAAGTGTCCTGGAGCATTGTGATGACAAGGGCCATGGCCAATTATGATGACAGGTGTCATGGAGCATTTTGATGACAGTGGTCATCTATCATTATGATGAAAGGTATCACGGAGCACTGTGATGACAGGGGCCATGGAGCAATGTGATGACACGGGGATGGAGCATTATGATGAGGAATGATCTGGAGCATTGCGATGAAAAGGGTATGGAGCATTGTGATTACAGGGGCCAGGGAGCATTGAGATGACAAGGGCAGGGAACATTGTGATGACAGCGGTCATGGGTCAATTTGATGATATCTGCCATGGAACATTGTGCTGACAGGGGCCATAGAGCATTGTGATGACAGGTGTCATGTGGTCTTATGATGACAGTGGTCATAGAACGTTGTGATGAAAAGGATCATGGAGCAATGTGATTACAGGGGCCATGGAGCATTGTGAATACATAGGCCATGGAGGATTGTGATGACAGGGGTCAAGGAGCATTGTGATGAAAGTGGTCATGGAGCATTGTGAGGACACGGGCATGGAGCATTATGATGACAAGAGTTATGGAGCATTGTGATGACAAGAGTATGGAGCATTGTGATTACAGGGGACCAGGAGCATTGTGATTACATGGGCAGTGAATATTGTGATGACATGGGTCATGGAGCACTGTGATGCCAAGTGTCATGGAACATTGTGATGACAGGGATCATGGAGCATTGTGATGAGAGGGGCCTTGGAGCATTATGATGATAGGCCTCATGGGGTATTGTGATGAGAGTGGTCATAGAGCATTGTGATGAAACGGATCATGGAGCAATGTGATTACAGGGGCCATGGCACATTCTGAATGCATAGGCCATGGAGCAATGAAATGACAGGAGTCAAGGAGCATTGTGGTGTAAGTTGTCATGGAGCATTGTGATGACAATTGTCCATGAACCTTGTGATGACATGGTTTATAGAGCATTGTGATGGCAAGTGCCATGGCGAATTGTGATGACAGGTGTCATGGGGCATTGTGATGACAGTAGTCATATAGAATTGTGTTGAAAGGTATCATGGAGGACTCTGATGACAGGGGCCGTGGAGCACTGTGATGAGAGTGGTCATCTAAAAGTGTGATGAAATATACCAGGGAGCATGTTGATGACAGGGGTCGTGGAGCACCGCAATTACAGGGGCCATGGAGCATTGTGAATACAAAGGTCATGGAGCATTGAGATGACAAGGGTCCTGGAAACTTGTGATGACACGGTTCAGGGAGCATTGAGATGACAAGGTTCATCAAGCATTGTGATGACAGGGGTCATGGAGCATTGTGATGACAAAGGCCATGGAACATTTTGATGACAAGAATTGTGGAGCACTGTGATGACAAGCGCATGGAGCATTGTGATTATAGGGACCATGGAGCATTGTGATGACAAGGGTCATGGAGCATTGTCATGATAGGTCTTATCTGGCATTGTGATGAGGGTGGTCATGGAGGATTGTGATAAAAGTTTTCATGAAGCACTGTTATTACAGGGGCCATGTAGAATTTTGATGACAAAGGCCATGGAGCATTGTGATGAGAGGCATCATGGAGCAATTTGATGAAAGTTGTCATGGAGCATTGTGATGACAATTGTCCATGAACCTTGTGATGACATGGTTTATAGAGCATTGTGATGGCAAGTGCCATGGCGAATTGTGATGACAGGTGTCATGGGGCATTGTGATGACAGTGGTCATATAGAATTGTGTTGAAAGGTATCATGGAGGACTCTGATGACAGGGGCCGTGGAGCACTGTGATGAGAGTGGTCATCTAAAAGTGTGATGAAATATACCAGGGAGCATGTTGATGACAGGGGTCGTGGAGCACCGCAATTACAGGGGCCATGGAGCATTGTGAATACAAAGATCATGGAGCATTGAGATGACAAGGGTCCTGGAAACTTGTGATGACACGGTTCAGGGAGCATTGTGATGACAAGGTTCATCAAGCATTGTGATGACAGGGGTCATGGAGCATTGTGATGACAAAGGCCATGGAACATTTTGATGACAAGAATTCTGGAGCACTGTGATGACAAGCACTTGGAGCATTGTGATTATAGGGACCATGGAGCATTGTGATGACAAGGGTCATGGAGCATTGTCATGATAGGTCTTATCTGGCATTGTGATGAGGGTGGTCATGGAGCATTGTGATAAAAGTTGTCATGAAGCACTGTTATTACAGGGGCCATGTAGAATTTTGATGACAAAGGCCATGGAGCATTGTGATGACAGGCATCATGGAGCAATTTGATGAAAGTTGTCATGGAGCATTGTGATGAAATATGCCATGGAACATTGTGAAGACAAGTGTCCTGGAGCATTGTGATGACAAGGGCCATGGCCAATTATGATGACAGGTGTCATGGAGCATTTTGATGACAGTGGTCATCTATCATTATGATGAAAGGTATCACGGAGCACTGTGATGACAGGGGCCATGGAGCAATGTGATGACACGGGGATGGAGCATTATGATGAGGAATGATCTGGAGCATTGCGATGACAAGGGTATGGAGCATTGTGATTACAGGGGCCAGGGAGCATTGAGATGACAAGGGCAGGGAACATTGTGATGACAGCGGTCATGGGTCAATATGATGATATTTGTCATGGAACATTGTGCTGACAGGGGCCATAGAGCATTGTGATGACAGGTGTCATGTGGCCTTGTGATGACAGTGGTCATAGAACGTTGTGATGAAAAGGATCATGGAGCAATGTGATTACAGGGGCCATGGAGCATTGTGAATACATAGGCCATGGAGGATTGTGATGACAGGGGTCAAGGAGCATTGTGATGAAAGTGGTCATGGAGCATTGTGAGGACACGGGCATGGAGCATTATGATGACAAGAGTTATGGAGCATTGTGATGACAAGAGTATGGAGCATTGTGATTACAGGGGACCAGGAGCATTGTGATTACATGGGCAGTGAATATTGTGATGACATGGGTCATGGAGCACTGTGATGACAAGTGTCATGGAACTTTGTGATGACAGGGATCATGGAGCATTGTGATGAGAGGGGCCTTGGAGCATTATGATGATAGGCGTCATGGGGTATTGTGATGAGAGTGGTCATAGAGCATTGTGATGAAAGGGATCATGGAGCGATGTGATTACAGGGGCCATGTATAATTGTGATGACAAAGGCCATGGAGCATTGTGATGACACTTGTCATGGAGCATTGCGTTGAAAGGGGCATGGAGCATTGTGATGACAATGGTCATGGAGCATTGTGATTATAGGGACCATGGAGCATTATGATGACAAGGGTCTTCGAGCATTGTGATGACAGGGGTCATGGAGCATTGTGATGAAGGGGATCATGGAGCAATATGATTACAGTTGCCATGGAGCATTTTGAATGCATAGGCCATGGAGCACTGTGATGACAGGGGTCATGGAGCCTTGTGATGAGGGTGGTCATAGTTCATTGTGATGATAAGTGTCCAGGAACAGTGTGATGACATGGATCATGGAGCATTGTGATGACAAGGTCCATGGCGTATTGTGATGACAGGTGTCATGGGGCATTGTGATGACAGTGGTCATCTAGAAATGTGATGAAAGGTAACATGGAGCACTGTGATAATAGGGGCCATGGAGCATTGTGATGACAAAGGTCATGGAGCATTGAGATGACAGAGGTCATGGATCTTTGAGATGACAAGGGTCCTGGAAACTTGTGATGACACGGTTCAGGGAGCATTGTGATGACAAGGTTCATCAAGCATTGTGATGACAGGGGTTATGGAGCATTGTGATGACAAAGGCCATGGAACATTTTGATGACAAGAATTCTGGAGCACTGTGATGACAAGCACATGGAGCATTGTGATTATAGGGACCATGGAGCATTGTGATGACAAGGGCCATGGAGCATTGTCATGATAGGTCTTATCTGGCATTGTGATGAGTGTGGTCATGGAGCATTGTGATAAAAGTTGTCATGAAGCACTGTTATTACAGTGGCAATGTAGAATTTTTATGACAAAGGCCATGGAGCATTGTGATGACAGGCATCATGGAGCAATTTGATGAAAGTTGTCATGGAGCATTGTGATGAAATGCGCCATGGAACATTGTGAAGACAAGTGTCCTGGAGCATTGTGATGACAAGGGCCATGGCCAATTATGATGACAGGTGTCATGGAGCATTTTGATGACAGTGGTCATCTATCATTATTATGAAAGGTATCATGGAGCACTGTGATGACAGGGGCCATGGAGCATTGTGATGACACGGGCATGGAGCATTTTGATGAGGAATGATCTGGAGCATTGCGACGATAAGGGTATGGAGCATTGTGATTACAGGGGCCAGGGAGCATTGAGATGACAAGGGCAGGGAACATTGTGATGACAGCGGTCATGGGTCAATATGATGATATCTGTCATGGAACATTGTGCTGACAGGGGCCATAGAGCATTGTGATGACAGGTGTCATGTGGCCTTGTGATGACAGTGGTCATAGAACGTTGTGATGAAAAGGATCATGGAGCAATGTGATTACAGGGGCCATGGAGCATTGTGAATACATAGGCCATGGAGGATTGTGATGACAGGGGTCAAGGAGCATTGTGATGAAAGTGGTCATGGAGCATTGTGAGGACACGGGCATGGAGCATTATGACGACAAGAGTTCTGGAGCATTGTGATGACAAGGGTATGGAGCATTGTGATTACAGGGGACCAGGAGCATTGTGATTACATGGGCAGTGAATATTGTGATGACAAGGGTCAAGGAGCAATGTGATGCCAAGTGTCATGGAACATTGTGATGACAGGCATCATGGAGCATTGTGATGAGAGGGGCCTTGGAGCATTATGATGATAGGCGTCATGGGGTATTGTGATGAGAGTGGTCATAGAGCATTGTGATGAAAGGGATCATGGAGCAATGTGATTACAGGGGCCATGGCACATTCTGAATGCATAGGCCATGGAGCAATGAAATGACAGGGGTCAAGGAGCATTGTGATATAAGTTGTCATGGAGCATTGTGATGACAAGTGTCCATGAACATTGTGATGACATGATTTATGGAGCATTGTGATGACAAGTGCCATGGCGAATTGTGATGACAGTTGTCATGGGGCATTGTGATGACAGTGGTCATATAGAATTGTGTTGAAAGGTATCATGGAGGACTCTGATGACAGGGGCCTTGGAGCACTGTGATGAGAGTGGTCATCTAGAATTGTGATGAAATATACCAGGGAGCATTTTGATGACAGGGGTCGTGGAGCACCGCAATTACAGGGGCCAAGGAGCATTGTGAATACAAAGGTCATAGAGCATTGAGATGACAGGGGTCATGGATCATTGTGATGACAAGGGTCCCGGAACCTCGTGACGAAACGGTTCATGGAACATTGTGATGACAAAGTTCATCAAGCATTGTGATGACAGGGGTCATGGAGCATTGTGATGACAAAGGCCATGGAATATTTTGATGACAAGAATTCTGAAGCACTTTGATGACAAGCGCATGGAGCATTGTGATTATAGGGACCATGGAGCATTGTGATGACAAGGGTCTTCGAGCATTGTGATGACATGGGTCATGGAGCATTGTGATGAAGGGGATCATGGAGCAATATGATTACAGGGGCCATGGAGCATTTTGAATGCATAGGCCATGGAGCACTGTGATGACAGGGTCATGGAGCCTTGTGATGAGTGTGGTCATAGTTCATTGTGATGATAACTGTCCAGGAACAGTGTGATGACATGGATCATGGAGCATTGTGATGACAAGGGCCATGGCGAATTGTGATGACAGGTGTCATGGGTCATTGTGATGACAGTGATCATCTAGAATTGTGATGAAAGGTAACATGGAGCACTGTGATAATAGGGGCCATGGAGCATTGTGATGGCAAAGGCCCTGGAGCATTCTGATGAGAGGTGCCATGCAGCATTGAGATGAAACGGGTCATGGATCATTGTGATGACAGGTGTCATGGAGCATTGTTATGAAAGGGGTCATGGAGCACTGTGACTAAATGGATCCTGGGCCATTGTGATGATAAGAGCATGTATAATTTTGATGACAAGTGGCATAGAGACTTGTGATGAATGGGGTACTGGAGCATTGTGAGGAAACGTGCCATGGAGCATTGTGATTATAAGGCATGGAGCATTGTGATAACAAGTGACATGAGCATTGTGACGAAAGAGGTATTGGAGCATTGTGAGGAAAAGGGTCATGGATCATTGTGATTACTCGGATCATGGAGCATTGTGATGACCGTGGTCATGGGGCATTGTAATGACATGGGCAAAGGGGCATTGTGATGACAGTGGTCATGGAGCATTGTGAGGAAAGGGGTCATGGATCATTGTGATTACTCAGATCATGGATCATTGTGATAACTCGGATCATGGAGCATTGTGAAGACAAAGGAATGGAGCATTGTGATGACATGACTTCTGGAGCATTTTGATGACAAGGGCATGGAGAATTGTGATTACAGGGGCCATGGTGCATTATGATGACAACTGCATTCAGCATTGTGATGACAAGGGGCATGGGGCATTGTGATGAAAGGCGAACTGGAGCCTTGTGAAGAAAGGTGTCATGGGTCATTGTGATTAGAGCGATCATGGAACATTGTGATGACAGTGGTCATGGAGCCTTGTAATGACAGGGGCAATGGGGCATTGTGATGACAGTGGTCATGGAGCATTGTGATGAAAGGGGTCATGGAACACTGTGATTACAGGGCCCATGTATAATTGTGATGACAAAGGCCATGGAGCATTGTGATGACACTTGTCATGGAGCGTTGTGTTGAAAGGGGCATGGAGCATTGTGAACGACAATGGTCATGGAGCATTGTGATGACTGGTATCATGGAGCATTGTTATGAAGAAGGTCATTGGGCAGTGTAATGACAAGTATCATGGAGCATGTGATGAAAGGAGTCATGGAGCATTGTGATTAAATGGATCATGAGTCATTTTGATGACAAGAGTCATGGAACATTGTGATGACAGGGATCATGGAGCATTGTGATGAGAGGGGCCTTGGAGCATTATGATGATAGGCGTCATGGGGCATTGTGATGAGAGTGGTCATAGAGCATTGTGATGAAAGGGATCATGGAACAATGTGATTACAGGGGCCATGGCACATTGTGAATGCATAGGCCATGGAGCAATGAAATGACAGGGGTCAAGGATCATTGTGATGTAAGTTGTCATGGAGCATTGTGATGACAAGTGTCCATGAACATTGTGATGACATGGTTTATGGTGCATTGTGATGACACGTGCCATGGCGAATTGTGATGACAGGTGTCATGGGGCATTGTGATGACAGTGGTATATAGAATTGTGTTGAAAGATATCATGGAGGACTCTGATGACAGGGGCCGTGGAGCACAGTGATGAGAGTGGTCATCTAGAATTGTGATGAAATATACAACGGAGCATTTTGATGACAGGGGTCGTGGAGCACCGAAATTACAGGAGCCATGGAGCATTGT
Organism: Balaenoptera physalus; assembly: GCF_965194825.1. Lineage (NCBI taxonomy): Eukaryota > Metazoa > Chordata > Mammalia > Artiodactyla > Balaenopteridae > Balaenoptera > Balaenoptera physalus. Next base: position 89,621 of record NW_028126442.1, on the reverse strand, counting down.
GAATACAAAGTCATGGAGCATTGAGATGACAGAGGTCATGGATCATTGTGATGACAAGGGTCTTGAAAACTTGTGATGACACGGTTCAGGGAGCATTGTGATGACAAGGTTCATCAAGCATTGTAAAGACAGGGGTCATGGAGCATTGTGATGACAAAGGCCATGGAATATTTTGATGACAAGAATTCTGGAGCACTGTGATGACAAGCGCATGGAGCATTGTGATTATAGGGACCATGGAGCATTGTGATGACAAGGGTCTTCGAGGATTGTGATGAGATGCGTCATGGAGCATTGTGATGAAGGGGATCATGGAGCAATGTGATTACAGCGGCCATGGAGCATTTTGAATTCACAGGCCATGGAGCACTGTGATGACAGGGGTCATGGAGCATTGTGACGAATGTGGTCATAGTTCATTGTGGTGATAAGTGTCCGGGAACAGCGTGATGACATGGATCATGGAGCATTGTGATGACAAGGGCCATGGTGAATTGTGATGACAGTTGTCCTGGAGCATTGTGTTGAAAGGGGCATGGAGCATTGTGACGACAATGGTCATGGAGCATTGTGATGACTGGTATCATGGAGCATTGTTATGAAGAAGGTCATGGGGCAGTGTAATGAGAAGTATCATGGAGCATGTGATGAAAGGAGTCATGGAGCATTGTGCTTAAATGGATCATGAGGCATTTTGATGACAAGAGTCATGGAACATTGTGATGACAAGGATAATGGAGCATTGTGATGACAAGGGCTATGGAGCATTGTGATGATTTGGGTCATGGGGCATGGTGATGACAGTGGTCATGGAGCATTGTGAAGACAAAGACCAGGGAGCATTGTGATGACAGGTGTCATGGAGCATTGTGATGAAAGGGGTCATGGATCACTACGATGACATGGGTAATGGAGCATTGTGATGATATGGGTATGGAGCATTGTGATGACAGGGGCCAGGGAGCATTGAGATGACAAGGGCAGGGAACATTGTGATGACAGCGGTCATGGATCATTGAGATGAGATCTGTCATGGAACATTGTGCTGACAGGGGCCATAGAGCATTGTGATGACAGGTGTCATGTGGCCTTGTGATGACAGTTGTCATAGAACATTGTGATGAAAAGGATCGTGGAGCAATGTGATTAAAGGGGCCATGGAACATGTGAATACATAGGCCATGGAGGATTGTGATGACAGGGGTCAAGGAGCATTGTGATGAAAGTGGTCATGGAGCATTGTGAGGACACGGGCATGGAGCATTCTGATGACAGGTGCCATGCAGCATTTAGATGAAACGGGTCATGGATCATTGTGATGACAGGTGTCATGGAGCATTGTTATGAAAGGGGTCATGGAGCACTGTGATTAAATGGATCCTGGGCCATTGTGATGATAAGAGCATGTATAATTTTGATGACAAGTGGCATAGAGACTTGTGATGAATGGGGTACTGGAGCATTGTGAGGAAACGTGCCATGGAGCATTGTGATTATAAGGCTTGGAGCATTGTGATAACAAGTGACATGAGCATTGTGATGAAAGAGGTATTGGAGCATTGTGAGGAAAGTGGTCATGGATCATTGTGATTACTCGGATCATGGATCATTGTGATTACTCGGATCATGGAGCATTGTGAAGACAAAGGAATGGAGCATTGTGATGACATGACTTCTGGAGCATTTTGATGACAAGGGCATGGAGAATTGTGATTACAGGGGCCATGGTGCATTGTGATGACAACTGCATTCAGCATTGTGATGACAAGGGGCATGGGGCATTGTGATGAAAGGCGAACTGGAGCCTTGTGAAGAAAGGTGTCATAGGTCATTGTGATTACAGCGATCATGGAACATTGTGATGACAGTGGTCATGGAGCATTGTAATGACAGGGGCAATGGGGCATTGTGATGACAGTGGTTATGGAGCATTGTGATGAAAGGGGTCATGGAGCACTGTGATTACAGGGGCCATGTATAATTGTGATGACAAAGGCCATGGAGCATTGTGATGACAGTTGTCATGGAGCATTGCGTTGAAAGGGGCATGGAGCATTGTGATGACAATGGTCATGGAGCATTGTGATTATAGGGACCATGGAGCATTATGATGACAAGAGTTATGGAGCATTGTGATGACAAGAGTATGGAGCATTGTGATTACAGGGGACCAGGAGCATTGAGATTACATGGGCAGTGAATATTGTGATGACATGGGTCATGGAGCACTGTGATGACAAGTGTCATGGAACATTGTGATGACAGGGATCATGGAGCATTGTGATGAGAGGGGCCTTGGAGCATTATGATGATAGGCGTCATGGGGTATTGTGATGAGAGTGGTCATAGAGCATTGTGATGAAAGGGATCATGGAGCGATGTGATTACAGGGGCCATGGCACATTGTGAATGCATAGGCCATGGAGCAATGAAATGACAGGAGTCAAGGAGCATTGTGGTGTAAGTTGTCATGGAGCATTGTGATGACAATTGTCCATGAACCTTGTGATGACATGGTTTATAGAGCATTGTGATGGCAAGTGCCATGGCGAATTGTGATGACAGGTGTCATGGGGCATTGTGATGACAGTGGTCATATAGAATTGTGTTGAAAGGTATCATGGAGGACTCTGATGACAGGGGCCGTGGAGCACTGTGATGAGAGTGATCATCTAAAAGTGTGATGAAATATACCAGGGAGCATGTTGATGACAGGGGTCGTGGAGCACCGCAATTACAGGGGCCATGGAGCATTGTGAATACAAAGATCATGGAGCATTGAGATGACAAGGGTCCTGGAAACTTGTGATGACACGGTTCAGGGAGCATTGTGATGACAAGGTTCTTCAAGCATTGTGATGACAGGGGTCATGGAGCATTGTGATGACAAAGGCCATGGAACATTTTGATGACAAGAATTCTGGAGCACTGTGATGACAAGCGCATGGAGCATTGTGATTTTAGGGACCATGGAGCATTGTGATGACAAGGGTCATGGAGCATTGTCATGATAGGTCTTATCTGGCATTGTGATGAGGGTGGTCATGGAGCATTGTGATAAAAGTTGTCATGAAGCACTGTTATTACAGGGGCCATGTAGAATTTTGATGACAAAGGCCATGGAGCATTGTGATGACAGGCATCATGGAGCAATTTGATGAAAGTTGTCATGGAGCATTGTGATGAAATGTGCCATGGAACATTGTGAAGACAAGTGTCCTGGAGCATTGTGATGACAAGGGCCATGGCCAATTATGATGACAGGTGTCATGGAGCATTTTGATGACAGTGGTCATCTATCATTATGATGAAAGGTATCACGGAGCACTGTGATGACAGGGGTCATGGAGCAATGTGATGACACGGGGATGGAGCATTATGATGAGGAATGATCTGGAGCATTGCGATGACAAGGGTATGGAGCATTGTGATAACAGGGGCCAGGGAGCATTGAGATGACAAGGGCAGGGAACATTGTGATGACAGCGGTCATGGGTCAATATGATGATATTTGTCATGGAACATTGTGCTGACAGGGGCCATAGAGCATTGTGATGACAGGTGTCATGTGGCCTTGTGATGACAGTGGTCATAGAACGTTGTGATGAAAAGGATCATGGAGCAATGTGATTACAGGGGCCATGGAGCATTGTGAATACATAGGCCATGGAGGATTGTGATGACAGGGGTCAAGGAGCATTGTGATGAAAGTGGTCATGGAGCATTGTGAGGACACGGGCATGGAGCATTATGATGACAAGAGTTATGGAGCATTGTGATGACAAGAGTATGGAGCATTGTGATTACAGGGGACCAGGAGCATTGTGATTACATGGGCAGTGAATATTGTGATGACATGGGTCATGGAGCACTGTGATGCCAAGTGTCATGGAACATTGTGATGACAGGGATAATGGAGCATTGTGATGAGAGGGGCCTTGGAGCATTATGATGATAGGCGTCATGGGGTATTGTGATGAGAGTGGTCATAGAGCATTGTGATGAAACGGATCATGGAGCGATGTGATTACAGGGGCCATGGCACATTGTGAATGCATAGGCCATGGAGCAATGAAATGACAGTGGTCAAGGAGCATTGTGGTGTAAGTTGTCATGGAGCATTGTGATGACAATTGTCCATGAACCTTGTGATGACATGGTTTATAGAGCATTGTGATGGCAAGTGCCATGGCGAATTGTGATGACAGGTGTCATGGGGCATTGTGATGACAGTGGTCATATAGAATTGTGTTGAAAGGTATCATGGAGGACTCTGATGACAGGGGCCGTGGAGCACTGTGATGAGAGTGGTCATCTAAAAGTGTGATGAAATATACCAGGGAGCATGTTGATGACAGGGGTCGTGGAGCACCGCAATTACAGGGGCCATGGAACATTGTGAATACAAAGGTCATGGAGCATTGAGCTGACAGGGGTCATGGATCATTGTGATGACAAGGGTCCTGGTACCTTGTGACGAAACGGTTCATGGAACATTGTGATGACAAAGTTCATCAAGCATTTTGTTGACAGGGGTCATGGAGCTTTGTGATGACAAAGGCCATGGAATATTTTGATGACAAGTATTCTGGAGCACTGTGATGACAAGCGCATGGAGCATTGTGATTATAGGGACCATGGAGCATTGTGATGACAAGGGTCTTCGAGCATTGTGATGACAGGGGTCATGGAGCATTGTGATGAAGGGTATCATGGAGCATTATGATTACAGGGCCCATGGAGCATTTTGAATGCATAGGCCATGGAGCACTGTATTGACAGTGGTCATGGAGCCTTGTGATGAGTGTGGTCATAGTTCATTGTGATGATAAGTGTCCAGGAACAGTGTGATGACATGGATCATGGAGCATTGTGATGACAAGGGCCATGGCGAATTGTGATGACAGGTGTCATGGGGCATTGTGATGACAGTGGTCATCTAGAATTGTCATGAAAGGTAACATGGAGCACTGTGATAATAGGGGCCATGGAGCATTGTGATGACAAAGGCCCTGGAGCATTCTGATGACAGGTGCCATGCAGCATTGAGATGAAAGTGGTCATGGATCATTGTGATGACAGGTGTCATGGAGCATTGTTATGAAAGGGGTCATGGAGCACTGTGATTAAATGGATCCTGGGCCATTGTGATGATAAGAGCATGTATAATTTTGATGACAAGTGGCATAGAGACTTGTGCTGAATGGGGTACTGGAGCATTGTGAGGAAACGTGCCATGGAGCATTGTGATTATAAGGCATGGAGCATTGTGATAACAAGTGACATGAGCATTGTGATGAAAGAGGTATTGGAGCATTGTGAGGAAAGGGGTCATGGATCATTGTGATTACTCGGATCATGGATCATTGTGATTACTCGGATCATGGAGCATTGTGAAGACAAAGGAATGGAGCATTGTGATGACATGACTTCTGGAGCATTTTGATGACAAGGGCATGGAGAATTGTGATTACAGGGGCCATGGTGCATTATGATGACAACTGCATTCAGCATTGTGATGACAAGGGGCATGGGGCATTGTGATGAAAGGCGAACTGGAGCCTTGTGAAGAAAGGTGTCATGGGTCATTGTGATTAGAGCGATCATGGAACATTGTGATGACAGTGGTCATGGAGCCTTGTAATGACAGGGGCAATGGGGCATTGTGATGACAGTGGTCATGGAGCATTGTGATGAAAGGGGTCATGGAACACTGTGATTACAGGGGCCATGTATAATTGTGATGACAAAGGCCATGGAGCATTGTGATGACACTTGTCATGGAGCGTTGTGTTGAAAGGGGCATGGAGCATTGTGAACGACAATGGTCATGGAGCATTGTGATGACTGGTATCATGGAGCATTGTTATGAAGAAGGTCATTGGGCAGTGTAATGACAAGTATCATGGAGCATGTGATGAAAGGAGTCATGGAGCATTGTGATTAAATGGATCATGAGTCATTTTGATGACAAGAGTCATGGAACATTGTGATGACAGGGATCATGGAGCATTGTGATGAGAGGGGCCTTGGAGCATTATGATGATAGGCGTCATGGGGCATTGTGATGAGAGTGGTCATAGAGCATTGTGATGAAAGGGATCATGGAACAATGTGATTACAGGGGCCATGGCACATTGTGAATGCATAGGCCATGGAGCAATGAAATGACAGGGGTCAAGGATCATTGTGATGTAAGTTGTCATGGAGCATTGTGATGACAAGTGTCCATGAACATTGTGATGACATGGTTTATGGAGCATTGTGATGACACGTGCCATGGCGAATTGTGATGACAGGTGTCATGGGGCATTGTGATGACAGTGGTCATATAGAATTGTGTTGAAAGATATCATGGAGGACTCTGATGACAGGGGCCGTGGAGCACAGTGATGAGAGTGGTCATCTAGAATTGTGATGAAATATACAACGGAGCATTTTGATGACAGGGGTCGTGGAGCACCGAAATTACAGGGGCCATGGAGCATTGTGAATACAAAGTCATGGAGCATTTAGATGACAGAGGTCATGGATCATTGTGATGACAAGGGTCTTGAAAACTTGTGATGACACGGTTCAGGGAGCATTGTGATGACAAGGTTCATCAAGCATTGTGATGACAGGTGTCATGGAGCATTGTGATGACAAAGGCCATGGAATATTTTGATGACAAGAATTCTGGAGCACTGTGATGACAAGCGCATGGAGCATTGTGATTATAGGGACCATGGAGCATTGTAATGACAAGGGTCTTCGAGGATTGTGATGAGACGCGTCATGGAGCATTGTGATGAAGGGGATCATGGAGCAATGTGATTACAGGGGCCATGGAGCATTTTGAATGCACAGGCCATGGAGCACTGTGATGACAGGGGTCATGGAGCATTGTGACGAATGTGGTCATAGTTCATTGTGGTGATAAGTGTCCGGGAACAGCGTGATGACATGGATCATGGAGCATTGTGATGACAAGGGCCATGGTGAATTGTGATGACAGTTGTCCTGGAGCATTGTGTTGAAAGGGGCATGGAGCATTGTGACAACAATGGTCATGGAGCATTGTGATGACTGGTATCATGGAGCATTGTTATGAAGAAGGTCATGGGGCAGTGTAATGAGAAGTATCATGGAGCATGTGATGAAAGGAGTCATGGAGCATTGTGATTAAATGGATCATGAGGCATTGTGATGAAAAGAGTCATGGAACATTGTGATGACAAGGATAATGGAGCATTGTGATGACAAGGGCTATGGAGCATTGTGATGATTGGGGTCATGGGGCATGGTGATGACAGTGGTCATGGAGCATTGTGAAGACAAAGACCACGGAGCATTGTGATGACAGGTGTCATGGAGCATTGTGATGAAAGGGGTCATGGATCACTACGATGACATGGGTAATGGAGCATTGTGATGATATGGGTATGGAGCATTGTGATGACAGGGGCCAGGGAGCATTGAGATGACAAGGGCAGGGAACATTGTAATGACAGCGGTCATGGATCATTGTGATGAGATCTGTCATGGACCATTGTGCTGACAGGGGCCATAGAGCATTGTGATGACAGGTGTCATGTGGCCTTGTGATGACAGTTGTAATAGAACATTGTGATGAAAAGGATCATGGAGCAATGTGATTAAAGGGGCCATGGAACATGTGAATACATAGGCCATGGAGGATTGTGATGACAGGGGTCAAGGATCATTGTGATGAAAGTGGTCATGGAGCATTGTGAGGACACGGGCATGGAGCATTCTGATGACAGGTGCCATGCAGCATTGAGATGAAAGTGGTCATGGATCATTGTGATGACAGGTGTCATGGGGCATTGTTATGAAAGGGGTCATGGAGCACTGTGATTAAATGGATCCTGGGCCATAGTGATGATAAGAGCATGTATAATTTTGATGACAAGTGGCATAGAGACTTGTGATGAATGGGGTACTGGAGCATTGTGAGGAAACGTGCCATGGAGCATTGTGATTATAAGGCTTGGAGCATTGTGATAACAAGTGACATGAGCATTGTGATGAAAGAGGTATTGGAGCATTGTGAGGAAAGTGGTCATGGATCATTGTGATTACTCGGATCATGGAGCATTGTGAAGACAAAGGAATGGAGCATTGTGATGACATGACTTCTGGAGCATTTTGATGACAAGGGCATGGAGAATTGTGATTACAGGGGCCATGGTGCATTGTGATGACAACTGCATTCAGCATTGTGATGACAAGGGGCATGGGGCATTGTGATGAAAGGCGAACTGGAGCCTTGTGAAGAAGGATGTCATGGGTCATTGTGATTACAGCGATCATGGAACATTGTGATGACAGTGGTCATGGAGCATTGTAATGACAGGGGCAATGGGGCATTGTGATGACAGTGGTTATGGAGCATTGTGATGAAAGGGGTCATGGAGCACTGTGATTACAGGGGCCATGTATAATTGTGATGACAAAGGCCATGGAGCATTGTGATGACAGTTGTCATGGAGCATTGCGTTGAAAGGGGCATGGAGCATTGTGATGACAATGGTCATGGAGCATTGTGATTATAGGGACCATGGAGCATTATGATGACAAGGGTCTTCGAGCATTGTGATGACAGGGGTCATGGAGCATTGTGATGAAGGGGATCATGGAGCAATATGATTACAGTTGCCATGGAGCATTTTGAATGCATAGGCCATGGAGCACTGTGATGACAGGGGTCATGGAGCCTTGTGATGAGTGTGGTCATAGTTCATTGTGATGATAAGTGTCCAGGAACAGTGTGATGACATGGATCATGGAGCATTGTGATGACAAGGGCCATGGCGTATTGTGATGACAGGTGTCATGGGGCATTGTGATGACAGTGGTCATCTAGAAATGTGATGAAAGGTAACATGGAGCACTGTGATAATAGGGGCCATGGAGCATTGTGATGACAAAGGTCATGGAGCATTGAGATGACAGAGGTCATGGATCATTGTGATGACAAGGGTCCTGGAAACTTGTGATGACACGGTTCAGGGAGCATTGTGATGACAAGGTTCATCAAGCATTGTGATGACAGGGGTCATGGAGCATTGTGATGACAAAGGCCATGGAACATTTTGATGACAAGAATTCTGGAGCACTGTGATGACAAGTGCAATGAGCATTGTGATTATAGGGACCATGGAGCATTGTGATGACAAGGGCCATGGAGCATTGTCATGATAGGTCTTATCTGGCATTGTGATGAGTGTGGTCATGGAGCATTGTGATAAAAGTTGTCATGAAGCACTGTTATTACAGTGGCCATGTAGAATTTTGATGACAAAGGCCATGGAGCATTGTGATGACAGGCATCATGGAGCAATTTGATGAAAGTTGTCATGGAGCATTGTGATGAAATGCGCCATGGAACATTGTGAAGACAGGTGTCCTGGAGCTTTGTGATGACAAGGGCCATGGCCAATTATGATGACAGGTGTCATGGAGCATTTTGATGACAGTGGTCATCTATCATTATTATGAAAGGTATCATGGAGCACTGTGATGACAGGGGCCATGGAGCATTGTGATGACACGGGCATGGAGCATTTTGATGAGGAATGATCTGGAGCATTGCGACGACAAGGGTATGGAGCATTGTGATTACAGGGGCCAGGGAGCATTGAGATGACAAGGGCAGGGAACATTGTGATGACAGCGGTCATGGGTCAATATGATGATATCTGTCATGGAACTTTGTGCTGACAGGGGCCATAGAGCATTGTGATGACAGGTGTCATGTGGCCTTGTGATGACAGTGGTCATAGAACGTTGTGATGAAAAGGATCATGGAGCAATGTGATTACAGGGGCCATGGAGCATTGTGAATACATAGGCCATAGAGGATTGTGATGACAGGGGTCAAGGAGCATTGTGATGAAAGTGGTCATGGAGCATTGTGAGGACACGGGCATGGAGCATTATGACGACAAGAGTTCTGGAGCATTGTGATGACAAGGGTATGGAGCATTGTGATTACAGGGGACCAGGAGCATTGTGATTACATGGGCAGTGAATATTGTGATGACAGGGGTCAAGGAGCACTGTGATGCCAAGTGTCATGGAACATTGTGATGACAGGGATCATGGAGCATTGTGATGAGAGGGGCCTTGGAGCATTATGATGATAGGCGTCATGGGGTATTGTGATGAGAGTGGTCATAGAGCATTGTGATGAAAGGGATCATGGAGCGATGTGATTACAGGGGCCATGGCACATTCTGAATGCATAGGCCATGGAGCAATGAAATGACAGGGGTCAAGGAGCATTGTGATATAAGTTGTCATGGAGCATTGTGATGACAAGTGTCCATGAACCTTGTGATGACATGGTTTATGGAGCATTGTGATGACAAGTGCCATGGCGAATTGTGATGACAATTGTCATGGGGCATTGTGATGACAGTGGTCATATAGAATTGTGTTGAAAGGTATCATGGAGGACTCTGATGACAGGGGCCTTGGAGCACTGTGATGAGAGTGGTCATCTAGAATTGTGATGAAATATACCAGGGAGCATTTTGATGACAGGGGTCGTGGAGCACCGCAATTACAGGGGCCAAGGAGCATTGTGAATACAAAGGTCATAGAGCATTGAGATGACAGGGGTCATGGATCATTGTGATGACAAGGGTCCCGGAACCTCGTGACGAAACGGTTCATGGAACATTGTAATGACAAAGTTCATCAAGCATTGTGATGACAGGGGTCATGGAGCATTGTGATGACAAAGGCCATGGAATATTTTGATGACAAGAATTCTGAAGCACTTTGATGACAAGCGCATGGAGCATTGTGATTATAGGGACCATGGAGCATTGTGATGACAAGGGTCTTCGAGCATTGTGATGACATGGGTCATGGAGCATTGTGATGAAGGGTATCATGGAGCAATATGATTACAGGGGCCATGGAGCATTTTGAATGCATAGGCCATGGAGCACTGTGATGACAGGGTCATGGAGCCTTGTGATGAGTGTGGTCATAGTTCATTGTGATGATAAGTGTCCAGGAACAGTGTGATGACATGGATCATGGAGCATTGTGATGACAAGGGCCATGGCGAATTGTGATGACAGGTGTCATGGGTCATTGTGATGACAGTGGTCATCTAGAATTGTGATGAAAGGTAACATGGAGCACTGTGATAATAGGGGCCATGGAGCATTGTGATGGCAAAGGCCCTGGAGCATTCTGATGACAGGTGCCATGCAGCATTGAGATGAAACGGGTCATGGATCATTGTGATGACAGGTGTCATGGAGCATTGTTATGAAAGGGGTCATGGAGCACTGTGATTAAATGGATCCTGGGCCATTGTGATGATAAGAGCATGTATAATTTTGATGACAAGTGGCATAGAGACTTGTGATGAATGGGGTACTGGAGCATTGTGAGGAAACGTGCCATGGAGCATTGTGATTATAAGGCATGGAGCATTGTGATAACAAGTGACATGAGCATTGTGACGAAAGAGGTATTGGAGCATTGTGAGGAAAGGGGTCATGGATCATTGTGATTACTCGGATCATGGAGCATTGTGATGACCATGGTCATGGGGCATTGTAATGACAGGGGCAAAGGGGCATTGTGATGACATTGGTCATGGAGCATTGTGATGAAAGGGGTCATGGAGCCCTGTGATTACAGGGACCATGTATAATTGTGTTGACAAAGGCCATGGAGCATTGTGATGACAGTTGTCATGGAGCATTGTGTTGAAAGGGGCATGGAGCATTGTGAACGACAATGGTCATGGAGCATTGTGATGACTGGTATCATGGAGCATTGTTATGAAGAAGGTCATGGGGCAGTGTAATGACAAGTATCATGGAGCATGTGACGAAAGGAGTCACGGAGCATTGTGATTAAATGGATCATGAGTCATTTGATGACAAGAGTCATGGAGCATTGTGATGACAAAGGCCATGGAACATTTTGATGACAAGAATTCTGGAGCACTGTGATGACAAGCGCATGGAGCATTGTGATTATAGGGACGATGGAGCATTGTGATGACAGGTGTCATGGAGCAATTTGATGAGAGGGTTCATAAGGAATTGTAATGACAATGGCCATGGAGCATTGTGGTGAAGGGGTCAGCGAGGATTGTGATGAAAGTGGTTATTGAGCATTGTGGTGGAAACGGCCAAGTAGCTTTGTGATGATAAGTGTCATGGAGCATCGTGATGACAAGGGTCATGGAGCATTGTGATGACAAAGGCCATGAAGCATTGTGATGACAGGGGTCAGGGAGCATTGTGATGAAATGGGTCATGGATAATTGTGATGACTGGGGTCATGGAGAATTGTGACGCCAGGGGTCATGGGGCCTTGTGATGACGCGGTTCTTGGACCACAGTGATCAAAAGGACCATGTAGTATTGTGATGCCTGGTGTCATGGGGCAATGTGATGAAAAGGGTCATGGGGAATTTTAATGACAAGGGCCATGGATCATTGTGATGAAAGCTGTCAGTGAACATTGTGATGAAAACGGTCATTCAGCATTGTGATGTTAAGCGCCATGGAGCATTGTGATGACAAGGCTCAAGGAGCATTGTGATGACAAGTGTCATGGTATATTGTGATGACACTGGCATGGAGCATTGTGATGACAAGACTTCGGGTTCATTGTGACGACAAGGGCACGGAGCAATGTGATGACAAGGTGCATGGAGCATTGTGATGAAACAGATACTGGAGCATTGTGATGAGAGGGGTCATGGATCATTGTGATTACATGGGCCATGGAGCATTGTTAAGACAAGGGTCTTAGAGCATTGTGATGACGGGATCATGGAGCATTGTGATAAAAGTGGTCATGGAGCACTCTGATTACAGGGGCCATGGAGCATGGTGGTGACAAATGCCATGGAGCATTCTCATGACAGGTGTCAAGGAGCAATGTGATGAAATGGGTCATGGATCATTGCGATGACATGAGTCTTGGAGAATTGTGATAACTTAGGTCATGGGGCTTTGTGATGACAGGGGGCATGGAATATCGTGATGAAATTTGTCAAGGAACACTGTGATGACAGTGCTCATTGGGCATTTTGATGACACGGTCATGGAGTCTTGTGATTACAGGGGCCATGGAGCATTGTGATGAACAGGGTCATGGAGTATTCTGATAACAGGGGTCATGGAGCATTGTGATCACAAGGACCATGTAGTGTCGTGATGACAGGTGTCATGGGGCTTTGGAATGAAAAGGATCATGGAGCACTGTGATGACTGGGGCCATGGAGCATTGTGATGACAAAAGCCATGGAGCTTTGTGATGACAAGTGTCATGGAGCATTGTGATGAAAGGGGTCATAGGGAATTGTAATGACAAGGGCCATGGAGCATTGTGATGACAAGGGTTATGGAGCATTGTGATGAGAGGTGTCATGGAGCATTGTGATCACAAGGACCATGGACTATTGTGATGACAGGTGTCATGAGGCATTGTGATGACAGTGGTCATAGAGCATTGTGATGACAAGTGTCATGGAGCATTGTAATGACAAGAGGCATGGAGCATTGTGATGAATGTGGTACTTGAGCATTGTGATGAAAGGTTTCATGGATCATTGTGATTACAGCAATCATGCGGTAATGTGATGACAAAGGTCATGGAGCATTGTGATGAGCAGGGCCATGAACATTGTGATCACAAGGGCCATGGAACACTGTGATGACAGGGGTCATGGGTTATTTTGATGACAGGCGGGATGGAATATTGTGATGAAAATGGTCATGGAGCATTTGGATGAGAAGCACAATGGAGCAGTGTGATGACAAGGGCCATGGAGCATTGTGATGAAAGGAGTCATGGAGCACTGTGAATACAGTGGCCATGGAGCATTATGATGACAAAGGCCATGGAGCATTGTGATGAAAGGGGTCATGGAGCATTGTGATGAAGGGGGTCATGGAGCATTGGTGTGAAAGGGATCATGGGACATTGAGATGAGAAGCGCTATGGAGCATACTGATGACAAGGGCCCTGGAGCATTGTTATGACACAGGCATGGAGCATTGTGATGACAGGAGTTCGGAAACATTACCATGACAAGGGCATGGAGCATTGTGATTACAGGGGCCAGAGAGCATTGTGATGACAAGGGCATGGAGCATTTTGATGAATAGGGTCATGGATCAATGTGACTACAGGGATCATGGAGCATTGTGATGACAAGGGTCATGGAGCATTGTGATGAGAATGGCCATGGAGTATTGTGATGACAGGGTTCATGGGGCCTTTTGATGACAGGGGTCATGGAGCATTGTGATGAAAGGGGTCATGGAGCACTCTGATTACAGGGGCCATGGAGGATGTTGATGACAAAGGCCATGGAGCATTCTGATGACAAGTGTCAAGGAGCATTATGATGAATGGGGTCATGAATCATTGCCATGATAGGTGTCATGGAACATTGTGATGATATGGGCATGGAGAACTGTGATGACAGTGGTCATGGAACAATGTGCTGAAAGGCATCCTGGAGCATTTTGATGACAAGGGCCCTGGAGCATTGTCATGACACGGGCATGGATCATTGTGATGACAAGAGTTCTGGAGCATTGTCATGACAAGGGATTGGAGCTTTGTGATTACAGGGCCATGGAGCATTTTGATTAAAAGTGCAAGGAGCATTGTGATGAAAGAGGTATTGGAGCATTGTGAGGAAAGGGTTCATGGAACATTGTGATTAAAAGGATCATGGAGCATTGTGATGACAAAGGTCATGGAGCATTGTAATGACAGAAGTCATAGACTATTGTGATGACCAGGGCCATGGAGAATTGTGATGAAAGGGGTTATCTGGCATTGTGATGAGAGTGGTCATGGAGCATTGTGATTACAGTTGTTATAAAGCACTGTTATTACAGGGGCCGTGTACAATTTTGATGACAAAGGCCATGGAGCATTGTGATGACAGGCATCAGGGAGCATTATGATGAAATGGGAATGGAGCATTGTGAAGAAAAGCGCCATGGAGCATTGTAATGACAAGTGTCCTGGAGCATTGTGATGACACAGGCAAGGAGAATTGTGATGAGAAGGGTTCTGCATCATTGTGATGACAAGTACATGGAGCGTTGTTATTACATGGGCCATGGAGCATTTGATGACATGGTCATGGACCATGTGATGACAAGGGGCATGGAGCATTGTGATGAAAGCGGTCATGGATCATTGTGATTACAGGGATCATGGAGCATTGTTATGAAAGGGGTCATGGAGCACTGTGATTAAATGGATCCTGGGCCATTGTGATGATAAGAGCATGTATAATTTTGATGACAAGTGGCGTACAGTCTTGTGATGAATGGGGTACCGGAGCATTGTGAGGAAACGTGCCATGGAGCATTGTGATTATAAGGCATGGAGCATTGTGATAACAAGTGACATGAGCATTGTGATGAAAGAGGTATTGGAGCATTGTGAGGAAAGTGGTCATGGATCATTGTGATTACTCGGATCATGGAGCATTGTGATGACCGTGGTCATGGAGCATTGTGAAGACAAAGGAATGGAGCATTGTGATGACATGACTTCTGGAGCATTTTGATGACAAGGGCATGGAGAATTGTGATTACAGGGGCCATGGTGCATTGTGATGACAACTGCATTCAGCATTGTGAAGACAAGGGGCATGGGGCATTGTGATGAAAGGCGAACTGGAGCCTTGTGAAGACAGGTGTCATGGGTCATTGTGATTACAGCGATCATGGAACATTGTGATGACAGTGGTCATGGAGCATTGTAATGACAGGGGCAATGGGGCATTGTGATGACAGTGGTCATGGAGCATTTTGATGAAAGGGGTCATGGAGCACTGTGATTACAGGGGCCATGTATAATTGTGATGACAAAGGCCATGGAGCATTGTGATGACATTTGTCATGGAGCATTGTGTTGAAAGGGGCATGGAGCATTGTGATGACAATGGTCATGGAGCATTGTGATGACTGGTATCATGGAGCATTGTTATGAAGAAGGTCATGGGGCAGTGTAATGAGAAGTATCATGGAGCATGTCATGAAAAGAGTCATGGAGCATTGTGATTAAATGGATCATGAGGCATTTTGATGACAAGAGTCATGGAACATTGTGATGACAGGGATCATGGAGCATTGTGATGAGAGGGGCCTTGGAGCATTATGATGATAGGTGTCATGGGGTATTGTGATGAGAGTGGTCATAGAGCATTGTGATGAAAGGGATCATGGAGCGATGTGATTACAGGGGCCATGGCACATTCTGAATGCATAGGCCATGGAGCAATGAAATGACAGGGGTCAAGGAGCATTGTGATATAAGTTGTCATGGAGCATTGTGATGACAAGTGTCCATGAACATTGTGATGACATGGTTTATGGAGCATTGTGATGACAAGTGCCATGGCGAATTGTGATGACAATTGTCATGGGGCATTGTGATGACAGTGGTCATATAGAATTGTGTTGAAAGGTATCATGGAGGACTCTGATGACAGGGGCCTTGGAGCACTGTGATGAGAGTGGTCATCTAGAATTGTGATGAAATATACCAGGGAGCATTTTGATGACAGGGGTCGTGGAGCACCGCAATTACAGGGGCCAAGGAGCATTGTGAATACAAAGGTCATAGAGCATTGAGTTGACAGGGGTCATGGATCATTGTGATGACAAGGGTCCCGGAACCTCGTGACGAAACGGTTCATGGAACATTGTGATGACAAAGTTCATCAAGCATTGTGATGACAGGGGTCATGGAGCATTGTGATGACAAAGGCCATGGAATATTTTGATGACAAGAATTCTGAACCACTTTGATGACAAGCGCATGGAGCATTGTGATTATAGGGACCATGGAGCATTGTGATGACAAGGGACTTCGAGCATTGTGATGACAGGGGTCATGGAGCACTGTAATAGCAGGGGTGATGGGGCATTGTTATGACAGGGGCATGGAGCATTGTGATGACAGAAGTCATAGAATATTGTGATGACAAGGGCCATGGAGCATTGTCATGATAGGTCTTATCTGGAATTGTGATGAGGGTGGTCATGGAGCATTGTGATAAAAGTTGTCATGAAGCACTGTTATTACAGGGGCCATGTAGAATTTTGATGACAAAGGCCATGGAGCATTGTGATGAGAGGCATCATGGAGCAATTTGATGAAAGTTGTCATGGAGCATTGTGATGAAATGTGCCATGGAACATTGTGAAGACAAGTGTCCTGGAGCATTGTGATGACAAGGGCCATGGCCAATTATGATGACAGGTGTCATGGAGCATTTTGATGACAGTGGTCATCTATCATTATGATGAAAGGTATCACGGAGCACTGTGATGACAGGGGCCATGGAGCAATGTGATGACACGGGGATGGAGCATTATGATGAGGAATGATCTGGAGCATTGCGATGACAAGGGTATGGAGCATTGTGATTACAGGGGCCAGGGAGCATTGAGATGACAAGGGCAGGGAACATTGTGATGACAGCGGTCATGGGTCAATATGATGATATTTGTCATGGAACATTGTGCTGACAGGGGCCATAGAGCATTGTGATGACAGGTGTCATGTGGCCTTGTGATGACAGTGGTCATAGAACGTTGTGATGAAAAGGATCATGGAGCAATGTGATTACAGGGGCAATGGAGCATTGTGAATACATAGGCCATGGAGGATTGTGATGACAGGGGTCAAGGAGCATTGTGATGAAAGTGGTCATGGAGCATTGTGAGGACACGGGCATGGAGCATTATGATGACAAGAGTTATGGAGCATTGTGATGACAAGAGTATGGAGCATTGTGATTACAGGGGACCAGGAGCATTGTGATTACATGGGCAGTGAATATTGTGATGACATGGGTCATGGAGCACTGTGATGACAAGTGTCATGGAACATTGTGATGACAGGGATCATGGAGCATTGTGATGAGAGGGGCCTTGGAGCATTATGATGATAGGCGTCATGGGGTATTGTGATGAGAGTGGTCATAGAGCATTGTGATGAAAGGGATCATGGAGCGATGTGATTACAGGGGCCATGGCACATTGTGAATGCATAGGCCATGGAGCAATGAAATGACAGGAGTCAAGGAGCATTGTGGTGTAAGTTGTCATGGAGCATTGTGATGACAATTGTCCATAAACCTTGTGATGACATGGTTTATAGAGCATTGTGATGGCAAGTGCCATGGCGAATTGTGATGACAGGTGTCATGGGGCATTGTGATGACAGTGGTCATATAGAATTGTGTTGAAAGGTATCATGGAGGACTCTGATGACAGGGGCCTTGGAGCACTGTGATGAGAGTGGTCATCTAGAATTGTGATGAAATATACCAGGGAGCATTTTGATGACAGGGGTCGTGGAGCACCGCAATTACAGGGGCCAAGGAGCATTGTGAATACAAAGGTCATAGAGCATTGAGATGACAGGGGTCATGGATCATTGTGATGACAAGGGTCCCGGAACCTCGTGACGAAACGGTTCATGGAACATTGTGATGACAAAGTTCATCAAGCATTGTGATGACAGGGGTCATGGAGCATTGTGATGACAAAGGCCATGGAATATTTTGATGACAAGAATTCTGAAGCACTTTGATGACAAGCGCATGGAGCATTGTGATTATAGGGACCATGGAGCATTGTGATGACAAGGGTCTTCGAGCATTGTGATGACATGGGTCATGGAGCATTGTGATGAAGGGTATCATGGAGCAATATGATTACAGGGGCCATGGAGCATTTTGAATGCATAGGCCATGGAGCACTGTGATGACAGGGTCATGGAGCCTTGTGATGAGTGTGGTCATAGTTCATTGTGATGATAAGTGTCCAGGAACAGTGTGATGACATGGATCATGGAGCATTGTGATGACAAGGGCCATGGCGAATTGTGATGACAGGTGTCATGGGTCATTGTGATGACAGTGGTCATCTAGAATTGTGATGAAAGGTAACATGGAGCACTGTGATAATAGGGGCCATGGAGCATTGTGATGGCAAAGGCCCTGGAGCATTCTGATGACAGGTGCCATGCAGCATTGAGATGAAACGGGTCATGGATCATTGTGATGACAGGTGTCATGGAGCATTGTTATGAAAGGGGTCATGGAGCACTGTGATTAAATGGATCCTGGGCCATTGTGATGATAAGAGCATGTATAATTTTGATGACAAGTGGCATAGAGACTTGTGATGAATGGGGTACTGGAGCATTGTGAGGAAACGTGCCATGGAGCATTGTGATTATAAGGCATGGAGCATTGTGATAACAAGTGACATGAGCATTGTGACGAAAGAGGTATTGGAGCATTGTGAGGAAAGGGGTCATGGATCATTGTGATTACTCGGATCATGGAGCATTGTGATGACCATGGTCATGGGGCATTGTAATGACAGGGGCAAAGGGGCATTGTGATGACAGTGGTCATGGAGCATTGTGATGAAAGGGGTCATGGAGCCCTGTGATTACAGGGACCATGTATAATTGTGTTGACAAAGGCCATGGAGCATTGTGATGACAGTTGTCATGGAGCATTGTGTTGAAAGGGGCATGGAGCATTGTGAACGACAATGGTCATGGAGCATTGTGATGACTGGTATCATGGAGCATTGTTATGAAGAAGGTCATGGGGCAGTGTAATGACAAGTATCATGGAGCATGTGACGAAAGGAGTCATGGAGCATTGTGATTAAATGGATCATGAGTCATTTGATGACAAGAGTCATGGAGCATTGTGATGACAAAGGCCATGGAACATTTTGATGACAAGAATTCTGGAGCACTGTGATGACAAGCGCATGGAGCATTGTGATTATAGGGACGATGGAGCATTGTGATGACAGGTGTCATGGAGCAATTTGATGAGAGGGTTCATAAGGAATTGTAATGACAATGGCCATGGAGCATTGTGGTGAAGGGGTCAGCGAGGATTGTGATGAAAGTGGTTATTGAGCATTGTGGTGGAAACGGCCAAGGAGCTTTGTGATGATAAGTGTCATGGAGCATCGTGATGACAAGGGTCATGGAGCATTGTGATGACAAAGGCCATGAAGCATTGTGATGACAGGGGTCAGGGAGCATTGTGATGAAATGGGTCATGGATAATTGTGATGACTGGGGTCATGGAGAATTGTGACGCCAGGGGTCATGGGGCCTTGTGATGACGCGGTTCTTGGACCACAGTGATCAAAAGGACCATGTAGTATTGTGATGCCTGGTGTCATGGGGCAATGTGATGAAAAGGGTCATGGGGAATTTTAATGACAAGGGCCATGGATCATTGTGATGAAAGCTGTCAGTGAACATTGTGATGAAAACGGTCATTCAGCATTGTGATGTTAAGCGCCATGGAGCATTGTGATGACAAGGCTCAAGGAGCATTGTGATGACAAGTGTCATGGTATATTGTGATGACACTGGCATGGAGCATTGTGATGACAAGACTTCGGGTTCATTGTGACGACAAGGGCACGGAGCAATGTGATGACAAGGTGCATGGAGCATTGTGATGAAACAGATACTGGAGCATTGTGATGAGAGGGGTCATGGATCATTGTGATTACATGGGCCATGGAGCATTGTTAAGACAAGGGTCTTAGAGCATTGTGATGACGGGATCATGGAGCATTGTGATAAAAGTGGTCATGGAGCACTCTGATTACAGGGGCCATGGAGCATGGTGGTGACAAATGCCATGGAGCATTCTCATGACAGGTGTCAAGGAGCAATGTGATGAAATGGGTCATGGATCATTGCGATGACATGAGTCTTGGAGAATTGTGATAACTTAGGTCATGGGGCTTTGTGATGACAGGGGGCATGGAATATCGTGATGAAATTTGTCAAGGAACACTGTGATGACAGTGCTCATTGGGCATTTTGATGACACGGTCATGGAGTCTTGTGATTACAGGGGCCATGGAGCATTGTGATGAACAGGGTCATGGAGCATTCTGATAACAGGGGTCATGGAGCATTGTGATCACAAGGACCATGTAGTGTCGTGATGACAGGTGTCATGGGGCTTTGGAATGAAAAGGATCATGGAGCACTGTGATGACTGGGGCCATGGAGCATTGTGATGACAAAAGCCATGGAGCTTTGTGATGACAAGTGTCATGGAGCATTGTGATGAAAGGGGTCATAGGGAATTGTAATGACAAGGGCCATGGAGCATTGTGATGACAAGGGTTATGGAGCATTGTGATGAGAGGTGTCATGGAGCATTGTGATCACAAGGACCATGGACTATTGTGATGACAGGTGTCATGAGGCATTGTGATGACAGTGGTCATAGAGCATTGTGATGACAAGTGTCATGGAGCATTGTAATGACAAGAGGCATGGAGCATTGTGATGAATGTGGTACTTGAGCATTGTGATGAAAGGTTTCATGGGTCATTGTGATTACAGCAATCATGCGGTAATGTGATGACAAAGGTCATGGAGCATTGTGATGAGCAGGGCCATGAACATTGTGATCACAAGGGCCATGGAACACTGTGATGACAGGGGTCATGGGTTATTTTGATGACAGGCGGGATGGAATATTGTGATGAAAATGGTCATGGAGCATTTGGATGAGAAGCACAATGGAGCAGTGTGATGACAAGGGCCATGGAGCATTGTGATGAAAGGAGTCATGGAGCACTGTGAATACAGTGGCCATGGAGCATTATGATGACAAAGGCCATGGAGCATTGTGATGAAAGGGGTCATGGAGCATTGTGATGAAGGGGGTCATGGAGCATTGGTGTGAAAGGGATCATGGGACATTGAGATGAGAAGCGCTATGGAGCATACTGATGACAAGGGCCCTGGAGCATTGTTATGACACAGGCATGGAGCATTGTGATGACAGGAGTTCGGAAACATTACCATGACAAGGGCATGGAGCATTGTGATTACAGGGGCCAGAGAGCATTGTGATGACAAGGGCATGGAGCATTTTGATGAATAGGGTCATGGATCAATGTGACTACAGGGATCATGGAGCATTGTGATGACAAGGGTCATGGAGCATTGTGATGAGAATGGCCATGGAGTATTGTGATGACAGGGTTCATGGGGCCTTTTGATGACAGGGGTCATGGAGCATTGTGATGAAAGGGGTCATGGAGCACTCTGATTACAGGGGCCATGGAGGATGTTGATGACAAAGGCCATGGAGCATTCTGATGACAAGTGTCAAGGAGCATTATGATGAATGGGGTCATGAATCATTGCCATGATAGGTGTCATGGAACATTGTGATGATATGGGCATGGAGAACTGTGATGACAGTGGTCATGGAACAATGTGCTGAAAGGCATCCTGGAGCATTTTGATGACAAGGGCCCTGGAGCATTGTCATGACACGGGCATGGATCATTGTGATGACAAGAGTTCTGGAGCATTGTCATGACAAGGGATTGGAGCTTTGTGATTACAGGGCCATGGAGCATTTTGATTAAAAGTGCAAGGAGCATTGTGATGAAAGAGGTATTGGAGCATTGTGAGGAAAGGGTTCATGGAACATTGTGATTAAAAGGATCATGGAGCATTGTGATGACAAAGGTCATGGAGCATTGTAATGACAGAAGTCATAGACTATTGTGATGACCAGGGCCATGGAGAATTGTGATGAAAGGGGTTATCTGGCATTGTGATGAGAGTGGTCATGGAGCATTGTGATTACAGTTGTTATAAAGCACTGTTATTACAGGGGCCGTGTACAATTTTGATGACAAAGGCCATGGAGCATTGTGATGACAGGCATCAGGGAGCATTATGATGAAATGGGAATGGAGCATTGTGAAGAAAAGCGCCATGGAGCATTGTAATGACAAGTGTCCTGGAGCATTGTGATGACACAGGCAAGGAGAATTGTGATGAGAAGGGTTCTGCATCATTGTGATGACAAGTACATGGAGCGTTGTTATTACATGGGCCATGGAGCATTTGATGACATGGTCATGGACCATGTGATGACAAGGGGCATGGAGCATTGTGATGAAAGCGGTCATGGATCATTGTGATTACAGGGATCATGGAGCATTGTTATGAAAGGGGTCATGGAGCACTGTGATTAAATGGATCCTGGGCCATTGTGATGATAAGAGCATGTATAATTTTGATGACAAGTGGCGTACAGTCTTGTGATGAATGGGGTACCGGAGCATTGTGAGGAAACGTGCCATGGAGCATTGTGATTATAAGGCATGGAGCATTGTGATAACAAGTGACATGAGCATTGTGATGAAAGAGGTATTGGAGCATTGTGAGGAAAGTGGTCATGGATCATTGTGATTACTCGGATCATGGAGCATTGTGATGACCGTGGTCATGGAGCATTGTGAAGACAAAGGAATGGAGCATTGTGATGACATGACTTCTGGAGCATTTTGATGACAAGGGCATGGAGAATTGTGATTACAGGGGCCATGGTGCATTGTGATGACAACTGCATTCAGCATTGTGAAGACAAGGGGCATGGGGCATTGTGATGAAAGGCGAACTGGAGCCTTGTGAAGACAGGTGTCATGGGTCATTGTGATTACAGCGATCATGGAACATTGTGATGACAGTGGTCATGGAGCATTGTAATGACAGGGGCAATGGGGCATTGTGATGACAGTGGTCATGGAGCATTTTGATGAAAGGGGTCATGGAGCACTGTGATTACAGGGGCCATGTATAATTGTGATGACAAAGGCCATGGAGCATTGTGATGACATTTGTCATGGAGCATTGTGTTGAAAGGGGCATGGAGCATTGTGATGACAATGGTCATGGAGCATTGTGATGACTGGTATCATGGAGCATTGTTATGAAGAAGGTCATGGGGCAGTGTAATGAGAAGTATCATGGAGCATGTCATGAAAAGAGTCATGGAGCATTGTGATTAAATGGATCATGAGGCATTTTGATGACAAGAGTCATGGAACATTGTGATGACAGGGATCATGGAGCATTGTGATGAGAGGGGCCTTGGAGCATTATGATGATAGGCGTCATGGGGTATTGTGATGAGAGTGGTCATAGAGCATTGTGATGAAAGGGATCATGGAGCGATGTGATTACAGGGGCCATGGCACATTCTGAATGCATAGGCCATGGAGCAATGAAATGACAGGGGTCAAGGAGCATTGTGATATAAGTTGTCATGGAGCATTGTGATGACAAGTGTCCATGAACATTGTGATGACATGGTTTATGGAGCATTGTGATGACAAGTGCCATGGCGAATTGTGATGACAATTGTCATGGGGCATTGTGATGACAGTGGTCATATAGAATTGTGTTGAAAGGTATCATGGAGGACTCTGATGACAGGGGCCTTGGAGCACTGTGATGAGAGTGGTCATCTAGAATTGTGATGAAATATACCAGGGAGCATTTTGATGACAGGGGTCGTGGAGCACCGCAATTACAGGGGCCAAGGAGCATTGTGAATACAAAGGTCATAGAGCATTGAGTTGACAGGGGTCATGGATCATTGTGATGACAAGGGTCCCGGAACCTCGTGACGAAACGGTTCATGGAACATTGTGATGACAAAGTTCATCAAGCATTGTGATGACAGGGGTCATGGAGCATTGTGATGACAAAGGCCATGGAATATTTTGATGACAAGAATTCTGAACCACTTTGATGACAAGCGCATGGAGCATTGTGATTATAGGGACCATGGAGCATTGTGATGACAAGGGACTTCGAGCATTGTGATGACAGGGGTCATGGAGCACTGTAATAGCAGGGGTGATGGGGCATTGTTATGACAGGGGCATGGAGCATTGTGATGACAGAAGTCATAGAATATTGTGATGACAAGGGCCATGGAGCATTGTCATGATAGGTCTTATCTGGAATTGTGATGAGGGTGGTCATGGAGCATTGTGATAAAAGTTGTCATGAAGCACTGTTATTACAGGGGCCATGTAGAATTTTGATGACAAAGGCCATGGAGCATTGTGATGAGAGGCATCATGGAGCAATTTGATGAAAGTTGTCATGGAGCATTGTGATGAAATGTGCCATGGAACATTGTGAAGACAAGTGTCCTGGAGCATTGTGATGACAAGGGCCATGGCCAATTATGATGACAGGTGTCATGGAGCATTTTGATGACAGTGGTCATCTATCATTATGATGAAAGGTATCACGGAGCACTGTGATGACAGGGGCCATGGAGCAATGTGATGACACGGGGATGGAGCATTATGATGAGGAATGATCTGGAGCATTGCGATGACAAGGGTATGGAGCATTGTGATTACAGGGGCCAGGGAGCATTGAGATGACAAGGGCAGGGAACATTGTGATGACAGCGGTCATGGGTCAATATGATGATATTTGTCATGGAACATTGTGCTGACAGGGGCCATAGAGCATTGTGATGACAGGTGTCATGTGGCCTTGTGATGACAGTGGTCATAGAACGTTGTGATGAAAAGGATCATGGAGCAATGTGATTACAGGGGCAATGGAGCATTGTGAATACATAGGCCATGGAGGATTGTGATGACAGGGGTCAAGGAGCATTGTGATGAAAGTGGTCATGGAGCATTGTGAGGACACGGGCATGGAGCATTATGATGACAAGAGTTATGGAGCATTGTGATGACAAGAGTATGGAGCATTGTGATTACAGGGGACCAGGAGCATTGTGATTACATGGGCAGTGAATATTGTGATGACATGGGTCATGGAGCACTGTGATGACAAGTGTCATGGAACATTGTGATGACAGGGATCATGGAGCATTGTGATGAGAGGGGCCTTGGAGCATTATGATGATAGGCGTCATGGGGTATTGTGATGAGAGTGGTCATAGAGCATTGTGATGAAAGGGATCATGGAGCGATGTGATTACAGGGGCCATGGCACATTGTGAATGCATAGGCCATGGAGCAATGAAATGACAGGAGTCAAGGAGCATTGTGGTGTAAGTTGTCATGGAGCATTGTGATGACAATTGTCCATAAACCTTGTGATGACATGGTTTATAGAGCATTGTGATGGCAAGTGCCATGGCGAATTGTGATGACAGGTGTCATGGGGCATTGTGATGACAGTGGTCATATAGAATTGTGTTGAAAGGTATCATGGAGGACTCTGATGACAGGGGCCTTGGAGCACTGTGATGAGAGTGGTCATCTAGAATTGTGATGAAATATACCAGGGAGCATTTTGATGACAGGGGTCGTGGAGCACCGCAATTACAGGGGCCAAGGAGCATTGTGAATACAAAGGTCATAGAGCATTGAGATGACAGGGGTCATGGATCATTGTGATGACAAGGGTCCCGGAACCTCGTGACGAAACGGTTCATGGAACATTGTGATGACAAAGTTCATCAAGCATTGTGATGACAGGGGTCATGGAGCATTGTGATGACAAAGGCCATGGAATATTTTGATGACAAGAATTCTGAAGCACTTTGATGACAAGCGCATGGAGCATTGTGATTATAGGGACCATGGAGCATTGTGATGACAAGGGTCTTCGAGCATTGTGATGACATGGGTCATGGAGCATTGTGATGAAGGGTATCATGGAGCAATATGATTACAGGGGCCATGGAGCATTTTGAATGCATAGGCCATGGAGCACTGTGATGACAGGGTCATGGAGCCTTGTGATGAGTGTGGTCATAGTTCATTGTGATGATAAGTGTCCAGGAACAGTGTGATGACATGGATCATGGAGCATTGTGATGACAAGGGCCATGGCGAATTGTGATGACAGGTGTCATGGGTCATTGTGATGACAGTGGTCATCTAGAATTGTGATGAAAGGTAACATGGAGCACTGTGATAATAGGGGCCATGGAGCATTGTGATGGCAAAGGCCCTGGAGCATTCTGATGACAGGTGCCATGCAGCATTGAGATGAAACGGGTCATGGATCATTGTGATGACAGGTGTCATGGAGCATTGTTATGAAAGGGGTCATGGAGCACTGTGATTAAATGGATCCTGGGCCATTGTGATGATAAGAGCATGTATAATTTTGATGACAAGTGGCATAGAGACTTGTGATGAATGGGGTACTGGAGCATTGTGAGGAAACGTGCCATGGAGCATTGTGATTATAAGGCATGGAGCATTGTGATAACAAGTGACATGAGCATTGTGACGAAAGAGGTATTGGAGCATTGTGAGGAAAGGGGTCATGGATCATTGTGATTACTCGGATCATGGAGCATTGTGATGACCATGGTCATGGGGCATTGTAATGACAGGGGCAAAGGGGCATTGTGATGACAGTGGTCATGGAGCATTGTGATGAAAGGGGTCATGGAGCCCTGTGATTACAGGGACCATGTATAATTGTGTTGACAAAGGCCATGGAGCATTGTGATGACAGTTGTCATGGAGCATTGTGTTGAAAGGGGCATGGAGCATTGTGAACGACAATGGTCATGGAGCATTGTGATGACTGGTATCATGGAGCATTGTTATGAAGAAGGTCATGGGGCAGTGTAATGACAAGTATCATGGAGCATGTGACGAAAGGAGTCACGGAGCATTGTGATTAAATGGATCATGAGTCATTTGATGACAAGAGTCATGGAGCATTGTGATGACAAAGGCCATGGAACATTTTGATGACAAGAATTCTGGAGCACTGTGATGACAAGCGCATGGAGCATTGTGATTATAGGGACGATGGAGCATTGTGATGACAGGTGTCATGGAGCAATTTGATGAGAGGGTTCATAAGGAATTGTAATGACAATGGCCATGGAGCATTGTGGTGAAGGGGTCAGCGAGGATTGTGATGAAAGTGGTTATTGAGCATTGTGGTGGAAACGGCCAAGGAGCTTTGTGATGATAAGTGTCATGGAGCATCGTGATGACAAGGGTCATGGAGCATTGTGATGACAAAGGCCATGAAGCATTGTGATGACAGGGGTCAGGGAGCATTGTGATGAAATGGGTCATGGATAATTGTGATGACTGGGGTCATGGAGAATTGTGACGCCAGGGGTCATGGGGCCTTGTGATGACGCGGTTCTTGGACCACAGTGATCAAAAGGACCATGTAGTATTGTGATGCCTGGTGTCATGGGGCAATGTGATGAAAAGGGTCATGGGGAATTTTAATGACAAGGGCCATGGATCATTGTGATGAAAGCTGTCAGTGAACATTGTGATGAAAACGGTCATTCAGCATTGTGATGTTAAGCGCCATGGAGCATTGTGATGACAAGGCTCAAGGAGCATTGTGATGACAAGTGTCATGGTATATTGTGATGACACTGGCATGGAGCATTGTGATGACAAGACTTCGGGTTCATTGTGACGACAAGGGCACGGAGCAATGTGATGACAAGGTGCATGGAGCATTGTGATGAAACAGATACTGGAGCATTGTGATGAGAGGGGTCATGGATCATTGTGATTACATGGGCCATGGAGCATTGTTAAGACAAGGGTCTTAGAGCATTGTGATGACGGGATCATGGAGCATTGTGATAAAAGTGGTCATGGAGCACTCTGATTACAGGGGCCATGGAGCATGGTGGTGACAAATGCCATGGAGCATTCTCATGACAGGTGTCAAGGAGCAATGTGATGAAATGGGTCATGGATCATTGCGATGACATGAGTCTTGGAGAATTGTGATAACTTAGGTCATGGGGCTTTGTGATGACAGGGGGCATGGAATATCGTGATGAAATTTGTCAAGGAACACTGTGATGACAGTGCTCATTGGGCATTTTGATGACACGGTCATGGAGTCTTGTGATTACAGGGGCCATGGAGCATTGTGATGAACAGGGTCATGGAGCATTCTGATAACAGGGGTCATGGAGCATTGTGATCACAAGGACCATGTAGTGTCGTGA
Source organism: Balaenoptera physalus (assembly GCF_965194825.1). NCBI lineage: Eukaryota > Metazoa > Chordata > Mammalia > Artiodactyla > Balaenopteridae > Balaenoptera > Balaenoptera physalus. The sequence goes on along the minus strand of NW_028126442.1, from coordinate 60,757 downwards.
TGACAGGTGTCATGGGGCTTTGGAATGAAAAGGATCATGGAGCACTGTGATGACTGGGGCCATGGAGCATTGTGATGACAAAAGCCATGGAGCTTTGTGATGACAAGTGTCATGGAGCATTGTGATGAAAGGGGTCATAGGGAATTGTAATGACAAGGGCCATGGAGCATTGTGATGACAAGGGTTATGGAGCATTGTGATGAGAGGTGTCATGGAGCATTGTGATCACAAGGACCATGGACTATTGTGATGACAGGTGTCATGAGGCATTGTGATGACAGTGGTCATAGAGCATTGTGATGACAAGTGTCATGGAGCATTGTAATGACAAGAGGCATGGAGCATTGTGATGAATGTGGTACTTGAGCATTGTGATGAAAGGTTTCATGGATCATTGTGATTACAGCAATCATGCGGTAATGTGATGACAAAGGTCATGGAGCATTGTGATGAGCAGGGCCATGAACATTGTGATCACAAGGGCCATGGAACACTGTGATGACAGGGGTCATGGGTTATTTTGATGACAGGCGGGATGGAATATTGTGATGAAAATGGTCATGGAGCATTTGGATGAGAAGCACAATGGAGCAGTGTGATGACAAGGGCCATGGAGCATTGTGATGAAAGGAGTCATGGAGCACTGTGAATACAGTGGCCATGGAGCATTATGATGACAAAGGCCATGGAGCATTGTGATGAAAGGGGTCATGGAGCATTGTGATGAAGGGGGTCATGGAGCATTGGTGTGAAAGGGATCATGGGACATTGAGATGAGAAGCGCTATGGAGCATACTGATGACAAGGGCCCTGGAGCATTGTTATGACACAGGCATGGAGCATTGTGATGACAGGAGTTCGGAAACATTACCATGACAAGGGCATGGAGCATTGTGATTACAGGGGCCAGAGAGCATTGTGATGACAAGGGCATGGAGCATTTTGATGAATAGGGTCATGGATCAATGTGACTACAGGGATCATGGAGCATTGTGATGACAAGGGTCATGGAGCATTGTGATGAGAATGGCCATGGAGTATTGTGATGACAGGGTTCATGGGGCCTTTTGATGACAGGGGTCATGGAGCATTGTGATGAAAGGGGTCATGGAGCACTCTGATTACAGGGGCCATGGAGGATGTTGATGACAAAGGCCATGGAGCATTCTGATGACAAGTGTCAAGGAGCATTATGATGAATGGGGTCATGAATCATTGCCATGATAGGTGTCATGGAACATTGTGATGATATGGGCATGGAGAACTGTGATGACAGTGGTCATGGAACAATGTGCTGAAAGGCATCCTGGAGCATTTTGATGACAAGGGCCCTGGAGCATTGTCATGACACGGGCATGGATCATTGTGATGACAAGAGTTCTGGAGCATTGTCATGACAAGGGATTGGAGCTTTGTGATTACAGGGCCATGGAGCATTTTGATTAAAAGTGCAAGGAGCATTGTGATGAAAGAGGTATTGGAGCATTGTGAGGAAAGGGTTCATGGAACATTGTGATTAAAAGGATCATGGAGCATTGTGATGACAAAGGTCATGGAGCATTGTAATGACAGAAGTCATAGACTATTGTGATGACCAGGGCCATGGAGAATTGTGATGAAAGGGGTTATCTGGCATTGTGATGAGAGTGGTCATGGAGCATTGTGATTACAGTTGTTATAAAGCACTGTTATTACAGGGGCCGTGTACAATTTTGATGACAAAGGCCATGGAGCATTGTGATGACAGGCATCAGGGAGCATTATGATGAAATGGGAATGGAGCATTGTGAAGAAAAGCGCCATGGAGCATTGTAATGACAAGTGTCCTGGAGCATTGTGATGACACAGGCAAGGAGAATTGTGATGAGAAGGGTTCTGCATCATTGTGATGACAAGTACATGGAGCGTTGTTATTACATGGGCCATGGAGCATTTGATGACATGGTCATGGACCATGTGATGACAAGGGGCATGGAGCATTGTGATGAAAGCGGTCATGGATCATTGTGATTACAGGGATCATGGAGCATTGTTATGAAAGGGGTCATGGAGCACTGTGATTAAATGGATCCTGGGCCATTGTGATGATAAGAGCATGTATAATTTTGATGACAAGTGGCGTACAGTCTTGTGATGAATGGGGTACCGGAGCATTGTGAGGAAACGTGCCATGGAGCATTGTGATTATAAGGCATGGAGCATTGTGATAACAAGTGACATGAGCATTGTGATGAAAGAGGTATTGGAGCATTGTGAGGAAAGTGGTCATGGATCATTGTGATTACTCGGATCATGGAGCATTGTGATGACCGTGGTCATGGAGCATTGTGAAGACAAAGGAATGGAGCATTGTGATGACATGACTTCTGGAGCATTTTGATGACAAGGGCATGGAGAATTGTGATTACAGGGGCCATGGTGCATTGTGATGACAACTGCATTCAGCATTGTGAAGACAAGGGGCATGGGGCATTGTGATGAAAGGCGAACTGGAGCCTTGTGAAGACAGGTGTCATGGGTCATTGTGATTACAGCGATCATGGAACATTGTGATGACAGTGGTCATGGAGCATTGTAATGACAGGGGCAATGGGGCATTGTGATGACAGTGGTCATGGAGCATTTTGATGAAAGGGGTCATGGAGCACTGTGATTACAGGGGCCATGTATAATTGTGATGACAAAGGCCATGGAGCATTGTGATGACATTTGTCATGGAGCATTGTGTTGAAAGGGGCATGGAGCATTGTGATGACAATGGTCATGGAGCATTGTGATGACTGGTATCATGGAGCATTGTTATGAAGAAGGTCATGGGGCAGTGTAATGAGAAGTATCATGGAGCATGTCATGAAAAGAGTCATGGAGCATTGTGATTAAATGGATCATGAGGCATTTTGATGACAAGAGTCATGGAACATTGTGATGACAGGGATCATGGAGCATTGTGATGAGAGGGGCCTTGGAGCATTATGATGATAGGTGTCATGGGGTATTGTGATGAGAGTGGTCATAGAGCATTGTGATGAAAGGGATCATGGAGCGATGTGATTACAGGGGCCATGGCACATTCTGAATGCATAGGCCATGGAGCAATGAAATGACAGGGGTCAAGGAGCATTGTGATATAAGTTGTCATGGAGCATTGTGATGACAAGTGTCCATGAACATTGTGATGACATGGTTTATGGAGCATTGTGATGACAAGTGCCATGGCGAATTGTGATGACAATTGTCATGGGGCATTGTGATGACAGTGGTCATATAGAATTGTGTTGAAAGGTATCATGGAGGACTCTGATGACAGGGGCCTTGGAGCACTGTGATGAGAGTGGTCATCTAGAATTGTGATGAAATATACCAGGGAGCATTTTGATGACAGGGGTCGTGGAGCACCGCAATTACAGGGGCCAAGGAGCATTGTGAATACAAAGGTCATAGAGCATTGAGTTGACAGGGGTCATGGATCATTGTGATGACAAGGGTCCCGGAACCTCGTGACGAAACGGTTCATGGAACATTGTGATGACAAAGTTCATCAAGCATTGTGATGACAGGGGTCATGGAGCATTGTGATGACAAAGGCCATGGAATATTTTGATGACAAGAATTCTGAACCACTTTGATGACAAGCGCATGGAGCATTGTGATTATAGGGACCATGGAGCATTGTGATGACAAGGGACTTCGAGCATTGTGATGACAGGGGTCATGGAGCACTGTAATAGCAGGGGTGATGGGGCATTGTTATGACAGGGGCATGGAACATTGTGATGACAGAAGTCATAGAATATTGTGATGACAAGGGCCATGGAGCATTGTCATGATAGGTCTTATCTGGAATTGTGATGAGGGTGGTCATGGAGCATTGTGATAAAAGTTGTCATGAAGCACTGTTATTACAGGGGCCATGTAGAATTTTGATGACAAAGGCCATGGAGCATTGTGATGAGAGGCATCATGGAGCAATTTGATGAAAGTTGTCATGGAGCATTGTGATGAAATGTGCCATGGAACATTGTGAAGACAAGTGTCCTGGAGCATTGTGATGACAAGGGCCATGGCCAATTATGATGACAGGTGTCATGGAGCATTTTGATGACAGTGGTCATCTATCATTATGATGAAAGGTATCACGGAGCACTGTGATGACAGGGGCCATGGAGCAATGTGATGACACGGGGATGGAGCATTATGATGAGGAATGATCTGGAGCATTGCGATGACAAGGGTATGGAGCATTGTGATTACAGGGGCCAGGGAGCATTGAGATGACAAGGGCAGGGAACATTGTGATGACAGCGGTCATGGGTCAATATGATGATATTTGTCATGGAACATTGTGCTGACAGGGGCCATAGAGCATTGTGATGACAGGTGTCATGTGGCCTTGTGATGACAGTGGTCATAGAACGTTGTGATGAAAAGGATCATGGAGCAATGTGATTACAGGGGCAATGGAGCATTGTGAATACATAGGCCATGGAGGATTGTGATGACAGGGGTCAAGGAGCATTGTGATGAAAGTGGTCATGGAGCATTGTGAGGACACGGGCATGGAGCATTATGATGACAAGAGTTATGGAGCATTGTGATGACAAGAGTATGGAGCATTGTGATTACAGGGGACCAGGAGCATTGTGATTACATGGGCAGTGAATATTGTGATGACATGGGTCATGGAGCACTGTGATGACAAGTGTCATGGAACATTGTGATGACAGGGATCATGGAGCATTGTGATGAGAGGGGCCTTGGAGCATTATGATGATAGGCGTCATGGGGTATTGTGATGAGAGTGGTCATAGAGCATTGTGATGAAAGGGATCATGGAGCGATGTGATTACAGGGGCCATGGCACATTGTGAATGCATAGGCCATGGAGCAATGAAATGACAGGAGTCAAGGAGCATTGTGGTGTAAGTTGTCATGGAGCATTGTGATGACAATTGTCCATAAACCTTGTGATGACATGGTTTATAGAGCATTGTGATGGCAAGTGCCATGGCGAATTGTGATGACAGGTGTCATGGGGCATTGTGATGACAGTGGTCATATAGAATTGTGTTGAAAGGTATCATGGAGGACTCTGATGACAGGGGCCTTGGAGCACTGTGATGAGAGTGGTCATCTAGAATTGTGATGAAATATACCAGGGAGCATTTTGATGACAGGGGTCGTGGAGCACCGCAATTACAGGGGCCAAGGAGCATTGTGAATACAAAGGTCATAGAGCATTGAGATGACAGGGGTCATGGATCATTGTGATGACAAGGGTCCCGGAACCTCGTGACGAAACGGTTCATGGAACATTGTGATGACAAAGTTCATCAAGCATTGTGATGACAGGGGTCATGGAGCATTGTGATGACAAAGGCCATGGAATATTTTGATGACAAGAATTCTGAAGCACTTTGATGACAAGCGCATGGAGCATTGTGATTATAGGGACCATGGAGCATTGTGATGACAAGGGTCTTCGAGCATTGTGATGACATGGGTCATGGAGCATTGTGATGAAGGGTATCATGGAGCAATATGATTACAGGGGCCATGGAGCATTTTGAATGCATAGGCCATGGAGCACTGTGATGACAGGGTCATGGAGCCTTGTGATGAGTGTGGTCATAGTTCATTGTGATGATAAGTGTCCAGGAACAGTGTGATGACATGGATCATGGAGCATTGTGATGACAAGGGCCATGGCGAATTGTGATGACAGGTGTCATGGGTCATTGTGATGACAGTGGTCATCTAGAATTGTGATGAAAGGTAACATGGAGCACTGTGATAATAGGGGCCATGGAGCATTGTGATGGCAAAGGCCCTGGAGCATTCTGATGACAGGTGCCATGCAGCATTGAGATGAAACGGGTCATGGATCATTGTGATGACAGGTGTCATGGAGCATTGTTATGAAAGGGGTCATGGAGCACTGTGATTAAATGGATCCTGGGCCATTGTGATGATAAGAGCATGTATAATTTTGATGACAAGTGGCATAGAGACTTGTGATGAATGGGGTACTGGAGCATTGTGAGGAAACGTGCCATGGAGCATTGTGATTATAAGGCATGGAGCATTGTGATAACAAGTGACATGAGCATTGTGACGAAAGAGGTATTGGAGCATTGTGAGGAAAGGGGTCATGGATCATTGTGATTACTCGGATCATGGAGCATTGTGATGACCATGGTCATGGGGCATTGTAATGACAGGGGCAAAGGGGCATTGTGATGACAGTGGTCATGGAGCATTGTGATGAAAGGGGTCATGGAGCCCTGTGATTACAGGGACCATGTATAATTGTGTTGACAAAGGCCATGGAGCATTGTGATGACAGTTGTCATGGAGCATTGTGTTGAAAGGGGCATGGAGCATTGTGAACGACAATGGTCATGGAGCATTGTGATGACTGGTATCATGGAGCATTGTTATGAAGAAGGTCATGGGGCAGTGTAATGACAAGTATCATGGAGCATGTGACGAAAGGAGTCATGGAGCATTGTGATTAAATGGATCATGAGTCATTTGATGACAAGAGTCATGGAGCATTGTGATGACAAAGGCCATGGAACATTTTGATGACAAGAATTCTGGAGCACTGTGATGACAAGCGCATGGAGCATTGTGATTATAGGGACGATGGAGCATTGTGATGACAGGTGTCATGGAGCAATTTGATGAGAGGGTTCATAAGGAATTGTAATGACAATGGCCATGGAGCATTGTGGTGAAGGGGTCAGCGAGGATTGTGATGAAAGTGGTTATTGAGCATTGTGGTGGAAACGGCCAAGGAGCTTTGTGATGATAAGTGTCATGGAGCATCGTGATGACAAGGGTCATGGAGCATTGTGATGACAAAGGCCATGAAGCATTGTGATGACAGGGGTCAGGGAGCATTGTGATGAAATGGGTCATGGATAATTGTGATGACTGGGGTCATGGAGAATTGTGACGCCAGGGGTCATGGGGCCTTGTGATGACGCGGTTCTTGGACCACAGTGATCAAAAGGACCATGTAGTATTGTGATGCCTGGTGTCATGGGGCAATGTGATGAAAAGGGTCATGGGGAATTTTAATGACAAGGGCCATGGATCATTGTGATGAAAGCTGTCAGTGAACATTGTGATGAAAACGGTCATTCAGCATTGTGATGTTAAGCGCCATGGAGCATTGTGATGACAAGGCTCAAGGAGCATTGTGATGACAAGTGTCATGGTATATTGTGATGACACTGGCATGGAGCATTGTGATGACAAGACTTCGGGTTCATTGTGACGACAAGGGCACGGAGCAATGTGATGACAAGGTGCATGGAGCATTGTGATGAAACAGATACTGGAGCATTGTGATGAGAGGGGTCATGGATCATTGTGATTACATGGGCCATGGAGCATTGTTAAGACAAGGGTCTTAGAGCATTGTGATGACGGGATCATGGAGCATTGTGATAAAAGTGGTCATGGAGCACTCTGATTACAGGGGCCATGGAGCATGGTGGTGACAAATGCCATGGAGCATTCTCATGACAGGTGTCAAGGAGCAATGTGATGAAATGGGTCATGGATCATTGCGATGACATGAGTCTTGGAGAATTGTGATAACTTAGGTCATGGGGCTTTGTGATGACAGGGGGCATGGAATATCGTGATGAAATTTGTCAAGGAACACTGTGATGACAGTGCTCATTGGGCATTTTGATGACACGGTCATGGAGTCTTGTGATTACAGGGGCCATGGAGCATTGTGATGAACAGGGTCATGGAGCATTCTGATAACAGGGGTCATGGAGCATTGTGATCACAAGGACCATGTAGTGTCGTGATGACAGGTGTCATGGGGCTTTGGAATGAAAAGGATCATGGAGCACTGTGATGACTGGGGCCATGGAGCATTGTGATGACAAAAGCCATGGAGCTTTGTGATGACAAGTGTCATGGAGCATTGTGATGAAAGGGGTCATAGGGAATTGTAATGACAAGGGCCATGGAGCATTGTGATGACAAGGGTTATGGAGCATTGTGATGAGAGGTGTCATGGAGCATTGTGATCACAAGGACCATGGACTATTGTGATGACAGGTGTCATGAGGCATTGTGATGACAGTGGTCATAGAGCATTGTGATGACAAGTGTCATGGAGCATTGTAATGACAAGAGGCATGGAGCATTGTGATGAATGTGGTACTTGAGCATTGTGATGAAAGGTTTCATGGATCATTGTGATTACAGCAATCATGCGGTAATGTGATGACAAAGGTCATGGAGCATTGTGATGAGCAGGGCCATGAACATTGTGATCACAAGGGCCATGGAACACTGTGATGACAGGGGTCATGGGTTATTTTGATGACAGGCGGGATGGAATATTGTGATGAAAATGGTCATGGAGCATTTGGATGAGAAGCACAATGGAGCAGTGTGATGACAAGGGCCATGGAGCATTGTGATGAAAGGAGTCATGGAGCACTGTGAATACAGTGGCCATGGAGCATTATGATGACAAAGGCCATGGAGCATTGTGATGAAAGGGGTCATGGAGCATTGTGATGAAGGGGGTCATGGAGCATTGGTGTGAAAGGGATCATGGGACATTGAGATGAGAAGCGCTATGGAGCATACTGATGACAAGGGCCCTGGAGCATTGTTATGACACAGGCATGGAGCATTGTGATGACAGGAGTTCGGAAACATTACCATGACAAGGGCATGGAGCATTGTGATTACAGGGGCCAGAGAGCATTGTGATGACAAGGGCATGGAGCATTTTGATGAATAGGGTCATGGATCAATGTGACTACAGGGATCATGGAGCATTGTGATGACAAGGGTCATGGAGCATTGTGATGAGAATGGCCATGGAGTATTGTGATGACAGGGTTCATGGGGCCTTTTGATGACAGGGGTCATGGAGCATTGTGATGAAAGGGGTCATGGAGCACTCTGATTACAGGGGCCATGGAGGATGTTGATGACAAAGGCCATGGAGCATTCTGATGACAAGTGTCAAGGAGCATTATGATGAATGGGGTCATGAATCATTGCCATGATAGGTGTCATGGAACATTGTGATGATATGGGCATGGAGAACTGTGATGACAGTGGTCATGGAACAATGTGCTGAAAGGCATCCTGGAGCATTTTGATGACAAGGGCCCTGGAGCATTGTCATGACACGGGCATGGATCATTGTGATGACAAGAGTTCTGGAGCATTGTCATGACAAGGGATTGGAGCTTTGTGATTACAGGGCCATGGAGCATTTTGATTAAAAGTGCAAGGAGCATTGTGATGAAAGAGGTATTGGAGCATTGTGAGGAAAGGGTTCATGGAACATTGTGATTAAAAGGATCATGGAGCATTGTGATGACAAAGGTCATGGAGCATTGTAATGACAGAAGTCATAGACTATTGTGATGACCAGGGCCATGGAGAATTGTGATGAAAGGGGTTATCTGGCATTGTGATGAGAGTGGTCATGGAGCATTGTGATTACAGTTGTTATAAAGCACTGTTATTACAGGGGCCGTGTACAATTTTGATGACAAAGGCCATGGAGCATTGTGATGACAGGCATCAGGGAGCATTATGATGAAATGGGAATGGAGCATTGTGAAGAAAAGCGCCATGGAGCATTGTAATGACAAGTGTCCTGGAGCATTGTGATGACACAGGCAAGGAGAATTGTGATGAGAAGGGTTCTGCATCATTGTGATGACAAGTACATGGAGCGTTGTTATTACATGGGCCATGGAGCATTTGATGACATGGTCATGGACCATGTGATGACAAGGGGCATGGAGCATTGTGATGAAAGCGGTCATGGATCATTGTGATTACAGGGATCATGGAGCATTGTTATGAAAGGGGTCATGGAGCACTGTGATTAAATGGATCCTGGGCCATTGTGATGATAAGAGCATGTATAATTTTGATGACAAGTGGCGTACAGTCTTGTGATGAATGGGGTACCGGAGCATTGTGAGGAAACGTGCCATGGAGCATTGTGATTATAAGGCATGGAGCATTGTGATAACAAGTGACATGAGCATTGTGATGAAAGAGGTATTGGAGCATTGTGAGGAAAGTGGTCATGGATCATTGTGATTACTCGGATCATGGAGCATTGTGATGACCGTGGTCATGGAGCATTGTGAAGACAAAGGAATGGAGCATTGTGATGACATGACTTCTGGAGCATTTTGATGACAAGGGCATGGAGAATTGTGATTACAGGGGCCATGGTGCATTGTGATGACAACTGCATTCAGCATTGTGAAGACAAGGGGCATGGGGCATTGTGATGAAAGGCGAACTGGAGCCTTGTGAAGACAGGTGTCATGGGTCATTGTGATTACAGCGATCATGGAACATTGTGATGACAGTGGTCATGGAGCATTGTAATGACAGGGGCAATGGGGCATTGTGATGACAGTGGTCATGGAGCATTTTGATGAAAGGGGTCATGGAGCACTGTGATTACAGGGGCCATGTATAATTGTGATGACAAAGGCCATGGAGCATTGTGATGACATTTGTCATGGAGCATTGTGTTGAAAGGGGCATGGAGCATTGTGATGACAATGGTCATGGAGCATTGTGATGACTGGTATCATGGAGCATTGTTATGAAGAAGGTCATGGGGCAGTGTAATGAGAAGTATCATGGAGCATGTCATGAAAAGAGTCATGGAGCATTGTGATTAAATGGATCATGAGGCATTTTGATGACAAGAGTCATGGAACATTGTGATGACAGGGATCATGGAGCATTGTGATGAGAGGGGCCTTGGAGCATTATGATGATAGGCGTCATGGGGTATTGTGATGAGAGTGGTCATAGAGCATTGTGATGAAAGGGATCATGGAGCGATGTGATTACAGGGGCCATGGCACATTCTGAATGCATAGGCCATGGAGCAATGAAATGACAGGGGTCAAGGAGCATTGTGATATAAGTTGTCATGGAGCATTGTGATGACAAGTGTCCATGAACATTGTGATGACATGGTTTATGGAGCATTGTGATGACAAGTGCCATGGCGAATTGTGATGACAATTGTCATGGGGCATTGTGATGACAGTGGTCATATAGAATTGTGTTGAAAGGTATCATGGAGGACTCTGATGACAGGGGCCTTGGAGCACTGTGATGAGAGTGGTCATCTAGAATTGTGATGAAATATACCAGGGAGCATTTTGATGACAGGGGTCGTGGAGCACCGCAATTACAGGGGCCAAGGAGCATTGTGAATACAAAGGTCATAGAGCATTGAGTTGACAGGGGTCATGGATCATTGTGATGACAAGGGTCCCGGAACCTCGTGACGAAACGGTTCATGGAACATTGTGATGACAAAGTTCATCAAGCATTGTGATGACAGGGGTCATGGAGCATTGTGATGACAAAGGCCATGGAATATTTTGATGACAAGAATTCTGAACCACTTTGATGACAAGCGCATGGAGCATTGTGATTATAGGGACCATGGAGCATTGTGATGACAAGGGACTTCGAGCATTGTGATGACAGGGGTCATGGAGCACTGTAATAGCAGGGGTGATGGGGCATTGTTATGACAGGGGCATGGAGCATTGTGATGACAGAAGTCATAGAATATTGTGATGACAAGGGCCATGGAGCATTGTCATGATAGGTCTTATCTGGAATTGTGATGAGGGTGGTCATGGAGCATTGTGATAAAAGTTGTCATGAAGCACTGTTATTACAGGGGCCATGTAGAATTTTGATGACAAAGGCCATGGAGCATTGTGATGAGAGGCATCATGGAGCAATTTGATGAAAGTTGTCATGGAGCATTGTGATGAAATGTGCCATGGAACATTGTGAAGACAAGTGTCCTGGAGCATTGTGATGACAAGGGCCATGGCCAATTATGATGACAGGTGTCATGGAGCATTTTGATGACAGTGGTCATCTATCATTATGATGAAAGGTATCACGGAGCACTGTGATGACAGGGGCCATGGAGCAATGTGATGACACGGGGATGGAGCATTATGATGAGGAATGATCTGGAGCATTGCGATGACAAGGGTATGGAGCATTGTGATTACAGGGGCCAGGGAGCATTGAGATGACAAGGGCAGGGAACATTGTGATGACAGCGGTCATGGGTCAATATGATGATATTTGTCATGGAACATTGTGCTGACAGGGGCCATAGAGCATTGTGATGACAGGTGTCATGTGGCCTTGTGATGACAGTGGTCATAGAACGTTGTGATGAAAAGGATCATGGAGCAATGTGATTACAGGGGCAATGGAGCATTGTGAATACATAGGCCATGGAGGATTGTGATGACAGGGGTCAAGGAGCATTGTGATGAAAGTGGTCATGGAGCATTGTGAGGACACGGGCATGGAGCATTATGATGACAAGAGTTATGGAGCATTGTGATGACAAGAGTATGGAGCATTGTGATTACAGGGGACCAGGAGCATTGTGATTACATGGGCAGTGAATATTGTGATGACATGGGTCATGGAGCACTGTGATGACAAGTGTCATGGAACATTGTGATGACAGGGATCATGGAGCATTGTGATGAGAGGGGCCTTGGAGCATTATGATGATAGGCGTCATGGGGTATTGTGATGAGAGTGGTCATAGAGCATTGTGATGAAAGGGATCATGGAGCGATGTGATTACAGGGGCCATGGCACATTGTGAATGCATAGGCCATGGAGCAATGAAATGACAGGAGTCAAGGAGCATTGTGGTGTAAGTTGTCATGGAGCATTGTGATGACAATTGTCCATAAACCTTGTGATGACATGGTTTATAGAGCATTGTGATGGCAAGTGCCATGGCGAATTGTGATGACAGGTGTCATGGGGCATTGTGATGACAGTGGTCATATAGAATTGTGTTGAAAGGTATCATGGAGGACTCTGATGACAGGGGCCTTGGAGCACTGTGATGAGAGTGGTCATCTAGAATTGTGATGAAATATACCAGGGAGCATTTTGATGACAGGGGTCGTGGAGCACCGCAATTACAGGGGCCAAGGAGCATTGTGAATACAAAGGTCATAGAGCATTGAGATGACAGGGGTCATGGATCATTGTGATGACAAGGGTCCCGGAACCTCGTGACGAAACGGTTCATGGAACATTGTGATGACAAAGTTCATCAAGCATTGTGATGACAGGGGTCATGGAGCATTGTGATGACAAAGGCCATGGAATATTTTGATGACAAGAATTCTGAAGCACTTTGATGACAAGCGCATGGAGCATTGTGATTATAGGGACCATGGAGCATTGTGATGACAAGGGTCTTCGAGCATTGTGATGACATGGGTCATGGAGCATTGTGATGAAGGGTATCATGGAGCAATATGATTACAGGGGCCATGGAGCATTTTGAATGCATAGGCCATGGAGCACTGTGATGACAGGGTCATGGAGCCTTGTGATGAGTGTGGTCATAGTTCATTGTGATGATAAGTGTCCAGGAACAGTGTGATGACAAGGGCCATGGCGAATTGTGATGACAGGTGTCATGGGTCATTGTGATGACAGTGGTCATCTAGAATTGTGATGAAAGGTAACATGGAGCACTGTGATAATAGGGGCCATGGAGCATTGTGATGGCAAAGGCCCTGGAGCATTCTGATGACAGGTGCCATGCAGCATTGAGATGAAACGGGTCATGGATCATTGTGATGACAGGTGTCATGGAGCATTGTTATGAAAGGGGTCATGGAGCACTGTGATTAAATGGATCCTGGGCCATTGTGATGATAAGAGCATGTATAATTTTGATGACAAGTGGCATAGAGACTTGTGATGAATGGGGTACTGGAGCATTGTGAGGAAACGTGCCATGGAGCATTGTGATTATAAGGCATGGAGCATTGTGATAACAAGTGACATGAGCATTGTGACGAAAGAGGTATTGGAGCATTGTGAGGAAAGGGGTCATGGATCATTGTGATTACTCGGATCATGGAGCATTGTGATGACCATGGTCATGGGGCATTGTAATGACAGGGGCAAAGGGGCATTGTGATGACAGTGGTCATGGAGCATTGTGATGAAAGGGGTCATGGAGCCCTGTGATTACAGGGACCATGTATAATTGTGTTGACAAAGGCCATGGAGCATTGTGATGACAGTTGTCATGGAGCATTGTGTTGAAAGGGGCATGGAGCATTGTGAACGACAATGGTCATGGAGCATTGTGATGACTGGTATCATGGAGCATTGTTATGAAGAAGGTCATGGGGCAGTGTAATGACAAGTATCATGGAGCATGTGACGAAAGGAGTCATGGAGCATTGTGATTAAATGGATCATGAGTCATTTGATGACAAGAGTCATGGAGCATTGTGATGACAAAGGCCATGGAACATTTTGATGACAAGAATTCTGGAGCACTGTGATGACAAGCGCATGGAGCATTGTGATTATAGGGACGATGGAGCATTGTGATGACAGGTGTCATGGAGCAATTTGATGAGAGGGTTCATAAGGAATTGTAATGACAATGGCCATGGAGCATTGTGGTGAAGGGGTCAGCGAGGATTGTGATGAAAGTGGTTATTGAGCATTGTGGTGGAAACGGCCAAGGAGCTTTGTGATGATAAGTGTCATGGAGCATCGTGATGACAAGGGTCATGGAGCATTGTGATGACAAAGGCCATGAAGCATTGTGATGACAGGGGTCAGGGAGCATTGTGATGAAATGGGTCATGGATAATTGTGATGACTGGGGTCATGGAGAATTGTGACGCCAGGGGTCATGGGGCCTTGTGATGACGCGGTTCTTGGACCACAGTGATCAAAAGGACCATGTAGTATTGTGATGCCTGGTGTCATGGGGCAATGTGATGAAAAGGGTCATGGGGAATTTTAATGACAAGGGCCATGGATCATTGTGATGAAAGCTGTCAGTGAACATTGTGATGAAAACGGTCATTCAGCATTGTGATGTTAAGCGCCATGGAGCATTGTGATGACAAGGCTCAAGGAGCATTGTGATGACAAGTGTCATGGTATATTGTGATGACACTGGCATGGAGCATTGTGATGACAAGACTTCGGGTTCATTGTGACGACAAGGGCACGGAGCAATGTGATGACAAGGTGCATGGAGCATTGTGATGAAACAGATACTGGAGCATTGTGATGAGAGGGGTCATGGATCATTGTGATTACATGGGCCATGGAGCATTGTTAAGACAAGGGTCTTAGAGCATTGTGATGACGGGATCATGGAGCATTGTGATAAAAGTGGTCATGGAGCACTCTGATTACAGGGGCCATGGAGCATGGTGGTGACAAATGCCATGGAGCATTCTCATGACAGGTGTCAAGGAGCAATGTGATGAAATGGGTCATGGATCATTGCGATGACATGAGTCTTGGAGAATTGTGATAACTTAGGTCATGGGGCTTTGTGATGACAGGGGGCATGGAATATCGTGATGAAATTTGTCAAGGAACACTGTGATGACAGTGCTCATTGGGCATTTTGATGACACGGTCATGGAGTCTTGTGATTACAGGGGCCATGGAGCATTGTGATGAACAGGGTCATGGAGCATTCTGATAACAGGGGTCATGGAGCATTGTGATCACAAGGACCATGTAGTGTCGTGATGACAGGTGTCATGGGGCTTTGGAATGAAAAGGATCATGGAGCACTGTGATGACTGGGGCCATGGAGCATTGTGATGACAAAAGCCATGGAGCTTTGTGATGACAAGTGTCATGGAGCATTGTGATGAAAGGGGTCATAGGGAATTGTAATGACAAGGGCCATGGAGCATTGTGATGACAAGGGTTATGGAGCATTGTGATGAGAGGTGTCATGGAGCATTGTGATCACAAGGACCATGGACTATTGTGATGACAGGTGTCATGAGGCATTGTGATGACAGTGGTCATAGAGCATTGTGATGACAAGTGTCATGGAGCATTGTAATGACAAGAGGCATGGAGCATTGTGATGAATGTGGTACTTGAGCATTGTGATGAAAGGTTTCATGGATCATTGTGATTACAGCAATCATGCGGTAATGTGATGACAAAGGTCATGGAGCATTGTGATGAGCAGGGCCATGAACATTGTGATCACAAGGGCCATGGAACACTGTGATGACAGGGGTCATGGGTTATTTTGATGACAGGCGGGATGGAATATTGTGATGAAAATGGTCATGGAGCATTTGGATGAGAAGCACAATGGAGCAGTGTGATGACAAGGGCCATGGAGCATTGTGATGAAAGGAGTCATGGAGCACTGTGAATACAGTGGCCATGGAGCATTATGATGACAAAGGCCATGGAGCATTGTGATGAAAGGGGTCATGGAGCATTGTGATGAAGGGGGTCATGGAGCATTGGTGTGAAAGGGATCATGGGACATTGAGATGAGAAGCGCTATGGAGCATACTGATGACAAGGGCCCTGGAGCATTGTTATGACACAGGCATGGAGCATTGTGATGACAGGAGTTCGGAAACATTACCATGACAAGGGCATGGAGCATTGTGATTACAGGGGCCAGAGAGCATTGTGATGACAAGGGCATGGAGCATTTTGATGAATAGGGTCATGGATCAATGTGACTACAGGGATCATGGAGCATTGTGATGACAAGGGTCATGGAGCATTGTGATGAGAATGGCCATGGAGTATTGTGATGACAGGGTTCATGGGGCCTTTTGATGACAGGGGTCATGGAGCATTGTGATGAAAGGGGTCATGGAGCACTCTGATTACAGGGGCCATGGAGGATGTTGATGACAAAGGCCATGGAGCATTCTGATGACAAGTGTCAAGGAGCATTATGATGAATGGGGTCATGAATCATTGCCATGATAGGTGTCATGGAACATTGTGATGATATGGGCATGGAGAACTGTGATGACAGTGGTCATGGAACAATGTGCTGAAAGGCATCCTGGAGCATTTTGATGACAAGGGCCCTGGAGCATTGTCATGACACGGGCATGGATCATTGTGATGACAAGAGTTCTGGAGCATTGTCATGACAAGGGATTGGAGCTTTGTGATTACAGGGCCATGGAGCATTTTGATTAAAAGTGCAAGGAGCATTGTGATGAAAGAGGTATTGGAGCATTGTGAGGAAAGGGTTCATGGAACATTGTGATTAAAAGGATCATGGAGCATTGTGATGACAAAGGTCATGGAGCATTGTAATGACAGAAGTCATAGACTATTGTGATGACCAGGGCCATGGAGAATTGTGATGAAAGGGGTTATCTGGCATTGTGATGAGAGTGGTCATGGAGCATTGTGATTACAGTTGTTATAAAGCACTGTTATTACAGGGGCCGTGTACAATTTTGATGACAAAGGCCATGGAGCATTGTGATGACAGGCATCAGGGAGCATTATGATGAAATGGGAATGGAGCATTGTGAAGAAAAGCGCCATGGAGCATTGTAATGACAAGTGTCCTGGAGCATTGTGATGACACAGGCAAGGAGAATTGTGATGAGAAGGGTTCTGCATCATTGTGATGACAAGTACATGGAGCGTTGTTATTACATGGGCCATGGAGCATTTGATGACATGGTCATGGACCATGTGATGACAAGGGGCATGGAGCATTGTGATGAAAGCGGTCATGGATCATTGTGATTACAGGGATCATGGAGCATTGTTATGAAAGGGGTCATGGAGCACTGTGATTAAATGGATCCTGGGCCATTGTGATGATAAGAGCATGTATAATTTTGATGACAAGTGGCGTACAGTCTTGTGATGAATGGGGTACCGGAGCATTGTGAGGAAACGTGCCATGGAGCATTGTGATTATAAGGCATGGAGCATTGTGATAACAAGTGACATGAGCATTGTGATGAAAGAGGTATTGGAGCATTGTGAGGAAAGTGGTCATGGATCATTGTGATTACTCGGATCATGGAGCATTGTGATGACCGTGGTCATGGAGCATTGTGAAGACAAAGGAATGGAGCATTGTGATGACATGACTTCTGGAGCATTTTGATGACAAGGGCATGGAGAATTGTGATTACAGGGGCCATGGTGCATTGTGATGACAACTGCATTCAGCATTGTGAAGACAAGGGGCATGGGGCATTGTGATGAAAGGCGAACTGGAGCCTTGTGAAGACAGGTGTCATGGGTCATTGTGATTACAGCGATCATGGAACATTGTGATGACAGTGGTCATGGAGCATTGTAATGACAGGGGCAATGGGGCATTGTGATGACAGTGGTCATGGAGCATTTTGATGAAAGGGGTCATGGAGCACTGTGATTACAGGGGCCATGTATAATTGTGATGACAAAGGCCATGGAGCATTGTGATGACATTTGTCATGGAGCATTCTGTTGAAAGGGGCATGGAGCATTGTGATGACAATGGTCATGGAGCATTGTGATGACTGGTATCATGGAGCATTGTTATGAAGAAGGTCATGGGGCAGTGTAATGAGAAGTATCATGGAGCATGTCATGAAAAGAGTCATGGAGCATTGTGATTAAATGGATCATGAGGCATTTTGATGACAAGAGTCATGGAATATTGTGATGACAGGGATCATGGAGCATTGTGATGAGAGGGGCCTTGGAGCATTATGATGATAGGCGTCATGGGGTATTGTGATGAGAGTGGTCATAGAGCATTGTGATGAAAGGGATCATGGAGCGATGTGATTACAGGGGCCATGGCACATTCTGAATGCATAGGCCATGGAGCAATGAAATGACAGGGGTCAAGGAGCATTGTGATATAAGTTGTCATGGAGCATTGTGATGACAAGTGTCCATGAACATTGTGATGACATGGTTTATGGAGCATTGTGATGACAAGTGCCATGGCGAATTGTGATGACAATTGTCATGGGGCATTGTGATGACAGTGGTCATATAGAATTGTGTTGAAAGGTATCATGGAGGACTCTGATGACAGGGGCCTTGGAGCACTGTGATGAGAGTGGTCATCTAGAATTGTGATGAAATATACCAGGGAGCATTTTGATGACAGGGGTCGTGGAGCACCGCAATTACAGGGGCCAAGGAGCATTGTGAATACAAAGGTCATAGAGCATTGAGTTGACAGGGGTCATGGATCATTGTGATGACAAGGGTCCCGGAACCTCGTGACGAAACGGTTCATGGAACATTGTGATGACAAAGTTCATCAAGCATTGTGATGACAGGGGTCATGGAGCATTGTGATGACAAAGGCCATGGAATATTTTGATGACAAGAATTCTGAACCACTTTGATGACAAGCGCATGGAGCATTCTGATTATAGGGACCATGGAGCATTGTGATGACAAGGGACTTCGAGCATTGTGATGACATGGGTCATGGAGCATTGTGATGAAGGGGATCATGGAGCAATATGATTACAGGGGCCATGGAGCATTTTGAATGCATAGGCCATGGAGCACTGTGATGAAAGGGTCATGGAGCCTTGTGATGAGTGTGGTCATAGTTCATTGTGATGATAAGTGTCCAGGAATAGTGTGATGACATGGATCATGGAGCATTGTGATGACAAGGGCCATGGCGAATTGTGATGAAAGGTGTCATGGGGCATTGTGATGACAGTTGTCATAGAACATTGTGATGAAAAGGATCATGGAGCAATGTGATTAAAGGGGCCATGGAACATGTGAATACATAGGCCATGGAGGATTGTGATGACAGGGGTCAAGGAGCATTGTGATGAAAGTGGTCATGGAGCATTGTGAGGACACGGGCATGGAGCATTCTGATGACAGGTGCCATGCAGCATTTAGATGAAACGGGTCATGGATCATTGTGATGACAGGTGTCATGGAACATTGTTATGAAAGGGGTCATGGAGCACTGTGATTAAATGGATCCTGGGCCATTGTGATGATAAGAGCATGTATAATTTTGATGACAAGTGGCAGAGAGACTTGTGATGAATGGGGTACTGGAGCATTGTGAGGAAACGTGCCATGGAGCATTGTGATTATAAGGCTTGGAGCATTGTGATAACAAGTGACATGAGCATTGTGATGAAAGAGGTATTGGAGCATTGTGAGGAAAGTGGTCATGGATCATTGTGATTACTCGGATCATGGATCATTGTGATTACTCGGATCATGGAGCATTGTGAAGACAAAGGAATGGAGCATTGTGATGACATGACTTCTGGAGCATTTTGATGGCAAGGGCATGGAGAATTGTGATTACAGGGGCCATGGTGCATTGTGATGACAACTGCATTCAGCATTGTGATGACAAGGGGCATGGGGCATTGTGATGAAAGGCGAACTGGAGCCTTGTGAAGAAAGGTGTCATGGGTCATTGTGATTACAGCGATCATGGAACATTGTGATGACAGTGGTCATGGAGCATTGTAATGACAGGGGCAATGGGGCATTGTGATGACAGTGGTTATGGAGCATTGTGATGAAAGGGGTCATGGAGCACTGTGATTACAGGGGCCATGTATAATTGTGATGACAAAGTCCATGGAGCATTGTGATGACAGTTGTCATGGAGCATTGCGTTGAAAGGGGCATGGAGCATTGTGATGACAATGCTCATGGAGCATTGTGATTATAGGGACCATGGAGCATTATGATGACAAGGGTCTTCGAGCATTGTGATGACAGGGGTCATGGAGCATTGTGATGAAGGGGATCATGGAGCAATATGATTACAGTTGCCATGGAGCATTTTAAATGCATAGGCCATGGAGCACTGTGATGACAGGGGTCATGGAGCCTTGTGATGAGTGTGGTCATAGTTCATTGTGATGATAAGTGTCCAGGAACAGTGTGATGACATGGATCATGGAGCATTGTGATGACAAGGGCCATGGCGTATTGTGATGACAGGTGTCATGGGGCATTGTGATGACAGTGGTCATCTAGAAATGTGATGAAAGGTAACATGGAGCACTGTGATAATAGGGGCCATGGAGCATTGTGATGACAAAGGTCATGGAGCATTGAGATGACAGAGGTCATGGATCATTGTGATGACAAGGGTCCTGGAAACTTGTGATGACACGGTTCAGGGAGCATTGTGATGACAAGGTTCATCAAGCATTGTGATGACAGGGGTCATGGAGCATTGTGATGACAAAGGCCATGGAACATTTTGATGACAAGAATTCTGGAGCACTGTGATGACAAGTGCATGGAGCATTGTGATTATAGGGACCATGGAGCATTGTGATGACAAGGGCCATGGAGCATTGTCATGATAGGTCTTATCTGGCATTGTGATGAGTGTGGTCATGGAGCATTGTGATAAAAGTTGTCATGAAGCACTGTTATTACAGTGGCCATGTAGAATTTTGATGACAAAGGCCATGGAGCATTGTGATGACAAGCATCATGGAGCAATTTGATGAAAGTTGTCATGGAGCATTGTGATGAAATGCGCCATGGAGCATTGTGAAGACAAGTGTCCTGGAGCATTGTGATGACAAGGGCCATGGCCAATTATGATGACAGGTGTCATGGAGCATTTTGATGACAGTGGTCATCTATCATTATTATGAAAGGTATCATGGAGCACTGTGATGACAGGTTCCATGGAGCATTGTGATGACACGGGCATGGAGCATTTTGATGAGGAATGATCTGGAGCATTGCGATGACAAGGGTATGGAGCATTGTGATTACAGGGGCCAGGGAGCATTGAGATGACAAGGGCAGGGAACATTGTGATGACAGCGGTCATGGGTCAATATGATGATATCTGTCATGGAACATTGTGCTGACAGGGGCCATAGAGCATTGTGATGACAGGTGTCATGTGGCCTTGTGATGACAGTGGTCATAGAACGTTGTGATGAAAAGGATCATGGAGCAATGTGATTACAGGGGCCATGGAGCATTGTGAATACATAGGCCATGGAGGATTGTGATGACAGGGGTCAAGGAGCATTGTGATGAAAGTGGTCATGGAGCATTGTGAGGACACAGGCATGGAGCATTATGACGACAAGAGTTCTGGAGCATTGTGATGACAACTGTATGGAGCATTGTGATTACAGGGGACCAGGAGCATTGTGATTACATGGGCAGTGAATATTGTGATGACAGGGGTCAAGGAGCACTGTGATGCCAAGTGTCATGGAACATTGTGATGACAGGGATCATGGAGCATTGTGATGAGAGGGGCCTTGGAGCATTATCATGATAGGTGTCATGGGGTATTGTGATGAGAGTGGTCATAGAGCATTGTGATGAAAGGGATCATGGAGCGATGTGATTACAGGGCCCATGGCACATTCTGAATGCATAGGCCATGGAGCAATGAAATGACAGGGGTCAAGGAGCATTGTGATATAAGTTGTCATGGAGCATTGTGATGACAAGTGTCCATGAACATTGTGATGACATGGTTTATGGAGCATTGTGATGACAAGTGCCATGGCGAATTGTGATGACAGTTGTCATGGGGCATTGTGATGACAGTGGTCATATAGAATTGTGTTGAAAGGTATCATGGAGGACTCTGATGGCAGGGGCCTTGGAGCACTGTGATGAGAGTGGTCATCTAGAATTGTGATGAAATATACCAGGGAGCATTTTGATGACAGGGGTCGTGGAGCACTGCAATTACAGGGGCCAAGGAGCATTGTGAATACAAAGGTCATAGAGCATTGAGATGACAGGGGTCATGGATCATTGTGATGACAAGGGTCCCGGAACCTCGTGACGAAACGGTTCATGGAACATTGTGATGACAAAGATCATCAAGCATTGTGATGACAGGGGTCATGGAGCATTGTGATGACAAAGGCCATGGAACATTTTGATGACAAGAATTCTGGAGCACTGTGATGACAAGTGCATGGAGCATTGTGATTATAGGGACCATGGAGCATTGTGATGACAAGGGCCATGGAGCATTGTCATGATAGGTCTTATCTGGCATTGTGATGAGGGTGGTCATGGAGCATTGTGATAAAAGTTGTCATGAAGCACTGTTATTACAGGGGCCATGTAGAAGTTTGATGACAAAGGCCATGGAGCATTGTGATGACAGGCATCATGGAGCAATTTGATGAAAGTTGTCATGGAGCATTGTGATGAAATGTGCCATGGAACATTGTGAAGACAAGTGTCCTGGAGCATTGTGATGACAAGGGCCATGGCCAATTATGATGACAGGTGTCATGGAGCATTTTGATGACAGTGGTCATCTATCATTATTATGAAAGGTATCACGGAGCACTGTGATAACAGGGGCCATGGAGCATTGTGATGACACGGGCATGGAGCATTTTGATGAGGAATGATCTGGAGCATTGCGATGACAAGGGTATGGAGCATTGTGATTACAGGGGCCAGGGAGCATTGAGATGACAAGGGCAGGGAACATTGTGATGACAGCAGTCATGGGTCAATATGATGATATCTGTCATGGAACATTTTGCTGACAGGGGCCATAGAGCATTGTGATGACAGGTGTCATGTGGCCTTGTGATGACAGTGGTCATAGAACGTTGTGATGAAAAGGATCATGGAGCAATGTGATTACAGGGGCCATGGAGCATTGTGAATACATAGGCCATGGAGGATTGTGATGACAGGGGTCAAGGAGCATTGTGATGAAAGTGGTCATGGAGCATTGTGAGGACACAGGCATGGAGCATTATGACGACAAGAGTTCTGGAGCATTGTGATGACAAGTGTATGGAGCATTGTGATTACAGGGGACCAGGAGCATTGTGATTACATGGGCAGTGAATATTGTGATGACAGGGGTCAAGGAGCACTGTGATGCCAAGTGTCATGGAACATTGTGATGACAGGGATCATGGAGCATTGTGATGAGAGGGGCCTTGGAGCATTATGATGATAGGTGTCATGGGGTTTTGTGATGAGAGTGGTCATAGAGCATTGTGATGAAAGGGATCATGGAGCGATGTGATTACAGGGGCCATGGCACATTCTGAATGCATAGGCCATGGAGCAATGAAATGACAGGGGTCAAGGAGCATTGTGATATAAGTTGTCATGGAGCATTGTGATGACAAGTGTCCATGAACATTGTGATGACATGGTTTATGGAGCATTGTGATGACAAGTGCCATGGCGAATTGTGGTGACAGTTGTCATGGGGCATTGTGATGACAGTGGTCATATAGAATTGTGTTGAAAGGTATCATGGAGGACTCTGATGACAGGGGCCTTGGAGCACTGTGATGAGAGTGGTCATCTAGAATTGTGATGAAATATACCAGGGAGCATTTAGATGACAGGGGTCGTGGAGCACTGCAATTACAGGGGCCAAGGAGCATTGTGAATACAAAGGTCATAGAGCATTGAGATGACAGGGGTCATGGATCATTGTGATGACAAGGGTCCCGGAACCTCGTGACGAAACGGTTCATGGAACACTGTGATGACAAAGTTCATCAAGCATTGTGATGACAGGGGTCATGGAGCATTGTGATGGCAAAGGCCATGGAATATTTTGATGACAAGAATTCTGAAGCACTTTGATGACAAGCGCATGGAGCATTGTGATTATAGGGACCATGGAGCATTGTGATGACAAGGGACTTCGAGCATTGTGTTGACATGGGTCATGGAGCATTGTGATGAAGGGGATCATGGAGCAATATGATTACAGGGGCCATGGAGCATTTTGAATGCATAGGCCATGGAGCACTGTGATGACAGGGTCATGGAGCCTTGTGATGAGTGTGGTCATAGTTCATTGTGATGATAAGTGTCCAGGAACAGTGTGATGACATGGGTCATGGAGCATTGTGATGACAAGGGCCATGGCGAATTGTGATGACAGGTGTCATGGGGCATTGTGATGACAGTGGTCATCTAGAATTGTCATGAAAGGTAACATGGAGCACTGTGATAATAGGGGCCATGGAGCATTGTGATGACAAATGCCCTGGAGCATTCTGATGACAGGTGCCATGCAGCATTGAGATGAAAGTGGTCATGGATCATTGTGATGACAGGTGTCATGGAGCATTGTTATGAAAGGGGTCATGGAGCACTGTGATTAAATGGATCCTGGGCCATTGTGATGATAAGAGCATGTATAATTTTGATGACAAGTGGCATAGAGACTTGTGCTGAATGGGGTACTGGAGCATTGTGAGGAAACGTGCCATGGAGCATTGTGATTATAAGGCATGGAGCATTGTGTTAACAAGTGACATGAGCATTGTGATGAAAGAGGTATTGGAGCATTGTGAGGAAAGGGGTCATGGATCATTGTGATTACTCGGATCATGGAGCATTGTGATGACCGTGGTCATGGGGCATTGTAATGACAGGGGCAAAGGGGCATTGTGATGACAGTGGTCATGGAGCATTGTGATGAAAGGGGTCATGGAGCCCTGTGATTACAGGGGCCATGTATAATTGTGTTGACAAAGGCCATGGAGCATTGTGATGATAGTTGTCATGGAGCATTGTGTTGAAAGGGGCATGGAGCATTGTTAACGACAATGGTCATGGAGCATTGTGATGACTGGTATCATGGAGCATTGTTATGAAGAAGGTCATGGGGCAGTGTAATGACAAGTATCATGGAGCATGTGACGAAAGGAGTCATGGAGCATTGTGATTAAATGGATCATGAGTCATTTGATGACAAGAGTCATGGAGCATTGTGATGACAAAGGCCATGGAACATTTTGATGACAAGAATTCTGGAGCACTGTGATGACAAGCGCATGGAGCATTGTGATTATAGGGACGATGGAGCATTGTGATGACAGGTGTCATGGAGCAATTTGATGAGAGGGATCATAAGGAATTGCAATGACAATGGCCATGGAGCATTGTGGTGAAGGGGTCAGCGAGGATTGTGATGAAAGTGGTTATTGAGCATTGTGGTGGAAACGGCCAAGGAGCTTTGTGATGATAAGTGTCATGGAGCATCGTGATGACAAGGGTCATGGAGCATTGTGATGACAAAGGCCATGAAGCATTGTGATGACAGGGGTCAGGGAGCATTGTGATGAAATGGGTCATGGATAATTGTGATGACTGGGGTCATGGAGAATTGTGACGCCAGGGGTCATGGGGCCTTGTGATGACGCGGTTCATGGACCACAGTGATCAAAAGGACCATGTAGTATTGTGATGCCTGGTGTCATGGGGCAATGTGATGAAAAGGGTCATGGGGAATTTTAATGACAAGGGCCATGGATCATTGTGATGAAAGCTGTCAGTGAACATTGTGATGAAAACGGTCATTCAGCATTGTGATGTTAAGCGCCATGGAGCATTGTGATGACAAGGCTCAAGGAGCATTGTGATGACAAGTGTCATGGTATATTGTGATGACACTGGCATGGAGCATTGTGATGACAAGACTTCGGGTTCATTGTGACGACAAGGGCACGGAGCAATGTGATGACAAGGGGCATGGAGCATTGTGATGAAACAGATACTGGAGCATTGTGATGAGAGGGGTCATGGATCATTGTGATTACATGGGCCATGGAGCATTGTGAAGACAAGGGTCTTAGAGCATTGCGATGACGGGATCATGGAGCATTGTGATAAAAGTGGTCATGGAGCACTCTGATTACAGGGGCCATGGAGCATGGTGGTGACAAATGCCATGGAGCATTCTCATGACAGGTGTCAAGGAGCAATGTGATGAAATGGGTCATGGATCATTGCGATGACATGAGTCTTGGAGAATTGTGATAACTTAGGTCATGGGGCTTTGTGATGACAGGGGGCATGGAATATCGTGATGAAAGTTGTCAAGGAACACTGTGATGACAGTGCTCATTGGGCATTTTGATGACACGGTCATGGAGTCTTGTGATTACAGGGGCCATGGAGCATTGTGATGAACAGGGTCATGGAGCATTCTGATAACAGGGGTCATGGAGCATTGTGATCACAAGGACCATGTAGTGTCGTGATGACAGGTGTCATGGGGCTTTGGAATGAAAAGGATCATGGAGCACTGTGATGACTGGGGCCATGGAGCATTGTGATGACAAAAGCCATGGAGCTTTGTGATGACAGGTGTCATGGAGCATTGTGATGAAAGGGGTCATAGGGAATTGTAATGACAAGGGCCATGGAGCATTGTGATGACAAGGGTTATGGAGCATTGTGATGAGAGGTGTCATGGAGCATTGTGATCACAAGGACCATGGACTATTGTGATGACAGGTGTCATGAGGCATTGTGATGACAGTGGTCATAGAGCATTGTGATGACAAGTGTCATGGAGCATTGTAATGACAAGAGGCATGGAGCATTGTGATGAATGTGGTACTTGAGCATTGTGATGAAAGGTTTCATGGATCATTGTGATTACAGCAATCATGCGGTAATGTGATGACAAAGGTCATGGAGCATTGTGATGAGCAGGGCCATGAACATTGTGATCACAAGGGCCATGGAACACTGTGATGACAGGGGTCATGGGTTATTTTGATGACAGGCGGGATGGAATATTGTGATGAAAATGGTCATGGAGCATTTGGATGAGAAGCACAATGGAGCAGTGTGATGACAAGGGCCATGGAGCATTGTGATGAAAGGAGTCATGGAGCACTGTGAATACAGTGGCCATGGAGCATTATGATGACAAAGGCCATGGAGCATTGTGATGAAAGGGGTCATGGAGCATTGTGATGAAGGGGGTCATGGAGCATTGGTGTGAAAGGGATCATGGGACATTGAGATGAGAAGCGCTATGGAGCATACTGATGACAAGGGCCCTGGAGCATTGTTATGACACAGGCATGGAGCATTGTGATGACAAGAGTTCGGAAACATTACCATGACAAGGGCATGGAGCATTGTGATTACAGGGGCCAGAGAGCATTGTGATGACAAGGGCATGGAGCATTTTGATGAATAGGGTCATGGATCAATGTGACTACAGGGATCATGGAGCATTGTGATGACAAGGGTCATGGAGCATTGTGATGAGAATGGCCATGGAGTATTGTGATGACAGGGTTCATGGTGCCTTTTGATGACAGGGGTCATGGAGCATTGTGATGAAAGGGGTCATGGAGCACTCTGATTACAGGGGCCATGGAGGATGTTGATGACAAAGGCCCAGGAGCATTCTGATGACAGGTGCCATGCAGCATTCAGATGAAACGGGTCATGGATCATTGTGATGACAGGTGTCATGGAGCATTGTTATGAAAGGGGTCATGGAGCACTGTGATTAAATGGATCCTGGGCCATTGTGATGATAAGAGCATGTATAATTTTGATGACAAGTGGCATAGAGACTTGTGATGAATGGGGTACTGGAGCATTGTGAGGAAACGTGCCATGGAGCATTGTGATTATAAGGCATGGAGCATTGTGATAACAAGTGACATGAGCATTGTGATGAAAGAGGTATTGGAGCATTGTGAGGAAAGGGGTCATGGATCATTGTGATTACTCGGATCATGGAGCATTGTGATGACCGTGGTCATGGGGCATTGTAATGACAGGGGCAAAGGGGCATTGTGATGACAGTGGTCATGGAGCATTGTGATGAAAGGGGTCATGGAGCCCTGTGATTACAGGGGCCATGTATAATTGTGTTGACAAAGGCCATGGAGCATTGTGATGATAGTTGTCATGGAGCATTGTGTTGAAAGGGGCATGGAGCATTGTTAACGACAATGGTCATGGAGCATTGTGATGACTGGTATCATGGAGCATTGTTATGAAGAAGGTCATGGGGCAGTGTAATGACAAGTATCATGGAGCATGTGACGAAAGGAGTCATGGAGCATTGTGATTAAATGGATCATGAGTCATTTGATGACAAGAGTCATGGAGCATTGTGATGACAAAGGCCATGGAACATTTTGATGACAAGAATTCTGGAGCACTGTGATGACAAGCGCATGGAGCATTGTGATTATAGGGACGATGGAGCATTGTGATGACAGGTGTCATGGAGCAATTTGATGAGAGGGATCATAAGGAATTGCAATGACAATGGCCATGGAGCATTGTGGTGAAGGGGTCAGCGAGGATTGTGATGAAAGTGGTTATTGAGCATTGTGGTGGAAACGGCCAAGGAGCTTTGTGATGATAAGTGTCATGGAGCATCGTGATGACAAGGGTCATGGAGCATTGTGATGACAAAGGCCATGAAGCATTGTGATGACAGGGGTCAGGGAGCATTGTGATGAAATGGGTCATGGATAATTGTGATGACTGGGGTCATGGAGAATTGTGACGCCAGGGGTCATGGGGCCTTGTGATGACGCGGTTCATGGACCACAGTGATCAAAAGGACCATGTAGTAATGTGATGCCTGGTGTCATGGGGCAATGTGATGAAAAGGGTCATGGGGAATTTTAATGACAAGGGCCATGGATCATTGTGATGAAAGCTGTCAGTGAACATTGTGATGAAAACGGTCATTCAGCATTGTGATGTTAAGCGCCATGGAGCATTGTGATGACAAGGCTCAAGGAGCATTGTGATGACAAGTGTCATGGTATATTGTGATGACACTGGCATGGAGCATTGTGATGACAAGACTTCGGGTTCATTGTGACGACAAGGGCACGGAGCAATGTGATGACAAGGGGCATGGAGCATTGTGATGAAACAGATACTGGAGCATTGTGATGAGAGGGGTCATGGATCATTGTGATTACATGGGCCATGGAGCATTGTGAAGACAAGGGTCTTAGAGCATTGCAATGATGGGATCATGGAGCATTGTGATAAAAGTGGTCATGGAGCACTCTGATTACAGGGGCCATGGAGCATGGTGGTGACAAATGCCATGGAGCATTCTCATGACAGGTGTCAAGGAGCAATGTGATGAAATGGGTCATGGATCATTGCGATGACATGAGTCTTGGAGAATTGTGATAACTTAGGTCATGGGGCTTTGTGATGACAGGGGGCATGGAATATCGTGATGAAAGTTGTCAAGGAACACTGTGATGACAGTGCTCATTGGGCATTTTGATGACACGGTCATGGAGTCTTGTGATTACAGGGGCCATGGAGCATTGTGATGAACAGGGTCATGGAGTATTCTGATAACAGGGGTCATGGAGCATTGTGATCACAAGGACCATGTAGTGTCGTGATGACAGGTGTCATGGGGCTTTGGAATGAAAAGGATCATGGAGCACTGTGATGACTGGGGCCATGGAGCATTGTGATGACAAAAGCCATGGAGCTTTGTGATGACAGGTGTCATGGAGCATTGTGATGAAAGGGGTCATAGGGAATTGTAATGACAAGGGCCATGGAGCATTGTGATGACAAGGGTTATGGAGCATTGTGATGAGAGGTGTCATGGAGCATTGTGATCACAAGGACCATGGACTATTGTGATGACAGGTGTCATGAGGCATTGTGATGACAGTGGTCATAGAGCATTGTGATGACAAGTGTCATGGAGCATTGTAATGACAAGAGGCATGGAGCATTGTGATGAATGTGGTACTTGAGCATTGTGATGAAAGGTTTCATGGATCATTGTGATTACAGCAATCATGCGGTAATGTGATGACAAAGGTCATGGAGCATTGTGATGAGCAGGGCCATGAACATTGTGATCACAAGGGCCATGGAACACTGTGATGACAGGTGTCATGGGTTATTTTGATGACAGGCGGGATGGAATATTGTGATGAAAATGGTCATGGAGCATTTGGATGAGAAGCACAATGGAGCAGTGTGATGACAAGGGCCATGGAGCATTGTGATGAAAGGAGTCATGGAGCACTGTGAATACAGTGGCCATGGAGCATTATGATGACAAAGGCCATGGAGCATTGTGATGAAAGGGGTCATGGAGCATTGTGATGAAGGGGGTCATGGAGCATTGGTGTGAAAGGGATCATGGGACATTGAGATGAGAAGCGCTATGGAGCATACTGATGACAAGGGCCCTGGAGCATTGTTATGACACAGGCATGGAGCATTGTGATGACAAGAGTTCGGAAACATTACCATGACAAGGGCATGGAGCATTGTGATTACAGGGGCCAGAGAGCATTGTGATGACAAGGGCATGGAGCATTTTGATGAATAGGGTCATGGATCAATGTGACTACAGGGATCATGGAGCATTGTGATGACAAGGGTCATGGAGCATTGTGATGAGAATGGCCATGGAGTATTGTGATGACAGGGTTCATGGTGCCTTTTGATGACAGGGGTCATGGAGCATTGTGATGAAAGGGGTCATGGAGCACTCTGATTACAGGGGCCATGGAGGATGTTGATGACAAAGGCCCAGGAGCATTCTGATGACAGGTGCCATGCAGCATTCAGATGAAACGGGTCATGGATCATTGTGATGACAGGTGTCATGGAGCATTGTTATGAAAGGGGTCATGGAGCACTGTGATTAAATGGATCCTGGGCCATTGTGATGATAAGAGCATGTATAATTTTGATGACAAGTGGCATAGAGACTTGTGATGAATGGGGTACTGGAGCATTGTGAGGAAACGTGCCATGGAGCATTGTGATTATAAGGCATGGAGCATTGTGATAACAAGTGACATGAGCATTGTGATGAAAGAGGTATTGGAGCATTGTGAGGAAAGTGGTCATGGATCATTGTGATTACTCGGATCATGGAGCATTGTGATGACCGTGGTCATGGGGCATTGTAATGACAGGGGCAAAGGGGCATTGTGATGACAGTGGTCATGGAGCATTGTGATGAAAGGGGTCATGGAGCCCTGTGATTTCAGGGGCCATGTATAATTGTGTTGACAAAGGCCATGGAGCATTGTGATGACAGTTGTCATGGAGCATTGTGTTGAAAGGGGCATGGAGCATTGTGAACGACAATGGTCATGGAGCATTGTAATGACTGGTATCATGGAACATTGTTATGAAGAAGGTCATGGGGCAGTGTAATGACAAGTATCATGGAGCATGTGACGAAAGGAGTCATGGAGCATTGTGATTAAATGGATCATGAGTCATTTGATGACAAGAGTCATGGAATATTGTGATGACAGGGATCATGGAGCATTGTGATGAGAGGGGCCTTGGAGCATTATGATGATAGGCGTCATGGGGTATTGTGATGAGAGTGGTCATAGAGCATTGTGATGAAAGGGATCATGGAGCAATGTGATTACAGGGGCCATGGCACATTCTGAATGCATAGGCCATGGAGCAATGAAATGACAGGGGTCAAGGAGCATTGTGATATAAGTTGTCATGGAGCATTGTGATGACAAGTGTCCATGAACATTGTGATGACATGGTTTATGGAGCATTGTGATGACAAGTGCCATGGCGAATTGTGATGACAGGTGTCATGGGGCATTGTGATGACAGTGGTCATATAGAATTGTGTTGAAAGGTATCATGGAGGACTCTGATGACAGGGGCCGTGGAGCACTGTGATGAGAGTGGTCATCTAAAAGTGTGATGAAATATACCAGGGAGCATGTTGATGACAGGGGTCGTGGAGCACCGCAATTACAGGGGCCATGGAGCATTGTGAATACAAAGGTCATGGAGCATTGAGATGACAAGGGTCCTGGAAACTTGTGATGACACGGTTCAGGGAGCATTGTGATGACAAGGTTCATCAAGCATTGTGATGACAGGGGTCATGGAGCATTGTGATGACAAAGGCCATGGAACATTTTGATGACAAGAATTCTGGAGCACTGTGATGACAAGCACATGGAGCATTGTGATTATAGGGACCATGGAGCATTGTGATGACAAGGGTCATGGAGCATTGTCATGATAGGTTTTATCTGGCATTGTGATGAGGGTGGTCATGGAGTATTGTGATAAAAGTTGTCATGAAGCACTGTTATTACAGGGGCCATGTAGAATTTTGATGACAAAGGCCATGGAGCATTGTGATGACAGGCATCATGGAGCAATTTGATGAAAGTTGTCATGGAGCATTGTGATGAAATGTGCCATGGAACATTGTGAAGACAAGTGTCCTGGAGCATTGTGATGACAAGGGCCATGGCCAATTATGATGACAGGTGTCATGGAGCATTTTGATGACAGTGGTCATCTATCATTATGATGAAAGGTATCACGGAGCACTGTGATGACAGGGGCCATGGAGCAATGTGATGACACGGCGATGGAGCATTTTGATGAGGAATGATCTGGAGCATTGCGATCACAAGGGTATGGAACATTGTGATTACAGGGGCCAGGGAGGATTGAGATGACAAGGGCAGGGAACATTGTGATGACAGCGGTCATGGGTCAATATGATGATATCTGTCATGGAACATTGTGCTGACAGGGGCCATAGAGCATTGTGATGACAGGTGTCATGTGGCCTTGTGATGACAGTGGTCATAGAACGTTGTGATGAAAAGGATCATGGAGCAATGTGATTACAGGGGCCATGGAGCATTGTGAATACATAGGCCATGGAGGATTGTGATGACAGGGGTCAAGGAGCATTGTGATTAAAGTGGTCATGGAGCATTGTGAGGACACGGGCATAGAGCATTATGATGACAAGAGTTATGGAGCATTGTGATGACAAGAGTATGGAGCATTGTGACTACAGGGGACCAGGAGCAATGTGATCACATGGGCAGTGAATATTGTGATGACATGGGTCATGGAGCACTGTGATGACAAGTGTCATGGAACATTGTGATGACAGGGATCATGGAGCATTGTGATGAGAGGGGCCTTGGAGCATTATGATGATAGGCGTCATGGGGTATTGTGATGAGAGTGGTCATAGAGCATTGTGATGAAAGGGATCATGGAGCAATGTGATTACAGGGGCCATGGCACATTGTGAATGCATAGGCCATGGAGCAATGAAATGACAGGAGTCAAGGAGCATTGTGGTGTAAGTTGTCATGGAGCATTGTGATGACAATTGTCCATGAACCTTGAGATGACATGGTTTATAGAGCATTGTGATGGCAAGTGCCATGGCGAATTGTGATGACAGGTGTCATGGGGCATTGTGATGACAGTGGTCATATAGAATTGTGTTGAAAGGTATCATGGAGGACTCTGATGACAGGGGCCGTGGAGCACGGTGATGAGAGTGGTCATCTAAAAGTGTGATGAAATATACCAGGGAGCATGTTGATGACAGGGGTCGTGGAGCACCGCAATTACAGGGGCCATGGAACATTGTGAATACAAAGGTCATGGAGCATTGAGATGACAGGGGTCATGGATCATTGTGATGACAAGGGTCCCGGTACCTTGTGACGAAACGGTTCATGGAACATTGTGATGACAAAGTTCATTAAGCATTTTGTTGACAGGTGTGACGGAGCTTTGTGATGACAAAGGCCATGGAATATTTTGATGACAAGTATTCTGGAGCACTGTGATGACAAGCGCATGGAGCATTGTGATTATAGGGACCATGGAGCATTGTGATGACAAGGGTCTTCGAGCATTGTGATGACAGGGGTCATCGAGCATTGTGATGTAGGGGATCATAGAGCAATATGATTACAGGGGCCATGGAGCATTTTGAATGCATAGGCCATGGAGCACTGTGATGACAGGGTCATGGAGCCTTGTGATGAGTGTGGTCATAGTTCATTGTGATGATAAGTGTCCAGGAACAGTGTGATGACATGGATCATGGAGCATTGTGATGACAAGGGCCATGGCAAATTGTGATGACAGGTGTCATGGGGCATTGTGATGACAGTGGTCATCTAGAATTGTGATGAAAGGTAACATGGAGCACTGTGATAATAGGTGCCATGGAGCATTGTGATGGCAAAGGCCGTGGAGCATTCTGATGACAGGTGCCATGCAGCATTGAGATGAAAGGGGTCATGGATCATTGTGATGACAGGTGTCATGGAGCATTGTTATGAAAGGGGTCATGGAGCACTGTGATTAAATGGATCGTGGGCCATTGTGATGATAAGAGCATGTATAATTTTGATGACAAGTGGCATAGAGACTTGTGCTGAATGGGGTACTGGAGCATTGTGAGGAAACGTGCCATGGAGCATTGTGATTATAAGGCATGGAGCATTGTGATAACAAGTGACATGAGCATTGTGATGAAAGAGGTATTGGAACATTGTGAGGAAAGGGGTCATGGATCATTGTGATTACTCGGATCATGGATCATTGTGATTACTCGGATCATGGAGCATTGTGAAGACAAAGGAATGGAGCATTGTGATGACATGACTTCTGGAGCATTTTGATGACAAGGGCATGGAGAATTGTGATTACAGGGGCCATGGTGCATTATGATGACAACTGCATTCAGCATTGTGATGACAAGGGGCATGGGGCATTGTGATGAAAGGCGAACTGGAGCCTTGTGAAGAAAGGTGTCATGGGTCATTGTGATTAGAGCGATCATGGAACATTGTGATGGCAGTGGTCATGGAGCATTGTAATGACAGGGGCAATGGGGCATTGTGATGACAGTGGGCATGGAGCATTGTGATGAAAGGGGTCATGGAACACTGTGATTACAGGGGCCATGTATAATTGTGATGACAAAGGCCATGGAGCATTGTGATGACACTTGTCATGGAGCGTTGTGTTGAAAGGGGCATGGAGCATTGTGAACGACAATGGTCATGGAGCATTGTGATGACTGGTATCATGGAGCATTGTTATGAAGAAGGTCATGGGGCTGTGTAATGACAAGTATCATGGAGCATGTGATGAAAGGAGTCATGGAGCATTGTGATTAAATGGATCATGAGTCATTTTGATGACAAGAGTCATGGAACATTGTGATGACAGGGATCATGGAGCATTGTGATGAGAAGGGCCTTGGAGCATTATGATGATAGGCGTCATGGGGCATTGTGATGAGAGTGGTCATAGAGCATTGTGATGAAAGGTATCATGGAACAATGTGATTACAGGGGCCATGGCACATTGTGAATGCATAGGCCATGGAGCAATGAAATGACAGGTGTCAAGGATCATTGTGATGTAAGTTGTCATGGAGCATTGTGATGACAAGTGTCCATGAACATTGTGATGACATGGTTTATGGAGCATTGTGATGACACGTGCCATGGCGAATTGTGATGACAGGTGTCATGGGGCATTGTGATGACAGTGGTCATATAGAATTGTGTTGAAAGATATCATGGAGGACTCTGATGACAGGGGCCGTGGAGCACAGTGATGAGAGTGGTCATCTAGAATTGTGATGAAATATACAACGGAGCATTTTGATGACAGGGGTCGTGGAGCACCGAAATTACAGGGGCCATGGAGCATTGTGAATACAAAGTCATGGAGCATTGAGATGACAGAGGTCATGGATCATTGTGATGACAAGGGTCTTGAAAACTTGTGATGACACGGTTCAGGGAGCATTGTGATGACAAGGTTCATCAAGCATTGTGATGACAGGGGTCATGGAGCATTGTGATGACAAAGGCCATGGAATATTTTGATGACAAGAATTCTGGAGCACTGTGATGACAAGTGCATGGAGCATTGTGATTATAGGGACCATGGAGCATTGTGATGACAAGGGTCTTCGAGGATTGTGATGAGACGCGTCATGGAGCATTGTGATGAAGGGGATCATGGAGCAATGTGATTACAGGGGCCATGGAGCATTTTGAATGCACAGGCCATGGAGCACTGTGATGACAGGGGTCATGGAGCATTGTGATGAATGTGGTCATAGTTCATTGTGGTGATAAGTGTCCGGGAACAGCGTGATGACATGGATCATGGAGCATTGTGATGACAAGGGCCATGGTGAATTGTGATGACAGTTGTCCTGGAGCATTGTGTTGAAAGGGGCATGGAGCATTGTGACGACAATGGTCATGGAGCATTGTGATGACTGGTATCATGGAGCATTGTTATGAAGAAGGTCATGGGGCAGTGTAATGAGAAGTATCATGGAGCATGTGATGAAAGGAGTCATGGAGCATTGTGATTAAATGGATCATGAGGCATTTTGATGACAAGAGTCATGGAACATTGTGATGACAAGGATAATGGAGCACTGTGATGACAAGCGCATGGAGCATTGTGATTATAGGGACCATGGAGCATTGTGATGACAAGGGTCTTTGAGCATTGTGTTGACAGGGGTCATGGAGCATTGTGATGAAGGGGATCATGGAGCAATATGATTACAGGGGCCATGGAGCATTTTGAATGCATAGGCCATGGAGCATTGTGATGACAGGGGTCATGGAGCCTTCTGATGAGTGTGGTCATAGTTCATTGTGATGATAAGTTTCCAGGAACAGTGTGATGACATGGATCATGGAGCATTGTGATGACAAGGGCCATGGCGAATTGTGATGACAGGTGTCATGGGGCATTGTGATGACAGTGGTCATCTATAATTGTGATGAAAGGTAACATGGAGCACTGTGATAATAGGGGCCATGGAGCATTGTGATGGCAAAGGCCCTGGAGCATTCTGATGACAGGTGCCATGCAGCATTGAGATGAAACGGGTCATGGATCATTGTGATGACACGTGTCATGGAGCATTGTTATGAAAGGGGTCATGGAGCACTGTGATTAAATGGATCTTGGGCCATTGTGATGATAAGAGCATGTATAATTTTGATGACAAGTGGCATAGAGACTTGTGATGAATGGGGTACTGGAGCATTGTGAGGAAACGTGCCATGGAGCATTGTGATTATAAGGCATGGAGCATTGTGATAACAAGTGACATGAGCATTGTGATGAAAGAGGTATTGGAGCATTGTGAGGAAAGGGGTCATGGATCATTGTGATTACTCGGATCATGGAGCATTGTGATGACCGTGGTCATGGGGCATTGTAATGACAGGGGCAAAGGGGCATTGTGATGACAGTGGTCATGGAGCATTGTGATGAAAGGGGTCATGGAGCCCTGTGATTACAGGGGCCATGTATAATTGTGTTGACAAAGGCCATGGAGCATTGTGATGATAGTTGTCATGGAGCATTGTGTTGAAAAGGGCATGGAGCATTGTGAACGACAATGGTCATGGAGCATTGTGATGACTGGTATCATGGAGCATTGTTATGAAGAAGGTCATGGGGCAGTGTAATGACAAGTATCATGGAGCATGTGACGAAAGGAGTCATGGAGCATTGTGATTAAATGGATCATGAGTCATTTGATGACAAGAGTCATGGAGCATTGTGATGACAAAGGCCATGGAACATTTTGATGACAAGAATTCTGGAGCACTGTGATGACAAGCGCATGGAGCATTGTGATTATAGGGACGATGGAGCATTGTGATGACAGGTGTCATGGAGCAATTTGATGAGAGGGTTCATAAGGAATTGCAATGACAATGGCCATGGAGCATTGTGGTGAAGGGGTCAGCGAGGATTGTGATGAAAGTGGTTATTGAGCATTGTGGTGGAAACGGCCAAGGAGCTTTGTGATGATAAGTGTCATGGAGCATCGTGATGACAAGGGTCATGGAGCATTGTGATGACAAAGGCCATGAAACATTGTGATGACAGGGGTCAGGGAGCATTGTGATGAAATGGGTCATGGATAATTGTGATGACTCGGGTCATGGAGAATTGTGACGCCAGGGGTCATGGGGCCTTGTGATGACGCGGTTCATGGACCACAGTGATCAAAAGGACCATGTAGTATTGTGATGTCTGGTGTCATGGGGCAATGTGATGAAAAGGGTCATGGGGAATTTTAATGACAAGGGCCATGGATCATTGTGATGAAAGCTGTCAGTGAACATTGTGATGAAAACGGTCATTCAGCATTGTGATGTTAAGCGCCATGGAGCATTGTGATGACAAGGCTCAAGGAGCATTGTGATGACAAGTGTCATGGTATATTGTGATGACACTGGCATGGAGCATTGTGATGACAAGACTTCGGGTTCATTGTGACGACAAGGGCACGGAGCAATGTGATGACAAGGGGCATGGAGCATTGTGATGAAACAGATACTGGAGCATTGTGATGAGAGGGGTCATGGATCATTGTGATTACATGGGCCATGGAGCATTGTGAAGACAAGGGTCTTAGAGCATTGTGATGACGGGATCATGGAGCATTGTGATAAAAGTGGTCATGGAGCACTCTGATTACAGGGGCCATGGAGCATGGTGGTGACAAATGCCATGGAGCATTCTCATGACAGGTGTCAAGGAGCAATGTGATGAAATGGGTCATGGATCATTGCGATGACATGAGTCTTGGAGAATTGTGATAACTTAGGTCATGGGGCTTTGTGATGACAGGGGGCATGGAATATCGTGATGAAAGTTGTCAAGGAACACTGTGATGACAGTGCTCATTGGGCATTTTGATGACACGGTCATGGAGTCTTGTGATTACAGGGGCCATGGAGCATTGTGATGAACAGGGTCATGGAGCATTCTGATAACAGGGGTCATGGAGCATTGTGATCACAAGGACCATGTAGTGTCGTGATGACAGGTGTCATGGGGCTTTGGAATGAAAAGGATCATGGAGCACTGTGATGACTGGGGCCATGGAGCATTGTGATGACAAAAGCCATGGAGCTTTGTGATGACAGGTGTCATGGAGCATTGTGATGAAAGGGGTCATAGGGAATTGTAATGACAAGGGCCATGGAGCATTGTGATGACAAGGGTTATGGAGCATTGTGATGAGAGGTGTCATGGAGCATTGTGATCACAAGGACCATGGACTATTGTGATGACAGGTGTCATGAGGCATTGTGATGACAGTGGTCATAGAGCATTGTGATGACAAGTGTCATGGAGCATTGTAATGACAAGAGGCATGGAGCATTGTGATGAATGTGGTACTTGAGCATTGTGATGAAAGGTTTCATGGATCATTGTGATTACAGCAATCATGCGGTAATGTGATGACAAAGGTCATGGAGCATTGTGATGAGCAGGGCCATGAACATTGTGATCACAAGGGCCATGGAACACTGTGATGACAGGTGTCATGGGTTATTTTGATGACAGGCGGGATGGAATATTGTGATGAAAATGGTCATGGAGCATTTGGATGAGAAGCACAATGGAGCAGTGTGATGACAAGGGCCATGGAGCATTGTGATGAAAGGAGTCATGGAGCACTGTGAATACAGTGGCCATGGAGCATTATGATGACAAAGGCCATGGAGCATTGTGATGAAAGGGGTCATGGAGCATTGTGATGAAGGGGGTCATGGAGCATTGGTGTGAAAGGGATCATGGGACATTGAGATGAGAAGCGCTATGGAGCATACTGATGACAAGGGCCCTGGAGCATTGTTATGACACAGGCATGGAGCATTGTGATGACAAGAGTTCGGAAACATTACCATGACAAGGGCATGGAGCATTGTGATTACAGGGGCCAGAGAGCATTGTGATGACAAGGGCATGGAGCATTTTGATGAATAGGGTCATGGATCAATGTGACTACAGGGATCATGGAGCATTGTGATGACAAGGGTCATGGAGCATTGTGATGAGAATGGCCATGGAGTATTGTGATGACAGGGTTCATGGTGCCTTTTGATGACAGGGGTCATGGAGCATTGTGATGAAAGGGGTCATGGAGCACTCTGATTACAGGGGCCATGGAGGATGTTGATGACAAAGGCCCAGGAGCATTCTGATGACAGGTGCCATGCAGCATTCAGATGAAACGGGTCATGGATCATTGTGATGACAGGTGTCATGGAGCATTGTTATGAAAGGGGTCATGGAGCACTGTGATTAAATGGATCCTGGGCCATTGTGATGATAAGAGCATGTATAATTTTGATGACAAGTGGCATAGAGACTTGTGATGAATGGGGTACTGGAGCATTGTGAGGAAACGTGCCATGGAGCATTGTGATTATAAGGCATGGAGCATTGTGATAACAAGTGACATGAGCA
Source organism: Balaenoptera physalus (assembly GCF_965194825.1). NCBI lineage: Eukaryota > Metazoa > Chordata > Mammalia > Artiodactyla > Balaenopteridae > Balaenoptera > Balaenoptera physalus. The sequence continues at coordinate 19,987 of NW_028126442.1, read as the reverse complement.
TTGTGATGAAAGAGGTATTGGAGCATTGTGAGGAAAGTGGTCATGGATCATTGTGATTACTCGGATCATGGAGCATTGTGATGACCGTGGTCATGGGGCATTGTAATGACAGGGGCAAAGGGGCATTGTGATGACAGTGGTCATGGAGCATTGTGATGAAAGGGGTCATGGAGCCCTGTGATTTCAGGGGCCATGTATAATTGTGTTGACAAAGGCCATGGAGCATTGTGATGACAGTTGTCATGGAGCATTGTGTTGAAAGGGGCATGGAGCATTGTGAACGACAATGGTCATGGAGCATTGTAATGACTGGTATCATGGAACATTGTTATGAAGAAGGTCATGGGGCAGTGTAATGACAAGTATCATGGAGCATGTGACGAAAGGAGTCATGGAGCATTGTGATTAAATGGATCATGAGTCATTTGATGACAAGAGTCATGGAATATTGTGATGACAGGGATCATGGAGCATTGTGATGAGAGGGGCCTTGGAGCATTATGATGATAGGCGTCATGGGGTATTGTGATGAGAGTGGTCATAGAGCATTGTGATGAAAGGGATCATGGAGCAATGTGATTACAGGGGCCATGGCACATTCTGAATGCATAGGCCATGGAGCAATGAAATGACAGGGGTCAAGGAGCATTGTGATATAAGTTGTCATGGAGCATTGTGATGACAAGTGTCCATGAACATTGTGATGACATGGTTTATGGAGCATTGTGATGACAAGTGCCATGGCGAATTGTGATGACAGGTGTCATGGGGCATTGTGATGACAGTGGTCATATAGAATTGTGTTGAAAGGTATAATGGAGGACTCTGATGACAGGGGCCGTGGAGCACTGTGATGAGAGTGATCATCTAAAAGTGTGATGAAATATACCAGGGAGCATGTTGATGACAGGGGTCGTGGAGCACCGCAATTACAGGGGCCATGGAGCATTGTGAATACAAAGGTCATGGAGCATTGAGATGACAAGGGTCCTGGAAACTTGTGATGACACGGTTCAGGGAGCATTGTGATGACAAGGTTCATCAAGCATTGTGATGACAGGGGTCATGGAGCATTGTGATGACAAAGGCCATGGAACATTTTGATGACAAGAATTCTGGAGCACTGTGATGACAAGCACATGGAGCATTGTGATTATAGGGACCATGGAGCATTGTGATGACAAGGGTCATGGAGCATTGTCATGATAGGTTTTATCTGGCATTGTGATGAGGGTGGTCATGGAGTATTGTGATAAAAGTTGTCATGAAGCACTGTTATTACAGGGGCCATGTAGAATTTTGATGACAAAGGCCATGGAGCATTGTGATGACAGGCATCATGGAGCAATTTGATGAAAGTTGTCATGGAGCATTGTGATGAAATGTGCCATGGAACATTGTGAAGACAAGTGTCCTGGAGCATTGTGATGACAAGGGCCATGGCCAATTATGATGACAGGTGTCATGGAGCATTTTGATGACAGTGGTCATCTATCATTATGATGAAAGGTATCACGGAGCACTGTGATGACAGGGGCCATGGAGCAATGTGATGACACGGCGATGGAGCATTTTGATGAGGAATGATCTGGAGCATTGCGATCACAAGGGTATGGAACATTGTGATTACAGGGGCCAGGGAGGATTGAGATGACAAGGGCAGGGAACATTGTGATGACAGCGGTCATGGGTCAATATGATGATATCTGTCATGGAACATTGTGCTGACAGGGGCCATAGAGCATTGTGATGACAGGTGTCATGTGGCCTTGTGATGACAGTGGTCATAGAACGTTGTGATGAAAAGGATCATGGAGCAATGTGATTACAGGGGCCATGGAGCATTGTGAATACATAGGCCATGGAGGATTGTGATGACAGGGGTCAAGGAGCATTGTGATTAAAGTGGTCATGGAGCATTGTGAGGACACGGGCATAGAGCATTATGATGACAAGAGTTATGGAGCATTGTGATGACAAGAGTATGGAGCATTGTGACTACAGGGGACCAGGAGCAATGTGATCACATGGGCAGTGAATATTGTGATGACATGGGTCATGGAGCACTGTGATGACAAGTGTCATGGAACATTGTGATGACAGGGATCATGGAGCATTGTGATGAGAGGGGCCTTGGAGCATTATGATGATAGGCGTCATGGGGTATTGTGATGAGAGTGGTCATAGAGCATTGTGATGAAAGGGATCATGGAGCAATGTGATTACAGGGGCCATGGCACATTGTGAATGCATAGGCCATGGAGCAATGAAATGACAGGAGTCAAGGAGCATTGTGGTGTAAGTTGTCATGGAGCATTGTGATGACAATTGTCCATGAACCTTGTGATGACATGGTTTATAGAGCATTGTGATGGCAAGTGCCATGGCGAATTGTGATGACAGGTGTCATGGGGCATTGTGATGACAGTGGTCATATAGAATTGTGTTGAAAGGTATCATGGAGGACTCTGATGACAGGGGCCGTGGAGCACGGTGATGAGAGTGGTCATCTAAAAGTGTGATGAAATATACCAGGGAGCATGTTGATGACAGGGGTCGTGGAGCACCGCAATTACAGGGGCCATGGAACATTGTGAATACAAAGGTCATGGAGCATTGAGATGACAGGGGTCATGGATCATTGTGATGACAAGGGTCCCGGTACCTTGTGACGAAACGGTTCATGGAACATTGTGATGACAAAGTTCATTAAGCATTTTGTTGACAGGTGTGACGGAGCTTTGTGATGACAAAGGCCATGGAATATTTTGATGACAAGTATTCTGGAGCACTGTGATGACAAGCGCATGGAGCATTGTGATTATAGGGACCATGGAGCATTGTGATGACAAGGGTCTTCGAGCATTGTGATGACAGGGGTCATCGAGCATTGTGATGTAGGGGATCATAGAGCAATATGATTACAGGGGCCATGGAGCATTTTGAATGCATAGGCCATGGAGCACTGTGATGACAGGGTCATGGAGCCTTGTGATGAGTGTGGTCATAGTTCATTGTGATGATAAGTGTCCAGGAACAGTGTGATGACATGGATCATGGAGCATTGTGATGACAAGGGCCATGGCAAATTGTGATGACAGGTGTCATGGGGCATTGTGATGACAGTGGTCATCTAGAATTGTGATGAAAGGTAACATGGAGCACTGTGATAATAGGTGCCATGGAGCATTGTGATGGCAAAGGCCGTGGAGCATTCTGATGACAGGTGCCATGCAGCATTGAGATGAAAGGGGTCATGGATCATTGTGATGACAGGTGTCATGGAGCATTGTTATGAAAGGGGTCATGGAGCACTGTGATTAAATGGATCGTGGGCCATTGTGATGATAAGAGCATGTATAATTTTGATGACAAGTGGCATAGAGACTTGTGCTGAATGGGGTACTGGAGCATTGTGAGGAAACGTGCCATGGAGCATTGTGATTATAAGGCATGGAGCATTGTGATAACAAGTGACATGAGCATTGTGATGAAAGAGGTATTGGAACATTGTGAGGAAAGGGGTCATGGATCATTGTGATTACTCGGATCATGGATCATTGTGATTACTCGGATCATGGAGCATTGTGAAGACAAAGGAATGGAGCATTGTGATGACATGACTTCTGGAGCATTTTGATGACAAGGGCATGGAGAATTGTGATTACAGGGGCCATGGTGCATTATGATGACAACTGCATTCAGCATTGTGATGACAAGGGGCATGGGGCATTGTGATGAAAGGCGAACTGGAGCCTTGTGAAGAAAGGTGTCATGGGTCATTGTGATTAGAGCGATCATGGAACATTGTGATGGCAGTGGTCATGGAGCATTGTAATGACAGGGGCAATGGGGCATTGTGATGACAGTGGGCATGGAGCATTGTGATGAAAGGGGTCATGGAACACTGTGATTACAGGGGCCATGTATAATTGTGATGACAAAGGCCATGGAGCATTGTGATGACACTTGTCATGGAGCGTTGTGTTGAAAGGGGCATGGAGCATTGTGAACGACAATGGTCATGGAGCATTGTGATGACTGGTATCATGGAGCATTGTTATGAAGAAGGTCATGGGGCTGTGTAATGACAAGTATCATGGAGCATGTGATGAAAGGAGTCATGGAGCATTGTGATTAAATGGATCATGAGTCATTTTGATGACAAGAGTCATGGAACATTGTGATGACAGGGATCATGGAGCATTGTGATGAGAAGGGCCTTGGAGCATTATGATGATAGGCGTCATGGGGCATTGTGATGAGAGTGGTCATAGAGCATTGTGATGAAAGGTATCATGGAACAATGTGATTACAGGGGCCATGGCACATTGTGAATGCATAGGCCATGGAGCAATGAAATGACAGGTGTCAAGGATCATTGTGATGTAAGTTGTCATGGAGCATTGTGATGACAAGTGTCCATGAACATTGTGATGACATGGTTTATGGAGCATTGTGATGACACGTGCCATGGCGAATTGTGATGACAGGTGTCATGGGGCATTGTGATGACAGTGGTCATATAGAATTGTGTTGAAAGATATCATGGAGGACTCTGATGACAGGGGCCGTGGAGCACAGTGATGAGAGTGGTCATCTAGAATTGTGATGAAATATACAACGGAGCATTTTGATGACAGGGGTCGTGGAGCACCGAAATTACAGGGGCCATGGAGCATTGTGAATACAAAGTCATGGAGCATTGAGATGACAGAGGTCATGGATCATTGTGATGACAAGGGTCTTGAAAACTTGTGATGACACGGTTCAGGGAGCATTGTGATGACAAGGTTCATCAAGCATTGTGATGACAGGGGTCATGGAGCATTGTGATGACAAAGGCCATGGAATATTTTGATGACAAGAATTCTGGAGCACTGTGATGACAAGTGCATGGAGCATTGTGATTATAGGGACCATGGAGCATTGTGATGACAAGGGTCTTCGAGGATTGTGATGAGACGCGTCATGGAGCATTGTGATGAAGGGGATCATGGAGCAATGTGATTACAGGGGCCATGGAGCATTTTGAATGCACAGGCCATGGAGCACTGTGATGACAGGGGTCATGGAGCATTGTGATGAATGTGGTCATAGTTCATTGTGGTGATAAGTGTCCGGGAACAGCGTGATGACATGGATCATGGAGCATTGTGATGACAAGGGCCATGGTGAATTGTGATGACAGTTGTCCTGGAGCATTGTGTTGAAAGGGGCATGGAGCATTGTGACGACAATGGTCATGGAGCATTGTGATGACTGGTATCATGGAGCATTGTTATGAAGAAGGTCATGGGGCAGTGTAATGAGAAGTATCATGGAGCATGTGATGAAAGGAGTCATGGAGCATTGTGATTAAATGGATCATGAGGCATTTTGATGACAAGAGTCATGGAACATTGTGATGACAAGGATAATGGAGCACTGTGATGACAAGCGCATGGAGCATTGTGATTATAGGGACCATGGAGCATTGTGATGACAAGGGTCTTTGAGCATTGTGTTGACAGGGGTCATGGAGCATTGTGATGAAGGGGATCATGGAGCAATATGATTACAGGGGCCATGGAGCATTTTGAATGCATAGGCCATGGAGCATTGTGATGACAGGGGTCATGGAGCCTTCTGATGAGTGTGGTCATAGTTCATTGTGATGATAAGTTTCCAGGAACAGTGTGATGACATGGATCATGGAGCATTGTGATGACAAGGGCCATGGCGAATTGTGATGACAGGTGTCATGGGGCATTGTGATGACAGTGGTCATCTATAATTGTGATGAAAGGTAACATGGAGCACTGTGATAATAGGGGCCATGGAGCATTGTGATGGCAAAGGCCCTGGAGCATTCTGATGACAGGTGCCATGCAGCATTGAGATGAAACGGGTCATGGATCATTGTGATGACACGTGTCATGGAGCATTGTTATGAAAGGGGTCATGGAGCACTGTGATTAAATGGATCTTGGGCCATTGTGATGATAAGAGCATGTATAATTTTGATGACAAGTGGCATAGAGACTTGTGATGAATGGGGTACTGGAGCATTGTGAGGAAACGTGCCATGGAGCATTGTGATTATAAGGCATGGAGCATTGTGATAACAAGTGACATGAGCATTGTGATGAAAGAGGTATTGGAGCATTGTGAGGAAAGGGGTCATGGATCATTGTGATTACTCGGATCATGGAGCATTGTGATGACCGTGGTCATGGGGCATTGTAATGACAGGGGCAAAGGGGCATTGTGATGACAGTGGTCATGGAGCATTGTGATGAAAGGGGTCATGGAGCCCTGTGATTACAGGGGCCATGTATAATTGTGTTGACAAAGGCCATGGAGCATTGTGATGATATTTGTCATGGAGCATTGTGTTGAAAGGGGCATGGAGCATTGTGAACGACAATGGTCATGGAGCATTGTGATGACTGGTATCATGGAGCATTGTTATGAAGAAGGTCATGGGGCAGTGTAATGACAAGTATCATGGAGCATGTGACGAAAGGAGTCATGGAGCATTGTGATTAAATGGATCATGAGTCATTTGATGACAAGAGTCATGGAGCATTGTGATGACAAAGGCCATGGAACATTTTGATGACAAGAATTCTGGAGCACTGTGATGACAAGCGCATGGAGCATTGTGATTATAGGGACGATGGAGCATTGTGATGACAGGTGTCATGGAGCAATTTGATGAGAGGGTTCATAAGGAATTGCAATGACAATGGCCATGGAGCATTGTGGTGAAGGGGTCAGCGAGGATTGTGATGAAAGTGGTTATTGAGCATTGTGGTGGAAACGGCCAAGGAGCTTTGTGATGATAAGTGTCATGGAGCATCGTGATGACAAGGGTCATGGAGCATTGTGATGACAAAGGCCATGAAACATTGTGATGACAGGGGTCAGGGAGCATTGTGATGAAATGGGTCATGGATAATTGTGATGACTCGGGTCATGGAGAATTGTGACGCCAGGGGTCATGGGGCCTTGTGATGACGCGGTTCATGGACCACAGTGATCAAAAGGACCATGTAGTATTGTGATGCCTGGTGTCATGGGGCAATGTGATGAAAAGGGTCATGGGGAATTTTAATGACAAGGGCCATGGATCATTGTGATGAAAGCTGTCAGTGAACATTGTGATGAAAACGGTCATTCAGCATTGTGATGTTAAGCGCCATGGAGCATTGTGATGACAAGGCTCAAGGAGCATTGTGATGACAAGTGTCATGGTATATTGTGATGACACTGGCATGGAGCATTGTGATGACAAGACTTCGGGTTCATTGTGACGACAAGGGCACGGAGCAATGTGATGACAAGGGGCATGGAGCATTGTGATGAAACAGATACTGGAGCATTGTGATGAGAGGGGTCATGGATCATTGTGATTACATGGGCCATGGAGCATTGTGAAGACAAGGGTCTTAGAGCATTGTGATGACGGGATCATGGAGCATTGTGATAAAAGTGGTCATGGAGCACTCTGATTACAGGGGCCATGGAGCATGGTGGTGACAAATGCCATGGAGCATTCTCATGACAGGTGTCAAGGAGCAATGTGATGAAATGGGTCATGGATCATTGCGATGACATGAGTCTTGGAGAATTGTGATAACTTAGGTCATGGGGCTTTGTGATGACAGGGGGCATGGAATATCGTGATGAAAGTTGTCAAGGAACACTGTGATGACAGTGCTCATTGGGCATTTTGATGACACGGTCATGGAGTCTTGTGATTACAGGGGCCATGGAGCATTGTGATGAACAGGGTCATGGAGCATTCTGATAACAGGGGTCATGGAGCATTGTGATCACAAGGACCATGTAGTGTCGTGATGACAGGTGTCATGGGGCTTTGGAATGAAAAGGATCATGGAGCACTGTGATGACTGGGGCCATGGAGCATTGTGATGACAAAAGCCATGGAGCTTTGTGATGACAGGTGTCATGGAGCATTGTGATGAAAGGGGTCATAGGGAATTGTAATGACAAGGGCCATGGAGCATTGTGATGACAAGGGTTATGGAGCATTGTGATGAGAGGTGTCATGGAGCATTGTGATCACAAGGACCATGGACTATTGTGATGACAGGTGTCATGAGGCATTGTGATGACAGTGGTCATAGAGCATTGTGATGACAAGTGTCATGGAGCATTGTAATGACAAGAGGCATGGAGCATTGTGATGAATGTGGTACTTGAGCATTGTGATGAAAGGTTTCATGGATCATTGTGATTACAGCAATCATGCGGTAATGTGATGACAAAGGTCATGGAGCATTGTGATGAGCAGGGCCATGAACATTGTGATCACAAGGGCCATGGAACACTGTGATGACAGGTGTCATGGGTTATTTTGATGACAGGCGGGATGGAATATTGTGATGAAAATGGTCATGGAGCATTTGGATGAGAAGCACAATGGAGCAGTGTGATGACAAGGGCCATGGAGCATTGTGATGAAAGGAGTCATGGAGCACTGTGAATACAGTGGCCATGGAGCATTATGATGACAAAGGCCATGGAGCATTGTGATGAAAGGGGTCATGGAGCATTGTGATGAAGGGGGTCATGGAGCATTGGTGTGAAAGGGATCATGGGACATTGAGATGAGAAGCGCTATGGAGCATACTGATGACAAGGGCCCTGGAGCATTGTTATGACACAGGCATGGAGCATTGTGATGACAAGAGTTCGGAAACATTACCATGACAAGGGCAAGGAGCATTGTGATTACAGGGGCCAGAGAGCATTGTGATGACAAGGGCATGGAGCATTTTGATGAATAGGGTCATGGATCAATGTGACTACAGGGATCATGGAGCATTGTGATGACAAGGGTCATGGAGCATTGTGATGAGAATGGCCATGGAGTATTGTGATGACAGGGTTCATGGGGCCTTTTGATGACAGGGGTCATGGAGCATTGTGAAGACAAAGGAATGGAGCATTGTGATGACATGACTTCTGGAGCATTTTGATGACAAGGGCATGGAGAATTGTGATTACAGGGGCCATGGTGCATTTTGATGACAACTGCATTCAGCATTGTGATGACAAGGGGCATGGGGCATTGTGATGAAAGGCGAACTGGAGCCTTGTGAAGAAAGGTGTCATGGGTCATTGTGATTAGAGCGATCATGGAACATTGTGATGACAGTGGTCATGGAGCATTGTAATGACAGGGGCAATGGGGCATTGTGATGACAGTGGTCATGGAGCATTGTGATGAAAGGGGTCATGGAGCACTGTGATTACAGGGGCCATGTATAATTGTGATGACAAAGGCCATGGAGCATTGTGATGACAGTTGTCATGGAGCATTGTGTTGAAAGGGGCATGGAGCATTCTGACGACAATGGTCATGGAGCATTGTGATGACTGGTATCATGGAGCATTTTTATAAAGAAAGTCATGGGGCAGTGTAATGACAAGTATCATGGAGCATGTGATGAAGAGTCATGGAGCATTGTGATTAAATGGATCATGAGGCATTTTGATGACAAGAGTCATGGAACATTGTGATGACAGGGATCATGGAGAATTGTGATGACAAGGGCTATGGAGCATTGTGATGACTGGGGTCATTGGGCATGGTGATGACAGTGGTCATGGAGCATTGTGATGACGAAGACCACGGAGAATTGTGATATAAGTTGTCATGGAGCATTGTGATGACAATTGTCCTTGAACATTGTGATGACATGGTTCATCAAGCATTGTGATGTCAAGGGCCCTGGCCAATTATGATGACATGTGTCAAGGGGCATTGTGATGACAGTGGTCATCTAGAATTGTGATGAAAGGTATCATGGAGCACTATGATTAGAGGGGCCATGGAGCATTGTGATGACAAAGGCCATGGAACATTGTGGTGACAAGTGTCCTGGAACATTGTGATGACACGGGCATGGAGCATTATGATGAAAGGAGTTCTGGAGTATTGTAATGGCAAGGGCCTGGAGCATTGTGTTTACAGGGGCCATGGAGCATTGTGATGACAAGGGTATGTGGCATTGTGATTAAAAGGGACAAGGAGCACTGTGATGACATGGGCAGGGAACATTAGGATGACAGGGATCATGGAGCATTGTGATGATAGTAGCCTTGGAGCATCGTGATGACAGGCTTCATGGGGCGTTGTGATGACAGTGGTCAAGGAGGATTGTGATGAAAGGGGTCATGGAAAACCGTGATTACAGGGGCCATGGAGCATTGTGAATACATAGGCCATGGAGCATTGAGATAACAGGTGCCATGGAGCATTGTGATGAAAGTGGTCAAGGATCATTGTGATGTTAAGTGTCCTGGAACCTTGTGATGACTCGGATCATGGAGCATTGTGATGACTCGTTTCATGGAGGATTATGATGAAAAGGGCAATGGAGAATTGTGATGCCAGGTGTCATGGGGCATAGTGATGACAGTGGTAATCAAGCTGTGTGATGAAAGGTATCATGGAACACGGTGATGAAAGGGGACTTGGAGCATTTTGATGACAAAGGCCGTGGAGGATTCTGATGACAAGTGTCATAGAGCATTGTGATGACATGGGCAAGGGGCATTATGATTACAAGTGTTCTGGAGAATTGTGATGACAAGGGCATGGAGCATTGTGATTACAGGGTCCATGGAGCATTGTGATGAAAAGTGAAGGGAACATTGTGATGAGAAGGGTCATGGAGCATTGTGATGACAAGGGCTGGGATCATTGTGATGAGAAGGGTCGTGGAGCATTGTGATGAAAGGGATCATGGAGCAATGTGATTACAGGGGCCAATGAACTTTGTGATGACAGTGGTTATGGAGCATTGTGATGAAAGAAGTCAAGGATCATTGTGATGACAAGTGTCCTGGAATCTTGTGATGACACGGTTCATGGAACATTGTGATGTCAAGGGCCATGGCGAATTATGATGACAGGTGTCATTGGGCATTGTGATGACAGTGGTCATCTAGCATTGTGATGAAAGTTATACTGGAGCACTGGGATGACAGGGGCCATGGAACATTGTGATGTTAAAGGCCAAGGAACATTGTGCTGACACGTGTCATGTAGCATTGTGAGGACAAGGGCATAGAGCCTTATGATGACAAGAGGTCTGTAGCATTGTGATGAGAATGGCATGGAGCATTGTGATTACAGGGGCTATGGAGCATTGTGATGACAAGGGTCATTGAGCATTGTGATGACAGGGGTCATGGAGCATTGTGATGATAAAGGCCATGGAGCATTGTGATGACAGGTGTCACGGGGCATTTTGATGACAGGGGGCATGCAGAATTGTGATGAAAGGGATCATGGAGCAATGTGATTTCAGGGGCCATGGAAAATTGTGAATACATAGGCCATGGAGCATTGTGATGACAGGTGCCATGGCGAATTGTGATGACAGTGGTCATCTAGAATTATGAAGAAAGGATTCATGGAGCACTGTGATGACAGGGACCATGGAACATTGTGATGACAAAGGCCATGGAGTATTGTGATGACAAGTGTCATGGAGCATTGTGATGAAACGGGCATGGAGGACTATGAAGACAAGAGTTCTAAAGCATTTTGATGACATCTGTCATGGAACATTGTGCTGACAGGGGCCATGGAGCATTGTGATGACAGGTATAATGTGGCATTGTGATGACAGTGTTCATAGAGCATTGTGACGAAATGGATCATGGAGCAATGTGATTATAGGGACCATGTAGCATTTCGAATGAATACACTATGGAGCATTGTGATGACAGGAGTCAAGGAGCATTGTGATGTAAGTGGTCATGGATCATTGTGATGACAAGTGTCCTGGACCATTGTGATGATACGGGTCATGGAGCGTTGTGATGACAAGGTTCTTCGAGCATTATGATGACCAGAGTTCTGGAGCATTGCGTTGACAAGGGAATGGAGCATTGTGAATACAGGGACCATGGAGGATACTTATGACATCTGTCATGGAACATTGGGCTGACAGGGGTCATGGAGCATTGTGATCACAGGTGTAATGTGGCATTGTGATGACAGTGGCCATAGAACATTGTGATGAAATGGATCATGGAGCAATGTGATTACAGGGGCCATGTAGCATTGTGAATACATAGGCCATGGAGGATTGTGATGACAGGGGTCAAGGAGCATTGTGATGAAAGTGGTCATGGAGCATTATGATGACAAGTGTTCTGGAGCATTGTGATGAAAAGGGTACGGAGCATTGTGATTACAGGGGACCAGGAGCATTGTGATTACATGGGCAGTGAATATTGTGATGACAAGGATCATGGAGCACTGGGATGACAAGTGTCATGGAACATTGTGATGACAGGGTTCATGGAGCATTGTGATGAGAGGGGCCTTGGAGCATTATGATGATAGGCGTCATGGGGTATTGTGATGAGAGTGGTCATAGAATATTGTGATGAAAAGGATCATGGAGAAATGTGATTACAGGTGCCATGGAGCATTGTGAATGCATAGGCCATGGAGCAATAAAATGACAGGGTCAAGGAGCATTGTGATGTAAGTGGTCATGGATCATTGTGATGACAAGTGTCCTGGACCATTGTGATGACACGGATGATGGAGCATTGTGATGACAAGGGCCATGGCTAATTGTGATGACATGTGTCTTGGGGCATTGTGATGACAGTGGTCATCTAGAATTGTGACGAAAGGTATCATGGAGCACTGTGATGACAGGGGCCATGGAACATTGTGATGACAAAGGCCATGGAGCATTGTGATGACAAGTATCATGGAGCTTTGTGATGACATGGGCATTCATCATTATGATGACAAGAGTTCTGGAGTTTTGTGATGACAAGGGCATGGAGCATTGTGATTACAGGGGTCATGGAGCATTGTGTTAACAACTGTCATGGAACATTGTGATGACAGGGTTCATGGAGCATTGTGATTAAAGGGGTCATGGAGCATTTTGATGACAAGGGCAGGCGAACATTTTGATTACATTGGTAATGGAGCATTGTGATGACATGGGCAGGGAACTTTGTGATGACAGGTGTAATAGAACATTGTGATTACAGGGGACATGGAGCATTTTGATGACATGGGCAGGCAACTTTGTGATGACAGGTGTCATGGAGCATTGTGATGACAATTGTCATTTAAAGTTGTGCTGACAGGGATCATGGAGCATTGTGATGAGACGGGCATTGGAGCATTGTTAAGACAGGCATACTGGAGCCTTCTGAGGAAAGATCTCATGGGTCATTGTGATTACAGCGATCATGGAACATTGTGATGACAGTGGTCATGGAGCATTGTAATGACAGGGGCCATGGAGAATTGTGATGACAGGGTTCATGGGGCATTGTGATGACAGTGGTCATGGAGGATTGTGATGAAAGGGGTCATGGAGCACTGTGATTACAGGGGCCATGTATAATTGTGATGACAAAGGCCATGGAGCATTTTGATGACACTGGATATGGAGCATTGTGTTGAAAGGGGCATGGAGCATTGTGACAACAATGGTCATGGAGCATTGTTATGACTGGTATCATGGAGCTTGTTATGAAAAAGGTCATAAGGCAGTGCAATGACAAGTATCATGGAACAAGTGATGAAAGGAGTCATGGAGCATTGTGATTAAAAGGATCATGAGGCATTTTGATGACAAGAGTCATGGAACATTGTGATGACAGGGATCATGGAGCATTGTGATGACAAGGGCTATGGAGCATTGTGATGACTGGGTTCATGGGGTATGGTGATGACAGTGGTCATGGAGCATTGTAATGACAGGGGTCATGGGGCATTGTGATGACAGTGGTCATGGAGCATTGTGATGAAAGGGGTCATGGAGCACTGTGATTACAGGGACCATGTATAATTGTGATGACAAAGGCCATGGAGCATTGTGATAACAGTTGTCATGGAGCATTTTGTTGAAAGGGGCATGGAGCATTGTGACGACAATGGTCATGGAGCATTGTGATGACTGGTATCATGGAGCATTGTTATGAAAAAGGTCATGGGGCAGTGTAATGACAAGTATCATGGAGCATGTGATGAAAGGAGTCATGGAGCATTGTGATTAAAAGGATCATGAGGCATTTTGATGACAAGAGTCATGGAACATTGTGATGACAGGGGTCATGGAGCATTGTGATGACAAAGGCCATGGAATATTTTGATGACAAGAATTCTGGAGCACTGTGATGACCAGCGCATGGAGCATTGTGATTATAGGGACCATGGAGCATTGTGATGTCAAGGGTCTTCGAGCATTGTGATGACAGGGATCATGGAGCATTGTGATGAAGGGGATCATGGAGCAATGTGATTACAGGGGCCATGGAGCAATGAAATGACAAGGGTCAAGGAGCATTGTGATGTAAGTTGTCATGGAGCATTGTGATGACAATTGTCCATGAACATTGTGATGACATGGTTCATCAAGCATTGTGATGTCAAGGGCCCTGGCCAATTATGATGACATGTGTCAAGGGGCATTGTGATGACAGTGGTCATCTAGAATTGTGATGAAAGGTATCATGGAGCACTATGATTAGAGGGGCCATGGAGCATTGTGATGACAAAGGCCATGGAACATTGTGGTGACAAGTGTCCTGGAACATTGTGATGACACGGGCATGGAGCATTATGATGAAAAGAGTTCTGGAGTATTGTAATGGCAAGGGCCTGGAGCATTGTGTTTACAGGGGCCATGGAGCATTGTGATGACAAGGGTATGTGGCATTGTGATTAAAAGGGACAAGGAGCACTGTGATGACATGGGCAGGGAACATTAGGATGACAGGGATCATGGAGCATTGTGATGATAGTGGCCTTGGAGCATCGTGATGACAGGCTTCATGGGGCGTTGTGATGACAGTGGTCAAGGAGGATTGTGATGAAAGGGGTCATGGAAAACCGTGATTACAGGGGCCATGGAGCATTGTGAATACATAGGCCATGGAGCATTGAGATAACAGGTGCCATGGAGCATTGTGATGAAAGTGGTCAAGGATCATTGTGATGTTAAGTGTCCTGGAACCTTGTGATGACTCGGTTCATGGAGCATTGTGATGACTCGTTTCATGGAGGATTATGATGAAAAGGGCAATGGAGAATTGTGATGCCAGGTGTCATGGGGCATAGTGATGACAGTGGTAATCTAGCTGTGTGATGAAAGGTATCATGGAACACGGTGATGAAAGGGGACTTGGAGCATTTTGATGACAAAGGCCGTGGAGGATTCTGATGACAAGTGTCATAGAGCATTGTGATGACATGGGCAAGGGGCATTATGATTACAAGTGTTCTGGAGAATTGTGATGACAAGGGCATGGAGCATTGTGATTACAGGGTCCATGGAGCATTGTGATGAAAAGTGCAGGGAACATTGTGATGAGAAGGGTCATGGAGCATTGCGATGACAAGGGCTGGGATCATTGTGATGAGAAGGGTCGTGGAGCATTGTGATGAAAGGGATCATGGAGCAATGTGATTACAGGGGCCATGGAACTTTGTGATGACAGTGGTTATGGAGCATTGTGATGAAAGAAGTCAAGGATCATTGTGATGACAAGTGTCCTGGAATCTTGTGATGACCCGGTTCATGGAGCATTGTGATGTCAAGGGCCATGGCGAATTATGATGACAGGTGTCATTGGGCATTGTGATGACAGTGGTCATCTAGCATTGTGATGAAAGTTATACTGGAGCACTGGGATGACAGGGGCCATGGAACATTGTGATGTTAAAGGCCAAGGAACATTGTGCTGACACGTGTCATGTAGCATTGTGAGGACAAGGGCATAGAGCCTTATGATGACAAGAGGTCTGGAGCATTGTGATGAGAATGGCATGGAGCATTGTGATTACAGGGGCTATGGAGCATTGTGATGACAAGGGTCATTGAGCATTGTGATGACAGGGGTCATGGAGCATTGTGATGATAAAGGCCATGGAGCATTGTGATGACAGGTGTCACGGGGCATTTTGATGACAGGGGGCATGCAGCATTGTGATGAAAGGGATCATGGAGCAATGTGATTTCAGGGGCCATGGAAAATTGTGAATACATAGGCCATGGAGCATTGTGATGACAGGTGCCATGGCGAATTGTGATGACAGTGGTCATCTAGAATTATGAAGAAAGGATTCATGGAGCACTGTGATGACAGGGACCATGGAACATTGTGATGACAAAGGCCATGGAGTATTGTGATGACAAGTGTCATGGAGCATTGTGATGAAACGGGCATGGAGGACTATGAAGACAAGAGTTCTAAAGCATTGTGATGACATCTGTCATGGAACATTGTGCTGACAGGGGCCATGGAGCATTGTGATGACAGGTATAATGTGGCATTGTGATGACAGTGTTCATAGAGCATTGTGACGAAATGGATCATGGAGCAATGTGATTATAGGGACCATGTAGCATTTCGAATGAATACGCTATGGAGCATTGTGATGACAGGAGTCAAGGAGCATTGTGATGTAAGTGGTCATGGATCATTGTGATGACAAGTGTCCTGGACCATTGTGATGATACGGGTCATGGAGCGTTGTGATGACAAGGTTCTTCGAGCATTATGATGACCAGAGTTCTGGAGCATTGCGTTGACAAGGGAATGGAGCATTGTGAATACAGGGACCATGGAGGATACTTATGACATCTGTCATGGAACATTGGGCTGACAGGGGTCATGGAGCATTGTGATGACAGGTGTAATGTGGCATTGTGATGACAGTGGCCATAGAACATTGTGATGAAATGGATCATGGAGCAATGTGATTACAGGGGCCATGTAGCATTGTGAATACATAGGCCATGGAGGATTGTGATGACAGGGGTCAAGGAGCATTGTGATGAAAGTGGTCATGGAGCATTGTGATGACACGGGCATGGAGCATTATGATGATAAGAGTTCTGGAGCATTGTGATGAAAAGGGTACGGAGCATTGTGATTACAGGGGACCAGGAGCATTGTGATTACATGGGCAGTGAATATTGTGATGACAAGGATCATGGAGCACTGGGATGACAAGTGTCATGGATCATTGTGATGACAGGGTTCATGGAGCATTGTGATGAGAGGGGCCTTGGAGCATTATGATGATAGGCGTCATGGGGTATTGTGATGAGAGTGGTCATAGAATATTGTGATGAAAAGGATCATGGAGAAATGTGATTACAGGTGCCATGGAGCATTGTGAATGCATAGGCCATGGAGCAATAAAATGACAGGGTCAAGGAGCATTGTGATGTAAGTGGTCATGGATCATTGTGATGACAAGTGTCCTGGACCATTGTGATGACACGGATGATGGAGCATTGTGATGACAAGGGCCATGGCTAATTGTGATGACATGTGTCTTGGGGCATTGTGATGACAGTGGTCATCTAGAATTGTGACGAAAGGTATCATGGAGCACTGTGATGACAGGGGCCATGGAACATTGTGATGACAAATGCCATGGAGCATTGTGATGACAAGTATCATGGAGCTTTGTGATGACATGGGCATTCATCATTATGATGACAAGAGTTTTGGAGTTTTGTGATGACAAGGGCATGGAGCATTGTGATTACAGGGGTCATGGAGCATTGTGTTAACAACTGTCATGGAACATTGTGATGACAGGGTTCATGGAGCATTGTGATTAAAGGGGTGATGGAGCATTTTGATGACAAGGGCAGGCGAACATTTTGATTACGTTGGTAATGGAGCATTGTGATGACATGGGCAGGGAACTTTGTGATGACAGGTGTAATAGAACATTGTGATTACAGGGGACATGGAGCATTTTGATGACATGGGCAGGCAACTTTGTGATGACAGGTGTCATGGAGCATTGTGATGACAATTGTCATTTAAAGTTGTGCTGACAGGGATCATGGAGCATTGTGATGAGACGGGCATTGGAGCATTGTTAAGACAGGCGTACTGGAGCCTTCTGAGGAAAGATCTCATGGGTCATTGTGATTACAGCGATCATGGAACATTGTGATGACAGTGGTCATGGAGCATTGTAATGACAGGGGCCATGGAGAATTGTGATGACAGGGTTCATGGGGCATTGTGATGACAGTTGTCATGGAGGATTGTGATGAAAGGGGTCATGGAGCACTGTGATTACAGGGGCCATGTATAATTGTGATGACAAAGGCCATGGAGCATTTTGATGACACTTGATATGGAGCATTGTGTTGAAAGGGGCATGGAGCATTGTGACAACAATGGTCATGGAGCATTGTTATGACTGGTATCATGGAGCTTGTTATGAAAAAGGTCATAAGGCAGTGCAATGACAAGTATCATGGAACAAGTGATGAAAGGAGTCATGGAGCATTGTGATTAAAAGGATCATGAGGCATTTTGATGACAAGAGTCATGGAACATTGTGATGACAGGGATCATGGAGCATTGTGATGACAAGGGCTATGGAGCATTGTGATGACTGGGTTCATGGGGTATGGTGATGACAGTGGTCATGGAGCATTGTAATGACAGGGGTCATGGAGCACTGTGATTACAGGGACCATGTATAATTGTGATGACAAAGGCCATGGAGCATTGTGATAACAGTTGTCATGGAGCATTTTGTTGAAAGGGGCATGGAGCATTGTGACGACAATGGTCATGGAGCATTGTGATGACTGGTATCATGGAGCATTGTTATGAAAAAGGTCATGGGGCAGTGTAATGACAAGTATCATGGAGCATGTGATGAAAGGAGTCATGGAGCATTGTGATTAAAAGGATCATGAGGCATTTTGATGACAAGAGTCATGGAACATTGTGATGACAGGGGTCATGGAGCATTGTGATGACAAAGGCCATGGAATATTTTGATGACAAGAATTCTGGAGCACTGTGATGACAAGCGCATGGAGCATTGTGATTATAGGGACCATGGAGCATTGTGATGTCAAGGGTCTTCGAGCATTGTGATGACAGGGATCATGGAGCATTGTGATGAAGGGGATCATGGAGCAATGTGATTACAGGGGCCATGGAGCAATGAAATGACAAGGGTCAAGGAGCATTGTGATGTAAGTTGTCATGGAGCATTGTGATGACAATTGTCCATGAACATTGTGATGACATGGTTCATCAAGCATTGTGATGTCAAGGGCCCTGGCCAATTATGATGACATGTGTCAAGGGGCATTGTGATGACAGTGGTCATCTAGAATTGTGATGAAAGGTATCATGGAGCACTATGATTAGAGGGGCCATGGAGCATTGTGATGACAAAGGCCATGGAACATTGTGGTGACAAGTGTCCTGGAACATTGTGATGACACGGGCATGGAGCATTATGATGAAAAGAGTTCTGGAGTATTGTAATGGCAAGGGCCTGGAGCATTGTGTTTACAGGGGCCATGGAGCATTGTGATGACAAGGGTATGTGGCATTGTGATTAAAAGGGACAAGGAGCACTGTGATGACATGGGCAGGGAACATTAGGATGACAGGGATCATGGAGCATTGTGATGATAGTGGCCTTGGAGCATCGTGATGACAGGCTTCATGGGGCGTTGTGATGACAGTGGTCAAGGAGGATTGTGATGAAAGGGGTCATGGAAAACCGTGATTACAGGGGCCATGGAGCATTGTGAATACATAGGCCATGGAGCATTGAGATAACAGGTGCCATGGAGCATTGTGATGAAAGTGGTCAAGGATCATTGTGATGTTAAGTGTCCTGGAACCTTGTGATGACTCGGATCATGGAGCATTGTGATGACTCGTTTCATGGAGGATTATGATGAAAAGGGCAATGGAGAATTGTGATGCCAGGTGTCATGGGGCATAGTGATGACAGTGGTAATCTAGCTGTGTGATGAAAAGGATCATGGAGCAATGTGATTACAGAGTCCATGGAGCATTTTGAATGCATAGGACATGGAGTATTGTGATGAAAGTGGTCATGGATCATTGTGATGGCAAGTGTCTTGGAACACAGTGATGACACTGTTCATGGAGCATTGTGATTACAAGG